>NW_025763622.1:0-1200000 GCF_021052385.1 Filobasidium floriforme | reverse complement strand
GGACCTATGGAGGTGCCGGAGGTTCAGGTTCGAACAGCGCTTACCTACCAGCCTTTCCTCCTCCTGCCGCATCCGCCTTTGATTCGTACGACCCGCGAGGAGACGCCATGGCCATGATGTATACACCGCTGCAGGCAAATGCGGCTGGGTATCATAAAGCCTCGGGTTCGGTCAGCCAGCAGAACCCGTTTGCAACTGCGCCCAATTCGCCTCAATACGGATCATACATGAATACCCCGTATAGCCCGCGGCAGGCCAGGAAGCGAAGCGCAGGCGATGGCAATGGGACGGGGTACGGAGGGGCATAGTGGGCCTCGGGTCGTGAAAAGAACGTTCTAAAAAGTCGACGGCGGTCTTCGGGTCAGATACGATGACGATACATTTGCATATGCTTTCCAAGCTGAAAGTGTACCTGGAGGCAGTACTTGTCATATAGACTAAAGCAACCGGACCGCCACCCGGCTCTTGCATACAACTGAGCGATGCTCTAGCATTTCATGATACAGGCATCTAAGTTTCACCAGGCGATGAGAACACAGTCCAACGACGTCGCAAATCTTACGAACGGTCCGCAAAGGCGTTGGAGATCCAGCCCGCTACCTTGTCCGCTATCGCGTCACTATGAGCTACACAAGCCATGCCGGCCGTCGATGTCAGCCGACATAGCACAGACGCGCGGTTCACCTAGCAGAACCTACCGAGACAGAATGCATGAGGAATGTTGTCCACGCAATCGATAACTTGTCCCAACTGTTCTGCGTGTTCCTCGTGTTCTCCTTCGACCCGCTCCCCTTCTCCCTTTCCTCCCCGTAAAACCCTCTTCACCACATCCCCCTGCATTCCCACCCACCCGTCCGGCTCTCCCCAATAACTCCAAATCCGTTTCCTCTGCTGTCTGTACCAGTCCAAGTCGGGCGCCTTGATCGTACTCATCTCCGATCTGGCTAGATGAAGCACGCTCTTCACGGTCTGCGGGGAAGAGAGGAACGATAACGTGGTAGCGTTGGGAACGTAGATCGATTCAAGCCCGGGAAAGCTCATAGTCGAAGGCAAGATGGAGAGAACGGTCCGGAGCGTCCAGATGAGAGGTTGAATTATGATGCAGAGGAGGGGGAGGAGCTGAATCAGGGGAGGATTGAAGATGGGTCGAAGGGTTCGAGCATTAGGCGTTTCGGCGATATGCGAGACCGTGGGGAACAAGAGGAAGCTCGCAGTGATGTCGAAGCTGGTATCGGACACGGCGGCGGAACCGGAGAGTTCCTTAACATCTCGATTTGATCGCTCCAGGTGCCGCATAGTCTGCACAATAATCTCTGATCCGACCGAGTGGCCGATGAACCCAAGCCTCACAGGTCGGGCTTCGGTCTCTTCTGCCCGCCTTGCTTCATTCAGCTCTGCCTGTAAGCATCGGACGAACTCGACCTTGGCTTCGATTTGTTCATTCAGGTTTAGCGGGATGGACGGATGAACAAGCGACGGCGAGTGTCCGATGTGGGAATGAGCTAGGAGGGCGAAATGTGGGGCTATGTGAGATTGCAATTTGAGGAGGAAGGGAATGTAGTAGTCGACCAGTCCTGGATTACCTGAAATAGGCGGTAGCATCAAAGGCCATCAGCATACATCATCTCACCTTCCGATCAGCTCTCCAGATTCTCTTACCTGGCACGAAGATAAGGACGTCTTTAGGCAACTTGCCGCTTCGAGGAGGATAGTAATGTACCTCGGCTGGACCTCGAGCGTGAGAGAAGACCGACCGGACGTATCCTTTGGGTCCAGGTATCCGGTGTGCCAGGAAACTGCAACTCGACATTTCCAAGACTCTGCCGTTGATTTAGCGTGTTACTTGGGAGAGTGTTGTGGCTGAACAATGTTTTGTTGAACAGCATAATCAAGTGTTATCGAAGCTAGAAATCAGTTTCGAATCACTTGAACAAAGTCGCCGATCGGAAGTAGATAGAGCTGACGTAATACTTGTCGAAAGCATCCGGTGGTCGATACCAATCACGTGACCGCTTTGCTTCCCCGAAGTCGGGCGAAACCGAGCATCAAAAGGTTGATCAAAGCTCGATATTTCATTCGCAACTTGCAACTTGTGACATTATCGTCTCGAAGTCGCTCTTCACCTTTCACTTCGAGGCCATCACTCGTATTATATACAGCTATTACCTCGACTTGCTTCTCCCCTCGAAAATGTCCTCCCCAAAACGCATCACCGTACTCATCTCGGGCTCAGGTAAGCATGCCTTTGGGTTGCAGAAAACGAATTCCACGCTAAACAGTAAAACACATCACAGGTACAAACCTACAAGCCTTGATGGATGCCGCCGGATCATCCCGTCTTCCCAACGCTCAGATCACCCATGTCATCTCTTCGCGATCCGCTGTAAAGGGACTTGAGAGGGCTTCCACGCACGAACCTCCTATCCCAACACAAGTCTGTGCACTAAAGACGTTCCTCAACAAGGTCCCTGGATCGTCAAGGGAAGACTATGACAAGGAAGTGGCTAGACGGGTAGTGGAGACGAAGCCCGACCTGGTGGTACTCGCCGGATGGATGCACATTCTCAGTCCAGCCTTTCTCGCCATCCTCGAGGGTACCGACCCGGCACCTTCAGCCCCAGCCCAGCTTCAGACCAGCGTCACAAACCCTTCGCCGCTGCCCTCGGCCGCCACTCGCTTCCCTATCCCTATCATCAACCTCCACCCGGCTCTCCCAGGCGAATTCGATGGGGCTAACGCAATCGGCCGAGCCTACCAAGCTTTCCAAGACGGAAAGATTACGAGGACGGGGGTGATGGTGCACAAGGTCGTCGCCGAGGTGGACGCTGGGAAGCCGCTCGTCATCCGGGAAGTAGAAATCAGGGAGGGCGATTCGCTAGACGACCTAGAGGCGAGGATGCATGGAGTAAGTAGCATAAAGCCTCTGTTCTCCTTCATCAGCCAGTCTGCGTTACCGGTAGCTGATGCTCTGGGTTGCGTGTCTGAACAGGTGGAACACGAGATCATTGTCGATGGCGCTCGGGTCATCCTCGAGTCGCTTTCTACATGAAGTGGATCTAACCGACTGACCAGCACAAACATACAGTATAGCATAGAATGGGGTTCAACGCGATCAGTCTCTGGTACGAAAATGATGTTGTATACGGTAAAACCAGATCGAGGATCAGATAAATCACGCGAGTCGATATTTGAGCGAATGATATTGGTCTGACTATCCTTTATACTCGGATACTTGACAGCATCGCTACTCGCTGTAATCCTGGGTGGTCTTGCCACCGAGCTGAATCACGGACGTCCTCTCCGCTTTCGCTCTTGCACGTGCATTCAAACCGGGGGATGGATCAGGCCGTCCAAGTGGCCCGATAGCAGAAGTGCTGGCTGCGGCAGAGGTGCTTGCGATCGCAGACATGCTCGCAGCGGCAGATACGCTTGTGGCAGAAGGCTGGCTGATCCTCTCCATAGAGGATGAGGAGGCCGCAGGAACACGAGACTTTCCTTTTCAATCGACGACTGGGGGGTCGCTTGCCTGGTTGCCTGCCGCAATGTCATCGGAGTCATCGTCGGACCCTAGATCCAGGTCGTCATCGAGATCGTCGCCCAGGTCGTCGTCATCGAGCGTCTTGTTGAAAACATGCTGTACCCGTATCGCAAAGACGCTACCCTGTGTTGGTGACTTGACTAGGCGCCGGCGCCTTCCGAAAGGACTTACTTCAATATCTCCGCGCCCTCAAGGCCATATTGACAGCTGCCTCCGAAAGACTGGACGCTGCAATTGAGTCGCCGAGTGGGGCGTGGTAGATCGAAGTGGACGTGAATTGAGATCGGATCCTCAGTTTGGCTGTAACTACCTCGAGCACGCTCGAGTGACAGCCGCAAGCTCGCTTGCCATATGGCTCTGATTCATGATTGATCGGGGTAGAGAAAGATGTGCCGTGCCGAATAAGGTAAAAATCGAGGCCCCGACCGGGAATTGAACCCCTTTCCGCAGAAGGAAAAAAATGCTTCGTACGTTGTTAGTCTGGTAAACTCAATGAATCTGCCACTAAACCAATTTCCGGCTCCCATCTGCTAATCTTGATGCACAAATATATCATTTTTTCCCCACTAAGCGGGCCAACTTCACCATCTTTGCAGGAATACTGGTGTGCGAATGTCTTCCATGGCGACATCATTTGGTTTGATCACTCGAGGACAAACCGGTAGACAATACAAATTGATCATCACAGTACATCGAAGAAGACGAACCTTTCACCATCGCATATACTCATGCGCAGCGGCTCATTGTAAAGACTCTACGGACAACCCGGCTTGCCATCTCCCAAACCTCCTGATCATCTCCAGCATGGCTGGCAAGAGGACGATCGTCCCGACCGAGATGGGGAAAAGTACAATGATGATGAGCGAGGAGAGCACCGTGACGAAGGCTTTGGTGACAAGCAAATGGTACAAGCACTGATAGCTGAGTGGATCTGTTGGACAAGGTGTATCAGCGATAACGCGATGGATGCGAACCACGGCGATTACATGGCTCACCCGAAAACATGGCCCAACCGTTCTTGAGGAAGTTCCTCTCCCAGACAGGATGGGCTACCTCGCCGTGGCTCCCGTCGTGGACTTCGACTACCGGTCGAGGCACACCATTAGGTCCCTGGGCGACGACCTTGACCCGCTTAAAGATGGTAAAGTAGACGGGCTTGGGGATGTTGCTGCGCAGGGGCGAATGGAAGTAGAGCTGCATAGCGATCTATTTTTCAAGCAATCGAGAATGTTCAGCATCGACTCGAAAGCAGTCATCGGAGGTCATGACGAGACCTACCTCTGCTCGACAAGCTGATCGAGCCAGAATCAGGACGAGGAACCAGACCATGGCTCCGAGAGGTAAGGTGATGAGGAGGACCGTTCCCACTAGCGTTCCGGCGATCAAGATGGGCCAGAGAACCAGCATCTGTAGTCGAGGCGCTACTCAGCTACCCAACGAAGAATCACCGCGATATTGCTGAGACTCACCAGAGGCAGGTTGATAAAGATCAAGTGAAACAACGCCATCCAGTGTGTAGCGCTCCATAACGGCGATAGGTATCGCACGACCGGATGCTTCTTCTTCTTTGGCCTGGTTACCACGATCGCTTCCCCATTCGGCGTATCGATGACTCGCAGCGTCGGCGTATTCATCTGGGACGGTGCTCGGAGCATGTTTTTCCAGGAAGACGGTCTCGGACGTCGAGGCGTGACGAGGGCTTCCGGATCGTAGGAAGTCGCGGTCACCGAGATGGATCGGTGAGATCGATTACCGGGCGAGCGGCCGTTCTCGATACGATCACCACCGATCAGTGGAGTCCTCTCATCGGCCGACAAGAGGTTGTTCCTCGATTGAGCGAATTCCGTGCTCATCCTGTTCAATGAAGGCGGTGCAGCCCATGCAGCTTCACGATCGCCGTTTCTCGATGAAGCATCTGACGATGTCCTCGTCCTCTTGTCCGCAGCGGAAGCGGTGTGCGCTCGAGGTCTACGGGTAGATCTCCCATGTCTTGGAGCCCCGGTTCCTACGAGTCCTAATAGGTTGTCGCCTTCGGCCATCGTTGATGCGTAAGGAGGGGGTTGATCGCGCCTTCTAGAAGATGCTCGACTGCTAGTACGAGATCGTCCGGTGGGGAAGGTGTAGAGCGGAGGTTGAGCTATTTCCTCGGGTGTAGCAGACGATCTAGAATTCACACAACCTCGAGGGTTGCTGTGGGGGGACGAAGAAGAGTCGGACGTCGTGGGCATCAAAGTCTCGGGAGGTAGACCCGTTCGAGCGGTCTGAAGCTTTCAGCGGTTGGTTGGTTGATGTCGCTCGAGCTGAAGCAAGGCCGTGAACGACTCGAGATAATGACGACTTGGTTCAACGAGATATAGCGAGATGAAGAGTCTCGTATGGCATATGGCAGTGTGGATATTGTCGTAGTCGTCGTCGCCAGGACGCCGGATTCCACCGATATCCCACTAGATTCGTCAAAGGAGAAGGAGGCGACGCGTAAATAAGCCTGATGGTATATATATCTACTCTATGCATGGTCCCGTCTATCTGTGTATAGACTACCTGTAGTTAAGTACGGTGTATTGTTACATGTCAGCATATAACCATGTCACGGCGATCACCGGGCCGTTTCCATAGTGTCATTTGTCTAATCTAAGCTTCCATCTTGATATCCATCTGATCGCCATCGTCCTCCCCAGCTCCCTTCTTCGCCGGTAACCAAAATGCCTGTGACAACCAGTAAACGTCGTCTTAGCTCTTCCATGCCAGTTCAACAATCCGCGCCGTTTGTAACTAACCATCGCCTCGCCCGCAGAAGCAAAGACCATGTACTTTGGATTGAACGCTAAAGCTCTGCACGGTCCACCCGACTTTTCCTCGTTTAGCGACGAGATGGGCGTGATCGTCGGGATAGCTGGGAGCATGTGCGGCATCAGAGGTACGGGCTTGGGTATTCTCGTTTCTCCAGGCGGTGGTGATAGATCCCACATGCAGATTCGGCCGTCCCATGATCCTGAAAGAGCGTGATACGTGGCAATCGGTTGGATGAGCGTCGGCAACGGAAAGAATACACGGGACCA
This sequence comes from Filobasidium floriforme, assembly GCF_021052385.1. NCBI lineage: Eukaryota > Fungi > Basidiomycota > Tremellomycetes > Filobasidiales > Filobasidiaceae > Filobasidium > Filobasidium floriforme. The sequence continues at coordinate 1,193,403 of NW_025763622.1, read as the reverse complement.
GGCGCGAGATGACGCTTACCCGACATGACAAAGCAGGAATCTGGCGTCCAGCAGACCTCTGCCCCGCTCAAACCCTTTCCTGACTTTATGCTCATGTTTCCGCGCTTATCCTTTTCGAGCCCTTCGTGTCCTTCCAACCTGGCCAATACCGAGAGGTCGTACGAATCCATCACGTAGTGGAAGACGCCCGAAGTCCCGACGAGCAGGTATTTCCCGTTGTTCGAAAACTTGATCGAGGTGATATACGGATTCCGACGTGGCACAGAGATCTTGTCGAGCTCTGGGTCATTGATCGTTTCATACTTGAACGGTGCCTGTGGAGACAAGAAGTGCGGCATGAGTTGGATTGATAGCATCTGCAAACGGCCTGGGACAAACTTACCTTATCTAGCTGATTGTTGCTGTAGAGACAGACATAATGGATGTCAGGCATCGCTACTGCGAATACTATTCCGGTAGGGTCCCAGTCTACGAGACACGGTCCTTCCATCTGGTTCAACATTCCCTGTCGAGGTCGCACATCGCTCACGATCAGCATGCATGCCTAGATGATCGATTCTGGCATTTGTCTTACTTGCGCTTTATCCGCTCTTTGATCCCAGAGTATCACAGTTCCGTCATGCGATCCGGTCAAGAATGTGTTCTGCGCGGGATTCATGCTAATCGATCCCACTCTGAGCGGAAAATAGACCAGGCGTCAGTTTGAGCCTCCGTGACGATCTATGTTCTAGTTTTGTCAGGACCGAGACTGACCTTTTTGTATGACCTTTATAATATTTCAAGTACGACCCTCGATCCGCCACGAATAACCTCACATCGTCTTCATCCCCTTTCGTAGAGCTATGTAACAAGTGTCCCTTTTGGTGTGTCGGTGTCAAGTGATCCACGCCGTACTTGGCAGAGGGATAACCTTTCACCTTCCTGATATTCATGGATTGTCGATGGATTTCCGAGTAAGCGCTCATCATCAAATGAGACGCAGCGCACGTACGACGACTCACTTCCCGCCCAGTACATCCCAGTAGGTGATCATCTCGTCTTCTCCGGCGGTCACGCACGTTCGTCCTGTATCCTCGAAACAGAGCGATATGATCTGCTTCTTCCCGCCTGCAACCATTCCGCTGTCTTTCTCCGAGGCGACATCTGGAAAGACTCGCGACGGGAGAAAGTCTTTCTGCACAAGATGAACGGAGCATATCGATTGTCAATCTCAATAACAGTCCGATATGTAAACGGGCGGGTCAAAGTGAGATAGTCCTAGCTGATGACGTACGAGTATATCTGGGTTGAGGATCTGCTTATGCTCGTCCTCCCTATTGGGTGCTTGACTTCCAGAGGCTACGGGCGCAGCCATGTCGATGATTGCGCGTTAATGTGAAGACTCGAATGACTACTGTATACGTAGGTCCGAGGTTGATCGCTGCGGCAGCAGGTGCAGGAGGAAGAGTATACAAGCTAGAGGAGTTCTATAAAGTCGAGGTCTGGGAACGTTGAGCAGCAGCAGCAGTGGCCCCGGTCGCGTCTTCGTCGCGTCTTTCGCTCGCTCGCGATCTCGGGGTTCGACCCTCGCTCTCGGCGAAGTCCTGACTACTCTAGTACTCTAACTAACCTCGATTTGCAACTTGCTTCTTCCTTTCCGTGTAATCTTGATCACTCGACACCCTCCTTCCCATCTCTACCTAGTTCAGAGCGTGACCAGATCGTTCTGGACAAACTCCACCTCGATCACCATGCCGAAAATTACCATCGAGACCTCTGACGGCGACAAGGGGAACTGGCCTGCAGGTTGGCTGGACCATGCTGTTCCTATCAGCTCGAACGAAAACTATCACGAAAAGGTCAAACCGTGAGACATGGCCGGAAGCACTTTCTCAGTCATCTCGTCGTATAGTTCACTGATCCTGGCCATGTCGCTGCCTCGTCCTTCAAAGGGGACATGCGAAATACATCTTGTTCTGCCAAAAAATCGGACAACACCTGGCCACGGTCGGAGGTCTTTCGAATCGTGAGTCTGCCCTCAGATCAAATCTACTACGACATTTTCTCAGTACGCTGACGACCGTTCTATATCGTTCCTATTCCCGCGACTCTCTCCTGATTCTCACATCAGCTGTGAATTACGAGCTCAGTGACCTTCCGTCAGGATATGCTCTCTTCCTCCATCACAAGCTACAGAAGAGTGGTGAAGACCGAACGGATATTTACATGTTTGTCAGTGTTTCCTTCCTGCCTCGATAACATGATTGCAATAGGCGGGGCGCTGACTGTTACGTTTTCGTATCAGGGATCGAAAAACGTTCTCAAGTTCCGAAGCCCCGCCGAGTTTTTTGGTCACGCTGGTGAGCTTGAAAAGCTACGGCCATATTTGCTTCTTGTGACAGTCGTAATGACGATAATGACGATACTTCGGTGCTGTTCGACCGACTCGCCTTGCAGAATGGTTGCAGAAAGGAGATATTAAAGATCACGGCAAGGTCGGTCAACGCCTCCTTCTCCTTTTCAAGTATAGACCTGATGGTGTCCGATCCTCCTCATCCCGCTCTGAACACTAGTGCACCTGCAAATACTCTGGCAACTATACCATCACCGCCGGTCCTGGTGCCGAAGCCAAACGAAAGGCCGCTCCGCAAGCCGCAAAGGGTCCTCAGAAAAAGGTCAAGACTTCGGACGAAGAGGAATTGATAACATACAAGAAGAAGCAGGAAGCTGCGATCCATGTCAGGCAGGACGAGGTGAAGAGTGACAGGTGGTTCCGTGAGTACCTTTTGAGACCGGCGATGTGATACGCCGTGGTCTGGATGTTGAACGCGAGGTAACTGTTATAGGAAAGGGAGAACTTGTATGGGCCAAGATCCCTACCATCCGTCCGGGACCAGGGTCTACCATCGCCGTAGGAATCCAAGAGATTGACTATTGGCCTGCAATCGTCACGGAGCCGGTACTCAAGGTCCATGCTGACGCGGGCGAACCAGGGGCGATCATGCAATCGACTCAGTATAGCTTGCGTTACTGCGGTCGTCTCGATCAGGTTTCGGGTGAGGGGCCGCACAAGACGACGGCGACGTTGAACGAGACGGAGATCCTACCATGGCACATGTACTCCCCGACGAGACCGGAACTCGGCGCCGTTGCCAAAAAATACGCTCTGAGCGTGGCGGAGGCTTCGATTACGCTGAACAACGGCGAGTCTGCCGAGGAAAAGCGGGTGAAGAGTTGGAGGCGCGAGACGATCCAGCGAGCTTGGCCCATTGCAGAAGCGATCAAGCCGGATAACTGGGAGAGGATGGTCACAATCTACACCGAAGCGCTGGTTCTTGCGAACGAGATGTCGATGCTGTGGTCACAGACGGATCCGTATTCGCATATGGATAATATCCCCTTCAAACATGACTTCCTGGCTGACAAGTCGTACTTTCAGGTACGTCTTTGTTGTTCTCTGCACGAACCACGCGGGTACACAATGACCTCGCTGACGCACAATGACTTGATGATGATCAGGGCTTGTGGTGGGGAGCCGAACGAATCTGGCTGGGCGACTTGATCAGGCTGGTCAGGTCGAGATCGAGTCTGGTGCAGGATGCTAGGCTCAAGGCGTTCGCACCTGGAGCGGACCAGCATGCCGCTTTCCTGAGAATCACGTGAGTGCGCCTGGGGCCAGCAGGCGGCCTGACCTGTTCTCACAGCTCGTACCTCTCTGCTCACTCGCGGTTGGGTAGTCAGATCTCGGTGCAACAGATGAAGCGAGAGACGTCGAGCACTTTCCATTGTATGGTCCATGGGGACCTGTTCGAACTGGCTGAACCCGAGTGGATCGCTCAGAACGACCCGCAACCGCAAGCTGAAAGCTCGGCTGCCGGGGCTGCAAACGGCCAAGCGGACGCTGCAACCGCAGACGATACCGAGCATTTCAATCATCTTCCCGCGGCGCCCAAGGGACTGGTGTACAGGCAAGTCAACGAGCCTCACAGTGAGGTGATGTGCGATATCTTTGGTAAGTTGCCATCCGTCAAGGCAGTCGAGTAGCGCAATAGCTGTGCTGACGGTCGGCTTTACGCCTCACACAGATATTGCGGGACGAGTCTACTCGACTCTGGACGAATCGCCCTTGGTAAAAGCCGGTCAAAAGGACGGCGATGATGGGGCCGAGAACGATTCTGATGATACGAAAGAAAGGCAGACGAGGTTGAACGCGTTGATGGGCGTGGCTCCAGTCGGCGAAATCAAGACGATCGTCAAGGACTGGAAGAGTGAGGCGCAGCTAGTGGTAGTGCATTGTGTACGAGACGGGCGAGCTGATATGGGTTCTGAACACTTTGCACATAGATACGAGATACGAGGCCGTGAGGTACGCACACGCGGTCGCTGTCAAACATCTCGCGGGCGTGTTCGAGAGCGATCGACGACCAGGACTTGAGATCCCGGCCGCGTGAGCTGCCGTATGTACGGTTATATATCTTGGTTGGGATCGTGTCTCGTTGCGTTCGACCTTCTTTGCTCCATCAAGCCTTGTCGATTCATCTTGTACGAGTCTATACAGTTCAGTTCTTCCTTATGCTATACATCAACCACGTAGTCCTGAAAACACGAAGCGCGATATAGATCAGTTTTCTATATGTCGTACTAATCATCAGTTTTCACAGGTCCTGCTAAGCTGACTTACTGATAAATCCCCAGGGCCAAAGGCTTCCAAGGCTATGCCTGCTATCCAAAGCCTGATTGTGCTGCGGGGAGGAGTCAAGCCCCTGACATGATTCCACCAACCATGGATTTCGTCGTTCTTGCTTCGCCCTTCGAACTGGTGATCAGTAATGGGTGATCGGAATGTCTCGCAAGCCCGCCGCGGGTCGCCGGCGCGATACTTTTGTCGACATGAGTCCTTTTGATGATGTTTTTTATCGTATGAAACTGAGCGTCGCGTCGCGACGGGCGCGGGTACATGATCAGCAGTATCGAGCCAGGTGGGCGTGAACATTACATACTGTACACTCGGAGAAAACCTCACCCGATGAAAGGGAGACGATATTGCATAGCCATCTCTAGAGACCTCGCAGTGGATGATGACTATATACACCAGTAAGCCACGGCGGGAGAAGCAATATTGACTTCTACCGACCAGGAACTCTGCAGCCACTTTACCTCCGAAGTGTATCAGCTGTAGAGGTACGATGTTTAAAATTTGTGCAGAGAAGGGTGGCATAGCAAATCTGTTATTCAGGAACACGGGTCATGTGCTCTCGTTGAACAGGTATCCAACAGCTTCCCATCGATTTATGAGTTCCATCGCATACTTATGTCTCGGGAATGCTCCCTCCAAAACAGACGGCGTATTTCTCCTGAGATATTTACATCATTCATGGTAGATACTCAGAGGAGGACTGAGCGGAAGGCTCAACTGATCGTGTCGTGTATGCGGTCTTCGCTAGCCATATTACGATGAAGCGAAGTGACCGAACCAGATTTATGCTTCGACGATACCAATGTCCAAGAAGTCCAAACTCGTGTAGTATAGCGAGCCACCTGAAGATTTTTGAGAAAGAAGGAGGCGAGCCCACTCGCCATCGACTCCTGGCTGCGCTGAGACGGAAAGCTCTGGGATAGGGGACGTCTTATTTTCCGCTTTTTGATGAAACGCGAACAGAAAGAGAGTTTCTGCTACTCCAGCTCGTGTCTGGACCTTGTCCTGTAGAATCCGGATCCCACCTTGTTTAAGCGGGCGTAATAAAAGACCAGGTTGTCAGTAGAGGCGCAGTGCGCTCGAGATGACCCCTTTGCCATATTGAAACAGCTATCGCGCTATCCCGATGCCCAACCGAGAGCAGTCTCTCGGAGCCGTCAATATGAAGGCAGGTCAAGAAGAGGGCGTCTCGTTAAAACATCGCAAAGATGAAGCGGATAGAAGATAGACGCTGGTCCTTGCCGAATCCGTTTCGGAGGCACACATGCGCTAGATCCCTCCGGAAGTTTCTTTCGTGAACACGAAACCGGATCGACGCTTGCCAGATCTGAGCCCGTCTTCGTCTGGGCCCGTCTGGAACCGTGGATACGACGAAAAGGATCAACGAGGCAGGAGATGCGCGTTGCGGTACCTGTTCCAGATCTCCGAAGCGACTCGTGGGTCGTGAATCGTGCTCAGGTTCCGGAAGCAGCCGAGTCGCGAGCCGCGTGCTTACGCGAGGGCACAACCACGACGTGGAGAGGTCGGAGGGTTCGAGACATGGCAAACCTAATAATTTCGCTCAGAAAGGCACACACACAGGGGCTGGGGGTGGGTGGTCGTGTTGCGTGGTCGAGGTGGCTGAAGCTGAAGTCGAAGCCGAAGCTGCATGCCCCTGTGCGCTGTGAGCTCTGTGCTGACCGAAAATATCGATTGTCGTCTCCTCGCGTGGCAAAGGCAGCTCGACGTCACAAAGAGAGATCCCTTCCTAGCTCACAACCTCATGCAACTAGTAGCGACTAGCTCGACTAGCTCACTAGGTCACTAGCCATCTTGCAATTGCAACTACACTACTCGTACCACCACAATCACACGAAATAGCCAGGCAGACCAGATCGGAACAAGAACAAAAGAGCTCGTCGGCACTCCTAATCTCTGCGGGAAGAGCTTGAACAGCCGTCGAAAATCTTGGCTACGACGATCTCATCGAGGACACGGCGACGACCCACTATGCCACTCCTCAACCCCAAACTCGCCAGGCTACAGGCAGCCTTGCCCAGGTTCCTCAAGTTCCGACTCTCTCGTATCCCTATCATCCTCCTCTTCCTCTTCTCCGGTTGGGCGTTTTATCGATACCTCTCGGACCCGACGAATTTCGACATCTTTGACGCCCTGGGGTTGTATACCGAGGAAGACTACTACGACCCGCACCTGTATGAATGGCACAAGTATCCCGGTGCTGCGAGGGCTGGAGATCATCAAGACCATGCGGCTCACTCGGACGGGAAGAAGGCGGCTTCTGCTCTAGCCAAGCCGATCGGACCGGGGATGGACGAGATTGGCGAACACCACTCTCAGGACGGGTACGTCAACTATACCTCGGGTGACGGCCTTGTCCGTGGGTGGACACTAGAGGGGAGGAGCAAGAAGAACGTGGGGAAACGTCTGACGCACCCGATCGAGGAACTCATGAGGGACAACAAGCAGAGGTGGGAGGACCTCTTGAAGCGACAGAGCAAGAGTCTCGAGCAGGCCGTAAAGGAGTACAAGCGGAGGTATGGCAGGTTGCCACCAAAGGGGTTCGACAAATGGTACAAGTACTGTGTGGACAACAATGTCAAGATCATCGACGATGTGAGTGGAGAAATAGGAGTGGCCCCGTCGTGGTTGTCTGATGAGCTTTCCGGCTGATTCGACTTCCTTTTCGCTCGTACCGAAAGTACGACCAAATCAACCACGATGTCGAGCCTTTCCTTGCACTCTCGCCCACCATGTTCAATGACCGTGTCAATGATCTCGCCGTAGCTCCCTTCACCTAGTAAGCAGCCCGTCAGGTAGCGTGTGAAAACCCGGAGATCGACGCTGACGCTAGCTACCCAATGTCATCTTCTTATCAGCCACGTCAGCATCGGACCCGAAACCGAACCAGCGATCTCTGGCGAACGATCCGGAGCGACCCGTGCCAAACAGTTCCTCAACCTGGTCTCCCCGCTCGGACCCGACTTGCCTCGGAACATCCCCATCCACGTCTCTGATCACGATCTCGGGTCTTGGATCCTCGGATCTGATCAGAGGGGGTTGGCGTTGATGAGGATTCAGTCGGTCATGAAAAAGGATGGAACCGGGTTGAACAATGTCAAGTATCTGGCTGGTGCCGAGTTGAAGAGGCTGGAGAGCAAGAACAGAAACGAGCATCGTGGTTGGTTCGTGAGTACAAGCGTGATGTAGAAAGCCGGGATGTCTGAATGACCCCTGAATGTGTTCCGGAATACCCTCCACGTTCAGTCGGCATGTGACGAGGACTCACCAGCTCGAGGAAAGGATCGAGCCATGGAGAATCGACTTCGAGAACTCGACGGTCTCCCACCTCTTCCTGAGCCTGCCAGTGCGTAACTCAAAAGTCGAGGGATCCTTCGGTTCTGAGCTGACAACTGCTAAATCGAATTTCGCGCTTAGCGCCGGCCTTTGTCAAGGACGTGCGACCCGGGTTCGACTGGTGCCAAAACCCAGCTACTCAAAAGCTCCACGGAACCATGTCTTTCGATTTCCCTCGAGACACCGTCATGCGTCCCATCTTTGTCCTCTCGAAACACATGCGAAACAACGAGTTCCTCTTCCCGCCTATGGAAGCCTACGAGAACGCTACCGACGCCACGGCTTTGAAAAAGTACAAGCCTTGGTCGGAAAAGACGGTCAACAAGATCTTTTGGAGGGGGACATCGACGGGTGACAGTTATTCCAAGCGAAAGAGCGACCCGGATTATGATTGGAGGCGACAACATCGACCCAGGTTGCATCTGATGGCCCAGCAGGAAGAGGGAACCAAGGACGTCTGGTTGCACCGAGGTCGAGAGTGGATCCCGGAAAACTGGGCCGTGAAAAAGTTGAACGAGCATTATCTCGATGTCGGTCTTACGGGAAAGCCTCACCAGGTGAGTTCAGGCGTCTCGCCAAGAGAAGGAGCAAGACTGACAGCGAGGTGACGATTTGACCTGCAGTGCAACCAAGCGGACGGGACTTGTGACGAGATGGCAGCCGAGATCAAATTTGCCGACCGGGTTGCACCGGAGCAAGCCGCCCAGTACAAATATGTCCTCGATGGTCAGTACCATGTCACCTCTGTTTGCACGCAAGTCTTTTCTGTGAACTAAAGGGACTGTCGCCTTTGCAGTTGACGGTAACGGCTGGAGTTCCCGTCTGCATCGATTGATGACCTCGGGGAGTGTCGTCATCAAGCATACCATCTTCCCGGAATGGCATCACGTAAGTTGTCACAGAATATTGGTTCGCTATCTGTCCGACCTGGGGAAAGACGCTGACCATGGTGCGCGGGCCTGTATAGGATTGGATGACTCCCTGGGTGCACTTTATCGTGAGTCCCGCAATCCGAGCCAAAGAGACGTCGCTTCGGCCAAGCTGATCTTGCCCTCCGTCTATAGCCTATGCAAGTCGACTATTCGGACCTGTACGACATTGCGGCCTTTTTCATCGGTTCACCAGAAGGCCGGGTCAAGGGTCGCGATGACTTGGCCCAACAGATCGCCGAGCAGGGACGAAAGTTTGCGATGGAACATTGGAGGTGGGAAGACATGCAGGCATACGTGAGTTTACCACTGCCGCTCGAATCCTTTTCAAATCGGCGAGGCTCATGCTGATCGTGGCATCCTTGCAGACCTACCGACTCTTGTTGGAGTACACCCGGCTGATGGCCGAAGACCGAGATGCATGGAGCTTTGGGACCGAATTCATCGGTGATGGGATCGAGGAGGAACCGGTCGTCGCTCCTAGGGGACAGAAGCGGGCCGCTCGGGTAGAGAGGGAGCAATAGATCATATAGATGGGGAATTAGGGGTTTTCATTCAGGGGGTTCAATACATTTACGCTAGCCTTTTACCGCATTTGTCTTTTTCCGTATCAGGGCATATATCCATATAGAATTGTATCATCATGCAGGAGGTCGTGATCGTCCTTCACTGTACCGGCGACGAGATTGCCTTACCATGGGAAGCATTGACTAGGATGATGTGAAACGGTTGGGGCGGTACTGGCTGTTTCCTGCCATGTAGAAGCGCGTCGTGATTGCGTGATGCGCCTAGCAAGTTCCACCCGAGGGAGGTGGATCTCGTCTCCTTATCTCTTGATCAGGTGATGGCGAATCGACCCGAAAGCGAGGGTCACAATGGTTGAACAACTCTCTCAACCAATTCAACCAACACCTCGACACGAACGACATCAACCAACACTCCGAAACCGTTCCACACATTCCTCAACCTCCTACTCGAACCCACCCAAACCGCTACGACTCCCACGTTGATCGACAATGAGCCATCAATCCATCAATTCCACCGCCTCGCGCAATAATCTTTACCCTGCGACCGGCTCTTCTTCTGCTTCGGCAGGATCTAGGCAGGCCGCAGGGCTCAACGACAACTCGGTTTCTCTCTTCGATCTGGCTCGGATCGCCGTCGCTGAGCAAGATCAGAAAGAACGCTCCAACGGCGAAGACCAGGACGTCTTGGCGTTGGCTAGACTCGGAGGACATGGAGGACACGTTTGGGTCTACAAGGACGCTTACTCGGGAGCACAAGACCACACATCGGCTGCTTTCCTGACGGCCTCACATCGGCAGTGGTTTTGAGGTCGGCAAGGATAAAATGCCTCCTGTACGTCGATACGATCTGGTCTAGCTTCACCTCTGTCTTGCGCCATCATTCGCTGATCCCTCCACGCTTGTCCCGTTCATCGGCGTCTCCAGGACATTGTCGGGAGGTCGTCAGCGTGGGTGACAAACGCGCTGGCGCAGTATCCCCCCTTCCCCCATCATCTCCATTCCTCCCTCTCGCCTGCCCTCTCCACACCTCCCATCAGCCTCTCTGGATCATCCTATGCATCTACCTCATCCTTTGCTTCCACTCAACATGAAGCGTCTCAGTCCTCGAACGGGTCGTATGGCGCAGCGAGGATCAACGTGGCCACCAGTCCCACAAGCCGTCCGAACAATCTCGCTGCGTCCCCCGGATCGTTTACGTCTTACGGATCAGCCCATAGTAACAAACCTGATCACGCCCATCCATCACTCGCGGCCATGATGGCGAGCACCCATCTCGCTGTCTCTGCACCCAACACTACCTCCCACACAACCAACAGCGGAAGCCATCCGCAACAGCTCGTCGATTTCATCTCGGCGCTTTTCCCGTACCAAGCCACTCGAGCTCTTTCGCTAGCCCACCTCCTCGAGATCGTGATCCCCCATGCCCCGCTCATCGCGGGAGCCATGATCGACCTCCCTCCGACCCCGGTTCCTACTCGTGGCAATAGACCCAAGTTCGAGGCTGGTCGAACAGTCTATCTACATCTTCCACCTCTACATCCCGCTTCACACGCTGAGCATGCTCAACTGGGAGACCAAGGCACACATCACAACGTGGACATCAGGGATCACTTGACCTCGCTGCTTGACCTTGTCTCAGAGTCTCTTGAAGCGAGCGAGCTCGTCCTAGTCCTGAAGCGGAACGAGTGGCATGACGAGGAGCTGCGAGATCTTCTCCATGCCCTCGCATATATCGGGGGCGGTGTCCTCCGTCGCGTCAAAGGGGATTTCGGAGGGTTTGACGAGAGGAGCTGGGTGTTAGTTGGAATCGAAGTGTAGTTTTGCACTACAAAGTATAGCCTTTTGCCATTGAGAATATATAAAGAAAGCTAGCGAGCGTCCCAATTTGTATCTTTCAAGCCTAGCACCGTTGTACTTTCAAATTCAGCCACTCAAATAATGATATCAGAAAGGCCTCGAACTACAATGTCTCCCTTAGTGCCAGGAACGATCAGTCTTCGTCGTCTCTCTTCCGCTGCATGGACGGGATGGAAAACAGATTGGTAAGAAAGCTGGACGAAGGCAAGTTTTGATTCTGGTCACGCACCTTCATCTCTCTCGTGATACGTTGCCTAGCCGCAGGATGATGAGCGAGTTCCTGTGAGAGCGTCGAAATAGGACTCTTCGAGATTTCTGCGAAGAGCATAGCAAGGCTCAATGAGCATCTGAAGTTCAAGATTCTCGAGCCATGCTACACACCTTGCTTGAGATCATACATGGTCTCTTCGTCCTCGTTGCCCAGGAAAGTGATGGCGATACCGGTCTTACCAGCACGACCAGTTCGACCGATACGATGCACATACTTCTCGATGGTCGATGCCATCTGCCAATTGATGACGCAAGTGACGTCGGGTACATCGATACCACGTCCGGCCTACGAGGGGATATCGACGTTTCTGTCAGCTACGTAGACACGATAGAGAGCCTCATACGTTGCTCACCAGATCGGTAGCGACCAGCACCTCCACGTCACCATCTCGCAAAGATTGCAATGCAGCCTCTCGCTGTTCCTGGTTCTTGCCGGAATGCAGTGTGACACCACGACGCTGCAAGAAAAGGCATACAGGCAAGGTGAGTACGAGACGTACAGAAAAAGTCGAGACGACTGTACATACCCCAGCCTGTTGGACGTATTTGACGACCATGTCGGCAGTCTTCTTTTGGTTGACAAATACGATCATGGGGGGTGGCAATCCGATGGTCCTCAAGATCTCTTGCAGCTTGAGCTTTCGCTTCTCGTCTCCCTGGATAAACTCGACCCTCTGCTCGACCGTCTCGACGGCCTCTCCGGCGTTTCCGATAACGACTGTCGCTGGCTTTCTGAGGTATTTCCGGGCGAGCCTTTCGACGATCGGAGGCATTGTAGCCGAGAACAGCGTCGTCACCCGGAGACCCTTCCACCCCGTCTGTGGTCCGCCGTTCTTGTCGAGCTCCGGGTTAGGGTCGACGTAATCATCGACGTCCATGTCTTCCGGTTTAGCGTAATCCGCAGGCATCGAACCCAGGATATAGTTCAACTCCTCTTCGAAACCGAGATCGACCATTCGATCGGCTTCGTCCATGACGACGTATCGACACTGGCTTAGCACCATGATGTTACGGTCGATGATATCCTTGAGACGACCGGGTGTGGCAATGACGATCTCGGCTCCTTCTCTCAGGTTGAACTGTTGCTCTTCGACAGCCTTTCCACCGACAATGGAAACCGTCTTGTATCCCATGGGACCGGCGAATCTCTTGGTCTCGCTCTCGATCTGTTGAGCCAACTCACGAGTCGGTGCCATGATGAGCGCATAAGGACCGAGGTGCATATTCTCTTCAGTGAGTGGGGCCAGATGCGAGATGTATTCCAGCATGGGAATGACGAAACTGGCCGTCTTACCGGAACCGGTCTGGGCGATACCGATGAGATCTCGATTCTTCAGACCGATCGGGATGGCTTGTCGCTGAATAGGACTAGGCTCCTTGTACCCAATCTCGTCGATGATGTTCAGAATCGCTTCCGGGATACCCGACTCTCGCCAGTTTCGCATGGGATGAGGAATATTTCCTCCCCTTGCCGAGATGGAAAAGTCTTCCCGGAAAATTCGCCAATCTCGGTCCTTCATCTCGACAAGAGGTTTCTCGGTCCAGTGTCGATCATCGTGCCCATGCTTGGCCGCCCGACGTCGCTCGAGAGCATCAGCGTGGTGATCTTCCAGAGCTCGACTCGTCGCCTTGCTTCGGCCACCTTCGTCATAGCCCGCTAGTCGACCTCCGAACATGGTCCCGACCCCGACGCCCACGGCTCGATTCCCATTAGCCATTTCGTCTCGCCATGTACCGACTTCTGCCGAGGAGGTGTCTTCGCTCGCATCCCAATCGAAGACAAACTTCTTGTCCTGCAGCTTTCTCGCGCGAGGTTTCTTGGCGGCCGGTCCAGCTTCACCTGGAGGAGCCGCTCCGAGATATCGTTGACGGATGATGGCTAGCTCGGCATCAGTGGGAGGTGCAGCTGACGACCCGATCGAAGGCATTCCATCGGTCGGGTTGTCAAACGTTCGAGAAGGCGAGGCGGTAACGGTAGGGTTGTCCTGGTTAGGCGGGCCTGGCATAGAGTTGGTGCCATTCCGAGGCCCGGTGGGGATCGGTGTCGACTGGTAGTTGTCTCCATTCCTTGAACTCGACCCTCCACCAGCACCGCTCAATGGTGATGGCACATAACCTCCACCTCGAGGTCCCGAAGGTGGCGGACCGCCATTGCTTCTAGGTCCACTAGGCGCACCTAGTCCTCGATCATAAGCCCGCTGATTGGGATGAGCACCTCGGTTTCCAGCTTGATACGATTGTTGACCGTATCTTCCACCTTGCGGTCCACCGTATTGCCCATTTCCTCCAGGTCCTCCGTATCGGTATGAATCGTTCCGCCTCCGCTCCTCCTCGACGGATTGTTCCAACTTTTCTCGTTCCGCTCGTTCGGCAGCCTGCTTGTCTTGAGAAGCGGCGATCTCTTGTTGCCGTTTCTCGAGAGCGATCTGAGCTCTCTGTGCTTTCGTCAGGAACTTGGGCTAGAAGTGCAAGGATGGTTAGTTTATAGGTTGATGAGACGAAACGAGCTCGAGTCAGACTTGCCTTTGACGCCTCTTCCTTCTCGGCCTTTTGTTTGGCGAGAATGTCCTCGACCGACAGAGGTGTCTTTCCAACAGCCATGGTGCTTGAATTTACTGTATCGCCAACGACGCCTGGGTATAGAGCAATGATTGCAAAAGGTCAACATCCCTTGCAACCCAACACACTGTTCAACCCAGAACAGCAGGGGTGGGTGACATATTTTGGGCTTGGACTTGTCGATGACCCAACATCATCGGGGAGTTGACCGAAAGATGACGAACCCCGCCTTCAGAGCTTCAGACTCTCGAGCACATCGTGATGATCCGATGTACAAGTAAGAGCGCGCATCGACCTACTACCCTTGAACTCGATCGAACAAGGACTCTGATAGCTCCTTGCATCGATCAGGAAGTACGTAGCAAATCCGATACCTCTTATACGAAAATGGCCGAAACTGCCGATCGACTCGAGCCGTTCCTGCTCATGGCTCGTTCCACCAAAGGAGCGGCTGCTGCAAAGATCGTTCAGACCGCTACGGCAGCCGTGAGTGTCTCGATCCATATCCTCATCTGTTACCCGCCGGAGCTTATGAGTTATCACTGCGAAGCCTGGTGTATACGGGTTTGGAGAGCTGCTCGATGTTCCCAATATCAAACAGGTGACTAGGAGGATCTGCACTTGACCGGTCTCGAGCACACTAAACCGAGGCTGACGCCCCTCGTGATAGCTTCAAGAATCTCCTGAACACTCTTCCAGCTATAAACTGCTCGAGCTGTTTGCTTACGGGAACCTAGCGGACTACAAAGGTCCGTTTACGGCTCCAGCCTGTCAGCGCATGTATATGTGCTCGAGCTGAATGGCCTTCTTGTGACGCATCGTTTTCGTAGCCAACCAATCGGGATTTCCTGCACTGAACGAATCTCATATCAACAAGCTCAAACATCTCACTCTCGTCTCTCTATGTCTTGATTCCCGAGTGAGCACGTCCCCTTGCGGTATCACACGCCTAAACCAAGCTTACATCTACCTGGTTCAGACATTACCTTACGACCACCTCCTGCGTACCCTCGAGATCGCTTCCGTGCGAGATCTGGAGGATCTGATCATCGATGCGATGTACAGCAACGTTCTCGGCGGAAAGCTGAATCAGGAGCGCGGGACCTTGAGTGTGGACTGGGTGATCGGGAGGGATATATCGAGGGTCGGAGGCGGGATGGAGGAGGTTCAGCGCAAGTTGGCGGCATGGTTAGTCGCTGCTGACAATCACTTTGCAGCGTTCCAGACAAATATCGACTCAACTGTTCTGTTATACTGCAGGTGCGACAATGCGCAAGGAATCCTCAACTCGATCGATCGACAGATCGCCAACGCAAAAGCCGAATCCTCTCGAAACCGCCAAGTGAACGCCGAATATCTCGATGTACGCGACAAAGCTTACAACACGAAGCTCGCCAGTCTTCAAGATCGTCAGCAGGATCGAGTTGGCGGCGGGACGTCCAGTTTTGTGACGACCAACCGGACTCAATGGGGGTCGGGATTCAACCCTTCTTTTGCTCAACCCCCTCGGGCTAGCGAGTTTGAGACGATGACTGACATGGGCGACGATCCAGGCAGTCAGAAAGGAAGAAAGTCAGTATCCATGACAGCGCTTGGAAAAGAGAAAAGGCTTTGCGACGTGCCGACCGAGCTGATCATGTTCCCCTTTCGTGCGTTTTCATCGGACTCTCGGAACACATTCTCTCTTCCCCATTCCCGGTTAGGGCGGTTCAAGAAGAAGTGCCTATGAAGAGACAGAAGAATACTCAGACCCCGACCTGGAATGAGAGTTGAGATTGTGGAGCAGGAGCTGGAGAAGCGGGGGTGACGTTAGTAGTAGCAAGTAATGGAGACCATTGACGACCTTTTTACGATTATCGAGTGGGACGGACGGGCGGCTTTGTTTTCGCCTATCGATTTCACCTTGTACATTTCCTGTTGCGATACGCACATATGCGGACCAAAGATGATGTCGACGCCAAGTTTCAATCGAGAACCACTTGATCTCTTTCGCATAAAACAGAATACTGCATTACAATATGGCCTAGCATAGTTTGTACATCCGACTCGAGCGAAACGAAATACTGTCGTGCATGGTAAACCTAATCCTCGTACTGTGACAAACATTTGGAACCATTAGCGTCTCTAGCTAGGATGGCCATGACGATTCAGCAAAGCGGAACTTACCTTTTCTAGATCCAACGTGAGACTTCGAGAGCTGTTGACATCCTGATCTCGGTAGATACCGACAAGAGCTTGCGAGCGTTCGTACCTGGACCCAGTGATACAATGAGCAAAGCAAACTCCGGCGCCTCGACTGCAGGAATACTCACAGAGACCCTTTCAAGCTAATGACGATGAATTGGAATGTCGGTGACGAGTTCTTCCTGATGTAATCGGCAATCCTTCCGACGTTGGTGTTGTCAAGGGCAGCATCCACCTCGTCCAGAACGAAGAAGGGTGACGGTTGGTAGGTATGGATGGCGAAAAGCAAGGCCAAGGCCGCCATGGTCTTCTCTCCCCCAGACAGTTGCTCCATGTCCCTGAAACGTTTCATAGGAGGCATGGCGTGGTACTTGATACCGCTAAGGTAAGGTTCCTGAGGTCACAAAGCGTGTGAGCCTCAGGTCCCCTTTGCAAGAAAAACAATCACGACCACTCAGCTTACCTCACTGTCCTCCAACGAAAGATAGGCTACACCTCCAGAAGGAGCGTTGTTCCCTGTCGTCAGCTCTTTGTAGACGGTGTCGATCTTCTCTGCAATATGGTTGAAGGCTTTATTGAAGAGGTCACATCTGCGGGTTTGATGGAGAGTCAGTAAGCTTCAGCAAGGAGCGGATCTGATCGGACGCTTACCGTTTCTTCTTCAGCGCAACAAACGCGTCTCGCGCCCGCTTCTGCTCCTTTTTCGCTTCTTCATTGTCTTTTTCCGTATCTTTCAGCTTTGCCTCCACGTCGGTCAGCCTGTGTACAAGAAGATATGAGCTCGACTTGTACTTGTATTGCCCAGATTCGGACGCACTTCTCAATAGCCTTGAGGTTCGGGGCCATCTTTTCGATGTCAGAGGCGAGCGCAGCAATGCGTTGTTCGAAATCGTGTCCACGTTCCGGATTTCCATTCTGCAGGAAGCATTTGGCTGTCAGAGTCTGGCAAGAGGAGCTTGGGATGAAGCGATCACCTACCTCACGATCATCATCCTCGAGTGACTCGAAATCTACCACAACTTCATAGTCGTTCACCTCGTCGTCTTGTAGATTCTGTTCGGTGAGGTCAGACAGGTGTGAGAATTTCGATCGGATTCTGACGAGTTGATGACCATCAACAGCAACTGACCTCTTCGAGAGGCACATTCTTGAGCGAACCAGATTCCAGCGGTAGCTCAATATCTTCCACCTTGCACCGACGGTAAATTGAGAAGCGCTCGGACGATTGCCTACGGATTTCATCGTTCTGTTCGTGATCCATGTAGAAGTTAGGGATTTTGGCTCGAAGCCTGGAAACAGAACAGACTTGCCCATTCGTTGATCTCCTTTTGGAGGTCATCCAATGCCCTGGTCGCCTTCAACTGTTGTTTCTTCGCAGCGTCCGAAGCCGCACTTGCATTTTCTAGAGCTGTTTTCAGCGTGTCCAGCTTTTCTCGCTGTTCCCGAATGCCTTCCTCTGCTTCTTCAATCTCTTCGCGTAGAGCGGCCAACTCGGTCTCGAGAGTGTCCGAGATGTTGGTGGTCTCCCTTTCGATGGTAGCTCGCAGTTTGGTGAGCCTATCACGAGTCCCTGTGAGTTGAGATTCCTCAAACTTGATCCTGTTTTGGATAAAGGAAGATGGCGTTTGAACAGAAGTGCTAGTCTTATGGAAAAGTAATCAACATACTGGTGGTTGAGGCGAGCTATTTGTGCGTCGAAACGAGCTCTCGCTTCAGATTCCTCTTCGGCTGCGCGGAGTTGCACAGTCTCATAATCCCTGACGCTGTCGATGGAGAGTCGCTGGCAGAATTCGCCAAACACTTCATCGTCGGCAGCGTTGACAGCGGTTTCCAGGGCTTGCATCTGTTGTTCATGCTGTTGCACGTTCTTCTCGGCCTGTAGACAGATTTGCAAACGTTTACGAATCGGATCACTTTTAACGGTATGCCTGCTGGCTGACCTTTTTGTGTTCTGCCCTCTGCTTTTTGATATCTTGATCTGTCTGCTTGAGCTCCGCCTTCGTCCCTTGCAGACGGTGGTTGGCACCGGTCTAGTGGTTGAGCTGGTGGTGATCAGCACAAGCGCTCAGGTGGTCTGGTGACCAGACTCACCAAGTCTTCCCGAGCGATGCGTAATGCGGTCTCCAATGCCTGAAGATCCCGCGCGACCTGATCCATAGTGTCTTTGTTGGGCTTGCTCTTGACGAGGTTGCTAAGAGACTTGTGGTACGCGTCTCTCGCTTGCTCGAGATCTGACCAAGAGCACCGTCAGCGGGCTGCACGCCGATGATCGAGAGGAAGAGTCGAAATCACCTCGAACTTTGCGTTCATCCCACTGCTGATCTTCAGCTTGCTCAACGCCTCCACCAGTAATGAGACCACTCTTGTGGAGGATAGTCCCATCGATCGTGACCGCTTTTTAGAACACGTCAGCTAGCTGCCATACTGGCACCGGCTCTCGACAGCTTAGCTCACCTTTGACCTCGATGCCCTTGTTGTAGCAGATATCGCGTGCTACTTCCATAGTGTCGCACACCAAAGCACTACCGCACGCATGTTGCATGGCTCGCTCAACCAACGGATCATACTGAATGACATCTATAGCGAGCCTCGCTCCGCGTAAGCTCCGCAAACGATCCTGTACCTGCTTGACCTGAATAGTATCTAGCGGGATGAAAGTCGCCTGACCGCTCCGGTTCTGTCGCAGGTACTGTATCAACAGAGAAATAGTATGTTAGAAGGGCAAACCGATAATACACTGCCACATTTGACTTACTTCGATACATCGAATGGCGGTCTGCTGGTGGTCTACCACAATCGAGTCGGTATTGCGACCCAAAACGATTTTCACAGCGGTATTGTATCGGCGCTCAGAGGGTCTGCAGAGGTCGTATACTCGACCGTGTACGCCTGACCGCTCCCAATCAGCATAGCGTAGTGAACGTGAGAGTAAGACGATCTGGGCATACCACTGAAGACCTTCTTGAGCTTGGCAATGTTGTCTTTGAGTCGCAGAGCGCGATCAGATTCCGACTTGGTCGCTCGGAACTGCAGGAGTTGCTGGAGTGTGTCGTGGAGCTTCTCGTTCATCTCCGTTTCGAGTTGACTGGAGAAGAAGGGTGAACTCGTTGGTCTTTCGGGACATAGTTGTGACCACTCACGAAATACGTCGCGTCTCGCTTGCAAGCTGATCCGATTCGCCCTTCTTGGCGTTGACTTGAGTCTCCAGGTCTGCAACATTCGCTTGGGCCTGGCGATTGCAGGTCCTTGTTAATACTGTTTCTGAGAGAAAATCCTCACGATGACTCCTGCCATCTACGCTGGACTCACCGAGTCGACTCGCTCCTGGAGGACAGCCGCTTCTTGGGTCAACTTTTCCTTCTTGGCTGTCAAGCCTGCCAGTTTCTCTTCGCCAGTGGTGAGCACATCACGCAGGCCACGTGCTTCCCTCTTCTTGGCATCCAATTCCTTTCGCTCATCTGTCGCATTGGCATTCGCAGTGACGCGGCTGATCACAACACCACCAGAGTCAGTTGCGATCTTGATTTTGCGTTTCCCTTGGACTCACAGCTTCCGGTACTCTTCAAGATCGGCAGGAGTGAAGGCTGTTCCTCTCGCCGCCGCCGCAGTTCGCTGCCTCTCTGTGGATGTAGGAGAGTAAGCATAGCCGACTGGTAGGATGGGTGGAGAAACACTTGCCAGCAGCAGCTTCGGCAGCCTCCTCGGCATCCTTCAAGTCTCGCTTAAGGTTGGTGACAGTGGTAGCCTGCCTCTTTTCGTCCTTGTCGACACTGGCAATTAATTTCTCTGTTGACTGGATCTTTCGGTTGGCATGTTCAATCTGGGTCTCCAAAGTGAGCAGCCCAGGTTTCTGTGAAAGCAGCGTTGAGCCGTCTACATCTCAAGCGAGAATTTTGCTACCGATCGCTTACCTTGTCGTCAAGAGCTTTCTCAGACGCTTTGACTACTGCCTCTTGTTTCTTGACAGCCAGATTGGCCTTGGCTTGAACATCTTTGGCCTTCTTTACCTTCTTCTCCTCTGCAGTCTGTAGGCACACCAGCGAGTCAGTGGTTGAGGCTGTTGAGCGCCCTGATCAACCTCTTACCTGAGCAGCCTTCGAGTCGTTGAACTTGGCCTCGGCTTCTTCGATATTGGTTTCGCAGCTCTCGATCTCGGAGTTGATGTGGAACAACCTCCATAACATGTATTCGGCCACAAGATTTTCCTGCGCAGCCAAAACTGGGTCGGTCTTGTGTCCCCGTCGCTAAACGTATACTGACTCACGTGCTCTTCCTTCATCTGCTCCCAACGTTCAATCTCGTCCTTCTGTTCTCGGTAATGTTTCACTTCTCCGGCGATACTCCGCTTCTTGGTATAATTAACGGTTGAAGTCTCGGTAGCCTTCTCTGATGCCACCTTGGCCCGTTCATACTCTGCAGCGAGATCAAGCGAACTACATGCGATGTGAATCGCAATCGAGTGAGAAGAGTCCATTCGGTAAGGTCTCCTGTCTGCTTCGGCTTACCCGCTGATTTGGTCAATCAGTTTGGAGAGCTCTTTGGGACTCTGGGAGGCTACAGCTTCGACGTCTCCTTGAAAGACCAAAAAGTTCTTGGCCTTGACCAAGATGTTGTGTTTCTCCAGCGACTGATTGTAGAGTAGATACGTCACGCTTTTACCATTCAGAGAGTATGTCGATTGGCCGTTCGAGGCGATTCTAGATGGCAGCAACGTCGATATGAGCGACATCTTCGTCACCACTATCTGACATCGTAAAGACGTACGATCGCTTGTATTTGTACTCTTTGCCATCTTGATCTTCGTACACTGCCATCACCCATGCTGAAGAGGCATCATCCTTCCCTCGTGTGACGATTTCGGTGGCCTCGTCCTCTTCATCAGTACCCTCCTCATCTTCCTCGTCCTCGTCCTCTTCTTCATCCTCTTCTGAAGCGTCCGAATCGTCGTCCCTCTTCTTTCTCTTTCCAAGAGTAGTCTTCTTGACTTTTCTTTTGCCCTTGCCTTTCGTAGCCGCCCGCTTCCCCTTGCCTTTCCCCTTGGGATTAGAAGGCCCGGCAGGAGGAGCTTCACCATCGTCATCCTCTCCAGGTCCAGCCGCCGCTTTCCTGCCTCGATAGATGAGGTCTTTCAGCATGGTGCTCCTCAGCTGGGCGGACTTGACTCCCAGAACGAATGAGATGGCGTCCATCAGGTTCGATTTGCCGGATCCATTGGGGCCGATGATACAAGCGAACTCATGGGTGCCGAAATCGATCACTTGTTCACCTCGATACGACTTGAAGTCGCAGAGTTCCAAACGTCGAAGCGGCATCTTGACGGTATCGTCTCGCTAGATTCCTGGAGCGGGCTAGTGATCAGGCGGAGACAGTCCCAGTGTGAATATGTAGAGCTCCCAGGCTTAACGATTATGAGTAGCAGTAGCTACAACGTTTTGTTGTGTTTTGGTAGATACCTTCAGTACTCGGGATCGAGGTAGCGATTCGACGCGATTTCATTTGTTTCGCGTCGCGTCAGCGCGTGCTGGAATCCTGATCAAGGTCGGAAGTCGATTTATCGCAATGACATCGTACAGGGACAGGGATAACATGAGGAGAAGGTATACAATTATTGCCATGCGATCGGTACCGCCCTTCTACCACTTTGAACCCGCCAACTCTCGCTCGAGCGCAGAAGCGGGGTCCTCCTCCCTGTCCGGGGCGTCATTCTGCTGGCCTTGAGCAGACGTGTCAAATCCAGGTCCAACTCCCGCTTCAACCCCACCTGTGACAGCGGCAGCAGGGGCAGGAGGCATACTGAAGAGCAAGAACGGGAATATCAGTTCCGATCCACATCTTGCGGCAGAGTCTGGGTCATTTACGAGTCTTTCCGAGGAGGCTGAGGCTTGGCCTGCTCCTGCTTTTGCTGGTAGTGGACGGCAGCTTCCTGACGGACCTGATTCCTGAAAGCGGCGACCTCCTGGATGATCATCTTCTTCATGCCTTCCGTCGATTCTTCAGCTTCAAAGGCGAAATCGAACGTCTACAACAGGATGCATACACCGGGATTAGATATATACTAGCTCCAGCGAGACAAGTTTCACTTACCTCGGCGCAGACCGGCTCATCCTGAGGATCGTGCCATACACTCAGGCTGCCCATGTGAAGTAGAGCTTGAATAGGATGAATCTTTGAAAAGCCACCGACGCCAGGACGACTCACTAAGGGTGCTCTAAAGCCTCTTCGCAGCTGATCCGCTTGGAAGGATCGAAGGCCAACAGCTTCCCTAGCAGGTCCAGCGCTAGCGGGTTTGCCTGGGGGAACAACTGCTTGAAAGGGATTCTCGGCTTAATAGGCAGCGACCGAATGTAGCTGGTATCCAGTCGAGTCGATCAGCATGTTGTACACGATCGATCAAGGAGAGGCGATACTCACTCTTGTGCTCGAGGGCTTCCTACCCGCCTGAGGGTGTCTTCCGTCGGCGTTCCCAACAAGTTGAGGATTTGGTTCAGCTGATCGACATAGTCTCGACCTTTGAAGATAGGACGTCCTCCCAAGAGCTCGGCCAAGATGCATCCTACGGACCACATGTCGATGCTCGCGGTATAGTTGGCGAAACTCAACATGATCTCGGGAGCTCGGTACCACCTCGTGGCGACGTATTCGGTCATCAATCCCGCTTGACCCGTCTCGGCGCTTCCTCCTGCCTGGAAACCTCTTGCGAGACCGAAATCACAGATCTGCAGGTGCAGCGCTCGTATTAGGTCACGACTTCTTCTCAGGAATCACAAGGCTCAACTTGCCTTCAGCTCGCAGTCAGCGTTGACAAGCAGGTTACCGGGCTTCAAGTCCCGGTGCAAGACGTTGGAAGAATGGATGTACTGTGAGGATTCAAACAGGAGTGATCAATACCTTCAAGGTAATTGCGAAAGCGACCTGACTGACCTTGAGACCACAAAGAGTCTGATACAGGAAGGACTGGAAATGGGCGTCTGAGAGAGGCTGGCCGGAACGGATCTGAGGGAAACAGGCAGACGCACCAGACAAAGGTCAATCAGCGACTGCAGCCGCAACGAAGCGCACAAGAATCTCTCACAATAGCGTGTAAGTCTGCCTCCATGAGCTCTTCATAAAGGTAGACCTCATTGAAGGTCCAAGTGCCTGGAGGATCGGGAACGATATCCATATCATATAGACAAGTGATCTGCACAAGCGATGCCGCGTGTTAGCTTGCTTTTCCGGGCGGTGGGTTTGCAAAACCGGTCGACTGACGTTCTTGTGACCACGGAAATGCCGCAACAACTTGATCTCCCTCAAACACCTCTTTGCCAAGATCTTCTTGCTGAAGATGTTCGTGATCTTTATCGGAAAGGAGGAAGCGATCAGTAAAGAAGTCGTTAGAAGCATGGGAAACAGCTTTAAGCGCACCTTTTTGACGGCACACATCTCGCCCGTCGCTTCATGTCGAGCTGAAATCACGCATCCATAAGCCCCTTGACCCAGCTCTTTAACGAATGAGTATGGTTGAGCAATGGTGCTGCAATGTTGGCATACTGTTGTCAGTTTTTTTATTCCTGCAAAACGCTAGAACACTCGCTTTGCACGTACTAGACATTGTTCAGAGCCTGAAAGGAGTGTCGAGGAGCGTTGTCCATGTTATATAGTCGCTTTCGCAGTCAATGGGGGTTCGTAATGGAGGTGTCAAGATGTCGTTAACGGACACAAGCTAGCGATAGGTCTTTCTGCCTTAGTTCTGAAGCGGCGTAAGGATATATACCGGCCGGGGTGTTGCGAGTGACGGTGGTCAGGACCGTTGATACCAGTCGATGGCTTGCGAATGGTCCGTGCTGTGCAATTGCTGTGTCGCTTAAGCGTGCTCGCTGTAGCCGAGGTGTGTGTGACTCTTGTCGCTGTCAAATTCTTCCAGATGACACTTTATACGATTTTGGTGTAGATAGGATCGACCCCTTTGTCCCTATCCTTTGTATTCCGCAGCTGTCAACGGGAAGTCTACACAAAGGCAGGAGCGGAGAACGGACTACCTTTCGGGGGCGTTGCTCGGTTCTGGTGGTAACTCGGGAGTCCCTTTCAGCTATCGTCGGCCCGCTTTGAATGTCCTTTCTTGAGCTCAAGTGATGTGATGCTCAATGCGTATCCTAGCTTTTTTTGCAGCTCATTTGGAAGGTCAACCAGGCAGAACAGGTCGTGATCGAGCTAGCATGTGAATGACATGGGTCCCCTCCAACACAACTCATATCGGACCGATCTGCCTCCGTGAACGCTTCCCAACGAAGGTTACGTCACGAGCTGAGACGCCGAGGTCACGTGATCTGCGTTGTATTTGCTTCCGGGACGCTTTCGATTCCAAAGTTCAGCGTTTCTCGGGGTGATTCCACATGATTTGCGTTGCTGCATCTATAGCAGATATCGCAGATACAGCAGCTGGTCAGCCTGTCCTGATTGAGCTCGCTGCTGCTTTTCCTAGACGACATAGACACAGTATCCACGAAAATGTCGGGGTCTTCCAAGTCCTTCGTACTGTCCTCTCTGATCGCCCAGCGCAAGCAAAAGAAACCGCTGAAATCGAGCTTGAAGACACCCGGTGCCTCGGGAAGCAAAGCCAAGGCTTCTAGATCTAAACCGCAAGCTAAACCAAGCAAGGTTCGAGCGGAGGAGCTTGACTGGAAGAAACTCTCTACCGATAGCTACGAGGGTGGAACTTTCGACGGAGATGAGGGCGGCATGCTGCTCTTGGAAGAGGTGGATGGCGTAGACGTTCAGTGGGAGGAGGACGAGGCAGGAAGGAAAAAGGCCGTCTTGATGGTATGTCCCTGGCAGGATGTATCGTGAAAGTATACCATAATCGCTAACAGCGCTCGTCCTTAGTCGAACAAGGCAGCTCCTTTAAGTAAGCGTCAAGCTCAAAAGAGGAAGCGAGCTGAAGAGGACATCATACGGGAGGGACCCTCCGAGAGCGAAAGTGGCGATGATTTGGAAGATGACGACGAGCAAGTCACGATAGATGCCACCGGTCCAGCTTTCCAATCTGCATTTCCGCCTTCGGATGACGAGGATGTGGAGGCGGGTATGACAGATTCCGATGTCGAGGTAAAGCAAGAAGAAGACGAAGGCGACTCGATCGAGCCAGACGTCAAGGCAGAGCTCGAGGCCACCTCGACGAAGAAAGCCAAGGCGTCGACCGCAGATGCAGTCGTACAGCCACCTTCCCTTCAGGATCGCATCAAGGACATCAAGTTCGACCCTGATCTCCTGCCAGGATGGAAGGATCAGCCTTTACACCCCTTGCTTAAAAAGTCGCTCTTCGCGCTCGGATTCTCGCGGCCAAGCGACATCCAGGCAAAAGCTGTGCCAATCGGTCTGCAGGAGGGACGAGATGTAGTCGGTGTTGCCGAGACCGTGAGTCACTCCGCGAATAGTTTTGCAGCGCTCGCCAGCTAAGATGAATGCGGACTGTAGGGTTCTGGTAAAACGCTAGCATACTCATTGCCCATCCTGAACACACTGCTAGAATCATTGTCTCGACCAGAGTCGATCGCTGAGTCAAGCGCAAAGTCGGGCAAGCGAGAGCTCTCTGCCCTGATTTTATGTCCCACACGAGAATTGGCTTTGCAAGTGGGCAAGGTCATCGGTGGCGTGGTCGAGGCTGGTATGAACGCCATCGACGAGGTCAAGGAGGAAACCGACGATGAAGCAGAAGCTTTGGCCAAGGAAGAAGAGGCAGAAGCGAGGTGGAAGAAGAAAGGGAAGGGCAAGAAAGGTGCCAACAAGAAAGCGGAACAGCCGGTAAAGAAGGTGGTCAAGCCTGCTCCGGCGGGTCCCAGACCGCCTCCCATCGTTTCGGTGGCAACGGTCGTAGGAGGCTTGTCTTCGGTCAAACAGAAGCGACTAGTGGCAAGGGGCTGCGATATCCTTGTCGCTACGCCTGGTCGTCTTTGGGATCTTTGCGAAGAGGTGAATGATACCCTTGTGTCTACAGACCGCGATCATGCAGCATAGAATATTGACAGACCCTCAACTTCCAGGACGATTCGTTCGCCAGCCAAATCAAGAGGATCAAATTCCTCGTCATCGATGAGGCTGATCGAATGATCGAGACCGGTCACTTTGCTGAGCTGGAAAACATTGTCGGCCTGACTGTCAGGACGAAGGAGATGTGCGTGTGAACAATCGTCGTGTACGCAGAATCGAACTCATCTTTGAGTTCTTTCTCTCAACAGGCAGACGACGAATGCGTCGGAGGACGATCCTACTTTCGCTCGTACCAATACGAAGGCAGACACTACCGCAGTGCGGGCAGACATCAAGACATTTGTGTTCTCGGCCACTCTGTCCAAAGACCTGCAAGGGAATCTGAAGAGAGGTAGCTGGCGAAAAAGCAAAAAAGCGGGCAACTCCGGCAACACCCTGGATGACCTGATCACGAAGCTGGACTTCAGAGATCCTAAACCCGAGGTCATTGATATCTCTCCTGAAGGCCGCTTGGTTGCTACCTTGAGAGAAAGTATGGTAGAGTGCATGACCCTCGAAAAGGTGAGTTTCTTCCTTGGTTCAGTTCTGGAGATGCGCTCTAGCTGAGCCCATCTTGCTTACATACAGGACCTCTACCTGTACTATTTCCTCCTTCGATACCCTGGGCGATCGCTCGTCTTTGTTGGCAGTATCGACGGGATCCGGCGGCTGATCCCGCTCTTTGAGATGCTCAAGATGCCCGTCTACCCTCTGCATTCGCAGCTGCAGCAGAAACAGCGTCTAAAGAACTTGGACCGGTGAGCAGGCTCGTCGGAAGGTCGTGATCTGCAGTGAATCTGACCATTCTCCCACGAAAGCTTTGCTTCGTCACCGAACGGGATCCTGATAGCAACGGACGTTGCCGCAAGAGGTCTCGATATCCCCTCCGTTGATCACGTCATTCATTTCCAGTTGCCGCGAACGGCCGATGCTTATATTCATCGAAGTGGTCGAACTGCACGAGCGAAGCAGGACGGTTTCAGTCTGCAAATGGTCAGCCCAGAGGAGCGAGGAGTACAGAAAGCCTTGATGAAGAGTCTTGGCAGGAGTGAGTACCGCGCTCTATAATCAACGTCAGTTCAGATGGGTGACTGATCGAATCCGTCTGTGCAAAGCTCCCGAACTGCCGGAACTCGCCATTGAACCTGGGTTCTTGCCCAAGCTGAAGGAAAGGATTCGGATCGCTCGAGAGATTGAGAAAGCTCAACATCAGATCAAGAAGGAGAATCACGACAAGAGCTGGTTGAAAGAGGTCGCCGAGGCTATGGACGTAGATATCGACGCAGATATGCTGTAAGCCTGGGTTTTTGCGGTGGTGATAAGGTGCAGTAGTGATTGACCTCGTGGTCCCCACCAACGTAGCTCTGATCTCGAGGAGAACGAGGCAGACTCGAGGTCTTCGGCCAAGAACAAGAGGCCCTCCGACACCAAGCTCTTCAACCTGAAGGGCGAGCTGAACGAGCTATTACGTCAACCCCTGATGGCAAGAGGTGTTTCGGCAAAGTATCCCACCTCAGGCAGCAGGACAGTCATTGACGATCTGTTGCGAGACGATAGTGAGCCGGATTGAAGCCATCCAAGTTTGTTTCTGACAAGCTGACCGTGCGTTTCCTCCTGCAGACCACCCTGTCATGCTGGGGGCTTCGACAGCGAAGGCGTTCGAGGACGTCGATTCAAGACCAGCGAAGAAAGCGCGAAAGTTCATAAACAAGCGGGCACGTACTTGATACCGTTCATACAAGGACTTGACGATCCGTCCATACTGCATGATAAATTACGCAAAGACTTCTAAGCCCTAGCGTTCTAGATACATCGTTTCAGGAGGGGATTAGTGGAGTTGGGCGCCGTCTGAGAGGGTTACATTTCGTGCGCGTCGCCCTCCGGATCGACCCGCTAAACTCGTCGTCCTCGCCGTTCGATATGGTCAATCTCGAGCATGTACTAACCTATCTGGCTTTCGAGATGTCATTAGCACATACACATTGAGATTATAGAGTCAACTAGACACCCAAGTGACATATACCCTGTGGTGAGATGGATTCGGAACAACTGAAAGCGGCCGTCGCCGTTATCAATGCCGCAGTCACTGCAAGCAAAGATGAGGTAAATCGTAACGTTCGAAATGAGCAAGGCCACAACTGGAATATGCGCTGTGAATTGTGCAGGATATAATCGCCAAGCTGAAAGAGGTCAATGAGGGCCCTTCTCCCTCGGAAGGCGTACTCAGAGTACGTCAATTTCTGCTCTGCCGCCGGTCGCGATTCAGCTGCAAGGTAGACTGACTGTCTGAACAGGAAACGAAAGCTGGGGCAACCATCAACAGGTTGAAGAAGAACAAGTCGAAAGAGATTCAGAACCTGGCCAACGAGATTATCGCAAAATGGAAAGCTGCCGTAGATCAAGAGAAGAAGAAGAAGCGACCGGCAGAGGATGCGGCTGAGCCAACGCCAGAGAAAAAGGTCAAGACTGAGGGCGTCAAGACCGAGCGAAAGGAAGGAGCTTCATCTAAGGTCAAGGCCGAGTCAGCGGGTGAGTCAGAACCTCGTAAATTGTTTGAAGCTTGAACTCAGGCTGAGCTGGTATCATAGCTGGCTCCGCTCGTCCATCGCCGGCACCGGAGCGACCCGCAAAGCGAGAGCGAAAGTATTCTACCATCGACGAACATGGCGCCAAAGACAGGAGTGCGGAAAAGGACGCTCCTAAAGGTTTGGAACCTCTGGGTATCGAGAATATGCCGGATAGGGAGCGTCCCATTCGAGAGAAGGGTGTCACGATGTGTTATGACGCCTTGGCGTTTGACAATCTGTCTGGTAAGTTCCGAAACGTCAGCCCGCTCTCCTCTCCTCTTTGTAAACCCCATATTGATATGCTTGGCGTATCCAGAATCCACCTTGATCGTATCTCGGGCCATCGCCATCGAATATTCCATCTATGAAAAAGTCGATCGAACAACGGGCAATGACTATCGATCTCGTGCGTCTCGAATGACCTACGGATTACCAGCGCGATGCTAAGAAGTCGATCAACAGGATTACGAGAGATGTACCTGCACCTCCGCGAAGCAAATGCCGCGTTGCGTGATGCGATCGTCAGAGGAGAAACGATACAGGCAAAGGACGTGATCAACCTTTCCCGAGATGTGAGGATTTTAGGCTCTCGAGCGGAGCCTAATTCGAATTAATAGCATCTCGTTCTGTGCGGCAGGAACTTGCTAACGAAACAATCAAGGCTGAGACTGCTGCGATTGAAAAGGCCAACTTGTTCGCCGCTCAGGGTGCAGGAGAGACTGAGGTGCGTAGTTCTCGTGACCTAGCAAGATTCATACCATAGAGCGCTGAAGCCCACGTCATCTTGTGATGCAGGCCGAGACGTTTGCCTTCAAGTGCGGCAAGTGTGGTCAAAACCGAACAAGATACTACCAGATGCAGACTAGAAGTGCCGATGAGCCTATGACCGTGAGCATATTGCAAGCATGCAAGAAAGTGCCTCGGCTGACGCCCTACACTCTCGCAGACATTCGTAACGTACGTCTTGCGAGCAATCATGTCGAACGCGCTCAACCTACTGACGCAATGCCTATGCTTTCTTCAGATGCATCAATTGCAGCAACAAGTCAGTTTCAGTTTTGTTAGTCTTTCACTGAAATAGTTCAACTGATATCCCGCACTTCCTAGGTGGAAATTCTCGTAGATCCAAGACGCTCGGCAAAGAATCCCAGTTGTATCGTAAGCAGCATCGCTGCATGTTATTTTTGCCACTATTTACAATACGTGCGCGAGACATCTATGCGGTACCCTGCTTGGCCCGCTTGATAAAGTCTGCGATCTTTTGCGCATCCTTGCCCTGCCCATCTGATCGTTCCGTCCCACTGCTCACGTCGACACACCAAGGCTTGACGGCCTGAACAGCTTCTGCGACCGACTCGGGTGTCAATCCGCCCGCCAGCACGATCGGTAGCCGGAACGCCCCGCCGGTCCCGACTTCGCCCTTGGTCACCGTCTCTGCAGCGACCGACCAGTCGAATTTGACACCCTCGCCACCTCCCGCAGAACCCGACTTGCCAGCCGCATCGAGCAGGATCAAGGCGTTGCAGCCGGGTCGATCCACTTGACCACCACGGATGACGTTCTCATCCGTCACCCGGAAAGCCTTGATGACGGGTACCGGGATCTGTCGTGCCCACTCTTGCGGTTCGTCTCCGTGCAGCTGGACGACATCCAGCGGTGTCGACTGGACCGCCGACAGGATATACGACAGAGGTTGATTCTGGAACACTCCGACGAGCAGAGGTTTTCGAGAATTGCCCAACATCTGTGCTCGGCTGGTAAACCAAGGCAAGGGCGCGAGAGGGTCATCGACCGCAGCCTGGGCATCAAAGTCTTCCTCGTCTTCGGGGTAACGGATTGAACGGAGGTGGGCCGAGATCTTTTTGGCGACGGGTAAGGCGATCTTTCTCCGTGTAGGCGCAAAGATGATCCCGATAAAATCGGCCCCAGCATCCGCAGCGACCTTGGCGTCCTCAAAGGTCTGCACTCCGCAGATCTTGACGAGTGGTGCGGTAGGCACAATCGGCTTCGGGGTGGGCACGGCCAAGAGATCGTGGATGAACTTCTTGGGGTCTTCGGCTCGCATAAGGGATTCTCCGATGAGGACGGCCTTGACCCCCTCGCTGATATATCGTTCGACATCGCTCCTCCCGGTGATCCCGCTCAGAGCACAGAGGATGACATCCTCCCTTCCGCGTTCACGAAGCACGTCCGCTAACCTACTCGTCGTCTGCATGTCAACCTTGAAGTCGTGCAGGTTCCGGTTGTTGACACCCACGACCTTGGCGCCAAGGTCGAGCGCGATGTTGAGCTCTTCGGCGTTGTTGACCTCGACCAGAGGTTCCATCCCGAGAGAGACTGAATAGTCATACAGGTCACGCAGCTCGGTGACGCTGAGCATGGCCACGATGAGCAAGATCGTATCCGCCCCGTGCATCCTGGCCTCGTCGACCTGGTACTTGTCGACGATGAAGTCCTTGCGCAAGAGGGCCGGCCGGTTGGGTAACGAGTCCAGGGCTTGTCTCACGCTCAACAAGTCTGAGAGGGCTCCCTTGAACCAGGTAGGCTCGGTGAGGACCGAGATGACCGACGCTCCAGCTAGGGCGTACTTGATGGCCTGCGAGGGGGCATTGGCGTCGATGGCAATGTCTCCTTTACTGGGCGACGCTCGCTTGATCTCGGCCATCACGGCCGGGTGAGCAGGCAGCGTCTGGCTGATCCGGGCCACGAGGGGGACGACGGGAGGAGCTGCGTGCAGTGCTATCGAGGTCTTGAGGATCGAGGCCGAGGTGGAAGGTCTAGCAGCGGCCGATTCGACATCTTGTAGACGTTGCTGGTGGATCCTGTTGAGAATGGTCGGTACGGCCGCAGGGTCCGACTTGGCCTTGGACCCGTTCGAGCTAGTCGCTCCTTGCACCTCTGCCTGGACGAGTCCCTCGGTGACGGGCAAGGTCTCGACCTTGTCCTCGTGCACGGCTTCGACACCACACCAAGCGTTCTTCCCACCCCACTTGCCGCCCTCCAACTTCAAAAAGTTGCCCATCAACTCTCGCCCGCCCTCGCTCATCACCGATTCCGGATGATACTGCACGGCCTCGATGGTAAACTCCTTGTGCCTGACGCCCATGACGACACCGGACTCGCTCGTCGTCGAGGTGATGGTTAAGCAAGAAGGAATGGTCTTGATGTTGGCGGCGAGAGAGTGATAACGGGTCGAAGGGATGTTTTGGGGGATGCCGTGGAAGCACCCTTTGGCGTCGTGCTTGACGAGAGAGGTCTTGCCGTGAAGGATCTCTCCGGCGTGTGCGATCTACAAGAGTGCAAAGATGCAGGCCGTGTCAGAAAGGGAGTCTGGGTACGATTGTAAGAGCGCAAAGGGCCCCTTGACCACTCACATCTCCTCCGAGCAGATCGACAATGCACTCGAGACCCATACACACACCGAGCACGGGTACCTTGCCCATCGCCCAGGTGATGATATCTCTACAGATCCCCGAGTCGGTCCGTGGGTGTCCAGGTCCGGGAGAGATGACAATTGATCGTAACCGTCTGGCCTTGTACATCTCCTATAGAGACAGGTTGGAGCGGATCATGAGCCAACTTTCTATGAGACGGTCCCGACTCGCCACAACGGTCTTGCGGGCTCACCTCGACCTCGGGAATCGTAATCTCGTCGTTCCTCTTGACCAACATCTCGGCCCCAAGCTGACAAAAGTATTGGTAGAGGTTGAAGGTGAACGAGTCGTAATTGTCGATCATCAGGCATAGCGTCGGTTCCTGTTCGGATTCGACGTCGGTCTGGGGGATGACCTTTTCCGAGGTGGGGACGGTGTGATTTTGAGGGATGTCTTCGGGTGGGACCGACATGATTGCGGGTCTGTTTTGTTGTGATCTCGTGTGTACTGATCCGTGTTTGAGTTGATGTGTCGACTTGATGAATACATGACAGTTGTACAGTTGATCGGGGGCTATGAAAGTGACGATTGACTCGAATAAAGTTGGAGACGACGACCCCACATTAAGACTGGTCGATCATAACGCATAACACGCGCATAAACGGCATGATCATCCTTCGAAACGCATAAATGAATCCCCCCTAGAGCGCGGTCATGTCCGACAGGCCTGACAGGCTCAAGCATTTCCTGACTTCAGATCTAGTTACCACAACCGAAATTCAGGACTCCAATCGACTCGCCCAGAGTCGAACCCAATCCTGTCAACAGATCAGACGGTAGACCTACGAGACAATGTCAGCTTCGCCTTTCCTCCAGGCCGTTCGAAGGGCCGACAACCTCCAAGTCCCGACGACCGACCTAGTCTCGAATGTACTGCAATCGCCCTCTGACCAGACCGGCCCCACCTCGCTCCGACCGTGGTCCATTCCTCTTCACCTCGCACGAGCCGACATGCAAGCCGGCCTGACCCCGATCGGGTGGCTAAGACCCGCCGTGAGGGCCTTTCTCGAATACCACTGGCCCGAAGGAGACTTGGGAGAGCCGATGATCGAGTTTGGGATTTGCCGGGAGCTGGCGAAAGAGGGGACGGTGGGGAACTGTCATCAGGACGGACCTGAATTCGCTTTCGTCTCCCAGCGGTTGTTGGATCAGGGGTATGAAGGATTGACGAGGGAGATGAACCGGTTGGCGAGGTACATGAAGGACAAGGGGATGTATAGCGAGTGTCTCGACGGTCAGTCCGGAAACCACTGCTTGTTCACATGCACAGCGAAAAGACGTCTTCGACTCAGACATTATATATATACTGCTGCAATACAGGCTGGAGAGACGAACATTACGAGATCTTTGCCAGCCCAAAATCCAGCTACTTTGCGTCTGGCGGATCCGGCGTATCTTCTTCAGGAGCCACGTACGCGCTGATAATTTCCTTCAAAAACTACTGTTCTTCCTCTCCAAACAAGCTCACGTATTTGGCTCGTATCGTGACTTCCTTCTTTGCCCATAGGAATCGTGCGTTCGACTTTGAACGAGCTGCATGTGCAGTATTCGGACTAGCGACGTTCGGAGTGCACATGACCGGTGCGTACATACGAAACCCCAACTTCCCTGTCGTTAAGCGAGACGAAAGGAGCTGATACATTTGGGTTTTGTTCGTGAGGAATATAGCTTACGAGGGTGAGGGTGAAGAGATGAAGATATGGGTACCGAAGAGGAGCGCTACCAAGGCTACGTGAGTATATCTCGATCTGGGCAAGGTTCGCTCAAGCCTGAGCTGAAGGCGTATTTGAGTCAACGTAGATGGCCTAGCAAGCTCGACAACGTGAGTGTGACACGGTACCACCCTAGTTTACGCCTCGTAAAAAGACTGAAGATTGTCGATACGTTCGATAGTCCGTGGCAGGTGGAATCCCTGCTGGGATGGTCCCCTTCGAATCGATGATCAAGGAGTGCGAAGAGGAAGCCTCTTTACCAGAGAGTCTGACTAGGAAGCTTGTCAGGTAAGTGGCACATCAGAGATCGCTCGATGTCGTCTTAGGCTTAGCCCGTCTCCGCCTCGCCTCAAAAATAGACCTGCAGGCTTCGTGTCGTACTTTCACGTGACGGAAGAGGGCTGGTTTCAACCAGGTGAGCCAACGTTAGGGGTTCTACACCTGGATCATATGCTGATCAATGCGTTCACCGTTCGCACAGAATACGAGTGAGGAAAACAGGTTCAGGAGAAGCAACCTCGAAGCGGAAGCCTTAACGAATTTCCTTTTCCTGCCTTTACAGATATGTGTACGATCTGAAGATGCCTGCACGAGAGTCTCCGGAATACCAGTCGCTCAAACCATTTGACGACGAGGTCGACTCTTTCCAGGTATGTACAGATTCGAACGCACCCAGATACTAGTCCCTCACGCCGGATACTGTGCCCTTTGCAGCTCCTGCCTGTCCGTGAGGTGATAGACACCTTGCAGAACGATCCGACAGCTTTCAAACCAAACTGCGGTCTGATCATCGTTGACTTTCTCATTCGGCACGGCATGATCACGGTCGAGAACGAGCCCGACTTTTTCGAGATCGGTTGGAGCTGCCACAAAGATTTGGGCAAGATTGTGCCGTTTCCCGTACGGCGACGTTGAAGGGATATGCTACATTCTCGTAAAGGGGTCGGTATGGGATTGTCCGTGTTGTCCTCGCTATTGCACATGTCTTCGTATTTGGGACCACTGTACCTTTGGGATTTCACATCGCACGAGATCACCTAACCCTAAGCAAAGGCTCGGGAGCAGGCTGAAGGACAGGCTTGGGATCAAGCGAAGCGGCGAGCCTGCTCAAACCTCTTCATCTTCTTGACAACTGTTCGTTACAACAGCTCATTTGATGTCTCCTCTTGAGCCCTCTGTTCATCGAGTCCCTGTGAATGTGTGAGCCTGTCTTATGGAGGATTTGTTGGCGAGTAAAAGTGATGCGTAGATCGTTGAAGAATCATGGCAACCCTGGAGTTTCCTCCATGCATGCGAGCCACGAGTTTCGTAGCACGAACGAGGATTGAATTGGGTCCGCTATGAAGTCGAAAACCTCGTGAATGGCGGACTCGCCTCACAATATCCAAGCATGTTGATCTGCGTAGCGGGCTGAAAGGGGAAGCATAGTCTACGATCAAACATCGGCCTGGCCTGACGGTTACTTTCCATACGCTCTGACTATCATGAATAGTGCCCTGATCCTCGACATAGCTCCTTGTGTCCTGCCTACAAAGCCGGCGCCTCATAAGTGAGGCGAGAAGCTATACATCCATTCGGATCTGTCTCTCACTCACTTCAAGTTTTTCCAGGCGATATGCGCCCTCCACCGCAAACTGCATGGTCAACCTTGAATCTCCGGCGATGCAGACCTGGCATCGGCCCTCCGACCCGCAGTCGTTGTGACTTCACTCTTCTCACACCTCGCACAGCAAAATTTGCAACCTTTTTTTCCATTTTCCTGTAGCGCTGTGTGACTGGGAAGAGGAGCAGCGGAACCCCATGAATCCGGAAGCGCCAAAGACCCTTACCAACCTTCGCTCAGGCGGCGAAGCGTCAACTACGGCCAAGTTCACCCCGGGACCCAGGAAGTAGGTCGAGCTCGCAATCGAGCATGAACAGACTTAAAAGACATATCGAGGGCGTAAGAAAGTTGAAGCACAGCTGGAACGGGAGGAAAGAAAGTGGGAATTGACGAGGAGGACTACCAAGAGTTTGTGGCGTGATGCTCTGTTGCCGTGATTGCAGTTCAAGGTGCAAGCCAAGAGTTCGGGACAAGCAAAGAGCGAAGTTAAATCTTGAACGATATTCGCCGCATTCAGAGGCTTCGAAATCTTTATCAGAGCCATAATCGTATAACATCGCTTCATCACGTTCCGCGACGGGGTCTCGATACGCTAAGCACAGAACGTAAGACTCGGTACAAGCATCAAGGCGAGTGGATCCTACGCAAACTTTCGGATGGATGGCGCGCCTCACAGGCATGGCCCTCAGGATGCGATAGTGATGGCTTGTTGGCGCTGTGTGAGCTACGCGTTTGCCGTCCCCGGATCTGATCGAGCTTACACTGATTGTTCAGGCCGTCTAGTCGACCGTGATGATCAAATAGATCGTCTCCTAAATACTGGGCTTTGGCCCTCATGTCGTCAACCCTGGTGACCAAAGCTTGCAGGGCATTCCAAAAACCGGTTTGTCAAAGGGAGAGGTGGTCCAGAGCCGTTGCAGCAGGATCGTATGTCTTCCATTTCAATCGGCCTGAACACCTCGGGCGTGATCTTCTGAACGACTCATCAGGCAGGAGGGAGTCTGAAGAAGTGCGTTGTACGAGATACGCCTCAGGGGATGGTTGAGCGCTGGCCGCTCGATCATTGATCATTGATATTCTCATTCTGTCTTGCATTCCACCACGTCATAAGAGTTAGATTCCAACCTGAAGCTGGAGTGAGATCGACAAAAACAATGCCAGCAAGAATGACAGCGATAACGGACAGGTTTCAACCTGATTTGTCGTTGAGTCTCCAATGTCGGACAGCGTTCAACTTGATTTGTCGATAAGTCTCAGCACTCATACCGAATTATGGTGATGATCTCAGAAATGCACTCACGATGACAAGGTCATTTGCTGTCGCGCTCCTCCTCATCTCGATGCCCCCACCCCAAACTGTCTTTGTATCCTCTTCTTGAGGAGAGACCCTCCTCGTTTGCATCACCGTATTGAGCATCCCCATATCGAGTATTCTCATCGGGTGTCCAAAGATGAAGACCTGACGCTTGCGGTGTCTTAGTTCCCTAGTTGTTGATACATCAGGCCGCATGCTGAGGCGGTCTCTGTCATCGCGACTGGCGTTTTACACTACCATTCTGAAACGCATGACGACGCCAAACGGGAGATTACCAATTACCCCAGAGTCCCCTCCGCCATGTAAAGTTTGGTGCCTCCGAAGCACTTGTGATCGGTTTGCATCCGCACCCAATCGACAAAATGACGTCGGTTCTCGCTCTCGATCCGGCGAGGATGATGAATATAAGGAGAGAGAGAGAGAGACGATCGATCACTTCGCACAACCGTAACACTTCAACATCGACACTATTATCTTTCAACTCGATAGTTGATTGCCTGTCTGTTGATACGACGACAACCACGATGAGACAATCGACGTCGATCGCCGCGATCGCCCTGCTCGGGTCGACATGGGCTGCCCCGACCTTTGACGGTCAGACCGTCTTTGGCGTCAAAGGCGGTGCGGGGGACCAAGAACCGCCTTCGCATCCTATCCCTCAGAAACCTGACACTGGCATGTTCAACCCGTTGCACCGTGAGACTCAAACAGGCGTAATCTGCGGCTCATTATTCTCGCTGATCAAGATGTACCTTTGGGATGATGAGCAGACCTGTCGGCCTTGTCTCCTTACTATGTGCCATCGAAAGAGAGTGAGTGATCCCGATCAAGCTGAAAACAAATTCACGAACTCACATCGTTCCCCCACCGATAGTCACCCCGTTGCCCAACCCGACCTGCAACGTGACGACCACCTCCATCCTCATCCGTCACTCGGCCATCATGTCGAACGATGACGATCGCGAAGAGTTCATGCAACCGTTCATCGACAAGGTGGCCGAATGGGAGACCGACGTCTTCCCCCAGCCTCCGGCCGAGTGGAACATGACGGACGAGATCAAGAGGTGGAAGCGAGAGGGCACGTTTGATGGGGATGTCGGAGAGAGGAAATGGTGGTTCCTGTCCCAGTGGAAGACTCCGATCGAGGAGGAGATTGACGAAAAGCTCAGCGACCGAGGCAAGGAGGACGCTTTCGTGAGTCATTTACGCGGGCTCTGGTCGAGCTAATCATATTTGTGGTTACTGATCACCCGTGCGTTGCTGTCACTGCTGTTCGTCTCGCAGGCCTTTGGACAAGCCGTCCGATCGTCCTACTCTCACTTGTTCCCGGCGCCTCACACTGGCAAGCCCCACAAGGGAAAGAAGCCCATCGAGTTGATCGACATGCTCGAAACCTCCGAATTCGACGAGCTTTTCGAGCCCAAGCACCACCACGGTCACCACAAGAAGGACAAGCATCACCGAAAGCACAAGCACCACCACGATGATGATGGCCACAAGAAGAAGCGACCCTCCAAGGATCCCAAGCACAAGAAGCCCTCCCCGCCTTACAAGATCTGGACGGCCTCGAGCGAGCGGGATATCGAGACCGCCACCTCGTGGATCAAAGGCGCTTTCCCTCGCAACCAAACCGGTAAAGAGGGCGAAGGTGACGGTTACCACGTCCAGCTCGTCAAGGTCCCCAACAAGCTCGGCAAAGGTTGGAAACGATCCTTGACCCCGCACAAGGCTTGCGAGGCGTTTGACAAGAAGCCCTCGTTGGAAAAGGCTGCCGAGTGGTTGCACGTCTTTGCGCCCAGGATCAAGGACCGATTGCAGGGTGTCGTACCCAAGGTCGTCGAGAGGATCAGCGACGAGGACGTGTTGAGCATGTTCATGCTCTGCGCTTACGAGTCGATCGACCAGGGTTGGTCTGGTTGGTGTGGTGTGTTTACTGAAGAGGAATTCAGGGACGCCGAGTATTACTTTGACGTGAGTCTCGAGACGCCCGCCATCGGCATCATCGTGTAGGCTGACCTAGATACACCCGCCTTCCAGGTTCGATTCCACTACATGATGGGATACGGTAACGAGCTATCTTCCATCCTCGGTGCTCCCTGGATCAAGACTGCGCGACACTTGATGGCCGGCGAGGTCGAAGACGACCGAAAGGGGCACTCTGCCGATCACATGTCGAGCGCCATGAAGAAGAAGAAGAACAAGAAGGGCAAGAAGGAGAAGAAGCCTGGTGATGGTCTGCCCGAGCCTACTCAGCCTCCTAACGGAACCCACTCGCAATTGTAAGTCGACGCTGCGAAACTCCGGTGGACGATACACGTAAACTGAACTCGTCCTCGCTCCACATATCTTTTAGGCTGCACGCCTTCTTTACTCACCGGGAGTCTCCCGCTTTCTCGTCTACCGTCCTTAACCTGTACAACTCTACCGACGAGGCTCTCGGACCCTCGGCGTTCTTGCCTCCCCCTACGGATCACCGCCCCGAACCCCGCCAATGGCGGACCAGCGAGATGGTCTCGTACCTTAGCCACATCGCTCTCGAGCGATTCTCCTGTGCCCCCGGCTCCGAGGGTGTTCCTATCTCGATGCGTACCGGAGACGACGAGGACGAGGAGCCCTCGTTCGTCCGTGCCATGGTCAACGGACAACAGGCCAACATGCACGGATGCGAGTCGGGTCCCGCTCAGAGCTGTGCTTGGGAGGAGTGGAAGGAGTGGATCGACGACAGGCTGGAGCAGTACTCTGACTGGGAAGGCAACTGTGACAAGGAAAAGGACGATGAGTAGAGCGTGGACCGAACTTGTCGAGGGAGTTGGAAGTCGAGCAGGTTTTCGATAGTCTCTTAGTGTACCCGTATACCCAGACCAAAGGGTCGTTAAAAAAGATGAGCAGTGCCATTTGATCGTGTTAAGCAAAACAAAGCCCTGTCAAGCGTCGCAAGGATAACCGTGATTGTCTTCGCCGACCTAATGGGACGGGACGGTATGCATGGTGCGTTGCATCTTGGTGCCACGAGTGGGCTTGCTGACATAATAAGCTACAATCTGGTAAAGACTACAGGGGGGTACGGGTCAAGCGCACTGCGCGCGACGCCGAGACCATTCATTGCAATGCGGAATACATCGAGGGGCAACAGGTGAATCAGAACTTCCAGTCGGGGTCCGACTCGATCTCGGCGATAGCCCAAGGGAACTTCTGGATAAGAGTCTGTGAGAGATGATTCCTGTTAGCGATGAGCCCGATCAGCCGGCGATTGCGATGCAGCTTACCTTGGAGAATAGCTTCTCGAGCGGTACCTCATACTTCTTGGCCCAAGCGACAGTCAAACGGGGGTCCTGTGAATGACAGAATCGTCAGTTTCGAGAGGCAAGTGAGCGAGAGAGGATGTCACGTACGATATAGTTGATCCTAAAGGCAAGAGGTAAGCGGACTGTCAGCGCTGACTCGGTAAGCACCGAACGTTCGCCTTCGACTCACTTCGAAGTACTCAGAGCGACAGTCTTGTTGCTCTCTCGGTCTTCGATCGACACCTTTGACGTCTCGATACGATCATCAAGCTTCTTGATGTTGGCGAGGATCTTGTCGGCATCGGCCCCTCGAGCTGGCGCTTCTACCTTCTTTGCCTTTCTTTCCTTGATCATCTCGGCATTTTCCTCCTTGATCTTGTCAATTCGCTCGTTCAGGACACTTTCCTTTTGAGGCTTCTGTCCTTCTTCCTGTAATTTGGCGTTTTCCTTTTCGAACTTCTTCTTGGCCTTGTCGATGTTGGTCTCGAGCAGGCTCGTTTCGTGACGCTGGAAAAAGTCGTCCTCGAGATCTGATTCGAGATCGACCAGCTCAGGGTGCTTCTTTTTCATCTTGGGATCCACGTTGAAGAGCGTGTACCGCAGCCGCATTCGTTGATATTTGATGGCGAGAAGCTAGCGAGTCGATCGGCAGCGATGAGCCAGGCGTACGCGGAACCGTCTGCTTCCCCAGGGCTCACCTTGTCACCCAACTTGGCCATAGAATCGCCATGGGTCCTGCTAACTGTCTTTTGATGGTTACACAGAATGGCAACCTCCTTGTTCGCCTTGTTGTAAGCAGCAATTTTTTCAGCGACGGTCCCCTTGGCGGGCGTCAACTGATTGAGCTGGTCCTGGAAGGTGTACGAGGCGTTGTAGGTACGGAAGACCTTGGCCGTCAAGCCCTCCATGTAGCTGCCCAAGTGTTTGTTCAGCCCGGACGTCTACAAGCCAAGGCAGATATCTCGTGAATAAGGTCACAGCTACCGTGTCCATGCCTCGACACGCTAACTCACGGTCAAGCGGTCGAACAAGTCATCCTCGGGCGTCTTGGGGTCGGCCTTGAAGATCTTGATATTCTTGAAGACCTGCGGGTCGACCTCGACTTCCTGCTCGTACATAATACTATCTTTACCCAAGAATCGCAGCTCGATGGTGCAGGGCGGAATCAAGGTGACGTGTTCTAGTCGCAGGGAACAACAACCGACGGTATCGGCTTCCTCCTCTCCCTTCTCGTTTCCCGCTCGGAGCGCCAGACGGTCGATCAGGTACATGGCCGTCGCTCGTTGTCGGTCGGCCATGATCTTGCTCTTCAACTCGGCCGTATAGTCTTTTCGGATGACATCGACGTATTGCTAGATTATATGATGGTAAACACCAGCGGTTCAATTAAAGGAACAGCAGTATCGCGATGCGATGTAGACGCCGACTGACCTGGAGCTTCTTGGCCTTTTCAAACTTTTGCCTATCGCTCTGACCCTTCCATGTACTTCCCGCCGACAGGAAGACGTATTTCGAATTCCCATTGACGTTTTCCTTCCAGTGCGCCAACCAGGTCACGGTATTGTCGTGGACGACCTCTTTCCACGATCCCGGGATGTTGGGTACGGGCACAGGAGCCGACTCGGCGATGTTGATAACGATATCCTCGGGGTTCAATCGATACTTAAATGTTCCTTTTTTCGGGTGCTCTCCTCGACCCCTGAACAGACCGGGGGGTTCGACCCGGAAATTCCCGACCTTTTCCTTGCGTCCGTCGATAGTTGCAATCAAGTAAGGCTTCTCTATCTCCTCCCGCTCGGCTTTCGCCTGTTTCTTCTCTGCCGCGGTCATTTGCTTCTTCTTTTCCTTTTGCAGCTCAAAGTACTCGAACATTGGCCTGAAATCGCACTTGTTGAAATCCTTGACCTTGATCCCCTCAGCGGGCGGGTGATCTTTGAGGAGTTTCAACCAGTCGCGGAAAAAGTTGGCTTGGAAGGTCTTGTCGGCGGCATGTTCCGTTTCGAGCAAGGCGGCAAAGAAACCAGCCACTTCTTCCGGCTCTGGATCGAGCGTCAATGGTGTGCCTGATCGCAGCGAAGGGAAACCGAAACCCTATCAGACACACGACGGTCACTTTCACCACGACCCGGGCTAGAAGCTCACCGTCATACTTCATCTTGATGTTACTTGGTAACCTCACATAGGCAGGCGGGAACATGACCCCGTTGTGCTCCAATGTCGTCCACTTGACAGACCCGTCGTTGTTCTCGGCTTCCCACCATTTGAACTACTCCCGGAAGAGACGCCTCAGCCACTAGCGTTCCCGAGTCAAAGGTCAGTCCTGGCTCGCTCGTCGCACTCACCAACTCGTCCTCGTCACCCTCTTCCTCCTTCTTAGCCCGTCCCTTGCCCTTTGCCTTGACATCCGGTTTCACATCCTCCTCGTCCTCATCTTTCGCCTTCTTTCCCCGTTTCGCCGTCGTTGTGGCCTTGCCGTTCTTTCCAACCTTCGGCTTCACGTCCTCTTCCTCACCCTCGCTCTCGCTCTTGGCTCCCTTCTTCCCAGCCTTCTTTACAACGGCGGCCTTGGATTTTGAGCCCGAAGCCGCGGGTTGTTTCTTCTTCGGGACGACTTTTGCTAGAGGTTTCTCGTCTTCCGACGAGGACGACGCTGCCGATTTCTCCTCCTCCTCGCTCAGATCCGACGATCCCGGCGCTGGCGCTGCCGATTTCCCCTTCTTCTCCTTGCCATTCGCCTTGGCATCTCCGTTCTTCGTTTGCTTCGATGCTGGCTTTTTCGACGACTCGCCGTTCGCTCGACCCTGACCGGCGACCGTCTTGCTCAACGGCCTCTCGTCCTCGCTCGAGCTGGCCCCTCCTGCCATCGCACCAGGAGGAGGCCTGCGACGACTGTTTGATGACGGCGGCTTGGCCTTGGAACTACTGGGTTTCGATGTCGAAGCCGGTTTCGACGATTTCGAGGTAGGTTTCCCTTTCTTGCTGAGCGGCACCTCATCGTCGTCCGAGGAAGACACCCCTTCCTGATCGATAGCAGGTGGGATCCCATGCGGATGAGGGTCTTGCGCCTTGCCACGTGCGGATGAGGGTTTGTCGATATGAACATGGCCTGACGCGTCGGGGTTGATAGGTCGAGGAGCTTGGGCGATTGGGCTCGATGACTATGGCAGCATGGGGGATGATAGTTTGGATTGAGTAATGCGTTCAGGCTAAACTTTCCTGATCAGCAACGATGAGGAAGCTCACCTTCTCTTCAGCGTCCTTCATGTGCACATCTCGGCTCCCGTTTGCATTCCCGTTCTTTCCAGCAGCGCCGTCGTCATCCTCATCCTCGTCACTGCTGACGACCAAGTTTCTTCGTTTGCTACTCTGAACCGGGGCGGATGTACTGGGTTTGGGACGTTTAGCCTGCGAGGTCCGTATAGGTATAGGTTACGACACAAGAAAGAGGAGGGTATGGACGCGTCAAAGGGAAATAGTCCAAAGGTCGAATCAGCTCTCCAAAACGCTCCATGATTCCAGCTCGTCTCGTTCCTCGACGGCCCGTCGATGCTACTCACAGCACCCTCCTTCCCAGTCGGACTAGCCGGACGTTTCCTGCCATTCGCATTCCCTCCCGAATTGCTGCTGCTCTCCACGGGCTGGTGGGGAACGTGAGCCTGATCGGCCGGGGCCGAGGTGAGGGAAGGAGCCTCGACTGCCATGGGCTCGGAGGACATGGTTGTGGGGTGTAGCTTTGCTCGTTGCAAGTGACGTGACAAGGGTCGTTGTGCCTTGGGATGAGGGACCGTATAAGCGGTGCTCGCGGAGTCGCTATTATATAAGTATGAGTCTTTGTGTAGAGTTAGGTTGTTTGTCGTTATTATAATAAATGAACCAGACCACCATCCTTCATCATCCAACTCGCTCAATCAGCCACTTCGATCCCAAGTGAGACCTCAGGCGCGCCTACTCGATATGCGCGCTTCTGAGTGGAAATGCCTCGTCTCCAATGAACGCCGGCTGCGTCGACTCGGCGTAGGTCGCGCCCACAGGCAGCTATCTTACGCCGGGTCTGCGGCGACGGCTTCTAGTTTGAGAAGCCAGTGCCGGTCATACTGATCTGGTACGCGAATCTCGAAGCTTGCATCGACAAGGTGTTCTTCTTGCTTGATGAAGGCGACTCTAGCCAGGCTGGCGACACCTTGGTCCGAGAGCTGTTTCAAGCCCCGGGCGAGATTGCCGCGACCCAACCAGGCAGGCGAGTGCTACGGCATGATAACGTCATTTCGCGTGCGCTTATACATCCGGATCGGAAGCATATTTTGAGGCTGTGGAATAAGACGTCACCCCCCTTCAACGACTGTGTGTTCGTCTCCCAAGGGTATACAACTCTGCAACAGTCTCGGACATCCGCTTGTCGACATACTTGTACTCGAAATACCATTGCTGCGACACACATTCCCGAGAGATATGGCGGCCTCACGGGAGAGGCTCGGTACGGATGACCCGGACGACGGGAACGAACGGGTCGACGTCAAGTCGATAGGGTCCATCTCCTCCCTGAGGTCTCGTTTCGAGGCATCGTCGTCGCTAGCTCCCGGATCCGCCCGACCAGTCAAGGTGGCACAGACGAAACAGCAGGATGATACGAGAGGGAGTTTAAAATCGGCGATACTCGATGGCAAGGCGGCGCCTGCCAAACCGTCACCTTCGGTA
The DNA here is from genome assembly GCF_021052385.1 of Filobasidium floriforme. Taxonomy (NCBI): domain Eukaryota; kingdom Fungi; phylum Basidiomycota; class Tremellomycetes; order Filobasidiales; family Filobasidiaceae; genus Filobasidium; species Filobasidium floriforme. The sequence continues at coordinate 1,148,433 of NW_025763622.1, read as the reverse complement.
TCTCGACCTCGAACTCCTGAGCCGAGGATGGCTTCGACCTGGAATCCACCTAGGACAACCCAACAACCTCCTTCTCCAGAAGCAAGCGTTGCACGCAGAGGAATTACGGACGGTTCGAGCACGTTTGCAGCTCTAGCTACGACAACGGCTACAGGTGCGAGTTCAGACGGAGGTCTAGGTGCAAGCACAACTACATCTGCTCAGACGATAGTCAAGAAGAAACCCGCCCCGCCCGTTCCCCGGGCTCTCGGATCAGCTACTCAGCTTCTCAGTAATCCAACTACCATCAATTCGACTGCTGCTACTGGCGTCCCTGCAGCAGGATCTGCACCCGCATCGAGTCCTGATCCCGGTCTGGCTGCTTCTAGCTCGGCGACCTCGACATCGATCCCACCCCCCTCATCCGTGCCACGATCTTCCATGAGAGCAACAACCGATGTTGACAATACCACAGCAACGTCAGCGGTATCCAGCTCAATTACTCGTGATCGACGGCGCTCCACCGACACAGAACCGGAGCGGGAAAGCGATCGACCATCATTTCCTCTCAAATCCGCTTTCAACGATATGCCTGTAAAAGATGAGCGTGCGGAAGGGATGGAAGCACCGGTATCCAACGCAGGAACATCAAATTCGATCTTGGCAGCCGGGACAGGACCAGAGGCAGAAACAGGGGTAGAGGTTGTCAAGAACGTCTCCTCTCTGAGAAACATGTTCGACCGACCGACAACCACTCCCGCCTCCATGTCGACGTCAAATTCGCAATCAAACTCGACTACGGTGACACCGCGACCGAGCCTGGCCCCTTCCCGAGCGAACTCGTCTATCTCTATCAACGTAGAAACGCGACCTGTCGAACCTGTTTTGATGCAAAGCCGCCCAGCAGAAGGACTATTCGGGAACCGAGAGGTCAAAATCGGAGAGGACTCTGGATCGTCGCTGGAACCACCTCGAACAAGTGTACGAGCAAAGTCCCCGCCGCCTCCACCTCCGCCACTGCATTCCCGACCGAAAGTGACTATGCCCATATCCTCCCCGACGCCTGCACAAGTGCTTGAAGAGGACACGACTATAGGCGCTTCAGTTCGTGAAGACAGATTGAATTCGGGTTTGATTTCAGATTCCAAAGCGAACGAAAAGATCAATATGGGTATAGACATCGGCACGGGCAAGACTGGGAGAAGCGGCGGGTTGTCTGTACCTCCACCTCCTCCTCCGATGAGGAGGAAAGGTCCTGAAGCGGACAGAACGAGTGACGATAATAGCGAGAGGGAGGCATCTGGAGGTATGGGAGTGTTATACAGTCGGTCGCCCGAGCCGCTTGCTTCGCACCTTGAAACTAGAAGAAACGGGAGGAATAGCCTTCCGCCTCCAGGGCCTCCCAAAGCGTCTTCGACCTCGGCCTCGACATCATCTACCGAGACGAGTCGAGACGAGAGCGGTCTATCCGGGTCGTTGAGCGTTCCACCCGTCTTGCCTCCCAGACAAACTTCTGGGGGTCCCACCTCGACAGTTACCCCTATACCTATACCCGCATCATCTCCTGCACCGGCTCTTCCTCCCCGTACACCCGGCGCACCACCCGCCTTGCCCGATCGGAACAACACTCCCGATCAACCTTACAAGAGCGGGCTGAGTCGCTCGGCTTCGCTCGCGGTAGGTCGTTCGTACACCCCTGGACGCTCGGGAGAAGGACAAGCAGGGTACGTGAGCAGATCGGACGCGCTCAAGGATATGGTCAAGAGGTCAAGTACGGTCCTGAGGCACGGACCTGGACATGGTCATCGGCTAGACAGACATGCAATGCAGCCCCCACCGCCAGACGTCGATCGAGAGCAGGACAGTGGGGTGAACGATGATGTGTGGGTACCGCCCCCTCCGCCTGTAAGAGGTGCGTCATCGGGTTCAGCAGCATCCTCATGGGTGGTCGTGCCGAAACCGAGTCGGTCGCTGGATCGATACGATTCGGAAGACGACTTCATGGATGAGGAAGACGAGGACGGCGTAGTCGAGCCCGATCCGGCTGCTTCGGCCGCACTGCAAGGAGGTGGCAGGGGGATCGCGAACTTGAAATCCTCGGCCAACCGGGCGCTTGCAGAATATCCAGACTCAACCCGGGTGAACCGACGGGCACCGGATTTCGTACCCCGCCAGCGCGTCTCGCTTGGGGGACACCATCATGCGCATTGTTTCGCCGTCTCGGGGCACAAACTATGTACGGGCGGTAGCACGATAAAGGTATTTGACCTGACTTTGGGAGATGGGAAGCCGATCTTGGTAGTAGAGCCCAGGCATATTGGTATAGAAAGCAAGGGCAAGGACATCAAGATGACGGCCATGTCGTTTCGGTCTCCAGCGTCTTCAGACGATGAGGGCAGGTACCTATGGTGTGGGACCAATGTGGGACACATATGCGAGCTCGATACCTTGACGGGCGAGATCACGGACGTCAAAGCAGGTCTACATGCAGCTTCTGTCACGCATGTGTTCAGGCACGACGAGTGGATGGTCACCCTCGACGAACTCGGCAAGGCGCACGTTTTTGGGCCGTTTGCGGGCGGAGAAGAGGTCTCGCGAAGACAGACGAATGCGCCCTGCCGGACCTTGAGAACGGCGGACAGGCAGAATTTTGCAACCATGTTGGGCGGTCAGTTGTGGACCGCTTCAGGGCCCGCCGCGAGGTCTACGACCAACAGCGCCCTGCGAGGCCCGACATTGCGAGTGTACGACCCTTCGGGTGTAACGTCAGGAAACACGGCGGGCAAAACGACCTTTACCTCAGAGTGGACCGGCGCTGTGACGGCCGCGACTGTCGACCCGTTTGACAAGCGGTCCGTGTATCTCGCTCACGAAGGCGGATACGTTTCCATCTTCGATCGAGACTCGTTGGTCTGCCGACAAGTGCTCAAGATTTCGCCGACCGACATTCTCGGGCTGGAGTATGTCGGAGACTACCTCTGGGCGGGGACAAGAGGTGGGACGATAAACGTATATGATACGAGGACTAGCCCGTGGACGACCATTAACACATGGGTTGCGCATCCGTAAGTAGTTCTTAAGTCACATTCACGTGCGGTGAAACCACTTTCTAATCTAGAACCTCTGATTCAACCTGATGCAGTGAGTTGCCTATACAACGGATCTATGCCGACCCGTATTCGATCGATCAGGTGAGTTTCATAATTATCAGAGATCTACGATATCACGCTGATTACTTGACCCCGCTGTAGTCTGGCAAGTATGCTGTTTGGTCATGGGCGCGAGATGGGCTTCACGCATGGGACGGTCTACTTAGTGTGGACTGGATCGGTACGGCCTGGATCATCCGTCTGCTCGCCACTTTCGACCGATTGACAATACTTTCCACATCATACAGAGACGGCCATGCAAGAGCGTGAAGCGGAATACTGTCGTTTCCGAGACCTGACAGTGCTCATCTCGTCTTGGAATATCGACAGCTCAAAGCCAGGCGACCTGTCAGGTTCCCCTGAGAACCAGAGTTTCCTGCAGCAATGCCTTACTTCGGTCGAAACGCCAGATGTCATTGTCTTTGGATGGCAAGAGGTCATCGACCTCAACAACAGGAAACTGACAGCCAGTACGTACTCGGCCTTCGCGCAAGCCGTCGGTCGAGGTTACTCATATCCCTCTCTTTGGCGTAACATTGCAGAGACCATGCTGTTTGGCAGCAAGAGCAAACAGGACGGACGTGGTAATACCGATGGCGTCTCGCGAGCTTATCGGGATTGGCAAGACAAGCTACAGATGGCCGTTCGCATGAACACTCCTCCAGATTGTGCATACACCATGCTTGATGCCGAATCTATGGTGGGGTTGATGACGGTCGTCTTTGTGAAATCGTCGTTGAGGGACTCCTTGCGAGACGTGGCCATCACTACGATTAAGAGGTGGGTCTCGGTGGACCACGTCTGATGTCGTTTGCGGTGCGGTTTTGACTCGTCTTCGATGCTTTTGACCGTCCCGAAAACAGAGGAATAGGCGGAGTGTACGGCAACAAGGTGAGTATGGATCGGATGCGACGAACCGACCAATGGAGCTCATCGTGCTTGTGTGTACTCCAGGGGGCCGTGGTGGCCAGGATGACAATAGATGACAGTTCGGTCTGCTTCATCAACGTGCACTTGGCCGCAGGGCAGAGCCACAAGGCAGCTCGAAATGCCGATGTCGCGGGAATTCTGGAGGAGAAAGCAGTATTCTCAACCTCGGACACGGGCAAAGGTTACGTCAATGGAGGCGATGGCTCGGCAATTTTGGATCACGAGACCGTCTTTCTGAACGGAGATCTCAATTACCGGATTGATCAACGACGGGACAACGTCATTTCGACCGTAAATGCCGGCGATCTGGAGTTTCTACTCGAACACGATCAACTGCGCAAAGAGATCAAAGGAAACACGTCGTTCCGACTACGATCGTTCCACGAAGCACCGATAGCATTCGCGCCAACGTATAAGTACACGCCTAATTCTACCGAATACGATCAGTCTGAAAAGAAACGAATCCCTGCCTGGTAGGTGGAACAGCAGTGTGATAAGACTTGCCTTGTTACTGATTGTCCCGCCCTGTTGACCTTGACCGATCAGGTGCGACAGGATCCTTTGGAAATCTAGGCAAGATGAGCGGGTAGAATGCCTACACTATCGACGATACGAGCCCACCGTATCGGATCACAGGCCAATCTCGGCGGCCTTCAAGCTTACGGCCAAATCGATCGACCCATCAGGTTATGCCGCGATCCGAGCAGAAGTGGAAAAAGAATGGTTCCAGCGTGAGGGCGACCTAATGCAACGCATAGTGGACGCTTTCGAAGATTACAAGTAACGCCAAACGGACGCAACATCGTAAAAGATGATACGAATGATACAGTGTGACTAGCATGCGGCCGGATCGTAATGTTTGTCGTTATACAAATGCGTTAATGTGAGCGAGGGTCCTCAAATCGCCCTGGTTCGTCAACCTCCGAATAGCCCCTTGAACCATCTGGACAACCTCTCAAAAAAGCCTCTCTGCCATGGTGCATCTCGAGGCAAAGCGCCGAGCCATAATCGACCTGTTCCAGGCGCCACGATCCCATGCGCGTCTTCAGGTGGGACCTTGACATTCATGACGGATGGCCAAGAGGCTTCGCCCTCATCGTTATCTGCACCCAATCCCATCTCGGCATCGTGCGCTTTCAGCGCCTTGAGCGATGTCGGACGGGGTAAGGGGAACCTCATGTTGCGCATTCCTTGAGCCTTTGTGATATGTTTGGGAAAGACGCTGAGCAGACCGTCGATTTCCCCGTCGGTGATGTGAGCGGGGAAGGTCCAGAGCCGTAAACGAGGCGCTGCGAGATCCTCTTCCTCTTCATCCTCGTTGAATTCTTCAGTATCGAGGGCGACCTCGGCATTGAGATCCAGCGTGGAGGTACCATCTAGCAGCCCGCGAATCTCGGACGTCGACAATGATCGAGCATCGCTGGTCGGCCTCTCGGGTCGAGCAAGCGCAAACTTGTCCCTACTAGCTCTGCCAAGACTGGCGAGGGTATCTTCCCGCTCGGCGGCTTCCTCTAACCCTGTTACGATCGAGTCGGAATCGCCGCCAGAGCGACCTGTCAAGAGAGGCGATTCGACCGTAGGGCTCAATGGATTGGATGAGAGCCCGTCCGATGTATCTGTGGACGGTGTTCGACTTTGTAACATTCGAGGCGTAGGCGCTTGCAGATTCCTCGATGTCGGCGGTGGAGGTGCGGGCCCTTTCATCGAAGCCGATCGGCCGTGTGTTGGTACAGGCGGTGCTGGGCCACGCTTGCCAGCTTGTTTAATGACCGGGGCTGCGAATCGCTTGTCTGGAGATTTCGAAGGATCGAGAAAAGGGTCGGCAGGAGCTCGAGTCCGGTTACCCGTAGTAGCAGACGTGGTCGAGTCACCGGAAGCAAGCGGCAAAAGGCTCTCGATTTCGTGACCTCTTGGCTGTTCAGAAAACGACGAACGTGGAGTCGCATTGGTGGCAAAAGACGGTCGAGGTTGTAGCATGGGCAATGTTGGACGCCTCAATCGAGGTGGCGTGGACAGGGCGATGTCGTCGAAACCGAGGACACCCTTAACAAGTGCGACTGCCTCGTTCATAAAGTCCTTGCCGCTGTAGGATGGTATGGTGTCAAGATGACCCGTCAGCGAATCTCATTTAGATTCGGTTGTTGCATTTGCAACTCACCCAGCCTCGATGAATACGGCATCATCTACCTCCCAGACCACTCTCTTACCCCCAGCTCCGCCTACTCCGCGCTCTCCTTTGCCCTGCAACAACAAGCAGACGTACAACGCCTTGTAGAACGGTTCGACCCCCACGGCGCTCTTGGTGCACCACCTCGTCACAAACTCGGCGAGCTTGGCCTTTCTCTCAGCTCGCGCGCGTTTCGACCTGATCTCCTGTCTCACCAGCGGGCTCAGCCCACCGTTAACGGATGTGGACGAAATGAGGACGTGAAAGGCCAAGAGCCGGAGTCGGGCGTTGTGAGAGTGTGCTTGCGCTCGGAGAGAATTTTGTATGCGTGTGTAGGCGGCTCGGTGTGATGGCGGGAGGGAGGCGAGGGTGGTATCGATATAAGCTTGGGACGAGCTTGGTGCGTTCGAGGTGAAGTAAAACAGGTGGCAGTGATGGGCGAAAGTATGAAGGTCCTGCGTCGATGCGGGGTCCTCTACGTCAGCTCTGGCTGTTGCACATTTAGCCCAAGTTTGGTACGACACTTACTCCTGGACTCGGACTTCCTACACCCCCACCTTCTCTCCGGACATAACTCCCCGCCACGCTCTGCTGCCCGACCGTGTACAAAGACCCCTCCCGAGCTTCCCTCATTACGCTCCCCGCACCTCCCGAGGCGAACATCTCGCCCTGCCTGTTCGGTGAGGGCGAGCCCAACCGGGACGGAGCTTGCGATGAGTGCAACCGTGGTGGAGGCGTCGGTCCAGTCTTGGATCGGACGGGCAGGTTATCATAGTACGGACTCGGTGACATGTCCGCCGACCTCCTGGGCTGGCCCAATCCTGACGGGGTAGGCGTGGTCGTGTTCGATCTCTGACGATGGTCGTACGCCGACTTGATCGGACTGGATCCTCCGCCCAACGTACTCCCGCTCGTACTTGCTGACAAGGTCTCTCTGCCGCCCGACCCATACGTCCCTGCTCCAGAACCGCTTCCGGTCCCGGCTGTAGTGACATACGATTCGTTCCTGCTCAACGTGGCTCGTTCGACCGTCTCCCTACTCCCCCGTCTAGACCTCGGTGGTCGCCTCGGAGCACCGTTCGAACGGGATTGCGTATAGGCTAAAGCGTTGCCCGTCTTCCTCTCTGAGCTCCCGACCGAAGCGGTATAAGTGCTCCTCGTCCTTTCTGTCCCCGTTGCTAGTGACGAAACGATCAACGGGTGTGCAGAGACGCTTCCTATAGCTCCGACGTCGACGCTCGTGTTCTCCATGACCCCGCTCGATTCCGGTAAAGGAGACACAGGAACGGGGATATCGTACATGATCTGACCGGCATACTGGTGCGTGTGATGGGATTTGACGGGGGAAGGGTTGAAGCTGTAGGTCGTCGGCGAGGCATTGTCCTTTGTGCGAGATCGTTTGGGAGGTGGATTGAGATTGTGTGTCCTGACGGGCGGTGGGGAAGGTCTGTAGCCAGACATCGTCAAGGCGATAGCATGTACAGGCCGGAGCGAGCCTTGATGGTCAAAGTTGGTGTCCGCCGGTCTGTCGATGACTGGTAGGCGATATTGATCGCTGAAGGCTTATACTGCTACTGCCGTCTCTCCTCCGTGGTTGGGGGCTAAAAGTATCGTTCGATTGACGATGATGCTGTGCTATGTTCTTGCTGATGTGCTCGTACCCCTTTGACCGTCTGAGATCTGATCAAGGGGAGAAGAGCAGGAAGGATCGCGTCTCGTCTGTGCGTCCTCGATGGGGAAAGAAAGGAAGAGGGTCCGTGCACCAGGTCGGGACTGCGTTTCCCTTGTATGTTGAGCACCAGGCTCTAGATGTGTAGAAGAGGAGATTGATAGTAGTAAGACGATGCTGTGTTCGAGAATACGGTCAGGGTATGAGGTAGATAGTTAAGACAGATCTGCTCTCTGGCTGCTCTTCCCTAGATCTCTAACAAACAAGGATAGCGCGCTTGCCTCATCAAACATCAATAACCCTCTTTCGTATTGATCGACCGATAGGGTAACAACGAGCGACAAGCTTCCGATTAGCATGACCTCCGGAGAGCACACTGGCAGGCAAAGCTAGAGTCTTCAAGATCAAACTGTGCTAGTCGATAGGGGACTTTCTCGCAATTTACGACAATCAGAGTGACAACCCCAAACTTCTTTTGGCGGAAGGAAACTTTTCATCCGGTCACAACAACAACATCGACGTTCTAACACACTGTAAACAGATCAGAATCGAATCAAAGGCACGGAGCGGAGGCCGACTGGAATCTTGCTCGTCGTCCTCGGACTGATGTGCCGCAAAAAGTGCAACGTGGGGAATCAAGACAGATTAGACTTTCATATTATGTTCATATACGCTGTCAGGCGCATCACGTCCTGTCTTCGCGTCTTCGTCTACCTGGCCGAGATTCACTTCTCCTGACCACCTTGCTGGCTCGCACCAAGCGATCCTATCCTCGTTCGTCATACTATCTTTCTCCCCGTCGACCAGCTCAGTACTGATACGCAGAAAACAACGTGAACAATCAGCCTAGTTTCCCACGATTCGACTACACCGAACGCGAACTCACCACATAAGGGATGATCCTATAAGGCACCTTCTCGCAATACCTATCCCAATCCGACCCGTACTTTTCCTTGCACGCCTCGTCGTCCCGGATCTGACGGTGCAAGAGGAGGATGACGAAGAACACGAGGTAAAAGTAGGTGATCGGGGTGTTAAGGCCGGTAGGCAGACACCAGGCCAGGCTGAGGATGCAACGAATGGTTCAACATTAGCGGGAATGTCAGGGAAAAGGGCGATTTGTGCTTGGCGACACTTACGCCATGAGCCAGTCGCCGAAGTAGTTCTGAGCGATCATGAAGAAGAAACATCATGTTAGATAAGCTTGACCGTGTCTCTGCCTCGAGAGGTCTGCGTCAGGCTTACAGGGTGTCGGGATCGTCCCCACCAACCCGAGGTCAAGAGCTTGGTTCCTCTCTTGGTGGCAATGAAATCGAGATCTATACCATCCACCCTAGATCAACTTTTCCATTCTCACGGCCTGACTGCGCCAACCCCAGCCATCACTCACTCCTCGGGTTTCTCCCGCTTCTAAAAGCGTCCTTCTCCCAGTTACTAGACCTGAAAATGTAATACCCGGTAGCCTCGGTGGCGATGATTCCGATCACGCTCAATGCAGACAATCGGACCGGGTTGAAAGCCAGATAACGAGCTTGCAAGGTGTAGGTGAACGGAACCCAGGCGAGGTCACCGATGGCGAGCATGAACCCGAACCCGTCCGTCGTGATGTCCATCGTGGTCAATACCGAGGTCTGGGTTGAGAGCGAGATAACTTGAGCGAGGCATGAGAGTGCCGAAAATGACATCAAACGTACTTCGTTGTAAACGGCATCGACAACATAGAGGGATTGCATGACAAAGACCAACCACATGCTAGCGGTGACGTTGGCGAGTCCTCCGAGCCTGATGCTCTGCTCGCACAAACAAGCGACATTGAGTACGAGCCAGAGGATGAGACCGGGTCGGAGCTCGTTGAATTGCTTGATGTCGAACTCGGGGTAGCCGGGAGGAGTAGGATTGAGCGGTCGACCCATGAAGAACTGTTCGCCATCGCGCAGTATCAGACTCGAGATGTCTCTCTCGCATCAAGGTGAATCCAGCACCTACATCGTAGATGAAGACTCCACTGTTTCCGCCCTTGGCGAGCAGTTCTCCAGATTGGAAGCTCCAAGAGTACACCCAGACAGACTGGAAGACTGCCATCAAGATCGAGGCGTTGACGAGACCGAGCCAGTGATCGTACAGCCAAGAGAGACCTTCCTGGCCTTTCGACGTGGACATGGGGATGACCATGAAGCCGGCAGTGAGCAGCAAAGTTGAAAAGGCTGATGGTCAATATACAAAGAGAGATCAGCCGCATATCGCTACTATTCGTATATGATCAGACAAGCCTGATGCCTTCTTGAACTCACCGTTAATCTTGTACATTTGCTTCTTTCCGTTCCGCATCAAGGTCCCCTCGACCCAGTCACCAGGAATGTAAGCCCAACAGAGGACCATGTACGTGTACCATCCTATGTAGACCAAGAAGGCCTTGCTGTCGAACAACTTGTCGACCATCAGGCTAAAGTCGTATCGACTGAATTCGAGCCTCCCCTCTGCGCGGTTCCAGGAAGGAGGACATCCTGTCCGTTCGTTACACCCGATGAAGAGCAGGTTACAGAATAGCGGCGTGAGCAGAGTCACTGCCAAGGTTCCCCAAGGTCCCAAGAACTCGGTAGGGGAAGACTTGGGGTTGAGCTCATCATAAGTCGGTTTCTTGGGGTGGAGTGGCAGTTCCACATGGGTGGTCGCGGTGATGGTCGTGACGACCTCGTCCTGGGGCGGCGTATCGAGGACGCTCATTACGGGCTGGCGAGCAATCATCTCCGGCGAGACGTTCAAGAGTGCTAACGGTGTCAACGGTAGAAGGTAAAAGCTCGAAAGCGGTCAAAGTCCAAGGTGATCACTGAAAGTTTGTATCTCGCTTTTGTTTTCGTCGAGGTAAGGGTTGCAGTCCTCGCGCGAGGAAGGTCGAGTGGTACGATCGATCGATGAGCTCAATCGTACGAGATACAACATCCGATAACGATAACCAGCAGCTACATCGCACGCCGCTCTCCCCTTCCAATTCCCCTCCTCCGTAGAGTCAGTAGAAAGAACAAGAGAATCAGCGTTGCCCATACACAACGACAAGCAGTCAGGGATCAGAATGTTAATCAGGGACACCGCGCGGGAAAAGGTAAGAAACGCGAATTTTTGGTTGTACAAGGATGGTTAGGGATAACGGCCTTCTTGTTGGCCCAGAAACCTTGGAAAGGCTATGTCTGAGAGCGAAAGAATAGTTGAGGGGTCGCCGGATCGGGTCTTGCTGCATGTCGAATAGAGAGGGTGAGTTGTTTCCAGTTAGTCTTGGCGTTAGTCCAGACGACACGAGCGAGGTCAGCCGTTAGTCGAATCCCGATATGTCAGTATGCCCAGCGCCACCTCAGACGGCAGGCGGTTGCTGCTGTTGTTGCTGTTGAAGAGAAGCGTAGTACCTGCAGAGATGATACGGCGGTCAATTTCTGGTCTCATGCAACTCTACTTGGCGTGCCTCAAGACTCACGCCGCATATGCGTTGGGATCCATTCCAGATGATTGTTGACCATATGACCCGTAACCCTGCGCAGCCCATGCCGCAGCAGCGTTCGCATCGTAGCCCTGAGCACCATAAGCAGCTGCAGCGGCGTTGGCGTCGTATCCTGCCGGAGCAGCGGCGCCGTATCCCGCAGCAGCCTGTCCTTGCGGGTATCCACCGGCTTGTTGCTGCTGCTGGTAGCCGCCACCACCGTAACCGCCCTGCTGATGTTGCTGGTAACCACCTTGGAAGCCTCCTCCCATGTGGCCACCGTATCCACCACCACCGCCCATATGCGGACCTCGGTTGGGGTCTAACGCAAATGAATTCGGATCGGACTTCAGCATATGATACTCGTTCTATATCCTTCCGAGGTGATTCGAAACTCACTGTTACTGAACCAGTTCTCCGGAACCCTCCAGGGAGGCACCTTGGGCGCCGCAGGTGCTCCATCGGCAGCCGCACCGTTGGTGATCATACCAACGGCAGGACCTGACGACGAGACCGCACCACCTTCTCCGAGCTCGGCCATCAAGTTGGCATATTCGCTGTCGAAAGCAGACTTGGGCGCCCCGGGTGCACCTCCGATTCCGGGAGGTCCGCCGAATTGGTTGCCTGGAGGTCCGTTTCGCTGGAAACAATCCCGTGCCATGTGACCGGCTGTGCAACGAAGAAAACAATCGGATGATTCAGAACGGTACGGTAATGAAATACCGGCAACGATGGTGGCTCACCGTTTCCACACGCTCGACAGATAATGTTGGCGGTAAACGACCTCGCCTGGGGACATTCGTATTTTCGGTGACCCTTTTCACCACAGTTCTGACACAGCTGGTTCTCGTCGTCTCGCAAAGTACCGTTCAGCGAGGCGAGTTCTCGCAACTGGTTTCGCTTGTGGTCGTTCTGGCCTTCTGGGGTCGAGGCGGCCTGCAGAAGCGTGGGTTCAGGAACATGTACATGTCAGTGTCGCATACAACCGAATCGGAACACCTGCGACTCACGGTCTCAATGACGGTGTTGATCAGCTTGACACACTTGTCGACCTTTTCCTGCGTGTCTCCCATGACCAGACAATGCAGCTCGTCGTGCTCGTCGCTCGCAAACTGGTCGTTCCTCTCCTTTCCCGGCTTGACACTCCCCTTACCTCGAATGCTGATCTTAGCACCCGAAGCGTTCTCCATCCCCTTCAAACTGTTCCCACGGGGTCCGACGAGCAGACCGAAAAAGTTGATCTCGGGGAACTCTTTGGCCGGGATGTAGACCTTTTCCTGAGGTCGGTTGTTTCGCTTGTGGAACGTGTACTCGGCAGGGGGTTTGAAGTTGGGGTCGGCCTTGATGGCCTTGTCCACCAGACGGACCCGTTCGTCCTCGAGCTTTTTCCTGTACCTCACGTCCCGCGTATTGGTCCTTCGACCTTGCGAGTCGTACATGGGAGGTGGCGAGGGAGATCGCATCCTTTCGGGAGGTACGATGTCGCCGGTGTTGAGCTTGCGGTTGATCTCTTCAAGACGGATGTGAATGGCATAGTTGTCCAGCTCGGTCTGGGAGACGTTGCCCGTCACGGCCGTAGGGAGACCGGGCATGTTGACCTTTTCTGTAGCGTCACCCCATCGAGATCGACGTTTTCGAGGTTCGCCGGGGGCTGAGATTGGGCGAGAAGACATTCCGTCAGACTTCAACTGTATGTGGCGATTTCGACACAACTTGGACTTACCTGGCTCTTCTCCTCGCGGCTGCTGATCTCGACCCCTGTCTGGTGCTCCACCCGAGTAGTCGTAACCGTAGCCACCTCCTGATGGTGGAGGAGGAGGAGGAGGCTGCGAATCATCCTGAACAGGTCCCCATCGTCGGTTGGGCAAGGGGGTCTGTCATCCACAGAGTATGGAATGATTATCAATTATGGTCGCCTTGAAATACCGTTGAGCTGGGCTGAACTCACCTCGTTGGTCCCCGTTACGGCAGCTCTTGATCTGTACATCCTGATTTGTATGTTACTTTGCTCCAGGCTTTGCAAAGTATGGATCGGTGTCAGGCTGGATGTAATCGATTGTCAATGAAAGGCTCAATACAGGCCAAGGATGCGTTGGGAGAGCGAGGGTGACGCGCGGACATCGGGAGACTATTTTGGACGTCCGTGTGACGGGATTATTGTACTTTGTATTCTGTATTGCTGGTCCCCGCCTCAACGCTTTTCGTCCTCAGAAGAGCTGCAAGAGATCAAGAGAACAAATGCGCGAGTGCACAAAGGCGGGTCGACTTGCGACTTGATGAAGAAGATGGGCAAGTCGCCGCAAGACTGGTCAAATCCCCGCAAATTCGGTACCGTGATGGTATCGTATCTTCGTTTATCAGGATCCCGATCGTGAATGTCGTGAAATATATATGTACAAAGGTGAGACATGAACTAAACTCGTAATTTCGTTGATAGGCTCGTTGGGATTCCCGGTAGCGTGTCTATGTCGTTAAGCCGATGCTGCTTCTATTGATAGTGATTCAAGATCAAATATAGATTGTAGGTTGAGTTCAAGAAAGCCGGACAAGGCCTCTGTCAATGTCCAAACGGGCATGCTTGGAGGGCCGTTCTTGAGAATCCTCCCGCGCTCCAGTAGTCAGGCAACGCTTGGTAGCGACATCTTTGCTGTGATCATTGACGTGGGGGTCCAAGGCATCGATTCCGACAGCTTTGGGAGTCAATGACGCTTCGGAGCTGGTGGACGATGCGATTAGTGGACTTTTAATCATCATAATCAGGTTTATACTCACGGCCGTCCTGTGGGCGGATCCTCAACGTCCTCACTGCTGAGCTTGGAGTCTTTGAGTCTCTCATACAGTTGCTGAGCGGCATCGTTGCGGGCCATGCGCTTGTTACGGGCTCGACCGGTAGCCTTCTCGTGCCCGTTGACCACAATATGCTGAGCCCAGCATTCTTCATTGGGATTGGGGTTCTCCAACTCGTTCGGGTCGATGATCTCGACCGTCCACTTGTGCCTGGAGCAGAGCTCTCTGAGCTTCCTTAAGAAATCCATTGAGGCTGGCGTTGCGTAACCCCGACGCCCTGCATGACTCAACAGAGACGCCTCCTCCCATCCGGAAACTGAAAGATTGGATGACGCTTCAGTCTTGGACACTCCTGACTGGTTGATTTCGTCCCTCACCTTCCAACTGTCGACGCAGGACTGCGAGCACCGGTTTATAGATCGCTTCCACGTAGACCATCAGCGTCTCATACCCCAGTTCCAGAAAGATTGCCCCGGCAATCGCCTCGAATACGTCCTCACATACCCTGTCTGACAATCCGCCTCGTCTATCGATGTCGATGACTTGGTCAATTCCTAAGCTGCGACAAATCGCATTCATCGTAGAATGGCATTTGCAAAAGTCGAAGACGACGTTCTGGAACGCCAGGTGCTTGTCGGCGTGATTTTCCTGTATCACGTGAGACACAGCCGCACTGATGAATTTGTCTCCTATCCACTCCAATTTTTCGTAGTTATCGATCCGATCGATCGTTGAATGCCGAAAGGCTCTCTTCCTCGTCTCTTCGGGAACCTTCATTATGATTTCCCAGATGATCGGAGGCCAGGTCGAGATGGAATCGACGGTAAAGCCTTGAATTAGCTTGGTCTTGATGGGATTGACCAGCTGTGGCCCCGTGATGGAGTTTACGAGTGCCCTTTTCCCTTCGCTGGCTTTCGTGTCACCACATGGTGCAGACACCAGAGGAAAGTCGGAAGAAGTGGGAGGTGTTGAATCATATTGCGACATTCTTCCAGTACGCGATGGCGATGTACCCAAAGGCGACGACTGTACAACCGATGCGCGGTCAGCGAAGTTACGAGGACACAAGCTCAATGCCTGCTTACCGATTGTGACATCAGATAGAGACCCGCCAGTCAAGATGACAGTGCGAGCTATTTTACAAGACAGAGACAAGCACAGGTAGATCGGTATGGGTTGAGCGATATTATCGATAGGTGATCGCGGGACTCTTTTGCATCCGCCCGCAATTAGGCGTCAGGCAGTTCTCCGATCCCCGACCAACCTCGCCGCGTCTCCATTATTATTCCCTTCGCCTCCGGCCTGCGACCAACGCCGCCGCATCTTCGTTCGTGAAAGTGTCCTTGACTCTCGCCGCTTCCTCTCGATCCTCTCGTACTTCCCCTTGCGCACCTCAAACTGCTCCACCAAACGCCAATCTTAACCAAGCGGAGAATGCGTTACTCGATCTTGGCAGATGAGACCCAGCGGCTCTGGCACCTCTCTTTTTTGACAACAACAACAGCGAGACATGGAAGCAGGTTGTTCAGCCGTCGAGAGGCGAGGGCGAGGGTTCAAGTTCCAGGCTTTTAGTGGACGAGTAAGTTGCTTCTGCCATCTGCTAGGATCCGCTTTACCCTCCAGCTGAAACGATCGATCCTTATGATGGTACCTCTAAAGTGATGAATATTTATTACTAACTGACAATGAAGAAGACGAGGACGAAGAATTCAAGGTGGATGAGGACATCGGTACGTCCGCCGAGCCCGATGCTGAGGATGACATAGCAGCCGAGATTAAGAGGAGGGAACGGATGAAGCGACGCAGAGAGATTAGAGAGAAATGCTACGCAGTCCTCCCGGAAGCGAATCGGATAGCGGACCGTCTAGAGAAAAGAATCCTGCACGATATCTCCTGTGATGCGGGGAGCGACGACAGCACCTGCGATGCCGGGAGCAAAGACAACATCCCTGGCGAACGCATGACAAGCGAAGGCATCAAGCGAGCTATGGAGCACGAGAAGCATTACATACCGACATATCAGGAAACACCTCGCGCTCGCAACGGTTTCGCCCTGCTCGAGGCTATCACAAGCGTTCTCGACCCACAGGAGAGAGAAGAACTGCTCGATCTCCTGACCCTCCCTCCCGCTCCCAACGCACGCCCTGACCGAGTACATTCAGCTCTCTGCGCGGCGCTTCATCCGGACATCGCCAAGAAGGTTCAGCTCCACAGCGGGGATCTTTCTGCTCGTGTTCACATCATTGCTCACAACCCACCTCCCTCGAAGAGCTTCGTACCAAATCGACGTCTTCTAGATGGCAACACCTACACCGCTACAAGCTTGCGAACACAGTTGGGAACAGCCCTGGCCGGATTATGTGTCCGCGACATGATGCCGATTGAAACACCCATTCCTTACGCTTGCCCGTCTCAACCACGAGATCGTTTCCTCTACGATGCCAGCGCCGACAATACCGCCCACAACAAAACCAGCATCGCCGGCGCCCAAGATAGCTCCGTCAGCTTGATGGAAGCAATCGCTGCGCAGGAGGTCTGCTACCGCCTGTTCGAGAGAGGAATGCGAGAGAATGCACCTAGCTTAACCGTGCTCGTTGGTAGCCATGTCAAAGCGAAGACCTTGAGCGCGTTGGAAGAAGTTGAAGGTACAACTCGACGGGTGGAGAAGCTGGTCGCCAAGATGGACATCGACGGTATTCAGAATTCGGATGGTGATTTTCCCCCCTCCAGCGCCTTTATAGCCTTTTATCTCGTTTACGGGGGATCCGCGGCCGACAAGGGTAAACTTATTCAAATAATCATTCCGATGACACACTGCTGCGTCGGGAGATTGAAGGAGACGAAACGCATACAGACGACACCGAAGGATTGGGCAAACGCACAAGTGAGTTGACCGTGACATGTGACCCGTGAATGACGGTTTGGTATGAAGCGCAGCATCAACAAACACTCATTGCGTCATGCTACAGATACAGTGTGCGGTGATGGACTTGGTATATCGATTGGCAACCGGAGGATACACGCGCGGAGTACCTCAACCAAACCTCTATCTTCAAAAGGTCGTCCCGCGAAAAGGTTCAATGCCGGTCGGCTTGACCGGTTATCAATTGAACGTTTTGAGGCAGCGCGAGATGGAGACGGGCGAGGCACTACGATGTGATCAGATGACGGCTGTGATCGATCAAGCGCTGGAACTAGGTCGTCTTCCCCATCGGCCTTTGCCACACGAGACCTCGATTGACGGCAGCCGAACGATCGTTCAGACCATGATCGCGGCTTACTGGGCGGAAACTGTCACCTATAAAGGAGAAACGATGAAGCGATCGAAGATGCACAACTTGCAATTGTTACCAAGAGGACGACCTGTAAGTTTCGGTCAACGCAATGCGGCCCTAGCGGATCGTTGACAACGAGTGCCTTCGCACTGTACAGTATACCCCGACGGGAGGAGTATATACCAGGTGGCGGGAGAGAAGACATCGGTCGCTTTAGGGAGGATCATCGAGGACGGGGAGCACAAGGGACTGACGGTAAGAGGGGTAACCGCATAATAAACGTTGCTGCGACATCGACGTACACGCCGCTTCGACAGGTAGCGAAGGTGCGAAACATGGCAATGGTGAAGACCAAGATGAAACGCAAGGCGAACGATCTGGACGTTTACGCGGCGAGGGAAAACGAACGTCTGAGGTCGCTCAGGAAGGTGAGAATCACTACTATACGTCCAATGGTTCTTCTTCGTTGAGTGGATCGTCTTCGCAGCCACCTCAAGACGGTCTACGAGCTCTTGATTTGAAAGATCCTATCGACCGGAAATACGACTTGTTCACGAACGACACGCTGAGGGATATCGTGAAGAAATCGCTCGCACATCGTGGATCCGAGATCATGCGTCGTTTGAACCTCTTGCGCGATGGCTACGACACCTCAATTTGGAACTACGATCGATTTCGCCAGATCGAAGATCATGGCATCAGCCTGCGATGGCCTTCCGGCTTTGAGACGGGGATCATATCTACTCAAAGAGATGCACGAAAGCGAGCGGGAAGAAAACTTGTCACTCTCAACAAGGCCAACCTCGCCGTCATCGGCGCTGATTTCGAGAAGGGAATTATCGACTGTTTTTACAAGGACGGCTCGCGAGTGCTCCCGAACCTTCCCAAAATCCTATCGGAGGCGGAGGTGACGGGCTCCGCTAAATAAGTCGATTGGTTTTTTTTTTTTGGACGTGGGGATTTGTTGGAAGTAGTCGAGGGGCACATTGTCAGCCCGGCATGTCACGAACGAGCGTCATCGAACGCCGTTACCTTTTGTCAGTTTATTGAAGGCACAACAGGAAACGATGAACTTTCACTCTTAAGTCGTTGCGCATGATTTATGAGGATATTTTCGTATGGATACAGCAAAACCCCTAGAGACCCAAAAAGTATTTATGAAAGATGATAGGATTGAAAGAGCGTGGTGATGCCAGCATCGTCAAGGGTCGTTAAGAGTTGCCTTTTGAGGGGGGGAAGAGTTGCATTCGGTGGGAGGTGTCGAATGGCTTAGATGAACTTCCAGGAGATGGAGACCGAGCCTTCATCGGGAGAAGCGATCTGGTTGAAGGCACCGGAGGAGAGGTCGATGGAGTCGGCACCGACGCAGCTGGGGCAGAGATCTAAGGGGTGGATGTTTGCGCGGTTAGTGAATTGTTATGGCGCGTTGTTTTTGTCTCGAGCGCAACTCACCAGCAACCAAAGCGTTGACGCTCCTGTCTCCTCGGGTGACCTGAATGTATTGCCCACAATATTTACTGGGGCTGGCCCCTCCGTTCCAAGACCAATATTGTGCGGGAAGAGCGACGAGAGGAGTGCTGTCCGAGTTCACCTGTCCGCAGGCGCCAGAAACTCCATTTTGATAGAAGAAAGTAGCCTGGCCGTAGTGAACGTCACCTCCGGTCGAGGCAGTGTTCTGGGTCTCGGCGGTGGTGGCAGCAGGAGCAGGGGCCTCGGAGGTGGTGGGAGCAACGTAGGTGGAAGTAGGGGTAGGAGCGACGTAGACCGAGGTCGAGGTGGGGGCCTCGTAGGTGGACGAAGTCGAAGCGGGAGCCTCGTAGGTCGAGGAAGCGGCCTCCTCGGTGGAAGAGGACGAAGCGACGGCCTCCTGCGTAGAGCTCGAGGCGGCGGCAGGGGCAGCGGTGGCAGCAGGGGCGTTGGAACCGGTGAGAACGGCCAAGGTGGCGGTCTCCTTGGCGTCGGTGTAGGTGACCGAGCTCAAGTTCTCGCCAGCAGCCGAGGTGATGTTGGCAACACCAGCAGCGACCGAGGAAGCGGCACCGACGAACTCCTACGAGAAGCAACGCGTTTCAGTAAATCAAGATCTTGCGCGCGTCGACATGAAACGCGAGCTCGGGAGACTCACGGTGACGGCGGCCTCCTTGACCCAAGTGGCGGTAGCGACGATCGACTCGATCTCGGCACTGACAGAGTCCGAGGGGAGACAGTAGGCGGGCCTGACCTCGGCCAAGGTCTGGTTGGCCAAGATGGGGTGGCAGCAAGTCTCGTAGTACTCGGCCTTGCTGGAACCAGCGGGCTGACCGACGTGGTAGTCACAGCCAACGGCGATGTATCGGACTCGGAAGGTCTCGTAGTCCTCGAGGTAACCCGAAGCCCAACCGGCGGGGGCAGCGACGTCGATCGAAGCGGGGTCGGCGACGTTGGCGCTGATCTCGATGGGAGCGGCCGAGACGGAACCGGCCAAGGCGGCGAAGGCAACAACAGCGGTCTTGGAGAACATTTTGTTGGTGATTTTTGTTTTGTTGGTTAGTTGGTGGTGGGGAAGTGTCGAGCTAAGAGCTAAGTCTAAGTTTTTGTTGATGGCGTCGTGTGTGACGTTTAGAGCCGTGAGTCCCGTAGAGTGGGTGGTGAGGTTGTGTCGAGGTTGGTGGTTGTCGAAGCTGAAAGTCCGAGAGAATGTTGGTGAAGAGAGGAGAAGGGATTTGTGCACAACGAAAAGGGAAAGAATCGATCATGTCGAGGCCTGTACTTATACATTTCGACGTTGCTACCTCTCCCCCTCCTCCACAAAGAAGGTCGAATGAAAAAAGGCGGGTCGGGGTGGACGAACAATCGAGGGTGATGATGTAAAAAAGCCCATGCGCAGTCAATCTCTACGAGACCCGAGCCGAGGCTGCACTCGAACCGACCCCGACCGACAATAAGGGGATGGAGGTGGATGCAAGTTTGAAACTCAGGGCACGGACGGACGATCGGGGGTCACTGGGCACGGACGCGCACGCAGACACACGTTGAACAAAGCCGCTGTCGCCATAAAAAAAAAATGCGAGGAGTCTGATCCCAATATCGAGGGGAATTCAAGCTTCAGAGACATTGGGGTAGCTACCCCGAAGCTGATCCATACCCCGAACGGAACAAGGACCGAGAAGGGGTTGTCGACTCGAGTCGCTCGGGTCGGGCTTCAAAACCGCTTTGAACCCCAAATTTCGAGGGTGATGACCGAGGGCACGGTGTCGGCGGATTCGATCGGAATGTTTTCTTTGTCGTTCCTCCCCTGCTCCTGCCCTCGACTTTGTCAACAACGTAACAATCGTAAGTGGCTGCCGCGCATTACCACCGCCCGCAAGGTCAGCTTCAAGTCTCGGGTCAAACCCTCGAAACGATTTTAGATTTGTCCAGGCAAGATCTACCCGCGCAAGGTTCGGAATCAGCTGCTTTCGCCCTGTATCGCATGCAGATGGGTCCTCGTGCCTCTCATGGAATCTACAGCCGGAACCGTCTTTTTCGCAAGTTGGAGCGCTCCACATCGTTTGCCAGCTACTACAACCACGAACATGTCCGTCCAACAACCAGCGCAAAGGGGGGTCTCGTTCGCGATTCTTCTTGTCATCCCGATCGTCCCTTCCCCTCCACTTCCCTGGCCGATCGGGGTCGTACCCTCATCCTCGTCCGAAGACGGACCCAGGTTGTTTACAGTTCAAGGGTCATGGACGTATTCGTTCTTGCTCGACCTACGACGTCCTCGACGATTGACCGGCCTACCGGAAATACCTTTCTCTCTGCGTACGATTCCATGTCGCGCGGGGAAAAATAGAGGGTGCGCTAAGAGGCGATTTCTGGGGTACTGACCAAACGGCTGGATCCGGGAATCCCGCGTGGGGGACAAGCGAGAATCGATCGGGCTCGGGGGATATTCTGGTAGATCGTCGGTCAACCTACTTTCTACATTGTCCGAAACAAAAGAGAGAAATGCTTCCTCCCCGCTGCCCTCAAGGACAATGCGGTTTCGACATGAAACACTCGATGTCCACCTCGATTCCGATTGTACGTCCGGGATTTGAGAGCCTTGTCTCGCCATGAAAACAAGTTCAAACGTCTCTTTTGTCGTCATCCTGCCCGTCCGACGCCGTCATCTCCTTGTTGTTATTCGCGCAAGCGAAAGGTAGATGTTGAATGAACGACCCCCCAGCGATGAAACGCCTTCCCCGAGAGACGTCCTGGTTCTGTCATTCACATCTACACGAACCGAGTCGCATGCAAACGGTCATGGCGGTCATGGCGGTCATCGACGATCTCTCTCGGGATCACACGGTTACACGTCCCCTTTTCATCACAGCACATGACATCGTCAACGTTCGGCTGCCGCACTTTCCGGTGTCCTAGATGCTACTTGAACTCACTTCGTCATCAACCCATCCGTGTGACCTAGATTCTACTTGAACCTTCTCGGCATGTTTACCTCCTGGCGGGCCTAGATTCTACTTGAACCGTTCGTCATTTCGGTTCACATCGTAATCATTGCGAGGAACGAAATGAAGGGCGATACCGTAGAGGTTAGATGGCTCGTCAATTTGGCGGGATTAGCAGTACCCTGCTTCTGCTGTGCTAAGCATGACGACGGTGGAGCTGAGATTCGAACCCTTTGAAATGGTTGGAGTCGATGAAGGCCGGGTATCCTGGCAACCCGATATCGCAGTTTTGACCAGGCTTCCCTCATTCTGAGGACCGGTGGATCTCGTTACTCGCCCTTCTCCAGGCTCGTATCTTGCAGCACTCTCGAAAACTCCAGCCGTAGTATCAGCCTTGGAAGCACCATCATCCATACGCTCGAAAGTCGGCATGATAGCTCTCGTCGACTGCAGCTCGGGCACGTCGTTCGCTGCATCGGAAACGCGAAGACGCGACGGACCGGCTTGAAAATCGATTGAATGACCCTACCACAAGACACAAGTCGAGCAGCGGGGTAGTCGTGAGTCGCAGCTCGTTTCCACCATGACCACACCTGGTCATTCTCTGGATGAAGTCTCGTATATGTGTAGAGCATGGCCTTGAAGACCCGACAACCTACCCTTCCTGCCTGATGTTCCCGCTACTGCTCAGTACGGGACGGTTTTTCTCAGGTCGGTCCGTATAGCCTGAATTACTCGATGCATCCCGTGTCAGTCAAGCTTGGAAACAAGTCGAGGTCAAGGGAGTGCTAATCCTGAGGGAGCATCCGGATTCCAGCAGCGCAAGGCGAATGCGGGTCGACGGCGATAGGATATGTAACGAGAACGGGTGCACATGCGTTCTCGACATCTCATTGAGCACGCCAATTGAGGTGACGTAGGAACACGCTGGTCGTTTACCTTTACAGGAGGCGTCTATCGACTTTGAACAGTCGATCTGCAAAACAACTTGCTGGATGAGATTACCACACAAATGGAGTGCATAACAAGTCGGGCCCACCCAATGGTCTTCTCACGACCAGGATACTCTTCTCAGATAGTGTTGCTTAAGGTACACGATCCTAATACCGGTGGAAGCGCTCAATGGCAAAGTCCATTCAACCTGCATTGGGCCAATCTGACGACGAGCCGGCAGGGTGCACTTCGTCACGCCACTGAAACCAAGACGTTGTTTATCGCGCACAGCTAGGTGCTGATATCTAGCTGCTCAAAGCTACGTCTACTTGTTATAGGCGGAATCGTTGCATGCAACAAGGATTCATCGACGTGATACCTCATGTCGTGAAAGCTCGCAATCACTACTTGTTAAGTATGGTCTGGTTCGTATCCGCTGTCATATAGATGACCAACTGCCCTCCTCATTATCTCGGCGCTCGCTTAAGAGCTGCGTCTGTTTTAATTATGGTGCGACGCAGATTGGCATACCGACAACGTATGTGCTGGTGTATTCACAATAACATTACGATACTACCTTATTACAATTCTACCTTATTGCAACCCCGACATGTATCAAGCTTTGTTGCAATTGTCCAACCAACCGATCTTATATTCGGGGTTTGAATGGAAGATCTTTGAATGAGTGATAAAGACCAATATTTGAAGCTCATTCGCAAATGCAGAACGATATGAGATTAGGTCACAGTTCAGCAACTGCTGGAATGCGAAATTGAGCGTGACGTTGAAGTACGATACCAAATCCCGCCGAACGCGCATTGGACGATCACGTCGTTCACGTCGATCAGGTGAATCAGCGACAAGTATATGTTGGCTGCTTCACTGGATCACCCACCAAGTCTTCTTCTGTCTGAGCCCCTGACATTCAGGGTTATCGTGTTACCGACTCAATGCGTCCCATATGTTATGAACAGCTTGAATCTGTGCTTTTAATCCATGCTGTGTGTCAATGTATCCTGGCTCTGAAGTAAGACAAACAGTAATGTCCTGATGTTATGATATCATTGATGCTGCACAGATGTATACATCCCAGCTCGTACCGTATGAGGTGGGGCAATACAAATCGGCGTCGAACGCCTCAACACCGAGAACGGGAGCGCGTGATCTCGTCGATAGCCTAACGGACTGGCGATTACGGTTTCTGCCTCAAAAGGGCAGTATAGGAACACCAGGTTTTCCACGACTTTTTGGAGATGTAGACAAGCCCTATGGTGTATGGTCTGCCGTTCGGTCAAGAAGGGTTGATGCGCCTCGCCGGAAAGGTCAATTGTCCCTTGCATCGTTCGGCTCAGAGTTTCAACGCTCGACTGGCAGCGGCACAGTCGAGAGACAGAAAGCTCAACTATATAGGCATAATCTCAATAGGCCAGGCTGACTATCGGCAACTAGCCAGTAGTGCTGTAATGGAACTCGTTTGCGTCCTCGTTGAAGTTTCGAGATGACGAAACCAAGTGGGTCAACCGCTGTGGCTCGGGGCGCGCGGCCTCAATCACCGAGTCTTGAATTTGCCTCCGCTGACGAAAGCGGATCCGGATCTGAAGAGGTTGACTTGATCTGATCTGGTCTGTCGCAATCAAGATGGTGGTTGATTCATCTTCACATCTTCATCGATTCCATCTCCATCGACACCACACCTCTGCCACTCTACACGATCAGTTCCAGACATCGAGAGGTACACCAAGAAAGACGATAGATAAAGCCCACAACACGGTCGTTCGCCCCCTTGCACCGCTTTGCCGAGGGGCAGCGACGCCCAAACGACTCGCGAATCGTCATTGTGCTCGGTGGCGAAGCTCGGAGTTCCTGATCGAATCCTCCTCACACGGCTGTCTTAGCGAAACCTAGCGATCGACAACATGCCTCAATCTGAGGCTTCTTCTTCTGCTTGGGAAGTCTTGTCTAGAGACGACCCCAACTCCTCTCCCTCCGCCGTAGCCTTTCCCACCTCACCGACATCTCCCACCTTTCCCATCGCATCGCGCTCAGCTGCCACCAAAGGGCCCACCGAGACCATTACTGAGAGGCTCGCCAAAGTATCTCTAGGCAATTCCTGTCAACCCTTGCCTCAGGGCCACCAAATTCGAAACGTCAGCGGCGGGTCAGTCGACTCGGGAAGCTCTGCGTGGGGAACCTTGGCTAGCAAGAGTATCCTGTCGGGATCCAAAGCGAAGAAGGACAAGGAGGAGCGTCGAGCGTTAAAGGAAGAAAAGAAGGAGAAGGGTTCGATTTCGGGAACGAAAGAAAAGAGTGAGAGGGCAAAGAAGGAAAGGACGCACAGGGAGGACAAGGCGTTGGAGAAGCAACGGGACACGAGACCCAAAGCCGAGGTGGTCGAAAAGGTCCAACCTGCCCAGCCCGAATCAACTACAGCTTCGTCGTCAATCGTCCACGTCGCCGTTCCCTCATCTTCAGTATCAGCCCAACCAATCAACAATAGCCCGGCAGACCACAACAGAAAACCTAGAAGATCTCGCAAGGGCAAGAACGCGCGAGCCAACGCTGGTGACATCGTTGCTCCAGAGCCAGCTCTTTCGGACAACGCTAGCGTGGTCACTCCCTCTTCCGCACCGACGGCCCTCGAGCTCTGGTCCGAAGTTCAGAGCCAGCCAGCCTTGTCGTCTGCCGCCGGAATTTCGGTCGCGGAGATGTCCATTGCTGAGATGTCGAGCCAACATAAAAGGGACAACAAGCAACGAAACAGGAGGTCCGGTCGTCAGAGCGAGAACGGGCGGAATGAAAGCGAAGCTAGAAGCCAGGCTGCGGGGATGATGGATGCGGGACAGGATCTAACGGTGACCGAGATGGTCATGCAGGCCAAGGCTAGAGCTCGACGAGGCGGAGCGCCAGACCAAGAATCTTCACGGGGCGGAGCAGAGGAGGACGAAGAAATTCGACGACGAGAGAAGCGAAGGACCGCTCAGCGAGAGAAGCGTAATCGAGCCGCTGCCCGGAAACAAGCTGAATGCCAAGCGGTGACAGGCGATTACGACCGAGGCGATCGTGTTGCGTCCGGGTCGACTGGAGGACAAGGTCGATCGGACTTGAGAAGTGGAAATGAGGATAATTTTCGAGCCGACTCTGCCGCCCCCGCCCAGAGTTTTCGCCTGGTCAGGGGGACCTCTGATACCTCCAGAGGGACGTCCGGGACCCCTACGGATTCCGGCGTATTACTTTCGGACGGGTCGATGAACAGGAACGAAACGAGAGGAATCAAACAGACTACCGCGAGCTCTTCCCGAGCCACTGGAGGAGGAGGTTCGTCCTCTGCTATGTATATGCACACGAAATCGTCAGCCGATCCTCTCTACAGCGGGTATCTAGTCGTCGAACCTCCTTCCGCGGGATCAAGCAGAACTTTCGGAACAATCTCCAATTCGAACGAGAGCGTCGCGCCGCACCATTCCATCTCCCGACGTGGAAGTTTCGATCACAGTGCCGGTCGAGAAAGGGACGCTCCCACGACGACTGTGATCATCGGTCTTGAACGACTCGACCTGAACGCCCGACGAGATCAATCGGCAGGACCGGCTGGGAAACAGGGTGGACAAGTGAAATCGATCCAGCAGCCCAAACAAAAAGGTTTCACTCCCGTTGCCCCGCCGCGACCTCATTCCGTCTCCAACACTCTCGGCTCCGCATCTACGAGGCCCTCGGCCCATCCTCACGAACGCTACGCTCCAGACGACACGGACGATGCGCACAGCATTACGTCCTATGAAGAGGCGCACTCGAGCGTCCGTGCGTATCTCGATCAAGATCCAGAATTCTTGGCGGATCCAAAGAACCAGCTGGTCTTTTGGCAAGGGCTCTGTGTCGAGGTGAGTAAGGCCTTGTCGAAGATGGCAACGATCTTCAGAACTGATCAAGTACCCTTGTCGTTTCAGCTCGGATTAGCTTTGCCCACCAATATGACTGTGGGGAAGCAACACGGCTCCAGCAGTCGAACCTACTTTGAAACCTCTGAAGAGGAACACGTCATCCGCAGCACCACCTCGAAACGTCGTCGTGCCTACTCGACCACCAGCAGCACTAGCAGCGTCCGTACCACCTCCACGGCATCCGACCGGACCGCCCAAGCCGCCGATCTATCCCGTAGCTCAACTCCCCGACCCGTCCTCCCTCTCGTCCCGACGTCCAAGACCGCCTGTCTCCGGCTGCTCAAAGCTGGTGCGCATATCAACCTGAGCGACTGGTTCGAGGTCCGACCCGAGGTCAACCAGAGGCTCACCGATCTGCGACGTCGACGAGGTGCAGGGGCCGTCTTGGGGGAAGAAGAGATGGAGTACGTATACGAGCCGTTGAGACGGTTGATGTTTCCCTCGGCATCGGCGATGATCAGGTCAGTCCCCGCCTTTTCTTGTTGTTTTCCAATAATGGAGAGCTGATTCGGATGTGACCCTCATCGCGGACAACTTTAGGTACACGTGCAAGCATGGCAAATTCGTCGGTAAAAAGACATTGAAGGCCGAATGGCTCGAACCGTTGATGAAGGATATGCACTTCGGTGGTCAGACGAGACGTGGGTAGATGTCATGGCTGTGATGATAGGCAGTGGAGCGAGATACGACGGACAGGAGAGACTCTAGATAGAGAGGAGAAGAAGAAGAAGAAAGGCAGTGGCGGAGGATACAGGGGGTGAGGATTTACGGGATCACGGTTTGCTTTCCCACTTTACGCTTTTACGTTATCATCTACGCTGTGCGTTGTGGCTCAAATTTTACTTTACGCCGCATTTGTTTCTCTTGTTGTCTTGTGCACACTGGAAGTGCTGTTGTATATCTCTGTAGACCGGGCCGCCAGACCGTATCATATATATCATGTCAAAATGTACAAGAGGTTTCAACCTGTGTCGAGGGGATAGATGGCTGCGGAGAAAGACCCGCGGTGCATCGGGGTGTCGTCACGCGTTTCAGGGATAATCACCCGAATGTTCAATCATGACCTACCGTCTCGCGATACACGTAACGATGCCACACATGCCACACACCTTCGAAGGGCCTAACGGCTTTGTATGTCCAAGTGGAGCCCGGCCAATGAATGAAACTTGTTGCATGCGCTTGACAGACTCGTAGAGGATGCCTCTGATAAGAGGGACTAGCACGCAGCTATATCAGCAGCAACTTGACCTGATACTCCTAGGCAACCACTAGCCTCTGGTGTGGACCCACGCGGACGAGGTTGGCATCACAAAGGAGAGACGATCACCCAACACCCTGGCTGGCTGGCTGTTGCAGCTCAATCGTCATTCCAAGTCGATTCTACTCACACACACACCACTTCATACACTCGTTGACACGGCTCTCGACCTCTTTCTCTCCCTTCCCCCAACTCCCCCTGGTCTCACGGTCCTTCCTTTGACGATCGACTCCGCTCGCGACCCCTTGGCCAGGACTGGCGAGCTATCACCTCATTCCAGGGTCCGCGTTCCAACCCCTCGTCACCTCACGGGGCATCAAACGACTCTCCTCGTCGACTATATAGCCCAAGGACATTCATCGCCCGCTCACCCTTTCCCTCTTCATCTTTCTCCTGTCGATTACCTCTCCGACAAAGAGATCATCCCTTCGAGGAGTTACGCAACCCGCCGATCAGTTCGACGAATCAACAAGCCACCCAGAACCCGAGAACGAAATCAACCCCCGGAGCTTTCGGCCTGATTCAAAGCAATTCCGATCAATACCAAGAAAACAAACGTCCCGTACATACGCTCTTCCTCTCTCGTCGGGCAGTTGATTCGTGAGGGCCCAACTCGTGAAGATCTTCCTGTCCATTTATCAAGGACAGCCTCAGCAACCGGTCTAGACCCAAACGTCCTAGACCTACCTACCCTTGCAACCCCTCAAACACCTTCAAACCACACACAAACACCCGCCTGATCGCGGGATACATGGCAACCACTCATATCATCTCGACCTCGAACAACATGTCCAACGCTCAGACCGCACCCGGTACCCCGACCGCGGGGAGCTCTAGCAACGTCGTCGGCGTTCACTACAAGGTTGGGAAGAAGATTGGAGAGGGAAGTTTCGGAGTCATCTTTGAGGGTGAGTTTCGCGGCTAGAGTGGGGTGTCGGTGGTGGTGGTATTGAGGATGAGGGTGGGGGAGATCTAGGACCGGGAAAGCTGATTAAGAGGATTGTTTGGCTTGCAGGAACGAACCTCTTGAACTCGCAGACCGTAGCCATCAAATTCGTACGTCTTCCCTGGACTGAAGTTCGGAACATCTTCCGCGCAATCGATAGCTCACACTTCATCATCTGGATCACCGTAGGAACCTCGAAAGTCGGATGCTCCTCAGCTCAGGGACGAGTACCGATCGTACAAGATCTTGTCCGGATGTCGTACGTCTCTTCACTTTACTCTCTAGCTAGAACGTCCTTTGTCCTGATACTACTTGAAACATGCCTTGCCCCGCCGCAGCCGGTATTCCTCAGGTCTACTACTTTGGCCAAGAAGGTCTGCACAACATCCTTGTCATCGACCTCTTGGGACCCTCGATGGAAGACCTGTTCGACATGTGCGGACGCAAGTTCTCTGTCAAGACCTGTTGTATGGTTGCCAAGCAGATGGTGAGTCTCGTGTCGATAGCTTCGGGGTCGCGGTGTGGCATCCCAATCGGACAAAGACTGATCATCATCGTCGCCGACGACGTCATGCTGCTCAGATCACCCGGGTCGAGACCATCCATGAGAAGAACTTGATCTACCGTGATATTAAGCCCGACAACTTCTTGATCGGACGTCCTACCACCAAGGGGGAGAATGTCATCCATGTCGTCGATTTCGGAATGGCCAAGCAGTACAGGGATCCCAAGACGTATGTCGCGTGATCGTGTGTGGTTCGACACCGAGTGATCTGAAGGCTGACCCTTTTCATTTTTCTGTTTCTGCAGCAAGCAACACATTCCTTATCGAGAGAGGAAGAGTTTGAGCGGAACCGCCCGATACATGAGTATCAACACTCATCTGGGTCGAGGTGAGTTGGGCGACAGGGATTCAGTTGAGGCCCAAACCTACCCACGCTGATATCACGTTCCCCTGGGCAGAGCAATCCCGACGAGACGATCTCGAGTGTCTCGGACACGTCTTCTTCTACTTTTTGCGAGGAGCACTTCCTTGGCAAGGTCTCAAGGCTGCCACGAACAAGCAGAAGTATGAAAAGATTGGTGAAAAGAAGCAGACCACGCCGATCCCTGAATTGGTCGAGAACTACCCTCGTCAGTCTCATTCTCTCCGTCCTGTTGTCCTTTTCTCAATATGGCCGCTGATCCGAGTGCGTGATCTCGCTTCGACGCCACAGAGGAGTTTGCTATCTACCTCAACTACGTCAGGAAGCTCGGATTCACCGAGACTCCCGACTACAACTTCTTGCGAGACCTGTTCACCAAGGCTCTTCGCACTACCGGCGAGACTGAGGATGGCGTGTACGATTGGATGTTGTTGAACCAAGGCAAGGGATGGCAACACACTAGCGTGAGTCGGCCGTTCTTACACCGGTTGCCGCGAGGCAGACTTTCCCCTTCCCCTTTCGTCCCACTCACCCTTCACTTGCCACTTTCCCTTCCTTTCCTCTTACATCGCATCGCCGAATCGTCCTCCGCCTTCTTCCTCGTTCCTCCTCGTTTCGGCTCGGGTCTCGATCGCTCGAATGGAT
Organism: Filobasidium floriforme; assembly: GCF_021052385.1. NCBI lineage: Eukaryota > Fungi > Basidiomycota > Tremellomycetes > Filobasidiales > Filobasidiaceae > Filobasidium > Filobasidium floriforme. Next base: position 1,117,953 of record NW_025763622.1, on the reverse strand, counting down.
TTTACTAATGCGTCACAGCTGCCGCCTCCACCCGCATCTCGTCAGCACCGATCGAGGGGTGAACGTGAACGCGAGAGGGACAGGGCCGAAAAGTTGCGAGGTGCCGGACCTTCGGGCGGAAACATCATTCCCCCGTCCCCCGCAGCGTAAGTCAACGCGTGTCTTTGATGATGTGAGATGATCTTCGACTGACAGGTATCACTCTTGACTCTGCAGCAAGAACCGCAAGTCCGTTACGGCCGCGCTCCAGACCCAGAGCCAGAACAACGCCAGCAACCAGGCCATCGTCGGTGTCAACGCGGCGACCAGCGCTGCTCCGCCATCGCGCAGGCAATCCGCGCACCAGGGACATCCGTTTGCTGCATCTGGAGGGTACGTCTTGCCTGGGATCTTGGGAATGGCTTGAGACTCGCCTCGTTAGGTCTTGAAGGAAAAAACAGAAAAAATGCGACAGAAGTCCTCTTGCCTCGACCGACTTTCTGCGATTCGGAGTTTGGCTCATCACGGGAAGGGAACGGCAAATCTGATCACTGTCTTGCTTCCGCTTGTTTCACACGCTGTATATGCCATCGCAAACGCATCTTCTCATCCACTCCTTGCTTCCTACCTTCCTACCCTACCCTCCCTTTCCTTGTGTTCCTGTCCATGCGTCGTCTTTCGTCCTTCGTCGCTTTCAACTTCGCCTCGCCCTCTTACGACGCACTACACTACCTGTGCCTTTGTTCTACTCATCGTACTCTTATTGCTCTCCGTAGCCAACCACCATCGGACAGCCGCATGGAACCCGTCTACCCTCGCCATAACAACGAATACGACCCATCGGCTCAGGCCGTACCATCACAAGCTGGTATCAACCCGATCTCGCCCGTGAACGGTACCCAACGGACAGGCACGCCAACGATGCCGATGGACAGTAGGATGTCTCAGCAGCAGCCGATGCAGTTCTCCAACTCGAACGGCGGACAGCAGGCAATAGGCGTCGGTAACGGCAATGGCGAGTTTGAGGAACCGCGACGCAACAAGTTCCTCGACATCCTCTGCTGTCGAATGCATTGATAACGGCAGGATATGCATGGCCTTGGAACGATTCTTGTAGGTCATCCACGGCAAAAGTTCATGCAAGCTATCCCGAAAATCGACTTATTGATCACGCAGCCTTCAGATACCCTCGATCTCCCGGTAATCAAGCTTCTGGGCATTGGAAATAGATCAGCCCGCTACGACTCACGACATTCGCGCCACGCTTACCGTCCGACTCGACGCTCCGCATTGCCGACATTGCACCTCGTCGTTGTATAATGCCCCGGACCACCTACCAATTCTACCCGTTCTCTGCCGGCTCTCCCCGGAACTTCAACCGTCTTCCTTTTTCTTTTTCTCTTCAGCACATGGTCTTTATAATTTCCAATCTTTGTGATCCCCCTTGTTGTGCATGATGAAAATGAGCATATCCCACGCCTATAGGATGGTAACCTCCCTGGCATCTGATACGTAGTACTTTCCGACGGCTAGGACACCGATCGGCACCATCGGCCTCGCGCTTGCCGAACCCGCCTGGCTTGTTGTTCTGTGCCAGTTTACACCATTATTACGAGCAGACTTCACAGCAGTCTTCCGTCGCTATGCTATTATTATTGATCAATGGGGTGTCATGGTGTTACACAAGCTTCCTCAATTTACAGGCGAGGCCGACATGAGCCATCTTAGTCGCGCTTCCCGCTTACACGTCTCGTTTCTCGCCCTCCCAAATATGCTTTATCCGAGGAAAGCGTAGGCTCAAGCCACCACCCTTCTTGTCCCTAGCATCGCTCGTAGACTCGCCAAAGTATTCGACCGTGACCTGCTTGCCAATCTGAGAAAGATGTTCCCGTCAATAGGATGTTGCAACTCTAGCATCGTTAAAGAACTCACGATCAGGCTAGGGTCTTTGGCAAACTCGATCCGTTGTGAGTTCGTGAACCCACTCCCGACATTGACGGGCACGCCTGGTACGCAATGCTGAATAAGTCGTACATCACGGTGACTGCCTTGACACGGCCTCTCACCTTTGTGCTCGATTATCAGGCTAGCCAGCGCTGGTCGGTCTTCGTAGATACCATCGACCGGCAGACGCATAGTATTGATCTCGATATCCTTAACCTCATACTCTGCATCTAGCCAGGCTTTGTATTTCCGGATGTTCGCTCTACAAGACGGGACACGATCGTCAGCGAGAGAAGCGGTGCCAAATACACGTCGTACACGTACGTCCGTTTGCCCTCGTATCGTACATCCCTCCGCAGGACGATACCCTCCCAGCCCTCCTCCGAAGCCGTAGCTATCAGGCCCTCGACCTCTTCGGGACTGTTCATGGGTTCTTGCAACAGCCAAAGCAGGCTGTGATCCTCGCCCTCAATGGTGATATCGTCCATCCGCTGCAACACCGCGATAACGTCTTCCTGTCGTTGACTAAACGACTTCTGTTGAGCCGGCATATCCGCAGTTCCCTTGTTGGCATGGCGGTCAAAGTTGCTCCAAGGGATCATGTCCAGAATGAACATCCGGATATCGTCCGCTGACCCCGTCTTTCGCCTGACCTTGCCGACGACCTCTTTGAAATCCTCGACCAGAACCCCTTCCTCGTCCTTGGACTCTTTCAACACGCAGAGTTCTCCGTCCAGGACGAACCGTTTGTTCTCTGAAAAGATCCCGCTCAAGTACTTGTATTTGTACGTGTTCTCGCTGAGACTCGGCTCACTCTCGAGTATCCGGATGAGGTCGGTCCAGTTGGTGCAGAGCTTTTCGATGTCATCCAGTAGAGGTTGGAGCACGTGAAATGCCTTGCCCGTACGGGAATAACACTTGGCCCGGGTGACCTTGATGTTGCTCGATTCAAAGTATTCGCTCTCCTCGATCTCGACGTCGACGACGACGAGGCACCGTACGCCGTCCAGCTTTCGGCTTCCGTACCACTGTGCACCGTTGGGGTCCGCAAACAGCTTCGGAACGTCTTCTGCTAGGACCGTCTTGCCGAGTGCAGGTTCCAGACGCATCGTATCGGGCATAGCCATATCGAAAACGGGCTCCTCCTTGGGCGGGTCGGACAGTTCGACTCCGTTACGCTTGGCATGTGCAATGAGACTCCGTTCCGCACTGACCAAGATGAAATCGAGACGGTCAGCGAAGTTTCGCGACTCGCTCGACTCGCATGCGGCCATGCGTACTCACTCTTTCTGTAGCGTCCAGCCGACGTGCTCGAACAGCTTGGGCCCGAAACCTACGTTCAGATCCTTGTCGATCACCCTCAAGAAAACTGACAGTGCCGACAACCCCTGAGCCCCCCTGACCTCGTTCGCCCGCTGCACGTCCTCCACCGTCCGTGCGGTAGCAAAGACCCCGTTCTTTTGCATGAACGAAATGATGTCAAAGATGTTGGCCTCCTTTTTCCGGAGAGCTTCGAGTAGACTCTCCAGCGTCGGGTGGTTTGAAACCTCTTCATCTCCGGGAACAAAGATGGACGAGACTGGGCGAGAAGAGCTTCGTTCGATGTCTTCCGGGAACCTGGCCAAGTGCTTGATGACCGAGCTGGATTTGACATAATACTTGACATGGGGGTCATAGGTACTATCGCATACCGAAATCCATCATTGGCTTCGCTCTCCTGCGACCGGCTCTTCAATCCGTGATCAGGACTCACAGCTCGAGAACGGGACGAACGTCCTCGTACTGCTTGACCACCTCGATCTTTTCGCTCGGCCGATTCGTCCTGTCGATCCTCTCCAACATCTCCTTGATCCGGTGTAGCTGCATATTCCCTCGGGTAGCGACGAACTCTCCGGCGAGCCTAGCTGCTGATGGACTGAAATTCCGCATATGCACCTGGACGATGCTGATCGACCTGGCTGGGCGGACCGAGTTCCCGGTTCGTCGGACGAATGGAAACATGACGAGCGTGCGTAAGGATATCCGGTACGAGGTTTGCTTTGAACCTGGATCAGGCTGAGATTACATCGTCGAGTGTGACCATCCGTCTTCTAGATATAAGACTCTCCGGGTATATCATCAGGACTGACTGACCCCCCTCCTCTCTCAAAGAACAATAGAAATCGAGTTGGATCACCCTCCTCGGCCCTCGGGGAAACGCGAGAGCGAGGTTCCCAACGGAGAGAACGATTATACGTTATCGACATTTGACGTTTCATCCTTGAACGGGGGTCTCCTTTTGTTCGTAAAGGCGGGTTTTACACAGCACGGGCCGCAATGTCGGCAGCCGCGGCACTAGATGATATAAAACAACGAATGCACGAACAAAAGAATGATGTACAAACAGGAAACATGCCGGAAAAAGGACCCGTAAAGAGAGCGTAAGGGGGGACAAGAATTATGAGTACAGTGCAACGGCGAGAGGGAAACCGGACAGAGAACACTAGATGAGACCGCCTGGATCGATAGGAATATCACGTGGTCAGAAAATTTGATGCCATTGAGAAGGATTTGACCGTCTGTAAACTTACAGTCTCGCAGGTTCGACTGGATTATCACGTCGTTGACAGCGGATAACACAAAACTCAGTGCCTTGGTGTCCGTTGCGCATGTGTAGTGCTGCAAGCAGTATCCAGAGACCCTATCAGCCACGTTCCCCAACTTCAGACACGAATGAATTCATGCGGGACTCACAGCATAGATGCTCTTGTCCAAGTTCTGGTTGAGGCCGACAAACTTGTCGAGCAAAAAGGCGCTCGTCTGATCATACGATTGATCGTCTCCTCGGAACTCGGGGAAGTAATGCGACATTGGCGAGACTGGTAGCTTTTCCCGGAAGATGTCGATCTTGTTCAAAAACAGGATCTATTGCAGGGATGCGAGTTAGGTGTTCATGTTACAAGAACGGAAATGGTATAGCGAACGACTTACGATCGATGTGCGGATGAACCACCTCGAGTTGCAGATCGAATCGAACAGCGTCAAGGCCTCGCTCATTCGGTTGACGCTCTCGTCCTCGTACAGCTTCTGGTCATCTGATTATGTCAGGTGAGAGAATCAGCTAATGTCATTGTCATAAGGCTTTCTGCCAGACTCACATTCGGATATGGCGACCAGGAAGACGATTGCATTACAGCTCTCGAAACAGTGAATCCCTACATTCACGATCAGACTCCCTTGAAGTCAGCATCCGTATTCCCTCTCATTTTTGCGGGCGAGACGGCCAAACTCACACTTCTTCCTCTCACTCCTCTGCCCACCGACATCAAACAGCTTGTACGTCAGGTCCCCGATGACAAAGGTCGTCTCGCTGATCCCCGTCGTCTTGACCCGTGCGCGCAAAATGTCCTGGTCGGTCGGTGTAAAGTTGGTCGCCCCAATCCGTCCGATCGAATTGAAGTAGCTGAGGCGAGAAAGATAGGTGGCTCGGTCGTAAGTCTCGAAGGTCTAGTAATGGCGGGTGACAACAAGAAGAAACGCCGGAACTCACTAAGGTGCGCTGTCGTTGATCTGCAATTCGTTCCGTCTGCGGTACGCCTTCCTGACCCCAGCATCGTTCCACAACCCGTACACAGCGTCCGCCAGAGCAGGTGGCATGATATCCCCCTCGATCTGAGATGGACTCGACATGATCAGGTCGTACCGCCCTCGGTTGCTCGGGTCGAGCTGGATGCCCATGTTCCCGACCCCTTCGAGGAGGACGCGCATGGACTGAACGGTGTTGCTAAAGATGATCTCCTTGTACGACTCTCGTTCGTCCATGTCGTACGGTCTGAAGCCAGGTCATAAAATCGCACAAGCATGAGTATCGAAGAATTATTGCACGGGTCCGGATGATGCCGACTCACTTGTTGTGAATCAGTCTCATCTGCTTGAGAACGGTCGATTTCCCACTCTCTCCAGCTCCAAGCAGTAGCATCTGTCGTCATGAGCATTCGCCTCTTCAGTCAGATAGCTGCCTCATGGCACACCCGATCGATCTTGTACTAACCTTGACTTCATTCTGGAGCACCTGTCGATCCCTCTTGAGTTGAGATTCGATAGCTTCGTTACCTGATCAGATCCGTAGACGTAAACAGCCGTCAGCATCGACTCTTTCAGTTCCTCACAATCTCAAGCAGGTTGAGCTACGCACGAGCCTTGGCGGCGGGGTCTTCATGTTGCGAGGTGGTGCAGCCCATCTTGATCCTTCTATGTCAAGTAGGATGTTACTATTTTATGTCGAAGAGTTTGAACAAAGGAACACGAGGTGATTGATGGCGGCAAGATCTAGTAGCTAGTCGGTCCGATCTGGGCGGTCGTCCGTATGTGTCGTAAGAGGTTGAGTCGATCGTTTACTCCCAGAGCGGATTGTGCTGGCGTAACGAGTCTGACGACTTGTGATCTTGTGATTGTTATATCTCGGAGGAAAGGTTCAATAAAACGTGTCGGTTCGTCGATTGGCGATTTGTTTGACTGCGATTGAATGTCTCGGTGCGAGGTCGAGTCGAGCGGCCGATTGATCTGATGCTGATGTGGTTGCTGTGCCGTGAGCAACAAGCGAATACCATGCGAGGATCGGCAGAACCCAAAAGGACAGTGACAGTGCGACAAGGCAGAAAGAGGAGGGCAAAGGGGGAGAGGGGGAAAAGCACCGGGATCAGCGTTTCTATACACTTTCAAACGATGATCAAACATCTCCGTCCTCCCTCGCAGATCGCAGCTCCCTTTGACTTGGCTATAAGCGAAGGAATCTGATGACGACGGCCACGATCCACCCAGCCATCCATCACTCCCTCTCCTCGAACCTTGAGACGGAGGTGAAACCTTGCCTTTCTTCTCGTCGCCGTTCCCCTCTGATCCTTTGAAGCTCTCTCAGCCGGATCGTCGAAACCTTTCGAGACAGATGTTCTTTTTCCTTTCGGCCACCGGTCTTTCAATTTGCCCGAGCACGGAGATGGGAAGATCGGATCGTCGCCGGGTTTGAAACTCACGAAAAGCAGAGAATGAGGATTCGCTCTTTGGTCCGAAAGAACGGGGTTGTTCTGAGGTGACTAGGGGGTAAAAGTTGCACTCGGCTTTGAAAGGTGTGAGCACTGTAAGCTCGAAAAGAGGTGGTTTGGTACACTAAAAGAGAGGTTTCTAGGCGGAAATGAAGGCGTGTTCGAAATGGCGATATGGCCATTCAAAGGTATATCAACCAGACCGAATCGACCTGAGCTGGTCACTCGCACTCTCGAAGACCGGGAGCATACCTGAAAGGGGGAAGAGGGCTATCGCCTCCGCCCTGCTAGCCAACAAAGCAAGGTTCTAGGAACAGCGAAACGACCTGACGTCGACACTTCCGAATTTAGTGCGGGGACTAGCTCCTCCCCAGCTGTCCACAATAAAAAAAGGCGAGCGAAATAGGTCCAGGGCAACAAGGGGTAGAGGGCCAGGACGAGGGCAGGAAGCACAAGAGCGGAACTTGTCGGTAGGATCCGGGGGACGGTGACTTGTTCGTTGGATAGTCCCTCGCTCGTGAAAGGGTTTCCCTTTTGTTCGTTCGGTCCGGGGTCAATGGGACGGGTCAGGAGCTCGCGTTTCAGGCTTTCGTCTCGCGCTCAGAGGGCACAGCAGAACGGATTCACATCGATCTCGATCTTGTCCCGTCCTCGATTTCACCAACGTCTTCCCGTAAAAGTCTCACAGTAAAACGACCGTCTCGACAAAACCTGCGGACCGTGGGTATCGTTGGCTCTCGCTTAGGCGAGCGAAGGTTCACAAAAGGAGGACCTCTTTCGGCGAACAAAAGAGATTCGAAACATACGCGCGCACAAGCGGACGGATCCAAATCACGAGGGGGGGTCTCGTGGGTTCGGATCGATCTGTATGACTTGGATCTAGGAATCGACATCGAACGCTTCGTATAGCTACAACTTGCTACATTTCGAGATCCCACTTGTTCTAAACTCTCGTATTGTCATCTCGAAAGATCACTTGGGCGCGCGCTAGGCTCGTCAGCCCCCATCTACCCCGTTTCAGGCTTCACTAGCGGCTAATCGGAGCCGTTCCTGCCAGACGGTCGATACTTCACTCAGACTATGCGTCTTGCCTGCGGTGCGAGGGTAAAGCGATGCAAAGGGTGGTCAGTACATGGTACAATACGACGTAGGAATGGCGCTAAACACGTCTCGAGACCCACCGAATATATTGAGTACGTCCTTCAAGAGATCCTTTTTGTTCAGTCCGCACACCGTCGCCTTGTACTCGCTGTGATTTGCCGTGCCACTGATACGATCGAAGCTGCTTTGTCAGTCTCCACCGCAAGAATCAATGTGTTCCGCTATCCTGCTCACAACGATATTGGCCCGTAAAGGTCTTTGGCCAGCTGTTCCGCCTTGTTCCTGTACCCCTCGTCGGCAATCTTCTTGGCATACGATGTCAAGAACGTCTTGTACTCGTTCGGCGAGTTGAGCAGCGCACAGGCCTGTAGTCTCGTCTCGAGGTGTCCTAATGGGATCGCATCGTCAAACCACCTAGGTTTGACCTTCGCACCAGCCGCTTCCGCTGCGGCGACAACGTCGGGACGGAGGGTGTTGAGGCTGGTCTCCAGGTAGGCGACGATATTCTTGGGGTTTGAACTTGAAGCCCTCGTCCGCGTCCAGTAAGACGACCGTTCCGCATACCACAGCGAGCATACGTTCTCGAATACCTGCGACTCGATGTTGTACGCGTAGGCTTCCCCGTTTGTAAGTTGAATCAACGGGGTCCCGTTGGGTCGGATGGTCGCCGAATGAATTTCAGTCTCCTTGTCGAGAAGGTGTACCATGTCGGTTGGTGCGAAAGCAGCTTTTCGGGAAAGCATGTTCCTGGCAAATGGCGCGAAAGGGATGGTCTGAATAGTCTCGAAGTCGCAGGACAAGTTGTCCTCACTTCCTGCTTACCAGCCATAGATCTTGCCGCTCGAGGTGACGACCATTCCATATTTACCAGAAGCAGACACGTAGGAGACTGGACAATCGACCTTGTGCTCCGAGATGAGTCTATCACATGTTGGACATCAGTTATCAACCTTGACATGGTCATCAGAAGCTGGAACTGACCTGACGCCTGCTGGACTGTAAACGACAACGGTTCCGCCCTCTGTTGCACAGACGAGACCATACGCACTGACAGCAAGAGCGACGACGGCTTTGGCGGGAAAGTCCAGCCATTGCACCGCCCCCTTCTGCAAGAAAGTGACTCGATGCGGTTGTTCTGATAGATGCCACTGTGTATCAGCCAGTCAGTCTAGAAAAGACGGCGTCGCCATCGACTTGCCATTATCAGAGTTTTCCGCCTCGGCGACCAAGTGTTCATCGTCCTCCGACCTGACTCTGATCCTGTTCTGTATCATGGGAAGCGGTAACTTGAGACGGCTGGCCGAGATTGAGCTCATGTTCTTGATCCCCTGCATCGCTGGTCTCAGTTCACGGACAGGCCACGTCTCTTTGGGACGCTCGCCTCCGCCCAACGTCCTCGTCTTGACTTGTCGACTCGGAGGGTCATACTCTCCGATCGAATATTTCCTCTTCTCCCCTCGTTGCATGTTTTCGTCTTCAAATGCGGAAGGAGCGTTCTGGATCAGGTCGTCCCTCGATTGGATCACGTTCGATTGACTCTCGAGCGGCTGATCGGCTGCTGCTGCAAATACGTCGATGGCACCTCCTGGGTTACTGGTGCTAGCGATCGGTTGTTGAGGGAGTGGGCGCGATACGATCGGATTCGCACTACCCAGAGCCGAGCCGGGTTGAATCCTCCTCTTTCCGTCCGGCAAACGTGTCATCTTCTGCGCACCTTTACGAGGCTGCAAATAGTTGATACCGCCCTTCGACGGAGTAGCGAGCGATAATAGACTCGACGCTTGCGAAGAGGTCTGCCTGGCAGATACTTGTTGCTGGTGCATTGCTCCGCTCCTGTTGACCTTTGTAGGCTTCCATTCGTTCGCTTCGAGAAGCTTCGTCGTATCCTCCGCTGTACCGAGATCGGGAAGCTCAGATGCATCGAACTGGATCGCGATGATCGTCCCATCGGAAGAACATCCGTACACTACCAATCCGTCAGCAGACCTGTAGAACAGAAACGGGCAAGTGGATTGATCAGCGGTCTCGCGATTTGCATCCGAAAGCTTGATGATCCTTAGGTCCTTCCTTACCAACAGAGGTCCAGGATCTGCCTGTCGAAGACATCCTTTGCCACAAACGTGGGCACGTTGTTTGTATTTCTCCAGATCGATATCGAATTGTCATCTGCTCCCAATGCTACCATCGAGGATGCCGACGAAGCCTCCCTCTTCTTCCCCTTGGGAAAACAAACGAGCGGATTGAACGCCTGTTGCGATTGGTCATTTTTCGTCAGTGACGTCCGGGGATGGGCGAGGTCTATGTACATACCGCCACCTGGATCGTGTTTTCGTGCCCAACAAACGAGATCTCGCTTCCCCACCCTCGCCGCTCAATGACTGCTCCGACAAAGATAGGTCCGTTCATAGCGTTCGATGCAGCAATGAACTCTCCGTCTGGCGACCAGCTGCAGAGAATGGGTAGAGGTTAAGCGATACCCACAAACTCCGTTCGATGTCGGTCGGACTCACCTCAATCGTCGGAAGAAGGTGCTTCCTGGCGAGTTCTTGAAGGGTTTGGATACAGTCTCCACGCATGACCAATCCTGCGTACTCCAGATCTTGACCGTCTTGTCGTCGCTCTACATTGCAGTAGACGAAGGGTCAGCCAGACCGATCAGCAAAGTTGATCTGAAGAAATGACTCACTTGTGTAGCCAGATACTGCCCGACGGGATCCCAACAGACCCCTTTGACGAACCCTTGATGCCCTTCGATCTTTCTGATAAGTTCTGTCAAAGCCGCAGGGTCTCGTTCAGGTTACCATTTGTTGGAGGGAGATCTTATCGTACGCACCGAAAGTATACCCATCCCAGATGAAAATCGTGCTGTCCAGACCGACCGAAGCGATCATGGAGTCGTCCCTGTTCCAAGCGATATCTACCACATCTACGGAAAACCAGTAGCCAGAGGCCTTTCAGTCGACATGGTTCTCGAACCCTAAAGCCGCTCCAAACATACCGGATTGATGCCCTACGAGCCGTTTCAGAGGTTTCCATGCTTCTACGTTGACCTCATCGGAACCGAAAACTTTACCCGCGCCGTAACTAGACTCGTCGTGCAAGCGGTTCAGATTCAGCGCATGGCAAGAGGGCAAATGCCAGGGGCACGAGCTTACAGGTCGAGGTTCCAGATGAGGACGATTCCATCATCCGAGCCACTGGCTAGAAATCTCCCGTGGTGTGCCCAACGTACACAGAGAACAGGGCCTGGGAACGTTCAAGGGGACTCTTAGAGTGAGCTTTACGTTGCAGCTTGCATGCCCGATGGAGATTGCTCACCGTTATGATTGCTCAAGGTGCATAGCAGCTTGGGATTCGCTACATTGTCTTCGGCTTGTTTGGATAGGATTGGGAGTGTTGACCAGATTCTAATCTTGGCATCTGTTGTGTGAAGTATCGTCAGTATTCCCATTTTCAGTATGGCAAGCTGGTATACGATCTGTGTCAACTTTGTTCGACTGACCTATGCCTCCGGTAGCTAGTCTTGAACAATCCGGGTGGACATGCAGGCCAAAGAGGGAGTTTCTTTGCTTCTTGCTATCTGTTTCCTATACCTGAGTCAGTCCAGCTATATAGATCAGAGTTAGGACAAGCAAGAGGACTCGCCTGAATGGGTAACCCATGCTGGTTTCGTCACTCTCATCTTGACCGCTTCCTTCTGCCCGATGAGCCCGGTTTGTTCGCTTTCCGCAGGTGTTCCAGTAACACGGCACTCTAGATACGGAGTTTGGAGATACCAAGTTTGTTTCTGAATGTTCTATCGTGATCTGGGCATAGAAGCGGAGAATAAGAATATGGTAGTTAGCTAGTTAGTTTGCATCACCAAAGAATATGAGAACCGGTGTCCATCTGAACTTCACGGCTCCCCCCCCCCTGCCTCACGGAAGCAGATCTTCCCCCGGATGATATCACTCGCTCGAGAGTAGGTTGACCCAGAGTCTACGCTCAGATGGGGCGAGGGGGGGGGGAGGCACCTTGTAAACAAACCAAACGTCAACATCGGTTCACATGAATTCAGATCTCGTCGAAAGTGAACGAACAGACACAATCACATACATCTCCCTTCCAAAGCTATCGGATACGTCAGCTATCTCTTGAGAATGCCTGCCACACGGAGATCCTCCGGGACAAAAGCCCCTACGACGGCCCAAACCGTCAACCATGTCGCTCGACGACAATCTCCAGCGAAAAAGACCAAGACAATCGAAGACATGATCCCCCTGACCTGCACGCCCTACTTCGTCCCGCCTGGACCCCCATCCATCCCGGAGGCATCATCATCATCATCAAGCAGCAAGGCCGGACCGACGGATCTGAGGAGACGGACGTTGAAGGGCAAGGACAAGGCGGTGGAGGGGGAGAGACAGCCGTTGGTTGGATTGAGTGCGGATGATAAGAACAGGCTGTTGCAAGAGGTAGATCGTTGGACCGGTGCATTATTCTTCACGTTTGATGATGATCGAAACTGATCGGGAGTGCCTCTGCCTGTAGCTCATGGGATTCCATCCTCGAACGGTGGTGGAAGATATCAGCGAAGCGTGTAGGAAGGAGATCTACAGCATAACCAGCACGATCAGCAACTGGGTTGATAGTAACGGGTTCAAGGAGACTGCGGAGGAGGCAGCCGATGCGGTGAGTCGCGGTCCTATCAAACCCAAAGCTCAGGTTGCGGTCAAGGCTGATGCGTTTTCAGCGCATACAGGAACAAGGACCGTACAAGCTAGAGACACTGCTCGAATCGCACATGGATCCGGCTTTCGATAGGTTTATCGCATGGTGTTTGCGAAACCCTTTCCACATCCCGGACGACCTGAGGTTGGTCCTAGTGAGTCTCTCAGAACGATTCAAGCAGAGTTCTCTGGGAGCAGACGATTGACGATTCGAACCGATTTGTTGTAGCCATGGCATAAGGATCTCGACTTTGATCGAGCGAGCTATGTAGCCGCGTTGCCTAGCGGGGAAGCTGATGTGCAGGAGAAGATCGACGACTTGCGAGCTCAGGTGGTAGAGGTCAGTCATAGTCGCGACGTCGATGCACCGCGCCCATGCTGACGCCGGTGACCTAAACATGCTGCGATTAGATGCGGAAACTCAAACATCAACTGGATTTGGCCAATAAGAAGCTGGACAAGCAGGTCAAGGGGCTGGAGCTGGAGAAACAAGCTGCCGGTTTCGTCCTCGAGCTAGCCGAAGAGAGCGGTCGTGAGTGTTGTTCGATATCGCATAGTGCCATCTGGAGCTGACGAGACACTCTACCGTGTATTCCAGTCGCTCCTCTTCCTCAAGCCGCAGATGCACTGGAGAACATCTTGAACACCCTCGCTACCAAGCTCGAACCTTTTGGAGACACCGTACCTACTCCCCGACCCGTCCAGACTCTCCCGGATTCGAACGCGCCGCCGGGCGGTCCCGAGCACAAGATCTGGGAACAAGGTCGAGCGGCGTACCTCAACTGGGCCGCTTCTGGAGGTGCTGGGTCTGGGTCTGGGCCGAGTACGGATGGGGTGGGTGAGACAGACAAGGCATCTAGGGAGAAGGCGGAGCTGGATCGAATGAAGGGCGAAGTCCAGGTCGTGGCGGATGCGGACGAGTTGGGCAAGCTGCAAGACGTCCTCAGCGCGAGTTGATGGAGGGAGGGGGCTCGCACAGGCACTGGTTATCAGATTACGGGCGTTGTGATGGGATTTGTATTCGATTCGGATCGTGTAGTGTACAGCGGCGAAATACAACGGACCCTATGTCGACCGGCTTTCGGCCCGTCCTTTACCCTATAATTCAGAGTTCATGTTTAACCTGCCACCTTTCGAAAGAGATCGCTCTGATGCTCGACTGTTTCATGCGATATGAACAGCCCCGGTCACAATCTTATCGTTCGTACTCCCCCGTTTCTACTCCCGGCGTCCGACCATCTTCTTCCGGGGTTCAAAGGCGTTCGGAGGGAATTGCGACTCGCCGTCGTCCCAAGATCCCACACACACACACATGCACGCACTCGCACTTGAGATTCGTCACCTGCGGCGGTGCGGTATTGCTATGCAGTCGCGGACACATGGGGTTTCGAAGACATTGCATTCACGAGGTCGTGGTTCTCACGGCGCACATCGCATATGAATTGTTTACATGTGTCGTTCCGAGCTGGGTGGACGATCCACCCACCGGCTCTTTCGGCGCCCTCGAGCTTTGAATCATTATTGATTGATCCCTGTTCCCTGAAATTGCGGCCATGCAAGAGCGATCTGCGATCTGCGATCTATGATCTTCAGGTTCAGACCTTTCGATAGGAACGAGAACAAGGAGGTGGATCAGAAACGGACAGGAGAGCAGAGAGGAGAGAAAGAGAGATCGACCGGCAGGTACGGATGGCGTTTCTCACTCTCGTCATTCCCCCCGCCGTCGCGCCGCCGTCCCCGAGGGCCGAGGATTGAGGACGAGGAGGGCTTGCGTGCTTTTGTGCACCATGCGGACCAGGCCAGGACCGTCGACCTCGACTTTGTGGTGGTCGTCTGCGCGTCTGACCCATCGAGAGGTCCTGCAATTATTGTCCGTGGTTTTGTGACGGTGCCTACGTACCGTACAGTACATATTCAGCAGGGCAAAGGGGATCTCGTTGACGGCGAGCATCGACTAGGTTGATCGCGTCCGGCACTTTCGGCGAAGCAGGTCGCAAGCCGACAGGCATAACACAGGGAATGTAGTGGAATATCAGGAATCACAAAAGACAGGGACATGTACATAATAATACGAGTGCACCCCGTGTTTTCCCCTTTGTTCCCTTTGTTGGGACCTCCCTGATCGGACGAGTTCGCGGTTCACGATGACAGGGCGCACCGCACGGACGACAAGCGTTTCGCTTCTGAGCTTTCATTGATGGGAATCGCCTCTTGCTTGTTGTCGCTTCGAAAAAGTATGGATGGGTGTTGCTTGTATCACAGATCACGGATTCGATGCGCCCCGGACCTTGAACTGTTCTCCAATCCCAGCCGACGGTTGAGAGGATTCACGAGACACACTAGTTTTGCTACCACTTCTCACAAGCGTTCCAAAAAGTGCAAGACCTTGCAGAGGCTTCGGTTGCTATTTGTGCGCCTTTGGACATTTGACGATAACCGGGTGTGGGAACAAAAAATATCAATCGATCGTGGTCAGTAGTAGTGGCAGAGTATCGTCGGTCACCACCACCTCGACCTCCTTGCACGCGCTATCGATCGCTTGTCCTCCCGCTGCTGCTGCCGCTGCCCGCCCTTCGCTAAGGCCCAGCAAGAGACCGACCGAGCCCCCGACCAACTTCCAGCTTTCAGGAATAATCAGCTGAATACGATCAACTACCTGCGACTTTGGCTTTGACCGTCCGCTCACTCGAGAGGCGAGAGGACGATATCGGGATAGATCATAGAGGGACTGCAGTCAAACACCACCTCCTCGGAAAAATAGACCGTGGTCGCACGCTACACGCACGCACGCAAGTCTTAGGGACGAAAGCGATTTCTGGAAGATCATTCTCCGGTTTCCCCGCCGAATCCCATCAAACACCAGTCGACCTCTCTTTTCCAAGGTCACTCGACCACTCGACTGCCTTCATCATAGCAGGATCACTCGGCTCGGCCCCGATTCAAGCTACTCCTCATCATCTACTTCGCGGCTTCGACATCATCAATTTCTTCTGCTCGACGATCAATCGGTCAACCCGTGGTTTCCCCAGCACACATTATTTGATGCATCATCAGGATATCCCAGACGAGCACATGCACCGCGATAGACGCACCATCCGTTGATCACTCCTACTCGGCACCAGGTCATTCATCCCGCCCTCTACCTACCTTTCGATCGAACCATACGGGCCTTTTTCTAGGGTGACAGGATCACCCTCACCATCCCTTTCTCTGCTCTCCCTCTGACAACCTCTGTCAATCAGCCGGATCTTCCTCTTACCTGGTATCCCTTTGGACGTCGATCATACGGGCACGCCTCTCCTGGCCTACGGACCGACATCCTCACACCATCATTTTCTCGAAGACCCGCACGAGCTCATCCCCATCCCCCGGCATCACACTCGGTTCCCAGAAGAGACTCCCTTTCTCGATCGTTCTGTCAGCTTACCCAAGCTTTGACGCTCTCGGCAGGTCGTCCACCGTACCGTAGAAGGGTGAAACTGCCGAAAAGAGAGTTTGATCGAGCGGCACGGATATTCAAGAGCCAGCACGGGACTTGATTGATTGATCATACAAGGGGCATCTTTGCGGCGAGAGAACGTCTAGATACCGTGTGGATTCGACCATCTAGTCGACAGAGGCATTGTTCAGACTCTCGATCCGGATAGTCAGGAACGAGTCTCTCGACTCGAGCTCTGTCGATCAATCCGACGGCTATCCTCCGCCCTCGAATGGAGACTGCACAAACCTTTGTCCCGACGACGCTCTTCCACGACTCGTCATCAAAGACTTCCTTCTCTCAATCCATCTCCACCGCCACCACCACTACTACCAACACCTTTTCGGCATCATTTAGAATGTCTATCCCCCGTCGAAAAGGCGGGTCCATCTCGCATGCTCCGTCCAACATCTTGCTCCCCACGGCCGACTTTTCGGGCATGACCATCGGGTCCCCGAGCCCGGGGTTGACTACACCAGGAATCGGAGCGAATCATTTGGGCATGTCTAGCAATGTCAGTCTGAGCGGGACGACGGTAGTCGATATCCAGATGGGACCGACGTAAGTTTTGTGAAGTGGGCGTGTCGTGAACAGTCTGCGAAAGGGGGACTGACGGTTTCGGGTATGATGTGTAGCACCAACACGCTGGCGGCCAAGACAGCCAGTATGGCAGGGCCGCAGACCATGTTCGAGATGTGTTCCGAGACTAGGCGTCGATTGAGACGGGTCAACGGGTATGATCGGTTCATCGGTGAGCTCTTTTCTCCTTGATCTCTCTCTCCATCTTATCCTTTCGGGCCGTCTCGTACACATCGCTCAACCCGACATGAAAACCTGCCTTTGTGCTCTGCCTCGACTGTAGAACTGCCTTCGGGTGCCCCCAAGATGGACGTGATGCAGCACGTATGGCAGTCGTTCCGACTAGGGACGTCACTCTGTCACCTCTTCAATATGCTCCTTCCCAACTTTAGCTACGACGCGCCTATGCCCATCTCCATCGAGTTTCCCGACTTTGATTTTGAAGGACCCGAAGGAAGGGGAGTCTACGCGTGGGCAAGGGAAAAGGACAACCTGAAAAAGTGCAAAAAGGGAGCGGCCAACTTTATCATGCGGATGACCGAGTTGAAGAAGAGCGGACGTTGGCCCGAGGAGGATCCGTTGTGGTCCGTCATGGAGCTCTTTGGCGAGGACACCGGCGGGCTCAAGCGGGTACTTCACACCGTGATCAACCTACTCGACCGGTTACCCGAATCGGCTTGGGTGCAGGATGATGTCAATTCGCCCGCCACGCCGTACAGCACAACGACGCCGCATACCGGGGATCAGAACGGCCACGAATCGTTTGCCAACGCGCCTCCCCTGCCCTCCGGTCACGGCCGGCATTATTCGGAATCGCAACCGATGGGACGTTCGCCGTCGTCCGCCTCGACGCTGAGAGAGATGCCTTCTAACATGTCGATGAGCTCTCAGTTTCCAAATACCAGCTCGGGCAGCGGCATGCCTCGACAGCCGTTGTCGATCAATACGTCGTTCGACGGCAAGAACTTTCCGCGGAGTCATATGAGCGCCGGACCCGGACCGATGACGGGGATGGGGCCAGGACCGATGGATGGCGGTGCAATGGCAGTAGCCGAAATTCTGCGAACCGAGAAGAAATACGTCTCGGATCTCGAGGTCTTGCAGGTGAGTTGATTTAGCATCGCTATTGGATATATGTTAGGAAGCGAATCGAGCTGATTCTCTTACCCTGCTAGGCATATGCCCAAGCTCTGTTACAGCATTCTATCGTCGCGCCAGATACGGTGCATATGATGTTTTCCAATCTTGGCAAGCTCATTGACATCCAGGTAAGCACAACGCATCGCTCTTTCATCGATTCCGTTTGCCGACCGTTGTGACTTTCTGGACAGCGACGTTTCTTGACGTGCCTCGAGACTGAATTCGAGCCCATGGTGGAGAAGGGTGGCAGTGCCTGGCTTGAAGGGAACTGGGGATACCCTTTCGCCCTCTTTGTGAGTATTTGCTCCACCAACACAAGTCTTCGATCATAGCGCTAAAACACCATACGCGCGCCCAACTCGTAGGAGAAAGACTTCGAGGTGTACGAACCTTATTGCGCAAACTACATGAATGCCTTAGAATTGGTCGAAAAGGAGACCCCTAACTTACAGGTCAGCAAACTCGACCATCAAATGAAGCGAGTGCAGTTGCTGAAGTGAATAATCGCGACATCTAGCGAGACGTCCTACCGTTGACGGTAGCAGAGCTGAACGCCTACCTTATCATACCTATCCAGCGGATATGTCGGTATCCGATCTTGCTAGACGTGAGCCAGACCCGCCGTATTGACCGCTTGTTGGCGGGGTGCTCAGTGCCGATATTCGTATACAGGCATTGATCAAGGGGGCTTCCGACAAGGACTACCCCTACATGGCCGAGTTAACCAGCGGACACGAGGTTACAAAACGGATCGCAGAGAGCGTCAACGAAACTATTCGTCAGAACTCGAATATCAGCATCGTAGCGGAGCTACAATTCCGTGTGAAGGATTGGAAAGGTCACCACATTTCGGAGTTTGGAAACCTCCTCCTGGAAGGTCGGTTCGTGGTCACTAAGGGGGACCTCAATCGAGACTATGAGGTATATCTTTTTGAGAAGATGATCCTCTGCTGCAAGGAGATCTTGCCAGACAAGAAGGACAAGCGGAGCGGCAAAAGCGGCAGTCTTCTCAAGAAGCAGCACGCCGACAAGCATATATCGGGCCCACCCAAGAAGAATCCACTCTCGCTCAAGGGTCGGATCTATGTCAACAACCTGACTCACCTTCAGAAAGGAACTGCCGAGGGTAAGATGCGATATTGTTGACCTTGGTTCGGACCTGATGCTAAATCGGACGCCTTGGCATTTTTTCAGGAGAATATGCCCTTTCAGTGTATTGGCGGCAGCAAGAGAACCCGAACGAGTTCGAGAGTTTCGTCCTGCACGTCAAGAACGCCGAGCAATATAACCAATGGGAGGCCGCCCTCACCAAACTCATGGCCGCTGATCAAAAGAGGCGTGAAATGCGGGACAAGGACCGGCATTCTTTGGGCACCAGTCGCCGACACATCTCGGCCGCTACCAACTTTGCTGCCACTCCGGCTTCTGAAGGTCCATCGACCGGGCCCCTGAATGGCAGCTACTTCGAGCGCGATCTGGGCTCTGCAGGATGGGACGACGACGGCGGCACACCCAGCACCAGCGCGAGCAGTACACCGTATTTGTCGCGACGCACGCTGAGCCAGTCAGGCGTACCTCGGCCTCCAGATCGTTATTCGAACATGAGTGCGAGGTCTTCGAACGACGATCCCAACGGCTTGCTTATGGCTCAGTGGCGATCGCAGCAAAGCGCGGCTCCCATGCCTCCGATACCCATAAGGAACTCGTCGGAAGCTTCGGTCGCGACTGAAGCGTCTTTCGGAAACCCATCGAGCTTGCCAAGATCCAGTCTGGGTCGTGGGGGATTACCTACAAGGATTGCTCGTGTCATGTCTGACGACAGCCACGGACCTGCTCTGGCAGCTACTCCAGAAACGTACGAAGCCGGTCAAGAGATACTGCGCTCCAACGGGGGAGAAACAAATGGGTCGCGCTACACGAATGGCGCGGCCGGGGCCAGACCGATGCACGGGGTCTACCCTTCGGCATCGCAGTCGCCTTCGCTGAGGATGAGAAGCGCTTCCAGTCCCAACGTCTACCAGTTGCCCAAGATCGGAGGCGATGGACATAACCCACAGACGTCGCCAATGCACAGCGCTTCGCCTCTTGGGATTTACGATTCGCGAACCGTGACGCCTCACGACTATGGTGATCCTGCTGCGCAATACGCCAATGACGGTCATCGAGGGAGCGACCCTAGATTCAAGTCGAGCAATAGAGGTAGTGGATCTACCGAAGGCTCGGACGCCTCGTCACATTCCCCGAAGACGCCGTTCGATGGGCAGGTGCCCGACTCCGCCAAGATCGCCTCGGGTACTTTCACTGGCTCAAGCACGGATGTATCACATTACTCCAAGCAGAATGTGATCATCAAGGTCTTGTCCCCGAACGTGAGTAGCTGAATGGCATGCAGTGTATATGCAGTTGGCTCGTGCTAATCCACTTCGTCTGATTCAGGCCGTCTTCACGCTCGCCGTCTCGCCTGACATCAGCTGCGAAGATCTCAAGACCAAAGTCGCCCGCAAAGTGAATACATGTGTCGGCGGCACTGTCACCGGCGTCCTCAAGTGCTACTACCGGGACGAAGACGACGATCGGCTCTTGCTAAACAGCTCGGACGATGTTCAGACCTTGTTCGAGCCCTTCATGAAGGGCGTCAGGCGGGAAGTAGAGTTGGAAGTCAAGCAGTAGGACCGTAACAACAACGAATCCATCAAGCAGCAAAATACAAGGCATCCACCGGGCAGGACATTGCCGCCCAAAAAAACAGTCACGAACCGTCACGACGAGCTTTTGTTTCCCAGCTTTTCTCTTCGAATTTCTCACCTTCGGTAATCGTTGTAGCAGTATCGACTATATTTCTTCTCCAACATCCTTCTTGATCGATCAATGTACTGTAGGACTTTAACGAAGACATGTAGCGTCCCGTTCGCCCTCGAACTTAGATGAATCGAATCAACTTCTCCTAAAATAGCTTCCGCGCTGCCTTGAGAGGACATATTTCGGGGAGCGAGCATGTCGAGGCAGTCAATCGCATCGACTTCATCCCGACCATACTTAGGTAGACCTTTGCGATTTTCACATCACGACAACTGATACCTCCGTCCCGAAGGCCATTCGACTTATGAGCGCACCGCCAGCCAGCACGAATCGGGCACCTCGAGGCGGAAAGGGGGGTGGTTATGGTCGCTTCAAGGCCAACAACCAGAAGTTCGGTACTCCCTTGCCGATCCTTTTGCCGACCTCGCCTCTCCATCCCGACTACATCGAGCCGCCTTCAAGAGACTTTGGCGGTCCTGCAGAGACGAGTTCGTCAGTGTCTCACGGCTTGACCTACCTTTTGAAGTCGTACCTGTACTCGACCGGACCCATTCGACCGCAGTGCACCGGAACATACGATCCTCTGACTCGGTCGGTATGGGTCACCAATAAAGCGGACCGTGAGATCTTGTTCGAGAGGGGGTTCTTTGGCAAAGGAAACTTGAGTCGTAGCGATCTAAGTTGGGCGATCAGACGGGCCAAGGCTTTGGAAGGAGAGCGCGACGGACGAGGTTGGTGTCATGGTTTCGATTCTCGGGACCAGCTTGACTGACAACACTGTCTTGCAGGGTTGACATCGGAGGAGGTGACAGCACTACGAAGAAAAGAGCGAAAACAGTTCAAGAGAGACCGAGCTCAGGCGATGTTAGATGCGTCACTAGCAGCAGAAGCAATCTTGACGGGGAAGACCTTGGCAAGCACTTCTGCTGTCAATGACAATCATACAGATCAGGCTGGGGAATCTCTTCACCGGGTTGATTCGACCACCCCTTCGGTCCAGTCGACGTCGGCATCAACACCGAAGGCGGGACCGCGAGCGAATGTGATGACGACGGTCAATTCGACCTTTATCCCGACCGTGGATGAATACGCACATGTTCTGCCTGAAGGAGAGACTCGTCTGACCCCTCAGACATTTCTGGTGCGACCGACCAGACCAGATCAGCGAGTCGGGAAGAAGAGGACACCGGCTGCCGCCCCAGTCGATCAGACGGTTGTGGGCGAACAGTCTGCTGCTACCGGCCAGCCGATAGCACACGTCGAAAAGGCAGACGAGAAGCCCGCTCGAGAACCGCTCCCACCCATCGAAGTGCAAGACTTTGAGCACTTGCAGCTCAATCTCGAAGAGGCTTTCTTCTTGTCCTGGGCTATAGGATGTCTCCACGTGGTTCATCCAAAGACTGTAAGCGTGCCATTTCATTTCGTACTCAAAAGTGGACGCCGAGCTGATCAGGCCATTGTGGATGACAGGGTGCCGTGATTCCTCCCCGTGACCTGTTGCGGACGGCTCTCGAGCTACCGTACCCTTTAAGGAACCTCGGTCCTGCCAGGTCTGCAGCCGACGAAATCGCTATGCGTCCCGACAACCCGTTCTTGGTGTCTTATGTCGCATATCATCACTATCGGTCACTAGGTTGGGTCGTCAAGACTGGTATCAAATTCTGCGTCGACTGGCTGCTATACAAAAGAGGTCTGGTATTCAGCCATGCCGAGTGAGTCGAGCTGTTGGCAGCACAGGGAAGCCGAGGACAAGCGACTAAGTTATTCAAGACATAGATTCGCTGTACTGGTCATGCCGCACTATGCAGATCAGGTTGAGGCGTCAAAAAGTCCCTTTGCACTGCCCAACGACGGCGCGATGACTTGGCAATGGTTGAACACGGTCAATCGAGTCAATACGCAAGTGAAAAAGGTTGGCTTATTCATTTGTCAGATATCTACGTTCCCACAATCCGAACTCACGCCCATCATCTTGCAGACCCTGATTTTGTGCTACGTGACGATACACTCGAACGACACGGTGACGGCAAAGGATTTGGAGAACCCGGTCAATCTGCTCGGACGATACAGCGTCAGGGAAGTGACTATTCGTCGCTTCGTTCCCGCCCGGATGAGGGATTAGGGCCTGTGCGGGGCGACGGCAAGGTCAGGGTGGTTTCTCGACCACCGTGTATCGAGCACGAAATCCGCGTTTGTTTCTTACGAGAAATCTCAACCGCGCCTGACATAGAGTCTGCGCGAATGTAATGCAGCGAAGACATACCATACTGTATGCAACGAATTCCGTGTGCCAAGCAAGTACCATGCGATCTTTCAGGAAAGGTTGACTTTGCAGTAACAGCAACGATGTGTGACTCGAATGCGAGTTTTACGATCTTACATTTGGATCCACCGGTTGTACCACAATTCCGAGGGTTTCTTTTGTTCCTGTCAGAGAGATTGGTATATCGTTCTTTTCTTGACCTGTCCAAATCAGGCTATAATCGTGGTGGCTCAGCTCCGTCGTCCCGCCGGTCTAGCCTCAAATCTTGCGATATCGAGGCGATGAGGACTGGCTCGATCGCAATTCTGAAATATAGTCACAGAAGTTGTATGCGCTGACACTGGTAATGCATCCAGGTGAACGGGACGGCTCGATGAATTCCCTCACACCTCTCTGAAGACATCTGCAGCGTTTTGGCTTGCAAAAGGGATAAGCAAAGAGGTGTGCAAAAAATTACAGGCGTGTCTCCTCGCTTCTCCAGTCGTCGCCATGGAAATCTTTACCCCCGAACATGCACATTCGCGACTCACTCCAGCTCTAACGACGCACCAGTTACGATGCGCCGTCGACAAAGGATAATAGCTCTATCTTTCTGTTTGAGTGAAGGAGATGTCACCGGGAAGCATTCCAGGAGATGAAATCCGTCGTCCATGGTGTGTTGTTTGGTCATTCATCATCAACTTATGTCCCCACGCAGGATCAACCAGTCAATTAATCACCATTTGCGTTCTGAGATGTTAGATCAGATGTGCGAGAATTGGGTACGTCTCGATGCGCTTCACATCACAACTTTGTACCGCCTTTTTGAAGTTGTACAAGCTATGTACAATCATGCCATCACCATGTTTCAGGTTTGCTAAGGGCTCGACCTTTGAAACAGCCACGTCGCGCAGAAAAAGGAAAAAAAAAAACGCAACATCTCGAAACTGCAAAAACAGGAATCCATCATCTGTTCCCCCCTATCAAATACCGCAACGTAATCTCTGTGTGGACGGGCCCGTGGCTTCCGACACCTGTGTGATAATCTACGTTCTCTGTGGCCTGGATGCTAACTTGATCCCCAACGGTCAGGAGTACTCGCCGCCCGCACACTCGCAAGACGTCGAACGAGGTGATTAGTGCTGACTGATGCCCATATGCCTTGGACACAAGCCATGTAGCCACCTTTTCTAGATTTTTGCCCTGCGCGTTGGGCTCTTCGGCGTTGGCAGACTCTGTGCATGCCAAGTGAGACCCCGTCGATCTGGGTTTCACGGCTGCCGGTGGATATGATCAGATGTGTCAGAAGGGCGGCCAAAGGGACCAAGGTTCGGATCTCCGCCAAGCTTGTCGTCTATGAAAAGCTGGGCAGAGGGAAACGAAGGGCGAAGGGGTTGTTTCCAGTGTGTTTTGGCGATGAGGTCATCGAGATTCGTCAGATTCCCTCGCTCGCTCGCTCGTCCCGTCCCCCGCGTATCTTTCCATTCGTCCAGCTGATCGAGGATAGCGATACGGGTATATGAAGTGGAAAGGGTCGACGAGTTGCGCAGCTTTCACACCTCCATCATCGTGCGTGCACAACCTGATCCGCAGCCATACGAGCCTTATCAACCATGGGCGTCGACGTGAAACAGTTCGGGACAACTACCTTGTCCGCCCTCCAGGTGAGTCCGCTGCTCATTTGGCATTCGTATGCCATCGAGGTGATCGGTCAACGGAGGTATTCCCTCACCGACTTCGAGGGTACAATCATCCTGACCCTCCCTGTTTTGATTGTAGGCCTCGGTGACTGTGCTCTTGATCCTCGGATATGGATATTACTTGAGACGCTCGGACTTTGTGGATCGGAAAACGGAAAATGTGAGCTTCGACCTTCATCGGTGCATGAATCCGAGAGCTAGAGCAAACCCTGACCCTCGTTCGTTCTACGCCCGCCTTTCTGCAGGGAGTGAGCAAGCTCTGCGTCAAGATCTTTCTCCCATGCCTGCTCTTCTCCCAAATCGGACCTCTGGCCACGCCCAAGAACCTCGAATCGTGTGAGTCTCCACTCTCATTCTCTTCTAGCTTCCAATCGTCATGTTCCAGGTCAGCTGACTCCTTCTGCCAACCGCTACTCCATACCCCTCGACAGACTGGATCGTCGTCGTCCTCTCGTTGGCCTACCAACTCATCTCCTGGCTGTTCGGCTTCATCGGGGTCAAGCTCTTTGGTTTCCCACAATGGATCGTACCGTGCATGATCTTCAACAATGCTACATCGTTGCCGCTGTTGCTCCTCCAAGCGCTAGGGAAGATCGGGACGCTCAAGAGTCTTGTAGGAGAGGGAGAGGAGATGAGCGAGGTTTTAGCTCGAGGCAAGGTGAGTGCAGCGTCGCGGTGTAAGGAGGGAAGAAAGACAGGGGATTGTCAGAAGATAGGCTGACACGGTAGCTCGGCTGGGCTTGCTTAGGTTTACCTATTGATCAATGCCTTGGTGTCGAACCTGGTCAGGTCAGTACGAATGCCTGTATCGGCACAATCAATAAGGGTTCAACGAGCTGATTTCGGTAAACTCGATGATGGACGGATAGATTTGCAATCGGTCCTTGCGAGTAATCCACCACACATCCAGTCTCGCTCGAACAGCATCGCTGACTGCCTGGTCTACATCCCGACAGACATGCTCGAGGCCAAGGAAGACAATGGCGAACCGTTTAACCCGCAACTCTGGCTCGAATCCACCATCTCCGAGATCCCCAAGAGCATGCCCGAGCTCCCAGAATGGGACGATCACACGCACGGACCGTCCAACCCCCAGCCCGACTATCCCAACGTCCAGCCATACCCTTCGGTCGAGAACAACGAGACCTCGCCGTTGTTGAACAAGAACAAGGCCAAGGCGGTGTCCAAGGGCGTCTTCCGGGCCGCAGTCGTCCTGGCCAAGAAGGCTACGTCATTCATGAATCCTCCGATGTGGGGTGGAGTGCTCGCAATCATCTCTGGCCTGATTCCGTGGTTACGACACTCGTTGTTCGACGATTCGGGCGTGCTCTCGGCCTTTGAACAATCGGTGGAAAACTTGGGAGACCTGTATACTTCGTTACAGACGTTGATCCTGGGTAGCCAGCTGTACAGCAAGGCTGGACATCGACCACCCGTCGGAGCCGTAGCGTACTTGTTCCTCTACCGGTTCTTCATTGTTACCGGCGTGTCGTGTGGTTTAGTAGTCGCGTCCCGCAAGCTGTTGGGAGACTACATCAAGAAAGATCCTATTCTTGTGAGTAGGACGTTTGTACGCGGATACCCGGTACAAGTATTGATCTCTCCGTCTTCCCCTCTCTGCAGGACTTTATGTTGATCCTTGCACCAACTGGACCTTCTGCACTCTCGCTGGCCGCCATCGTCTCCATGTCGGATGCGAGCGAAGAGACGGCCTCGGTCGTCGCTCAGACCTTGCTCGTCAGCCACATCGCCACCCCTCTGATCAGTCTCACGGTGTCGGCAGCTCTCGTGGTCGTGCAAGCTCTGCATCCTTGATCTTCACTCGTTCGCGTAGTCATCGTTCCGTATCATTTGCCAGGACTCCGAGGTCATACCCGATACCCCTCATTCCATCGCCACGATCACGAAATCGCATGCATGTACAATATGGAATTACAGTCAGCAAATATCATCACAGCCTTGTACTCAGGCCTCTACAGCATAGAATACACGAAGCACTACGTCCGGGCGTGAAAGAAGCTTTCATACAGATCTAGATGACGAGCCCATCTAGATCCCCTTACTCGGTTCGGAATCCTGCTACCGTCAAGAGAGCGGCGAACACGACTCGAGAGATCGCAGAGATCTGGTCAAAGTCGTAGTTGTCCCTGTAATGCTCGATCATTCATCGTGTCAGCCGAGTAGGTACCAAGTTGGATTCCGAATGTCCTTACCTCATGCTAAGATCTCCCGAGCTGTGGTATTCGGGGTCGGCGATCCAGTCGTTCCTTTCAAAGACCTGGGTAGCCGGGAAATTGTAGCCCACTGCAATCGATGGTTCGAGAGTCAGCAGTGCACTATAGGGCGTTCGAGCCTCTGTCCTGATCTAGACTCACGGAAGCTCTGATGGTCGCTGCAACAAGCGGCCGTCCTCCCAACGACAAGTTCCGGGGAGTAGCTATCAAGATGTGCAGATCGGCAACCATTAGCAATCATGGTGTCATCATGCCATTGATGGAACTCACATTTGAGACAAGTTACCGATCAGCCAACTAGCCTCGGGGGTCTCGATACTGTATGCAAAATCAGTAAGCGCATCAGTATGGACCCTTGTTGTTCCGGTAATACATATCTGGTTGATGCTCACGTTGCGGGCAACCCAAGTTGACGGGGCTCGTTGGCCTGTACACGGCTCACTTGACATCAGCACGAGATAGTCGAGACAAATTCAAGGAGGGAAAGACGCACGACTCGATATCCCAACATGTCCGCCTGGACTTGTAGGAGTACGGTCGCGTTCTCGCTCGAGAGTTGTCCTGATCGACGGCAGGCGACATCGTTACTTGATCAACAATCCGAGCGGCAACAAAGGCAAGAACGATGTCTGCGGCACTCACTGGCATATGCGTGACTTCCCAACAAGCCCTGTTCCTCTCCCGCAAAGAACGCCAACACGACAGGCTTCTCGAACCTGACACCCTGTTTCCCGATAGCCCTAGCGATGCCCAACAAGTGGCCAGAACCAGAACCATCGTCATCTCCACCGGGAGCCCGGGTCTTGCCGAACGATCCTCGGGAATCGTAATGCGCCGACATGATCGTCATCCCCGTAGCGTTCTGGATGAGGGAAGGGTAAGTGCAGATGACGTTCGGAGCGAAACCGGGGAGGAAAGGTTCGAGCAAGCATTCCGCTCCGGTATGTTGAACGATATCCCTGATCCAGTGGGCGGCTTGTCGGGCTCCGCCGGTGAAGCTGTGACGGGAGACAAGATCGCTAGATTCTCCGGTCAGGTACCTGACATCCCGGACGAGTTGGTGGTCGTCGAGACCTTCGTTGAGGATGCGGTCGATCTTGGGGGAGAATTTCAGTTGGGAGGTCAGATTTGCGAGGTTGTCGACGAGGTCTTTGCGAACAGAGCCTGTAAAGGCGTTGGTGAGGCCCGAGTCCAGGTTGTTGAGATCGGGGAGGGCGACGAGGCTGAGGTGCGAAGGGATGAGGGTGTCGAGGATGGGCACCAAGCGGTCACTGGCAGAGAAGATGACCGAGTGGGAAGTTTCGTACAGCCGTTCGACTTGCGAGGTCTGGACGGGAGCTCGACCAGCAAAGACGTCGAGGATCCTTTGAGCTGCGGTCTGAACGAGACCTGATCGGCCGGCGAGCGAGTCGGCCTTGTTCTGAACGTCCTCAAATACGCCGAGTAATGGAGAGTCCATACCCTCGACATGGACTTTGCCTTGGACCCCGGCCTCGCCGAGCCAAAAGAGACGCCTCGAGGACGACTCGGACTCGGTCGACGCAGCGGATCCCGATTGATCCATGTCGAGCGGGATCATCGACCCTTCCACCAGCCCAGACGCCAGGTTTTCAAACTCTACATCCACACACGACTTGGAAGCTAGGAATACCTGGTCCGACCCTGATACAGATCCGTAGCTACCGAGCGAGTGAAGGCAGCTAGGTAGGTCGGAGAGCTGAGGTTGTTCGCGAGTGATCAGGAGGACTCGAGGTTCGAGCGGTGTGGGAATGGCCCCCGCGATGACGAGTAGGGGAGTGAGGGCGAGGATGGGTCGGAGCATAGCTGAAAGCTAGACGAAGTGTCTCGAGTGTGTCTACAATGGATTATGTTGGTGATAGCTCTCTGACATAACGGGTAGGTTGCATAGGTTGCATAGGTTGATAGCGTGCACAGCGTGTTACGTTGGTGGGGTACGAGGACAGCCGGTTGAAAGGTTCTGCCGTAATTGGTTACGTCATCACCGAACCACGTGCCGACGAGGGCTCAGGCGCAGGAGGTTGAATCATCCAACCATGCCATCGCCATCCATCGATATCCATCCAGGCCATCCAACAAGCAACGTGCAGCGTTCGTCAGCAACGCTGATAGACGGTGAGTATCCTTGAGCGGTGGAGGGTCGAATAGCATCATCTTATTCTCGCGATATTGAGGTTGCCACACAGATCTGCACGTTCTTTGGACATTGTGACCCCAAGGATCGTCCTTTTGACGCCCCCGACAGTACTCGTTCACCCTGCCGTCCGGTGCCATACAATACTTCGAGACGACTCGATCACGCTCGACACGGCATGAGTGGGTCGTTGCCTTCTGAGAGCTCATCCGAGTCGATCTACAATCGAGGACAAGGTGATTGCTTGCAAGAATTCATCAAGACCAAGCTGAAGGAACTGGGTAGTACCGATGATCGAGAAATGATAAAGAATTTGAAGTCGATCGAGATGTATATCTCGATGATGCTCCAACTTGATTGGCAAGAAAGTTGGAAGGAGTCGTACGCGAGTGAGCTCCTCGAGCTATACTTCAAGCAACTAAGGAAACCAATCATGGGCCTGTTCTCGCAAGAATATTTCAAGAAGCATCGCGAAGAATTCCCGGAGATCCATAAACTTCTTCTTCCGGTATCGATGGATGAGCTAGACTTCGACGCGATCGCTACAGCACAGCCAGAACGACCCAGCAGCTGGACTGGACTGTTCTTATTGATTAGGAAGTATGGCAGCAAAAGACAGAGACTCAGGGCAGTGCAGGAAAAGGTCCTAGAAGATCTAGGACAAGAATATGTTGGTCATGGTGTTGAACATCTCCATGCCCATATACGGAATCTTGACTGCTCTGGGTCCTCAAGCGTCTACGCAAACGTGCTACCTTTCATTCAGTCCTCTGGTTCCGGCAAAACGAGGAGTGTACTGGAGCTATGTAAGCGCGAAATTGGCGTATACACATGTATACGCGAGAGCAGTGAGACCGATGATATAAACCAGGCGGTCTCTGCTCCAGCCCAGGACTCGTCTGTCTTTGAGGTCCTCGCTGCCGGAAGGTCGTTCCAGCCTGAAACCCTCACAGCACAGCACGAAAGCATCGCGAGGGTGGCTACCTGGCTCAAAGCGCTGGTAGAGACGCTCTACGATCTTTGTCTGGAGCAGTTCGAGCAGGCGGGCCCGAACTTTGATCTACCCGGAATCATCGACACGAAGCTGAATAGCGGCCTATTCGAGCGAGTTGATACGGCTGGCATAGAGTCACAGAACCTTAGGAAAGATTTCTTCACCAAAATCAAGAACCGTGCTTCGCAATACAGAGAAGCAGAAAAGGACAGAGCTGTATCCACTCCACTTGAAGCATCTTGGGCTGCGTTTCTAGACGAAAGTTTTCATAAGATGCAAACGATCTTAGACCGCTGGGATTCGATGACTGCGGGGACCGCCCCTTCGACGAAGGCAGCCAAGAAGGGGAAGACCAAGCCGATTTCGAGGCGGACGCCTGGAACTTTCATTTTCCTCGCCATAGATGAAGCATCTTCGATGGGTCATGAACGTATAGTTCATCTCCGTCGCCTCATGAATCATTTGCGAAAGGGACCCTCCTTCTGGATTATCTTGCTTGATACAAACAATAACATCAGCGAATTGGCCGGTGCCAAGGCAAAGAAAGCGTCGCCACGTCTGGTTGACGGCGTAAAGCCCCTCCTACAGGTACGGCCACACTCGAACGGAACTCGCGCCTAGCAGCAAATCGCTAACAAAGTGTTCCGTCTATGCGCGAACCTCACTATACAGCCTTTTACAACAACTCCGCATGATGTCTTTCTTACAGAGGAGGACTACGGATCCGTGCTGAATGGCGTGAAGCCAGCGAGCTACGAGGATCTGCTATCCTATCTTTTCCAGATGGGTCGACCGGTCTGGAACGATTCGCATCTTCAGTCGATTCGTGGGGAATCCTCAGCTACACAGATCGCAGGGCGCGATCTCTCTTTCATCTATCGCAAGCTGTCGATCGACGAGAATCCATCAGGAATGAGACACAGTGGTATCATTGCCGCTGTGGCTCAACGACTACCTCTTAGGTTTACGGGATATCAGGGTATGTTGGCGTTTTAGTATGCTCTGCATCGCCGCTTATCCCTTTGGTTTTGATAGGTCCGAAAACCGAGATCAATTTTCTCGAGGGCCAGGTCGCTTTTCACTTACGTACCGTCCTGTCAGTGACCGAGGACCGTATCGTGACGGCTAGCAAATCGGAACCGATCCTGAGGTATGTGACTCGATCCATTCGCAGAATGAATCCCAGCCTGAGCTCACACGAAGGCCCACAGTCTAAGCGTTGCGGATTGCGTGCGGAAGGACAGTCCACATGAATGGTGGTCAAAAGCGATCCAAGCCATCTCCAATCTCGTCGATTCGAAGACGCTGCATCCTGGTGACACTGCCGAAGAGTGTTTCCAAATTCTCCTCACTCTTTCGATGGATGTAGCGCTTAGGAGGGGGTCTTCACTGAAACGGACGCCGCGTGGGCTTGGGACATTGCCTCAACACCTCATGCCCATCAACGCCTTGATCTTCCTGCGCCAATTGTTTGGCTCTCGCCAGCTTTCAAAGGATGTGGTCGCTTGGGCTGAATGCCACTGGATCAACTTCACGCATTTTCTCCCACCGCTTGGTAATCAAGTCACCGCGGAATCATCGCCGGCTTCCAAACTGCTACTGATGGAAGCCTTCACGCGCCAAGCAGCAGTGATTGGCATAGTTACACAGCCATCCTGGGATCTGCTGGTTCCCGCTTATCGGAGCAAAGACTTCGAATTATCTGCAACCATCAATCCGGATACTTTCGACGCTATGGTGTTTCAGGTCAAAGACAGGAAGGGATACAGACCTAAACAGAAAGACTGGATCCGAGATCACAACGACGGCGTAAAGGCGAAGATACCAGATCATGATCTCAACATCTTTGTTAGCCTCACGGCAGCCCGACCGGAATTCCAAAGTCCTGATAGAGCTCCTCACGGCGCTAAAGGTGGCAGCAAACCTCTTGCCATCTTCATCAATGAACATGGTCCTGAGCAATATCCGTCCCTGTCCACCCTCACAAAGGAAGGCCAGAAATCGTTTGCAAATCTATTGCAGCGTAGTGTGCCGATCTCGCTGCCTGGAGACCAAAAAACAGAGTGTTGGCTCAACCATACTCATTACCAGTGGAAGGAAAAGGCAGACGGAAGCGACATTGACACATAGACGGCTGAAGATGACATGCGCGCGCACCGAACCGACACATCAAACCACACCGCCATTGCCGATACACATGGACGACCGGACCGCCACCAGCGGTCGTTTTGCAAGTTCTCCTCTGCGATCGATAACCCCTATCAAAGTCAAGGGCGGGGCGATTCTAGCCTGACATTCGATCTACACGCTAATAGCTGATGATAAATTCCTTTTTGAGCCATTGTATAATGGTATACGACACATGTCCCTCTGATGAAATACGTGGATCGGAAAGCAACGCAAGCGAATTTATCGATACAGGGGTGAATGTGATGTTGTCTTCCTAGTCATCTCCCTTCATGAGCTGCTATCCACCGAAGCCTTGCGCTTGAGCGATTTTAGGGGAACGACACTACCTGCGCAGATTCCTCGCTGGCGATGTCGCATGAGGGCGTCTCCTCGAGCGAAACCCTTTCCACTACAGCACCACCGAAGAGGAGGGTCACTTTGCGATTCAAAATGACGCCGGGAGCCGCGTAAGATGCTCACCATGGGCAGGGGAAAGGCTTGGTCCCAGAATGTATCCGAACATGACGTCTCAAGTCGTGTTGCCGTACGAATGCGGCGTTGCTGCGAGTATGAAACGACAGGAAATCGTTAGACAAGCGCCAATTACGGATTCGCAATCGACTACTTACCAGTCCGGAGCGGTACAGACAAAAGGCTTGTCCTCAAGATGCGTCTGGATATGACTGTGAATGGCGCTCTTTCGAGGAAAGACGCGCTCGCAGTCGTCGATGTTGCATCGGTACCGCTTGACTGGGGCCCCACCGCTTTCCTTGTCGGCTTGCATGAACATGATGTAGCAGCTTTCCAAATAGGATCGAGTGACGTTGGATTGCGAGTCGGGCGCCTGCGAATCCGCCTGGCTATCTTCTGCTTTCGCGGTCGACTTGACGGCAGCTGTCATGTCTGCCGGAGTCTCGGACCTGCGATCCTGCTGAGAAGCCTCGGGTAGGAAAGTCGGTTCCTGAGGCTCGACGTGGACGGGAAACTGTTGTTTGGGCAGCTGCGAGTTCATCTCGATCGTCCCTGTACGCGCGATCTGCACGAACGGATCGTATGGTAGGGACTCCGGATTGGAGACCGTTCGAGCGCTCGATCCCTCCCTCCGCTTCGATTTCGGCGTCTTTGGTTTAGGCTTAGGTCCAGGTCGGAGTCGTTTCCCGACGGGCGGGTATTTCACTCGCTGACGTTTGGCAGCTCGGTCGTCCCCACCTTCAAGGACGGCAGCCATGAGGCCCATACTGGACCCCGGCGTCGACTGGTACGCTGCCGCCGCTCCGAAAGCTCCTCCCTTGATGGTGGCTTCGAGACTCGCGTTTACCGGGAAGCTGACTTCCTCTCGGGTCTGACCTTGGCTACTGGAAGCATAGGCATCCTGACCCAAGCCAGTATTCATCACGGGAACGTAGCCAGCCGAGACTGACCGGGGCATAGGCAACGGAGGTTGCAGCTGTAATTGTGCTCCCGTAGGATAAATGTCGTATGGCGACGAGACGTGTCGCATCTGGGATTGAACGATCGATCGACTCGCAGTGGGAGGCGCAGAGAGTTGCAAAGGCATCTGATAGCTGATCTGCTCCCCTGTTGCCCATTGCTGTTGATCCGACATCGTCGAGTGCGCAGTAGAAGGTACCTCAAGAGAAGCGTTCGAGGACATCTCGTATGCTTGCAAGGGCATCGAACTGAAATCCCCGGTCGTTTGGTACACCTGGAATGCAGCCGCTTGCGCTGCTTGTAGTTGACCCATCTGACCGTCAATGGGGGTGTGGGGCGAGCGCATGTCATTTGTCAGTTCGACAAAGCCGTTCGGGACGCCCGTCTGATCTTGCGACAGTCCTTGAGCTGAATGTATCGTATCCGCCATACTAATGGTTGTTACGCTCGACATCGGCCCCGAATCCCACATTCTCTCTGTCCCTTCGACTTGGATAGCCAGACCATTGAGCTTTTGCTGGAACTGATACTCTGCTGGATTCGGTGCCGGGAAGTATTGTGCATTGTTGGGCAACAACCCAGCCGAGGACGGTCCGACGAGCGGGGTGACCAAGGGAGAATGGTGATGCGTCGAAAAGTCTGGACTGGGGATCGAAGATTCGAGTGCGGGCGTGTCGATCGTCGTCCCGCTCAGAGCGCTGATATGCCGATGATGCGTCCCGATGTAGGGCTGGAATTGGTATGTAAAGGCTGGCGAGGTACCTTCGCTCAACGTCGGGGTCATTGAGGAGGCCGGGAACAGATGCGGCGAGATGGGCATTTCTCCATCGTCGGCGACACCGCTAGAGGACACGGGCCTGAACCCGCCCATCCTCGCCAGAGGTCTCGATGTAAAGGCGCTCGCTTGTCCTCCCATTGTCAAGGCCGACGTCGAAGCTGATCGGTTCATAGTCAACCCTGGCCGAGGCGCCATACCTTCATACGTCGACGAGACCGACCGAGCCGACATGTTCTGGTTGTTGTTCACATTATCCGCTGCTGACCCGGACTGGTTCATCTGCTGCATCATCCTCCTACTCGCTGGTCCTGGCAATCCCACCGGTCCATTGCTTCCAAGCGAACTCGAAGGCGTGCTCGACCCCGGTACAAAGCTGGGCAGAGGAGAACTCGCCGGCTGGATAGACAACACGGGTCCGTTAGGACGCATAGAAGAGCCGGAAACCAACCTGTTGATCGGCTTTCTCGAGCTCGGCGCGTAACCCGAACCCAGGCCCAGGGTGGAAGGGTATTTCCCAGATGGCGTCGAGACAAAGGCGTTGGAAACACCGCTCCCTCCGCTACTCCCACTCGTTGGGTGATGGTCTAGGTAATCGAATCCCAAACCGAACCGTGCCCCATCGCCCATCTGGTGCAAGCCCATGCTAACGTCCAAGTCGGTGTTCAAGTCCATCCCGCTCACGCCCGCGTATGACCCATCTCCAGAGAGCGAACCATCCCAGTTGGCGATCGTCGCGGTATCCTCGGGACCTACAAGGAAAGGGTCTGTCCCGCCTGCCAGATGATGATGAAGGTCACTCCCGCTCATCGGCGTGAAGTTGATCCCACCATGAACCTCCATCGACATCCCCCCACCCATTCCCGACTTGACTCCGGAAGTCTTCCACGGAGTGGCTCCCTGGGGCGAGACCAAGTATCCTCCCTCGACCCCCTGGCCGAACAGCTTGGCCCTCATTCCCTTTTGTACGCTAGCAGGTTCTTGCATGAAGAAGGCCGCATTCTTGACGGTCGAGGGTACGACGAAGGGCGAGGTAGGATCGAGAGTCGGTCGTGCCGGGGTGATGGACGGTGCGATAAAGGAGCCATCGAGAAGGGGACTGTTGGTGTATGATTGTAGTGGCGTGGAGGATCCAGGTTGAGCGGCAGAAGAGGTCTTGACGGTGTTCCGTAGTGGTGTAGTATGAGAAAGGGGCTGCGAAGAGGGCTGTTGAGTTTGATATTGGTGTTGTTGTTGTTGGTAA
Organism: Filobasidium floriforme; assembly: GCF_021052385.1. Lineage (NCBI taxonomy): Eukaryota > Fungi > Basidiomycota > Tremellomycetes > Filobasidiales > Filobasidiaceae > Filobasidium > Filobasidium floriforme. The sequence continues at coordinate 1,082,263 of NW_025763622.1, read as the reverse complement.
GAAGATTGTCTATTTCGAGAATGCGGTCGGGGGGTGATGTTGGCCGAACGATCGACGTAGATGTTTTGAAGCGGGTTGACGGTCGTCATTCCTGGTAGTTGGTGGAACCGAAGGTGATTGTGGAGGTAGAGACGGACGGTAGCACCTGCCTCTACGTTTTTAAGATCCTGTCAATACTCCTTAGAAGTTGGACATCAAACCAGGGTTTCGATCGTGGCAGTGCGGGTAGCTGGCTGGTCAATGTAGTAAGCCCGATGTAGACCAGGCGAGGGTGGAAAGTCGTTGTAGATTGGTCAAGCGAATGTCGATGGTTGCGATGTAGAATGTTGCAGAGAGAAAAGAAGCGAGCGTATGTTTGTTTGTTGTTGTGCAGGTCGTGGGATGCGATGTAGGTAAACAAGAGTCGGAAAGCAAGCGAGCGTGTCGTTAAGAAAAGAGAGTGTGACGTGTGAGAGAGTGCGTCTCTATCCTGAATATCCAAAGACGGAACGATCGAATTGATGGAACGACGATGGAATGATGAAATGAAGATGAAACGTCGAGCGTCGATGGAAGATGATGGGAATGTCAAAGGTGAGACCTTTTGCTGACGACCGACCACGACTCTACCTCGAGGCTCAGCGCCGCATGCTGTGTTGTTTTGGTTGATCGACTTTCCACTCCTTTCCCCCCCTCCGATGCTCCCCGCCGTGATTCCCGCCTGGGAAGCATGGAACCACGCGACCGCGCGACGCTAAAGCGATCATCGTCGTCGGTGGCGACCGAGCGGAAGGGTGCGAGGGGAAGGAGGGCAAGGAACCGAGATGCGGTGTAACGTAATTGATCCCGATCGATAGATGAAAGCCAGGAGGTCCAGGGAGGATCGTCGTCACCTCGTATCACACCAAGAACAAAGAACATTCAACATGGTACATGGACAACAATCGACAACGTCCGCACGGATACCTAAAGTCGCGCTCGAGGCACACCAGAGGCCAGAGTGTAATACTGGCCATATCGAATTTGAAGTCACTCCCGCTCTCGTCACTCGACCTCTTCATCGAATCGGCTTATCATCCGAGGGATAGGCGATCCTGTTTGTTGACAAACAAACTCGAAACGTCGATGACCCCAATCGCCGAGGTCGATCGGAAACCATAAACCCCGCAGATTCTGTGCGAGCCTGAGAACGATATTCCACGTTCCACGCCATTGACGCAAAATCGTGACCTTGTGTGATCGTGTGACCCGTCGACATTCGACCGTTCCAGATTCTCGAGATTAAAGTTGCCGACGGTGACGGAAGATCTGCATCGGGAGATCGGGAGCAGTCGTAGGCTGCATGGGTTGTAAACAAGTCACATCGTTATTCATTCACGACCCTTGCTGCCACTCCGACCGCAATTTCCCGATGGCCGTGTGTGGTCCTTGTAGGCATGTCACGCAGGCCTCATTGCCCAGCAAGACAGAAACAACCACACGGAATCTACCCACCCGTTTTTCTCCATCGTGGTGGTCTCAATGGCGATGGTGAAAAGCAGCGCCGTGATTATACTGGAAAGACGGACGAGAGCTTCCAGAGGAGATGGGCGGCTCACAGAAGGAAGGGGGTCAATCGGAATATATGGGCGCGCATGGCCAGAGGTACAATGGCGTCTGCAGACAGGTCCGAACTTCCAATGTCGAGCCCCGCATATTTCTGTACTTGCAAAAAACCGCCACGAGAGAGCTCCCTGCTTAATCAGGGTTTATCGTCTCCTTCTGGCCCACCTTCCCCCACTGAAGTTGTAGCAAACAACGTGATGGTAATGACCTCCTTGTTCCAAACTTTGTCCTGCAGATGAGGATCACCGCCTTCAGAGATGTAGGGGAAGTAGGAGAATCCGTCTTGTATGACTTGACAGGTGCAGGACATGCCCAGGGCTTGCCACCTCTTGATGTCAACCGCATCCTTCAAAACCTCAAGTGCATGTATGGCCTCAGTAATGTCAATCCTCACTCCACCCTGGGAGTTGAGCAGATGTCATGTACCGGGAAGATTAGCCTGAAGACGTAATGGAGTGGCAATCGAATTGCATGCAGCTTGATAAACGTATAAACACGAGCAAATCGCTCGCACCGTCGACAGTCATATCCGGCTCCTTGTCATCTCGTTGCATGCATTCGCTTCCCTTCACCTCGAGCCCGTCGTATATGCGTCCGTACCGATACCGTTGCCGACCTCAACTAGAAGACGGCAATCTTGACTCCCGTCGCCAACAGCTTTTCCCGCACCTTCTTGTCGCCAAACAGGACCTTCCAGAATTCGTCCCTGATCTCGGGAATGGTGAGGAGTGTCCGATTTTCTGTTTGAAGAACGGAGGTCCATGAGTGTTGACTCCTCATAGACAGGTCAGAAGCAATAGAACCACGTACTGGTGTCACGGTAAGAAAGATCGAGCAGGATTACAGTTTGCTGTCGAATCGTCAGTGCATCTGAGATTGGCAGCGAGCAACGTCGTCAGCTGATCTGAGCACGGGCTCGCTCGTCCTTGTTCGAAACATACCGCTATCAGACAAGATCTTGCCAATTCGTCCGGGTGTTCCGGCAGCAGCCCAGATCTTGGTTGAATTGAGGTATTCAATCTGTTCCGACGCCTTGAAGTGCTTGGCGAACAGCTGCAGTGTACCGTTATGTCAGCGTGATGTTCCTGTCTGACTTGGGCTTAGGACGTGAAACTCGCCTTGCCAACCTCGCCTGGCGGTTTTCCCGTTTCGGCGCCATCCTCTCCCTCGGGTACTCGTACTGACTTCAGGGCTCGCACTACATCCGCCGCTCGGATGCCTGACGGTGACAAGACGATGAGGGATGGGGTACCAGCTCTCTTGAGTCGCTTGGGCAGGGAGGGTATTTCTACGAGGTCGGATCGGATTGTCGTCAGACATCGTGCAGCCATTTAGAGCTTGTCGAACAGATGGATTACACTCACGACTATTCACAAAGGCAGGAAGCGATGCGAGCTCCCTGGGTTCCGTAAATGCCGATGTCGATTGAAGCACGTTCGCTAAGAAGGAAATTCGGCACGATGTCAGCACCACTGAGATCATCGCTTCGAAGACGGCTAAAGACTCACCTGGGATCCTCAAATCATTCAATTCCATATCCGAGGCTTTCGAATACGTTGCCTTCAAGCTATCGTAAAAGAAATTGTCCAGCTCTTCGGTCGTCATTTCATAAGGTTGAGTAGCCTCCTGTTCCCTGATTTTCCGCTACCGATTGAACGGGAGGACGTTAGCGTCGGTGACGGGGAGCGAAAGAGGCCGAAACGTTATTTCAACTGACCTACCTTCTCCTTGCGTTCCTTCTCTTTCAGCTTTCTCTTCTTCTTCTTGTCGGCGTCAGATAATGCTGTCGAAGGACCCCCGCTCGATCCGGCGTTCGAAGGCCTTTCCTCTTCTGCCTTTCTCTTCTTCCCGACGGCTTCATTGGGTACTCCGCTATCCTCGTCGTCATCCGATAAGAAATCGGCAGCATCTCCTCCTTCCGCTGGATTCGGCAGGTCCTCCTCATCCCCGTTGCTCATAATGGCATCCCCCTCGTCGTCGTCTTCGGCATCCGAAGCTGCCATGAAGTCTGGCTGCAGATTCAAGTCATCCTCGAGATCGTCACCTCCGGTAATCGTATCGGCCTTCATTCTGTCGGGAGTGCTATCTTTATCTGCTGCTACTGTTCGGTTTGAGTCTGAGATGTGTCGAACTCGATCACAACGAATCGATTCAGTAGAACGCAACGTGATGAGATTAGGAATATTTTGGATGTCGAAGCCTTTTGATCGGTGACCTAGGTCGCGCGGAAGCAAACTTTTCGTCCGATCTTGTCGGCCGGTTCGGACATTGTGCCGTAGCTCTACCAGATCACCAGATCTACCTGTACCGAAGGCTGAGGTAAGACTATGTCGAGTCAAGCTTGAAACATCTTCGCTGTATTATCTATTCTTTCCTTGGCCACGCGATACTCGCATGGTACAGCTGAACTTCGGACTGCTCAATGAGTTCGGACGAATAGCTACACGCCCCATTCATTGAGCTACTTGCGAAAAGACCTTGTAGCTAGTCTGGTACCCAGCTATATACTGTCCGATCACCTTGCCTGAATTGCCATCCAAAACAACAAGAGAGCCAAGTCAATGTTCAAAGTTGACCAATATCAGGCACAGATGCGACTGACCGAAGATGAAGTTGACGGCCGGAGCGAGGTAGAAGCAAAACGGCACGTCCGCTAGGGCTACATCAGCCGAGTGCAAGAAGCTGAGCATCTGGAACGGGTTTGGCTTCTTCCCTTGGATAGTCATGGCTATATGAAAGCTGAAAGTCAGTCTAAGCTATTTGTTTCCAGACACCCCATGTGCCGCCACTCACACGACAGGTAGCCGTAAAAGTTGTGAACGAAGTCATCGGAAAATCCCTCGTTATCACCCCCCGAGACCGTTATCAGAACCTCCAAGTCATTACCGTCAGACGGATCGCTCCAGAAAGTATGGCGCTGGTAAGTCGGGATCGTCCTGACTTCTCCCGCCTGGAGCTTGCCCTCGACACCCTCGATCTTGTAGCAGAGTGTTCCGGAGAGGACCTCGAATCGCTCGACTTGGTAGTAATGATAGTGATACGGCGGTGTCGTATAGACTGCTGACCTTGACCCTATCGGACGATATTCAATCAATTGAGAGTATCGTGATTATCTCGTTTCCCTGAGCAGACTCACAGTATGAGGGCTACCCGCCTTGAAAAGCTGTCGACTGGTAAATTTACCAGGCTTGTCGTTGGGTATGTTCCAGGTCTTGAAATCTCCTCCGAAATAGCTGTACGAGCCGTCTTTGGGATCGTACTCTGGTGCAACCAACGTGGGCTGAAAGAGTGACTCTCTATGGATCAGCTTACGTTGGTAGTGGGCGGTAAGCGAGTGATCCTCACGTGCGGGAACAAGAATGCCAAAGCCATTGCGCTCGCCCTGTTGCCGTGCTTGTGTTGTTATAATGTGCTTGTGCACCTAGTGCAGCGAGCAGATCGGTTGTTTGGAAATGATGACGAAGTGAACAGATGCAGAACAGGTCAAGGATGTAAAAACAGAAGCATGCTTGACCAAGCTCGGGAGTTGCTGCCCTTAGAGGATGATGAACTTGGTGAGAACGGAGAACAAACAACAAGCGGGACAAGCCGATCGCCAGCAACACAAGACACGTGACAGCTTCCGCGAGATCCGGCCGCGTCATCCTACCGAGAACATGAAACGCGAGAAATCGCCCGTCGATCAGGTCGAGGCTGTGAAAACAGGTTACTGACCACTGAGGTACACATGTGAGATCTGCGACCTTCTCGTCCACCATATTCTAAGGAAACGTGTGTGACATGGCTACGACAGGGCTCCGCGTATCGCCCGGATCTAATCATTACAGATGTCGTTGCGTTGTGTCGTGAAATTCGTACAGGAACGAGTCGTCGTATAAAGCTTTTCTGAATGCTGGCTGTTGATGCTGTAATATTGTAGGGTCCGGTTGGACGATTGGTCCCGGAGGTATGTTGAGAGGATTGTAACCCGGTGGAGGTCTTCCGTTTGTACTGTCGGCAAGGAACACGTCGAGCAGTCCGGAAAGGTTTTGTGTTCCTGTGGACGGGTTGTAGCCAAGGTCCATCGCGGGAGGGAAATATGACATGGCAGCTACCTGCGGGTTCGACATGTTATCGGTCGGTTCTAGCGGCCCAGGCGGTGCGTTGAGATCATTGCCTCCTGGAATGGATTCAAAGATGGGGATAGGCAGACCCTCAACGGGTGGAGAATGTCTCGAGCGCTTTTGAACGTGATCTGTGTCGAGATCGCTGTCGTATCTATTCCTCTTGTGTGGTGTTACGCTACGCGAGCTGAATGAGATAAATTAAAGTCAGCAAACCCAGCATGACCTCAGACCTTCAGCAGAGACTCACGGCTGGCCCCGGTGTTGCTCTGCCAAGCGTGCCTTGCAGAGTCGGATCAACTTGTGAACGATGTAAGCACTTTTTTCTTTGATATCAAGCAGGACGAGTATAAACATCGCGATGTCAGAACACAAAATTGGGGTCCAGATGGTCGATTGAGGGATAAGAATACTCACCTGCTCCTCGCCATGTGGTCTCTAGCTCGAGCAAAATATTGTAGCACGAGTCTGCCTCCTTGATCATGTCGGTGGCGAGGTCTACGTCGGTCAACCAGCTAGTGCACCGAAGGAGAATGGCGGCACTAATAGTGAGATAGTGCACAAGGAATTGACAGTGGTGGGAGGCCGGAATGATCTGTTTGATTTGACCGCCTGCATAGATGCATCCTTTTGCTGCGCTGATGCACTTCATCAAGGATGTTGTGTCCTGGTTCTGCCCAATCTGCTCGGGTATAAAGGGGCGGTCTAGAGCAGGGAGTAGAGGAGCTCAGTATCTCTTATCAACTCAACTATTGAGTTTACTCACGCAGATTGATTGTCGCGGCGAAGAGGGTAATGCGACCGAGCATGGCCAAGAGGAAAACGCCCCTCGATGCGGGGACATTCTCGGCAAGGCGGACACAGTCAGGTAGACGCCTGACCCAAGCGTCCATGTCGGCGTCAAGCTTGGAGACGACACCATGTAGCCTCTGGGATTGACTAGGATCATCATACCCACGTAACGACTGGAGGGAATGCGCGTCTCTCTCTATCTCGCCCGCTAGAGCGTGCACGCGAGTGAGCTCAATGAAGGCTGTGACTAGATCGGAGTCCTCGGTAAGAGAGGGGTCATCCCACACCGTCGGCTCTTTGGACGATTGTCGAGCTGATGAGAGATTAGATATCAGTCTCCACGGTTATGGTTCCATGTAAAGCGTCAATCGGACACATACGATATTCCACATCGCTGCGGCATAGTAGCTTGATCAGGCGCAGTCCTCCGGAAACCCACGGCCCGAATGACTTACGAATCCGCATCATAGCAAGCCATAGGACGACCCATCGAAATCGAAAGTGCGCGATCAAGGCCATATACACACCACCAGACGAGTCTGCGATGATCCTTGGCTTGGCTCGATAGCCGTAGCCTTTCTGGACTCCTCTGCAGAAGAATACAGTCAGCGTATATCCTTTGGCTCGCAGGCGACTCACTGGTGTACTCACGTGTAACCCTAGATCTTGTGCCGCGCGACAGGCTTGGCCGGCAAAGATCCAAGCTTGAGATAGAGCTGGAGAGTCGTGTGTTAGCCACGCACATCACACAAATACCTGAGGAGCACCCACAGTTCCATCCGGCCATGGTCGATGCCAAGAGCGCATACGAACTGACGCTACAAGTCAGGGTATCGTTTAGCTCTGCGTGTTCTCCTCAGCGCCTGCCAAGTCACCACTAACTGCTCTATTGTCAACTCCCCCGTGTGATACCAAAGCAAGTACAGAGTCTGTTCGTAGACCTCCAACCCGACAGTTTGTACTACGTTGATTCGGGTTAGCTTGAAATGAACCTCCAGGCGCGATGTCCAATGGGACTTACGAGACCAATTCAGGCCTTCCTTCTCTCTCCTGCCGACGATACCGCGGACGATAAGGAGGTAAGTGAATAACATATATGACCCGGGTCATGTTCAGTGTGGTCTTTCCGCTTCTTTTGCGAAATTCGACTGACATGTGATCCCTCACGACTTGAGCAGTGGCGGTGAAGACAGCGAACAGGAGACACAGAAAGGTGCTGTCTGCTACAAAGGCGCCATTGGCCCGCATTGTCATCCTGCGATTACGAGGAGTTCAGCACGTACACTGTTAAAGTCACGAGGCCGAAAGTCCTCACTCACGTCTCGTTGTACTTCAGCAGAAAAGTAGGTCTATCGATGATAGGAAACCTGGGGCAAAATGTATTAGCGCTGGACAGTACCGCAAGCTGCAGACCAATAAGGCATACAGTGGGTGTAATCGCTCAAAATAGGTCTGGACCAGGAAATCGCAAATCCTGCTATGCGGAAATCTTGCCTGTTCCGGCGGGGGCCTAGTAGCCACCGTGTGCTGTGTCAGTACAACCGATACTCACGGACTGAAACCAGCGGTTGTCGGAAATGCAACTGACAAGCCTCGCAGACTTCGAAATTGTGCCTGGAAAACGCAACTCCAGAATATTTAGGACTTATTTACCGAGTGAGATCACCAGAGTGGAACTCACCCATGGCTTGAAATACAATTCGTCCAGATCTATCGTCCCATCAGATATCGCATCGTTCGAACCGACTGTCCGGGCATCTGGATCCACGCGCCTTTCGATCGGACTTCGTAAAGCTGCAACGGCATCACTGAACAAAAACGTCGCTGGACCTCCTTGAAACCTGATCACGAGTTTTCAAACATGTCAGTCACCTCTGTCAGAAAGGATGTCAATAGCCTAGCATTATGATTGCGACGCTGACCTCATGTGACCGCTGTTATCCTTGCCCATCCTTCCGGCTAATCTCTCTTGCCAAGTCGCAGGCAAGTCTTTATCCTTCTCTTGTGCCGCCGACTGCGATTCCCTTGGTCCATACCGGCTAGGCGATATGTCCCGATTGTATCCCTCAACTTCACCATGAATGGCGTCAACAGACATGTTACTTGTTGTTACTGGACCAGGTCCTTGAACGCCTCCGACGAGAGGGGAAAAAATGTCATTCGATCCCAATGGATAACCTTGATCCAGCTGAAGAGACTGGCTCTGTTTCCAACTCGGCAAGTCAACTTGTCGCAGCGATCTTATCCCTGAGCGAGTATCTGAAGTCACATAGCCGGTGAGTGTTGTACCAGGAACGGGAGCCGGCAAGCCATCCTGCGAGTCATCGACTAAAGTCGTAAGCGGCAAACCAAGCAGTGGCCTTCATTAAGATAGGCGATACTCACGATCCTGCTCGACAAGCCCGTATGATACGAATGCACTGACTGCGGCGTACTATCCCGCATTGTGACCGGCTGTGTCACTGATCTCATTGGTTTGATTATCGACTGTGACATTGAGGAGTGAGGCAAAGGTCGACGAGAAAATTTTTCGAGGGCCTGTAGAGCCCCAACTTGTCCCGGTTGTCCGATCTTTTGATTGCCTGCGAGTTCGTGAATATGTTGTCGAGGCGGTCCGCTGGTCGATCCGCTTGTAGGAGCGTATGATGTACCAGTCCCGGCCTGCTCGTCCCTGGTAGAGGAAGGGTTTGGTTGCATAGCTTGAACCAAGTCGACTAGGGGCATGAGACGTTCTAGCATCTCTTCCATCCTCTCCAATCGCTCTGCTACCGCGGCAGTTTGAGCACGATGTGAAGCGGCATTGTCGTTCACCACCTTGTCTGAGCATGAGCAGGTAACGGTGATCAGCTAGAAACTGCTTCCCATTCGGGGAAAGGCACTCACAATCGCACGCCTTGTCATTGAGTTCGCAAAAGGAACACGGAAACTCTCCATCACACTTGATCTTTCTCTTCCTACAAATCTCGCACGCCCTCCAAGTTCTCCTCTGCGTTCTGTGGCACCCGATGAACAGGTTACCCATGAGCGATCGCTTCGATCCCATTAAGGTGAAATATACCACTTACGTAGTGGTGTTTCGGGTAGTAGACTGGTTCATGCCTGTCGAGCCTGATCCTGTGTAAATGCCTGACGGTCCTGGATCGTCCCGGTATCCTTGCATTTCGATCCTGTTCTTGCGTCCGGACCGCTATAGCCAGGCGAATCTGTGTTTTGATCGAAGGGAAAGTTTCGCCTCAATTCCTTTCTTGTTCATGTCTACGGGTTGCTGCGGTATAGTCCGGATTCCTTCCCTTTCGCTTTCGCCAGAACCAAAGGACGTCAATCCACCGCTGTCTCTGCGCGAGCAGGATCTCCCTTTTGTGTTGGGACTTGACGACAATATATGACCAGTCTATCTTTGAGGGATGTCGGCTGATGTTGAGGCGTACGGCCTTGTGTTCGAATGAATGGTAAAGGGAACCATGTCAGGGTTGAATGTGGTGACGAGTTGCGAGTTGACGACGAAGACGAGCGGGTCGACTGTACGAGTCTGGCGTATCTGATTATCAGCGCGGCGGCTTTACCAAGAAAGGCCGGTCGACCTCCACTTTTCCACTTTGTCAACACACCCTACCTGTTGCCTGTTGCACCTTGATCGCCGAGAGAGGGGCACATACCTACCTACCTCTCAACTCGGGACTTCAATAAACGATCCCGTATACTTCCCTGGCCCCCAACAGCGACCAGCTTGGTTACCAAGAAGCCTGGCTGATGTAGATGAATCGCTTTGGGACAGGAATTCCCTTCGCGAGACCGATCCGATCAAGCTGACAGGACAGGGCGAGCACTCGAATCATGACGACCTCGACCGTTGACCTGCCGGGGATATACCATCCCACGCTGTCCTCCTACTTTCCTCTCATCATCAAGCTAGAGGACTATATAAAGCACCATATCGATCTAGAAGAATGGCATCAACTTGAGGCAGTACCTGGACCGACGGCATTGGGAGAATTTCTGAGCGGAACACTGGTCGCGTTGGAAACACAGGGCTTGGAAGATATTTTCTCTGAGCGCAAGCAGCAGCTAGGAGAGGTCTATCTGACTCAACAAGAGGTGAGTTCCGAGGCTGAACATTGAAAAACCATCATCTGACGGCCTGATTTACAGCTTGTCGACAGATCGCTCGTTCACATTGCACGGCGGCCAGGAAAGCTTAACGAGCTCAACGTACTCACGGCTGGTTTCCGCGTAGGTGCAGGCATCTTGCTAATACATGCATGCATTAGATGACTGATCGTAAGCGTAATCTCTCCGCCCCCAGCGAGCGGATACTCTGGGAGGGCTCGCACCGAATGTGCAGAGATTGGGGCTAGACAGTCAACAGGCGAACAGTCAAGTAGCGCTCATTCTGAACGGGCCTGAATGGTCGTTGCTTCATGAAAGGTAAATGGGGCGCTCCACGTGCACGAGTCCGCAAGTAGCTTATAATAATGCAATCTTGCGATCCTTGGCCTGCAGGCTCGGCACAAGCTTCATGGAACACCTTTTCACCCATCCACGCCTCGCCATCTTCCTCCCCCTGCAAAACAACTGCTTTACCCAGCTATGCGGTCGCCCGCTCTACATGATCGAGCCGATATGCAAGGTCGAGGAGAGGGCGTTGAAACGAAAGCGTCGCGTGGAGAGGGAGATGGCTAAACAGCTGACTAGACATAAGCGGAAGAAGAGGAAAGCCGCGGTTGGAGAGATGGATGGCTCCTCGGTCAAAACAACGGAAACGGGATCTTTAACTGTACCGCAGGAAGACACGATCAGGACAGAGGCGGAGAAGTTCGTGCTTGAACAAGAGAAGCAGTTTGCTAGACCGCCTGTCATGGTCGAGATCGTTCGGAATAGGATGTTTTACGGGAAATGGGGTTGGAGGGGAGATAAAAGACTGCCAGGAGTGGGACTACCGGTGAACCGTGAGAAAAAACAGCTTCCTGCTTCACCGGCGAGATGAATGGGCAGTCTGATGATTTTTATTTGGCAGACATATTGAACAACCTGACGCCACCTGTCAAGATCCGGACACTTCCCTCCTCGGCTGAAGAACGCTCGCAGATCCCCAAGGGACATCATGATCCGGACTGGGCGCCTAGGACTCTGTTGAGATATATCTTTCCGCGAGAGCACGGTCTGCACAATGTCTTTACCTCGCCGCCGCCGGAAGACAAAACAACAGGAAATGAGCCGAAGGATCATTATGGGAATTGGAAGGTCGAGCCGGGGAAAGCTGCTTATCGAAGCTACGAGGACAGAAAGGACGAAATCGAAGCAAGTCAACAAGATCCAGCTTTATGTCACAGCCAAAACGTACTGATCGTTTTTAGTCTCCCTGATTTGCACAGGCCGCGATCGCTGTAAAGAGCGCCAAGACGCCTCGTCGGATGAAGGGGGAGATGCTCGGCATGATGAAACAGATCATCGCTCGGCACAAGAGATGTGACTATCGTCGTATCCGAGATGCATATTGCCCTTCGAAAGTCAGTAGAACTGGCATCGCGGTACTCTTGGTTCACTGAGCTGATGGCAGTTGATGATATGCAGGCCAAAAACCGCGAGCTGGTAAGTGCAGCAGATCCGGGGATGAAAGTCAACAACCATTCACATCTAAGTGCATGTTTTCGTATCATAGTCTGCCGATACTCAAGGAGCAGCCGCCTGCGCCATATCTTCCGGTCAGGTAAGTCTGTAGCGGCACTTTCTCTTATCTGTCCTTAATACTCATAGCTGAAGTCGCGTTTCAGGTTGGCCGTTTCGCGCTAGCAGTTTGCCGTTTCATCTTTCCCGAGGCGTTTTGGGGTAGCACGGATAATGCTCGGCATATGCGCAACCGTGAGTACGTACAGTGTCAGAAATATGGTCCCAGGGGTTGAACGCCACGATTCACCTTTCAGACGTGGTCGGCTTCGTCAGAGCTCGACGTTACGAGACATTCTCGGTTCATCAGCTACTACAAGGATACAAATGCAACGATTGTTCCTGGCTGGGTGCTGGACCGAATGGTGGAAAGGTGTCAGTAGACGAGGCAAGAAAACGCATGGATCTGACGCAGGAGTTGGTCTACTGGTTCTTTGACAGTTTCTTGGTACCCCTTCTCAAGGTGAGTTATACGAAGCTGTGAAGCGCGACAAGCACTGGCAGACGGTTAAAGCGGACCTCTGCTAGACGACGTTTTACATCACCGAAACAGCGACTACCAAATACCGGACCAGTTACTTCCGCCAGGATGATTGGGATACCCTGTGTCAGCCCATGATCCAACATTTGACGTCTACAGTCTACTATCGGATGCCCGAAGTAAGATTTCTTGCAGAGTATAGATTCGAGTAGGCCGATTACATGGCTAACAAACAACTTGTCATGCCAGAGCCGCCAACGGTACCTTCGAAAACACAAGCCGGCACATGCTACGATAAGGCTCATACCGAAGCCGAATGGGATGCGACCCATTTGCAACCTTGGGAAGAAACAGCGAGTCGTGAGTCCAGTCAAGATGGATACCCTTGCTCGAGGTTGACGCGGCTCGTGATAGGTCACAACGGCTGGCTCGGTTCAAACGAAGTATAGTATCAATGATAACCTCGCGGATGCCCATCACGCCTTGACCTTTGAAAAGGTGCGTGCGACAACTTGAAAGTCTCGCACATTCCTAACGATGTCATTGCATTTTCAGCGACATCAATCTCAGCTGCTTTCTTCATCACTTTTCGGTCTCTACGACATCTACGGGAAGTTAAAGGTGTACAAAGCTACTCTGACTGAAGCTTACGGCGAAATGTAAGTGGATTCTTAGATGGCAGCGCGCTTACAAAGAAAGCTCACAACATCTGTTCAGCCCACCCCTGTACTTTGTCAAGACCGACATTAGGGCGGCTTTCGATACGCTCAATCAGGAAAAACTTCTCGTGGTGGCAGCAGAGGTACTACGACGGGTAAGTCCGTATACCCGCTTCTGTCAGAGATTATAGCTCAAATTTAACTCTTGTATAGGATGGGGATTACGTGGCCAGGAAACACGTGCAGATGCTACCTTTGTCCGGTCGGGCACCTCTGCTCTGGAAAAAGCACGCATGTCCGGAATGTAGGTCGAAGGAGTAGAACCCCTTGCAACCAAAAGCTGATCTGCACCGGGCTGACGCAAATAGCATTGCTGAAGGGATTCTCGGAAGAGTCGCACGATTTTTCTCAAAAATTGCAGAATGCAGTGTTCATAGATCAGGCCGATTCAGCGTTGCAGGTCAAGCATGATATCTTCCGCGACCTTTTCAATCACGTTAGACATACACACATAAGGGTTCGTCCAATGAGGGTCGAATCGAGTGCTTGGCTGAACCAATATGGCATCGCAGTTTGGAAAAGACTATTACAAGCAAGACACGGGGATCCCGCAGGGCTCCAAAGTCAGCAGTCTTTTGTGCTCTTACTTTTACGGTCATATGGAGAGCCAGCTGTTGAAATTTGCGGCCGCAGAAGACTGTGTGGGTCATGGGATGTCGCACAATCCGTAGTCTACCGCTTACATACCGGCGAATAGCTTCTCATGCGGATCATCGACGATTTCATCTTCATCACCCCACGCAAAGACCAAGCGGAGCTCTTCTTGCACACAATGAACGAAGGTGTGGGCAACACTGGTCGAGAGGGAGATATGTGCTAAAATACGCTTTTTCGACCTAGGCTCGGATGAATACGGCTGTCACGTATCGCTGGAGAAGTCACTGTGCAACTTTGCTTCGCAACACAGGTTGCCAATCCCTATGACGACCGAGGATCAGCGTGAGTCTTCAGCGACCAATTTTGACATGTGAACACCATGACCTCAGATAAACGTTCCACAGCCTTTCCCTACTGCGGCACCCTGATCGATACAAGGAGTCTCGATCTGCGGATAGATATCAAGCGAAGTTATGGGATCCGTGAGTCGGAAGAGGCTGTGTTGGTTGCCCTGATCCTGACTGACTTCGACACGGAAGATGTCCGCGAGATCCTCTCGGTGAAGTGGACACGGGCACAAGGCGCCAGTTTTTTTGCGTGGATCAAACGGTACGCCGAAACAAGGTTCTTTCGCTATAGAACTGCAGCTGACTACATGCCCCTTGCAGGATGCTCGAAAACCACAATCACATGATTTACGTGAGTTGCTCGATCCGGGTGTCGCAGACTGATACACTGATCGTCATCGAGCGCCACGCAGAACGACACTGGTCTATCGTCCTTCGAGTCCGTCTGCAGCAACATCTACACCAACTTTTTGTTGACCGCCATGAAAACCGTTCACTATCTCGGAGAGCTAGACCATGGGCTAGGCGTCAACGACCAGTTCATCTACAGCAAGTCGCTCACGGTGAACGTGGATTCTGGCTGTAACGAGGCTTACACCGTCCGTTTTGGCCTGCTAGACGCCATCGATGCTGCCGTGTCGCACACGGCGAATGCTAATCGGGCCCATATCAAGTCATATGTTGGTACTTTGCAAGCTGCTCGGTGCGACGTCCCCAACAATACCTTTGTCTGGTGAGTATCTCTTGTATGTCTTGCCGCTACAACATCCAACGCTTAAAGACTCCCGATTCAGGATCGCCAAACACGCCTTTGCGCGGATCATGCGCGAAAAGGGGGACAAGTGGGAGACCGTTCGGACCGTGCTCGAGGAAGACTTGCGGCATCACCGTTGCGTCCACCTGAACAAGGACAGGCGACTAAGAAAGATCATGCGCCAGACGTGGGAAGACGTTTCCAAGGTGACCTTCTGATCGAAAGTTCCGGATTTCGAGAGTAAATGAGTGTGGTGAATAGAGGTTGCTTGTTCATAAACTCTTGTGAAGTCTAATCTATGCTCGTAAACCACGTAAAGATCCGCATGCTACAACATCTAGCTCCTGCCTCTCTAGGCTCATCGTCCAAACAAGCCCGAGAACATGCCTCCCATCCTCATCCCCCACGCACCGACGCTATCGAGCGCGGGCCTAACGTCGAGGTAGAACACCGGGTTGCCATCCTCGTCAGGCGGGGCCGAGTAATAATCGATGACGTATCGGATCTCGGTGGCCGGTCCGGTCGGGTCTGAGGGGACGGGTCGGTGCACGACCCAGTCGTGACGGTCGAAAGGAGGTTCGGTGCTGTGTCGATCAGGAGGTTAGCTATATACGATTTCGTCTTCGACGAGAAGCGAAAGGCGAGGGGGGACTGACTTGAACTTGGAAGGAAAGACGGATCCGAGCATGAGGTGGATCCTGGCCTTTGGTGATCGTTTACCAGGATGACCCTGGAACTTGGCCAGACGCGATTGTGACCCTCTGCACATGATGCAAATGGTATCAGCGTCAGCACTACTACCGGGGACTCCTGAGACATCCTTCCAACTGGCCCATCAACTCACCCTCGCTGCGTCTTTTCCCAATCGAGGACCTCTTCCCAGGCCTGCTCGTTCAAAAAGTTGTGAATCTCCACCATCGTCTCCACGTGTTCCTCTGGCGTCTCCCACCCCTTTCTGACGAGCGCATTGTAAAACTGTTGAGGGGAAGGATATTCCCAGACCTTGGTATCGTCCCGATGAGGCGAGGTGTTGTACGGGTTCGACGGGTCCATATAAGGTCCCGTGGTAGCAGTAGAGGAAGAAGGGATGGGATTCGACAAGGATGACGCTGGCGGTGGGCGAGGGATGGTGCTCGCCGTCCGAGTGGTAGGAAGGTCGATACGCTGGTTGGGCGCTCGATCGTGTGACAGGTTGGGCATCTGGTTGAGCGGGTTGAGGGCGCCATTGTTGTCATCGTGTTGAATGGGGCACTGGGCGGGCTGATTGACAACAGCAGCGGCGGCTGCTGCCTTGAAGGATGAAGCTACCGGGGTGTCGTCTGTGGGAACGTACTTGGACGTCGAGGTGTTCGCAGCGTGCATAGGACATTCAGGCGGAGGAGTGCCCGAGGTGGGATGCGAAGCGGGTCGAGCCGCCGG
This sequence comes from Filobasidium floriforme, assembly GCF_021052385.1. Taxonomy (NCBI): domain Eukaryota; kingdom Fungi; phylum Basidiomycota; class Tremellomycetes; order Filobasidiales; family Filobasidiaceae; genus Filobasidium; species Filobasidium floriforme. The sequence goes on along the minus strand of NW_025763622.1, from coordinate 1,065,803 downwards.
TGCCGGTGCCGGCGTCGATGCTGAAGGGGTAGATGTAGTCTGGCCCATGATGTATCGAGATTATGCGGTGTTCAAATAGAACTAGCAGGTTGTGGTAGAAGGTATCTGAATCGATGGCGATGGCTCGTTGTTGTATATGTTCGATCGTCTATTCGACGAGCGACGAGCGGCAAAACGGGCTGATCCGTCAACTTTTGCCTTTGCAACACCGTGATTACATAATCAACCGGAAGCCAAAGAGGGGCGACGCGCATTCCCGACCGATGGTCTAGGAACAGGGGTGAACGCCAGAGTAGACTGCGGATTTCGGCTGCTGTGCAGATGCGATGTCTTGTATTTCAACAGGTTCTCAGCTACGCAACTACAGTCGTCTTTGGGTGACCAGTCTACTTAAGATTTCCGCTAGTAAGAACAAACAATATACGAGAATGACAGGATAGACCTGCTTGACGTGAAACTTGACCTCTGGTTGAAATGATCGCCGCGTGGCTTTCCGTCACCACTGGCTGTCCATCCGCTTCTCTTTGATGCGCGTCGCCCATCGGTGTCGTCACCTTCCCCCTTCCCCTATGCCATGCGTAGCTCATCATCGATGCCTCTCTGATCTCTGATCTCCGCAATTTCGATCATTCCACCCGACGAATCTGCTCATTTGCTCGGTCTCAGCTATCTTCCTACTCGTTACGCTTATTATAATAACCTGTAACGACCCCTTCGACTTGTTTGGCCGATATCTCGATCAGATCAAGAACGGTACTTGTAACGACGCACAACCATAGCACGTCGTACTCTACAGCTCGGAACCGTCGACGAATTAACAACTCGACAAGTTTCAGATCTCTGGTACGACTCTGAGGACGACGAAACGCCAAATCTCTTTCCCCGGGATAATTGACGCTAGAAAGTGACGTCGAAAGGACACTCCCTCCATCGACTGCCGACGGCTTTGGAAAGAAGATCTGAGATCTGGAACATAGCCGAGGACGCCCAAAGGACCCCCCTTGACCCCTCCTTTGGAGAGAGAATCAAGTTCTTTCTTTCTGCCCCAATATCTCGCACGAGCGCACGAGTGGATCGAACTTGTTTTGGATTTGATCCCATCGCCCCATCCTCGCTGTCTCGCTGGCTGGCTGCTGCGGTGTACACACCTGGGCCTCCACCCATTTTCTCACGATCAGACTCGAGAATTCAACAACATCATCATCATCATCGACCTGATAGCCTGATACTCCATCATCCACCACGTTACGAACGACAACGACGACTCACCACGACGAGGACGAGGACGATAATCAGGTATCCGACGATAATCTCAAGGTTGCACGCATAAAACTGAACAAGATATCTCTGAGGGTCTGATCGGACAGCTATTCGTTGATCAGCTAGTTTCCTGCCAGAGGAAAGATCTATAATCTGAGAAGAGCAGCTTTTGCGACGAAAAATCGAGGCGGTCAACAAGCTTTCGGGTGCCAACAGTGAGTCAGGTTTGGACCGATAGAAAGGTCGTCCACCGTGCTCATGAGTTGTCCGCTGCTCTCCCTGTATCAGCTCATCTAGCATCTAACGTCTCGTCAAATCGTTCACTCGACAATCGCCTCGTCATGTCCGACCCACTTCACCAATATCATCATCAGCAACAGCAACAAATGCACAACCATCCTTTCCCCCTCAACCCAATGTTCCCCACATCCAATAACATTCCCCCTTCCTCTTCGATGACGGGCGAGACGCCGAGAAAGGCTTACCGACCGCCGGCATTACGGACGCAGGGGCACTTGCCGACGAGATCGTTGGAAGAGTTGAGCGATGCTAGTGGAGACGAAGGCGAGGTCGGGAGTGCGTTGGGGAGCGGGTTTAGTGCTGGGTACAGAAGGGCCAGGGCAGGGTGAGTCCGAGAGTGATTGATTGATTGAACACCGTTGACGAGCGATGCTCATACGTGCGATGTGATGGCTCTTCGACGCAGTACCTTGCCATCCACCCTCGATGCGCCTTTCTCCGGCGATCGTTACGGGTTGACCAACGCAACCACTCCCACCGCCCCGACTCATCAACGAGACCTGTCTTTGGGTCCTTCCGACCTCATCACCCGGTCCGGGGGTACGACGCCGATCGAACCTCTTGAACGTCAACGACAATTTCAATACGCTCGACCCGGATTGAGGCACTCGAACTCTTCCGCGGCGGCATTGACCGGGTCGGGATCGTTGAGCTTGGGCGGGCAGCAGGATTCGCTTCAAGGCGCCCCGGGGCTGTTGGACGACGGATTTCCTTCGGACGCTCAGGGACGATTGAGGAGTGGGAGCTTGACCCGGCCCAACAAGGCGGTCGGGACCGTCTCGGACGCGTTCGGTTCAGGTTTCAGTAATACGTGGTTGCAAAACCCGGCTGGGCGGAGCTCGATGAACCAGGTCACCACAGCTCGAGGTGGGGCTTCCGGAAGGGGTGGCGCGTTACACCAGGTCACTTCCCGCGAGAGCAGTTTCAGCTCCGGTAACTCGAGCGGCGGCGGGGAAGACAACTATCAGATCTCTCAGTCCACGGTCGACTACCTCGGATTGGCCGATAATATGGAAACTCCCCGAGCGGCCACGTTTGGGTTCCAATCTGGACCTGCGCCTCCCGTGCCTAACAACGGATCATCCGGCTTGGGTCTGCCTCGAGGTGCCGCAGGTGGCTCTGCTCAAGACTTGCAGATGACCCCGACGGCAGCGACGATGGTAGCGAGGAACAGGGCGAGCACTGTCTCGGTCCAACCCAAGTCCAGCGCCTCCTTCCAAGACCTCATTTCTGCCGCCAATCTCGGACTCGACAGGGACCCTACCCGGCCAGTCGGCTTGTTCGATGGCGCTCAGCGAAACTCGGCGGCCAATTTGCGAGCTGGTATCGAGGGGATGGAATATCTCGAGTCAGGAGGCAACAGCGGCAACCGGGATCCTTACGGCTCTTCGGCCCCTCACTTTGGGATGGGCTCGAGCGCTCAACTTCGAGGGTACAAAGATGATGGGCTTACCGGCTTAGCGAGACCCCGGGCGACCACGATCAGCATGCTAGACCAGCCGTCGGCGAGGTTGGGGAATGTCGGCATGCACGGTTCGGAATTGATGGACAGCCTGATCGCGCCGTCAGCTCCTACGCCTCCCCCAATGGGAATGGGCTCGGGGTTGATCTCGGCCAATCAAGGAGGAAGACGGAGTGCGCTCGGTAACGATGATCAAGCGAGAAGGCGGGACCGGGGCGAAGGCGCCCGAACCGGACCAGGGGGTGCTGCGGGTGATGGGATGGCCGCTGGCCAGACGCCTACCAGGAGTATCTGGTTGGGCAACTTGGACGTCATGACGACCGCTCAGGACCTCTTGCAAGTCTTTCAGGGTTATGGAGACATCGAGAGCTTGAGGCTGTTGCCAGAGAAGGTGAGTCGTGTCCTGCAACCGAAAAAGGGAGGTCGATCTGCTACTGATGTATCTGACCCTTGCTCGTCCAGTCTTGCGCGTTCGTCAACTTCATCGATCGAAACGACGCCATCCGCGCCAAGGAAGACGTTCAACTCCGTATGCACAACCTTATCCCTACGCTCTCCGACACGCCCATTCGGATCGGGTTCGGAAAGATCGACTCGGTACCTACCGCGCAGCCGTCGGCCTCAACTCAACAATACTCATTGAGCAATTCGAGCGCTTCCAGCTTGGCCAGTCAGAGCGATGTCGAATCGGACGCCGACTCGGTTGCTGGGGATAACATGGAATCCTCTAGGATCAACGAGAGCAACTCGCCCACACGCGCGCTCTGGATCGGGAGCATCCCTTCGTATATCACGTCGAACACGCTCGTCAGCATCTTTTCGGCTTTTGGAAACATCGAGAGTGCCAGGATGTTGCCCGCCAAGCAGTGTGGATTCGGTAGGTCGATTGAGACATCCTCCGCTCTATATGTCATGACCCTGCTAAAGTCACGTTCCCTATGGCAGTCAATTTTGAAAGCTTGGATGCGGCCACGTCTGCTCGGAACGCGCTCAACGGTCGCGAATTCTTGGGTGCAGACATCGGTCCTGTCAGGGTCGGGTACGCCCGAGCGCCTTCGTCGGGTCAGCATGGTCAGGATGGATCGCCCTCGCCCAACAACTTCCCTTCCGTCTTCCAATCGCAAAAGTCGGAAGACCCTGCTACGCACAGGCCCGCTGGAACCGCTCCGATGACCCAGGAAAACGTCTCTCATATCGAGAGCTACGGCAACGATCTGGTCCGCGACTTGATCAACAAGGGATCACCCAATCCTAACCGAGACGTCGCCCCACCGGCGCAAACGCCACCTCCGCACCCTCCGGCTGATGTCGCTGCCGAAGGTGATGTCAATGAGCAACAAATGCTGATGACCGTATTGAGCCACGGGGACGCCAACCTCGCTGCTGACGTTCAGGCGGTGGGCAGTGAGTCAGATGAGACCATTTTGTCAAGGGTTATCACTGATGCTCCGATTCCATAGAACACTCTGAAAAGTCGGCGCTGTATTACAGCTATATCCCGGTTGTTCCCGATCGTTCGCATTACCGCAAGTTTGATACTGTGGCTCTCAAAGACATTCGAAGGAGACTCGATGGAGGCTATTGCGCTCCCGAGGAGGTCGACCAGGTTGCCCAGGATCTTATGGAGGACTGCGTCGTGGTGAGTTGTTGTTGAGTTGTCATTGTCTCGCGAGACATGACTCACCGGTAGCGTCTGGGTTGTTCTTAGCTGTCGTCGGATTATATTGGCAACACCATCATCCAAAAGCTATACGCCAGCACGACGACCTCTATTCGCATGGAAATGTTGCGTCGCATCGCACCTCATCTGGCACTCACGGGAACACACAAGAACGGAACGTGGGCCGCCCAAAAGATCATCGAGTGCGCTACTTCCGAGGAAGAGATGTCCATTATCTCTCGAAACCTGTCTCCCTACGTACCGCCTCTCAGCGCCGACAGCTACGGGAACTACCTGGTCTCTGCTTGGTGAGTGGTATCCGAAGACCTCTCGATATGGAAGTCTGATGCTGATGCGCTCGGCTCCGGATACACCTTAGCCTCAAGTTCCCTTCGCCATTCAACGGATTTGTGTACGACGCCATGGTTGACAGGACTTGGGACATTGCCCAGACTCGGTATGGAGCTCGTTGCATGCGAACCTGTCTCGAGAGTCCCCATACCTCCTTCTTCCAAAAGGTGCGCCTGCATCCTACGCTCGGGATCGTTCTTCGTTAGCTGACATGCTATTGGGCCATTAGAAACGACTCGCTAGTGCCATCATCTTGCATTCGATCCCATTGGCTACCAACCCGAACGGAGCGCTCCTGTTGACGTGGTTGATGGATGCAAATGAGCTGCCTGGTCGCTATGGCTTGCTGGCCACCCGTTTGGCAAGCTTTGTCCAGCACCTGGCGACTCACAAACTGGCCTCCCTGACAATCCTGCGACGTGAGCAACGGGCACGAAGCTACGCATCTGGCGGTTTAGCTGACAGAATCTCTCCTTTTCTAGTTGTCAACCAGAAGAATGAGCCCGATGCAGCCAAGACGATGATCGACGCCATCTTCCGGTCCGCAAACGATCAGACGCTACGAGAGATCTTACAGGACCAGGTGCATGGAGTCCATGCCGTCTCGAAGATGGTGTGTTCGGACGCCATCATCCCTCCGGACGAGAAGCCAGAGATTCTGGCTGCCGTCAAGCGTGTCCTTGAAGACATGAGGAACGTCTCGGGTCTGAACTACAAACGTCTTCTGGAAGAATGCGGACTTCCTGTTCCAGCTGCTCCTTCTGGAGGTCCTCGTTACCAGGGTGGTCGCAGGGAAGGTAACCATCGTCACCGAGAGCAGAGTAGCAACAGCCTTTACAACGGAAGCACCGGCACAAACCCCAACTACAGAGGGCGCGGCTACAACAATGGTAGCAATAATGTCGGCAATCCTGGCCCGTCGATGGGTGGTTTCGACTCGTACGGTATGATGCCTGACATCAACCAGATGATGAGCTCGATGCAGGCGTTCCAGCTGGGTCAAGGTATGACGGGAAGCTTGAGCCCACTGCTCGCCAATCAGCACAGCTTCGGTCAAGTGATGAACCCGGGACTGCCGCCATTGTCGCCTACGCCCACTTTGGGCTCTTTCGCGACGCCGCATGCCCAGCTGATGAGCCCCAACTCGGATCCCTTCAATCCTGTGAGTAGCAATCAAGTCTGGTTTAGTTCGGGAAGCATTTCACTAAATGTTTGACGCGGTATAGTTCGCCTCTCCCTCTCAGTTGCCTCGCAACCCGAACGCTCCTGTTCGATATCCGACCCCCATCCGTCGAAGTCCGGCTGGCTTCGACCTCTCGCCGACTCTCGGCGGCTTAGGGATGCAACCAGCCAACAGGGACGATCTTCACCGTAGTACCTTCCCTGGGTTTGCCCCGACTTGAAGGTAAGTCTAGCGGCCCTTTTTGACGGTGTGTCAAGCTAATACTCAATCGCTTTATAGACGCGACACCCTCAAAACGCTGCGTCATACACGATAAAAACATCTTTTATTGCCCACCCGACTCGACATGTCCCGACCCGCAATAGGCTCTTTTCTTGACGACACCGACTATACAGGAGAGGACGAAAATGACACTGTGCCTGGACCCCTTCCCCGACCGCAAAGAAACCACGACGGCTCGGAACGAAACCGTATACCCCTTTCCATTATTCATCTTGCCTAACATCGATTTCCGTCTCACCCTAATTAATTGCATGTCTGTACGACCACAAAAAGTGTCCTTGGCGGCACAATTCACGACTTTATGACATTGCATTTGCGGGTAGTCTCGATCACGCAAGCGTTTCTCATGGCATATAAAACGCTCGGGCCGTCAGTGGCACGGTTCATAACAAATTTGATGCTGGAAAGATACAGTTGACTACAATCATGCGTTTTCCCGTTGTGGATTCTCAACTCCGCTTCTCGAGCGCAACCTTGACGTCCCTCTTGGCTTCACTAGGCAGCCTCTCCAAGTCTTCGATCATCCCCGAGAGATCAGGTTTGACGGCATAGCCGTCCGACCACGATTTGTAGAGATGCGTCAAGATCCCGCTTCCCATACCGAGCCATCCACCACCCAAGAGCAACAAGGGCAAGGGAGCTCGCTTCAGCAGGAGCGTAGGAGTGATCAGGGCTCCGAGCGTAAATCCGATGAGCGAGTAGTCGTCGGTGCGGATTTGGGTAGGCTACAAGAACGAAAAATCATCAGTACCACAGGAACAAAGATGGCATGGTTTCTCGGCTGAACGAGCTTACGTTGTGCGACTATTGGCAGGTCAACGACGGTCAGTAGGACTCGAGTGATCGAAGGTGGTAGATACGGAACTCACCAGTCTCTCCCTTTTACCAGCCATCGCCACCTGAGATTCGTCCTTCAACATATAAGCCCCGATCGGAACGCTGACAGCCGTTCCACCGATGGCCAACAGGTTCAGTCGCCAGAAGAACGATCGTATGGAGATAGGTTTCCGACGGATGAGGTGGTAGGCAGCGATGAGCGGGGGAGAGACCAGAGACATGGTCTGACCAGCTTTGAGCGCGGTGTGGAAGAGCATGTAGTCGGTCTCTGGCTTGTCGGAAAGCTTGGGGTGAGGGATCGTGGACATTTTTGGCTGGATCTAGGAAAAGGTTAGCTGTTAGTTTGTCATCCCGGTGCAACGTTCGAAAATGCAGTCGCCCTCACCTTTGACTGTATGGATATTCGTGCGATTTATGAAACGTTACTGGATAGTCTATATCTTTCAAAAGCCCATATCCTCGCCGAAGTCGTTGACAGAGTACGAGTAATATGAAATGACTTCATCGATTTGGCGACCTCCTTCCGAGATATGACGACGATGCCCATCGATCGGTGTCCGCGGATTACGTAAGCTAACTCTCTCTTTCTCTCGGGACCGAGGATGGGATCAGGGATGGGATCCTCCCGGTCAGCGCCGCCTGCTGGGCCACTGCCTGCAAGAACAACTGATCACTTTCAACTGATACTCTGTACATCGACATTGCGCCCTAATCCCGAAACAGGTACAAGATTTCATAGTTCTATCTGATTCACGATGGCTGACGAACAGAGGGGAGCGACCTATCTTGAAATCTATAGGGGTTCAGCGTAAGTCTCCCACACAGCTGTCTTACTGAGACCGGCCCCTACACTAACACATGCGGTTCGATAGCCTCGGCAGATCACTTTGCGATGCTCTGGACGAGATGGTGCATCACGGACAGATGACCCCTCCCTTGGCCAACGAGATCCTCTTGCAGGTGAGCTCGGTCTGGACAGGGCTGGTGGACAGCGATCTGGCCGTGACAAATGCTGAGTCACATCGATGGCAAATCCGCACAGTTCGACCGTAGCATGACCCTAGCTTTACAGAAGTCAGTCAAAGCCAAGTCGTCTATCAAGGTATGTGTGTCTACTGGACTACGGCTACCGATGTCAAAACGACAGCAGCTCATATCGCCAACATATACTTTGTGGCGTGGTCAGGGCCACCTGAAGACGTACCGTTCGGTGGACGAAGTCTGGAATTTCAGCATCCAACAGCCAAACCTCAAGCTAGAAAGCTTGTCAGCATTAGCAGCTGGTGACAAAAGGTAAGCCTCGCGGCGAATCTTACAGCCTCTTCATGGTGTTCACGGGCTGACCGTCCCTTTGTTCTACGCACAGCGGGACTGAGACACTGGTCATCGATCAGATCGATATCGTCGCTTGCAAGGCGCCCAACACATGAACACTGCCGGTATCACACCTGGGGCACGGCCAAACCAGACTAGTTCCTCCCGGAGTTTATAGTTTCACTCCTTTCCATACGTTTTCCGGCTGCACGATACAAACCTCACGACCTTCATGTATTCCCAATCTGATATTCACTGCTAATAACTGTATAGTGACGATACCAATGAAAGACGCAAACACATCTATTCAGGACTGTTTCCAGTATCAGATTAACGCGGCCATGCATACGGCTCATCATACAACGTGCCCATATCCCTCAAAGTAAACTAACATTTCCCGATCAGTTTATTTCTTCTTCAATGCATCAAACCTGGCCGTAAGGGCCGCAAAGGCGTCTTCCGGCTTGTCCTGCTTCTCTAGACTCTTCTTCGTCTGCTCGATCAACTTTGCTTCGGCACTCGCCGTCTCGGTATTCTTTTTTGATGCGGCCTTGCCGTCCTGCCAGACATACTCAACGAAATCAACAACGTCGCGCGCGATATGGTTGAAAGAACTCACCTTCGGCGTTTGTTCATCCTTGTCGACTGACTTGCCCGCATCTTCTACAGATTCCGTCACTGGGACTTCTTCTTCGACCTCCTCCTGCTTTAGCCGGTCAGACGTCCAGTTGATCCCATACCCTCGAGCGATCTCCTGGAGGTACATGTCTACCAGTTCTGGAGGTGGTACGTAAATGGCCAGCTTGGAAAGGACTCGAGGCGGTACACATGGCGGATCGTTGTTCACGACCGATAGGGCAAATGTCCGACCGAACTTCTGCATCAGCATTTCTCGTAGCAGATGAAGTTCTGTAGGAACATATCGGTAGAAGGAGGGTGAGTCGTGAGCTCTACTGGGCGTATATGCACAGTCCTACCTTTGAGTTCGGTATGGGGTGCTGCATAGATAATCGCACAGACAGCATCTCTCAAGCTCGGGTCCGGGGCGTCCTTGCTACAATGGGCGACAACAATTAGAATGAGCCGCTCGCCCGAAACTTGGAGTACTGAGATCAAACTCACGAAGCATCCAGCAGCGCAAATCGGGCGGAAAGAGTCTCGGTATAAAGCTGTTTGCGAGATTCTCTGTGTCAGCATACACAGTCACCCGCCTCGGGTTCAGATAAGACCTACCTCGACAATTTCCAAAAGTTCCACCTATATAGAGCAGAGCTCGTCAAAAGTTGATCCCCCTGTGAACGCTTCCAGAGTGCTACCGATCGGCCCTTACTCACATGTATATCATCCCCAATCAACGTTTCTACCCGCAACCTCGCAGTTTCGATTCGGCCTTTTGTCACTAGATCTGCGATCTCTCTTCTTGATCTGACGAGCAAGAAGTTGTATAGGGTCTCAGACGGTTCAAATAGGGTACTCGAACGGAACAGCTCATGCACTTACTGCTTGGCTAGAGCCAGCTTCTTTTCCTGCATTATCGTGAGCCGCTGTGCAGCCAACCTTTCGAAACCACAAGGTAAGCTTTCCGGAATCAGTGATCATACGAGATGTTATTTCTAGACAACAAGACACACTTCAATTGAACCTAGTGACATGTAGAAGGTCATCGGTTAGCAGGAAGTGACTTAGCCGACTCTTGGAATACAGCAGACCTACTCTCGCCTTTTGAGAGTGCCAGGGAACCATGTTGGATATGTAGTCCTCGGATTTCTACGAGAAGCAATGATGAGGATGATGGATGTGCTTATGTTGCTCCAGGTCACAGCAATCCCATCGACGGGGCCCAGAGACGTATCAGCTAGTAGTCCTCGTAGTAGCGTTGATCAGTTGATCCAGGCAAAGACGGTCTGGTCGTCATCGGGGTCGGCCGAAGCTCGGGAGCAATCCGTGTCCGCTTACGGCATCCATCCGACGGTCAACAGGGCGTCAGATCGGCATCGTGTGTTGTACCCTGAACTTTCCATACAAATAGGATCCCAGAATTCACATCTACAACGGTAATGCATTTTTGGTATCAAGGGTCCCTTGGCCTGTTTTTGCTACTAGTTGGGCGGCCTCTGCGTTGCGTTTTCCAGAAAGCGCATCATAGGAAAACGGCAGGAGCGTTCTCGATCATCCACTCGATGGAAAGGGCTTTCCCAGCCTGGAAGAGGGATGTGGTTATCAGCACAATCTCTTGCTGGTGAGCAGTCCGGCGTGTCACTGACCATGTCTGCAAATTCTCTTGAAGGATCCGCCGATCGCATCAACGTAGCTGCGAGTAAGGTATCTCTCGAGTCAGGTAAGATGTTGTGAAAGCCGTCTCTCAGGCACTCACGTCCAAAGACCACTCCGAGGTTGCGAGCGTTCATCAAGTTTTCTGCACTCGAGCTCTTGACGCTGTGGATATCACTAGTTTAGCCATGTTCGACATTCTAGTGAGCCGATCGCACACTTACCGATGAAGATGAAGCATAAGAGTTCGGAGAGTGTTATAATGCTCGGTCGGTAGCTGTGTCAAGAGGGAAGACAAGGCCTCGAACTTGGAGTCTGGCTCGCGTATAGCTGTGTCGTATGCGCACACGATCAGTTGTCTGCCCTCCTACGACACACTAGCGCGACTCACAAGCTGCAGTCACAAACAACTCGTGCAGTCCGTGCGTCAGGAGAGGATTAGGCAGGGCTCGGAAGTACGATTTGAGGACGGAGGTGATCGAGTTGATGTCGTTGAACCGATCAATGTCGTTGAGGTCGAAGGAATCGTAATTGCCCTTCTCAAACAGCTGGGTGATGGCTTTCGAGAGGGATGATCCTCCCGTCTTTCGGTAGATGCCCTCATACTCCATTCCTGTTGATTGAGCCAAGTCAGTTAGCGATAGCCGTAGCAGAGTCTATAGGTCCTACGCGTGACGCACCTTGGGTTTCAACCGCTTCAATGCACTTGGTCACGATGATAGGCACAGGTTGGCCATCTTCCTGCACCTGCTCTGTCAAGTCACGCCCGAACAACGAAGGTCCAGTTACTGTCACTAGAGGTGCAAGGTCCGGAGAGTCAGCTGGCTATTCATGAGTGGCTACGGGTCAAGATGTCTCTCACCTGTCTCCACCGATGGCTCTTCACGGATATGCCCCGAATGACTACCGGAACATGATCCTCCAAGCTTGTCGACGCATTTCGTGTGACAGTAAACTCCACACACTGATAGCCAAAAGCACTCAGAAAAAATTGCGACCTCTCATCTGGTTTATTCTCAGGGCGAGCTTACCTGCACACCGAACTTCCTGCAGTCCCCACATCTTGTCGCCGCAATGCTCGCATTTGGAAAATCTCAAAATGCTAGTCGGCTGGAAGACGTGTTCCCGCACACCAGGATCGTTGCTTGGTCGCGTTTTGTTCTTATCGGGAGGAAGCGCCAACGGTCGAGATATGGAATTGGAAAGCCCGCTAGGTTCAGGGCCTTTTGAGGACTTGTACCACTTGAATCGACGTGCAGCCGGTGCTGCATCGATCGGATCTGCTCGCCCGTTTCTTATCTGTCTGAAGTTCTCGTCCGGCATCTCGTGAAGAGTGGCGCTCGTTGCGATAGATGACAACGAGGGTGAGCCTGAGATGTGGTGTTTGACACCAGGCCGCATATACGCAGAGGGTGCTCTGGGTCGAGCCAAGCCATCCTGCATAGACTCGGTCTGCTTAGTCAGCCTAGTATTGAGTTCCGCTAATTCGTCGTTCTTGGCGGACAAGGCAGCGGCTTCCTCGAGATATAGGTCCCGCGTGCCACGAAGCTCAGCTATTTCTCGACTTAGCCGTTCGTGTTCGAGAGTCAGAGGTTGAAGTTGGGTCTTGTACTGTTCTTTGACAGTGTTCAACCGTTTGGTCAAGGATCGCGCCACCGTAGCGCCTTTCTCGACCGGATCAACATTTGGGAGATCCGAGTCCCTACCGGTATGCAAGTTTGTCAGTACCAGGCGTCACTGGATGTCATTTCCAGCCTCCACAGTCACTCACGTCTTTGTAGCCGCCAGTTCCTGTACTTCGGCCAAGGTGATGTCTCGCTCAACCCTCAGCTTGGAAACATCCTGCTCAAGTCCGCTCAAGTTTGTCACGAGATCGCTGGATTGCCGCTTCAGACTTTCCTGGCGCCGCTCATCTTCCGCAATGAGCGAGAGTCGGGCCGTTTGCCCGTGAACTTCCGCCTTTAGTCTCGCCACCTCTGTCTCTGCCTCTAGCCGAGCTTGTACCGCCTTTTCGTATTCCTCGGATGCGACGGTCATACCTTCCATATAGTGAAGGCTGGTTCTCTGTTCAAGTCGTTGCGATAATTAGCATTTGCATGATGGGATTGCGGAGACAGATGCACTGACCCGTGCTCCAGAATACTTGTCCTTCAACACCGTGACTTGATCCGTCAATGCCTGAATCTCGTTGACTGCCCGTTCGAGCAATGTCTTCTGGATCGAGACTGAACCATCCAAGCTTGTTGCAGTTGCTGTGCTTGCAAGCAGAGCTTGCAGAGCCGGTACAGTGGTTTCGAGCGTGGGGATCTTCAGCTCGCTCAAGTCAGTGACTAGCTCTTCTGACGACTGGCGATGGACCGCAAGTGTGGGTTGTCGCCTTTGTCCGGTTTCATCTGACACTAGGCCGTTATTCAACGACCTAAGGCTATCGGACCGCTGGGGCCTTTCCGTGATCTTGCTCGCGTCGGAGGCATAGGCGGCCATAATCGTTTGCAGCGGGGGACTGTGGCCGAGGACCGGAGATGATGGCAAGGAATTGGAACCTGGAGCCTTTGTTGGCTTTTGCAGCGGTGTCACACGTTCCCCAGCAGCTGTTTGCAGACGAGATCGACCTGGCGATGCCTCTCTAGCGGCAAAAGCTTGTTTGGCTTTTTCCGGAGAAGCTTTGACTTCAGCCAGGAGTTTGGCGAAATCCGGATCGCTCAGAGAGAAGCCTAGATTTGACCACGCAGGAGCATCTATGCGAGGCGGTTCATATGAATTAGACGGCTGCGATGGCAGACCCTTATTTGAATTGTTTTCCTGAGTCGGACCGCGTTGATAAAGGGTCTTCTCCTTGATCGTGACATCATCTCTATCTTCCTCGCGCCTGTCGGTGCTCTTGGCAGCCACAGTGTCCAATGAATCTGTCAAGCTGCTTGAGCGCGGTGGCGTATCGGAGGCCTGTCCTGTATCTGAAGCGGCTCGAATCATTGGACTCCGAGGTTTGGGTCCGCCATAAGCTGGAACCGTGGGAGTCAGGCGGCTACTGGAGGCTGGGTAGCTCTTCAGCGTAGGACTACCTGTATGGGTTGCCGATCGGGCCCCAGCCCGCTCATTCTCCCGAGCTTCGGCATCGGTAAAACTCGCTCGAAGGGGCGAATTCGGCAGAGGAGAGTGACGTCCCGCTGAGAAGGAGTCCATGACCGGAGAAGGGGAACTTCGGCCGGAAAAGTAGTCCTTGCTCGAGTTGGGAGCCGAGCTCGAGGCGGATTGTACTTCTTCTTTGTATTGCTGCTGTTGGTAGTTCAGCACCATCTCGGGGTTGATGGAACCTCGTTTATCCGCTCTTGATGTAGAGAGGGTACTCAGCCCACCTACCGGTCCGACTCCCAAGCCAATAGGGATCTCAGATGAAGATTGATGATTTACACCTCCAGGTTGATTCCTGTTTCTTGAGTTGGGACGTTCGGGATCGACGGTCGAGGCACTTCCCTGACCAGACTCGCCTCCAGAATAGTAACTCATGTCGATCTCGACCCCTGGACTGAGCTTTCGCCGTGAATTCGACATCGGTGAAGGGGAATGGCGATGGCGGTCAAGAGAACTTCCCTGCCGCGACGGGTCCTCTCGCCTGAACTCTGAATCCAGTCGAGGGGACCCTAACTGGATGGTTTCACTAGCTGACGATGCTCCACCTGGCTCTGGTATGCCGATGAAACCATGTCTAGAGGGGGAAGGTGTCAAACCTGCTGGTGTTGACAGTGCACTGATCCCAGACAGAGCCTCGGGGCGAGGACTCTTGCCTGGCTGGCTGCCCCCCGCAGAATCGGCTCTCGCCCTCTCTGTCGCGCTTGAATTGCTGATGATGGGGGCAGGACGTTCGCCTGCGCCCCTCACCCGCTCCTTCTCCTTGTCTTTCTCCTTCTCGCGCTCCTTTTTGGCCCGAGCTCTTTGCTTGGCTTCGGCGTGACGTCGCGACCGCGCGACTCGTTCGTTGTGACACGTCTATGTGATTGGTTTCGGAATGGCTATGTCAGCATTGTATGTCTTGGAAGCCGAAACGCAGAGTTGTGGCTTACCATGCAGTAGATTCCCTGACTCGTCTTTGCAAAGACCAGTTCTTCTATCCGTCTCGAACATTGCCTACATGTGAAGCAATCGGCATGATAACTCTCGTCCCCGGTCATGATGGCCTCTTCGGTAATGGGCAATTTGCACACATAACACTGATACGAGCATGACGAGCAGACCGGGTCGCCATCCGAGAGAAGCAGGAGGTTCGTGTCCGCCGTCACCCGGTTGTTGCACTTGATGCACCGGAAACAATCGACGTGCCAGAGTGATTTGCTGTCGGAGCGCATGTGAGCCGGGTGATTGTACGAAATGAAAAGCAGGTGACAGGGCGTCAAAAAGAAACAATCGAGTATCGGTCAGTTTCTAGCGCAACGCCGGAATGGGATCTATCGCTTGGCGATAGAATCATGGACGCTCACCCAAAAGCGACCACAATTCCACCGCTTGCCTGGTCGATGAGTTTGGAGCACCCTCCACATTCGACCTTCTTCCCGGCAACCATGTCCATCCGGGCGAGTTCCTGCCTCTGTGCTGTCTGGGACATGGTCTTTCTCACGCTCGTCTCCCCCTTGGGCTCATCCCCATGAGAGTGCGAATGCGAATGATCAACGTTGGAAGTCACATTTTCCGGGTGATCATTCGACGTGCCGTGGTGTGATGCAGAGCCGGTGGCCTGAGAGTGCCCATCGTGTCCGTCGTCTGTGTTGATTTCGTGACCCTGGCCGTTGACTTCGCGAGGGAAAGCCATGCCAGGCGACCCGGGTCGTCGGCCACCCGCTGCGAATGGGTGAAATCCGTGCGAATGTGGAGAACTAGTATGATTTCCGTGACTAGATGTGGTGGAAGATGCTGAAGAGGGAGGGAAAAATGCGTCCGAATGGTGGTGATGTTGTTGTTGGACGTGCGGGGATCTCGAGCGTGAAGATGTCGGCTGATGCTGTTGTTGATCAGAGAGGATACCCATGGCCCCAGTTCTAACGCTTCCGGATCACATATAGGGCTCCTGAGAGATGTTGCATCAAGAAGGCGGCGTCCGTAGCTACCTTTGTCGACGGTGAAACCGAGTCGGCGAGGGCACTTCGAATTCCCAATTAATTAGTAGTGATTGCAAGAAAGGTTTCGAGATGCCGACGGCGGAATGGGCGACTTTTGAGCACGACTTTGGCGAGCGCCCGGTTTTCCGCCAGGTATTCTGTTGGATCTATATCAGTGCGAGGTGTAATCGTTGACGGGACTGAGGTGTCGTCTGTAGGAGGTGATGGTGATGATAGAGATGATGGTTCATGGAGTGATGCTGCTGCCCTCCTCCCTGCGATCGAGCGAGTTGTCGCGTTCCAACTGATCCGACCGTCGCAGTCACAAGTAAAGCGGTCAAACCAACCAACCAACTCTTGGCTTTTTTTGGAACACACTTACCTGAACACAAAACAATCACAGTCACCTCAGATATCGGGCCCTAGGCCTATAGATGCGTAGCTAGAGTATCGATCGCTAGGACACTACAGGACCCACCACATAGGGGTTCAAACGCGCGCTGAAGAGGTTCATCCAGGATATAACTATAACTGCAAGGAAAAGAAGGCCCCTTCGCTGGTATATCGTTGCCGCAATTGCCAGGCCTCAAGCTGGAAGCTGCATCGATCGGTATCTGGGAATTCAGTAGTAACCATGAATTTTCGCTCGAAGCTGCTCGCCATCCAGAGCACAAAGCTCGCGGATTTGACGTCGATACGGAATTCTGCTCCACGGAAGGCTAGCGAGGACCAGGATGTGGACGAGATCGTCCCGGAGGTCATCTCTTTGAAGAAACTCAGGCTGGACGTCAGGAATGACTGGCAGCATGCTTGTGAAGCGTATGCCACTTCTCACGACGGAGAACAGCTGGACGAGGACCTCATAACGGGATATGTGGAAGGTGCTGTAAGGGAATACGTTTTGGACAGGGCGGTGAGTTCTCGATTCACAGCCAGATAGCGAGGGGGTAGCCATCTGATTGTTGTATCGAATGCACCAGTACGAGGAACCAAGCTTCGCCTCAAGTACCGAATCTAGGTCGACGTTTTACCAAAAGTTGTTCGACTCGCTCGATATCGGGCTTGTCTTGTTCGAAGTCGCCTACGGTGAGCTGCATACTAAGTCATTGCCTGAGCAAATCGACTCAACCGTACCTTTCATTTTCCTACCTATCAGAGCAATATCAAACCACAGCTTCGTTAGACTCTGGCGCATCGCTCAGTTTGATCCTAGAAGACTTGGGGGATGTCCTGTCTGTCCAAAGCTGGAGCGTGATCTTCGGCTGGGTAGAGCGCAGAGCTGAACAGATCACAGCAGTAAGCCCCGTGTGCTCGGGACTGTCGTCTCGATCGTTATTTCTGATCGCGTCTGCGTTGTAGGGAATGCAACCATCTAAAGGGAAATCTTTAACGCTGCTGAAGCTGTTGAATCATCTCTTACAACAAACGTCTCATGTGATGGTTGATTTCGAATCCAGTACGGATACGCTTCTGCTGAGAGCCCGAATACACCTGTTCATTACCGAGTGGTTCAAGCTGAACGACATGAGCGGCGTCAATCTGCGAGGAGAATACTCGGAGATGAGGCAAAGGTGGCCGGGAATGAACGGTGATGATGAGGACGAGGAAGATGAGGAGGAAAAAGAGCTTGAAGCGGGCGCGAGGGAGGATCTGACCGAGACCAAGGTGGAAGCAGAAGATGCCACGACGATGGAATCGAAGGAGATCGAGGGCACCGGTCCGGAGGTACCCAACGGCCAAGCAACAGCAACGGGGGAGAAGCAGGCCGATCAGCAGGGAACGACAGACTCAGAGACAGGAGCTGCTGCTGGTAAGCAGAATCCCGAAGATGCTGCGGATCGTATGGAGGTGGATGGGCCAGAAACACAGGCCAAGTCAGAGGAAGAGGCCGATTCTGCCGTGCCAAAGCAGGAGGACCTCTACTCCGTGCTATACCATCTTCAAGTCGCCTTCACCAATCCGCCGTCTCTCGCCGGTTCTCGCCCAGTAACAGCGGCCAGTACATCTACCTCTGCGAGCGAGACGCCCATACAAGCTTTCAGAAGGCGGACAGGCGTCCTTCTCAACGAATTGAGTAGTCGGCGAGGGGAAGCCATTGAGATGGCCAAGAGCATGCGAGAGGCGGCTTTAGCCGGCACTGAGGAGACTGATCTGCGGACAGACGAGTATCCGGCTTTTCTGGTCAACCGGCGGACTTTGGAAGCCGATGTGAGATGATTACACACTCGATACGTCTGAAATTTTAGTCTGACGGTATGATTGCCTTCAGTTGGTCAACCCGATATATCGCAAGCGGATATACGCACAGTTTCTGGTTCTATTACAACAAATCGCGCAGTTGACGGAGAAGGAGAGGCCAAAGCATCCTAAAACGCCGCAATTCCCGCCATCCTTTTTTGTTGAGGTGTCAGATGTACGCACGCCGTCATGGGATCCGACTGCTCGAGTTCTAGCAGAGCTGATGTGCCTATCATACTTCTATTTCAGGCTGACTGGGCAGGCGAGACTGCTAGTCAGATCAGGATCGAACTGATGAAACTACCTGACGGAAGGGACTTCGAAGCTCGGATCCGCAAAATGCTCGAGATGGATAGACACTATGTTCGTGTCTTCGCGCTCTTCCATCACACAGAAACGAGCTGACCTCCCCGATCCGCTTGACCGCAGGCTCTTTGGAAGCAGCTATCTTGTCCACCTTTAGATCAGAAACCAGCGGAAGATTCGACCTTGGAGCAAGCCGAGATAAACCGGAAGCGAATCATTGCTCCTTTGAAGCCGTATCGGTGGTCTGCCGGAACAAAGAGTTTGAGCCGCCTAGGTACCGACCCTCTGACCGGTGTCGATCAGCTCAAGGGTTTCAAGGTGTAAGTGTTCTGAATTTCTCACCAGATAGTGTAGCCGTTCTGACCGGTCGGGCGGGGGGTTCATAGAGCGGAGACTGTGCAGAGCTTGAAGGAAAAGTATGACCGCGAAGTTGAAGAGGAAGAGGACGAAAAGGCTATGGGCCGGGAATATACCACAAAGCTGGGACCATTCGTCGAAGTGAGTATCCACACAGCTCTGTACTTTGCAATCCCTACTGATCAGGTATGGCGTCTCAGAACAAAGCATCTCTGTCATGGAAAGCCCTGCGCCTGGCCAGTCGAACCGATCTGAATGCCTTTCCGAAGGCGCGAAACGGAGATCTGCCGGACCTCGTCTCAGCCATCGAAGCGAGGCGATCGGAACAGGCTGGTACAAATGCTGCCGCTCCCGAAAACGAGGAACCAGCCGGTATGGACAACATTGGTGCTGACGGCGAAACGCCTGGGCCTGAAGAGGTCGCCGAGGCAGAAGGCGAGGCAGCAGCAACTGATGCGATCAAAGCGGAAGCTCCTTCGGAAGCGATGAATGTCGAGCCAGAAAAGGCGGACCTGCCGACCGAAATGATAGCTGGCGAAGCGTTGGAAACATCTGACTCTGCTGCCGCCGAGACCGAGTCAATGAACGTAGAACCGAAAGTGGAAGAGACAAAGGTGGATGATGCCGAGGCAGTGATGCAGGAGGGAGGTGTATGAAGGGGGAGAATCTGGGTCCAGTCTTCCATATATCAGGGAGATGAGTAGACGAGGTGTATGCGTGGGTCCCAGAGACCTGGATTACATAATCATGATACTAGCACCGCAGGACATGCTATGCTTGAAAGTCTATATCGTTAAGTAAGAAGCGTATACTTCGGTTGTCACGCCATAAAGTTGGTGGTCCATATCGTGTTGTATGAAGCACGTTTTGGTTATGGGGACCGTAAACCAGCGCTCTACTGCAGTGCGCGCATGGTCAACTCGAAGAACAAGAATGTCGCTCCGTTGGCTATCGACAAGGAGAGGTCAGTCACATTCTCGTCTTTTCGACTGATGCCATGGAATGCAACGTACCAAACGGCGACCTGACCAAGGTAGGGATCAATCCATTGGTGAAACCCTTGAGACCCTGGTTCTTCCAGGTCTTGCTGAAACAGTCCACCATGCCCGAGTAGACGCCTGCCCCTGACTGGATCTTCGATTTTACGACATCGATTCTGATGTGTTCAGAGATGACAGGATTCAGCGATGTCACGTGGTAGATGGTTCGAGTATGAGGGCTGATCTGCTACTTACGGGTAGACGCTGAACCAGAGAGCGTAACCGGCAACCATACCGGATCCAACGGCCCATAACGGGGAGATTTGATCTCGAGCGATGTTCTGAGTCTTGCAGACGTATTGAATCGTGGCTTCGTAAGCAGCAAAGTATGACCTGTCCAATCGTAGATCATTATGGTGAGACTCTGTAACTGGCGTGTGCGTTCCGTCCGCGGTACTTACCCGGAACCGAGACCATCACGCCAGATCGTCGGCACTTGACCCTGGAAGATCCCCTTGATCCCATGCGCTCGATACAGCTTGCTCGCAACGTCCAGAGGACCGTTGTACAGTTTCTGCTCTCCAGCTTTCGGCTTAGGTTGACCTTGCAGCTTGATTCTGATGTTCTCGATCGGCCCCGACAGGATCGTGTTGGCAACCCCAGCGAAAGCTCCGGCAGCGAACAGTTCTCCCATGCTCAGGTTTTGGCCAGGAGCTTTGTCCTTGGTGAAATATCGCTTGGCAGCTCCGAAAGCAGCAAATTGGATGGAAACGCATGCCCCGATACCGAGGAGAGGAGTCAGGGTTCCCTTGTAGAAAGCACGGGGACCCTCATTTTTGAAAACCTTGACGGCGACGTCGAGGGGTCCTTTGTAAGTCCCCGATGGTGAGGTCTGCTGCAAGACCTTTCTGTCAGGAGCAATATTTTCAGCTTTAGGTTCCAGTATCACTGCCCCCGACAGCCATCGAACCCCAAGAATGACTCACACCAAGTCGAAAGGCTGACCGACCAGCACCTGAGCGACACCGCCAACCGTCCCAGCCAAGAGTTCTTTCTGGGTCGGACTCAGGTTCAACCTGTTCGCACGTTTAGCCTGAGGTCCCAGCGAGAGTTCAGACATGGCGAGGACGTATGGGAGTGGGCTATCCGGGACGATCCAAGCTGCAGGCACTGATGATACAAAGGATTTATCTGATCATAAATTTATACTTGCAAACGTCTAATCTCGATTAGAGTTTACAATTCCATGGTGCTTATCGCTTTGGAATCACGTGACAAAGTAGATTAGCGACTGACTCGTTCCAAACAGTCAGGAAGGAAGTCAGGAACATTATATTTTCAACTGAGCTTTTCGGAACATCGACACCGGGTTACCCTAGCGTGCGCGCACTGGGGGTAATCCTGTTCTTCGAGACAGTTAGGCCCGCCGCTGCCCCGAAGGTTCCCCGTTCGACCTACGCCCGCGACATAAGTGGGCATTTTGGAGGCTAATGGCATGACGGTCCCTCCCATGATCTTCAACAAGGTCAACAAAATTTGCTTTTTTTTTCTTCTCTTCTCCCTCATCATGGTTGACTCGCATGACTCGCTTGACATTGAGCAGATACTAGACCGCGTATGTATCCTATTGCTCAAGTTGTCATAAAGGCCTTTTCAATCGAGATTTGAGACTTGCCGATGGCCGATGGTCCTTATCCAGAAAGCGCGAAATTGCAACGGATTCGTCGAGCCTCATGTGAGCTTTGGTAAGCTTAGTGGGATTGCGCTCGTGTACAACGAACTATCGGTACAAACGTACGAAATATAAGAGGCTCGCACCGCACCACGACGATGGTCCAGAGCCTCGCGCCGAGTATCCTGATGAGGTACTTTCAGGGTCACCTTTTTATTCGCGCCAACCTATCCAGCCAACGAAACCTCTCGCCATCTTAGGTCCCATCGCCTCTTCTCCCAGCCTATATATCGTCCACCCGTCATGCGAAAGCCATTCTTCGAGGAAAGCCGTTACCTGGAACGCAACAAAGTTAGCTTACGGACATGGTCGCGGTTTCATTGCGACCTTGGCGTCATCGTCAGTGTACGCACCACATCCGACGACCTCAGCTCGATGACGACCCAGACAAGTGTCTTTCTGCGCGTCGTATACCGGTCAAAGGTGGCTACGAGCGGTTTGATCAACGCTTCGTTATAGATGCAATCGATAGCGAGCATGAGGTCATAATCTCCACCCTCCTGCCGATTTGATGACTGAGAAGCCTTCTCCAAGCTCTGAAACCAATCGACCTCTCTGATCCCGACGACATCTTCCAGCTTGTTCTCCTTGAGATTTCGAGAGATGAGCTTGAGGTTGTCATATTGGTCCGTGGCGGTCCACGATCCGAAGATTTCGTGTAACAAGACCGAAGAGAGACCTGTTCCCGCGCCGAGTTCCAGGACCGAGGAGGTTTTGGCCAGAGTTGGGTTTAACAGAGGCGTCATTGTGGGAAGGGGGAAGTAGAACTGCTGCAACAGGAATTCGGCCAGAAAGAGGCTGTTGCGGGATACACCACATCAGATCTCGGTGACCTCGCTATCAAGCGCAAATTTCCTCACAACAGAGATGCTCACCTTGCTCTCCATACCACGCTACCTGAACCATGACATGCGCGTCAGACGTCCGAAACGTACGCTCCAATCCTCCTATGCACCCCGCGTACCAGTATCTCCCTTTCTATTCCTCAACGCGCCTATATCCTGGTGAATGCTGACCGAGATATTTTTGCTCTGAAGCTCGGACTTCTTCGCTTTGTGACTCTTGACCCTCGAATGCCGAAGCTTTGGGCTCGAGGCAGAGTCGAGAGGGACCGACGGTGGTTGAAGCTCGAAGTCGATCTCGAGGGTGTCTTTGTGCGAATCGAGGAAACCAAGGCCGCCCTTCCTAGCGTTGTTTGAATCTTCCGAACCGGTATTCGCGAGATTTGAGTAAAGCTCGAATGTCTCGAGTGATACAGAGTGTGAGGGATCAGCTTTTGTGCTGGAAGCTGTTTCATCGGTTTTATAACCGGCTCGACCCACTTCTTCATCGGCGTCCTCCACAAGCGTCCCGCCTGCGCCAAGCCGTATCAGATCCGACGGAGGCTTGAGAGGTTTTTCCGAAGATGAATCCATCAGGCAGACTTCTTGTTCTAACTAAGTTTGTCTACATGCAGTCTATCGATAATTTGGCAGACAATAATATGCATCTAACTGATAGATAGCTAAGCCCCTAGCCCCATGCAAGTCGAAGAGGGGTGAGCCATGAGCCACACTTCGTAAACAAGGCCCGGTCGACAACCGACAACCGATCATGATAATGAATATTTATTATCGAGTCGTTGATTACCATGTCCTTGCCTTCATAGAGTGGCAAGCTGTATCTGAACAGACGTTACGGATGATATCCTTCTCACCTAGAGCCTGCCAAAGGCGCCTAACAATGTCATCCAATCGGCCGACATCGCCGTCAGCTGAACCCCCTGCCAAACGCGCTCGAACGAGATCTCCTTCACAGGCCGATGGAAACTATGACGGGGAGGCCGAACTGGTCAGAATCAAGAAGCGTTTGATCAAGGTCAAGCAGTTGAGGGAGAGGGGAACGTCTTTCGGAGCGGATGAGGAACAACAAGGTGGAGATTCTCGAGCTGCTGATGGGAGATCTCCTGATGGTGCTCAGCCGATCAACAACGTCAAGCCGATCGAGGAACAGTTGACGCCGATGCCGAAATCGAAATCGCCGTCGCCAGAATTCAGGATCCTGGGGAGTAGCTCGCGGATAGGAGCAGCTATGGAAGAACCTGTTGCGGCAATCTCAAACCAGCCTTCATCAGCTACAACATCAGCTACAACATCTTCGCAACCACCACCTCGTCAACCCATCTTTCTCCCTGCGGCAGTCCCAAGATCGACTCTCGCACCTCGTCGAGCCCAACACCCTCCTCTGGCATCGTGTCGATCGGTCTACAGCTATACCCGACTGAATCATATCGAGGAAGGGACGTACGGCATCGTCTTTCGAGCGCGATGCAACGAGACCGGCGGGATCTACGCTTTGAAGAAGCTGAAGCTGGAGGAAGAGAAACAAGGGTTCCCGATCACCAGCTTGAGGGAGGTCATGGCGTTGATGGTCGCCGGCGAGCACGAGAACGTGGTTGGAGTGAGAGAGATTGTCGTCGGAGATACTTTGAATCAGTAAGTCCATTCAAAGCTTTGGTCCGCCCGGAGCTCTTCTCCGGGTGTTCAAATCCCGACAACCGTTCATGACTCCCATCAGCCTGCCTCTTTGTTCTGTTACATGACACGATCCACCCTGGACTCCCCCCGGACTCGCTTGGCTTGAAATGGTCTCGCGCATAACACGCCGTCGATAGGATCTTTATTGTGATGCCGTTCATCGAACATGACCTCAAGACCTTGTTGGAGACGATGCCACATCCATTTCTCCAGTCCGAAGTCAAGACGTTGATGATGCAGCTGTTGAGCGCGGTAGCTCATTGTCATAGCAACTGGATCGTAGGTCATGTTGCCAGACTCACAGAGTTCACTGGAACAACCGGTTGATTCGCTTGTTCTTGATGCCTGTGTGATAGCTTCACCGCGATCTCAAAACGTCCAACCTGTTGTTGACAAATCGTGGGCAAATCAAGGTGGCCGATTTCGGGCTCGCTAGAAAGTTCGGCGACCCGTTGGGAGAGATGACGCAGTTGGTGGTGACGCTTTGGTACCGGTTAGTTCAAGTTGTCCCGTCGTGTATACAGCTCTGCCCCTAATGTGTTTCTTCGGTCACCTTGTAGGAGTCCTGAGTTACTGCTTGGTGCAAAAGAGTATACCACAGCGGTAGACGTCTGGTCGGTAGGCTGCATCTTTGCGGAATTGATGCAAAAGGACGCCCTGTTCCCGGGTCGAGGCGAGATTGACCAGATCGGACGGGTCAGTAGAGGGCAATGAACATACTTCGATCGCCGTCGATATTGACAGCGAATTCCGATTGGCATATCTGCAGATATTCAACCTGCTGGGCAAACCTACGGAGGAGATGTGGCCAGGATTCTCCAGGCTGCCTCTGACACGGACCATAAATCCTATTGGACCTCCGTAAGTGGCACCGGGACCTATCAACCCAAGCTGTTCAAACTCAAAGCTGAGCTGCTCGCATTCGCGCAGATACTCGTCGTTGCGAAAAAAGTACCAGTTTCTCAGCGATTCAGGGTACGACCTGTTGGCGTCTCTGTTACGATATGACCCGGAGGAGAGGATCAGCGCCGATGTCGCCTCGCGGCATCCTTACTTTGAGTACGTTTCGAGGGCCATGCGCGATTCTGACCCGATCACTCGCTGAATGTGAACATTCTGGCATCGCAGCGAATCGCCTTATCCGAAGCACCCCGACCTCTTTTCCAGCTTTCCGAGCGTGGCTGCAGGTGAAAAGTAAGAGCCCTGCTCATTCTGCATCTTGTCGAACCAAAAGCTGATTGTCATCCCTTCTCGCCGAGTATCAGACGACAAAAGATCAAATCCCCTAGCGCGCCCGTCCGAGCCATCGAAAAACCAGAATTCGACTTGGTCTGAGTTTATCCGCTTGTTTATGGTCATATGCGCATGTAGCAGTCGAGCATGTTGTATGGGCAAATATCTTTATATGATCCTGGTAGACGAACTTCAGACTATCCGTGCCGCGGGAAATAATTGGGCGCGACGGCTGTTGCTGATCGCGAGACGAGGTGGATGTACAATATGGCTCCGATGCCGACGACTGTTGAAGACGTCATGTTAGCTATGCGACGCGTCGATGCAAGTCGCCAGATGCCGATGACTCACGGTAGCCGGCGATCTTTTCCGGGACGGTGTGAAAGTAGGCCGAGGTGGTCCATAGCATCTGGCAAGCGGCAAAGGGGAAGTCTTCAGCCTTTCATTCCGTTTTTCCCCGGACGAGATACTCGAAGACTCACGAAGGACCACATCAAGACGAGCCCAAGCCCAACAACCATGCTCAACGCGTGCCCTGCCAGTTGCACACCCCCGATCCTTTTCCCCGGAGCTTCCACCAACGTGCCCCTCTCATACACCATCTTCAAAGCCGGGGCGAGTTGCCTGGTGATGATCGCCATCGACGCGAACAAGAGGAACACGTGTCCGCTCAGATCGAACCCTTCGAAGAACCTCGCTCGGAAATCGGTCGAGTCGACGTTGAACGGTTTGTAGAGCCCCTCTTCGGCGAGCTGTTTGGTCCTGGGCTTCAGCAGGGAAAACAGCTCGGGAAAGGCCGAAGGGTTGATGTTCCGGCCGTAAGAGCAGTATTCCTGAGGCACGTTGATAAAGGTGGTACCCGACTGGACGTCACCAGAATCATCGGCCCGGACGATAGGCAGCTGATCGATCCGGGTCAAGGAGGAAAAGGACGGGTTCTGGGCGAGTTGAGGCGGGAGAGGGAGTTGACAGACCGCGCCCGTGGTCGTCCTCACGTAACTCGTCATCCACCCGGTGACGACGTACCAAGCGAGCAAGTACAAGCCGATCTCGAGCGCTCGATGAGGTTTCGAGGGAAAGTACGGGTGGTGGTGCCTCGAAGGCGAAAAGATGGCGTGGGGGATAAGGAAACCGAAAGTCGTCCACGCCGCCGCGCGTTTGACGAAGATCCGGTTGAGGATGTTGCGCTTGTCGGCGAAATACCAGACGTGAGCGGCCGCTTTCGGTCGGAGGTCGAACTTCGAGGTAGAATATGCCGTATGGTAGATAGCATCCCAAGTGATTCCAAGGCTGTGAAGAGTGGCGGTGAAGGGCAAATCAGTCGGGCCGTCAGCGGACCGAGGACTGCAACATGGAGGGTCCGGCCAACTTACGCTACGACGACGCCGACAAAGATGACGACATGTACAGCCGGGTAGTTGAGAAATTTGCGAATTGGAGAGCTCTTCTCTTCGACTTGAACACGTCTTCTTCGTTTGAGCGTGGCCGTTGCTGTGCTCGTGCTCGTTGTGATTGTCGGATCTGTCGACGTGGAAGAAGTCGCTGCGGCGTATGATACGCCAGGACGGGGTTGTTGTGACATGGCGGTGACGAGGCTGGCTTGTTGGCTATTATGATCGTATCTTGTAGATTCCGAGGCTATATGTCTGTGATGCTATCCGCAACCGGGAACTTTTATATTTCTGTCGATCTGTCGAGAGGTTGTCGAGATGAAAGATCAACCTCTTTGAATATGCTCTTCATCCAGGAATCCTATGACGTAACCCCAACCCAGACCGTCGCTGCGGAAGCAAAATACGAAGAGTCACGTGAGGTGTATACACTGCCACGTCACCACACATGAGAGAAAGAGAGAGAGAGAATGTCCATCAACCATTTCGATTCTCACTACTGATGCACCTGACTACCGCCTCTTCTCCCTCGGAACACACCAACAGCTAACATCTCGGACAACATCTCGAGCACTCCTGACCATCATGAAGGCGCTCAAGTTATTCAGCGCCCTGGACTTACTAGCGGCCACGGCCACTGCCGAGACGCACCGTTACGAATCAGACATTTCGAAATTGCGAAACATCGTCATCCACTCGATCTACTCGCACAAGGATGTTTTCCTCAGAGAACTCCTCTCGAACAGCGCGGATGCGTTGCAAAAGCTCAGGATCACGAACCTAAGAGAGGGGCACGGGTTGGAAGGTTGGCAGGGGAACATCACGATCGAGGCGAGGAAGAATGAGGGTGGCAAAGGGGGGCAGCTGGTCATTCGAGGTGAGCCCGCGATTGCGTCTAGCAGGTCGGTTCGAATTCCCCTTCGCTAAACTTTAGTCGATATCATCAGATACTGGGATCGGGATGACCAAGGACGAGCTGGCTACCAACCTCGGTACGATCGCTAAATCTGGTACCTCCGAGTTTCTCCACCGAGCCGTCGGAGACTCTGCGAATGGCGGCGGCAGCGGTAACGAAGGCAGCGATCTCATCGGTCAATTCGGCTTGGGCTTCTACTCTTCCTACCTAGTCTCCCCGCGAGTCAAGGTGATCTCCCTCCCGGCCCCCTCGCCCTCGAACCCTGAGCCGGAACAATGGATCTTTGAATCCACAGCGTCTGGGGATGAGTTCTCCGTCTATCCAGACCCGAGGGGGAAGACGTTGAAATTCGAAGGGGGTGGACCTTGCGGGACAGAGATCGTGCTTGACTTGTCTGAGGACGGAGAGAACGATTGGGTCTTGGAAACGGATAGGTTGAAGGGGCTCGTGTAGGTCGTGTCGGTTCCTGAACCCGTTGGTCTTGGCTGATGAGCGGGTCTACCGATGCTCGATAACGTTTAATAATCCTAGAGAAAAACACTCGCAGTTCGCCTCAAGCTTCCCGATCTACCTACGAGTACCGACCACCCCTGAACCTGTCAACGCGGACGACGAGCTCGAGGTGGACGACGACAGCTCGAGCGCGCCGGGATCTTTCACATGGCAACGGTTGAACGAAAAGGGACCTATCTGGATGCAGTGAGCGATAGACCCAGGCTCGTTCAGATAGATGCCGTTGCTAAAACATCCATCTGGATCGATAGGGAACCGAAAAAGGTCTCCGAGGAAGAATACCGAGACTTTTACAAAACGCTCACCTCTTCGGAAGACGCCGAGACCCTCGGTTGGGCTCATTGGAAGGTACGGACGTCCACACCGACAAGTCAATCTCTCAGTGTTTTGATCGGATTCGTTTCGATTTCTAGGGTGATACCGGTAGCGGCGTCTCGTTCCGAGCCATGATGTACGTTCCCAGTGCCGTTCCTGACGATTTCTGGCAAAAGATTACCGCGGGGGTCAAAAATATCCGACTGATGGTCAAGGTGAGACATGGCGTACAACATCGTCTTCGAGGCCAACTGGGTAGCTGATTGGGCGTCTTGGGTTTCCTTTGCAATCTAGCGTGTTTTCATCACGGATGATTTGGGCGCGGATTATCTGCCTCAGTGGCTGAGGTTCTTGAACATTGTGGTTGACGGTAGGTCTCACAAGACAATCATGCAGACACCGGACGTAGAGTCTAATGCCATCTTTCTCTTACTACAAAAGCTGACGACCTACCGTGAGTCTGCTTCATGTCTCATATGACAAGGGGTTCTGATCATAGTGCGTTCGCAGTCTGAACG
Organism: Filobasidium floriforme; assembly: GCF_021052385.1. NCBI lineage: Eukaryota > Fungi > Basidiomycota > Tremellomycetes > Filobasidiales > Filobasidiaceae > Filobasidium > Filobasidium floriforme. Next base: position 1,036,778 of record NW_025763622.1, on the reverse strand, counting down.
TGTCACGAGAAACGCTCCAAGCGAACAAATTCATCAAGCAACTGAGGAATATCATTATTCGAAAGGCCCTCGACCTGTTCACGAGATTGGCCAATGACGACGAGGAGAACTTCAAGAAGTTTTCGACCGTGTACGGAAGCGCTTTGAGGGTAGGGATCCTGGAATCGAGCTCGAAAAAGGATCAGAACAAGCTTGCTAGCTTGTTGAGGGTCTCCTCGACCCGGTCCGACTTTACCAGTTTCGATGAGGTGAGCCTCGCGTCAGGACCACCCAGAAGGAATTCGGTGAAATTGAGCATAAACCTCGTTGGTAGTATGTCGAGAACCGTCGTGGCGATCAAAAGCAAATCTTCTACCTCGCGGGTGCGGGCGAATCGCCTGAAGCCCTCGCCAGATCTCCTTTAGTGGAAAAGCCAGTGGCGCGAGGTTACGAAGTGCTGTTACTGAATGCACCTCCTGATGAAAGTGTCATGTTGGCCCTGCGTAATTACCGGTGAGGAACGGGTCCCTCGTCCCACCGAGAAGAATCGCATTTTTCTGACGATATGAATGGTAGTGGTCTGACTTTCCAGGACGTCTCGAAGAAGGGACTCAAGTACGGAGACGAGGACGAACACGAGGCTGAAAAAGCGGAACTCGCTGCCCAGAACAAGGCTTTTGCGCCGTTGCTCAAATGGCTCAAGTCGCAGTTTGAAGGCATCGTTGCTGATGGTGGGTTGACTTGGGTTCTGAGGGCGATAGGGCATGTGTGACTGACTTTGCGCGACTTAGTGGTTTTGACAAACCGACTGGTCTCGTCGCCATGTGCCATTGTCGCAGGTAAGGCTGTCGCTATCCTCACAGACGTGACCTCGCGTCGCTCATGCATGACATGATGAAACACTTGCAGACAACTTTGGCTGGTCAGCTAACGCCCAGCGGCTCGCCATGGCCAACGCCAAAAAGGACGACCCCATGCTTGTCATGATGGCGCAGATGCCCAAGATCCTTGAGCTCAACCCGAAGAGCCCTTTGGTCGAAGGCCTACTAGAGAGACTGCTCGAAATGCCTTCGTTCGACGAGGACATCAATGAAGAAGGGACCGGACCCACTGCCGACGAGCTGGAGCTCCGTGAAAGCGCTGCGATTCTCATCGACACGGCCTTGATTCGAAGCGGATTCAATGTCAAGGACAGCAACACGTGAGTCTGATAGGCCGCTAGCGTGCGCCCGTCCGTTCATCACTGAGCTGCCTAGACTCTTTTCTCGATAGCTATTTCGACCGCGTCGAGTCATTATTGCGACGATCCTTGGGCGTCTCGTTGTCTGCTAGGACCAAATCAAACGTCCGCCCAGCTCCTCCTGTAGCCACTGGACCTCTCCCAGAGGTTGATGAAGAACCCAGTACAGAGGGATCGACCTTTGAACCTGCCGCCATGCTCAAGGACGCACAGTTCGAAGATTGGGCGAGCATCAAGCAGCGGATGAAGGAAAGCGGTGAGCAGCTCGAGGAGACGATCTTGCAACGAGGCGAAGAGATGGCCCAGGCGGTCAAAGATGGCGCTCAGGACGTGGCAGAGGGTTTGGGGCTGGGTCCAGATGACGATGACGGCCAGGCCGCCCACGACGAATTGTAGTATGCAATATAGTAAGCGCAAAGATATATCAAATGAACATCTCCTTGATCACACGATAGTTGGAGACCCCTTGAAGGGGAGGACCATATCATATCCAACTACTCAACAGAAGCTCAACAGGTTGGGACAATGTTGTCACCAGGCTAGCGTGAGCAGGATTAGGAACCGTGGCGAACGATCTGTCTCAACGTTGACACAGTCTGTGAAACTCGAGAGTTCTGCCATGAATGAGCCAATACAGTCAAGAATAGTTAGTTATAGGTCACCCGATGTATATATATAAACCTATCCAGACCCTGACCCCTGTGAAGGGGAAGGGGACCCGGAGACGTCCTGCTAACAGGTGGACATTTTTCTCATACAATTTCCAAATCCGAAAAAGCACGCTAAGTTTCCAAACACAAACACGGTTCGACGATCCGGACTCGCGTCCAGGATTGAAATTGGAAGAATAGATCGCTCCACCCTTCCGCGTTCAGTCCTTTCAGTGGTTCCCAATGTGATCGAATGCGTGTGATTGAAGATGTATGTATATATGATAAAGGGAGATCGGGTGATCAGGGATTGAGCGAAAATCAAATATCGGTGGTTGTTGTAGTAACGAGGGCGGTCTTCATATTGCAGTCCAGGTTCAGTCGATTTCAAAGAAGGGGCATTGTGTTGTAGTATATGGGTCGGTCCGGATGAAAGAAGGCGAAAGAAAGGTCCGGATCCGAAGAGCAAAAGCGAGCGAGCCGGCAGTAAAGAGAGACAGTCGAAACCAAGATAGGACCTCTACGAGTACGAGCCCACAGGTCCTCCGAAGAGAGACTAGGGGTAAAGAACCGACATCGAGATGTCAAACTCTTCTTGTTCGTCTCGGGTTGAGTGTTCCTTGGCTTAGGTCCTCTCGCCACGGAGACGACGAGCGAGTTGCAAGTCTGGAAAAACAGAGATGAAAGCGGGTCAGCGACTAGGAAGCGGAATGACAAGGAGGGCGGCGAGGAGAAGGACGTACCCTTGGGCTGGATGGTGACTCGCTTGGCATGGATAGCAGCCAAGTTGGTGTCCTCGACTGCGACGCGACGAATAAACGTTGTTCAACACGAGTGAGCTACCATCTCTCGGACGAAACCCCTTGAAACAGACGGCGCGCAGTACTCACAAAGGGAGACCAAGTAGGCCTCGCTAGCCTCCTGCAACGCTCCGATAGCGGACGACTGGAATCGGAGGTCAGTCTTGAAGTCCTGGGCGATCTCTCGAACGAGACGCTGGAAGGGGAGCTTCCTGATCAAGAGTTCGGTGGATTTCTGTGTTCCGCAAGATAAGAAGCGATCGCGAAGGGCAAGAAGGCATCCGAGTAAGCAAAGACCGTCCTGACCCAAGCCAGTGACTCGACCGAGGATCAAAGCCGGGACATGAGCTCACCTGGTACTTCCTGATCTCCCTCAAAGCGACGGTACCGGGCTTGTACCTGTGGGGCTTCTTGACACCTCCGGTCGAGGGCGCAGTCTTCCTAGCGGCCTTGGTGGCGAGCTGCTTCCTGGGGGCCTTGCCACCTGTACAGTGAGGAGACACCTTGTTAGCGATTTGCCTAGCGTCGGTCTGGTTCAATTTTGTCCCGGACCTGTGGATTTTCTGGCGGTCTGCTTGGTACGGGCTGTGAGAGGATGATAACGCGAGAGTCGAATCAGCCTACGTGTCCGACCTTCTCTCTAGCTATCGAGGCTGTGATGGCGACGACAGCGTGATTATTGACAATGATAAGGTGGATGTACTTACCCATGTTTGTGTTGTTGTCTTGCTGTTGTTGTCGATGTTGGGGTTGTCGAGACTATCGATCGTGATAGGAATGGAGGTGGGTGAGGTTGATGATGATGATGATGATGATTGTGTATCGTGTCGAGGGGGAGGGAGGGAGGCGAAGGGGCGAAGGGGAGGGAGGGGGAATACGCAGACGCGCGTACGAAAAGAGAGCGTCGCAACCCCCGTATACCCTGTATTCCCCTCGCAGTACCGCACCCTTCCCCGTTACGCACGCACGAATCCGCCGCAACTTGCAACATGCACCCTTTGTTGGTAAGTCGTAACTTGACGCGTCCGTGACTCGACGATTCCTAATGACGTGTCAAAGAGAAATCATGTGCAAGCCCTGTGGCGTGATTTACTTCCGATCGATCTGGATCGGGGGAAGCCGGATGTAATTTGACGGGGAGTGTGGGGGGTGGTCTTACGAATACTCAACATGGACGTTTACATTTTGCGACACTTTCACATTATTGTCGCCAACCTCTTGCTCCTCTACTGCATCTGATCCTGATACTCGAAGCTCTCGAACTGCCCCTATCATGACATCCTTTGTCCTCCGATCGGTACAAGACCGCCCCTCCTCATACCCCGCTCGGGACGAGAACTGCACATTTTGCCGGATCGTCGCCGAAAAGAGCGGAGCGTACGTCGTTTACGAGGACGAGGATTGTATGGCCTTTCTAGGTGAGTCATCATCGTCATGGAATATCCCGCTTAAAGTTTGAGTGTCTGAAGATAAATCCATATTCTCATCGTTTCCTGGCCCTTCAGACATCTATCCGATGAGACCCGGGCATACGCTCCTCATACCCAAAACTCACGTGGTGCGGCTCGCCGACTTGGATCCAACGAGCGCAGGCAAGATGGGAATGGCTTTACCCAAGGTGGTGAACGCCGTATGCGAGGCGACAGGGAATCCCGATCTGAACGTCGTCTGTAATCAGGGATACGCGCAGGCGGTACACGTGAGTCGTATGCTCAAGCACGAGGGGAGATAGTGAAATCAAGCTGAAACATGATGTCGCAAATCTTTCTACTCTCTCGTCTATCACCTGGAAACTACGGCGAATCGTATACAGCATGTGAGCCCAAGAAACCTTTTCCTATACGTCAACCCTAGAAGAAAGCTAAGCAGCGCCGCCGTCCTGTCGATTCCAGGTTCACTGGCACCTCATCCCAGCACCCACGTTCAGCTCGATCCCCAAACCCGACCCGAAACCACGAACATCCAATACCACATCCAGCTCGGATCCCGTAGGCGAACTCCCCGTGAACAAACTATCGGTGTCCTCGCCATCACGGAAAAAGAAGAACAACAACAAGTCGTATGAACACAAACCCGCCGGATCTTCCCCGCCGAGTCATCAATACATGTTGAGGGGCGAGATGGCTTATCGGTGAGTCCCTCCTGAGATGACGGTCTTGTCGGCGGCCTGCGCTGACGTTGTTCGATTGCGCCTCGCGATCTAGCGATTTCCTGGACGATGACGAGGCGGAGGGCTTGGTCAGGGAGATCAAGAGTCGGCTGTGAGCCCGTGCAACAGGTGGAATTGTATAAAGTTTGGTCCTTCGAATCAAGATTGATCAAAAGTCCGCGGTGTTTTGTATAATGAAAAGTTGGTAAAGTCGGGAATGTAATTTGGATACATAATAGCAAATGGACAGCGACGCACCTGATCAATCTGGCTTCACGCCATCGGATCCGTCTTTCAACCCGGTATGGTACGACCATCGTGGCCCCCCTTGCTCCCCTCCTTTGACCGGCAGTCAACACGAGGCGTACCACTACGACCAAGACCCGGTGAAGGGAAGCAAGCGAAGAAGATGGTCGAGCCCGCGGCGAAGAAGAAGGAAGCGAAGAAGATCGTCGAGCCCGCGGCGAGGCAGGATGATGTCCACTCGGCGGCGAGGTAGGCGTCCGATTCAATCTCTTTGAGAAATTCCGACGCCTCGAGTTTGCGCTCGATGATCTTGTTTTCCCGGCGAAACCTTTCGGGGGTAGCATCTGGGGTGAGGAGATCATGTGTGCAAGGAGGCGTGATGAAAGTGGGCTCCTCGTCGCTGTCTGGCGGGGTGATGTGGGCATTGGTGCAAACTCCAGTCTGGCCCAGGCCGGCGGGACCAAAGGTTGAAGAATAATGTCGAGCGAGCAAAGCCCTCAAGATGATCTTTCTGCAAGAATCCTGCGCAATAGCAGCGTCCTTCTTGATGCAAATGGGATTCCAAAAACCAGCTTTTATCGCTATCGGGTTGGGCACAAGCCCCTATGCGACTTTGTAAGGAGAGGAGTGTAAGCCCAGATCGCTGCTCAGGTTCGAGGTGCATGTTTCATCAGTGCGGCGTTGGGGGACAGGGACATCTTGCCTCCCCTCGCCAACACTCCGATGTCTCGTCGCCCGTCTCGACCCTGTGGGCCCCCGTCAGCTACTCGAATCCATCCGCCCCGCAAGTTGCAAAGTACAAGAGTTGACCAGTTTCTTACCGGCTTGCAGATCATCATGTCGCTGAGGCAATCGCCAACAAGCCCAAGGTTGATCTTGGGGCTCGATATTCAGGTTCTGTTTCCTGGCCGAAATACTGATCATGCGATCATCATGCCATTTCGATTTGCGTTACAACCATTGATAGCGTAGCTTTACGAGCCACCCCGGTACTACAACTTGGCCGCGATCAAATGCCCGCCCTCGATGGGAACCGTCGCGCCCGTGATGAACTGCCCAGCCTTGCCGCTCAACCACAAGCATGCCCCAACGACGTCGCTCGGTTCTCCGACCCGGCCGAGGGGCATACCTCGGACGATATCGTCCTTGAACTTGTCCAGCGTCGCGGCCATCATCTTGGAAGGGAAGGGTCCGAGGGCGAGGGTGTTGACGTTGATGCCGTCGGGGGCTAGACGGCTGGCCAAGTGGCGCGAGAGGCTGCGAGCGGGGCGAGACGAGATCAGCCAATGGTCCGTCCGGATTGATTGAGGGGAGGACAGGGGGAAAGACGTACTGATGCAGAGCGGCTTTCGAAGACGAGTATGCGTACGTCTCCATGGCCGGAGGAATCTCTCCGTTGATACTTCCGATCTGATCGACGCAATCCAAAAGCAGTTTAGCACACTTACTATTTACAGCTACTCAAGTCGAATTGAGCCTCACGTTGATGATCCTACCAACCCCACCGCCTTCAGCACCTTTTTTCAAGAGGGGCACCAACTTTTGACTGAGCGTGAACACTCGTTGGACGTTGAGCGTCATGAGCTTTGTGAACGCTTGGTCCGGATAGGTCTCGAGGGATTCGCCCCATGTGGCTCCAGAGTTGTTGACCAGGACGTTCAGGACTTTAGGCCACGGAGGGGAGGAGAACAATGTCAGATGAGAGAGGCGTAACAAGGGAAGGAGGTCTCTGTCTTACCTTTTTCTCGTCGACCCATCTCCTCTGCGAGCTTGACGCACTCGTCGTACCTAGAGCCAGCCGCTCCCATAGTCAGCTCACCGCTCACACGCACACGGTCCTACTACACAAAAGAACATGCTCGACTCACTTGCTCAGGTCAGCGACGATAGGAATACACTCGCCCTTCCCGAGCTTGTTCAGTTTGTCGGCCGTCTCCTTCAGAGCGCTCGGGGTTCGAGACGAGATGTAGACTTTGGCGCCGTTCTGGACGTAGCCCGTGGCGATCTGAGCGCGTTAGACAGCGGGGTCATCAGCTCGAGGTCGGGTATAATGAGGAGAGGACAGGCCTAGCCGAGTGACTTGCCATCTCTCCGACACCCCTTCCACCTCCGGTGACTAGAACCACCTGTACGAACAGGCCATGACCGGGCGATCAAGGTCAGTAAACCAGGAGAAGACGCTGTCAGTCGCACATCGGCCCTGCGACTCACCTGTCCCTTGACGTTGAAGAGTGAGCTTGCATCGAGTCCGGACATGCTTGACTATGATTGTGTTTGATGTTCGGGATGTGGTAGCGAATAGGTGTTGATGGATGACAGTGTTCGCTAACGATCGAGATGTTCTAGTTTCTGATTGCAAGAACTTGTAGGTACACTTTGTCTGTTTGTACGGGATGTTGTGATTAACCGGAATGGGACGATAGCCGGGGGGGGGATTGATGATTCAACAATTACAATTCCCTTATAACACGTCATTTGTCGATCCCTGGCGGAGGATTGGGTCGGTCATGACCGATTGTTGATAACCGGCAGCGCCATCGATACCGGATGCGGCCGAGAGCAGCATCTGGGGCTTCGCAATCGTAGATCCATCCATGATCTCGAGTTCAGATCAAAGGCATACAATTACATCAACACTAACCACTTGACTCCGTTCAACCTCCTCTGCGTCAAAGAGATACTGCCGACAAACCATCATCAACATGCTCACAAACCTCATCCCGCTGCTAGCTCTGCTGGCCCTGGCGCCCAGCTCGATCACCGCCTCGCCCATGATCGCCAACGCCCCTTCGCAGTCCGCTCTCCAAGCTCCTTCCCCGCACGAGCTCTTCCGATCCGCCCTCTTGACGGACGACCAATCTTCACACATCAGGAACGCAATGTACGAGTGGAAGGAAGACGGGTTCGATCTCGACCTGAAGGAGAAGAGGTTGATCAGGTTTGGAGAGGATGAGGTGCCCGTCTGGATGACCGAATTGGAGAAGATCGAGGCCAAGGCCAAGGGTCTTAAATTCATGGATATGTGAGTCCAGTCAGTCGCAGAACATTTGACACTAGCTGATAAACACGGTTTCCGTCTTGTCGACGCTTAACAGCACTGATCACCCCGATCTTGGTTTCGCATCGTTGATCTCGCCCGGAGGCAAGCATCAAAAGGTGTTTGGTGAGTGCAATGGCCTTATTGAGATTCTTCCACATATCTGGTGTTTATACGTCATCTATCTTTTTCAGAATACCCTTCGCCTTCCAAGGCCAACAGCACGACCAACAATTACATCCACTCCCTCTTCCCCAGCATTTCAACCGACTCGATGCGCACCTTCCTCGGCCACTTTTCCGGCGGTTTCCGAACCCGGTATTACAAGTCGTCCACCGGTGCCGAGTCGTCCAGGTGGTTGCAGAGCAAGGTCGAAGAGTTTGCCAAGCTGAACAAGGCCACGAAAGTCAGCGTGAGGGCGTTTCAACATCCTTGGGGACAGAGCAGTATTATCGCTAGGTTCCCGGCGGCTGGGAAGAAGGACAAGAAGAGGAGCGTCGTCGTCGTCGGGGCTCATCAGGACAGTACCAACTTGTGGCCATTCTTGCCTGCTCCCGGAGGTGAGTCGAGAGCGTCGTTGGCTTGCCCCTTGGGCCTTACAAGACCCTCTCGCTGATCCTTACCCCATGGTCCCACTCGCTCTCGTAGCCGACGATGATGGGTCGGGCACGACCTCGACCATCCACGCCTTCAAGGCGCTAAACGAAGCCGGCTACGTACCTACGGAAAGCGACCTCGAGTTCCACTGGTTCAGCGCCGAAGAGGGCGGTCTCCTCGGGTCTCAAGCGATCGCCAAGGAATACGAAGCCGAGGGCGTCGTTGTCAAGGCCATGGTCCAGATGGACATGACCGCCTGGGTAAAGAAGGGGACCGAGGAGGTCGTAGGAATCATCACCGACTTTGTGGACCCGGCCTTGAGCGAGTTTATGACCAAGGCTGTTGGCGCTTATCGTAAGTCTGAGCGTTTCTGGGGTGAGATACAGGAGGATTATGGGCTGACACGCGGTCTTCACCTTGTTTAGTTGATATTCCGTTAGTAACCGCATAACTAACCTGCGTTGTATCTGAGGCCACACTAACATTGCCTACACTCTTTCCGACAATCAACGCAGTGCCGTTCCTACCAAGTGCGGTTATGCTGTAAGTCTGCTGGGAAATACGCGTTTTGCGACATCGAGAACGGTGACTGACAAGGCGAGCTGGTGTGACTGTGATCGTAGTGCTCGGACCACGCTAGTTTCTCTCAGGCTGGATACCAATCCGCTTTCACCATCGGTGAGTCGTCGTTGTCATCGTCATCACCCACGCAACCTCCAATCTGACACTCTTTGACTGCCCCGTCTCTGCCTCCAGAATCGACCTTTGCCGACTCGGACAAGCTGATCCACTCTACCGGGGATACTACCGAGCACGAAGAGTTCTCTTTCAACCATATGAAGGAGTTTTCAAAGCTGGCTATCGCGTTCGGAGTCGAGCTGGCTGGGTACGAGGGCAAGTGAGCGAGGGGGAAGTATCCCGGCTGATCGCAATCTCAGCAGCCAAGGGAATGAAGGAGGATGGAGAGGGGAGCTTGTATAAGTGACTGAGGGATGGCGAGGACGTTTTGCATTCGGTCTTAGGTCGAGAGTAGGGATTTATGTGTAGTATATAGTTGTCATGATGCATCACAGTCTTGTAGATCTGAACGACATGTCACTTCCGGGATGGGAGGAGGGCGACGTCATCAACTCGGGTTCCGTTGTGCCACATACCAGCTACACGTCGCATCCGGAACTCAAGAGGCAGGGGGATGGCCAAGGAGCTCGCAAAGGGGCTCAAGGTCATACTTGGTCTTGATGACGCGCTCAAGACGGAGTAGGAGATCGTTGACGGGGATGTGTTCAGCCCCTCTGTCCAGAACCTCCTTCCAATGACGCCGTATGTTCCGTTCGTCTTTACCACTTCGGACGTTCCCAATTCCTCTCCCCTTGATAGACAAATGGTTGGTGCCAACCTTGCCAGCCGGACAGATCGACAGCAGGGGAATCCGTCGGACTTGAATGGCATTGAGAAAGGTTCGAGTACGCCCATAACGAACAACAACTTCATCCAGAGACGTAAAGACCGTGACATTACATCAATAACTCCGAGACGTCCTGTCATAGAGGCAAGGTCGATCATCCAGTGGACTCGGCCGAGACGGCAAGATCGTACGATCGGAATCGACGGGGGTCCTTTGATATGATTGTTCGGTGGATCGCGGGATGGATCATCTGAAACTCCCGCGCGAGCTTCTACGCCACCGTTCTCTGGGCGCTTCGATCAGTTTCGGCCCCTTCCTTTGGTTTGATTGTCGATGGATTCTGCTGGAAGGTCTCACTCTCGATCGACGTGGATGACTTGAATCCGTTTCGATCGGGTTTCAACAGAAAACAAAAGAGAAGGGGGATGACGTGGTGATGTCGAGCCAAACCTTGCTTTCATGCTCATGAATGTCCACCCTGACCACCCTTGATGTCTTTTGTTCTCGGGGGTCAAGGTTTGGCCACGAATCGTGATATACGATGGATCGATCTCCCCAGCAGAACCTCCGAGCTTCTCGTCTTGTCATCCACTCTCTTCACCTCTCGCAATATTGTCCAGTACTCAACCGCCCGTCCTATGGGAGTCTGCTGTTCTGCCGGATACTGCAGCGAACTCTGGGGTTGCGACTGCTACCACTGCTGCGACGATTGCTGTGGGTGCTGTTACTACTGCTTCGACGACGACAGGTATCACCGAAACTATCCACCTGGACATCTAGCTTACGGACCTGGGTACGGACCACAGCTCGTAGGAGGACCTCTGCCGCCACAAGGATACGGATTCCCAAGACCAAGAGGATTTCCTAGGTTGTGGGGAGGATGTCAGTTCATCTCGTCCATCTTGTGCGAGTGTACTCTGTCTGATACTACCCTTTTGCAATCTATCCAGACAATACTTACCCACCTCAACCGCCACTCCCGGTCGGACCTGCTCTAGTGCGCCCGGCTCCATACGCAGTCCCATCAACCCCTCAGATTATCCACATTCACCACAACTCACCTCCGCCTCAACTTTTTTCCAATCACTCGGGTCCTTACGTCCGACCCAATTCGGTGGGCTCTGTGCACTCTTACCGCCCGAACACACCGCTACAAGGGCAGCTTCCTCTCCCTCGACCCGGATCAGGTGCGGGTTCAGGATATTTCGCGCCTGACGCTTCGCAATCTCAAGTCCCAGCACCCGTCTATCGATCGGGGTCCTCTTACGGCCATAGCCAAGGCCATCACGGCAGGCACCAATCGCAAGGAGGATCTTATACGGGATCTTTGAGCCGGAACCCTCCTTCCACCTCGCATTCGCACTCGAGATCAAGGTCCTATTCCAACTCCAACCCGGGCCAGTATTATCCTCCTCAAACGCAAGAGAACAGGGGATATTATCGACCATCCAGCTCGACGAGCTTTCACAGCCAACATCAAAACCCAAATCAACCAGACCGAGAACGCGAGCGGGAATTGGACCTGGACGAACTCGATAGGCAACGAAGGGCTCGACGGGAAAGTCAAAGAAAGGTCGATCGGTTGGAGGATTACGCTAGATACGAGGATCAATTGCAAAGAAGTAGTGGAGGAGGCGTACAGAGAAGTTTGTCTACACACTGAGCAGGAGAAGGATAGTAGGAACGAGAACCAGGAAAGGCACGAGTACCAGGATAAGAGAAGAGAGGCCGGAGCTTAGCTTCGGAGATATATATCGATCGAAGGAGTAACACTTAGCGCGATCGGATGTCTCGAGTTTCGAGAGCTCCGACCGTCATCGAATCGCATCCCCCTTCTCAATCACCACCGGAGCCCGCTCCCGAGGCGGACGCGGAAACTGATCTGGCTGATCAGATCTACGTACCTCCTCGACCTGGAACTCCTTTCCCACGCGGTCCACCGCCAGATAGCGACGAAGACCAACCCGCCGAACGTCTTCAATCCGATACGCAACAAGCTGAACCGCCTCGTCGGACCGGTCCATCGAGCGACGGATCCAAAGGAGGCAACGCCACCACAGGGACGACGGGCACTAGTGGAATTTCTGTCGAATACACCTTCAAGGATCTCGGAAGCGCGAAAAAGGCGCTCAAACGGATCAGGGTGGCGAGTCGTCGAGCGGCTTCGAGCGCGATGATGGATCGAAGGCCAAGGAGCGTTGTTGGTAACGGTGGGCGGGGGAATAGAAATGCCGAGGGTTATGAGCGTGATCACGAGAGTTTGGAGGAGGAAGAGAGTGAGGACGACCGAAGGAGGAGGGAGAGAAGGAGGATGGATAATGCCGAGGTTATTAGGTCGCCTAGGGGTGGGGTCAAGAGGAAGGAACCGACCCATAGGAACGTGGAAGCTAGGACACTGAGGCCGGCGCTCAGGATGGTTCAGACGGATATGGATGATAGAAGTCGGAGGTTACCAATGGAGCGTGCTAGTATGCCGCCGAGGTCCCCGTACGATCAGCCGGGACCGGGCAGCGAGTATGCTCGGATGGCAGCCATGTCGGGCGCAACGCACCAGTTCAAACCGTTACCTTCACTTCCCCCTCAGCATGGGCAGATGTATCCCGCCTATCCGTACCCGCCACATCAGGGAGATATGTACGGAGGATCATTCTCTCCGATTGCGCCTTCGTTCAACTCGATGTCGTCCCCGCCAATGTCGCCGATGATGAGTCCCGGTCAACAAGCCTATGCCATGGATTACTACGAGTCGCGCAACAGAGACCAGGGGAGAGATGGGTCCAGCATCTTCTCTTTGCGAGGTCTTCGAGAAGCGCTACCGTTCATGCCTCGGCGAAGGTCGTCCATCTACGATTCCGAGGAAGGGTCGCAAACAAGACCTCGCTACGATCGAGGCTACATCAACGCGTCCATGCCGAATATCAATGAGTTGCTACCGCATCCTAGCCAAGTGTCGCGGCCTCCTTCTGGTCCGGCAGATAATCTGAACCTGTATCTCAAAAAGGCGATCATCGATAAATGGGAAAAGTGGATCGATCCGGCCGAACAAGAATCTTATGTGATGGAGCGTGGGAGATGGCAATCCCGTCCGTTATGGGGAACCGGATCGATTACGTCCAGTACGGGTCGAGGAGGTTTCCCGCAAGATTCGCCGAAAGCACGTACGGTAGAAAGGCTGGTGACATGCGTCATGAGCTATACAAATGAAAGCACAGGATCGGCCGAGCGTCCTTTGAGACAGTGGTTGCAGAGAAAGAGCTTCTTTCGGGCCATCGAGCAGTGTAAGCCACCCGCGCGTGAGAGCCATCATGAAACGCATAACTAATCGTGTGAATCGACAGCGTTTGAGAAGAACGTTCCATATCGCCCAATCAGCCGAGACAATCGATGGGGCGATCAGTGAGTGCTTCCTCCATCTGGTTTGTCGCGTTACAAGTGCTGAACGTTCGCCCGTTTGTTATCTAGGATCTTTGCGGTCTCTGCGGACGGATTCGATACCGTCGGTTTCGGCGATGAGGCCGCGTTGAGGGCTGAAGACGCGGGCTTGCTAGGATGGGTAACCGGATGCGTGAGTTGCGTTCGATCTTCTGGTAGCTAGGACTGTCTGACGACCTGACATTTCGCAACCTCCAGGTCCTCAAGACTGTGACCTCTGTCCTCCACATGCTCAGGTTCAACGCGCAGAACATGTCTTTCCAGGTTCTTTCAGAGACAGTGGCGCCGAGTCTAAGGGACCAGCACGGTCGAAGCCACTTTACGCGAGGTGGAGTTCGCCAACAAAACACCACCGAGCTTCCCGATGGCTGTGGCAGTCTTGTACTGGTCGATACGCAAATTCCGATGGATCGCGCGTTGATCTTCTGTATCAGGCCTCCTTGGCTGATAGGCAAGCAGGAGCTTCAGCAATTTGTCCAGGCGAACGTGAGTCTTATATGGCAACGCTGGATTTTCCGGCTCGGTCTGATTTTTCCCGGTCTTCAGCCTGAGTGGAGACGAGAATCTCCTGAAGAATTGCGGTCTCTTAGAGGCCAAGCCAACCTGTTGCAAGCATCGATTTACGTCGATTGCGTGAAGAATCACTGTTTCTTCTTCTGTATCACGAACCTTCAACATTGGGTCTTTGGACACTTCGTAAGCCTCTTCGCAGCGAAATCGCTCGAGCATATGAGTTGATCTATGACATATGGTTGCATCGATAGGATCCAACCTTCGAAAAGTGCTCCGTCAGCCCGGTCATCAGCAGAAAGGCCGATACCCCTTCTGTCATGCAGATACTCTCAGTATGGTGCCTGAGAGCGGTGGACGAGGTGAGTCAAATCATTCAATCGATGAGATATCCACTAACCTACGTTCCTTACCTCAGCGACCCCGAGATGCCGAGATGGCGGCTCAACAAGACAGCGCACCTACTCCACGCAGTCCCAGCGTCAGGTCTGCTCCACTGCCTCCTCCGCCCCCGCCTCCGCCTTTCCCGGCAGGTGCGCCTCCTGGATATATTCATCGCGACTTGCCATCGGCAACCCATCGCCCATCCCCTTCGACGATCGGCAATAACGAGCTGCGAGGTCGAAGTATGCCTCCATCCCAGATGGATAGTCACCATCCTTACCCTACCATGTCGCCTAACGGCTACGTCGCTCCCGCGTACCGGAACAACATGTTCATGCCATCATCGGGACAATATTCTGGCATGCCATATAGCTATGGATACGAAATGCATGGATCTCAGCCAGAGATCGTTCCACCTGGTACTCATGGGTATACGCGTCAAGACTCCAGCGCATCGCCTTATTGGAACGAGAACAGACGCCATCAAGACGACCAAGTCGAACGAGACCGCGCGAGGCTGCGACATGAGAGGGATCGCGCATATGCTCGGGAGAGGCGTTCGAGTTGGTTACCGACGCGGGACTAGCTTACAGGCAGAACGTAATGTCCTGTTGCCTGGAAAGGAAGGTCATCGATCTTTGTAGATTCCTCTGTAGTTTGCTACGCTCTTGCTTAGGATTGTAAGTCGGTATTTGATGCATGAACATGTGGTGTCGTTTGTGCCGGCCAAAGCCCCACTGGAAACGAGCATCCGCCTCAGCTAGATCATAGCGGTCGAGGACACCTGGAACGTCACTGGCTAGCATCGCATTCCAGCTAGTTTTGGATTCCGTATGGAATCCATGCCCAACCCGGTCCCACATGTTTGCGAGACGAACGGAAGCAAGCCAGCGAGTTCAAGTGAAACCTAACTTTCGGTCAAGTCCGAATTCCGATTCTCGGCGAATTTCCCAGAAATATATATTTCAAAACAGGAAGAGATCAACCATGTGCGACCCCCCGCAACTCTCAAGTCGACATCTACGTCGACATGGAGTATACGGACCTACCTCGCCTGATCAAGGTGCTCTCAGCGCCGTACCATCTGCCACATTCGCTCCGGGTGCGAAACCTCTTTCTCGCTCCGTTGATCGAGCGAGACATCCATCCGATCGACCCAGAGACATGCTGGAAAGCCTGGACAGATCACCATGGGGAACGGAGCCTGATCCGGCTCTATGGCGACTTGCCTCCCGAAGGCCAGGAGGACGATCCTGAGGCCCTTTTCGGGATTCTGGTGATGTCGAACGGACTACGAATGGTGGACGACACCCCTTGCGTCGACCTATACGTGTCACACGAGCCCTTGGTCAAGTCGAGCTCGCTGGAAGGACACGTACCGCCTCCGACGGGAGAGAGCGCAGCACTATTTACCCGGATGTTCGAAGAAGGTATCCTACCGACTCTCTCACTATGGCGGAAGACGAAAGCTATATATTTCGGCATCGATCGCTGCTGGGTACCTCTATCTGGCAAAAAGATCATCTACGACGGCAGTTGTACCAGGATGGTGAAGAGGCTTGATGTGACCGCTGCCAATCAAGAAATCCAGGCTCCTGCGGGATACCGCGTAAGGAGAGCTACGGCAGAAGATTGTGATACCGTGAGTTGAGCACGAAGCTGCGGGGACAAGCCAATATCAACGCTGACATGGCTTGCTCTGCCTGTCAGATCGTTGCCTTGAGCTCTCACCCTCGACCTCTGGCCTATTACGTATCAAGAATCCATTTCTCAGTTACTGTAATAGACGAGGCTACCGACGAGTTGGCCGCTTGGGCCCTGACTCACGATGACCGTAGGTCGTCCGCATAATCTAAGCTCTTGTTGCCGATTAGCTAAGCACCGCCTCATACTGCAGTATCCATCGGGTCGTTGCACACCGTCGAAGGTCATCGCAAAAAAGGACTGGCTCAGCTCGTCGTAGCCGAGCTATCTAGACAATTTGCCTCACAATTCCCACGTCATCCTCTGCATTCCGGTTCCGTCTACATCCATGCGGACTGTGAAGCGTACAACGTGACGGCAGTCAAGATGTTTACCAGAGCGGGTTTCGACGAGCAGGTTTTTGTCTCCTGGATCGGTATCGAAGTCGGCGACGAAGCATAGAATCCAAACACGGCAGACGAATGGCATATGCTTGTACAACAATATAGAAATCACGAATGACAAGGGTTCAGGAACCTGGTTCCGAACAAAAAGTTGGAAGCGAAACGAAATGTGGTAGTGTCGTTATAAAGCGTTCGTCACGGAGATTGTCGTTCACAAGAGTAGCAGCGTAACCAGAACGGCACGTCAGAGTTGGCGATGATTCTTGACTAGTCCGTCATCTCCACGTCCACGTCGGTTGCCATAGCGGTCGCGGGAGACGCATCGGCCAAGACTCGAGGCAAAAACATTTCGTCCTCTGGGGCGAGAGCATCCTTGCCCAGTCTCCTGGCTCTTTCCAAAATAGGATGTGTTATGAGATTCGCCATAGTAGGTCGTTCGAGAGGGTCGGCACGCATGCACTGGGTGATCAGGTCAACCAAGGCAGGCGATAAGAAAGTAAAGTCGATGATGGAAAAGTCGTTCTCGCGGATGGCGTGCCAGGCAGCTATCGTGTCAAGATTATTTAGCCTTTTGAAAGGCATGATGATCAAGTAGACCACTACTCACAGCCACCGTCTGGAACACAAATATTGGTGGCGGCTTCGAGGACGACCAGACCGAAGCTATAGACCGCTCACGTGAGCTCAAGCGAGGATGGCGAACAAGTCTGACTAGACCACTCACCTAAAGACATCGTTAGCGGCTGTAAAGTCGCCCTGCAGCATTTCAGGTGCCATATAAACGCGATCTCCTTCGCGGTCGCTCAAGCGCGAGATTCCGCTAGCGTTGCCGACTTCCCCGCCAAGCCCGGAGCCAACCAGGATCTCTTCCGCCGAGATCCGAGGCCACCTAGTTGCCATGCCAAAGTCTCCTATCTTGAGGCAGCCCGTCTCGTCGATCAGGACATTGTCTGGCTTCAGGTCGAAATGTATCACCCCTTGCGAATGTATGTAGGCCAGACCCTGAAGGTTCGCGCGGATAGAATGGGCTGTTAGTACATGTGACCCGGAGAGTCAAGTCGCGAGCCAACTCACGTCGGCCATCTCTCGGCATATCTTCCATGCCCGAGCCTCGTCGAGTCTCTCTACAACCCTGCCGTATTCCTCGAGGAAGAATGCCAGCGTTCCCAAGTATAGTTCAGTCTGAATGAATAGTTGTCGGTTCTGGGGAGAAAGCGGATCAGTTAGGTTTTTTCTTGCTCCGGCAGTTGCGACGCCTGAGACACACCTGCTCCCAAGCATCGACAAAAGCTATGACATGCCGGTGTTGCGTTCGACTCAGATGACGCAGTATATCGACCTCCTCCAGATGACGCAACCTGAAAGGCGAATCTAATGTTAGGGTCGTGCCTCACTCTCATCGCTGCGTCCGTCCTGTACGTACCGATCTTTGACGCCTTCGAAGACACCTCGAGCCTTCTTGATGGCATACACCTTATCGGTTTCTCGGCTCTTTGCCTTGATGACCTGGCTGAAAGCGCCCTTGCCAAGCGGTTCGAGCGCGATGAACCTCTTGTCAAACAAGTCCTCATCCTGATCGAGGATAGGTGCGGGTGCCGACTGCCTATGGTTGATACGCTTGACCGGCTTGAAATGGGGAAGAGACTGCCTGGCAGGAGTGGGCGCTGTGTGCATATGTTGAAGAGAGGGCGCTTTCAAGGCCGATTTCTGACTGGGAGCCGCTTCTGGAGCAAGCAGAGAGGTATCATGTGAACCATGTTTGGGAGCTGGTGTCGGGGTCGTCGATCGCAGCAGACTCGGTCGCTGAGCGGCCAACATGTCGGGTTCCCCACCCTTGATCTTTGTTGGTGTATTCTCGTCCTCGCTCATCTCGCTGCTGGCGCTGGCGGCACTGCTGCTCAGTCGTCGGAGGAGACCCATGCGTACGCTGGCAGGTGCCCCCGGTGCCAGCTGGCTCTTTGTGGCGGAATCCTGCTCTTTCGGCATCATTTGAGCAGCAGCAGCGCCGAAGGGGGCTCTGTGCGAAACTCTGACCGTGGGCGAAGCCTCTTCGACGCCAGGGCTATCGACAGACATAGGGGATGATCCCGTCGTGATGGTGACGAGTGGAGGCCGCGTACCGGCGTGAACCATGGGGGATGGGGGTACGTTATATCCAGGTGGACCCCCGTTGAATACTAGTTTAGGCAGAGGCGGAACCACGACTTGACTGGGAACAGGTGGAGCTTTGGCCGCTGAGAAGAGGGGCTGCGTGTTAAGGATCGGCTGAGAGACCGAGTGGCTGACCCGACCCATGCTCTTGCCAGCGGCCGTGCCATCGAAAGATCCTTTCTTGACAGGTGTATCAGGCATACTGGGCCGGTCCGTACGCGAGCTAGACGCTCCACCCAAGCTATCCCGGGCGGCTGAGAAATCGATTCCGAACGCTGTAGGCCATCCACTTCCGACAACGGGTCCCAGACCAGGTGTCTCTGCGAACAAGGTGTTCTTGTCCCGATCGTTCGCGTACGAGCTGGCACGCTTCAAGAAACCAGGCCGAGACGGCTGGGGTGCGAAGAGCGGCGGTTTCGTCACGACCGAGATTTCTACCTCGGGAGCCTCTTCGAGAATCTGATCCTTGAGGCTGTTGCTCGAGATGCTATCCCTGCCTTTGAACTTCCTACTGACCCTCTGACTGTCACTCGCTTCGAACGCTGCCTGAAGAGGCTTGACATCATCGAAGAACGGCGGGTCCTCGAAACCCAAGCTCGTGGCGCTGGTCACCGAAGTCAGATTGGTATTCGTGTTCGAAATCGAACTTTCCATCGAGCTCCGCGACGAACCGCTGGTCGATTTAGGAATCAGGCCATATCCTCCGCCGAGCGTGCTAGGGATCGCTCCCTTGGCCGAGTCTGCAAGTCCGGTTTTCAGGCCAAAAGACCTCGGCATTACGCTCGAGTGATCGTTCTCGACACTCATCGTCTTGCGGTGAGGTCGATTCGTGATGGTGGCAAAGGGTGAAGCCGGCGGTATCGAAGATCGATCGGCTGGCTTCGCGAATAAAAGTTGGTTGCCATGATGACTCCCCGTCCTCCGATGTCTCGCGGGCCGAAGAGGTGAATCCATCCCGATCTGATTCTCCTTGTTCAGCTGAAACAAGGACCCGCTCGCCGATCCATTTGGACCGTGTCGAAGTTCGCTCATGCTGATCGCCTTTTTCCCACTCCCGAAGATTTTTTCCGCCTCCTTGTCCGCCTCGTATTCCCTATCCAGCGCGGTCCCGCTATGAGGTCTCGGCTTGTCGAGCCCATACGACAACAAGCCTCGGGCTGACGATCCGTGTTCGACCGGCCGTATCGGCTTGGAAGACGACCAGGCCGTCTTGCTCGCCGGACTGAGAAAGACGGAATTGTCCGCATCGCACGTGGGACCGGTATGTCCGCTCCCGCTTTTCGACTTTGGCAGACCGCTTATACTATGGCTCGAAGACATGCTGTTTAGCGGGACGGACGGGCGTCTCATGGAAGCAAACCTGGGCTGAGGGATCCCGCTCAGACCGGTCGAGCTACGCATCTTGTGAATTTGGTGAGACCCCCTCTGAATAGGTGTGTCCGGGGGAGGTGGTGAACTACTCATATCAGACCGCTCCGACCCATTCGTCAACTTTCTCATCCGTCCACCGTCTTGCATCCCCATCCGCTGAGGTGAGAATAGCGAACCTTCTCCAAATTTCCCCAGACCTGCACTTGGGAACGCGTTCAATGGGCTAGCGTCTACCGCCACCGGCGCATTGGCGGTCCCTTTGGACCGCTTGATCCAGCTTCCCTGCCTCTGTCGTACGGAATCGGGAGACGATCCATCCCCCTCTTCTCCTCGCATTGAATCTGATCGAGCTCGCGTGATGAACGTCTTTGAGGCAGTCCCGAACGGCTCCTGACGATCTCGACGGGGAGGCGAGAGCGGCTCGAGCTGAGGGTGGCGACTATTCTCGTCCTCGGCGCCATGATTGTTGTCTTCACTGGAGTCCAGCCTGAGACTGCGCGAATGTCCCGGTAGTGGTCGCAGCGGGGAATCAAACGTTCCTGAATCGAATCCGGATGCGAGATCGAGTTGGGGAAGTCGAGGAGGCTGAGAATGTTTGGGCGGGGTAGATGAAGACGGAGGATGATTCATCCCCCCGTATTCGACCAAGGACAACTTTTCCGCTGCCATGGTCATCCCGCAAGACGGCTCTCCAGGCTTGTTGAGGCTGGCAGCAGCATGCTGTGACCTCGTCTTCCTGCCCTTGCTACCCTCTGGAGATACCGAGACCATGATGAAATCGTCCTCTTCCCCGCTGACAGCCCGAGCGTGACCTGCTCTACTCCTCGTCACCACCCCTTCATCTTCCATTTCTGGTGACGATCTACGTCGACCTGAAGACGCCTTAGGACGTCCCGAGTTCTTAGGTTTGGAAGTTGCAGGCGGGTCGGTGGGGTTGGCAGACAGGCTGCCAGAGGAAAACCATGTCGCGGGTTTCGGCAACGTCTTGATAGGTCTCTCAACCTTGGATCTGCTAGGCCCGGCCGGCATATTGAATATCGGTCTGGTCCGACCGTGATTGTCAAAATCGGACCTGATGCAGAGTCGCCTTCTGTTCTATACCAGCTGTATAGATGATAGGAAACCCTATCGAGGTGTGGCTGCTGGTCAGACTGATTCGAGGATGTCGATGGATTGTTGACGATTTACGACGCGGTCGAATCGATACGTGTCTGGTCCATGCAGGTTCGCCGGGCTCTGCTCGCCTCGCCCACCCAGCAAGTGTACGTGGCAGTAGTAGAGAGTATATCGATACAGTAGTGATAATGAAGTGTCTAGATATATTTCAAAGTGGTCGTCTTGTTTGATGGTTCCTGATGGAGATGGAGATGACTTGGGTTGCGGGAGGGGGGATGATGATCATCCTTTCGCCTCGATTCCCGCCGGCCGAGGGAATCTGAAGATTACGCTATCACGCGCGCGACGGACGCGTCTTTCATACGACAATCACGTGATTTCGCAAGCTTGTCCCAAGTCTGAAACCCGAGATTGATTTCATGCTGTTCATGACCGTCGTTGTCAGAGAGAGAGACCCTACTACAAAATGAAACAAGACTGCAGTCGATGCGGTGGATGCCAGCTGGCCTATAACGGTACAACTACGATAACAGAAACGCAAGCCCTGATGTGCAATCTGGGTATGTGCTTTATTTTACAATCTAAATACTAGGTTTAAGAGTCGGTGCCTGTGGGTGTAAAAAATGGGGTATTCCAGCCTGGAGGAAGCCCCTTGCAGCGAAAACCAAAAATGCTCGTGCGGTGATTCGGGTATGAATTGCTTCGGTGAACGCCGGGAACTTTGCTCGTGTATTATTGTTCCCCTGTCCCTTTCCATGTTCGGGTATATATTGTCGTCCGTTCGTCCATCGCCTAAGTCATAGCAGTCCTCACGTCGTTTACTTTCCCAACACCCTGTCCCAGAGATCCCGACCGACTTCAATAGACCCATCTGCGACCTCGGCGAATAACATCCGGGTAGACCCCAGCGTGAGATCGCCCGTCCGTACGACCTCGACGAGCGCGCTGTTCTCTCCCAACGCCGTCCACCCGGTAGCAGGTCCGCCGTTGCTGAGATTGTTCCCGCCCAACTTTTCGTAAGCCAGTCGCAAGGTAGACTGATGCAATGGGAGCGCCGTCAGGGTCGAATGTGGTAGAGCGACCGAATGCGCCAAGATGTGCGAGATGGCAAAAGCCAATCGCGATCGAAAGATGGGCAAAGAGCTGGAGACGAGACGAGTTGATTAGCCACGCTTCGGAATTCGTGGAACCACGAGGCTAGAGACTTACTAATGCAGCGTCCGCGCAATCTCGGGCGAACAGACGCTCCTGATCAACGCTACAGCTGAATCCCGAGCCCGTACCAGCATCTCGTGACCGGCGTGATCGGCGCTGAGCTCTTCCCACAGCGGAAAAGGTCCAGACCCAGGTCGACCTGCGATCGCTCGACCGGAAGCGGTGGATCCCGGTGCAGGTGCAGAGGGGTCACCGGGCTCCCTGATCAAGGGAGACTGAACAGAAGCGGGCTTTCCGGGAGAAATCAGGGAGACGGGCTCGATCTCTTGCATGAGCAACGGCGATGTCGTAATAAGGATCGCACTGTGGTAATGCAGTGCCAGGATACTGTAAACGGGGCGCAGGACACGATCAGACCTGTCCAGGTTTGTCAGTCCATCACGCCCAGGCGCAAACTCACGGATCGCCACCTTGTCCCCACCGACTCTGCCAACCGTCCCAACCGGCCAGGAACTCTCTCCGCTTTTCTAACCGCTCCAATCTGAACCTCTCGGCTGCAGCCCTTCGATCACTCCGCACAGACCCGATACTTTCGGGACGTGGCGAACTCGTTGCCCTCGTCTTGTTCCGACTCGGATCCATTAGGACGTTTTGCACGTCCGTAAGCATCTCTGCGTACTCGATCCAGGCCAGCATCTTGACGTCGTTGTCCTTTTCGGCGGGGAAGGCTGGAACGTGCGTCTTGACCTTGTCCCGCCATGTGGTTGATACGGACGAGCGTACGGAAGACGGTACGAAACATGGGGAATCTATCGACCACAGCCTGAACGCAGGATGACACCATTATTGTCAGCATGCCCGGCGGATGGTAAAAGTCAGCCTGCAACCACGGCGCTCACATGTGTTCTAAAAGGATCATCTCGACGGTATCCCTCGCCTGCATCATCTCCCTGCCGAGATCCCCATTCCTTTTCCCCGTCACCTTGCGCGCTTGCCCGATCGCCAGACTCGCCAGGCTGGAATTCCCTTCCCACATCGCGAGCGTGCCCAGCGCGTGAATATCGTCCCGACTCCAATCTTCACCCGTCGCTACTAGCCTAGCCAGTTCGATCCTCGCCATCTCCCTCGTCTGCGTCTGAGCTTCGTTGGGTCCCGGGCTTACTCGAGGACGAATACCCAGGGCGGAAATTACCTCTCCAGACAGGTCGGTAGGCTGCGTCAAGGTGACGAGCCACGGGCTGAGTGGCGAAATGTACGACCGGTACGCGTCCCATGTCCGTTCTGACACGTAGACTTCCCTCTGCTTGCCCTTTTCCCGCCTCAACATCCGGCTCAGACCCATCTCGGACGATTCGGCTAGCTGACCGGTGAGTTGTCGGACTTGCAGTTCGAGGTACTGAACCGTGTTCTGGAGCGCCGCTTGATTGGTTTGCAAGACCTCGACATTGCGCGCCGTATTTTCCAGCTGTCGGACGCGGGTCTCAAATGCGTACAGGTTGTGTGGCAAGGCGGTCATGGCTCGAGGTGTCGTGGGCGAAGTCACCTGGCCGCCAGCTTGTGGAGGCACGGCATACCCAGTCACTTGAGGTGGTCTCGAGATGTCCAAAGTCGAGGTCGAGAACGATGGTCGGTGGCCCGATCGAGGTTGATAAGACGCAAACAGTCCAGGCTGGTTCGAAGGTTGACCTGGTGTGAACGGTAAACCAGGATTTCGCTCGCCGACCGCTACTGCCTTGCCTAGTCCCGGCGGTGGCGGCTGAAACACGGCCTGTTGTCGCAGCCGAGGTGATTCTGGCGCGCCCGTCGCCGTCCCCACAAGCAGTGGTGGCGGTGCGGTCGCATACGGATCCAGGCTTCTGGTAGACTTGTGACCGTACATTGGGGGTCCAAGTGTCGACGTCGGTGTACCTATGACCGAGGACATGACGGCGGGAAGCGGTTGAGCGGGTGCTAGCGTGGACATGGATTTCGGCCGGGAAGATCGCGTACGGGTCTCGAAGATGCAAGTGGTGTTGACCGACTTGCAACCTCGACAGGGCGCCGCGGCGGGTCCGTCACACTTCATCTTTTGCTTGCGACACCGTACACCTAGGTGGGAGAGACATTTGCGGGCCGATGTCAGGAAAGTTTGCCCTATTGAAACATTCTTTCGACGGTACGCCTTAGTTTGCGACTCACAAGCCATCATGCTGCGCGGTGCCCGTTCGCGACCAGGATCGCGACTGCCGACCGTCCCCGCATCGCTCCCTTCGTGACTCTCAACGATCATGCCAAGGCTGTCTGTCCTTGCGAACCCTTGCTCTGGGGGCAGTCGAGCAGGAGGTCCTGGACCTGGGTCATATCCTGTCACTTGAGATGTCCACCCTGTCGACATCTGACCGATAGAAGGAAGCGGCACACGAGAACCACTAGCAGATCCGGGTGCGTGTGAAGAAGTTGCAACGGGATAACCGGGAGGATTGCCCTGCGGATGTCGTGATGATGTGGGTAGACGAGCCAGGGTGGGCGAGGTAGATCCGGCAAAGACCGATCCCCTCCTCGCCTCTGCTTCTGATTGTGTTCGAGGAGAAGCCAGGACGGAAGGACGGGGTCGACCCGAGGTTGCAGGACCAGAGATGGCGAACCTGTCCCCAGGAGACCCCGTCCGATCGGTACGAGGCGAGTCGCTCAGCCGAGCTCGTTTGGCGGGCGGTTCGTCCATCTTGCAGGCAAGAATGTTACGCGCCACTCTAGGGTGTTTGCGGTGAGCTCCTTTCGAGACTGGGAGCTCTAGGTCGACTCAAAACTGCATCAATCGTGATGAGACAGTCGGGTGGTGGACGGATGATTCGATTATCTTGGCTTGTGAGCTGATCCTCCTCTTCCGATGTCTCGTGATGAAAATTAATCCCCGATGACGTCGAAGACACACAAAAGAGAGAAAGGGAAGGGGAGGGATCTGCGTTTCTTTTTTTCGGGTAGAAAGGAATCACGGTATCAGCGGCGAAACTCTGATCTCTCCCTTTTGTTTGAATCGATCGGGACGACGACGAAGACGACGATCGGTGGTTTCTAAAGGGACAGGAAGAGAGAGAGATATGCTCACAAGTATGAAACACGACGGTTCTCTTTTCGGGACTTGTTCCCCCGCCGTTTGAGCCCTTTTCCCTTCTCGCGTATATCCTCTCTCTCTCTAAGCGATCAAAGCCCTCTTTTGGGCTGAAACGACCCTTCTTTATCCGACCACCAGTTGATGGGACGGATCAAAAGCTGACGATATGTTGGTCGCTGCCCTCCTTTCGATACGTAGATCGAGATCGAGGTTGATATCCAACTTTGAGGGTTCCTTGCCAGCTCGGAGGCAGATCAGAGTCGAAAGCTTGATGTGATGAAGTATGTGGAACGGTCGTCGTTCAGACGTGTGCTGATCAAAGCTCTCGAACTGGACCGATATTGGAACGTCGGTCTGTTTGTGCATAGCATCGTCGTGTCGTTGATCGAGAGATGGGGGCGAACGAAAAGGTACCAGCAGTGGGGTCCGGGTGGAATGACGTTTTTATGATGGTCGAGTGGGTACGACCCGTGGTTTGCGTGTCGATGATGATGAACGACGATGATGTGAGGCAGTCCGGGATAAGAGAAGGCAAGTTGGGAGCCGAGGAATGGAATGGGTTGGAAGCAATTGTTTCGACACATGACCGCGATCGACATGCAAGGGAGAGAGAGAGGAACGGGTGAGCTGCGCGACGGGACGGGGCCGAGGGGAGGAGCGAGATGCGCACGAGGACAGAATAGATAGACCGAGAGAAGCAGTGAGACGTTGAGTAGAGCCGAAGATTTGTTTCCAAAACACGCTGCCTTGTTAGCTTGTTAACTATGTCTACGATTGATCCGAAGAACCCAGCGCTAAGTCGAATAGAAGATAGGAGATGTCGATCTTGCCTTGGCGAATTGGAGTGATCGTCCGAATCCGAGCTCGAACCTTCCGAAATGGCAGACCTTGCTAAGAGAGACGAGAAACGACAGTTGTGGCCTGGGCAAAGCACGGAAGGCTGGTAAAGACTGTGCTTATTCCCTCTCCTGTCGAAACGCTGGCTTGATCGCAAGAAGACGAGACCGAGCAGGAGGGAAGGAGGAGCTTCAAAGCGTACGTGTCGAAAGATATCGATCCTCTTCGTTCACCCTCCGGGTTGACCTTTCCTCTTGATTGATCGAAAACGAGCGTGAGATATATGAACGAACTCAAAATCGCGGGCGAGCAACGTCTATCTCGTTCTCGAGGGCTACGATGATGATCATAGAAGTATTGGAGCAGGGATATGCATACCGCCAGGAGAGAACTTCAAGATCAAGGGGGTAACCCCTGAATTGCCCGTCCCGAACAAATGCGTTGTCTGCGAGAGAGGCTTTCGTCAGACGAATTGCTTCCCCATCTCCCCGCTTCCCGCAGCCTCTGCCGCATCGCGAGGATGCTAAACCGGTCGACAAGACCGGCTCAAGTTTCGAGGTGTGTGCGAATATGATCAAGGAGGGAGAGAACCGAGGGGGAGCGAGCAGGGGAAGAGGGGGGACGTTTCAGTGATCCGTCATTGACGATGCCCGGTCGACCCGGGACGAGAGAGATCTGCCCGCTCACGTTTTTTGACTCCCTCCAGACGGCTCAGGGACCAAGGCAGAATGTATCACGTACGCCGCGTGTTCGGAAGGAAAAGACACCGATCTTCGGGTCAAACATGGAGGCTCATGCAGGGGCGAAGGGGCAAGGAAGCGGGAAGAGAGGGTTTTGGTCTCGGGAGCGTGTGTCGATCGCAAGCAATCCCGCGTGCCAATATCGCGCCTCTGTCACGCACGGGTCACGGGTAAATTCTGCCGAGCCCCGAGACACGAACGCCCGTACGCCCGACCCACTCGTCATTCGGCGCCTTGATCACCTCTCCTGCGACACCGTAGGTCTCAGGCGCGATGAAACCGGGAGGGCGTAGGTTCACAGGGCAGAAGGCGCGTGTGGTGCTGCATTCGAGACATGGGCAGTGTTCAGATGTCACGATCGAGAACGATGACTGTCTCTCTCTCTCTTGCAGCAATTCGCGAAGCAGGACGATCATGTCTTCACTTTGTCAGGCGTCTACAGGGACATGTTCGTTTCATTGCTGATGACTGCTGGAACAGGGGCCAAACCAATGCTAATCCCCGGGGCCGAGGCGGAACCCTGCCTGCAGGGTCACGATCCGTTCCCGTCTTCCGCACTTTCGGGTGCGTCGAAGCAAGGGGAAAGGGTTGTTGGCCCTTCTTGTCTACAATCCATTTCTCCGTGAACCGAGACCCGTTCCGTGGTGATTGCCATCCTTGAGCCCTTCTTCTGCCCCCGACAATGTCCCTCTTGCCGCATAGTTAATACAAGTCTTGTACATACCCGCTCCAGCCGAGACATCGCCCCAGCAGCTCTCGCATCTGCAATCTGTGGAGTTTCATCGACAACGTATGCGGGTCGCGAAGTTTCATGCTACCTCGACATTCTTCGTTCAACGATGTCCTGCGATGGACTTTGATCGGCAAGATTTCGACGTCTTCAAACGATGCTTCAGGCTGTTACCCTTGCCTCAGCTCCTTGACGGACTTCGACCTAGCGCTTGCACCAGAACCAAGAGATCGGCGCTGGAAGCAAACCTCGCCGCGTTCTCGTGCAGCCATCTCTGGTCGGAAGCGCACACATGTTTGCCATCGTCATCATCATGTAATCTTCGTGTTCGATCTCCATAAACCCAAAGACCTCCTTGTGAAAATTCTACATCGCTCGATCAAGCCAACTGGTTCTGCTCGTCGACGCGCTTGTCCACGGCCTCCTTGTCGAACCTCTCGGTAGGTCCCAGTACGCCCTTCTCGGGAGCGGCTTGCTCGGCGGCGCCTGAGAGCAAATCCAAATAGGGAAGCAAAACCGACGACAGGGGAAAAAAAAGAAACACGATACGGGAACGCCGAACAGAAGTAACATGGTTAGCGTTCCTTCTCTATCAAATCGCCTCCGCTCCAACGCCGAGCACTTTCGAACTCACCCTGAGAGATGGTCTGGATGGGCTTCATGGCCGGGAAGAGGAGGACCTCCTTGATGTTGGCCGAATCGGTCAAGAACATGACCAAACGGTCGATACCAAGACCGAATCCTCCAGTAGGGGGCAAACCGTATTCGAGTCTGAGAACATCGATGAAAGGGGTCGCCCGATACGTATGTTAGCACACAAGAAGTCTCGATTGGGCGATGATCTCTACGCCAAGGCTATCTTCCTGCGAAGCTACTCACGCGTTCATGAAGGTCTCGTCGACACCCTGAGCCTCGTCGTCTCCCTGATCCTTCTGCCTGGTCTGCTCCTCGAACCTCTCTCGCTGGTCGAAAGGATCGTTCAACTCGGTGTAGGCGTTGCAGATCTCCTTGGTGGCGACGAAAGCCTCGAACCGCTCGCAAAGACCCGGTCGGGATCGATGACGCTTAGCCAAGGGCGACATGACTTGCGGGTGTCCAACAATGAACGAGGGGTTGATGCACTGGTTCTCGATGAACTCGCCGACGAGCTGTAGAGTTATGAGTCGCGGGTCAGACGTAGGCAAGATGGCGAAAGCATTCAAATCTGGTACGTACCTTATCGAGCAATCGAGCGTTGGTCCTCGGCTCGGAGCAGTCGACGTTGTGCTATATCAGAAACCCACAAATCTTCGTCAGCTGCGTCCTCCTCATCGTTCGCTCCGTGATCGTAACGGCCACCCACCTTGGTGCAGAGATCCCTCAAGAACTGGTTGGCTTCGGCAGTGTGCAAGGTCTCGCCAGGAGGGAACTTGACGTTCAACTGCTTCTCTAGCTCTTCAATCATGTCAAACCTCTTCCAAGGAGTGGCAAAGTCGAGCGTGTACTCCTTCTTGCCCTCTCCCTTGCCCTCGGGGTGGAAGGTCACCTTGGTACCTCCAGTGATGTACTTGACCATCCCGCTGATCATGCTCTCGGTCATGTCCATCAGGTCGTACATGTCGGCGTAGGCCATGTAAAACTCGCAGATGGAGAACTCGGGGTTGTGGGTCATGTCGATTCCTTCGTTTCGGAACACTCGACCGATCTCGTACACCCGGTCGAGACCTCCAACGACGAGCTGTTTGAGGTAGAGCTCCGGGGCGATTCGGAGGAAGAGGTCGAGTTTGAGGTCGTTGTGGTGGGTGATGAACGGCTTGGCTGTGGCACCTCCGGCGACCATGTTCATCATCGGAGTCTCGACCTCCATGAAACCGAGCGAGTCGAGGTACTTGCGGACATAGTTGACGACCTTGCTACGGGTGATAAAGACCTTTTTGACATTGTCGTGCATGATCAAGTCGACGTGCCTCTTTCGGTACCTGATCTCGGGGTCGGTCAGACCACCGTCGGTGATCTTGGGCAACATGTGCAGACAGGGCGAGAGGAGGATGATCTTGCGGGGAGAGATCGAGAGTTCTCCCTTTTGCGATCGGGATGGGGATCCAATGACACCGACAATGTCACCTCGGGCGAGAATGTCGTGAATCTGACGGAACTCCTCCTCGTTCTCGGCCTCCCTTTTAGGTTGCGAGATTCATTCGAGAGCGCATCAGTTCCTCGGGCCGAACCTTGAAGACGGGCGGCGACCTCGACTCACTGAACCTGAGCTAGGATCTGAATCTTCTCGCCCTCGGCGTGCAAGTCGTAAAAGTGCAAGTTCTGACCCGAACTTCTCATGTTGCCCAACCTTCCGGCGAGCGAGATGGTGGGCTCCTTGAGCCTGTCACCCTTGGCGACCTTGCCCTCGACCTCCCATTCTTTGATATAAGACGGGATCGACTGGCTGACGTTGAACTTGTGAGGGTAAGGGTCCGGGTTCTGCGACGCTCGGAGGGCAAGGATACGCTTGGTTCGGAGGGCAAAGTATTGAGTGGGGTCGAGCTCCTCCTCGTCGGCCTTGTTGTCCTTTTTCTTTTGCTCGGGCTGGTCGGGCTTGTTCTTGGCCTTTTCAGCCTTGGCAGCCTCCTTTTCCCTGTTCTTTATACGCTTTTTGAGCTCGCTAGATGGCATAGGCAAGGTGTATAGACGCAATGAGCTCATGTGAGCACTGGCAGACTTCGAACAGTCCATACATACGACTTGGAGATCATCTCCCCAGTTACGGGGTCCTTGTGGAGGTTTTCAGCTTGAGCCGGGGCGGACATTTTGCTCGTATGTCTCGAGAGGTTGAGTGGTTGATACGGAGTCTGTCTAGGTCTAGCTTGCGGGATCAAGACGATCGGACGGGTACGTAGGATGGACGCAGATGGAGATTGACGGAATAGGTTTGTGATCCAACGAGATGCCATACACCGATATCAAGGGGGGGAAGCAGGTTGTGTCTTTTGACTGCAAGTCGACGCTCGCGAGAGGTATATTCCCTCGATCATGTCGCTGATCCGAAATCTCGCAAGGAGGTCGCGAAGGGAAAGTCTTATCAAATTAATAAAGTAGAATGGGATGATGATAACAAGCCGAGAGGTCGGAGGAAACATCTCCAAGGAAATGACGTGTCATACCATTTATCTATTTGTTGACGATCGCAAAGGAAAGGGGTAGATCTAGAGATCCTGTAGACATGCTGCCATGTACATTTGTTGCTATTATCGTCTATCAGCTTGCTAGCCATCTCCAGTCACGTCGGCTTTTTGGATCAAATTGAAACGCTCCCACCCATGTCTGCTACCGTCCCCCGCATCATCTACGGTACGGCCTGGAAGAAGGAAGCCACGACCGACCTCGTTGTCAAGGCGGTCCTCAACGGCTTTCGAGCGATCGATACGGCATGTCAACCCAAGCATTACAGGTGAGCCATGGACTCTCTGGCATTGTCACTGGAGATATCAGCTGATCCGTTTCGTCGAACTTCCAGAGAGGACCTGGTCGGACAAGCCATCTCGGAACTCGAAACGTCGCATGGCATCCCCCGTTCTTCGCTCTACGTCCAGACCAAGTTCACTCCGATCGACGGACAAGACCTGACGCAACCGCTTCCCTACGAACCTCGGGCTAGTACTGAAGACAAGGTCGATCAGAGCATCGCTACGAGCTTGAAACAGTTGGGAGTGGAGTATATCGATTGTCTCGTCATGCACAGTCCGATGCGGGACAAGAAAGTGAGTCACATATCGCCGGCCTAGGATCGTCATCCTGATCCGAGGCTGACAACAACTTCCTCGACAACTCCGATGAACGCGGACCACAGCAAACCTTGAAAGCGTATCGACAGCTGGAACAACATCACGCTCGTGGAACCGTCAGATCGCTAGGGATCAGCAACATCTACTCGGCGTCCACCTTGAAATGGTTGATCGGGGAGAGCAAGGTCAAGCTTTCCGTCGTCCAGAACAGATGGCACAAGGGCAACCGTTGGGATTGGGAAGGTCAGTCGCGCGAAATGATCTGATGGTGATCCTTTCCGATCGAGTAACCAGGAATCTGATCGATCCTCTGTTGATCCTAGTCTTCAATGTCTGCCGCGAGAATGGTATCATGTATCAATCGTTCTGGACGCTGTCTGGCAATCCATCACTGCTCGCGCACCCGCTGATGAGACAGTTGGCTGAAAAGTACGGGATTACCCGGGAACAAGCGTTGTTCAAACTGTGTTCGCAGTAAGTACCACCTCGGGAAAGGGTTGTCTCGAGTGCTGTGAGAAGACCTTGCTTAATTGTCGTTCTTGTTATGTCCGATTAGGATCGGCATCACTCCATTGTCTGGCACGACCTCTGAGGAACACACGAAGCAAGACGTCGAGGCGATCGCGATGAAGGATTTCGAAGCCGACGAAGTCGAGGCCGTTGTTAACCTGATCCAGTGAGGAGGTCTCCTAAGCCCATGCCCCTCGCCCCTGGCGCAGATGTCCTTGTTAGGTCGATGGTCGTTGACTCGCTTCTTCATCTTGTTATCCCGGTTGTACCTCTTGCGACTGCATGAATTCACTGTATCCAATCATACCTGGCTCATCCCGTATCACTAGACAATCGTCAACATCGACGAGCGGGCCCAGCAGACGTGCAAGACGGACAAAACAGCACGTCCATGCGAGGGACGTTCCACTGACCTTGCCCGAGGACGTCTCGATGCGGAATCTTTTGCTGGCGAATATCAACGAACAGCACGTCCTTGCCACCCGGTTGTTTGAGACACTGTCAAATTCGTTATCCGGATCTAGGAGGATACCGAGGTCGATCAACCCTATAGAAGAGGTGTCCGAGATGTACGCGCGGCTCGAAAGCCTGACGGAAGAACAAGCTCGGCTGGTTGAACTCGCTCGTCGGCACCAACAACGGTGGGAGAGGTTGCAACGCAAACGACGGAAGAGACAGGCTCTGGACGAAAAGGCACGGAGAGTATTGGTCACTCTCGAACAGGGAAGACGGGAGTTGGCAGGGATCATCGAGAATGGGAGCGAAGTCTGCAGGGGGATTGAAATGGCCGAGAAGGGTGAGTTGCACGAGTCCGTTGCTTTGATTCGGTGGTACAAGCTGAACACTGGACTGTCAGCGGCCATCCCGGTCGACACTCTGGTCCGACACGCGACCCGGTTGGCCCCGTATACTACCCGACCAGTCGCGGCGGAAGTCGCAGGGGAAGCCTTGGTCTCCACCTCGCAATCGTACTACCCGGTCGAACCGGCGATGATGAGTTCAAAGCTCATGAGACTGGCCAAGGGCGAGGTGATGGGGCCGGGAGAGGTCGGGGACGGTACCATCGTCGGCGAAGGACCCGAAGAAGAAAACGATCCGCCGTTGCCTGCACAACAAGAGGTAGTCGCAGATACCACACAGGCGGCAGTGGCTCCCGCAGCAAAGGTGTTCAAGCCTATCAACCTCGATCTCAGCGAAAGCGAAGACGAGGACGATGATATGGAGCAGATCGCTTGAGATGTACATACCTTGATGTTGATACGTTTCGCTTGGCTGCACTTGCCTTAGATACCGGAAACCGGAGTGCGGGCGGTGTTTGAAAAGCATGAGAAACTAGGAAACTAGGACACGATCAGTCAGACAATT
Source organism: Filobasidium floriforme (assembly GCF_021052385.1). NCBI lineage: Eukaryota > Fungi > Basidiomycota > Tremellomycetes > Filobasidiales > Filobasidiaceae > Filobasidium > Filobasidium floriforme. The sequence goes on along the minus strand of NW_025763622.1, from coordinate 1,003,438 downwards.
GAGCGGTTATATTGTATCAACTACAAACCTGCACATGGCATCTTTGCTGGTGTATTGGTAACATTGGCGCTTGTCATGATATCAACTATCAACACTACTCGCGCCCGCGCTGGGTTCGATTCCCAGGCAGAGAGCTTGATTGATCTTTTTGTCAACGCTACAAGCGTTTTTTTTTTGTATAGCTTCGCAAGTCAAATCAATATACTTCACTGTTCGATTCTTGTAATCTCAGACAGTATGTCTTTAGGCTCTAGTATACCATTAAGGTATGTGGCTAGAGATGCGCAAGAGTTAATCGTTTCAGATATGAAACCTGCCAGCGCGTGACAGATTCCGCGTGACGCCGCGAACCTTGTACCGAATGATCCTGGGATAATGCTAGGGGAAACAAGACAAACCTGACAGAGCCATTCATGGTGATGATTAGTGCTGCGTTGGAAGCGATCGTGCTGAGGGAGAGCGATGCACCCGACAGCGGAGTCGCACGAGACTTCAAGCTCATCCCGCGATGCGACCTCGACTCTGGTTGCGTCCGCTTGTTCGATGAAAAGCGCACCTCTGGGGGAAGTCACTCGGGATACCAGTGCCTTTTTGCACATTGGCATCACTATCGCTCACTTGCATCTCCAATCATGACCTAGCTATTTAATCTCGACCTTAACAAATATTTCCTGCTCATGATATCGGTAAACGTTGCGAGACTCTCGGCGGGGCGAATTCATCGCGTTGTTATACGATCCTTGCCCTAGCGCTTATGCCATGGCCATTCCGATCGTCTACGTGAAGGATGCCTGGCCCTTTGATGATCAGGCTACATTAACGTCTCTATGTTGTAGCATATCGCACAAGCGGGCCGGCATTTGGGTAATTTAAATGATGCCATACATTTGGGCGCGGACATCAATCGTCCAGGAGGTCCTCGATGTGAAGTCGGATCTTAAAGGCGATACCATTCAGCAAATCGGGGTTTGGTCCGGAGATCGAGATCGAGGACGGCGAATAGCCAATGGACATGTTCTAAAAAGCCTTGGCAAGATCCGCAAATTCTTGGCCAGTCGGCAGCAACCACTCAATGATCAGTCTTCAAACTTGTATTATGAACTTCATAGCCGCGCGGAGGGCACAATACTCATGATGGAAGTGCAAATCATGCCCCGTATCCCAAGTTAGAACCAAACCACGGCTTGTCCGCACGAACCCGCAGCAAGGCCGTCGTTGTTGACTCTGCTGCTGTTCCTGCCATACTGACTCAAGGTAAGGCGCATCAATCCCATGCATTCTTCTCAGGAACGATCCGAAACAGGGTCACTTCATCCCCATTTTATCGTCTCGGACGCGAGGCAGCTTTCTTTCGGTATCAGCATGTCCACACTGAACGGCTGGAACGCGTCGAAATGATGTACGTATTGTCTGTTCATGCGATTGTAATTTGCCGGTATGTGGTAATTCGATACAACGGATGCGCAAAAAGTCGTGTATATGTGTGTGTGTGTGGTTGAGTGCGTTCGTTCTCTAGCCTGCCCAATTCCAATCCATATCGACCGGCCCCTGAGACGCGTTTGCCGAAGGCCCCTTACCCACCGGTTTCGTTGTTACACGGCCGGTAGTGTCCTCTCCACCTTCGGAGGGGCTGGTCCCGCTCACAGAATCGCCACCGGGACCGACTTCGGGTCGAGGCTTCGCACTGGCCTCGGCCTCTTCTTTAGCCTTGAGGGCCGCGATCTCGGGAGCGGTCAAGAACCTTCCCCCTGGGCCTCGAGGGCGGGAGCAAGCGTGTTTGTGACGGGATTCATGGAGATAAGGCTATTCGTCGTCGTCCGTAGGTCGTCAGAAAGGCAAGCGAAACATGCACGACATTCGGGCTCTTGAACCTACCTTGCGTTCTTTCACCACCCTGTTCATCTCCTCCAACCTCGCTCGAGCGGCTCGCCGTTTCAAGATCCGGTGATACTGCTTGGCATTTACATACAACGGTTCCTCGTCCTGCTCGCCGTCATCGTCGTCAAAGTCGAAGTTCCCCATCGCAGAGGGCGGTTGAGGTAACCCCATCATCTGCAGGTCGTGCACCGCGATCCCGTCCATCTGAACAGGATCGAGAGAATGTAGGTGGCCGGGCGCGTGTACCGGTTGGCCGTTCATGCTCGTGCTCATTTTAGCCATCTCTACCAGAAAATTGGTATTTCCGGCCCTGCCCGATTCATCCTCTAGCGGACTCATCGGTATGCGTGCAAGGTCGGAACCTTCTCCAGAGTTCCGTCTGAGCTCAGCCATCAGGCTCGCCGGTGAATGCGACGTGTTACCGCCCAACGTAGTGGATTTGGACATGCTACTCAGGTTCTTGGTGACCTGATTTAAGAGCCTCTGCGCTTCCTGATATGCAGCGGGCGTATGTGGCTCGTGCATGTTATGAGATAATCGAGGGGTGGGAGGCTCGTCCTTGAGCGCGCCGTTGCTAAAAGTAGTCCTGTCTTCGAAATCATCGTCTTCGTCGTCTGAAACTCCTTCATTGACGTTGACGAGATCGAGTACTTCGGGCTGGACCTCGTCGTCTCCTCGCTGATCGGATAGTCGTCCGACTCCGCTCAGGTTGTCTGTCGGCGAGTGCTCTCCAGAGTGACGAGAGGACGAATGTGGGGATGTAAAGCTAGGGTTGTGGTGGTGAGGATGGTGTTGCGGGTGGTGGGTATGTGTCTGATGTATGGACGAAGAGCCGATGTGCGGGTTGTGCTGAAAGTGCGGATGATGGTTGGTGCTGAAGGAAGAGGAAGATGCCGTAGGTACAGGTATCAAGGGATCCGAGTAAGGCGTCCGCAGACCTGGATGAGGTGCTTGTCCGGAAGAAAATTGCCTCATAAGGGGCAATGTTGGGGGCGAGTTGGGTCTCGAGAATCGAGGGGTCGATATAATTCCACTCTTTGAATCAAAGCTGTTGCGTTGTGTCGATCTGCCTCCTGCGTCACCTCCCGCCGAAGAGGGACTGTACGGTCTCGTATTCATGCCCATCCTTCCGATCGTGGTCGACGACGCCGAGTCCCTCCGGGCACCATGACCATAAGGCATCCCCGGAAACCCATGGACAAACTCTACACCCGTCTGATTTCCTGTACTGTGCGTGCCCGTATCTCCGGGACTCCCAGCAAAACGATCGTCTGCGCGCAGAGGAGACACGGATCGAGGCGAGCTCGCGTCGAGTCTCGAACCGGACGACGACCCCGATCGAGACTTGGTCGACGACTGATGTTCGAGAATATCTGGGAAAGAGCTAAAGTGTGCGCTCGGATCGTCGTTGCCATCCACGGGATCGTCCTGAAAGGTGAATTTGGGCGACGCCCACACCGTCGATGTGTCGACCATCATAATGAGAGCTTTCGAGGCGTGTTTGTCTCCCAAGAGGATGCGACGGTCCGGTTGGCAGCGAGTGCGGATCGGCGTGTAGATCGGACAAGCGTCGATCGATTGCTTGGGGGTAGTATGAGGCGAGGTTATACAACTATCGTGTCATGAAGCGGAGAGAGGTTGATTGTGTGCGTGTGTGATCGCTGTGTACTTTCGGAGAATCAGCGAGGTTGTTGTCGATGTCATCAGATCCGAAAACTCAAAAATCGGGGGTCCCGACCGAGGACAGCATCATTTATTACGTAAGCAGAGAAACGGGGACAACACAGGCTTCAATAATCATCATCTACCATCGGTCATGGGTCGCGGGTACGGTATACAATTCTTGTCAAAGCTATGGGCCAACGATAAATCGAATGGGGGCATGTACACGGGCTTCGAATTGATGGTCCAGTAGAGAGAGAGAGAAAAGGCGGCGACGTTTCGGATTTCGTCATGAACGTGTGGGTCGTGGGGTCCGGTAACGCAAAGCCCTACGCCCGCTGGATTCTTGTTTCGTGTATTGAAGATTATATGAGATGAAGGCGTTCCCGTCATTTCCATCATCGACGACTCATACTGCCGTTGGGCATCAAGGCGGGCGCGCCACTAGGAGGAAGCATACCAGGAAGGTGCTCCCTGTTGAGCCGGACGACCTGGACGTTACCATCGTCCGAGACAAAGATGATCTGATTCCGCTGCAGTCGATTTCCAGCCGGTTGAGGAACCGGAGGTGGAGGCATGTGAGCGGGGTGGTTGCCTCCAGGGCCGTACGGATAACCTTGCGGATGAGGCGGAGGTGCTTGGCCGTAAGGGTAACCCGCCCCCATCCCGGGTCGATACTGGTTCGCGGTGTGTATATGCGAAGGTGGAGTGTCCGAGAAGAGGCAACGGATATTGCTGCCCGTAATGATCTGCACCAGGTTACCACTCTCAACGTGCCGAACCTCGATAAATGTCGGTTCAAACGCCAGGATGAAGGGGTAGTGCATGGCTGTGATAGGAGGACCCGTCAATCAGTAACCGGTTTCGTGGTCCTGCTGAGGCATCCGTGCTACTCACCGAACGCGGTTGGGAAACCTTCCCATTGGATGGCCCATCGCGGCCTCGCTCGCCACCCAGTTTTGTTGACATAGAAAGCAAACTCGGCGTAACACAGCAAAAAGTTCTCCTCTACCCGGTAGATGGCCACGGGGCGAACGTTTTCTCGTTTTGACACAAAGTCCAAGCTGCTGTCCGATGGGTCTAGCAAGCCCTGGGTGTCCAAGGTCTGTATCGAGCACAAGATCGGATTAGAATGCTGTTCAAAGACCTGGACCGGACTCTAGTACGACTTGCCTCTAGATCAACGACCTCGAAACCTCTGGTCGTAGCTACGCAAAGCTTGGTCTTTAAGAACGAAAGACCGCTGCTTTCTGTCGGGATGTAGAATTCCTGCACAAGTCCCGCAAACTGATCAGTCATGTTGCATACCATACAAGCATGAGATCGACCACAAGACAAACCTTGAACACCTTGAACGGTTCATTTGAATTGTTCAAGAGTTTCCGGAACGGCGTCGGCTGTTTTTTACCCCTCATCGATTGATCGATGGGCTCGAGCGTCTTTATCGTTGAAGACAAAGAGCTCGACTTGACGATGCACAGCAAAGTCCTGCCGAGACAGATACCGCTCTTGAAGAACGATGTATGTGACGATAGACGCTTCCCACGCTTGAGCGCTGCAGAGGTGTCGGTGGGGTCGAGGAATTCCAACGGGAAAGCTGTAACGCTCCGCTCTGAAAGGTGGTCAAGCGGGTGAGAACTGTTACATACAAAAGGAAAAAAAAAGAAGCGCCCATCGCCTACCTGATAACACAACTAGGAGCTGGAACTCCTCCAAGACGTCCACCTGAGTGACGTCAGGCATACTGATGACTTTGGTCGGATGCCGTAGTCTCTCGTCGCGGTGGTTGCTGAAGTAGACACCGTCATCTGTCCCATATATCATTCGGTTACCGCGGTCTACAGATATCACAGAGGAGGTCAACAGATTGATCAACATACAGAGGCATCATACAGCCGTGAGCTCACCATATGGTACCGCGCAGTTAAGCTTGTTGACGCCCATGAAGAATCGGTCGGTCAAGGAGACGGTATCAAAGATTTTGCTCCGATCCCGCAGAGCTTGCTGTTGCGCATCGATGTTCTCGAGCCACTTTTTACGTCCCGCATAGGTGGGACACCAGAGGGTCATCGTATATCCCTTGCGCCCAAGATGAATCAGGGTCAAGCTATAACCATGCTTCGACTCGGCCTTGGGAATCGGGTCTTTAGCCGATTTCACGCCGGCCTGACGTCCTGCTGTCGCCTTGCCACGACTTATCGAACCCTTGATATTGATGTCCTCGGGAGATGTCGCTACCAGAAGTTCCAAGGGTATAGGCTGCGACGAGCTGCAAGATCAGCCACTGACAAATCTTGATGGAAGCGGTCTGCGACTGACCTTGCGGTAAACCTTGTATTGCTCGTGCTTGTTCACCCATTTTGGCTTTACCATGAGCAACGCGTGATCGAACAAGAACACCAAGAGATCGGCATTCTCCGCATTCGGTCCGCCGCGACATTTAAGCGGACCCTTGTAGACCAACTCCCTATTCTTGTCTCGCAAATGTAAATCCTATGTAGGCAGAATAAGTCAGCTCGCGCGCCTGTCATGGCGACATTATTTCTTGCTCACGAAGTTCTCGCCTGGTCTAAAGATCAGTTGCTGATCCAGTTGAGCCAAATTGAAGAGGTTTTCAGATTTCCCGCTCTCCTTGTTGACCCTGGTCAAGAATTCTCGAACGATCTTGACAGCTTCAGCTAAATCCTCCTTGTCGCTGTTGTCGTCGTGTGTATATTTAACAATAACTTCGAGTAGAAGGGGATATCGAGCCAGACGAGTGGTAGGCTTGGTCAAATAACCGTTCAATTCCAACTTTCGCGAAGACGGGTCGCGCTCGGTTTCCTTTGATGTGGAGCTGTCAACGATCGCGTCCACAACAGACTAGACCATAAATGCAACTCACATCGACAAACTTCTGGAAAGCAGGATTGGTTCCCTTTTCCTTTTCAAACTCGTACTTCCCGAAAAGTTGGTGAGCACCGTACGTCACAAATGGCTCGAAGCGCTGCACCTGCTCGAGCAGGATGTCTCCGACGCGCGGGACCACATGAGCCTGCTTCTGCCTCTTCGTGAGCTTCTCCGCCAGGACCATATTGACCGAAAGGATCTCGTGGGTGTTCCAGAACACCTGCTGCACGAACTCCTCCCGCTTGCCAGCAGGTATGACATCCGATGTACGCAGAGGTTTGATCCATTGCTACAAGAGGGGTCATTAATGACAGCTTTTGCAAGAAAAGAGCGCTAGTCGGGCTTACATCGCGCAGATACTCCATGTCGCGGACGAAGTCCCGTTCAGTGTAGATCAACTCGTTGATGGCTTCCTGACGCTTCTTTTCGGTATCATCCACGCTGTCAATCACATCCTGCGGAACGGATTGAATCCAGAGAGTGCCAGTTTCCTATCGAAAAGACCGTTTAATTATGACTCGCATCGATGGTAAGGGTTCTCAGCTCACTTTCGTATCAAGCAACACATCCTCCGCTATCTCGGTAATGAGACCAGGTTCAATCTTCATGTTAAGTCGCTTCTGCACTTCAAGTCGACGCGGGCAGTTGATCGAATAACACAGCGAATCTCGGGAGCATGTCGGCGAGTAACAATCGGTCAACAAGGTGAACACGCCCACGGGCAATGAATCCTCAGAGGACGCGTCGGACACCCGGCGAGGTCTTCCCGAATCGCTGACCTGGTTCACGGTCGTAGTCGATGTTGCTGGAGTCTGGCCTGGAGTGGTGGCCAGAGGGGAACTCGCTCCAGACGACATGGCCGTCAAGGCGGTGACGGAACCCGATGAGTACCCTTTCGAGGTGGGTCTTGAGGCAGGCCTGCCATCCGCGGTCGCACCTTCTGGGCCTGCAAACGGACTTGGTAGCAGTTGCTTGAAGCGGTAGATCTCGTGTGTGCTGTCTCGCAGCCGATGTGCATAGGTCACATCGTGGAAGAATCTCTGTGAATCCAGCGCTCTCCCCAACAGCAGCGCCAAGTTTCTGTCGCCAGTTCGGATGATATCGCAAAGAAGATCGACAGCCTCCCGACCGTCAAATGCGTCACTGTAGCTCAGACCGTCCTTGATCCTATCCCCTAGTGCCAGAACCTGCCTAAAGACCTCGGCCACCCGCGAGATGAAGGCCGGGTGGATGGTGGGTGTTCTCCTGACAACCTGACTCTGCGAAGGCCGTTTTGCATGGATGGCGACATTGGTCATGGAGCTGTTCGGCGAGGGATGACTGATGGTTGAAAGTGGCATTTGTGACCGGACGCGAGTACCGTGACCAAGAGATCCTGTGCGTATCGCAGTCACGGCGGCCTCCCTTTGCATGGAAGGTCCGGAAAAGCTTGTCGACCGAATATCTACGCCAGACCCATAGCTCGTGCGCTGACCGTAAGGGAGGCTCTGTATACTCTCACTCGACGGCCTCCCGCTGAGGCGGTGCGCAGCAGGCGGTTGGAAGGGGTTGTCACCAGGAAGCGTGCCGGGTGACGACATGACCGGCGAACCTCGTTCGCCATACTGGCGTGACGATGTATCAATGTTGGGCAAATACCTGATTTACGCTCACTCAGTTAGTCCTCAAGTGTAGTCAGTAGATCGATGAGCAACTCACGTCTGACTATTCCGAGGCCCGGTCCCGTAACCCGAATGGACAGTGCTTACGCTGACTATGGAAGTATCACTAGCCTGCCTGCGATGCCGCATGTAAGGATCCTGTCGAACGACCGGGTGTACACGATCTATTCGGGATACATCAGCTATTCTGTAGGAAGTTGCACTGACAAGAGTGATAGTTGGCATACCTCTTAGTTCATCCGCATACCGACCGCCATCATGCGTCCCAGAACTGATAGGGCTGGCGAAACCAGACGACGCAAAGCCATCATCCCGGCTATATCTGGACCTGTCATCTGATTCGGATGGGCCATGTATACTTTCCGACCGAAAGTCTCGTACGGTGCTTGTGTTCGAGACGTTACGAGAGCCTGGTATCGTCGGCAGGCCGTTATATCGAGCTTCCTGGCTTGGCCGCCTGAGCACCCCATTCCCACTACCGACATCACTGGTCGCATCGTCGGTATAGCCTGCCAAGAAGGACCAGTCTCCGCTCTGCTTCGAATTCCGGTTATTGGAACCATCATTGTCAAATAACCTCATATTCTTGACGTCCGAGACGACGTCCGGTAATCGAGGTGGTCCGTCCGCAGTCGATCTTCCCGCAGACGCACTCGGGCCCGTCCGTTTCCGCATCAAGAGGGCCGGGTCCATCGTGCTGTAATCGGGAGGTGGGGACATGTCGTCTCGACCGGTCTCTGCTTCGATCGTTCCAGCAGCTCCTCCACTTGCGCCCGAGCTCGGTCGTCCCCGAAGGTTCAGAGGTTGCGTGGATGATGACCAAGTGGCCTGGGTGGGTCCCGGTGTCATCGCTGCTGGCGAGTCGAATCGTTCCTCATACAACGACGTGGGCGATGACATCCCATTCCCGCTCGAGTATTCTGACTCTTGCAACCTGTACGATTGTGCTGGCGTCAATCCGGGGTTACGACGCGTGCTCGGTAGCGTCTGTGACGTGTAGCTGCCGTTGATAATCGACGCATCTGGTCGTGGTCTACCTCCAACGACTCCGCTTTGAGTGGAACTCGATCTCGTGCGTTCCGGGGGATACGGCCCTGGCAGGTAGTTTGATCGCGTTTGTGTATCGATAGGGGCCGGTTGAGGATACGGATTCATGGGCTGGCGTGAAGGATTATAAGCATGTGATGCGGGACCAGAGGGACCGGAAGGGTTGACGACGTAATTCGACGCCGAAGTCATGGAAGGAGCGATGGATGGAGCGATAGAAGGCGTGAAGGATTGTCGTCTATCCCGAACATAGTCCTGAGGCTGTGAAATGGACGTGTCGCGATAGTCTCATCAGCTGGCTCGCTACATGACCGGTCGCGAATCCGGGTCAACTTACCAGCTGCCCGGACGGACCGCCATAAGGGTCTCGAGATCCTTCCCTCGCATAGTTTAGTCCGGGAGCCATTCCCGGGGGAGGACGGTTGTATGCAGGTCCCATGCCAGGCGGTAGAGGAGGTGCAAACTGTTCATAGCCGGATCCGCCCGAAGGCATCATTCCGGGATTTTGTGACCCATATGCGTGACCTTGACTCTGATCGTGAGCAGCTGGTCGCCCTGATGCCGCATGATGTCCAGCGGCTTGTCTCCCAAAGATGGACGCAAAGACCTGGTCTCTATCAGCTGCGGGCCTGGCGGCAGGTTGTCGTCCTCCAGCTTGATTGGGCGCACTAGGATGCGTCGGCTGTCGACTCCTCGGGCCAGAAGGTCCCGACCTCATAACGTCAAGGATGTGCTTTCGGAGGTAGCGAGCCTTGAGTGGTTTGTGGGTTGGAAATTTATGGAGAATAAGCTGTCTTTGCTGTTGTTCTGTTCGTTTCGTCTGTCGTTGTCGTTAAAGCGAATTTCCCCCGTTGCTTCAGGAGGTCGTCAAGACATCGTGCCGGCTCGTGATAACGTCGATAATCGGAAAGGAGGGGGAGTACCGGGGGACCCAGAGTGTCGATCCAGACAAAGTAGGCCAGAGATCCCCGAGGTTTGATATCAACAGAGTCGATGGTCAGAAGGTTACACTTGTACCGGTATGCTGCGCTGTCTATGATATACGATCGCAATTGTACTTAGCCCTCCTTGTTCGAGGTTCGAGCGGGTTCGCATGTGTTTCCGCTTGATGAAGGGGCCCGAACGCGGACATGTACGTAATATCTCAGATGTCCGCGTCGTCACGTCTACTAGCAGCGCAGCATTTCGTGTTTCATCTGTCGTATCGTTTCACTCTCGAGATGCTCAAAGAGCGCACAAGCAAGAGTGGCTAATAGAAACGCTCCATGAAACTCATGGGCGACCTGAAGCTGATCCGGAAATTCGAACACATAGTCCGAAAGTCCGGATGAAGTGGCTTCGCGAAGTGCAATTCATCCTCAAGCAGGTCAATTTTCGAACTAACCAAGAAGACATCATTCGAACTCTAGCGACGATATCATCAGACTAGCTGGATGTTCCGCATACTACTATTGCGCAGCCCTGTTGAACACGGGGTCCCGTCAGCGAGTGGATCCCACACGTAGATTGTCGCATTTGCTGTGTAGTCTTCGTGGTTGAGCCTGACATCCGGCCATGTGAAACCGATATTTCTCCAGAATTTCCTGGCAACTCGTCATCATGGGCTCAGAGTTGACAAGGTAATTTGGCATCATTTCACAGTCCCGAAAGCTCAAAAGACCCTGCTCCTGACTGCCGTTCAAATCCATCGCGGTCCACACAATCTGTACTCGGCCTAAATCCTCCCATCCCTTAAGGATTTGTAAACGCACGCATGATCAGGCTCAAATCTGCCGCTTTTACCGGATCGTAGAAGTTGTAAACGCACCCTATAGTCTCCCGACAGATCCCCCAGATGCTCCATCGACTCCACCGGCGTGAGGGAGGCAATGTTGACCGGCGCTTTCGGGACCAGATCAAGCGGCATGTGATCCATGCATGCTCAACAAGAAAGAGAATAGCTTGCTACGGTCTCAGTAGCGATCTGAACGACTACCAATCCTCTTTGAGGAAGAGGTTCTAGACGGGCTGCAGTTGATAGGCCGTAGCTACGCTGCATATGCTACACCTCGAGCTCCGTGTCACTCCCTCATTAAGCTCAAACGTTGTCAGCAGATGGTCCTCTCCGGCTATATCAAGGTCATTGAGCTCTCGATCCTAGCGTTGGACTGATTACAGCCACGAGCTATATGTTTAGACTTCACTAATTTGCTTGAACGAGAGCCGACCATTCTGTCGTGCTGGAGGAATAGATTCTCGCAGACGCTAGCCTCGTCAGTCCCTGACGTTGGACTCATCCTTACGATGTCCCATACCATACGACGGGGCTCTGGAACGGGCGTTGCTGAATACCGACTCGGTCTCCTTGCTTGCCAGACCGTTCCTCGACGATGGACAGAACCATCGCCGCAATGTTGATGCTGATCACTGCGATTCATGCCGAAACGCCTATGTCTATGCTACATGTGTTGTAATGTCGATGCCACAACTCCTATCATACTGCTGCGTATTTCGATCTATCTGCCTCGCTATCCTCAACTTTTCTCCTACCTTCTATTTCTTCCCGAAGACGCCCACCGTTTTCTCAATTTTGAGCGGAAATCGATTTACATCTCCTCGAACCGCGAGAGGTCCATGGGCTTGGCCAACAGGGGGATGACATAAGGGTCAAAGGTCTTCCAGTACCTATAGTGGCGAATCGCATGATCGATCGGGTTCGGCGTCAGCTTGTTGCTCGGCTTGGTCAGCAGGTCAGACGTACGGGTTCTCCAGGTCTATAAGGGTATGTGAAAATGAAATCAGTATATCAATCCACAAGGATGAGAGACGTACATCGAAATGGACTTACGGTACTTCTGAGAAGATTCTTGCTCGTATCGCTCGACGATTCCGAACTTGGTCTCATCCTAAAGATCACACCCGAATGTATAGATGAGAGCCCCGGTCATTCGATCAGCTTCGATCGTTCTTGTATGCATTCCGGTGTGGCGACGAGACGAGACGGACCTTGGGATCCTGCATGACGTGCCAGTCGATGGTCTCCTTGTCCTTTCGGTAGACCTGAGAAGCCTCGATCAACTTGTTCTTGAGCTTCTCGACGCAGTCCTGGAGAACAAGTAGGGGGTAAGTCAGATCGATCGACTTCGCATGGCTGGGCTATAGGCTTACGGGCTTGGCCTGCATGTGGACGATGATAGTGTAGACCATATTGAAGGATATCGGGTTTGGTAGAATGCCTCAAAAGTGTCTCGTTCTATGAGAGGGCTGTGACTTTGTCGGTGGGTAGATGGGAGATCGGAGGGTTATATAAGTTTCCCCCAGTTTCTCGCCCTCGACTTTCGCCCAGCCGTTCTTTCGGTTTACGTTCCGCGTGCCGGCGGCAAGAGAAATTATGGTTTTGCTTCCAAGCGAGCCGCTGTGAGTGGATCTGTAGATCTGTGCCTAAGCATGACGTAAACAGCAACAACATGTCGGTCAACCTGACATCGATATCTGACCTTGGTATCCTCGGCTCTCTGGTTACTGATCTCTTGATGTCGGTGATTGCTTACCCTAATTACCGTTCAGCTAAACCGCATGTTGATAATTGACCATATATCGACTTCATCCACAACCGTGTGGATCAACTACACGGCGACCATGTCTCTCACGAACATCGCAGCCGGCTTCGTTCGCCCTCACTCTATCCACCCAAAGATCCAGGTCGACGTATCAGGTTCCCGGTCAAAGGGTTGCGACCTTCATCTGTTCGTACGGACAAACGACAAGATCTTCTTTGATCCATACGAGCTTGAGGATCTATGGCAGCCTACAGGATCGACCATAGGACGACCGAATGAGGTGGTCTCGTGGAACCTTTCTCCGGTCAGCCCCGATCTCGAAAGACCTGTCAAATACGGCTTCAGATCGTCAAACGAGACGGACGAGTCTGCGGTGGAGAACAAGCTTCATGTCCAGCTCGAATGGTCCTCGTCAGATCAGCTTCAGCATGTCATCCCGGCACACGCTCGGTATCAACAGCCGGACGAGAGCAGGTACCGTGAGGTTCGGATGTCGACGGTCGATTCGAGACAGACTGGGCTGGATGCCGATGTGGATGTGCGAGCGGTATGGAGCTGCTCAGAGGAAAGCGAATCGCTAGGTAAGTCGAAGATTGACACCATATAGTCACGCTCCCAGTCTCATTAGTTGGCGTTCACGTCAGGCTCTGTCATCGATCGGAATGTGCTGGATCCAGATATCCGACGGCATCTATCCGGTTCGTATCTATACAACATCGACCCTACCGGCCATTCACACAACGAGTCAACATCCGCAAGTATCCTTCTTCCCGCCGCTATTCCCTCGCACCAAGCGCTCGTTGAATCCATCACGTTCTGCGTCGTACTCGGCTGCTTTGTGTGGATCATGAAGGTGCTCCTCGATGTCGCCAGACAGCCCTCACCAACAAAATCGTCTGAAGGGTCCAAGATCAAGGTCGATTAAACATCGACCACATCGGCCGTAATATCGAGGTTCGGGTCGGGCTTCGTGGCATGCGAGATGACGTAGCTCAGAGCATAGTTGTTGTCGTTGCATCTGTCGGGTTCGGCAAATTTGTAACGATTATCAGCTTATACCCATTCGAGAGGGCGACCCAGATGGACTTACAACCGGGTGATGCTCTGCTCAAACTCGGTCACGCTCCGCTGCAGCGACCGGAACACGCTGGCAAACTCGCCCGACCGAGACCCGAGGTATCGCCCGTGTGCCGTCATCAAGGCTTGCGACCACGACAAGTCGAACTCGACGTGCGGTGAAGTTTCCATATGCGAGGCGATGAAACGCAAGAGCGTCAAGAGGTAAACTTCCGGGACCTGCCTGGCTATCAACCGGATGTCGCTGGCAGGGATCGATTCGTATGCTCGGAGGATGAGTGGCTGTTCGTTGAGTCGGAAAGCCATGATCAAAGCGAGAAGGTGGTCCCCTTCCTCGATAGTTTCCAGCAGCGACTCGGGCGTGATATCGATGTCCAGGTCGTAAGGATCAAAGGTGGTCGTATCATCCAGTCCGTAGAGGAGCAGTCCCTCGGTAGACGCCGCCGCCCATGATCGACCGGTCGGTGAAAACTTGACGCACATCGTCCTGGCTGCTCTTCGGTATTTACGTTTCGACAGATCGCCCCGCTGCGCTCCCGGTAGCGTAATGTCCATTCGGTCGTTCAGGTCTTCCTCATCGCCCCGCAGGTCGAGGGTGTCAACTGGCCCTGCCTCGGTCATCTTCCGGCTGTCTAGGAACTCCTGTGTTCCGTCTAGCGATAGGTTTTCCGAGATTTGGAATTTCTTGACCATGACGCCGTCGCGTACGTCATATATCAATACGTACTTGCTGCTACCTCCAGCGATGATGCAGCTCCCGTCCGCAGTATACGCCAGACTGTTGAAATACTTGCTAGAAGCATTGTTGGCAGCTGTCATCCGGTCGTCCTGCATCCTTCCTCCCGATACGTCTTTCCGTCCCTCGATGACGCTGGTTTGCTTGCTCTCAGTGACGTCGAAAAATGTGATCTGGCCATCTAGCGTGGAACAGGCTAGCTCTTTGCCATCCGGTCGGTAAGCCACTGACAACACCTCTGAGCTCAATTGGAACGGCTCGGTCGCACGCGAACGACCGAATACGCTCCAGGTCCTGACAGTGCTGTCCCACGAAGCCGAAGCGAGCTGTGCTCCTGATGGCGAAAAGGCTAGCGAGCCGATCGGAGCCGTATGACCGGTCAAGACATCGAGCAATTTCCCCGTTTGCACTGACCACATGAAGATCTCGAAGCTGTCCTGAGATCCGGCACAGACGACCTCTCCACTTGGGTCGACGGCCAAGCTCGAGAATTGTACCGGCGTAGGAGATGTGAACGTCCGGAAATTTCGATACCGTACGAGATCGTACGCCCGTACCGTTCCGTCTAGCGAGGCGGTGAACAGGACCTGTCCCTGCTTGGCGAATTCCACTCCTGATACGCTCGCCGAATGTTCACCAAAGGTGACAAAGCAGAACCCGCTTCTTGCGTTCCAGACCTTGACTTTGCCATCTTCGCCTCCTGTAGCCACGTTCTGGCCGTCCTGGCTGAACGATAGCGTGTTCATGTCAAAGTAATGGCCCTGCTGTTTGAGCACGTAGCTCTCCGACTGCCACTCCCAGACGAGCAATTGTCCCAAAAGCTGCGCTCCGAAAGCCAGCCATTCTCCTGTGGGGTTGATGGCGACGGCCGCAATCTTTTCTTGCGAGATCGACAGCGTGTGGATGTTGGTAAAGCTTGGCATCTCCCACAGTCCAAACACTCCGCTCGAAAACCCGACGACAAGCATGGAAGCACGTTGATGGAAAGTAGTGCAGACGACCTGAGCGCCGGTCTGGCTGAAGTAGTCCCGTTTGGCGATCCCCCATCGTGTGTAAGCGACGACGGCATCGGCAGCCGCAGCCGAGGTCGACGCAATACCGTCTGGTGCGTCCAGGATGTCGACCTCCATCTCGTCCTCATCTTCATCCTCTTCTGTCTTTTTCTTGGCTTGCCATGTGAATGCGGTACCGTCACGGGACACGGTAAAGATCTGGCCCACGAAAACGACGGCTCAGCTCAAGGCAATTATGCAATTATATACGGGCCTCGCAGAGCACTCACACTCTTCTCGTCCTCGCTGAAGAACGCTCCGACCAATGCGTCCCGATGTCCAGCAAAAGTTTTCGGCTTGTATCCTTCGAGCGGGTGCAGCGTGTATAATCTCGCCGTCATGTCCCTTGAAGCGGTGATGAAGTACCTGTTCCGTGCCGTCTGAAATTAGCACAAGTCTCCTCTCATAGCTTTATTCCTTCCACCGGTATACTCACCGTGAACTCTTCGACCAGGTGATATGCGTCACATCGTCCGAGTGGCCAGTGTATTTGCGATGTAGCACAAACGGAGCGAACTCTCGAACTAGATGAGAGGGGGTGAGCCAGACATGGATCTGGTTGCCGTGCGTGATGGCGATATACCTACGAAATGTAATGCGTCAGAAGTGCGTCGTGGCCAAAATTGCGATCTGCACTCACTTTCCGTCCGGGCTGAACTTGGCGTCATGTACGGGAGCCTTGAAGTTGATATGGTGCAGGACCGTCCCCTTTCGGAAGTGTACCAGTAGAGCTTGTCCATCTACACCAAGCAATCACGGGGCTTCAGCTATGCTTGTTCTAGTTTGACGCAGAGATTGAGCTGCTGACCTTCGTCGATTGACATCAGAACATTGCCATCAGGGGACAAGGCGATGGAGAGGATGTTTTTCCGGTTCTCAAATGGCAACGTCCGGGACTTGTTGCTATTCAAGTGACGACCGTTAGCTGCGAGACCACTTCGTAACACGTGCCGTCCGCTACTTACCCGACGAGATCAAAGACCGATACCCTGTTCCCTACAGGACTCAATATCGAGTTGCCATCTGGCGTAAAGACGACGTTTCCCTGACGATAGACGGTCCCGCAGAGGTTCTGCATCGACAGCCAGTGATAGTATGAGCTATCACTCGTTCGGGCCACCTCGGACTAGCTTGCTCACCTGGAACTTGAAGTTTGCCTTCATCTTCCACAACGAGATTGATACTGAGGCTTCAAGCTATCGATATGAACAAGGTCAAGCAAAAGAACATGAACACATTCGACATGTAAGATGAGCGATTCAACTTCTTGGGCCGAGCGGCGACTTTCTGAGAATCAGTCACGTGACACGGAAATACCCATGACCGCGCCGGCCCTGGGCAAACGATGTTCCGCCGTAGTGAAGTGCGTAGGTGCTCAAGCTCAAAGTTCGAAGCTTAGTTAAGATGGTCAGAAGTGCAGAGTGTGTGAGACGATCCAGGCGCCATCTGCTAGATTATGACGGTCTGACACTGGGATCGCTCCGTGATCGAGGAGTAGAAGGTGTTCTTTCACGAACAAAGGTGCCGTTTGACTAGACGCCCCAATGGGACCACTCGGTCCCCTTCATCGCCGCAAGGCAATATCTTTGGGAAACAAGTCACATGTGACTCTCCCAGTAGACCAACTTCGGCCTTGACACTGAACCCTGTCTTTGACTCCTGCTTCAACCTAGTCGGCTATACCGCCCATGGACCCCGCGATTACGTCCTTGGGAAGGACCAGGTTCAAGGTGCTCCATCTCACCACCAGCCTGTATCTCTTCCTCAAAATCAAGAGGACTGATGTGGGCCTTCGAAGCCTTTCACGCTGAGGTATATAGAGAATGCGTTCTTATCCGAGTTGACGGGGAAGACCGTTCCTTCCATCTCCGGGGAATATCATCATGTACATGTTCGTTAAGTGTTGGAAAGAGGTGGGAGAGAAGTTGGGAAGGTCATCCGAAAAGCCAGAGAAAGCCGAGGGGGAAGGAAAGATCATGTTGCGATCAAGATCTTGACGGCCATGGCTATGCATGCAAGGCTGACGTATGGCGAGAGTCGTTCCCCTGTGCAACAACGGTATTGCCCAAGCAAGCAGAGTATATTTCAGCTTTCTCTCTGATGGACACAACGTAAGCAGGACAGGCGTGCTGACCTATCCGAGAACACTTGAAGAAGATCCCCAAGAACCTGGAATTGACCGGCAAATGCGTAATCAGCTATAACGTCCTGCAAGAAGCGATCGGATGTAGCGTATCTACGCCCAACTCACCCTTCCTTGTTCCTATCTACCAACCCCGGAGCGGTTCCTCGAACGTAGGTACAGGTACAGATCAAGAGCAGCCATACGAGCAGGAGCGATTGAAAGTTGAAGAGGGCGGACTGAGTATAAGAAGAGGTGTATACAATACGATTTAGCTTGTGAGGTGCTATCGATACCGGTCGTAGACCTACCATCGTTTCGACTTATCTCTCGGCTGCCAGGATGACGGATGAGAATGTACGGTGCGGTTCCAAGCTCGGATGAACAAACAGGGCTGCTGAACAAAGGAAAGGAACGAGATGAGGGGTGTTTTGGAGGAAATGTGTATGTAGCTTCGTGGAGGTCGAGGTTGGCCCCCCGACCTGATGTCATACTCACCGCGCGCTAGGAGGAGGTGGCCCATCGCCCGGACTCGTGCATCATCATCAATCCATACGTCCATACACTACTACTGGCTACCGGGCATGCCTGCCGACACCTCACATTCTCACTCTTCACATCAACTCTAGATCTCAGACTATCTCGATACTATAACAGCGAGACTACCTCTCGAAGAGCCCGCACGCACCAACACCGGGTATCCTCGACAGCGCCGCATACTTGCAGAACCATACTCGACGGAACCCCTAGATAGTCTGCAGCTACTTGGCCGACCCCCTACCATGTCCATCCCTTCGACGGCATCGCTGAATCAACGGCTGACTTCGCTGTCGTCTATGATCCTGGAAAGATCACGCGTGGTCTCGTTGAACCTATCGCCTTCAGCATCGACCGAATCGCAAATCGTCCGATCACTCAACTTTGTGCGGGATGGGCTATTTAAGATCGAGGAACAGGCTAGAGAAAACGGAGCGTCGGATCCAGTAATGAAGGATATCGGGGAACGATATGATAGGATGATCAGTCTGATGGAACAGGATGATATCGGGCGGGAAAAGGTCAAGGGCTTGGCTCGGCCCGTATCGCCGTGAGTGATCCTCTGATGTCGTCTCTATGCCTGCTCAATCACTGATGACAGCGCACCTGCAGTCCAAAAATCTCGACAGAAGAGCTTATTGATTCGAATGATGCCTCTTCGACTTCGACCGCCCGTCCCGTCCCTGACCTGCACGTCTCTCCCCCTACACCGGCCATGAACAACTTTCCCTCAGAAATCCCTTGGCGAGCATCCTCGAGTCAGGGTAGCTACAGGGACAACGTTAGCGAATACGAGAACGAGAATAATAATGAGGACGAGGATGACGATCTGGTGGTACATCCGTCAGGCACGATACCGGCCGACCAGGATCCTCTGTTCAACCCGGGAAGCTTTAAGGGCAGAAGGGGGAGCTATGATCCGGATGAGGCCGAAGATGAAGGGAGAGGGATGCTGAACGAACAGCAGATTTTGGAAGATCAGAGAGGGGTCATGGACGGTCAGTCGTCACCTAGCTAGTACAAGTATAGCGAGAGCTAAACATTAATCCTCAACGATAGACCAAGACGCACGGCTAGACCTCTTGTCGCACTCTATCAACCGGCATCACCACATGTCAATACAGATTGGGGACGAGCTGGATCTGCAAAATGAGTTGTTGGATGACACGGATGCAAGAATGGACGGGACCGCCGCGAGGATGTCACGAGCAGGGAGGAGCTTGGACAAGGTGGCCAAGGGCAGTAGGGAGCATGGTGCGTCCAAGCCTGTACAATCATCATATCGACTCAGACCAAGCTAACCTGTACCATTGTCTTACAGTGAGCTCGATCACGATCGTGGCCCTGATAGTCATTCTGCTTCTGCTCATCATCGTGTTCAAGACATGACACTCGTCTCAATCATCATATCGTCCGTCGTAGGAGATTTGTATCGGCAAATATCACATCATACCCAGAACATCATCTCCAAACGCTTCTCTGTAACTAGATTCTGTTATACATCGAGGTGGAAAACAGGGCTTCTTTAACCAAGAGATCGGAGCTTGCGGGTCAAATGTGTCGTCTACCTATTTCCTAGACTCTGCAGAGAAAATCGACTGCTTGCTGTGTAAGAGGACATGGTACCGCTAGCGCTATCGTAAGACAATACCACCGATGACGTATCTGCCTTGGCTCTACTGGGCCCAATCTTGGGTTTCGGTGGGTACATCATTGCGCCGACCCATACGATAGTGATGGCCGATGCTTTATCACTTCCAGTTGAATACTCGTAGTTATTACTGTCCTCTCCCGTGCCACTAGAATTCGGCCCCTGTTTGTGGTCCAGGGTCTCGGCCAGCTGACAGATATCGCTCCCTTCGCCAGTGGCACCTTTCGAAGCCAGAGGGTTAGCCTGACTGGGATCCCCTTCGAGTAGAAGGTAGCGTGTATCCGAAGAACCGGTTGCTGGGACTGAATCGAGTCCAAACGTTGGGAGAGCCACGCCAGAGCGCTGAGGTTTCTGGCTGAAGGTCATGCTGATCAGTGAACTTAGTATCCGATTGGAGAGATTGGTATGTGGCAGGCATCCATTATTGGTGTGGCGGACTGCGTTACCACGATTCAGACACATCCTCTTCTCGATATAAGTAGCCGCATCACGCTTGCGCCATGGCTAACGGGAACGCGAGCGAGTGAAAGGACGTCATGTCAGTCTTGGACTCTCGAGCGCAGCCGACCGGCAGCAGGCAAAACAAAAGAGCTTCTCCGCTAATCATTCCTTTCTTCCTAACCGAACGGGGAACGTCATAGTCACGAGCTATCTTAGGAAAGGCCGCACACAGACTTTTGGGTCGACGCTTGTTTACTGCGGTCTCCGGAACTCGGGCCTATTGGATATTCTGCATTAGAACCCTATTATGTGCGCATGAGCAGAATTCGTCGCTCGGGCCGACTTGCGATACAATGAACAAGAGCACGGCGCCTAGATGTCATACAGACTATCAGCATCATTGCCAGGATGTTGCGTTCCCGCAAGTCTCGAGCTAGCTATTCGTCCTTGCACTTCTGCGATTTCGTCTGACGATAAAGGCCTCGACAAAGTCGCCCCTATCGTATGGTCGTCAGTAGGCCTGGGCTCCAGGAATTGATTGGCCCGCGATTGCTCCGTCAGGCCAGACGCGATCGACTCAGGGTTGCCTGTTCCAGTATATACAGACGTGGCAATATCCGATTGGCTCTCTGCAAAGCCGAAAATCTTGTTCGGGTCCTGGCTCTTGTACCAGTCAAGGTCTTCAGGCTGCAAATGGAACTTCGCAGGGAGAGCTTTGGTAGCAAGAGTTATCGCCCTCAGTCGCTCTTCCATCCGCGCTTGTTTGCTGTCTGTCGAGGCGCGCTTTATGAGAGCGCAAGGATTTCTGTCCCCGAAATCTTTCAACAATGTCACTGGCTCTCCGGCCTCTGCTAACCTTCGGATTTCATCTATAGCATTGTTGTGCAGAATAGCAGTTTGGAGATCGATATATCGTTGCTGCGCTCGCAGTCTGTCTTTCTTGTTGTCCATTCGAGAGGTAGGTCGGGTCGGTCAGCTGTGGAAGGGTTTCTGGGTATGAAGCAAAGTCAAGCTTACCGACGAAAGTACGAATTCCAATCACCTCAAGACCGTCGCCCATATATACTCGCCAAGGCCGATCACGCAAGGTCTGCGGCACTGAAAGGAAGGCTTTTTCAGACAGAGCAATGATCAGGTGATGATTCAGCCTCAAGCACTCGGCACTGCAGGATCGCGAGCGAACATCCTGAGAAGCTACCACATGGACCCCTCCCTCCTTTCTAGCCAATGATGCTATTAATCGTCATCTATCGAATGCTCACAGCACGCTACGCCTACCACCCTGGCAGGAACTTCCACGTTTTCCTGCAGTACCGGTCGTACTCGCCACCGAACTCTTCCTTCAACGCCTTTTCCTCCACCCTGACCCGGGCGTTTAGGACTTTTACTTGCCCAGCTATGAGAAGGATACCAGCCCCGCTCGTGCCGATCGTCTGTACCGTATCCGACGAGGTATTAATCCCAAATGCGGAAGCGAGGAAGCCTGTTGTCCATTGAGCAGCCTTGACGGCGAGCTGGTCTAGAAGCGGAAAGTGCAACGAGCTGGCCGAGGTCGCTCCTCGAAGTACGAGACCGATACTCATGAGCACTAGTCCGGTGTAAGAGGGGTGTCGGAAGAGATCGTATGGAAAAGGACCGGTGATCAGGCGGTGTTCTCGTCGGATGGCAACCTGTACAGGAAAGATTAGAATACGTTCGGTGCACCCAGCTAATATCGGAGTACGGTATGGCTGATGGAGGCTCACCTTGAAGGTAAAGAACCGTCCCAATACCTGGTAACACCTCAATCGAAGCGTCGCCCCCGCAATGGCAAGTATCGCTCCCAACTCGCCTAATCTCGCAGGCAATCCACCGATCTTCCCGTATCCCTGCCGCAAGCTCCAGATCTCGTACGCCGTCACGCCAAAGACGACTAGTCTCTCCATCCAAGGTGTCCTGTCGCTCGCGAGTATCCTTTCAGGGGAGGTAACATCTTCCATCATTCGGTCACCATCTTTGGTAGAGGCTACATGGGGTGGGCAGATGGCGAGTAGGGTCAGGCCGTTGGCCGTTGCGATCAAGGCGGATTTGAGGATGAGGAGCAAGGGCATCCTTCTGTTGATGTTCGAGATCCGGATGTATTGAAATGACGATCTCTGAGTTGCCCGCCCTGGACCCAATAGCCAGTAGTATGTTCGAGGCTTAGAGCCGAGTGATCGAGTGATTCAAACAAGCAAACAAGCAAGTCGCAGTCGAGCAATCTGAATCTAAAGGACCCCCACCCCTCCTGCAAGCCTTACGTCATCAGTCTCGACATGATATGTCACGTGATTCCTGCTCCCCCTTCCCCCCTTGCTGCCGTTCCACCTCATCATCATATCATCGCTTTCCCGGAGTAGAAACCTCTTCAACCTCGTAGGGCCACCACCATCATCACATAGCGTACTAGCATATTGCCATCGCTCAGTCTAAGCAACAGTCCTACGATACGTCAGAGTATTTAGCAACCTTCTACGGAACAAACGGACAGCAAAAAACAATCGAGGACCAGACATCCCGAGCAAACATCATGACGCGTTCCGAGGAACTGTAAGCGCATCTCTAACGCTTCCTTACTCCTGACCATATCTGACCTAGCCTTTCCTCCGTGCAATCAGTAACAAGCATACCGTGGTCGAACTCAAGTCGATGTTGACCGAGAAAGGCCTCCCAGTAACGGGCAAAAAAGCCGAACTCGTCGATCGATTGATCGAAGCCGAGACCGGCGTACCGCAAATTCCTGGCGTGACCATTACTAGGGAAGCTGACAAGGGTGCTGAGGTGCCTGATGCGTGAGTCTCAGGAGATCTACTTTACTGTTTGAAAGCAGGTGTTAACGGAGCTCTGTTGCGAACTCCACACCAGATCCAACCCTGGCGAACAGACATCCGAGACGACCATGACCTCTATCCCAAATGAAGACGGCAAGACGACCGAGGTCGACATCACCTCGGACAAGGCAGCCCCACCTACCACCCTCGTCGAACTCGGCGTTGGAGCGGAAAAGAGCCCGGCAGAGATCGAGCTCGAGAAACGACGAGCGCGAGCGGCCAAGTTTGGGATCCCCTTCGTCCCGCCTGCTGCATCTGCTCCCAAGGCGCCTGTCGAGAAAGCTACCAAGCCCGAGAGCAAGAAAGCGGCTGGCAGTGGAAAAAGCGCTGCTGCGTCTACGCCGGCGCCTTCTGCCGCATCTTTGGCCGAGTCGGAGGAAGCCTTGGCGAAACGTCGAGCCAAGTGGGGAGTCGTCGAGAAACCGGGCGCTATGCAAAAGGTCAAGGGCAAGTTGGTCGAAAAGTCTGAAGCCGTCAAGGCTGCCGTGACGGGCGAGACCACCAAGAGCGAGACCGCTCCTCAACCTGCTGCGTGAGTCGGCTATCTCGCAACCGCTGTCCGAACCAGTTCGACCCTGCACACGTAGCTGAACACGTGCGTTCTTTTCTCTTTGTTTGCGAAACACCACTTAGACCAGTAGAAAAGACCGCCGAGCAGATCGAGGAAGAGCGAAGACGTAAGGCTCGAGAAGACCGATTCAAAACCGCGTCAACGGCGGCAACAGCAGAATCGACGAACGGAGAGGGAGAGACGGGCGCGGAGAAGCGAAAGTTGGACGAGAGCGAAGGGACGGAAGCGCCAGCTACTGAGGAGCCTGTGAGTCCACTCTTCTCACCGCTCGGGAACTTGATCACATGCTCATCCATTTCCGACATTGCGACTGACAGGCGGAAAAGAAGGTGAAGGTATAAACGCGCAATGACGTATGGTCCTGCACTGCCGAATGCGTTGCTTCGATTGAACAGAAAAGGTAAAAGTATACCCTCCGATCACGAGGGCTTCTCTTCTCAACTTTCTTTCCTGCACTATCTCCCTCACTCTTCCCCTTCGCCTCCCTCACACCCTTCTCAACCCCCCATTCGCTGTTTTCGATCTATTACCATCTGAGCCTAAGAAGAAGGCTGGCTGGGTGGCCGGCTGTGATTCTGGTTGGGCTTGTATATCTGACCCAAACCACAGCCCATTGTAATGAGACTTCAAGATGTCCCCAACGCATCATGATCACTATCAAGCATTTGCTGGAGTGCTGGAGTATGCCGCAATCGATAGCGCGATCATTAGGGAAAAAGACTGAAATGTTACAAGGTTCAAGAATCTATGTATAGCATGTATAGGGCTCCATCCAGTGTTTTACCGCCCTGCTAGAGGTTAGATTTGGGTAAAGATCCACCGGCTCCCTTCCTCGTCACGCTAGCCGTGATCAGTCCAGATGGGTCGGCGGCAGGATGGAACACCTCGGCGCCCCCTTCTCGTCCCAAACCGTTGTCCAGACCGAAAGGTGCGAGGTTGACGGGACTATGAGATGTCGCCAGGATCAGCCTCTGCCAGCAGACGATCTGCTATATAAGGGGAAAAGCGACTCACATGTAGTGTTTGTTCGGGTAGCTGTAGCTGACCTTCTCGATCTCCTTGGCATCCCTAAGCAACTTCTGAGCGGTATTGTACATGGTCGCCTGAACACTAGCAGACTCGTCCGTGGCAAACACTTCCAGCGTGACCTCTTTGGCGGTGCGGAAGATTCGGGGAAAGTCCAGCTTCTTGCCGATCTCGGTAATGGAATCGATCGTCAGAGGAATTGACGAGGGAAGGGGAACGGTGTAGTCGAGGGTAACAGAAGTCGAGAATAGTCTGTCGGCGACCTCTGTAAGACGGAAGCAGGGAATCGATAAGTCTCCCTGTTTACCC
Source organism: Filobasidium floriforme (assembly GCF_021052385.1). Lineage (NCBI taxonomy): Eukaryota > Fungi > Basidiomycota > Tremellomycetes > Filobasidiales > Filobasidiaceae > Filobasidium > Filobasidium floriforme. Next base: position 978,391 of record NW_025763622.1, on the reverse strand, counting down.
CTATATAATCTGAGCAAGCTCCGACTGCACTAACCTCCGAGTGTCGTAAATTCGTCCTTGTAGAAGTCCTCAAAGCTCGAACCAGCGGTCTTGAGTACTGCAAAAACATCGTGAAAGAGGCATTAGGTATCTACTTGCCTAGTGAGGGATCCAGCGTTCAACTCACCTAGCAGATCCTTCATCCCCGACTTTACCGTCGCCTTGACGTTCTGCTTGCCTTCAGTCGCGTCCGCCACGACCGCAATCACAGCCTTTTCCTCTCCATCCCTCGTGAACGCCCATCCGTGAGGCTTGCCCTGGACGGGGATCCGGGACCACTTGTGAGAGAGGATGTCGATGAAAGCTTTGTTGATATGGTCGTGGTGGTTGACGTAGTGAAGAGCCAGGTGAAGGGCAAAGAGCTCTGGCGTCAAGACGTGAGGAGACGTCTTGGCAAAGACTACGACATGGAAAACGGATGAGAGTTCAAGTTTCTGATCTAGAAATGAATTTCAGTCAGACCTATGCTCACCGTTGACCGTGTTCTTCATGCTGTCCGTCGTTACGACACACTTGTTGTCGGCCTTGGTGTAGCTGGTCTCGATTTGACCCTCCAGCATCACCCGGACGGTATATTCTGTCAGAAATCATCTTCAGTGTACCGCTCGACCCTGAGGACTGGCTCGGACTCACCGACCACATGATGAACGTTGCCCTCCCTGACGACTCGAGCGACCCTGACGAGATCTTTGCCGTATCGAGCGGCACTGAGGTATCCGGGCTCTGATGAGGACATTATGAGAGGAATCTGATGGCAAGAGCTATAATACGTCGGGGATTCGGGAAGGCTTGAACAAGAAGGACTTTGGAGACCACTGTACGCCACTGTGGGAAGATGTGCTGGTGAACGCTCAACGATGTCGCGATGTATATATACTCTGCGCTCTTGCGACCGATATCATCGGCGTACATCCCCGAATCGGACGGAAGCAAAAACGTTCCGAGATAACGGGGGATCCTCACGCCGCTCCTTTCCATTCGAGATGATAATCGGATCGGAACGGACGTCTCAGATCTCGTACAAGCTGTTCGAAGAGCTAGCAAGGAGCATGCGCGATTCCTTTCAGCCTGTTGTATTAGCTGGCATCTCTATCATACATCGGCGCTCGCTAGAAACCGCCAAAATGGTCTAAACGGATGCGAGCAGGACCTTCCCCGACTTGAGCGGACTTGACCGACGCACGCGGAACGCGGATCATGGACATGCGACGATGGCATAGATCATAGAAGAGTTCGTCGAGAAGTCTGTACATCCCGATTGATATTACCGCACGAACGGATCATCCAGTCTATCGAGTTTCAGAAGGTGTATCAGCATTTGAGTATCAAGAGCAGAAGTCGCACGCTATCCAGGCTCACCGGACGGAAAGCGGTCCTCCGGGCAGATCCCGCAAGACGAAAACGTTCGTCTCCATCCTCAACTGCGCCGTGTTCAACTTGTCCAGCTCCTTTTCCATCTTGACCAAGTTGACCTGGTCCCGTTCGTCCATTTTTCCAGTCTTTTCCAAGACGTCCGACCTCTGACTGTTATTGAACGTTTCCTCGTACTCTTGGTAGATCATTTCCTTTCGCTGATGGATGTTCGCTAGCGACTTGTACATCCGGCTGAGGATGGTCTGATAGGCTCGGGAGAGGTCGACGTAGTAGAGGAATGTGCAACGAGATGCTGAACGGTCGGCCGTTCGAGATATGGCTTGGAATGTGACGAGAGAGGCGGTCTTGAGCGCGCTCAGCTTGATTCGGGCGTCGTCCCCCTTGATGAGCGCTTTCGAAACGACCTGCGAATCCAAGGTGAGACAAAAGTGTTCGAGCTCAATGATTACGTCCCGATGACTCACCATCTCTTCCGTCACCTTGTCACCGTGCATGACGGCGTTGAACACCCGCTTCCCCATCGGACCCTGCGTCTCCTCGACAAAACTCTCCAACAGCTGCCTCTTCAGCCGACTGCAGATACGCTCGAAAAGTACCATATACTGGGGTCCGCTCGCCGAGGCCGCCATGATGTCTCGTCCCAGAAAGACTCCCTCTGCTCGATAGGCGTTCTGGTCGTCCTCGCCTGCGAGGATGGCAGCGTATCCAGCGAGGAGTTCGTGGATCTTGGATTTCGAAGTCAAGGATTTCCCTCCGAAACCAAGAGATAAAGAGTCTCGTTCGTGTTCTCGCATTTGCGTGAATACAGCTTGCATCCCCCCAGTCGCTTCGAGATTCGAAGCGAATATTTCCGTGAGCGATCAGTCGACATGCTCGGTTTCTCAACGCGCTGTCAGCAGCTCACAAGATGTTTCCAATAGCAAACTGTCCTCCTCGGCCGAGATGACGTTCATCAGGCCCTTGACGATGAACCCGGCGGCCTTGTTGTAACGATCCGCCACTGCCAGCTCGATCAGCTGAGAAATACGAAGACGATATGTTTTAGCATGTAGGTTCAACTTAGCGCACCGATTGCATCACTCACCTTGTTTCGGAATAGGCAATCGAATCTTTCGTAATTTATTCGTAACATGGCTTTTGGCTAATGACCCAAAACAATCGCGACTTAGCGGGATTCCCTGAGGACGTTGCGGGCTTTCAATAGCTTACGTCTACCATCTCCAATTCGTCACCCTTGTGCTAGAATGGGAAAACACCAATGACATCAGCAAGAGCAAGATGAAAATCGAAGGGCTCAGGAACAAACCTTCTTGCTCGATCCTCCAACTCCAGCATCAGCTTTCCGCTTCACCCCCGCCTTCAGCAACGCCTTGTCCGCGCTCGTTTCCTCCTTGACCAGATCCCTCATTTCGCCCATCACGTCGCTCTTGATCTGAGCCAGTTCTTTCACCGAGAGCAGGGCCGACCGAGACTTCTCCTTGGCCTTCCGCTTCTTGAGCATCTCGTCATAAGGCGTTCGATGCAGGATGGGCGTGGTCGGTTGGATGTATCGGTTGATGATGAGCTTGTATACGACTTCGGTCAGCTGTTGTTTGCCTGGTGGACAAGGACGTTTAGCATATGGATTTCAGTTCAGTTCAGACCCGGCTGTGAAGTTTACGTACGGACTTCCCGCTTGGAAGGGCTTGTTATCAAATCGAGGCCCAATATTTGATCCTGCAGAATATGCGGCAGCCGTAATTTTCCTCCCTGAAGTACGACCTGAACAACTAGTCGAGCCTGAACACCACCAATCGCGGAAGATTAGCGAGTCGTCAGTATCATGAACACGTTTGCTTGGCTCACGTCTTCACCCATGTTCTCTTGAGTCAGCTCCAAGATTCGCCCCCACCTCAGCCTCATCAGACATTCCTTCAGGTTCATCTCGAAGAATTCCTGTGTCCGCTGCCCCAACTCGGTCTCACAATGCCACGCCAAGTTGTGTTGAACCAAGGTGATTAGGATCCCGGCCACCTGTCGACGAGGCAGTTTGGTGAAATGTGCAATTTCGGTCAATCGCATCCGACCTCGATGAAGCAAGATCGAAGCGACCGATGCTACAATGTTGCCAAAGTCGGCACGAATGATGTATTCTGCGAGCCTTACGGCTTCCTTGTCGGCCATCTCGAGTCGGTAGCCCTTGCGAGATGGGTTTCAAAGAGCGTATCCGGGTGCTGGAAAGTTGCGACGAAAATGTCGTTTCACTAGGGCTACCGAAGGGCGGTGATCATCGAGTAACCTCGAATGTCGTGCGTGAGAGACCTTTGCCCTGCCGGACTAATTTTCCTCCAGGGTTAGTTTTTTGTCAAGCCGAAGTGTCTTGTGCATGCAGGATGTCACTTCTTGCTTCTTGTGCGAGTTGCTTTCAACCCTTGGACATCGTGCATCGTGATACTTTTGATCACGTGATGTTGGATATTGCTTGAACTGCCTCGGCGCTTCACGTAAAGATGACGTTATCGCATCTGCTTGGCCATATTCATCTCAGATCTCAGAAAGAGGTTCTTGCAATCGATCGTTGACAAGTCGCTCGGATAATCTAACGAGCCAATGTACCGGATGCGGACGACTATGTCCTAAATCAGAAAAGGAAGAGACAGATCTTCCAGAAGGATGGACATAGTTGCCAAAAGATAGCACTTCAGAGCGACATTCGACCACAGCGAGGATACTGCAAGTGTAAACAAATAGCGGTTGCGAGGCCTGGATCAGGATGTCGAACGTAAAAATGTCTGTGTACTGGGTATGCGAAAACTTACCGAATCAAAGCTGACGGTGGCTTGTCCGTTGTGTTTGCAGGAACTTCCAGACCCTGCCAAATGTGCCATTCCTACAAGGTATGTCTAGGGTAGAGGATCAAGCGCCAATCATATCTCCAACTCGTATTGACTCTGTCCCACAGGATGGCCGGGCATTCTGGGTCAAGAACCTTGGAGGAAACCTCCAGCGGTACATGGTGTGCGTTGATAACGTAGCAGCGTATGGAGCGGATGTGAGACGAGCTTGTCACTAACGCATATACCTTTCTTCGTGCAAACAGCTCCTCGAGTTTAGACCAGGATCAAATCAAGTCAAAGCTAGATCAATACAAGTCGAGTTTGTAAGGATAGAAAATATGCCTGGAGGAGGTAAGTTTCCCGTATACCTCCCCAACATTGAATGGAATCTGACCGGTTCATGGGGTCAAAGGCCAAACTACTATGAGCGTTGTAGGAGCTCCAGTCACTGTCTGGCAGGCGCCCGCGGGCAAAGAGTGGGAGACGATAAAGGCTGTGAGTCTTCCGCGACGTCTTTTTCCCTCTGTGATTCTCATGCTGCTCGAATGTTGGGGAATGTAGACGGACTTCAAGGTGAATGAGAGGTGTACAGTATGACCAGACCAAACGGATAGGTCTGATGCAACTTCCGTCTGCTTAGTTCTATATACCACTGCCTCTGAATATTCCCGGAACTGTAGAGATGAAACCGAAAGGTGGGGGACTACGATACGAGCTCGTTGCAAACCTGTCTCACAAACCGAAAAGGTGAGCCATATATGTCGCATAGCACTCCATTACCGTCATGCTGAAACGGATCTCGATAGCGGTCTGCTACGACGCGATTCGAACCCGGTCACCCGGACGACTCAAGCCATCTTCATCACCAAACATGAGCAACATTCGGCCTGGCCCATCTATAACGTTCCAGAGACGCGTTCGACGGTACTAGACGAAATGGAGTTGACCGTCATGCGCAACTATACGGCTTTTGGACCGGCCGATCGAATCGAAGTGTTGGCCTGTTTGCGATCATCAAGACCGAAACCATTGAAACTCCGGGCTTTCCACCTCGAATTGATCGAGGTCATAACCTTTCGCCCGCCGGTCAGCCGAGGTGCAAAACAAGCATCTTCGAATCGAACAAGAGTGGTGCACGAATCAAAGGTTCCCGTCGGAGAGAAGATCGGTCGGACGGAAGAGAAGAAACGGTCGATCGCACTCGTCGTGCCTGCCGGTCTCGTAGCACATACTACAAAAGGTGCGAAGCTGTTCGATATTGCTTACGAGCTCTCGGTCAAAGCGATCATGGAAGGGATGGGCGACGTCAAGCTCGAGCACCTGCAAGTCACTCTCGGGATCTATGGTAGACCTAGAGCGCACGACGTGGTCAACCAGATCGGGATGGTGGACGCACTATGTCCTTTCCCAGTCGGCCGACCTGGAGTAGCCAGGTCAGACAGTCAGACGACTTCGATCAGGAGTTCGATTGCGGGTCCGGCCGGAGGAGGGCGTCCACCCACCGAATTTGTTGCCTTCCCGGAACCTCGCATCAACCCTGCCAATCAGCTCTCCCCCGGACACCCCGGTCGTCCAGCTCGAAACAGCTACTACGGACCCATAAATCCCTCCATCGCTCAGGACATGCCTTCCCATGCACGATTGACTCCCCAACCATTCGCCTCGAGGCCGCTTTCTGTGGATTCTTCTTCTATATACTCGCATCCTCAGTGGCAATCACAGTCAGACGTATCGTCGGTGCGGGATCTGCAATCCGACGCCGGCCACAACTTCAATCGGGTCCGACCTCAGACGTTTGGATTGCCCGATCAGTCGGTCAACGTTCTTGCTGATACGAAAAGGATGTCTTGGTCTTCCGGTCAGGGAATGGAACGAGGGCCATCGCTTCACGGATCGCCGGGTGCCAACTTGCGACCAGCTGGACCTTCCAGAACTCCGACCGGGGTGACTATAGTCAGCGAAGACGGCCGCAGAAGTCTCGATGCAAGACCCGTAAGTCAGCAGCTTTACGCGCTGGGATTGATTGATTAACGCATCTCGAGGTCAAACTTTAGGGTTCTCTTTTACTGGAAAGACCAGGAATCAGTCCCACACCCAGCCGTCGCTCTTACGTCCACCAGGATGGCGGCAGGGTCGTGCTGAACGAAAATGGGGAGGTTCAACATTCCCCTCAGATACAGCAGGATAATCCGATGTCGAGCCAAAATCGATGGAATGCAGCGGAGGCGGAAAAACAGAGATTATATGCCGAAGCCCGAAGGAATGCCGCTATGACACAACTGTCTGGGGGAGCTGATCTTGAGCCAATGGGTTTGTCGGAAGATGTGCCCCACGAGCCTCCGCCAGAGTATAGTCCTCGTCAATCTGGGCATCCACAAGTGGTCGTGGATCCTCCTGCCGAGTCGAGCTCTGGACATGACACCACTTATCCGAGGGAGAAGATGCCCGTAGCGAGGGAAGGAAGCGGCGATTCGCATGAGAGCGATACTCGTACGGAGCAGCCGCTAGCTACTCCGCTCGCCGAAATGCCGGGCGACCTCATGCGAGCAGCGCCGCTGTCTCCTACCCGAGAATCATCAGAGCCCCCGTCAAGCCCATTCGTTGGCTTAGGCATCAACGGCGAGGGCACGTCATCGTCTATGCCTGGTATGAACGACGCAACGAGTCCGACTACATCACGCCATTTACCTCGACCGCTTAGCGACAAGGAGCAGATGAAGCGGTATTACGAAGCACAAGACAAGATCGCGCGCGCACAAGCCGTTCCTCCTCCATTCAACAACAACAGAGACGCGAGTGATATGCCATTCGGAGCCGAATCTTCGAGTTCGTCTATGAAGCCTCTGAGCGACAAGGAGGCCATGCGTCGATTCTACGAGGCCCAGGATCAGATGAATCAGGCTCAGGCGGGATCGAGCAGTCGCACGGCGGACCGGGGTGAAGGCAGCTCATCGTCTGGTCGAGGTGCATCATCTATGGGCAGCTCACGACCGGCTCCGTTGGACCTGTCGCCGCGCTTCATGACCGCCGCCGAGGAAAAGGAGATGATGAAGCATCGTTATGAGCAAGCGACCCGACAGGTCTCGGATCATCACCAGGCGAGGCGTAGTGACTCCGGGTGGTCTGATAGCGGGCACGGGCACGGAGGTTCGAGCAGTGCCACACCCACCCGGCAAGAGTTTGGGCCCACAGAAGCTCCTAGGTCGGGCTCTTCTCAAGGTCATTCGAGGTGGGCGTCCGCTACAGAAGAGAAGGACGCCATGCGGCGGCGGTACGAAGAGGCTGTCAATGCCATGGGTCAGACCGGGATGGGCGAGGGTAGCAGTAGCGGCGGTCCGCGAACCGGTGAAATCAACCCTGCGCATGTGCATCCAAGTTACTCGGGCAGTAGCAGTTCGCAGACGACCCCACCTCCCGACCTGCCTCAACGACCGAATGCAGAGTACAAGACGCTCCTATCGCCCGACCTGCCGCAAGGTATGCCCGGGATGGCACCATACTACGGAGGACCGATGATGAACCCACCGTTTGGGATGCCGATGATACCTCCCTTTGGACCTCCCATGAGCCCGCCGATGGGGATGGGTCCCATGTTCGGGATGCCGATGGGGATGGGAATGATGCCTCCCAACAATCCGTACGCTTACGGGATGCCGCCGGGACAGATGTCTCAGGGATACCCTGCGCAAACACCCTATCAGGGACAATACCAATCACAACACGTAGATGACCGACAAGAGGAAAGCGAACGACAGTATCGCCAGGACAGCTAGTTTCATAATCGATTGTCTCAGGATAGCTAGATTGTAGATAGGTTGACAGCTCATATTCGATTTCGTTGGAGAATGTGGGTGGGTGTGTGTCGGTCAGATCCGACGGTGCCTCGTCGCGTTAACCGGTCGGTCGGTCTCGGCCGAAGAGGCACACACACACCTTCCCTCAGTGCCATCCATCTGACTGTCGATCTGGTTCAAGGTATGCACGTCTCGCATCTCACCGCTTCAAGTTCGATGCGTATTCATCATAATCATAACCTCATCATCCTGAACCTGAATTGCTCCTACCCCAAAGCATCACCAACTCTCTACTTCCGACATGCCGGCTATCGACTGGAACGTGGTCCATCCGTCCAACAACCCGCAGTTCTCGCACTTCCCGTCTCGACGGTCGACGGTGTTTAGTACCAAAGGTCTCGTGGCCAGCAGTCAGACCCTTGCAAGTCAGGCTGGGTTGGAGATCTTGAACAAGGGAGGAAATGCAGGTGAGCAACTGGAGACCGAGTCGAGCTGGCAGAGATATGCTCAATTCACGTTCAATGTGATCCGCCATAGCCGATGCGGCCGTTGCTACCGGTACGTTCCGCAGATTCAGGAGTTCGTGCGTGTACTGCTAACTTTGCCACTTGAAATACAGCTGCCGCTCTGAATGTGACTGAACCAAGTTGTACCGGCATCGGGGGCGATCTGTTCTGCCTCTTCTGGGACGCAAAGGCCAAAAGAGTCCGGGCCATCAACGCTTCGGGACGAGCTCCTGCGGCCCTCAGCCTCAAACACCTCCGTTCTCAAGGCATCAACGGTCGCACGATTCCGCTTACCAATCTCAATAGCGTGACCGTTCCTGGAGCCGCCAGCGGCTGGGTCAAGACGGTCGAAGAGTTCGGAAGCGGCAAGCTCAACTTGTCCGAGATCTTGGCTCCGGCTATTCGGTTGGCAGAAGAAGGAGTCCCTACCGCCGAGCTTCACGCAAACGCCTGGCAGGGTAGCGAAAACCTCATCAAGCGAGCTTCTCCGCACGCCCATGACATGCTCCTGGACGGCAAAGCTCCCTTGGCTTCCCATATCGTCAAGTTTCCTCATCTCGCCAATACCTTCAAGGCCGTAGCTGAACACGGAACCAAGGGGTTCTATACGGGCAGGATCGCCGAGGCCATTGTCGAGCTTGTTCAGTCTGGAGGTGGTGTGATGACGATGGAAGATCTCGCTTCTCATACCGCCAACGTGGTAGAACCGATCAAATACGAATTCAAGCAGGGACAAGCCGGCGAAGCGGGAGTGACGCTATACGAGGTGGGTAGATATACGTTCGACACCATCTAGCAACCATCGGCTGGATACGCTGACTATACATTCCAGTGTCCGCCAAACGGACAAGGTTTGACAGCTTTGGTCGCCTTGGGGATCATCGAGGGATTGGAAGCCTCTGGGAAACTAGACGATATTCTCAAGCTGGAACACAATTCCGTGGAGTACCTGCATATCCTGATCGAGTCGCTCAGGCTGGCGTTTGCCGGTAAGACGAAGCATTTTCAGCATGGGCGAGCGGTCAAAAAAGCTGAATTTCTTGGTTTTGCACAGATACACGCTACTATGTGACGGATCCCGAGGTGGTGCATGTACCTGTAAAAGAAATGCTCAGCAAAGTGAGCCAGTTCGCTTTACCCCTCGGCCTGCAGCGGTTAATCTTCCGCATCTGCGCAGGAATATCTGAGCAAGCGAGCGGCTCTGATCGATCTGGAAAAGTCTACTGTAGATGTACGAAAGGTAGGTTTGATGCGTGATTGCTTTGTATGGATGTGAGCATTGCTGACCAGCCGCATCTCGTTCCTCAGGGCTCCCCCGTACAAAGCTCTGACACAGTGTATTTCACCAGTAAGTAGACCACGCAACTGAACTCGCTATCTTAGCTTACCGCCACTGTATACACTTTAGCCTCGGACAAGGATGGTAACGCTTGTTCATTTATTGCAAGGTAAGCGAATGCGACTTCCCGATACACCCTGAGCCATCGAGCTGAACACTCTCTGTCTCGTTTAGTAACTATGCTGGTAAGATCGATGCCAGCACTATGTCTCGGACGGGAACCATACTCACTTTGAAGTACTCCAGGCTTCGGAACGGGAGCAATTCCAAAAGACTGCGGTTTCACGCTTCAGAATCGAGGATCCGGCTTCACGCTTGAGGAAGGGCACCCGAACAACGTCAAGGGAGGCAAACGCCCGTATCATACGATCAGTAAGCCCATTGGGATGCGGCGTCGAAGTTCGGCATGTCATGCTGATCCATGCTTGTCATAGTTCCGGCTATGGCCACCAAAGGAGACGAACTCTTCCTGTCGTACGGAGTCATGGGGTAAGAATTGGCCTCCTCATATCTGCTATGGCGCAAAGCTGAAATAAACGGACTTGACAGCGGCTTCATGCAGCCCCAGGGACACGTCCAGGTGCTACTAAATGTCCTCAGAGGCATGACCCCGCAAGCCGCTCTTGATGCGCCTCGATTCTGCATTTCCGCTGGTCTGCCCTCGGCGGACAATGAAGATGCCGAAAAGAGCGGCAAGAGCGCGGGGGAGGTCAACTCTGAGGTCTACATTGAAGAAGGGGTTTCTGACGAGGTCTTCGACAAGCTCAGAGGTGGGTAGTCTCCGTTGCAAGCGGCAGTGGCAAGTCTTGATTGATGTTTTTTCTTTAGAAATGGGACACGACGCTCGCCGCGCGCAAGGATTCTCGAGAGCCGTGGCGGGTCGAGGACAGGTCAGTTGTCAGTATTGGCTGGAATATGAGACTTCTAACTGACACCAGGTCTATTCAGATCATCCAACAAGTCCTGGACCCGTCAGGCGCACGCGTATGGGCAGGCGGTTCGGACCAACGCGCGGATGGACAGGTTGCTGCCCAAATCTAGGGGAACGGTCGAAAACACGTTGTACAAAGATATTGTAATGCAGTATGGAATGGTGTATATTCGTAACAACTACATGTCTCCCTTATTGCAAGAATCGTCCCGAAGGATCGGGCTTGATCCTCCTCTTGCCGAGACTTCCTGGTTTCTTCAACCAGTCCGGCTTTCCTCTTTGCCAGCGTTCTTTCATTTCGTCAGCCTTTCCGGTCAGGAAGGCGTAAAATGGGTCTTGGTCCAACTCTTTCATGACGTTCTTGTTCTTTGTCTTGATGGCTTTCTCAATAGCTTCACCTTTGTAGCGCTAGAACCGGCAGTGAAAATATCAGCAAAGCACCTAGATCTGGGCCAGGTTTCAAGGCAGCGAACTCACGTTGACAGCAATGTCTACGCCGAATTTCTCAGCGTTCAAGCGTACCCACGCCCGGTTCGCCAAGAAATCCGAACTGCCATATTCTTGTATCCGCACATCATCCCAAGGTATAGATGATTCATGCACCTTGATTGATTCCAATGGGGAAGCAGGCGGCGCAAGAGTGATGGTCCGCTTATCTTGACCTTTTGTGGGCGGCGTGCGTGGTCTCGCTGGCGGGTTGAGCCAGATGGACAAGGTCTCTTCGTGAAATCCTTGGAAGAAAGCGTCCGCCCCTAAATCGTTGAGATCGGTCCGGTCGTCATCCCGATTTGCCCAGTATCCTCGATTTGTACTGTTCAATACTGTCTGGTTGAGAGGCGATCGAGCTCGCGAGCAGTACAAGTTGGCTTTACCTTTTCCACGAATCGTCATGAACGTTAGGTATAAATACCTTGACTTCATGGGTCTGAAATGTCGGCCGGCTCAATACTTGGATGATGGCGAGAAATTGAGACATGGCAGGACATTACCCCACTCACAGAGCTCCCATGTGCTTTATATCCGTCCATAGCTACAGCTATACGTCGGGTAGGCAGATCATCGCGGAGGACGAAATCATACTCAGCCACATAAATGGGGTGGTACACGGGGTATGCGGCTACCTACAGATCGTCCAGATGACGAGATGAGTTTACGTTCGACCCGGGTACGCATGCGCGTTGAATCGATACACTCACGATAACCTCTCTGATATCATGCTTGGCGCTGATCCAAAACTCGTTCCCACCCCGATACTGGGTCATTAACCTCACTCTAGGTGGTGCCGAGTTTCTTGCCAATTCCATCACGTCAAACGGCGAAATTGAGAACGGAATAGTGCTTATAGGCATTCGAAGATCCGGATGGACATTCGGAGTAAGGTGGATTTTAGGATCATAGGGCTTGACATATTGGGCTTCGAAAGGTGCGTTTCCGAATGGTAGCAAAGAGAGAGGTGAAACATGGCTGCCTGATTTCGTATGCGATAGCAATTTGGAAGCGAGAAGTATGAGCTCAAGGCAGACGGTCTGGCGATAATGAGCCCAGACGTACCTGGAATGACATGATCTGGCATATCAATGATCGCTTTTATGCTGGTCTCGTTGTTGTCTCCTCTAGTCTCTGCGAAACAAGAGAATTTCCAGACTGGCCAGTAGTACTGCATGAAGTATCGAACATCGGAAGCACAGATGTCAGATAGCCTACTCTCGAGATTCCGAGAACAGCATAACTCACGGCCTTGAAATGCACCCTCTCGAGACTTTTTCCAGCATAGCCTCGCTTATTTAGCTCATTGTCGTAGTCACCACCTATCTTCTCGCTTGCCCATCGCAAAAGGCTCGATTTTCTAGAATGCTGAATTCGTCATCCGTTGAGGTGAGACGATGCTTCTTTTCCACAGCGAAAACGGGCGACGCTACTCACAGTAGCTTCCAGAGCTTTCTCATACATGATTTTCTCTGCTGGTTTCGGGTATACTCTGAAGGCCCTCGCACGAACTTTCGGCGACGGACTAGGACGCCCCGGTTTCTGCGTCGAGTACGTTCTTGACAACTGCTGCTGCGCCCGTCTGGCGTCGCTAGACCAGCGAATAGGGATGATGGCCCCGCCATTGACGAAAGCGGATCGTACTATGACCATGAGAAGCTAGAGTCAGGGTCTTGTAGCTAGCTTTAGTGCTTTAAACCCGTTCACAAGAGCGAACGAGAGAACAAAAGTCGAAGAAAGTCGAAGAATGTCCCCTCCATCGGGATCTTGGCCGAAGCGACGATGGGCGACAGGGATAAAATGTCAGGGGCAGGGGGCTGAGCCTGACACTTATTCACTCGAATCTGGCTCATCATCATCATCATCCACCATGCCCATCATCAAGCTCGCCTTTGACAATTGATATCATACCTTGTACAAGTCGTATTGACATTCGGAACCTCACATCCACGAAGCAACCAAGATGAGAGTCGGCCAATACGTATCTAGTCTCTCGATTCTCCTTTTCGCCGGTCAGGCTCTGGCACAACAAGCGTGAGTACATGTCGTTCCGTCCGTGCTCAAGGTCGAAATCTAACGCCTCCCTGTCGATCGAATAGTGCCGGCCATGATGCAACGCTCAAACATTTAGCCAAGCGATCCGAACAGGAAGGTACGCTGGAGGTGGTTCTGTTCAACACGATCATCGCGAGGCTGACCATGTATTGAAATGTAGCGCGACAATTGATGGAGCCTTCTACGGAATCGCTCAAAGACGCCGCTGCCAACGTGTACGACGACCTGAAAGAGATCGGTGGAGACTTCGCCGATCAAGCCGAAGAATACCTCGAGGAGCTTTTCCCTGGCGTAGCCGAGGCCGACGCAGAGGACAAGGACGAGGACAGTGATGCAGCGAGAGTCGAGGAGGACGTCCTGGATTCGTCCAAGCCGCTCGAACACGTCGATGACGATGACGATGCCGTCAACAGGCACCCTGCCATCGTGACCACCACCACTACCCAGATCCCCGAGTTTGCCAAGGGTCATGGACACCACAAGAACAAGAACGGGACTCATCACCGACCCGGCCACAAGAACAAGCACAACTCGACCCATGGGAACGATACCGACGCTCCCGTCTTTGAACCGGAGAGGTACTTTACCGAACCCATCATCACTGGGTTGCTGGTCTCGTTCTTGGTCTTTATCCCGTTGGTCGCCATGGGAATCGCTGCCCTATCTAGCATCCAGGTTAGTTTCGTCACTCGATTCACCAGAACGAAACAGTTGACTGAATTCGCAATCGCTTCGACCTTAGGTACCACCTTACCTCATGGCGGTCTCCAAGACTGCAGGTGTATCGCAGTCCAAGAAGGAGCAATAGAGAGAATCATAATACCCCTACATTCGCTCGAAGACGACAGTTTGACGATCGTTCTGGAATTCTGTAATCGATGTCATCCAGAGTGTACCCGATACAAAACGTGCCATGATCCACATCTGCTTTTCTACAATATTGCGAGATATCGAAAGTAAGAGCGCATCTAACCCAATCTTCCGTTGGCGAGAAGCCCCGCCTGCTTCCTGATATCCTCGTCCCAGTGATCTCGCTCGAGCATGCCCAACTCCCAGAAACTCCCGGCGAACGGGTTAGACAACTGCGGGTCGTCCAGGTCATACCTGTAAACTCCGTCCGCCGTACGGTCTTCCGTGGCGAGCATCGCTTCTAGCTTGGGCTCCTTGCCTACAAGCATCTTGACAAACTCGATGGATCGCTTCGAGGTAGCAGCGGGGAAGTGAAGCGAGCACTCCAGTAGTCTCTTTGCAAACGCAGCCGCTCGCCAAGGTGGAGAGTTTGCCGTGTGAGCGTGCCGAGAGAAGAAGACGAGGTGAAGACATCTGAAGAGCAAATCTGCCGTAGATGATCGGTCGGTCGGGCCCTTTTTCTTCTTGTTGTCGATCGGGGTGGCGGAAGGCTTTTGAGCGATAGGGATGCCCTTGGCGATAGGGACGTGCTCGATGTTCGTGTCGAGACACAGGGGATGGAGGAGCGCATACAGTTGTACGATAAACTCTCCCAAGTCGAGAGTCAAGGCTTCACCTGTAGTGTGCAATAACACAGAGATCGATTGTCAGACACGTGTCGATTCTTATAGTGTTGCCAAATGCACATACCTTGACCGGACAACAGTTCAAAGGCTGTCACGATGGCCAACATACGCAACCGTGTCTCGATACCTTTGCCCACAACATCAGGTCCAGCGAAGTCTTCCTCGTCCTCGTCGTCCATGCTCCCATCCCCTTTGATGATGTTCTTGAGCACCTTGAGCAGATCTCGGAAGAACTCGATGTTGACGAGATGCGCGAACTTGGCGATACCCTCCATGGCAGCAGGAAGCAGTGGTGACCGCTTAGGCTGCTTCAAGATGGAGAAGTACAGCACAAAGAGGTTCTTGAGCGTCTCAGTTTGCTAGAGATATAGGAAGAGGATCAGTAGGTATTAAAATGCAGCGATAATTCACACGCTTGCCACTTACCACTTTCGACCTCTCTTCCTGGTCGACTTCAGCGGATGCCTCTTGCAGCTCTTTCTCGACCTCTTGTCGCTCCTTTTCCGCCTTTCTACGGTTCTTGTTCATCCACTTCTTTCTAATCTCGCTCTTGACCTTGGTTTCGTCGGGCTTCTTGTCGTTATATCTGGCCTTGTTCTTGGTTTCGTGCGGACTGCTCAACTCTGACCGAAGTCGCAGGGCCAACAGACAGCTCAAGACGTTGGGGTGCACCTTGTACCGACGCTCCTTGATCATACGAGCGATCAAGCGAAGCAAGACCGCGCTGTAGTGTGCCGTTACGTCATCACGGAACACCTTGACGACAGTTCTAAGGCAGAGTTCCGAGTCCTGAAAGAACCGATTTGAGCATCAGTGCCAAGGTGAGGTTCCCTAAATGAGTATCACCGACTCACACTGTCCCACGTCCGCTTGCTGAGTCGTCCGACAATGACTCCCATGATGTTCTCCGCAAAGTTGAAGTGAGGCAACGAGGACAAGAGATCGCACATGCACTTTAAGCTGACCGAAGCCAATGGTGATTTGCCTAATCGATCCATACCGCTTCAATCAGCTGTGCGTAATGTGACCTAGCGATTCTGATCAGTTACTCACGCTTGATCTCCGTCTCGAGGGTTTTCAGGTAGAGCTTGTAGCTCTTGACAAGACCCTTTTCTCCCTCTCGCAGGCGGCGGACCTCGTCTCGGACCTTTTCCGCCTCTTCGTGTGCCGTCAATTCACGTATCCGATAGCCTGCAAAGTTTGTTGCGGTCAGAAACGGTACACTTGATGTGAAACTAGAAGTGAACCGGCGCACCTGGGATCAAATCCTTGTATACCGCCAATTGTGACAAGAAGGCCAGACCACGGATCGAGTTTGGAACAGGCAGGATGGTGTCATACTCGTCACCAGACTTGACCTTCTCCAAAGAGAAAGTCGACATTCTCGTCAATAGAGGCACCTGGACATGATAGCTCGAACAATCAGCTTTGCTATGGAACCATTATTCACCGAGACCAGATTATAACTCACCATATCTATCAGCTCTCCTCCACTCATAATCTCGGCACCAATCTTGGCGATCTGCTCCTTGGCCATGCCCAGCCTTCTGTTCGTCCTCTCCTTCCACTGCACACCATCGAGATCTGCCGTCAAGATCTCGGAGATTCCCATCCGCCCGAACTTGCCTCGAGCCCCGGCAATCCGCTCGACGAGATCTTCCTCGTCCTCGGACGCCTCGGACTCCGTAAACTCTGTCTCTGCATCCGATTGTTCTTGCTTCTTCTTCTTCTTGTCAGGTGGACCTGATGGGATGGCTATCCGGGTCTTTCCTGGCAGCTGCTCGATTTCGCCGTTGGCGAGCTTGATAGGAAGATGTCCGACCTCGGTATGCTCCTTGTCCTCCTCCCCTGCTTCCAGCTGCTTTTCCTTCCGCTTCCTGCCCAGGGCCGCATACGACTCTTCCAGGTCGTCAGCCTCCGTCACCTTGGGCTTCTTGCGGACCCGCTTCTTCTCTTCTTCCTCGTACTCCTGGTTCACCTTCTCATCGAGATCCGAGTCATCCAAGTCGAGATCCTCGTCGTCAAGTTCGGAATCCAATTCAGAGTCAAAGTCCGTGTCCAGCTCGGCATCACTGAGATCCGAGAATGAAGGGGATGCCGCTTTGCGTTTGGCTCTTTTCGGTAGAGGTTCTTTCGTCTTGTCTAGCTCGTGAAGTCTCTCGGTTTCCTTCTTCGATCTGTTGCCACAATAAACAATAATGATTTATTCATCGTGTTTTTGCAATATCTGGCAGAAACTAACCTGCTGATCGTCTTCGCATCAAGTCCCGTCAGAAAGCTAGCGCCTCCAGCCTTGATGTACTCCATGGCCTCGTCATCCTCTCCATCCACCAACATCCCCAAGTCGTCTTCATCCTCGTCATCATCCTCCCCCTGCTCCCCGGCAGAATCCTCTCCAGAGTCGCCTTCGCCATCAACCGCACGAGCTTTGCCTTTCCCCTTGCCTAAGAAAGCCGATTCTGGCACAGGGATAAATTTCTGGTCGCGAAGCTTGACCTTTTTCGGCTGATCCGGACGACGAGCTGGTTTTCCATTGAGAGGATTGAGCTCCTTGGCCCGCTTGGTGCTCGGCTTGGGCTGTGATTCAGAGGCAAGAGGTTGTCAACGAAGGCTCTTCCAAGAGGCACTTTACGGGCACGTCCGGTTACGAACCTTTGCAGCTGCATTTGCCGAGTTCGGATTCCGTTTGTTGGAATTTTTGACAGGGGGAGCCATTTTGACGTCCTATGTCCCAATTTGACTACGGTACTATGACAATAACGAAGAATGCACGGATTTGAGGCTACGTTCGTTCATCGTTGACTGAACGGTCGCAACTTTCGAAATATCCATCCATGGTTGCTCAACCCACAAACATAATTATGAGGACGGACATCGAGAATAACGAACAATGTCCGCGCGCGTTTCAGCTTTGGGTTGGGCGGCGATCAGTGATCAGATCAATCGATCAAGTGATCACCCTGGTCCTAGAATCCATGAGCTGGACGACTCGCACCTTCGCATTCTCAAACTGATACATCCTGCATCCACATAACAATGTTCAAGAAGCCCATCGTATGTAAAACAACCGACATTGCTGAGGTTGGCAAGGCGCTGATCCGGCGACCACGGTTCAAGTCCTCCTCGGCGCTCGCCGCGGCCCAAGAGCAACGCATTGCCAAGCTCAAGATGGAAATCAAAGATCTCGAGCAAAAAGTCGGGTAAATGTCGCAACAGGCCTGTCCTTATGCTGGGCGAATTTGCTCACAGCATCGACTCCTTGCTGCTAGCGATCGACACGCAGATGCTATCGTGAAAGCCCACATCGAGCTCTTACACAGCTACAACGAAATCAAGTAAGCCGGTCTCCTTTCAAGTCGGATTCTTTCCTTGTGTCTGATCAATTACTTTTGTAGGGATGGAACCCAAGCTCTGATCGGCAAGGTGTGTCATGGAGGATTGTGGCGCATCTCACCATCTAACGATTAGTCCTCTTGCAGTATGCTGTGATGACGGGCAGTACCGTGAGGGACATCCATGAACAGATGTCCCTCAGCCTCGTAGAGTAAAACTAGTTCACTTCGAACATCCATAACGTACAATGGTTCAGCTTGATTGTACTTGTGATACCAATTCCACCACCTCGTTCCAGTCATTCGCTCGCTGGGCATATCCCCCTAACGTATCAAGATCATATTCCGGTTCCATCTTCATCCCCAACGCCTTCCTCTCGTCGTAGCCCAACTTGTCCTCGTCTGTGATCGACCTTGACTCTCTGCGATTCCATTTGTAAGGGCCGAATAGGATGGTCCGGAGAGGCGGGTCTTCTTTGGCGAGATCGATGGCATGTTCTAGCGAGTCGTCGATCAACATCAGAGCTCCTGTTTGTCTGAGGATCTATACCCGTTACAGCCGGGAGATGAAGAGGTATGTGATCAGTGCCAGCTCTGGTCGATAGGTAGTCGAACGGAGACTCACCTCTGATTTGGTACTTCCACATTTAATTGCTGGAGTAGAACCGCTCAGACTTTTATGTATCGACACGAACTCCCCCGAGAACCAGATCTCATCGAAGATTCCAGGAAAGTATCTGTCAATCCACTGTTCCGTTTCCACTCGTCTGGCCTCTTCGGACCGTGCTGTGACGATAATCAGCCTATCTCCCAGATTATGCTCGTTAGAGGATGTCTGAAAGGTTCGATACGGCTTCACTCACCGATAGCCTAGTTCTTTGAGGGCCTTGCAGCCATCTTGCGCGCCTGGCACTGGCTCGACACGGCTGAACAGGCCTGCAGTATAGATCGCCTGAAGAAGAGAGTGCTGCGATCTCAGCCCAAATCCCCGATTTTTGAATCCGTTACCGATGACATACTTTCACCTTGTCAATCGTCTGCGCCACTGTACCCCAATATCTGCGAAATGACACTCAGCCTCACAGGCCATACCAGAGTTAGCGATCCTTTGGCCTACTTGTTCCTCCACCAAAGATCTGACAGGCGCCCAAATCTGTAAACACCGCGGAGTCCCGACCGGCATGAGAGATCGCTCACAATAATCAAAGTCGTCCAACGACATGTTTGTACCAAACATCTCGTTATGGATCTCCGAGACCTTTTCGTTGGTGGCTGCCAGGACATCGTCCAGGTCGACGGCGATGGTACCTCGATTCATCTCGGCAGCTTGGCTTTGTATTACGAAGGTTATTCTGTGATGATCGAGAGGAGTACTGGAGTGAAAGCCACCTAGAGACGAAATTCGACATTCAGGTCGCCTAATGTTTGACCTGTCTATATAGCTTATGTGTACTGAGGCCGACCGATGCTGGGAAGTCCCAAGCGGAGTATACCTTGAGTGACGATGACCGCTTGCAATGCGACGACAAAGGAGGAGTCTTGAGCGATTACGGGTGAAATACGCTCAGCATCAAGGGACGTTGCCCAGAACAGATCGTTCCCTCACACTCGGCCGGGACGGAAAGTGTAGAACAGCTCGTCCACGTGTTTCATTCTCAATCACCGAACGCGGCTTTCTTGCTCGCGACCCGAAACTCGGCACCGAGGGGTTTCGAAGAAGAAACGATCACGGAGAGAGTATGGGAACCGAGCTTTTGCCCACATGGCAAGCGATGGAACTTTCAACTTGGTACTTTGTGCGGAATTTCTAGGGGCGTTACATTTTTCTTACGGGCGTTACATTTTAGGAGGCACAAGAGGGACAGGGAAGCAAATTTACTTCCGGATCTGCGCGCGCCTTTTACAGCCCAATTGGTACATTTTACCAAGTCAAAATTTAACCTTCAAAATGACTTCAAATCACCTGAATTTGTTAGGATACGACACTGAACGACTAATGTACCAGAATGTGCAAAAAAAACGAATTTTGAAGAGGTTGTCACTAACAACTTTGGCTGTCTCAAACACAGGTCCAAAGTCGCGAAAATCACATAATATTTGCTTCCGGCGCGCAGATCCGAGTTCCCCTCCTTCTTCTGCCTGAATATTTGCTTCCGGATCAAATGTAACGCCCGTAAGAAAAATGTAACGCCCCTAATAACTCCGTACTTTGTGACCTGGCTGTTGACGAAGCGAAACTCTGCCTCTGGCTCTGATCCGGTGTCTGTGCGAAATTCTCCGGACGCCACGCCGCAGCACAATAGGCGCCGAGATCCGTCCAGCCATGCCAGCCACCCTTCTCTGACAGCAGGGGCGGTCTCTGTATCATCTTTCTAGTCCGAAAAATGTCCAATCGAGGGGCAGGTCAAAAGACTGGTGGTGTATGCTTACAGCAGAGACATGGCTACCCAATCGACTTGCTCAGAGAAATTTGTGACCCGCATGTACGAACTCACTCATTAGGGCTGCTTTCTTGCCGGGGAAGCCGTGACGCAAGTGACGGATGACAAGGGCAAATTACAACTTGCAGCTTCCATTATACACAATCAGATAATTCATGCGTGATGATAAGGCGAACAAACACGATTTGCCTGCTACAAGGCAAATGCACTAAAAGCTACAATTCAGTCGCAAGGTGAAAGTGCGATACCTCTAGTAAATGGGTGTAAAGGTTACAGGCGGTGCCAAGGATCTGGAAAAGTTCGTCATTAATTTCTCGCCGGGGAGTCGTAGTTCTTATGTGTCGTCTGTCATCACGTCGACGCTAGTACCGGCCAACCCTTTCGGAACCCGGCGGACTCGGAGCAAAAACTCGTCCACTTCGCCAAAGTTGGCGGCATTCTCGGCAAACTTGCGGTGTCGTCTTCCTTTGATGTGCTATAAAGGTGGCAATGCCTCTTCTTATCAGTATCGAGCTCGATATGTGACGACTGATGCAAGTCCCGAAACTCACAGTATCGAAGTCTTCATACTTGACGCGACAGTTCTCGCAATACCCAGGTTTGACTGGCGGGTTGGGGTTCACTCGCTCGATCCTGAAACCCATGCTTCGAGCCCGCTTCAGCTCTCTTCGCTGGTAACCCGTCAACCTCGCAGGTGCTTTTGCCGCCTGGAGGATTGCGAGGACCTTTTGTCTGGCCTGGTCGTCCATCGACTCGCGGTACGGCTCCCCGTAGTCTCCGTCAACCTGACCGTCGCCGGTCTCTGATTCGGCTTCACCATCCACAACCATCTCTCCCGAATGGCTGGTGGAAGAGGAGGAGCCTCGACGATGACTGGCACCACTGCCTTCCCCACCCCACGTCATTGCATCGTCCGCCAGTTCGGCTCCTCCGATAATTTCGATGTCATCTTCGTCATAGAGGTCGCCGCCTCGTGCGACGTAGACCGGGTCGCCGCTGGCTTCCACCTTGGAGGTCTCGAGCCTTCCGTTCGCTGCCGACAGCTTGGCAGCGGTCTGACCCTTTAACAGCTGTACCCTCTTGCTCATCTGCATGATCCGTCTGTCCTTGCCCTGCGTGACTCCACTCATACCGATCCCGTTGGGTGTCAGGTTGACTCCCGTCGTCGATCTGACGTTACTAGTCGAAGCGATGTTGGAAGTAAGAACGACCGAATTGCCCGAGGCGGCCTGGTACGGCATCATGCTATCTTCGCCTGTATCTCCTCGACCGGCTCGAACCCGTTCGGCCAGATTGTTTAGCGACGTCGACCTCGTCAACATGCCCGTATTCTTGGCATGCTCGTCAAAGAGGGCGGACCCCTTGACCCGACTCGATTCGAGTTCGGTCCGTTCCCTCGTCACCCACGTCTTCCAAGCCTTTTCCCGCAACTGTTTCGCCGTGTCCGTATTCATCTTGGCAGTCTCGGACATGCGCATAAACGTCTCGTGGATGATCGGCCACGGTGTCGGTTCCCCCGGGCGGTGCTTCGGAAATTCTTTCGCCATGATCGACCGGCTCTCCCCGGTGGCATCATCGATGAGGAGGTAGTGCACCCCCTTGGGAAAGTAGTACCAGTCCGCTCGAGGCGCTGCCTTGTCTCGTTCTCGAGTTCCGTGCAGTCGTTCGTCTTCCAGCAGGTACGACAGGTCGTCTTCTCCTCGTATCGGCGCGACGGGGGCTACATGGGTATTCCGGAGCAGATACTCGAGGATATTGCCGAGTTCTGTAAAGAGGAAGCGCGATCATGTCAGTCGGGGCGAATGTTGGTTTAGCTTTGTTGATCGCACTGACTCTGCAGATTCCAGACCTTCGCAGCCATTGCCGGTTGCCTTATCGAGAATCCTATCAGCTCTGGTCATCCTCAACATACTGCAGCATCCTCTTCACCGACTCACGTCTTTTCCTTGCCGTCCGGTCCAATTGTCCGTCGAGCGCTGTCGGCCATCATCCTTTCCAACTCGGACGGAACGCCTCGATTGCTAATATAATGCGTAATCCGTCTCGACAAGAAATCTTCGATTTGCTGTCAGACCGTATGACGTGCCAGAGTCAGTGTCTGCACCGAATTCGCAATCTGTCTGCGCCGAGGCGTTCAGCATGCAAGACCGAGACTCACTCCTCCCATCCGTCTGATCCCCTCTTTGCAATCTTTCACGCTATACCCTTTTTCCCCTGCCGCGCCTCGTTTGTTCTGGTTCATCAGAAACTCGGCGTCGAAGCAGAAGACGAAACTGGGGAACGCCTTGGTGTACTTGTTCTTGTAATCCGCATGGCTCTCGTCTTTTGCTCGTTGAGCCTGTGCCTGTGCTTGCTGCTGGGACGCGGACAGAGGGGGCAAGGTCTGTACGGGTATCGTGCCCGTCTCCGTCTTTCTCCGCTTGTTAGCAGAAGGTCCTGCCGCGGCATTGGAGCCGGTGCCGTTCAGGTGCAGATTGGTGATCCCTGGTTGTGGTAGGGTATGGAGTGCAGACCGGGTCGATGTGGAAGGTTTCGCGTGCGGTAGGATAGGGGTGCCGGACCGTTTACTTTGTGATGGAGGTGCGGGGGGTTTGAAGAACGGAGTGCCGGTCGCAGGACCGCCAGGTCTCACTTGACTCCGTGTGGAGAGGAAAGGCGAAGCCTGGTGAGTGGACTTCACGCTCCCGGTAGGGGGGTCGTAGAATACGTCCGGGGTAGGAGATGGGTCGGGTATGGTCGTTCGATGGCGAGCAGGTTCGAGCGTCATCGAGCGCGATGTCGTCAAGGACGGTCTCGGCGTCGATGTTGAAGCTCCGTTCTTACTACTGCCGTTCAGTACCGGGACTGACCTGCTCCCGTTGACCGAGTTGCCAAACGGACTCTGGAACGAGGTCAAGTTCACGTTCCCGCTCGTCGTCCCGGTCCCGGTTCCTTCAGCAAATGCCATCTTGCTCCTCTTCGCTTCGAGACCTGCGATACCCTTCAAGCCGCCCATCGTTGTCGATGTCGATACTGACCCGGACCCAGCTTTTTCTACCAGCCCATCGTTTTGGTCCTGGACCTTTGCTGATCCCGTGAGGCCTCCCACGACCGACCTCCTGGCCAAGTCGCTCATTCCAACCTGACGGCCCGTTCCACCCACACTCCCACTCAACGCTCTCGTCCTCCCTACTCCTACACCCGCCCCCGTCGCGTTCGAACTCGCGTTCACGTCGATCGTCCTGCCTGTACTCGTACTCGCCGTGGTCCCGGTGTAAAACACGTCCGCCGGACTCCTGATCGGGGCAGGCAGATGATGTTGCTGAAGATGTGAACTGGGGTGAAATCTAGCTCGTTTGAAAGGAGATGGTTTAGGCGAGAGGGTTGTCATCGCTCTTTCCTTCCGATGGCTGAGGTCGAGGTCGTTTTCGCGACTATTGCTTGGTGTTCCCGTTCAGATCACGTCGTGCGAGTGGTGTTGTATTCCGCAACCTATACTAGAGACTCGAGCCCCGTAGTCTGTCCAATTGGAACCACGAGGGAGTCGCCAGTCCGGTATCTCCTCGATCGAGTAAGACCTGATCTCGAACAGAGGGAGCGACACAAAGTTCCGGTTGATGTCAAGATCGTGCAGAGGTCGTTTCGAACCTGCAGAGACACGGGAATTCCCTTTAGACGCGCATTTGTTTCGCTCGTACTCCCGCTTGAAGAGAGGCGTCCACGGGGTAGAAAGAGGGAGAGGAAAATCCCTTGAGGACTCTTGCAAGATTGCGTCGTTACGGGTGATGTCGCTGGAGTGAATCAGACTCGAGCAGACCAGCAGGGTTATGATGCATGATGATTGACCAAGTTGTGAGCAGGTGATTTTGTATCGAAAGCGGCTCGAACGCGTCCCATTCACTCGAAGGAGAAGTCTCAGGAAGGAAAGGTGTCAGCCTCATCAGAAATCACGTCGACGTCATTTTGGCTGCAGAGATTGCGACGATATGAACTGAGCCAAACATCCGCCTGCAGACGAGCTTGTACACATCTCAATCACACACCTCTGCGCCTGTGCGATCTGTCATGTCCTCGATGTGACAGGCAGATATCGAGTCAAAATCGACGAATGTCCACGCCTGACCAGCACCTCTAGATTCTCGTGACCGCGGAGACCCCACACAACCGATTGGTGAAGTGGGGGGTGACGGGAAGCAAAGCCTGGAGCGCGTTCGTCGGTTTCCTCCTGCGCGAAAGGTCGTCCAACGGGTCGAGGCCTACCAGGCGCTTTACATCCATCTCCCAGATCAAAGTCATGATGAATTATCAAACTCGAACCTGTAACATCTGCCAAGCTGGATCGTTTCAATCGAGTGATCTGGGGACATGTGGTTTCACTTCGGTGTTTGTTGATCTTTGATCGGAAACAAATTGAGCGGAAGTAAACCGAGAAGACCGAGGCTGATGAATCCTGCGCGCTAATTCGATCTCGGCCCGAAGAATGTGGCGAGGGTGGTGCGAGGTCGGGTTTTGTTTGTTTTCATCTCGAGCATCACATCATCATTCGATCTCGACGACCTCGCTGGAATTCTTGATACATATATAGACCTCGACGACATCCTGGGAAGCATTACAGAGCGAGGATCATGTTCGTCACCATCACCGTATTGTTGTCAATAGCAACGTCGATCGTCATGGCTCAACCCCGCGTCCTCGTCTTTACGTGAGTATCCCGCCTCATGGATCTATGTCTGCACTTCTACATGTATCTTGTTCACAGAGACTCTTACTCATTTCATTCGATCCGTGCTCTGTTTCAGAGCCACCACAGGTTACCGTCACGACTCGATCCCCGATTCCATCTCCGCGCTCCAAGCACGTTCGGGCACGGACGGGGTGGACTTTGAATTCACAGAGGATCCCACGAGGTTCAACGGGGACGAGTTGGGCAGATTCGATGGCGTCATGTTTCTGAGTACCACCGGCGAGGGAGGTGAGTTTCAGAAGGGGAAACATACGTCTCAAGCTTATAGCTGAACCGAAACCCTGTTCCTTTCCTTCTAGTCCTTGACTCGTCTCAAGCCCAAGCATTCCACACTTACCTTCAAAACGGTGGCAATTTCGTCGGAGTCCACGCCGCGACGGACTGCCTGGGCGGGGAAGATTGGTACGTCCAGACCATCGGGACGAGGTTCGATTATCATCCCGAGTTGCAACCTGCCGTAAGTCTCGGCGTTCAGTTTCAGGCAGAGAGAAGGACAAGTCGAGACTGACGAAAACACGTGTGATACGGGAGACAGACGTTCACTCCCCTGAACAAGACGCACCCTTCCATGGTCGGAGTACCCGACCGATGGACCTTCGTAAGTCCTCCCCTACTGGCTAGACCAACGAGGTCATATCGTTAAACGAAACCGATGCCTTGGCCTGACACTGACTGTTGACAGACCGAAGAAGTGTACAATTACCGCTCAGACCCTAGGGACGTTGGTGCCCAGGTCGTCTTGACCGTGGACGAATCGTCTTATACTGGCAAGTCCGGCTCCACAGATGCCAGACGGCCGCTCACGGCTTGAGACAACCATCTTACTTGTTACACTTTCATGACACAGGCTCGAGCGGCTCTTCAGGCAACTATGACCAAGGCGTCCCTCACCCCATCGCATGGTACATTACCGACTCTCTCGGCGCTCAACCCCCGACCGACGGAGCTCCTGGAACAGGTAGATCGTTCTACACCTCGTTAGGACACCTGAGCGAGACGTGGCAAGATCCCACCTTTATGGGACATGTCATGGGTGGACTCAAGTGGGCTTTGGAGAGCGGGACGACGAGGTGGACGAACGGTACAGCGTTGGTCGGTGCTGTCCAGCCTCAGAACTCGAGTACCAGCGCGAGCTCTAGCGCGGCCTCGACGATGGGGACGAGCACGGCTAGCGGACAAGCTTCGACGAGCGTGTCGGGGACTGGGATGGCGACTTCGACCAGCGCCTCTGCAGGACCCACGTCGTCTACTCCGGCTAATTCGGGTATTAAGGACGGATCGGCTGTAGGAAAGACGGCTGCGCTGGCGGGGGCCATTGCGGGTATCGTAGGGTTGATGTTGTAGATAGACATACTGTGATCGTCCGATCTTGCATACTCAGCCCCTCATAATGATGAACGCAGTCTCGATTGGATTGTTCCGTTTCAGGGTATGTTGCGTCATTCGTGGCATTCTCCCAACTATAGGTATCTCGGCCTCGAACGAGGGTTTTCTCGAGCCGAGCGTTCACTTCTCTTTTGTCTCGCGAGCCTTGAGCCACTGCGGCTTCTGGCTCTCGACATCCCGCTTGGCCTCCTCGACCGACTTCCTGGCCGCAGCAATCGCTTCCTCCATCGTGACCTTGGAGAACGATGGCATGCCTCTACTTCCGTCTTCCCTTTTTTGCATGTCGATACGCAGAGTTGTTACGGGCTTGTTGTCCGCCTTTTTCTCGGCTCGTTGCATTTTCTGCATCGGCATGACGGGTCAGATCAGGTACCAGGCAAGATTGTCGCGCATATGCACGCTTCGCTGGACTCACCTGCAATTGACCCTCCATCATCACTCGTGCCGCCTGTGCCATCATCCAGTTCGTATTCTCCTTCCTCTCCTCGCCAGACCACGATTGTACCCGAGGGTCGTTCCACGCAATCTCGCTTTCCTCAACATCCAGCTGTTCTAGAGGACTCGTCGGAGCCACAAGGCTGCCCGAACGAGGATCCTGCTCCCCTATCAGGGTGTTCCGTCGAGTGGCCGGGTTCAACCAATCCACATAGGATTGTGCGACCGTGCGATGGATATCGCCCATGGGTTCCGGATGAGGAGAATCTGGGTCAGGGATGATGTGTGGCATCTCCATCCAATATCCAAAATTCCGTCTGCGTTGATTGCGATAGGGATTTTTTCAGTTAGTGCACTTCAGGCAAGAAGCGACTGTGCCAGAACTACCCACGTCTTTTCCCCTAGACCGGGTATCATGGGTTTCACACATCGACACTCGCGAGGCTGTGTCCGAGGTGTACATATCAGTCTACCAGAGCCTGATTTGAGTGACGCAGGCAGTGGCTCACATCCGCATCATCGGCGTTCATCACGATCGATATTCGCCTCTCCTTGCTATCATCGTTCAGCTTGAAAGACCATTCAGAGACGTAAAGGGGGAAGTAGATCGGATAGGCAGCGAACTAGATATATGAAGGCCAAAAAGCGACGGGTTAGAATTTATGTGTTGAAAGAAATAGCCTTGTGAGACCGACTGACCAGGATTTCATTGACATCCCTCTCCAGATCCACCTTCATATCGCCCAGCCTGACGTGTCTTCCAACTTTCCGCTTGAGTTCTTGCATCACCTTGAGGGGATCCACGCTGAACGGCACAGCATCCACGTCCACCCCGACCGATTCTAGCTGCTTCAAATCTTGCTCGGCATCCCAGGGCAAGAGGTCGTCAGGAAGCTCCGGCTGAGTAAAGTCGAGCAACGAAACGGGCGAGAAAGAGTTTCCGGACAGCCCGGTACTGTTGAACATGATCAAGCTTGGCGACTTGGTCGTTCCCGGAATGTCGATATCCGCCAAGAGCGTGAACCTCCAGATCGGCCAGTAGACCTAGAATTAACAGAAACAATCGGGATATGAGCTCGGAGGTGCCCGTTTCGATGACAATCTGGCTCAACATACGGCTTTCGTCCGTTCATGTTTCAACCCGTTTCCTCCCAGACCGAATTCATGCAGAAACGGTGTGACCGACTCTCCAAACCAGCGTAATGCAAAGGCGTAGATGGCGTTCGGGATTGTGATCTGTGAAGCGCAAGCAGTAAGCTATCATGACGATCCTAGCGCTTTGTCAAGATCATACTGACTCACCGTGGAAAGTAAAGCGTTCTCCTTCATCTTCTGCTGAGCTGATGTCGGGTCCAGCATGAATGGTACCACGGTGATCTTTTCGGACGGCGTTTTGACATCCTGCAAGATCGATTTGGTTGCCGACAGATGACGTCGATCGATCCGGGTGATTCTGGCGAGGGATCCGGTCGACCGCATAGTCGTTCTGAGCGGTGCGGTGATCATAGCTTGAGTAACGTAGCAGATGCAGTCTGACTGGTCTTTATACTATCTTCGAGCGCATGAGCGGGATGATGTAACATGGACGTAGATACGCGGATACGAAGATGACCTTGTCCTAGATCGCTCTCGGACGATCGGCGGAAAGTGGAGGTCGTTGGCTGTCCTCTAAGGGTAGGGCAACCTTGAATCATGTGACGATAACAGCCTCGTTTGCTTGTCACTCTACTACATACACCTCATTGTCCTGGACACGGTTTACTGTTGCACTAATGCTCAGCTCATACCTCGAAATCTTCGACGATGGATCCTGAAATCGTGGTCAACCAGGTCGATCTGGTGAGCGCATATGCAATCAGCGTTACAATCAGCGCTTTAGCTCAAAGAGTGTGGCAACCTCGTCGTGAATAGCATATCGGCCTCGCCTCAGTGCGACAGGCTCTCACAGGAGTCATTCATGCAAGTCACGTAGATTGGGTAGCTAGGTTCCATGCTCAAGCTGATGGTAATCGCGCTGCAGGCTATCCTCTTTCAGCGGAGCCTCGGTGCTATTCAGATGGTGACCGAAGAGATCATGGAATGTCATATCGTAAGCATAGATACAGAACATCATTACTTCATGTGTTATGTACGAATGACCAGCTGCCTTTCATGCCAGGCTATGCTATCTGATGATCTGGTGGCCGAATCAGTGAACGAAAAGGTAGAGACCTTTTACCGTCACATCAAGAATCGACAACCGGCCCAAGACGGGTCTCTAGGACAGGTCGCGGTGTTATTATCTCAGAAACGGTCTAAGAAGACTTGGTTTAGCTCAACCGAGGTAAATCTTCCGTGCCTCTTGAGCTGTCTCACTGAACGTCTGGACCTAATGGTATGCGATACTTGCTGGTCACGAGCAGGAACAGGTCCCGTTCGAAGTGCATCTCATCACCTTGTACAGCCCGACCACCCGACTTCGGGCCCGACCGACATCCGAGGAGAAAACTAGCCTTTCGAACGCGATCATGAAGATCAGCAAGTTTGGGGTAGAAAAGTGTTCACATGTTCCGGTCATCTCTTCGGCCAACGTGAGTCCGGGTTGTGTATGGAATCGTTGGATTCGATAGCTGATGACGAATGACCCGGCTTAAAGTCCTCCTTCCCATTTCCGTACGAGGTCAGTCACCGAAAGTCACCTGCAGTATGGCAAGACGCAATCTAATATCCACTAGCTTGCATCAGATCGTGCTCGATCCGCCCAACACTTCTCAGCACGCCCTGCTCAATTCGGCAGAGCCGATGTCCCCCGGATCATCGCGGACCAGATCAGACGT
The DNA here is from genome assembly GCF_021052385.1 of Filobasidium floriforme. Classification (NCBI taxonomy): domain Eukaryota; kingdom Fungi; phylum Basidiomycota; class Tremellomycetes; order Filobasidiales; family Filobasidiaceae; genus Filobasidium; species Filobasidium floriforme. The sequence continues at coordinate 948,383 of NW_025763622.1, read as the reverse complement.
CTCGATCCCATACGGCTCTTCACCTCGTACCAGTACTATGACATCAGACAGCGACCGGCGGACGAGAGAGCTCTCATCAAGATCAACGTCGAGCAAGGATAATCGACAGGGACACTTGTCGCTGTCGCCAGCCAGGGTCGCAAGTGCGCCTTCAAGCACGGCGACCGCCCTCGGGTACTTGGAGCAGGCGAAAGGTGGACTGATGACGGTCGGGGAGAAGCTCGGACTCTCTTGATCGTATGACGAGCTTGTCTGTGGCAATGAACTCCATTTGTAGCATATCCAGTAGCTGATTAATACCCTTTCACGACCACTCGTCGTCATCGTCATCACGCTGTCTTCGTGCCTGTCCCCCTCGGACACTTCGCACGATCTTTCTTCGTCCTGCCTTGTCCCGGGCGGCATCATCATCGTCCTCCTGGTCGCTCTCGTCCGAACCTGCTTTTCGTTGTGCGAGCTTGGCTTGTAGGAGATCTACCTGGCCAGGAGGAGGTAATACACCTGTTTCGGATGTATGGTTTGCATCAGTCTCAGAACTTCAGGAATTGCGGAAACCACTGACTTACCCGATCGAGCTAGCCTAGCTTCCAGGGTCTTTGTAGGGAATGAATCCGAATTCCCTAGGTCGTCAAACCCAACAAGCCTGAGACCGCAAATCTCTCGATCAGTTCAGATCGCTTGGTTGCCACTACAGCAGTGACGCAAAAGGCTCACCTGTCGACAGCGTTCCCGTCCACGAAACACACTACGCAGGGTAACACCTTGACCCCAAGCCTTGTCGTCAAGAAGGGCGCGTTCTCGACGTTCGCACGGAGGAACAAGGTATGTCGGTGTTTGTCTGCCAGTGCCTATATTGTGCGATTGGCAAGACGTTAGCGAGTCATGGACATAGTTATATGGCGACAGGTACAGACTCACGTTCAGGTGTTTATCCATGATCGCACATCGGGTGAAATTCCGGTGGAAAAAGTGGATCAAGCAGTACCGCTGCTTTCTTATATCACGACATTGCGAGATCGATGTAAGTCAATATGATAGAGATGAAGGGAGATTACTGGTTCGCAGAGCGACTCACGCGCTGGTGGAGATGAGCTCCTTTTCGTTGGTAACCTCGGTCAACCGTCCGTGCCGGTCATCCTTGGACGCCTCGTTCCGCTTGACTTCAGCTTTGAGAGCTTCTAATCGCCTTTCCCTCAACCCTTTCCAGTCGAAATCGTCCTTCTCTGCTGCTTCATCCAGGTCGTCGATCAGGGATGACGCCGAGATGGAGGAGGAATTTGATGCCCGACGGGCGGGTTTGGAAGGTCCTGCTTGTGCGCGACTGCCATGGTGAAGATTAAATCAGCTAAGCTCTTCCAAATAGAGCTGTAAACCACGCTCAACAAGCTTACGACTGCATAATGATTGGCTCCGATGGGATGGCGGTGGGCTGTAAAGACTGGGTTATTCAGAAGCAGAAGGATGAAACTACTTTCAATCATCTGCTGCTGATCTGCTGAGAGTAGGGAGCCCCCTCCCACCCATTGAGCCTGACATTTTACGCTCGGCTTCCCCTTCAAGTGACCGAGCATCAGGTGGATGGTACGGTACAGTTGCACAGTTGATCAACAGCATCCACTACCAAGCTACCACAGGTGAAGCGCGAACAGCGCAGCCCCGACGGCTACTTCACATCTCGATCTACTCTTCAATCCAAGGCGAGACGTAAATTCGGATTATACTGCAGGTCACCACCAGAGTTGACAGAAACAGTGAATACCTCGCCGGTTAGACATACGTGTCCACACCAACAACGGAATCCCTTGTCGCTTCCTATACAAAAGGCTTAGCTTAAACGAAAAGAGGGATCAAGACAAGATGGTCAGGTCTACAATGATATTCAGGGTGACGGATGGTTTGCCATTGGCTGCGAGCGTAGATGACGAGTCGGTGAGTTCCACCTAGACGTACCAACGGACAAAGGTGATTCGATAATTAGGCCCAGTCAAGCTGATTCGGGCAACACGCCATTACAGACAGAGAAGGATCTCGTCGAGCAAAAGCAACAGTCCAAGTTGTTGTGTAGGAGGATGACTGACAGGAGCGAGCCGGCTTGTTCGATAGAGAGCGGGAAATTCACAATACAGTAAGCGCTTCGAGCACTTAGCACAGCAAACCAGAGTGAAGGTGTGCTAAATCCGCTCGAATTCGTCGCAGCTACCTCCTCGTGGACCAGGTAGTCTACCTCGCCGTCTGTGACGGATCTTATCCTCGAAAATTGGCGTTTTCCTACTTGGACGAACTGAGCAAGGAGTTCCAAAGGAGTTATGAGAGCCAGATCGCTAGTGCGAATCGACCATATTGTTTCCGTGGTTTCGGTGAGTCCACATCGACCTAATTTCCATGAAGAAGCATCTTCCTTCCGTCATGAGACTGATATCATGTCTCGACCGGACGGGGTCTTGGCTCGACAGATACCTTCATCTCAAAAACCACTCGACTCTATCAAGACCCTCACACTGCCCAAGCCTCGGCGCCCATGTCCAACATGGACAAGCTCAATACCGACCTACAGGACGTGACAAGGATCATGACCAAGAACATGGAAGACTTGCTCTGGCGTGGAGATAGTCTCGACCGTGAGTTCCGCCTTTCTCCTGTATACATGACGAGGCCCCCGGTTAACTAGGCTACGTTATCCGCGTCTGCAGGTATGGGTCAGCTATCGTCCTCGCTGAAGACCGAATCTGCCAAGTACAAGCGAGCTGCGAGGAACATCAACCTTCAAGCTATGCTGCGCAAGTGGGCTCCAGTAGGAGGGATCGGTTTCTTCACGATCTTGTTTCTGTGGTGGAGATTCTTCTGAGCAACGGCGGATCATGCTGCGAGAAGCCATGAAGGGGAGGTACTGGTCGCCATCAGAGTGGCCTTGTCGTTGTGGTTGTAATTGTCATCATCTAACGTGTTTTTTTACGACGGACATTTTTTTGAGCGATGCGCTACCTGGACATCCTCTCTGAGCCCAGGTAAAACTCAAAAGAGCAGGAGGATGTGGACAGCACTAGTCGGCGGTATCGTCAAACTCTCCTGGGCTTATCTGGGTCATAGCTGACGGTAGCGAGCCGTTGCAGTATTATCGTGACGTTGACCTCCCACAAATGCATCCTACGCCCGCATCTAGTCTATATACAAAGATCCACAGCCACATTGGGAGCTGTCTAGTCCTCTAGCCTCAATCTTGTTCTCTACTCCAAGAGCTCTCCGCGGGCTCCGTCGTCTTCCAGGGCAAGACATGCGGGTACACCCCTCCGCCCTTCTGGCCTTCCGGCCCTTGTGCATGAGCCTTGTGCACAGGACACCATTCTAGTAGGCCTGCAATCTCCGGGCTCGAGGTGTGGTAAGGATGATACCGTGCAAACGGGTTTCGGGAGGTCTTTTTCAGTGAAAGAGGTGGGAAACAGCCGTAGAGGTCTTCAGAGAATGGTTGATAGCCGTAGGTCGACTGAAACGCGAGACGATTGAACGAGTCAGCCCAGGTCTTGCGCCCAGGAATGCTATATTGCGTGCAATTGTTTGACTCACCTCGCCCTCGTACGAAGCTGATGTATCGCCCTCGTCGTCGATCCCAATATACTTGAAATCTTGGCCTGGGATTCTCATTGCCGCTCGATGCAGCTTTTCGAACCTATTATCCGGGTCGGTTTCCGATCAGTCCGATCCCCTCCTAGCCATAGGAAGGGTCGCCAGGTGCCATGCTCACCTTGGTCGTTTCATCTCATACCCCACCACCGTCACCCTTCTGGGCCAATTCCCCGTAACCTCGTGAAACCGCGCGTAGGAGAACATCAAGTTCGTCAACGAATCCAGCGCGTACTCTTCCGTGGTCGCCCTCGGGAACTCGGAAAGAGGTGGCAGGAGGGAAGATGCGATGGCCAGGCGGAGGTATGATTGGGATTCCGTTGTGGGTGGGGTGTCTAGACGGGTCTGGCCGCTGGCGAGAAAAAGAAAAGGTGAAGGTAAGGTGCATGCAGGTTTATCCGGTTTAATCCGACCTGCGGCTTACCCTGAGAAAATCAATAAGCTATTCGGATCGTCCATAGCTTCATTAACGCTACGAACCACACGATGACATCGGCTCAGTCATGATTCGGGCTTCCCACCGGTTCCTGTGGCTCACCCAGCTTCGATATGCTTAAAGAACGTCCGTACGCTCCCTCCTCGCTGTATAGGCGTCAACACCCAGTCCGAGTCGTTCGCTCTGGCACTAGGATCCGAGCCCTTCCAGATGGCATGTCCAGCGACCATGACGAGATGCGTCAACCCTGCCATCTCTTCCGTCCTTTCGATCGTGTTCTCTATACTCCCTATTGATGTAGGTTTCCTGGACGAGCTGAACCGCCCGTTCGGGTCTAGCGATGTTGACAAGCCTGACCGTCCGCTCGCCTCCGACCAGTGCCGCAGATTGAGGATGACAGAGAAACCCAGTGCCGATAGTATCAGGCCGACGGCGAGGTTCGTGAGCCTCGCCCGAGTCCGTAGACGTTCAAAGACGGAGCTCGGGAGCGTCGAGGGTCCCGAGACAAAGTAGGACTGGGAGCCTCGCGGTTTCGACCGGTAGGCCGTGGAAGGCACCGGCAGCATGTCGAGTCACTATCTCAACAGGATTCTATGCGTGCTGCGTGCTGCGATCAGCTCGACGCCAATCGACAGTCAGTCTGTCAGCTATATACTCTCCCTTGCGAATGGCTTTACAATTCCTTGAACAGCGCTAGCTTGCAACTCAGCCGAATCTACTTCCGAGGCCATTCAGGGAAATGCTTCCGTAATTACATCCGAACCTCGCTCGAGCGGGCCTTCAAGTTGCGAGTCTAGCTAGACTAGCTAGCAAGTCGTACTCACTACTTTGTGCAGATTTAGAAGTCAGAAGATACTCTCGGAGCGTCATATCGCACGTCTCAGAGGACATGCCGGAATGTCCGACCTGCAATCGATGGTTCGACGTCGACATCGAGCTGCTCAACGCTCACGTCGCTAGCCATTACGACGAAGAGGCATCCAATCCGCTGACAGAGGCCGGCCCGGGCGAGTCTGGGACATTCGAGATGAGGATAGACAAGTCGAACTCTTCGGCTTATAAGAGAAAGTACCCTGACGACGAAGTCGCAAGCCGGGTCGATGATCAGTCGGTACCCGCGGGCCAGCTAAAGACGTACGTCCTATCCGAAAAGTCACCTCTTCTCTACATTATCTAACCTGAAGTAAGCTGAAGTGAGCATTAAGATAGGCATGATATGGATGTTCCCGAATGTTTCGTATGCGGTCGATCGTTGGAAGCTTTCACGGGGGAAGAACGACAGGTGCACGTCAACGGATGCCTTGGTGCGTCGAAACTTACATCATGACTCCTGGTCTCTGCTAACGACGTCCACATCACACCTCGTCGCCAGATTCCGCGGGGTCCAGTGAAGACGAACAGATAGCACAAGATGTCGCTGAGGGCGACAGCAGGCGAGAAGAAGGGTTGACGCAGGACAAGAATACATCGACATCGCTTGGAGGCAGATTGGTTAAGCTGGGAAAGTCAGGCTGGAAAGCAGGTGATCCAAGGCAGAGTGGAGACCTTTGGTAAGCTTTGAAGCGATGCTATACACTGCATCCATACAGTCTTAGGCTAGTCTGATGATCATCTGCCGATTCAGGTGGTCACCAGCAGACTGTTCAGTTGATCGCTTGCCACCCAACTTTACACCAGGTGCGGTTCGATCTCGAAGACATCTGTCACTTGACCAAGTCAATGGATCTCGCAAGCCTGCAAGCTAATCATGGCTCTGATGCGACAGGCCTTATACCTATCCTGAAGAAGATTCTACTTGCCGCGAATTCGCAGGGCGTCACACGCAGAGCGGTCTTGTGCGCCGAAGGGGTCTGTCATATCAAGAGCAGTATGGGCTTCGATAGCGGTAAGCGCGTGTGTCATCTTGACATACCCGCATTCATCTTGCGAGTTGCCGGGTATACGATTCTGATACATTTTGAAACGGGTGTTCAGGTTGGGGTTGCGGATATAGGAACCTCGAGATGGCGTTGACCGCGCTGCTATCCAGCACACCCGAATACCGACCGGTGTTCCCCTCGGCGGACCCAGCGGGCCGGTCGGATTCGCCTGGGGTGAGAAACTTACAGGTGTGGATGCAACAAGCCTGGGATAGTGGTCAGTCCTGGATCTTTTCAACGAGAGTCGCGCTGAGGAAGAAGGCTTAGCAACGGTCTTTCATGATTTGGGTCGCTCATGGTAGGGTTCGATACCCAAGGACGGAACCAGTTGCAAGGCAAGATTGTGGGCACGAAGAAATGGATCGGTACTTCAGGTATGAAGCTCTTGAAGGCGATCATTGCTAGACGACAAGAGGGACTGACTCGGGACGAGACTTCTGGCTTTCGAAAAGACATTTACGCTGCCATGGTGGCGAAAGGCGTTCCGTAAGTGATGAGGCGGAGTTCTTCCCAGGTATACAAAGCTGATGGCCTTGTTGCGATGCGTAGCTGCTATCTCCGTGAGCCATCTTACACCTTGACAGCGTTCATTCACTTGAGCAGGCGCTGATGACCAAACCGCCCGTTAGACGATTTCCCGAAACCGACAGGAGCAAAATGGCACTCGACGACGACGACCCATTCTGCGCTCACCGCCTATGTACAGAAGTATTTCGTGAGTATGCTTTCATCGGCCACTATGTAGACAGGATATGCTCAACGCGAAGCTAATTTTGACTACCTCATTTCAGGATGAAGACGTCACACTCCCTGATGCCGAACAGCAGGACAAGCCAAAGACGGCTTTCGACAAGCTGATGGACAGGCAATCTTCTACTGCTGTTCGATCATCCAGCAAGTTGCCTTTGATTCTACAGGTATGTAGCCTAGAACGGGGTCAGAGTGAAGCTGAAGTCAAACGCAGGCTTATTTCATTTTCGGCGGCTCCTCAGCATTCTGGCCACTCGAGAACGATTGTGGGGTATGAGATCAATTCGCACGGGAGCACGAACCTATTGTTGTTCGATCCAGGCAGGTTAGTGGCTGACTGAGCAGTGCATTAGGTACAAATTGACTGAGATTCGTGCGACGAGTAGCACGATACCCAAAGACATTAGGCGCTCGGCAATCGAGCCATTCGAATTGACGAGTCCTCCTGACGGAGAAGAAGACGAACAGGGCATCGATGGTAGCGAGCTGGTTGCGCCTACAGGTGCAGGGGCAGACGAGGTCCGATCAGACGAAGAAATTGACGGAAAGGGTTGGGTGAGGAAAAAGGTCGACCAGGTCAAGACCAAGCGCCGGAAAAAAAGCAAGAACAAGGGCAAGGCGAGCGAGGTCGGCGGGAATAGCAACAACAACATCATGGGCAAGGGAAAAGCGGAATGGGAAGCCAAACCCGTCAAGGCGTTAAACGCTTTCCGGGTCAACCTCGGCGCGCTCAGGTGAGCCGAGATCTGACCTATTCCGGGAGTTGCAGAGACTCATAATGTGGTTCAATGTTTCTAGTAAGAACCAAGAATACCAGATCTTGCGGTTTACGGGCGGACCCCTGATGAAGGAAGAAGAACGCAGGCAGTACCGGCTGATCAGGGCCGAGAGGATGACTTGAGAGGTCATCCAGAAAGTGCGGGTAGGACGAATGGAAAGAAAGACCAAAGCAGCATGATCATCCAAACTGTATCCTTTACATATCACATACAACGCAGTCATCGTTACATGCCCCGTAATCGTTATTTGTCGTTAAAACCAGGCATCCTCTATGTCTCTTTGTCGTGGTTGCCTCGAGGACACCTTCAATCTGGCGTCCAGCTTTTCAATGTACACATTCTTCTTTATGTGAATCGGATCAAGAGGTACGTCCATACCCAAGCGATCATGACGACCAGGAGGGAGACGATCGTCAACCAGGTCGTACTCCTCGATTTGGACGAGACGGAGGATAGCTTGGATTTAGAGGCTTGGGTCTTGACGAGGTTGTCTGCGGATTGAGAGGTGGCGATAGCAGGCGATCGAGAGTGTGAAGTCACCTCTGTAAGCTAGAGCCAACATATTCCGTAGGAGAAATGACAGGGACTCACTTTCGAGTACGCCTTGAGAGGATTCGAGGATTGATTTCTCCTCCTCGAGCGATTTCGAAAAGTGCATCGCGTTCAGTTTGAGTTGATGTGACATCTACCGTTCGCGAAAAGCAATGGGGACGACATGGGTCAGCTATACTTGTCGTCCTTGTTCGAATAAAAGCGACCCTCGGGCCTGAATGCCGAACCGGCGGTATCGTGTATCGTCGTACTAACCCCTGCCAACTGTTCCCCGAGCTCATCGTGTAGCGCCAAAGACCCTCCAGCAGTCCCAGCTATTCGATCTTGTGCCAACCCCAAGCGGTCCCTCTCTGTCCGAATGGGCCGCTTGTTGGCGATGATGGGGAGGAGTTCATCGTCCTCGAAAGCGGCTAGGTAAGATTCTTGCTTGGTCAGTTGAGGGAGTTGGGCAGCAGCAGCGGTGGTATCGGACATTATGAACGAGGTAGAACGTATAATTGGAGTGCGAGCCCGTGAATCGAGCAGGTGGAGGAGCTTGCAGGTCAGGTCTAGATGCTAGATGCTAGATGTGATCTAGTTGTTGCAACCGCTCATACGAAAGTGACGTTTGATCGGTCTCTCTGCGTTTATTTCCGCGTCGCCCCTGTAAGAGACTTCGGAAGCTATTCCGGAAGCTTTTAGCCTCCTCTTCAGCCAAAACAAGAGATCAATCGATGCAAGTTCAAACCTTTTGCATCAACTTGCATGCAACTTGTGAATCGGGTAGAACGGGACAGATATCCACCGGCATCTCCTCCTGTCACTTTCTCTGACTGCAGTCGGTATTGCTCTAGACATCAAGCAAGGTCCCGAATAGCCTGTCCGACACCACCCGTTTCAGTCACCGCATTCCCTTGACATCGGAATCAGCATAGCCACCTTCTGGCGCGCCTCGTCTTTTGGGATCGCTCCGAATCACAATCTCACAAACGTCAACCTCGATCACCATCAGATTACCATCTCAGTACGATCCGGAGTTCCTATACGGGTCAGATCTGGTATTCTTGGCGACCAGTCTCGCTCTCTTCACTGTATACGTCGACCGCCACCACCCTCTCGCACTCAACTGATTCATCCACCATACGGGTGACACAAAATCCAAGATGTCTAGCAACTCCAACACCCGTCAAGCTACGGCTACGGCTACTGGCACGAACACCGTGTCGATTCCTCAGACGGCTGCTGCTGGAGGATTGACCATGACCGTGAGATCGGAATCTCTTCCCTGCCGAAAGGCCGTTGGAGGCGGTCAAAGCTGATGATCTCGTCTCTGTCTTTCTCCATGTGTGATTTGGACCTATGGGAACCGGGTTGGAATGACCTCAGCAACCTCCTGCAAGTGCATCGGCTTCGTACTACAAGATTGCCGCCTCGAACTACGTTACCTTCGGTTGGAACCTGACCAGTCTCTAGTGAGCCCATGCCTGATCATTTCAACGACTTCCCCAATCGATATCTGACAAGAACTCTCGCTATCCTGTACAGCGTCACCCCTACCTCCTTGACCGTCGTCGCCTCCTGTTCGCAGAACGGGAACACCTACCCGGTCGGTCCTACCAACGCTGCTGGAGAAGTCGAGAACGTCATCCCGGGATCCTCGACCCAAGTCATCTGGTCTCCCTTTGAATACGAGCAGAACGGGGCGAACGTACCGCTTGCGGCGGCCACGTATAGGTTGCAGATCTACGACGAGAGGGGACCGACCGCTGCTCAGGCTGGGGGCAGGTTTAGTCCGTATTCGGGGATGGAGTTTGCGCTGTATCGACCGCAGGCTTATACGCCGTTGCCCGGTGAGTTCACCTCGACCGGGTTCTAGGCGAGTGCTGTAGTGACTGACCCTTATTTTGGCTATCTGATGATGCTGCCAGAGTGGAACTGCGTCAACTGCAACTCGGCTACCAAACTCGCCATGAATCCGATGGCTCTCATGCTGTTCACCTCGCTCATCATGCTCGTCAGCGGATGGGGCTTGATTGGAGGAGCCGGACGTTGGAATCGAGCATAGGAGGATCAGACAGTGGCATCCTCCCTCGAAAGACAGACGCTGTCGATACCCATCACAGATGACCCCTCCCCGAACTAACGACTCTTACGACGACCCACTACACGCCCTGTTCTGATCCGACCTTGGGGATCATGCTTTGCGGACACTATCGGCATCGAACGCACTCCGGCTTCCGCTAGAGGTCTAGCTAGCATGGACATTTCCCTCAGACTTTGTATCCTCGGCCCCTCAGATTTCCATTGATCGTTTCTCTGTCCCAATACCGCTTGCATATGGACACCTAATCGGCCATCGTGTAATGCCATCGCAGCTTGTTTCATATTATAGATGTTCCGCTTAATGTGCCATACCTTCGTCTCCCGCTACAAGTCCGGCGCATCTTCATCTATGGGCAGACTCTACCGACCTTTTCGTCTCTTGCCCGCTCCGCCAGAGTTTGATCCTACGGCTGCGGGGCTCGCGGCAGCGTTGGCGTTTTCCGGTACACCCGCCAGTCTCCCTGCCAACCTGTCCAGCGAGGCAAAGACCATAGGTTACGGATCAGCTTATTTCCTAAGCGGCAGGCTGTCCTTGAGTGACATACTTCTCGCCCCAATCAGTCGTGTGAACGCTCTGCAACCGGTCCCTCATCTCTTTCACGCTCTTGGCGTCCTCCGGGTCGACTTCCATGCTTTCCAATAATTTCGGTGCGGCGAATGCCATGATCCCCGTAAACGCTAGCATGAGGACCATGGGCGATTTGAGCATTCCCAGGAGGTTGGATCCGGCCGAGGGAGAGGCGTCGTAGAAGACGTCCGAGAGGCGCATGCCTGGGTGGAGGACGATCGGGTATGGCAGGAAAGAAGATGATGACGCAGAGGGTGGGGTAGATGCGGAAGAGGAGGGGGAGGAGGCGGGTTTATCAAGAGGAGTCCCGAGCGGGTGATAGGCTTGTACGTAGACAGCATCATCATCCGATACGGTCAGGTAGAGCTGTGTACCGCAGATACATCAGGATAGGCTCCCTGCTAGATGGCAGTACCGTATCACCAGCATGTCAAGATGCTTACCGGTTCGAATGCGTGCGTGTTACTGATGACCTCGAGCGCATATTCTCCCTCGGGCACATCGGGTCTGAACAAGAAACAAGTCAGTATCAGATGTTTCCACTCTTCAGACTTTCCTGTCCTGTAGAACCTAGGTCGTTCCGTAGGCGACTTACATTACGAAAGACCCATCTTGACGCAGAAAAGCGCTACGTTCGCCATGGTTCAAAATGACCTTGGCTCCGGGTCTCAGCTCGGTCGTGTCTGAAAGTCGAGCAACGCAAGTTCAGCGACATTCTGAAGAAGTTCAAGGTCTCTCTCATTGCTGACCCTTGAGAAAGAAGTTGTATGCCAGGGACCCCGTCACATCAACGGCAACTGCCGACGTCAAGCTGGCCGCAGCGAGACAGGCGCTGATATCGATGAACCGGTAGCTTTCGTCAGAGATTGTTCTACTGTGCACCAAACCGGAAGACTGACCTGAACCACCTCATTCTTGGATCTTGCTCTGAATTGGTAGAAGATGTCGAAAAGATAGGCAAGATGGCTCACAGGCTCACAGGTTGATTTATGATTTGTATCAGAGTGAAGGTCGAAGCAACCAAGGAGCAGCCCGGCCGAGTTGCTCCGGCCTTCGCGCAAGTTGAGCGAGCAGAGACCAAAAAGTCAAAGATCCTATCCCAAGCACTCGACCCTCATCATCGTCACAACCCAACAATCTCGACAAGCTATAGATCACAGGATCGTGTCCATCTGGTATTTGGTCGGACGTGAGGACACCGGTCTTGGTTCACGAAAATGTCGCTCATCCGGCAAGCCACCCCCTCGTATGCCTTCGAAGAGCTGAACCATTCGCTCACGGCCCTATCGACCATACCCATCTCGATTCCCATCTCGGTACTAGGGAACTCGGAGACGGGCGAGGTATCTTCGGCTTCGGGTACTATCGAGAGGGCTCTTAGGGATCTGAGCACGTCTAAACCTATCACGAGGAAACAGCTCGAGGGGGTCTTGCAAACGCTTGTCGACCTGTATGACAACGCTCAAGCTCCAACCCAGGAGCAGGGGTATGGCCAATCCAATGCAGTCACTACGACTCCAATCGACAAGGTCAGGGAAGCCCAGATCATGGCTAGGGCGGTGACAGTCGTGTGGAGGGAGATTCTGGACGATTTCATGCAGGGCGCGCTCGCGCTCGAGCATGACCTCAACTATTGGCAGACCATGATCGATAGTCGGCGGGACATTGGACTGTACTTTGTGCAATGTCAGTTCATGACTTCATTACCATCAAGAGAATTGTCAGCTGACCGTATCCTCAATCGCATTATAGCGCTGCCATTACGGGTCTATCGTCTCTTGCCGAACCCGCTCAAACAGTCTGCCTTCCGGATACCTTCCATGGCCGATGTGCAAGTCACCCGACTATTCCGTCAAGCTTCGCCCAAGACTGCCCTGAGCTCTCTTCGCGATCTCCCTCTTCCGGCGCACAACCCGTTCACCTTGACCCGCCGGGAAGTCTTGGCCTCGATCAAGATTCTGCGCAAGGCTCGTAACGAAGCGGCGGAAAAGATTGGCTTCCTCGCCAGTCGGGCGCCTCGATGGGAAGACGAAGCGGGAAGGACGACGGGGAGCGAAGACAACTTGCAGGTCATCGTCGCCGAGACGTCGAGGTTGCATCAGGTCGTCTGTTCTGCGCTCGACGTGCCCATCGGTCCGGCTCAACCGGCTCGACAGGGGTCTCCCTCCCCGCTGGCTACCCCGTCGAAACGGAACAAGAACGGTTCATCCGGAGCCTCTCGCAGGGAGACGGCCTCCCCGCCTCCTCCTCCCTCTTTAACAGCTGCGACGCTGCTACCGATCCTACGATCGACCTTGCCGGCGAGCGTCACCTCGCTCACCTCGTCCCTGCAGGATCATGGCCGACCGTCTCGCTTGACGCGCTTATGGATCCCTCTACTCCTCTTGCCTCCCTTGATCAAGTATGGTTCCCGGACGGCGAGGCAAAACCAGGATTGGATACGCAGTCAGATCCAGAATGCGGGAGAGACGGTCCGGGGTTGGGTCGTCGGCTGGGTAGTTCAGCCTCTCGAGGGGGTCGTACAGACGCTCAAGGGTGGTGGAGAAGGTCTCGGTGTGGCCCCAGACAGCGTCAAGAGCGATCAGGCGGTGGGTCTCGATTGTGCATTGATACCAGTCAATCCCGTAGTATTCCGACTGATCACCAAATCCGCGATCACAGTCTCTCGAGCGGATGGTCCTCGACCTTGGCAAGGACTACTACCACCTCTCGGACCAGGGTCTATCAGACCTGAGCGCGAAAGTCAAGGCTGGCAACATGGAAGACGTCCTCAAGGTGTACGAGAGCGAGATGAGAGTGAGCTCAGCAAATTCTGCCCTGGCGATGTGAATCTGGCCTGAAGGCTGACGTGTGATGTTGGTTGCACTGATGACACACAGAGCCCCGTCAAGAACGCCGTTATGGGTAATCTGATCCGGACGCTACTGATCCAGGTTCAAAAGACCAAAGTGGGTCGCACCCCAGTCCCCAGATTTGTTCTTCACTAGCGCCGCTGACAGCTACATGACCTGCCTTTGTTCAGTATGACCTCTCGTTGTCTTTGCTCTCGCTGGATCACCTACTCCGATCACAACAACTTACGTTCGCGTTTGTCGGTCTGGCGCCATCTCTGTTGATCCTATACGGGCTGGGCGGGTGGACGAAACGACTCTGGACAGGCGAACGACGCGGATCAGGAAGAAGAATGGATTACTTGCGCGGGATCCGGTAAGTCTGAGCCACAGGGTCATCGGGCCTCTGTCAAGAATCCGCTTAACATTTCCACGCTTCTCCGATGAATTTGCAACAGCGACGTGGAAAAGCTGTTGATCACGGCGCCCCGAGGGGAAAAGGAAATGTCGGACAAGGATCGAGGGTTACTCATTCTCGCCGTCGGCAATCTACGAAAATGGGCGGCCGGTCTTCGGACCGGAGATCGGGCGGTGAGTCCTGTCTCTTTGATGAAAGTGGGATTGTAGGGAGCATGAATCGACAGCTGACACGAACAACATGTGTTCTCCAGGCGTTCGTGGACGACCTGCGCCTACTCGAGGCTCCTTCGCTGGAGCGGGAAGGAAAGTTGAGAGTGATCGACCGGATATGGAGGACGTCCGTACTGAACGGTCGCAAGCTGGGCATGTAAAGGTGACGAGACAACAAGGGTATAGCATATATGAAGACGGGTATTGATAGCAGGGCTCGCCGTCCTAGACCCCGCTGGACACGGTGAAACTTCGGAGTCTGCCCAGTTGCCTTCAGGCCCTCTGGGGGTCCGTTCATCAGGATTGAACGAGTACGACATCAGATGCATGAAACAGCAGCTCGACGTGTCTATCATGATGACTGCCAGGCAAGAGTGTGGTGACCAAGATGAGACGCCCACTCGCTTCGGAAAAGATGATGGGTGAAACCACCAGCCAGTCCCGTCTTGTACACGTCATCATCGATTTTGTTACCGTACACAAAAAGGTGGAGGTCGTACCAAAAGGTGGAGGTCACTTGAAGCGGGGCATCATCCACCGAAGCCGGCGTTGGCTATATATATATATGTCCTCGCTCCATCCCCATCATCCATCGCCATCCTTGCCATCCTCATCCTCAACTACTCGACTTGATTGATTTACCCTACTCGAAACACACCTGAAGACATGCCCGCTCAAGGAAAGAACCGTATCATCCTCGGTCGTGAGTAGCAACATTCCCCACGCCCACACGCTCCCGCACCCATCACGCTGCGCGACTGACCTTTTCTTTCCACCGGTCTCTCTTCAGTGATGACCTTTGGTCCGGATCATGATACCGGAGCCCGAATCACCGACTTGGAACAGTACAAATCATGCCTCGACGTCTTCCAGAAGGCGGGTTACGACGAGGTCGATACCGCCCGGGTCTACGTCGGAGGGAAACAGGAAGGTTTCACCGCCCAGGCCGGGTGGAAGGAGCGGGGGTTGACCATCGCTACCAAGTGGTACCCCAACGATCTGGGAGCGCACAAGCCAGAGACATTGAAGGCCAAAGTGGAAGAGTCTTTGAAGGCGCTCGAGACGGACAGCGTGGACATTTTCTACTTGCACGTGAGTCGATGTCGGAGCGGATTACCTCTCATTTCCCCGATACTGAGCATGGCATTGATCTACCTCGACCTGTTGTTATTCTTGTGGTCACTTTTGCTCATACTCACAGGCCGCCGATCGAGGTACCCCTTTCCAAGAGACCTTGAAGGCCATTGACGAGATGCACAAGCAGGGCAAGTTCAAGACGTTTGCCATCTCCAACTTTACATCCGCCGAGGTCAGTCTACCGCGCTCTTCTGCCATCTGTGGCCGTCAACATTCTGTGTCACACTGATACTAATGAGGATTGTGATGGGGTTTTCTGTGACAGGTCGCAGAGGTATGCTTGACTTGCAAGTATAACGGTTGGGTGCGACCGACCTTGTACCAAGGAATGTGAGTCTTTCGAGCTGTTCTCTATTCCACCCGCTTGATGTCTTAGAAACGGGCGAGCTAAGTGAGACGAATACACTCGAATAGGTACAATGCGATCACCAGGATGGCGGAATCCGAATTGATCCCCACGTTGAGGAGGTTCGGATTGGATTACGTTGTCTACAACCCGATCGCCGGAGGTACGCAACTCTAGGCCCGAGCTGTTCCAAATCAAAACAGGAGAGAGCTGATGATGTGGTCTTTTGCAGGTGTGTTGAGCGGCAAGATCAAGTCGGGCGAGGTCCCCAAGGAGGGCAGATTCTCCGACACTGCCAAGAGCGGTGCGATGTACAGGTCAGTTTCGAGCACTTCATCCTGCCATTCACGACTACAGGAGCTGAGAATGATCCGGTCTACTTGGCGCAGACAACGATACTTCAAGGACGCCACTTTCGATGCGCTCAAGATTATCGAACCCGTCGTCGAAAAGCACAACCTCACGCTCATCGAGGTCGCCTTCCGCTGGCTCGTGCACCACTCGCAGCTCAAGCTCGCCAACAAGGGTGGCAACGATGGAATCCTCATCGGTGTTTCCAGCCAGGAGCAGTTGGAGAACAACCTCGAACACTTGGAAAAGGGACCTCTGCCAGAGGAGGTGTGTAAGGCTCTGGACGAGGCGTGGAAGGTCATCGGGGGGACCGCGCCGAATTATTATCACTTGAAGAATGAGTATGCGTATGATACGATCGAGGCTTTGTACGGGGAGGGTGCGCTGTAGACGACAACAGTAGTGATTGAATCAAAGATTGTATCGACTCAAAAGGCTAGCAAGGAAGACAAAAGCAATATGAACGTGGCTGGGTTTTCGGTGTCGATCGGCTCACAGTCGCCGGCTTCACGGTCTGCGAAGCCCCTAGGAGGCTACAGATGTCTAACCATGCTGGTCGGTGGTTTCGTCTTTTTGTTAGCGTGATGCGTGATGTATGGCATAGTTCACAGCAAATGTGAATATGAAACAGCCGTAACTGACGCTTCTAGCGCGTACTCGATGGGAAGATCCGGTCCATTTCTGCCTGTGAGATAACCTGAACCACTGCACATCAGCCATAATCACCAAAAGCCAGACGAAGCGTCCCTATTTTCCCTGTCTAGCTGTCTTGCTCCCGTTGAAGATGTTGGCCAAATAGCACCGGTCGACCTGGTCTCTCCTGGTACAATGCCGCGCAGTCTCCCTCATAGCTGCTCCGGATTCATTTTCTGCAGGAGCCAAAAGTCACGACTCCTGATGATGGATGCCCTCTAACGTCTGTAGGATATGCGTAAGAGTGAGTTTATCGTCGAGGTCGTCGTTGAAGCTATTGCCAAAGATTCGATCAAGCATTTCAGCCGGCAGCGTGGCAGATATTCCGGATCTTCTTTTTCCGACTCTCTCTCTGATCAGCGATTCAACAGAGTTTAACCCTCTGCAAAATACAAAGATCCCAAGGATAGCAAGCATCCTCCTGGGGGAAGGGGGCAGGGGAAGGGGAAGGGAGGGAGGGGGGTCAGTGAAATCGGGAGACCAAGAGCTAACTTTGCTTCCTCTTGCAGACATAATCGGCACTCGGACCGCCATGACCACACTCGTTCATACTTGGACACATCTCTCTATCTCTATCGCTCTATTTCTACATCTCTCTGCCTTGTCGACACCTTTATATACGGGAGCGAACAGACTGAAGAAGAGGTTAGTGTCTCGTTGTCCTCCCCCGATGCACGTCTCCTTCTTCTCTCCCGTCTTCCCTGTCTTCTGCTTCTTCCTGTAGACAATTGTCGTCACTACTTCCCAACTCAATCTTCCGCTTGTTGCCAAAGACGTCCTCTTGATGATCGGGTGGATCGTGCCTAGGGGTGTAACTACTTCCCGAAGTCGTCTCAATCTGACCCTTGTTGCCACGGACGTCTGCTCGAAATGCCGGGAAAAGCTGCGGATTGAACTCAATATCGTTTCCAAGATTGTGTTCTCGGGACCCTATATCTTATAACGCTCAAGCGAAGACCTGTAAAACGTTCAACGAGGAACACTACGTACATCACATTAAATGCAAGAGTCCTGTGTAGACTTCATATATGACTCTATCGGGGTATATACCCAAACGTACTGAACAGAGAGCAGGGAGTTTGTACGGGCTGTCACTTCCTCTAGCATGATATACGACGCCCCATGAGGTGGGCTGACCGCTGTAGAGTCACATATCACAAATCGTATAGCCGGGCAGGTCATTGATCATGGAGATCATTCAAAGGGCGTGCGGTGATGCACCTCCACACGATTCTCTGGAGGTGGCAAGATGATGGCGCTCAACTAAACACCTCTATCGACATTCGACGAAATGTCAACAAACACACAACTTTCGAATATACCTCCGCTTCTGCTTCAGGATCGTTCGACCGATAAAACCCTCAGGAGACGACATATACCCAGATCTGTTAGCCCCTGCCTTCTACTGTATCATCTAGCTTCTCTCACCACTGTATGTAAGAATCGCATGGTTTCCAGCATGAATCACGTTTTCAACACGCATGACGTCGTCACCTCCCGTGCCCGGACATTCAAAACAAAGCGCAGCTCAAGGGCAAAACGTAAACAAACCCAATCTCTGATCATCACCTCATCAGCAATATCAGCATCCAACGGGGCATCTCTCGTCTCTCATCTCTCATCAGACGCACCCCGAAACCATTCATCTATCATCGTGATTCTACACATGATGACTAGTTTGTAATGACCTTCCCTCACATAGCAAGCTATCGCGGAAGCTCGATTTAGGGGACACATTGCCAACATGATCTCGAACCGGCAAAAGCCGGACCCTGCTACCCAGGCCACCTCATCACCACCAAGAAGATACAGGTCATCATCCTTTTCGAGCGATATACCTATCGGATCGCCCACTTCCATTATGGCGGCAGGAAATCCAGCGAATGACTATCTGCCACCTATGGGATATGCCGGGTCTCCGTCTGGCAGACCGGTGATGCCACATTCCGCATCTCTACCGACAGTCTTAGCATCACCCGATGGTGGTCCTTTCGACCCTTTTCAATCACGGAGGTCATCCATGTCCAGCAATCAGGGTACTTTGACCCCTACTAAACAGAAATCCACATACAACCACCCCTACCTCATTCATTCCAGCTCTTCAGCTGTCCTCAGCCGGACGAATACCTCGCCGGTCGTCTCGTACAGCGCTCTTCCGCCTGCCACACCTGGCCACAGGTCTAGCAAATCGATGGGATTTTTGAGGAGCTCTCAAAGCGTGGAGGATCTTCGGTCTCCAGAAAAGGCCGGTTCTGGAGATTCGCAGTCTGGACTTCGTGAAGGGCAATCGAAAGCAAAGGGAGGCTATACTTCTTACACCCCGCCTGTCCGTCGAAAGCTGGTCAACCGATACTCGGTTTCAAATCTCAGTGACATCACTTCGAGAGACGGCACCGACGTTCTATCAGGAAAAGAGAGCGAAAGGAAGGCGGGCAAGCTGGATATGGGCGTCTGGGAGTGGAAATTGGGGTCTAAGCCGGACGCGGTTTCGACTCGTGAATTGCCTGTGAGTGATCATCGTCGTTGTTTACTTCGTAGATTTCAAGGATACTGACGCTTTGACTTTGCCCACAGCCGAATCCGAAGCTATGGAATGGTAAGCTCTTGTTTCAAACTTTCGGAGCTGCTCGTCTCACCTTGCTCAAGCGATATCTTCTCAATCACAGCACATGAAACGGCACACTATGTTGCGCACTGCCTCTCACACGGCATCAACCCCAATCCAGACTCGAAAACTGGCATTACGAAATTACCCCCTTTGGTGATCCAAGATATTACAGAGTGGATCAAGCAAGGAAGAGTCACTGGAAAAGGCTTCCTGATGGGAGGTGAAGGCAGTTGGGCGTGAGTCAATCAGAACGTTTTGCCTTGACCGCCGCTAGCTTTTCGCTTACTCAGAGTTCGGCGGCGACAGCTCGTCGTCGAAACCGCCTCCCTTTTTGGATGTGCTGTTGAGTCTGTCCCGAAATCTACGTCGTGCCTCGCTCAAAGGGAGCATTGCCGGGATCTCATGGTCGCCACCTAGTGCTCCAGCTGAAGCGGACACAGCTGCCACGAGTTCCGCGGCGCACGCTCGAGACACGAGCGTAATGGTGGAAGCTGATGAGGACGAGGATGAAGAGGATGACGGTCGCGCTTCCAGCAATGTCAAAAGGCTTGCTCACGACTTCGATGCGAGGAGTATCGGATCGATGTCGACAACAGGTAGCGATATTAGCGAGGAGGATCTGCTCGACCGCGATCGTCCACGCCCAGGTCGCATTTACAGTATGAGTAGCCAACACGACCAGCGTTCCCGGGACGAAATTGCGGAAAAGGCCAAGCGATTCGAGCGTGGACTGGCCGAGATTGATCGATACGCCGGGCATGATATCAGTAACAACTTCGGACATCTCGTAGACACCGTCCATGATGGCGAAGGTCGCAGTGCATGGGATCGTGCAGTAGCGGAAGGACGAGTGCAGCCTGTATCGATGCCTCGAAGCTCTGACATAATGGCCTCGCCAGAGCAGTCCACGAGACAAATGGAGGCTCGACAGGCTACGATAGGTCTAGGTATCTTTGACCCCACCGATGAACGATCAGGACCGATAGGGACCGAAACCAAGGAGGGAGCTGTCGACGCGCCACTGTCGCCTTTCATAAGTCCACCTCCAGCATACACTTCGCCACAATTTGGCCATAGCCTTGCTGAGGAGGGTATTGCCCATGCTTTAGGCAAAAGCGACGATGTTGCGATCGACCATACGGCCACCTTACCTCCCAAAAGTCTCTCGTACGGGTCCTTGAGAGGCTCAGAGGAGAACACAACTTCGAGACCGAGATTGCCCAGGGCAATAGACCGACGCAGTGCTTCTCTTGTTGAGCTAGGAGGGAACACAGCCGGATCGTCGACCGAGACGGACACGGAGGACGCTCGAGATCTCGGGCGGAGAGTTACCCTGAGACCTGCTAGAGTGCTATCCGCCATCTTTACGCCCAAACAGCCCTTCCACGCAAGCTCATTGCCCGAGCCGAGCGGTGCGCGAAGCGGTTCAGTGACTCCCAGCCAGCCACATCCATCAGAGGAACAGCTCAGTCGTGCGCATGAGACTATCAACGAACTCCAGGAGCAGCTCCGTCTGGCTGAACTCGAAGTCGCGCGACTCGAGCTCGAAGTTAAAGAAGCGCAAAAGCCATCGCTGCCTACCACCTTCACGCCTGACGAGCGCAAGGCGTCGCCTTGGTACCCGAACCCTTCCAATCACCAAACCCTCGCCCTTCTTTACGGAGGACTGGCAGGCCTTTGCATGTCTATATTGGTACTCAAGACATTCGGCAGGAAAGCCGGCTTGGCCTGAGCCCAGCAACTCCTGTCGCGTTTTTCTCTACGCAGATCGACAGGCTCGATCTTAGCTCATGATCGTCGACATCTTCCTTTTTCGAAATCCTCTCAGTTACGCCTAGTGATCTTTTTACGACAACACGATTCTCGCCTAGCCCTAGTATTGTATTTCAAGGGACTTGTCTGCCATACCATGTACAGGATCTGCCAGCTACTGCAGGATACTTTCCACACACCATTCGTGCGATGACCTAAAGGACGACATTCACGTCTCATCCAGACCGAATTACGTCGGTCCAAGTCATCACAAAGGTAATCTACGCCATCGACGGATGCTCGATTTGCACCACAATGCTAATGCAACGGGCCAGAAAGACCGTTTGCATCCCGAGAATCACAGCGAGTCAAGCAAATCAGGCCATCAGGGGTTGCATTTCGACGCCAAGGCTCAACCTGACCGTCCATCATTGCCTCAGATCAAAGGGAACTTTGAGATTGTTACCTCGGACAGATACACGGTCTGTGACAAGAAATTGCAAGCTGTGACGCACATCGACGAGATGTCCAAGTCCTTTGAGGATTTGCGCGAGACATGGGCAAACAAGAGAGAGAAGGTAAGTTGTCTGGCCTGAGTAACGCCAACAATCTGTGCTTACGTTTCGGTTTCGTTACGTTCAGAACCGGAAGGTGGTGACATCTGGTCTGCCCAGGCCCCACAAGAGTGATTATCGTCACCAGGCTTTCCGCCAGATGAGGCGTCAATATGGAAAATCTAGATGTGGAGTTCTTCATTGTTGCTACTGGATTCCTCTAGCAGAATACTCGTCGGGCCACTGCAGTTTGGCTCATAGGCGATGTGGCGTATCTTGGATTTTACCTCCTCAGTCCAATCAATGCAAGTGCAGGCCGTCTTAATACTCCTCATGAAGCAGGATGGCCTCATATGAAGGGCATTCTATGCCAAGGTTTCAGATCCAGATGACAAGCTGTTAGCAAGGGTGAAGGAAGCCGTACTCAAGCATGCAGGAGCCGATGAGCCATCGAACTTATTGCCATATCGCGTGCTTCGTCATTATTTCGTTCTATACAATAATGTGTTCTGCTCAACCGATGATCCTGCTCAACTTCTGGATGTCTGTAGAATTTTCGCGAATACGCTCAGCAAACCCGCTGGTCACTAGAGATTGCAGCGCTATACACCGACTCACCGTTAAGAAGAATGTCTCCCTGCTTGACTACCTGCTCGTAAGCGACCGTCTTGTTCTCGGCCGAAGTCCTCGTAGTGGTGATAACCCCTGAGACCTTGTCGATCGTACATGCCAAACGTCCGTTGGCAATGAAACGGGACAGGTCGCTAAACGTAACAAAGTGATACAGGGGTTAGCTATCGTTTCGCCAACTATCCCTGTATCCCTATGATTGCTTACGCGTCGATAAAGGTCGTGCTAACGCCAAACGCCTTGCTCATTCTCTCGAGCGTAAGGGATTTGTAGCTCTCCAAGATCTGAGTGTACGCCTTGATCCTCATCTCTCTCACATAATACCTCGCGTGAGGAGCGAATACTGGCAGCGGCGTGAGGTAGGTCTCCTCGACCTCAGCTGTTGAGCAGTTTGGATCAGTCTGGGATGCGAAGCACCGCCCACTAGGTTAGATTAACGTACCGAGGGATTTGAAGAATTCCGCATAATTGCACTCGTAGAGAGATTTGGTGAAGGTCGCCAGAGCAGGCATCTGGGGTAGCAACGAGTTGATCTCGGCGTTGTTGAGAACCTAAATCGTGAATGCTAACGTCAATCGCCTCCTTCACGGAATACTCATTAGATCAAACATACCCTGGTCTTGATACCCTTCCTGTCACAACCAACACCGGTAGCGATGATAGTCATCGCGACAAACTCTTCGTACTCCATCACCTCAGTAGCTGTGAAGGTGCTCAACGATTCCAATAGGAGGTCGGCCGCTTCCTTGAACTTCCTGATCCCAAGGAAATGAATGGCAGAGTATACCTTGAGGCGGTTTCTCCTGTCCCAGTCACCTCCCTTCTCGATCAGGCTGCGAGGGGCACACGAATCAGATTCTGTAATACACGTTCATGAGTGAATGATGACAAGGCGAACTTACTCCTGCGCCGTCTTAATGTTGCTGTCGATCATGCTGCTATCACCGTAAAACATGCCCAAACGGATCTTGGCAAGCACAAGATCTATGCGCGCTCCGACACCAGCAGTCTTCTCCATAGCAGCATCCAGTGCCGGCAGGGCATTCTCCTATTGCAAAGATGGTACGCTGGTTCAGTTTATGGAAACTTGTCATGACCAACCTGGGGCGGGAAGGCGTCTCACCTTGTCCCCAATCGTAACCAGATACCCTGCCTTTTCCCTCATCGGTTCCGAAACGTCGGTCTCTCCTAGACTCTCCTCCGCGTCCTTGATCTTAGTCTCGATCTTTTTGAGCTGCTCCTCGTTCTTCGCCTTTAGACGGGACTGAAGGTCGGCAGAAGGTGGTGTCAGGGATGATGGCAAAGTCGACATGTAAGGTGCCATCTCTATATGAACGAGTTGATGGCATGAGTTCAAGCGTGAGATATTGGTGCATCACCCCATTTCTTCGCTCACCATTCTTCTCGATGCTCTCCCAGAAAGCCTTTGCCGCCTGTTCATGCAGTTTGCTCAGGTTGGGGTCCTGCAGCTGAAAGGCATACTCGCGGATCTTCAGGTCGAGGGGGATGGGTACTGCGTCGTCGGCCATATTTTTCGATTTCAGGAGAATAAGGAAGTCTATGTGATTCTGTCAGTCTCCCAGCTGTGAGTCGAGGAAGTATCTTTGTGGTTCGAGGTAGATGTGGAGAGATGTTCCAACGTCATTGAAACCGTCGTAACGAGCTGATGTAGACGCTTCGTCATGAGCGAGATCAAGGTCGAGCGAGGGCGACGCGCATGGAAGCAATTCAGGATATATACCTCGTCCCTTCTCTACATGCGGATCGACCGATACAAGATCGTCGTAATACATACACAAGTGCATCTGACAGCTCCATAGGGGCTTGGGAAAGCTGGTCTCGGACCAGGGATCTACCAGTTGGCCAAATCCGCAAATGGGTCCTTCTTGGCGGCAGGTTGAGTCTGCTGCTGCGGCTGACCGACCGGCTGCCTCGTCCCATTGTTGCCCTGCACTCCTCCCATATTCGAAGGCGTTAGCGGCAGAGATATACCGACCCCAAAACCGTTGCCTGGTGTGGAGCTGCCAGAAGCTGCAGTTGAAGAATTACTAAAGTCGAGCCCAGCGAACATGCTGTTAGGACCCGATTGCTGCTGCACAGGCTGTTGCATCGAAGGCATCCCGTAACTACCGAGAGGCGCTTGTTGGAAGCCAGACGATTGCTGTTGCAAAGGCTGGGGCGTATTGAAAAAGGCCATGGGGTCCTGTTTTGCTTTCGCAGGGGCGGCGGAAGGTCCAGAAGAGGCGAATGACGAGAATAGGTCGAGCGGGAGTCCTCCAGGAGCCGATGAGGCAGTCGGCTCCGGAGTATAGGCGCCAGGGGTATCCGGGCTGAGCGCGTTGAGATTACTGTCATCCCCAAAGACATCAAAGGAGATGAGGTCTGGAGGCTTGTTCTGGGGGTTAAGGCTGTATATCAAGGTCGTCAGCATCGGTCGCCCTCTTGATCGCATGTATCATTATATTTTGAGCCTTACGTGGCATCTATCTCCTGAGCTTTTGCCCAATCACCAGTCTTGATGGCCTGATACCGATCGAGTACGTTGTTGATCAGGTCGTTAATGAGCAGCAAACGATCTGCAAGTCGAGACGGTCAAAATATTCAGCCTCCAGGATTCCGTACTGTTGTCATCGAAATTCGTACCCATCAGCTCAGCGTTGTCTTCTCCAGCGTCTCCTATCCATTTTTGGATCTTTGGACGAGCCATCTTGCACACCTGCGCGACTTGCTGATTCGATCCAATGAACGCCACAATATCCGTCAGCACATCGTCAAGTATGATGTCGCATCCTTAAACTTACATCGTATGCATCCCCCTCGATTCCGATCCGTTCACTTTGATCCACGTTGTTCAGCATGTCGTTGAGCAAGATGGCCTTTTGCTGCACCTTTTCCAGCTCGTTCTTGGTCTGTGCCTCATAGTCGGGCTGCTTTTCGGGTTCCTATGCATACCCAATGTGAAGCGTAAGCAGATAATAAGCGAGTACAGTCAAAGTTTTGACAGCTCGACGCTTACTGCTCCAGAGAGTTGCTTCATCAGCTCCTGAGCTTGAGCCAAGTCTCGCGGGCTCCCTCTTCGGATGAGCTCTTGCAGTTTCTGCGGAAAAATTGGTGACAGGCTCAGCTGTTGGCCACACGTATGAAAGATATGTTTGGTAGACCTACAGCAGACTTTGCTGCTCGATCCTCTTCCTCTAGCTCGTCCGGAGATTTCAGATTCTGTATTCAAGCAAGATGAACATGGACCGTAGTAACCGGACAAAGGCGAAATGGCATACCTCGGTAGGATTAGCTGATGCCATCGCCCGGGTCGCATCGAAAGGTTTGAATCGATAGCCTGCGGATGTGCCGATGAGTCCAAGATCAGTCATAATATCACTTCAAAAGACATTCGCTACTCACCCTTATACGAGAGCAATCGGTGCATGTCCCGAATATGAACCAGGTCTTCCTTGT
Source organism: Filobasidium floriforme (assembly GCF_021052385.1). Lineage (NCBI taxonomy): Eukaryota > Fungi > Basidiomycota > Tremellomycetes > Filobasidiales > Filobasidiaceae > Filobasidium > Filobasidium floriforme. The sequence goes on along the minus strand of NW_025763622.1, from coordinate 922,691 downwards.
GCTTTGACGTCACGCAGATCGTATTCTTCCACTCGTGGATGAGCTTAAGGGGCATTTGCCTCAGCATACCGAGGGTGTTACATCTGCTTCGTCCAGGTACTAGCTCACCTCGAGCGTTTTCGACATGACCGGGCCCATCATCGCAGGTGGCCGTTCAGGGAAACGACGGACGAGCTCGTTCAAAAACTCTTTGGTGGATACCTGGAGGTGGAAAGGATATCCGCATTGCTTGACCAGCGTATCCAGGAGCTATGATAGCGGAGATGAGCCGTTGTTAGCAGAGATTAGACGTGGCTGTGGTATCAACCGGGTCTCACATGCAGTCCGAGCAAGGCACAATGCGGATTCCGGTCGTTGATTTTTCGAACGGTTTCCATAGCAGCATCCCGAGGTCTGCAGAAGTCAGGCACAGGAAAGTCGTTTAGCGAGGATTCTCTAGGACAGTCTCCAAGCTCGTCGTCTACAATTCACTGACGTGTTCGCCTTTTTCGTGTTCACCAGTTCGGCCAGCTCTAGATTGACCGCATAGTTGGGCTCATGTGTCATGGGATCCGTCGCTCGCTCTGGACACAGACGTCGCAAAGGCATATAAAGTCAGCGGAGCGATGGCATAACGATGAGCTGGATGGGACTTGCCGACGAGCGATTGGAGCGGCGTCATGGATGTCCATGGTCTCGCCGTAGGCAACATCTTGACGAACGAGACCTGTGCAAGGTATGTGTTAGATACTATGGGAATGAGAAGCTATGGCAGGACCTAGCAGTCGTTCACGACGGGCAAAGCAGATGGGGGATGGACTATGGATGCAACATGCAAGTGAATGGTTCGATCAGTCCGCTCGCTCGCTCATGGCCGCGATGCGCAATCTCGCGTGGCAGTCACCGAGAGACGACCCAGGCCATACTCTCTACCTCCTTCAGCAACGAACAACGGGGATACCTCTGCATCAAAGTATCGGCGCATCTCGATGTACCGAGATCTGCATATTTGATAGACGACACACTTGTCGCGGATAGAGCCTCCTGCCCACATTCCTCTCTTCGGCCCGTAATTACAAAAGGAGGGTATACAAATGGTCGCTACGGTCAAGCGCGTGTGACCGAGCGTCTACCTCGTATATCCCGGATCGCCCGACCCATTCTCCGGACCCGACCCTTTTCTCAACGCTGGCCATGCTTGTCCGTACGCCCCCGGACCCGATCGCCCTCCCATGTACCCGGGTTGAGGTTGTTCCATCCCGTGCAAGTGGGACATGTTGTTGCTCTTCCCGCCGCTATTGTTGATGTTGCTATTGTTACTGTTGTTGCTGGTGTTATACATCATCTGAGGTTGAGGTTGCGAAGCGTACGAATGCTGTTGATGATGATGATGATGATGATGCTGCTGCTGAGGAGGTGGCATCGGCCCTCCTCCGCGGTACATCGGATCGTGTCCGTACCCTCCCGTCGAGCCGACGTCCGAACTGGCGCTCGAGCTCGAACTGCTATACGCCGGCCGAGGCGGTCCATGCCAACCGTCCGAGTATCCCACATTTCCACTGCTACCACCACTTCCTCCCCCGTATGGCATAGCATCGTTCAACCTGAGCTGGCCGAAACCCATCCCATCCGCATCCCCAGGCCCGATTGGCTGTCGCATCGGTCCCGCACCGAATCCGCCCATATTTCCCGCACCACCCATCCTTCCATATCCTCCAGGCGCCATCCCGAGCTGAGGCTGAGCTTGCCCCTGTCCCGGCTGATACCCTCCAGCCAACTGAGGGTACATGGAGAACCCACCCGGTTGCTGCTGTTGTTGTTGCTGGGCCGTTCCCTGATAAGGCATCCCTCCGGACAAGCCCATCCCATACGGAGCAGGCTCATACGCTTGGTACATCCCCATCGGCCCATATCCACTCGCATTGAACCGATCCCTCGTCGCGCCTCTCGGATAACCCATCCCTCCCGTATTGTTCATCGTGGGTAACATCGCCCCGAGATTGCCTCCGGCTTGCATCGACTGGTAAGCGGGGCCTGCTGGACTACCACCACTTCCAGGCGGTCGAAGAGGTTCAAAGTGCGATTCGCCTCGTCGTTTACTGCTCTGAGTCGGACCCGTTCGAGCTCTGGAGGAAGACGAAGTCGATGAACCCGGTCCGACGCTACCACTCCGACTCTGCGATTGCGATTGTGACGATGTCGGCGTTTGAGCCTGAGGCTGACCTTGAGCTGGTCCGGCCTGATTGGAACCGCCACCGACAACCCCGGAAGCGGTGGAAGCCGAAACAGACCCGGTACTACTCGACCCGGACCTGGCTGGTGTCACCGCTCCACTCTCACCTCCACTAACCTCGGATCGATTGTCGGGAACGGCCGCCTCCCCGACAGCTCCTCCCGACACCGAACCTTCGGTCGTCCCAAAGATCCTCTCCCTAGCTCGCTTATATTCTTCCTCGCGCTCGATCAGGGTCTTGTTCCGTCTGGACCCCGACCTCGACCCGTTTCCTCCACCACCCCCTGGACTACCCCTGAACATGACTCCTCCGTCCCTCTGCTCGTTCAGCGCCTCGTTGCTCCCGTTGCCGCCCGACCCATCACCTCCTTGGAAGTTCTGATGTGACGAAGAGGAAGCCGAGGTGGCAGGAGAAGGACGACGAAGGATCCTGAGCGAGGCCGCAGTCGGCATCGGAGGAGCGTTTTTGGGCAGATCTGGCATCGGAGCCGAGTTGTTCCTGATAACCCGCAAGTTTCGAACGATTCCCGACGAGTCAGCTCATAGACGATCACACGTCTGATCGATCAAAGGGGGCTCGAAATGTAGAGACAGGCGACTCACGCTTGCTCCCACAGTTGCGAATTCGAGACCACTGTCGTCCGCGGATCAAGATTCCACTCATCATCATCCCCAAAGGGCGAGGATATATTTCCCAGCCCCTGACCAGCTGTCGACGTGGATGTTCGAGGAGCAGAAGCGGCAGGTTCTCGTTTCATCAAGATCGTCGTCGGCCTGATTGTCGACCCAGAGAGATCAGGCGTAGAAGGGCTCGTTCCCGATCCTGATCCTGAGCTTGTGATAGGTAGAGGCTGGGCAGATGTAGGGATCGGGGTCGATTGGTCCTTTTCGGGCGAACTGACGACGGTCTGTGCGCCGGCCTGGGCGGGTTGTGTTCGAGAACGTGCGGCAAGATCCGCATTCGAGGAACTGGAAGTCGATTCCCTCCCTTCGATCGCGGGGCCCAGGAGGACGCTCCGCCCGGTCCCTCCTGTACCCGAAACCGTGATCCCAGCCATCGTCCTCGACCCAGAAGGTGCTACAGGAGGCTCAGGTTCCCATAGTCTAGGCGTAGGGGGTTTCGTGGTCCGCGGCTGAAATGTCGGAGCAGATGGACGCAAGTTGGCAGCGAGTTCCGAGGAGGGCCGACGTTGGGGTTTCGTCTGCGCAATATTGGAAAAGTCGGCCTGCAAACGATGATATGTACAGAAAATGATAGATCTGCGAATGAGCGAAAGTGACGGACGGCACGGTCTAGCGGAAGGATGCTTACGGTCTCCCAGTCGTCCTCTGATCCAGCGACCGAGGGTGTCTTGGTGTCGTTGTTCATGGTGGACCCGGGCGAAGGAGCGAGTTATCACGAGATCATACGTATGTGTCGTCCAAGATCTATATCTTTAGATCGGGTGACCAGGTTGTAGTCGGTCTTTTGACCTTGAATAGGCTTTCTGATTCATTCTCGACCACTTTATACTTTTGGTCTCGATCCCATCGTCACTTTGGCAAGGGAAAGGGGGGGAAGGTATACAGATCGATGTCCGCTAATTACGGCATCATTACCAAGACCGGAAAGAAACAGCTAGATGTCCGCGGCTAGGTCCCTCGAGCTGAGAATGACGAGTCGTCAGCCAGAGTATGGCTAATTCAGCATCTTGTACAAGCATTCAGCATTCAGTAGATTGTGACATACTACCTGGCCTCTCGGATACCAAAACATCGAACATAGACTAGCCATGACATCTCCACTCGCCCAAGCTAATTCGATCGCCGCCTCGGACCCATCACAGGCCGAACAGCTCTACAAGCAGATCCTGAAGGACAAGGCCGGTGAGTTCGCCTTGATAATATGCTGGTCTGATGTGACCTAATCAGATGAACCACAACAAATTTTTCATGTTGCCCATCAAATCCTGTAGCCAACGATGAACAGCTGCGTGAACAGGAGACGGCTCTGCTCAAGCTCGGAGGGTTGTACAAGGCAGCAGGGTGAGCTCTACCCTGGCATCCCGCTACGTGTTTCGGCCTCTTACAGTACTGAACCCATCTGATGTTGCTCGTTACAGCAACTCGGATGCCCTGGCTCAGTTGGTGACAGACTCGAGAGATTTCATGGGGAGCATCGCCAAAGCCAAGACGGCTCGACTTAGTGAGCGCCGCTTCCTTCGCCTTCCGTATTCTCGCTCGCATCTCTGCTTGCCGTTGCTTACCTACACTCGACCTTTTCTATCACCCAGTTCGAACCCTGATCGACTCGTTCCCCGCGACTGAAGAGGGAAGGAGCAAGCAGATGACCGTCCTGCAGGACAATATCTCGTGGGCGACCAAGGAGAACCGGGTCTTTCTCCGTCAAAGCCTCGAAGTCAAGCTCGTCGGATTGTCAGTCCTCACCTCACGGTCACCCTGTTCATCCTTCTGTGAGGCCTTTGCTGAATTCTTCACTTGAATGTTTGATGGTTACAGGCAGTTGGAGACGAAATCATACCGACCGGCGTTACAACTGATCGAATCCCTCTTGAAGGAACTGAGAAAACTGGACGACAAGATGATCCTCACCGAAGTCCACCTGCTCGAGTCCCGAGTGAACCACGCGACCAAGAACATGCCGAAAGCCAAGGTTCGTTGCCGACTGATTTCAACAAGTGTGGCGTTGATGCAGACCGTAGCTGACGGTTCTTTGCTTCCGTTGGGCTTTTTAGTCAGCCTTGACCTCGGCGAGGACAGCGGCGGCTTCGATTTATTGTCCACCTCTCTTACAAGCTCAATTGGATTCACAGTCCGGAACGCTCCATACCGAAGACCGGGATTACAAGACTGGGTAAGCCCCACATCACAGCATATGACGACCAGCAGTGTCAAGAGCAGAGATACTCACTGTACTTGCGATATTTTTATGGTTGTCTGCAGATACTCGTACTTTTTCGAGACCTTCGAAGGGTTTGCGGGACAGGATGATGATCGGGCTCTGCCCGCGCTCAAGTACATGTGTCTGTGCAAGATCATGATGAATCTCGTAAGCCCCAATCATCTCTTCGCGTAGCAATTTCTCAGCATATCGACAAGGTACTCACAATGTATGCCTGATGCAGCCGGATGACCTCGCACCGATCTTTACGATGAAGCTGGCGCAAAAGTACGAGAGCAAGAAGGATTTGAAGGCGATGCAGGCGGTTGCCAAGGCGCTCAAGGATAGGAGCCTTGAAGCCTTTGAAAAGAACCTGAAAGATTACACGAGCGGTGAGTTGCGAGAAGAATCTTGAGCATTGCATTGGTAGAGTACGTACGCTGAAGTTGAACGATACGTTCGGTCACGTATTCAGAATTGCAACACGACCAGCTTATCCGGACTCATCTGGCTCACCTATACGACACGCTCCTTGAGCAGAACTTGGTCAGGGTGTTGGAACCGTATTCGGTCGTCGATCTCGCCCATGTAGCACAGGAAGTCGGTCAGCCGGTGACGAGCGTTGAATCCAAGTAAGCCGTCTGGTCTCTTGACGGCGATTTGTCACCAATACTCGAGAACCGGAGTTACTGATGTCTGTGTGGGAACTCGTTTGCAGGTTGAGTCAGATGATCCTGGACAAGGTGTTCCACGGAGTGCTCGATCAGGAGAAGGGAAGACTGGTCGTCTACGACGAGCCTGTGGAAGACGTGAGCCCGCTTCGCCGTCTATCGAATCATATTGAAGTCTGTTGCTGATGGCGTTCTTGACGAATAGACGACATATGCAACGACGCTAGAGACGATCAGGGAAGTCGGGACTGTCGTCCAGGGTTTGTACGACAAGGTAAATCCTCCTTGATGGCCGGTGAACGCTTACCTCATCAAGCTAATCTCGGCCAATGATTGTGTAGGCCACTCGATTGACCTGAGTGTAACAGTAGCATTGCAATGTAGATGAAACGGGCGACGTGGTTGTTTGTGTCTTGTGCACCGCCCTTTACGACTATCGATGATATGAATCAATTCGGAAAATCGTACGAATCCATTTTCTTCGTCTATGCGTGAACGCGCAGAATTCGATCGAAACATTCAGCATTGGGAGAGTCTTTACCTGAAACTGATGGGAGAGTGATATGCGTGATAGGAATGCCTTTGAGAATTGATATCTCTTGGAACTGATTTTCTTGAAAGGTGAGATGGTGAAAATGTAGGACGACCAGGGGCAGAAGGATAGATGCGCTTGATAACTGCTAGTAAGACGCCTCGTCGAGTTATTTCGACGCGCTAGTGACAAACCCCTCGATTGTGATCATGATCATGCCCTCTTGATGGTGGGCGATGAGCATTTGGTTTTCTCGACGAGATTTGTGGATTCCTCTTAATGATACCGATTGTAATACGGCGTTGCTGCTAGAATACCACGTCGTACACAGGAGTCAAAGTTCAGACGAAAAGACAGCCTACGCGTCGAACTAAACACGGATCTGACGTCGAAACCTACTGCTCTGCTCCTATCACCATCATGGACCACTATGAATTTGGCCGATCTTGAGGAAGGGAAAGCAGACGAAACAGTGGACTTGGTAATGGAGGGACAGAGGAAGGCAAGTGACATGTTGGCGTTTCTCACTGAAACTTGAGATGTGGATTTTGCACTAAGAGGGGATGAAGCTTGTCGGATCAACCGTTGTCCCAGTAAGTTTAGTCTATACGACCTGACTTGCCACGAATTGGCTCATCAGAATAACTGCCGCGGTATCCCACTCTCAAGGTTGTGGCCCGGAGGGAGTAAAGAAGCGACGGACGTCTGTCGCTTATGCGTCGAACAAATTCTGGACTCGTGCGTATCGCAACTACACGTCGCCCAGCAGCGCGAAGGGCCAAGCTCCATCGAACGATGACAGACGAACTGATAATTTCTCCTGGTCAGTGTCAAGTACTGACCTGACCGCCAATTCTGAATCGTAGACGTCAAGCGAAAAGATGATGTTGACCCTGTGCATATTTATCTTCTTAAAGACGGTGACCTGTTCGTGGACTGAGCACGGTCGCTTGCCAATGGTCAATTGGTGTGACGCCAAATCTTGGCAAGCAAACGCTCTGACTTCGCCTTTTCTAGAAAATTGGATTTTGGCTTGCACATCGGGTTGCTTTTGGCTTTTACCGAAAGGTTACAACATGGCACGTCAAAACAAACAACAGCCTGCGAGTGTGCCTATCAGATCGTAAGACCGCCTTGTACGTCTAGCTCGGCTTCGGCTTCCGATGCAGATGCCAGCTCATACTCGGAAAACTCCGAATCAATCGAGTCCACAATGGCATTCTCCGTCGAAAGGCTTCCCGACATCGTTGGTCTCGGCGTGGCGATAAACGGGGTTGTTGATCCGCTAAAGGATTTACTGGGTGTACTATTGATGTCAGTCGACTCCATCTGCATCTTGCGGCGGACACGATCCGCATCTATGGTATGCAAATGAGAGCTACGAGCCAAACGTTTGCCGTTGAGGTGTGGCGTGACGTTGGTGGGAAGGAAGTGTCGGGAGCGCATTGGTATGGCAGTACGTGGAGGTTCGAGCCGGTCGGTGTATGTTTTCGCATTCAGAGTCAAGGCGGGTCTATTCTTCTTGATACCGTTGATCGGAGTCCCCGGTCTTCGAGGGGATCCTTTCGAATGCCCCAAAGATCGTGTTCGTGCCAGGGGTGATTTGGCTGTTCAAGCATGTCAGTATGATGCGAAAGTCGAAATTTAGGGTGTACATCGGCCTTACCTTCTTCCCGGCTGGGAGGATCGATCTCGGCGTCTTTTGGTCGTGATTCTTCCTTGGCACGCGCGAGCTCCGCTGATGTGCTGTTTCTAGCGTTCATCAAAGGTCTGACGGCATGTACATCGACCGTCGCCGACCGAGACAAGGCTGACAGCGCGATGACCGTTATAAGTAGTACCAGTTGGATGATACCCCTCCGCTTCTCCCAAGCAATCTGTAAAACGTCTCCGGTGAATTTAGCCGATAATCCCGGGTTCGGTCGTAGAGAAGACGGCTTACTTCTTCCGTCATGCTGTTCAACTGGGTCTGCAATTTAGCAATAGTTTCCGTCAATAGAAGATCGCGCTGATCCATTTTCGAAAGCATGTGATCTAGAGTTTCCTCGGTTGCAATTCTCTGAACAATAGGGATAGTCTTCAGTTTCAAGATGTACATGCCTGGAACGAGAGCATGAGATACTGACAGTCTTTTCTGCGGCAAGTCGTTGTTGCTGAGCTTGATCAATCCGCCAGTGAGACCAAGACTTCTCCAACTGGCCCAATAGCCCGCGGTTAACTCGGCTCTGCTCTTCCACGTACATCATGGCCAACGTTGCGTTGCCTTCAAGGGCGTTGAGCCGCCTGATGATGAATGCATAGATGGACTCTGACGAGTCTGCTTTGACGTTGCTCTGACGCGGTGCACTAGATGGGGAATGGGAGGTCGCGGATCTTGTGCTGCTCGATGCTGCGGCCGACGTCGGCTGGCCGTGTGGTGAGTCGGTAGACAAGGCCGTCCTCTCACTTCCTTCCGCTGAAGTCGTAGCATTATGCGCCACCTTGGTGTCATTGACCTGTTTAGCGACGGGCTCGATGCCGACCGCGGTATGATTCTCGTCATCGCGGCCCGCATGTGCCGATAGTGTTTCATTATAATTTGCACCGTGCGCTCTTGTGGTATCACCAGATCCACTGTTGTGCGACGCATTATCGACAATTGACATTTCAGTATGTCGCGGCATCAGCGAAGTGGTCCTAGCTGCGCTCGCTGAAGTTGAAGTCGTCGATGCGCCTTGTTCCGAGGTACCGCCTTTCACAGTGGGACTCTCTGCAACCATGATGGTCTGCGCTGCGCTGTACCGTACCTCTTCCGCCTCTTCAGGTATGCCACTCGAAACCGTAGCAGAAGTGCCCTCTACGATCACAGTGTTCACTGGAAGATGCGCTCGAGGCGTCACCTGAACCACTGATATCGTCTCAGAAACTGAGGGCAAAGGCAACCTCCGCTTCCTATCCTCCTCGGCCTGCCGTCGAGCCCACTCGTCCTCCCTCTGCTTGTTCCTTTTCGACTCCCACTTGAACGCCTCCATCTGGTTCATTCCGTACGCCTTCACGCTACTAATGGGGCAATAATATTCTTTGCCGTAATACGAGGGAAAGTCGAGCCGGATGAAACGGTGAAAAGAGGTCGGACTGGGCAAGTTGAACATCTGGGATCCCCTGACGTTTCTCGCTTCAAAGACGGCGACCTGTTCCCATTCGCTACCCTTTCGGGGTGTTTCGTCTCCATCTTCGTCCGATCCCTCTGCCTCGTCATCCTCGAGCGCATCGACGCTCAGAACGACCTCTTTGACTACCCCGGAGAAGAACTCGAACATTCCAATCTCGACCGCTTCGATCCGAATCTCGTCACAGAGTTCAATTACGACCCAGTGCTCCTTGGAGTTGCATGGGGTGAGCATGTACCGGTCTTTCGACTTGTGTAGGACCGACGAGGCGTGCTGTGATGTCGAGCTCGAGGAGATGACCCGGGCGGAACAGTCGGGGGAAGCATAGTTGTACCGATGGGGCGGGTTGGTGACCTGTTTACCGTTGGGGGGGTTCGGTTTGCTCTTTACATCTTCAACCTTCTGCTTCGGCTGTTCCTTTCGAGTCTCCTCCTTGGCCTGTCCACCTTCGCTTTGCGGTTGAGCAGGATGCGCGGTGGCCTGATCGTCATGCTCGACCTTTCGCGACGGAACAGGTTCCTCCTCTTGAATCTCATGTACGAGTCCAGAAGCTACGGCTTCTCTAAATTGCTTCTCCTTCCAAGCTTCAAAGCTGAGGATCTCGGCTGAATCGCTTTCACCGGGAACATACTTCTGAACGATGATCGAGGGCTGATCGGTTACTTCTCCAACGAACAGCTCTTCTGGCGAGTTCTCCCCTTCACCCTTCTCGGCGGCCTTGGAAGGACTATCAAGTGTCCCAGCTTCTCCTAGTCCCAATAATGTACATTCAGTATTGATGAGGCATGCCTGCCTGATGTGGCGGAAGTGGTCTATGGGGGTGGTATCAGGCGACGATGCATCTGCGTTGACACGTCCTGGTAGTGCGAGGACGCCTATGAGCGCCGCCAGCCGGTATATGTGCATGCTTGCATGCTAGAGATTCGACGGCCTAGCTGAGAGTATAGGTTTGAGCTGCTAATGGTGACGACATGGCCAGATTATCATGTAGGAATGTCATCGAATACAAAAGGGGGGGGGGGAACCTCTAAAGCGCGGTCTTTGAGGCGCAGACGACGATGACGATTCTTCGAAACGGAAAGCTTGAACCCGGGTCATCCATCATCATCTCTGATCTCTGTGTACATCTCCCAAGAGGCCAAGAATCCAGTAACCAGCGACCAACGACCAGATCTGCAGCTTCTATCACCTTTAGATATACCGAAGAAACCCAGCAGACATGTTCAAAAAGTGCGCCGCCAGCTGCAGGCGTGACTTTCCGCTGATCAGATGAAAGCGGGACTGACGCTCTTTATTTCTGGATCAGATTTGACCCCAAGGAGGATATCGCAAGCTCGACCTCGCTCAAGTCTTCGGTCCAGCGTCATATCAGGACGTCCATATGCGAGCAGATCCCATTCTTGACCCGACCTGCTTACACCGAAGCGTCAACGACGGGCGACGCATCAGCCGCGGCCGTCGAGCCTGAAGCACAAGCTGAAGAAGCGGCCCCGGTGGAGCAGGTAGAGGAAAAGACAAAAGGTGGGAAAGGGGGCAAGAAGAAGGGCGGTGGAAAGATCGAGAAGAAGGGTAAAGGCAAGAATGCAGCGGACGAGAAGGAGGAGACGGCAGGAGGACCTCAAGAGCCATTGCAGGTCATTGATGAGATCTGGGCAAAGAAGGAGGCCATTGCTATCACGAAGTGGTACGCACACAATACTGTACAGACTTATTGCCCCGCTGACCTTGTTCTGTTCGAATTCTAGCCGTGATCATATCACCATCTATACTCTGGACAGTACACCTTTGATCTTCCAACACTTTGACGGGCCTCTCGTACCGACCCTGAAGGTTCTGCATCAATGTCAGTGTTTCCCTACCTTTGATCCACCTCGGAAGCGCAGGTCGCTGAAGTCGAAACTGTATCACTACACGTAGACCCAGACATGCTGCCCAAAGTCCGCATAGATAGGGGTGCAATCAAGTTCCTGCTAGCTGTCAGTGCTTAGCTAGATATTCCCTGAACTATCCTTGTGATACGTATTGACGGCATCACTTTCGCACAGGGCGCCAACATGATGGCTCCCGGTCTACTATCGGCAGGAGGAGACCTGCCAGCCGGTCTTCCCGCCAACTCGATCGTGGCTATCCACGCCGAAGGCAAAGAGTCTGCCGCGGGGATCGGTAAATTGACGGCAAGCAGCGAAGAGATTCGAAAGGCCGGCAAGGGAGTTGCTGTCGAGGTCATGTGTTACCTCGGGTGAGTCTTCCGCTCATCTCTGATGTCGGAATGCATAACGAGGCGTGCGAGCTGACAATGCATTGGAATGATTTATACCTCCTTTTTCGTAGTGATGATCTCTGGAAGGTTGACAAGCTGTAATTTACGGTCTACCCATATACATAAGAGGGTTGTGACGAGTGAATCTCGCTTTCGGCGCATAACAGATGTAGATCAAAGATTACGACGAAGCCATACAGTGCTTGACACGGACATAACATATCAATAATGATGACCGTCGACGATATCGAGTAGCTGAGTAGCGTAGTTAAAGATACCTATTGCAGCCAGATAACCATACCGACGCCAAGGCACCCGAGATTGCTTCGTCCGCCTAAGATGACAATTCGCCGACCGAATCGAATGTGCCGACCTGGCTGGCGAGCTTGGCAGGGTCGGCTACGCAAGCGAGTGAGCAGATGTGGAGTGCACGACCAGGCGTGAGAAAGCAATGTCACGCCGACCAGGCATGTAATCGTGTGGGAGTATGGGTGAAAATGCTATGGGGCTAATGCTATATACAACGACTGGTTCTCTTGTGTTTCTTGTATGCGTTTTAGGGGGCAAAACCAGAACGAGGAGATGAGGGAGAGATCTTGGTCTAACAGACTTCGAAGTTCCAACACGTCTTCCCGCCCTGCCTGTCCTCTTTCTTCGTTTTTTCGTGTTGGGAGGACCGCAGTCGTCTACCATATGTCGTGCAGTTGATGAATGTGGATATGGTATGGAGAGGCTGATGCGTATTGATGATCAATTCTTTTTCTTGTTGGGAGAGTTGTGTTGGAACAAGCAGAGGTGGTAAAACCTCGATGTGGTGATGATGATGGGGGATTTTGGGGTGTCGCTGAATGCTCAGCCGAGCCTGGGTCATACGACGACGCGAGCGTCGTAGGTCCGCTTGAACTCGGATGTCGACTTAGAGCGAGATCTACGATCGACCGACTCGTCCGACAAGACCTTGGACGAGGCGGTCGGCGAAAAGTCCGGGCCGACTGGGCGGATCTGTTTACGATTGGGCTTGATGGTAGCCAGCGGGGATCCTTCTCGAAAGCCGTCATAGTTGACATCGCTAGCTTTGGCGCCGCGGCCCCGCTCGACGGATTGGCCAGCCTGCTGCTCGTTCTGAAACGAACCGACAATGGTATCGAGCTCGGGATTGTAATGGCTATCACGAGTTGTCAGACGAGGCGCGGCGTGGTGACTCCGGAATGACTGGTCATCGCCACTGGAACGCTCTCGATCGCTGCTGGAATGCGACCTGTCCCGATTCCGGCGTCCCTGACTACGCTTCCTGTCCCTCTCGCCGTCTCTTTCTCGCCTCATCCTCGAGCCCGACCTGCTCGTCCTCGGTTGAGCCATGCCGTCTAAACCGAGGTGCGACGAGGGCGCACGGGACGAGCGAGAACGCGATCCTTCCCTCTCGACGGCGCTCATCTTGCGCTCTCGACTTCGGCCTCGGCGGGAAATTTCCCTTTCCGTCTCGGGGGGAGGAACGAGACCGTCCTCCTCCGAGTCGGAGCAGATGACCGGCTGTGCCCGAGCGTCCATCACGGTGGCCGAGGTCGTCAATTTGGGCCTCAACCCGGCAAACAAGTGAGCGGGGAAAGACTTCCTTCGGTTATCGACAGCGGTCTCCCTGACGACAATCCTTGGCCTCGATCCCGAACGACTCTGCCTCTCATTATTGCCGTTCTGAGCGGACTTGAGAGCAGCCGTGGAAGACGAAGCCTGGAGCTGGGGCGACTGATCGCGCGGGTTGGCACTCGCATTGGAAAAGTCGACGGCCGACGAGGGCGCTCGAGAAGCGTTGGCGGCGAGGAGCAAGGGCGAATGCGTCCCATAGGCAAACGACTTTCGCTGTCGATTATCCCCGTTCTGCTGTGTGGTGAGGACAGACGAGTCCGAGACATTCCTCAAAGGAGCAAATGCCGGAGATCCGAGCACGTTGGTGGGCCTCGGCGCTCCATTCGAGTCGTGACGTTTGGTCGATCCGATCGGGAAGAGCGCCAAGGGCGAAGTCACGCTGTTGGTATGCCCCGGTCGACGACCGTACCGCAAGGTCGACTCGATACCTTTGGTAGGAGTTCCGTTGAGGTGTTCCTTGTAAGACTCGCGTTGACTGTGAGACAGGTCGGCTCCAGGAGAAGCGGTCTTGTATGTCGGTATCTTGACCGGATTGGACGAGGTGCTAAACGTATTGTGGTAAAGCGGATTCGCATGAGGATAAGCCGGGGGAGGTAGCGTAAAAGCGTCCTCTTTCGGGCTGTTTTCGAGTCCCAAGACCGGATGCGCAAAGGGTGAAGGCGATTGCAATGGCGACGAGGTCTCCGATTGTGACGGGGTCGAGGCCGAAGCGTCTTGTCCACGGGGTCGAGAGCTCGACTTGATGTTGGAAGCCAAGAGAGCCGGGAGTGAGGCCATGATCGAGGGCGAATCCTCGATACCCGTCCGAAGACGCCTCGAGTATCCGTCATTGGCCTTGCAAACGTCGTCACAATACGACCTGGGAGATTACAACATGGTATCAGTCTCGCTTGTCCTGATCGCCATGTTTAACCCGAACCGCAGACACTCACGCATTGCTATCCCGCAGAGGCTTCTCGCAACTCATGCAATACCCGATATCGCTAAATATGTCCGTCGTCATCCTGGACGTGTCAAACTTGCCGGACCTGACTTGCAAGGTCGGTCTTGCGTAGACCTGTTTCGAGGAACACCAAGGGGCGGCGTGAAAGGGTGGGACAATGGCGATCTGACGAGGTTTCGACGGGGATTGATGTCGAATCGTCGATCTGCGACGGGGCGCAAGAGTGTGGGCAGAGGCGGTGATCGAGGTCAGGGGTGGCGGAGTAGCGGGGCAGAGGTTCGAGGGGCCAGGAGATCGGGAAGATCGTTTTGGGTACGGGATCGACGGTTGGCAAGGCATGTTTATTGGCAAACGAGTGTCAGCGTGCGTGTTGCTTCGGAATTATGATACGTCCGGTTTCGAAATCGAATCGGTGAGGTTTATTGGTTGACGGTCTTGGCCTTTTCTTTTTTTGCGTGGTATTCGCTTTTGTATCAATTTTGTGTGAGCAATGCGGCTCTCGTTTTTTCCCCTCTGAGTGATGATGTTTTGGTGTTTTTGGGGGGTGAAGGCTCAGTGCGACACTCTCTTTTTGGCCTTTTGGCTTTTCGGGGATGTGGAGGGTTTAGGGGGATTTTGGGTGATCTTCCGATCGAAAATTTGTCGAGACGACGATGGAGGGGGGGTAACGAATGGAACGCAAGAAAAAATGCATTTCAAGAAAGCGAGCGAACTCACCAAAAAGCTATTGCTTCAGTTCAGGCCAGGTTATATACGTCCTGTACGAAGAGAGCCAGCGGAGGGTACGGATCCTCGGCGCTGGGCTTGACTAGGATCACGTCTGTATAGCGTCAGACGCTGCGACTTTGTCGACGAGGTGGCTCCTTTGTTTGCCGGTTTCGTGTCTCGGGGCCTGATGTAAGATGTCGTCCTTGCTTGCGACGGACGAACTATCGATTCGATGGGCGGGGCTTGAACAAGGTGGTTGTGTTGAGGAGTGACGACCGGGCGGACTTTTGAGGTGCGACTGGTTGCGACTATCGACGATGGTCGTTTCAAGGGGATATAACGAGGAACAGCGAGAGTACGGGGTAGCCAAGGCGAGGTTTTCAGACGAGGTGACGTGACCAGGATGAAAGGAGGTCGTGAGTGCACCCGATGGTGACAGGGTTGACGAGGATCGAGGGACAGGGCAGGCGATGATGTGATCGGTCGCAAACGAGTCGTCAGATGTCGTGATGTATGGCGTCGGTCGAGTGCGAGTAGGTGATGGGTGGTGGTGAATTATGAAAGGTCGACGAGGAACGACACCGAGGTATATATAAAGGCAAAGGTGTATGCAAGGTGGGGTGATGGTATGTGAAGAAAGGTGAATCAGCCTTTTTGATTCGTTTCGACCAGAGCTCGTGGAGATGGAAAAGAGCTGAAATGTGTGTTCGCTTGGCCCGAGGTGAGCGGTGTTCGGGTGGGGGGCCACAGGGGAAAGGAACGTGACAAGGGGGGTCGATTCATGACCCCGCTCCAGCTCCATCCATTCTGACGGCACGAAATTGACCTCTGTTGCCTGTGGAATGTGTACATGTGCTCGCCGAGGTCATAGGTCGGAGACCGGAGATGGTCGTCGTGGCCGACATCGTGGTCATCTGCTGATGGTCGAGAGTTTCGAACCCGAAATCGATCATCGCTGCGCTGCGTAATCTCGAACGTGATCCGTTGTAACAACCCTTTCCACCGATTCCTTTCCAATCGTGGCAGATCATCCTCGGCTAGAAACGGCGAAGCTCTCGGCCTCTTTCACAAGGATCTCCCTTTCACTCCACCCTGCCGACCCACACGATGCTTCATCTGCGTGTGTCCCCTTTGATCGTTTTGTTTGATGCTGAAACCCATCAATCCCTTTGAACGTTCGCTCTCGGCAACCTCACTCCCCGCCGCAGCCGACCGATGATGATCATCATCACGACTGGCGATCGAGAGAACACTTCGTTCTACCCTCTCTGCCCAACCCGATCCACCTTGTATCACCCTCGAAACACACTCCACGAAAAGAAGGAAGAACAAAAGGAAAGTCTGAAACTCACCTTTTGTAGTTTGAATTCCGGATCTAGTCTAGTCTCCTGCTCTCTCTCAACCTATCTGCTTCCCGACTTGTTGATGATACGGTGCTCAGAACGGTCGATAAAGGTTCGAAGGTTGATGGTATTGCTTGACAGTTGATGGGGGTAAGAGGTGATGTGGGTCGGTCTTCGGGGATACGGCCTTTTGTTCGGGATCGAGAGCTGATACGAATCCAAAAGGCGACACACGTCGGACCACAGTTTTCACTTGATCGCCCTGTCTAGACCTATCCTAAAAGGTATACGGCGGGGTGGGACCGTCCTTTCGTCGACCGAGTGATGAGAGAGGTGGGCGCAAGGGTTGAAAGGGTGATGGGGTGGATGACCTTGGCGATAACGTGTGTCCCAAAATTCGGCGAGTTTCGCTGACTGTGCACGAGCTGGATCTCGATTTCGATTATTTCGATTTCGATTTTCTCTCTCGTAAACGTAAAACCCGGGGTCGAACCGAAAGTGACTCGGGGTAATTGCGATCCACCAGGGGTCAGGTCCCAGTAGAAATGCGGAGAGAGGGGAGAGGACGATCTTTTTTACCCTCGCTTGCACGGACAAGAGGATTCTCGAGATGTCGTCGTAGCGCGTTTGCGTTTGAAAGATCGAGTCGGGTGGAGGATCGAGCGAACGTTTCTCTTGGAATTGCAGTAAAACTGGGCGAGAGGTCGATCCAGTCGATGATGTCGAAGGCGAAAGTGAAGGGAAAGAAGGGAATGCCTTGTCTGTCAAGACTGGGCAAGACTTGCTTGGATGGATATCGTATTACAACTGCGGGCCGGATGACCTCTTTGCTACGCTACGCTACAATTGGGGATGAGACTACGTTACTACGTCGTTCCGGCCGGGACGATCACTTCGGGCAAAGGCGATCATGGAGGCTTTTTTTTTCTCCCTCGAGGCCAAGGAGGCAAAAGATGAAAATCACGCAAGAAGGTAAACAAGGGGATCCCTGGTCAGAACAGGTCCGTGGTGAACCGTTCTTCGTATGGGTGCATTTGGTATAGATGGGACACGGGCATCTAGCAGCGCATTTCGTATCACCTCTCGCAATCCGACTGGTGCGAACAACGGTCGCGAGCCGACAATCACGCACGGTCGCTGACCCATGTTGATGACATGACCCGACGGCTCGAGCCCGTAAAAAACGGTATTGCGCGATGCAATGCAGGCCCGCGCATGCCGTGATCGCCGTCGTCGTGATCGAAACACGTTGCTCGCCCTGGATCCGTCTCTTGTCATTTTGCCTCTCGCCCGAGGCTCGGTCTCAAACGCCAAAGCCAAAGACCGGCAGGCTTGGACCTGGAACGAACAAAACGAACGAGGAAGCGAAATGACGTCGGGTCTGGGCGATCACGCAAACTCTGAAGAGTTCCGACCCGCGGTTGACGACGCAGAGCACGGAGTATCCGAGTGGCGAGGAAATCACGAGATTCAGGTCGCGCTCTTGCTAGCAATGGCGAGCAAAAGATGTCGACATGTGGGACGACGTCTGACTCGAGAGGATACGAATCCAGAATCTCTCGTTCGATGGCATCTACGACCATGAGGGGTGTCGCCCCACAGAAGGCACCGACGAACACAAACCGAGCCTTGCGCGTCGTCGCACGTTCACCTTCCACGAGTACAGGGGATGATGGACATCACGGTCAGATCCGAAACGGACGCAACGTGAACATCGAGAACGTTCTCTTGACCCCGTGACCGACAGTGTATATTTGTATAGTCCGGCGAGGGTACGGCACGGGCATCGGCAGGATATCAACGTTTTCACCCCCCTTCCTTGGCTGCCCACCTGCGCACACAGCAGAGCAGAAGAAAAGAAAATGCGCAGGAGCTACGTTGAATGCTGAGTTTGATCCAGGCGCGCCCGTACAACAAATCACTTCCCCAAAGCTGCTTCCTTCTCGAATCAACGGTCGCTTTCGGGACGTTTCATCGTTCGAACCGGGGGCCACTTCTCTCATCCAGGACCAGCTCGATCTTCACGCGCGAACGAAGGGATCTCGATCTTCACCTCCGAAAGGCGCGCATCGCGGACATCCTTTTCTAGCGTTTTTTTCAACTTCAACCTGAAAAACGGGTTTTTATTCAGCGTTTTCACTCTGAGGGGAAGATTAACCCTGTGCTGGTCGAGAAATACGAAATAGATGGGCGAGACAATGAGAAAACGGGGAAAATAGTCTGCCCCCTGCAAAAGCTGGAGCCTACGTCTGCCCATCTGCATGTACGCTTCTGGGGCCGGACTGCGGGGGTTTCTGACCAGATCCGGGGTCTCCGTCTTTCGCGCTTGGCGTGCTGTGCGTGTGGTTGGCACACAGCCTTGGTCGAAACGATTTGTTGCGCCGACGACGGCGTCGCTGACGGCACGGTGATGTGTTGTGTAGCATTGTGCACCTACAAGAGCTGGACGATGACATGTGGAGGTATGCTCCGGGCTCGGTCGGAGAGATGAGGCGAGGGCATTGCTTTCGCGCTTTTCCTTTCGATGGTTGCGCCATCGTGACAGCACAGCGAAGACGGGTTGCGGTTTGTGAGAAAGTCTCGGGACCTGATCTTCGTGCTCTCGCTTGTAGCTCGCATCGAGGTCGATGCAGCAATTCAGACTCTGATCACGCCATAACGTGACGTGGTTGACTGCGCTTCCCTTCATGCATATCTGCAGGCGCAGGAACAGACGAGCATATGGCCATTAACAGGCAACGGATGGGCCTCGTAGCACCGTCACGATGTTCAACTAGGATTGTAATAGTAGGACTAGTCGCACGGTCTATTATTTGTATAGTTTGTGAGCGGTATATCGCTACTATTGATGCTGTACATCGACATCCGCGGTGCAACACTGGTGTTATCGATTAGGCGCTTGAGGCTAGAGAGGCGAGGGGCGACGCGTATGTGAGATTGTCGCTCGCTCGCTCGTGGCCACATTCCCCCTCTCGCGCGAGGGCGGTTGATGAGCCGTTCTCATCCATTTCCGCGAGGTCGACCTGCTTGCATCTACACCCCTCGTTATCTCTCTCATACACCTCACACCTCCCCCCTCTCCTCTCCCCTTGCGCCGCTCCTGTGATCACTTCGAACTCGAACCTCGAAGCAGCCATCGCATCGGAGCGGACGAACACAAACACGACACGACACATCATCACTTCGCCGCACCTTTCACCTCCTTCCCGCGCGTCATCCGTCGTTCTCCATTTAGCAATTTCCTACTACTAGCCATTAGAGAAAGGGTCTCTACCCTCTCGCAACATTCACAGACGATCAGGAGGTCATCCTTTAGGCCAGGAGCCAGCGAGAAGAAATAGGTGGCGACTTTTCTCCACCTCCTTTTCTCCGTGACCGCAATCTTTCACCACTTTCCACGACATCGCCGTCACGTTTCGCCTTTGATCTATTCAGTAGCTGCAACCTTGAACAACGCTATATTCAGTTTTCTCTCTCGAGCACGGATCCCCCTCCCGGTGAGGAGTCGCAAACACGTCCACAGTCTCGCAATTAGAAGCCTCGCTTTCGACTCGCTCTACCTCGGCCCGCCAACCTTGAATCTGGAGATACAACTGGATTACAAACCTTGCACCTCGCAGCGGAATTTCTTCGCCTCTTTCCCATTCCTACCAGAACCCCTCCGTACTCTTCGCAATCATCTCGGCATCAAGACATCGTAGACGCCACGAAACACTGCTAGAGTTCAACCCCTGGCATTCCGGGACATTCTCGACTACCGAGCGGCTGGGAACGCATGTCAGGTCCTAGACCCAGCACGCGGTCCACTCGGTCCAGGGTCGTTGGGGATGTTGCCAATCTCCCCATCGCCTCTGTCGGGTCGGCTCTCGGCAAGGCTTCTTCATCTTCATCAACCTCGCCATCACCATCGCCGGCAGCAGGAGCTGATGCCAAAATCGAGGGCAGAGAGCCGATCGGCTTGAGAGCGAGGAGAAGGAGTACGGTGAATGAGCGAGTCGGGTCGATGTCGCCAGCAGCTGGAATGTCAAGCTCGAGTTCAAGTCCCACGACAACGGTGAAGGAGAAACGTCGGGTGGTCGAGGTCGTCATTCCGGCTCACGATCGTGCCCCGCTCACGTCTCCCGTCAAGGTCGATGGTGGGATTGGTTCCGGAGGCGAAATCGATGCCGGAGTTGGTGATAGCGTTGAGGCCATTGCAGTTGCCGGTCCGGGCCCACGGTCGATGAGCTTGCGAGGCGGAGGAGGTCGACGGGCTTCAGTCTCTGGACTGCACGCGACCGTGGTGGAATCTGTTCCGGTCGCTGGAGCAGGATCAGGATCGGCGACGATAGCGACCCGGTCGTCAGCGAGATTTAGAGAACAGGAGCAAGGACGCGCAAGTATGGTGAAGCGAGAACCTCTTCCGAAAGTGGATCTGGCTCAGGAGAAAGGTAAGAACGAGAAGAAGGTCAAGCATGAGGTACCGAGTTCGGTCACTCAGGTCGAATCGGCGATAGCGGGACCGTCCAGGATCAAGGCCGAGCCGCAACAGGAGAAGCAAGATCAACCAGAACGGGTCAGGAAGGGCAGGGGCTGGAGGAAAGGATGGGGCAAGTCGGATACGAAGACCAAGAGTACAACCGAGACTCGGTCGGAGATGGCCAGTCGGAGCGCATCGGTGACTGCCTCAATATCGGCAGATTCAGGGACGACGAACCTGGAAGTAGAAGAGCAAACTGGCGTGAGAGAAAAGCAGTCGTCGTCAACTCAGGACCCAGTGACTCCAGCGCCAACAAGAGAGAATACTGCGATCCAGACTTCGCCGATCGCTCGATCTGCGCCGACTTTGGCCTTTCCAATATCGACGACCGGTGAGAGGCAATGCGACACGACTTTCCAGTCTAAGCCTGCACCAAGCGTGTCCGCGAGACCCTCGAGACAGTGGGTCGAGAGGGCTCGGGGCAAGATCACGTCTCAAAGAACGATTCAAGAAGGACCGACGGAACCTGCCAGTCCGACCTCTCACAGTCTCCGGAGCACCAAGGGACAGAATCCTTGCACCATTCCTTTCCCTCCGGCGGACGTCATCGAGCCTGATCATGGCGGGATCATCACGGCGGATGAGGATGAAGAGGAGAACGGACAGATTGTGCAGGACGACATGAAGGACGACAAGCTTATGGCCGTTTGTGCGGCTTTGGAGACGTTCGGAAATAGGGCATTGACGCCGACCGAGATTGGGGATATTTGCGTGAACCAAGGGTGGATCCGACCAAGGTGAGCTTCTAGTAACTTTCAATCTTGGATCGACTGATCAACTTTGCTAATGTGTATACGTTCTTGTGTAGCCCTGCTCTTGCTCCCCAAAACCTGGTGCAGAGCGCTATTCGGGCTTATGCTCGACGATGCGCAGTACATCAGCCCGAGCGAATTATGCTCATCCGCAAACGTATCCTTGCCGGTTACGCCTTGGAATCTCGGCTTCTTCCTGCGCTCCATCCATCGGCGGCACGAGATGGCCACAGGAGGAAGGGGACGGTGTATTACCTCGAAGGACGGGTGGGAGGTCGCGAATGGACGAGTCCGTTTGATGACTTGCCAGAAGATCAAGAATCTGCGTCCGCCATGAATGTCGTCAAGCAGACATCGCATACGCAAGTCAAGAGAAATGGCAGCGGTAGGCAAGCGAAACAGGTCAGAGCGTCTAGCAGGTCTGCTACGGAAGATCCCATGGATGTGGTTGCGCAGGACGACACAAATCCGGTCAAGCCGACAGGATTGAAAATTAAGATCAAGCTTGGAGGCATGGTCAGCGCAGTCGCAGAGACGGCACCTATAAGACAGTCGGCGGACGCCAATCCGGAAACGATGATGGACACGCCAAGCGAGTATGAGACTACAAGCGACGATGGCTCGGGAAGCGAGTCTATCGAGGAAGACGATGGCAACGATCAGGATAACGGCATGTCCGGCACGTCGACCGACGATGATTCGGAGGAAGACAGTGAAGAGTTTGATGATTCTCGGGACGAGAACGGGCTACCTATGACCGGAAGCATCAAAGATCTTGCCCGCTCCTTCTTCATGGACAGTCCGCCCATGGTACCGGTCGCCGATTCGCCTATCGCACAAGTCCGTTTCTCGCCCTTTGAGCCGATCATGGAGCCGGCCTTCCCCAGCAACCCCCTGGACGGCATGTTTGAAGATTCGGACTATATGCCTGCGCTATCTCCGCCGGATGCACAGTCGGGTTCTTCTTCCGAGGATGAGGACGAGGTTGCAACCGAATTCATGGACACGCTCGATCTCGACAGGCTCGGTTATCGAAAGACCTCGATCAAACGAGTCGGGTTCCACCCTATGGCTTATCGTGATGTGCTTAGTCCTGGAGATGCTGAAGGTAGCGAGATTGATACGCCCGCCACGACCCCCAGGACGTGTTATGACGAGGACGATGAAGCGGAACACAAGAAAGCTTTCATGGCTCCCGTTTCGGGCATGGGCTCGGATGAGATCCTGGATGTCGACGAAGAATTGCAGAATGCTGTTCATGTCTTGGGTCAACTGCTGCCCGATCTGTCGGATTCCATCGACCAATCGACCGAGATCTCTACCACCAGGCAGGAGCTACAAGGGGTGGGAACGCAGGCCGAACATGGCGATACTGTCATGACATCAGCGACTGCTCCCGTCGCGCAAGCCAGCTCGAGCCAAGCCATCACATCGGTTCGACCTCGTCGCAAGAGCTCTGTAGGCGCACGCGACTTCATGAGACTGTCGCTTCCACTTCCGGCTTGTCCAGCTCCAAGTCCTCTGAACTCGCCCACCTTCGCAGATCGAGCCGGATCCAGCACAGTATCGAGCCGAGAGTATCCTCTTGGGCAGAGCGATCCGGAACGTGGGGGATCGCCAACTGATGGCGAAAACATTGCAGGAACCAGCGACCTGGAGCTACTGCCTGATCTTGGACGGCAACTGGCTATCAGCGACTGCGAATCGGCGTGCATCTGTAGTCTTGAGACAGACGCCAACCTTGCAATGGACGTCGATTCCGCTCATACCCCTAGGGATTCTATGCTGATCCATCAAGGTGGCGATGAGCTTGACCAGGATGTTGACCTGTCAAACGAACATTTGTCTCGATCGTGGGCAGACCTGTTGGGCCCCGAGAGTGTTGGCATGGAGGAATTGGACAATGTGTGGGGCTTCATGAACGCTGCGGTCACCGCTGCCGCTGTGGATCAAGGCAAACGTAGGCGGCGGGGCGAGCCAGATTGTCAGAGCATTGCGTCAACCAAGAGCGATTCTTCCGATCGAACGCTGCAGCAAAAAGATGTCTGGGGCATTATCGGGGTCGGCTCGACGCTTGATACAAGCTCACGAGCGCGCCGTATTGAGAAGGCCCGGTTTGCCCGCGCTCTCATACGCGCCAAGGCGATTGCGAGCAGCAACCCCTCGGGGTCTCCGTCGAAATGTAGTGGTGGCGAGCGGCAAGATCACCAAATCCCAGACGACGCGATTGGCATGGAAGACGTGGCCGATGCCATCCTTTCTGCTTGGGCCGATGGCGAGACGATCTTGGAGGATGTCTCGGAGCCTTCCAATACTGATTTCGCAAACCGGGACGAGGAACATCTACTTGGTGCCAGTTTCCAGTACTCCGACCTGGACGAGCATGCCATGGGCGTCAGCCCTTCTGTTTTGACGAAGTCGACGGATCCAGACGGCATGCAAGAAGCTGTACTCCGTGGTGATCGTGATGTTAGGACACCTTCCGGAGTCGGAGTGGGCTCTGAGAGGTCCGACATACAGGACGTCGCAGCGGTCACGGTGAAAGCAAAGATGGATACTGTCGTTGGAACTGAACCAAAACCCGGCGCATCGACTTCAGCCCCGCTCGCGAAGCTGGCTTCTGCTCCGCCGCTCCAGACTCAGACGGGCTCCTCGACGACCTACGCCAAACTCCCAGCTAGACTACCAGCACCCCCGCGTCCTGCCGCTTCGACTCCTACTTTCGTGAACGCCAGCAAGCCGACGTACCCTCCTGTTCAAGCTCTGCTCATCGACAGCGTATCTGTCTTTGCCATATCGTGGAACGAAACATTGATCTACCGCCGCATCGAAAGCGATTATGGTATGTCCGAGTGATCGATCGACCTTCAATATAGCACAACGTACTGACTCGCTTCTCTAAATGCCTTAGTCAACTTTTCCGCACTGCTTCGAGCTTTGAAGCACCCTTCGGTAATGGAGGTCGAGCGAAGAGTCGGTCAACATGCTACCAGCATGATCTTCCGGGATTCCAAATTCGCCGGCGTCGACGGAGTATGGTTACCTCTAGACGTTGCAGAGGCCGAAGCCGCAACCATCCAGGTGCCTTCGTCCCTGGCCTCAGCCTTGTTTCAAGAAGATATGGCCGGTCTCGTGAGTCTACCTCTGCTCAGCTTGTAACCGTCCAGGCCGTTCTGACTCAGACCACAACCTATCGCCTACCTAGTTCCCCGAACCCCTGGCCAAAATCAAAACCATCTTGGGTGCACAGGGCGACGCACCCGTACAGAGGAATGCGGTCTTCAAAGGTGGTCGTTATTTCGGTATACTGGTGAGTGGTTCGACCCATCGCTTCCACAGGCCGCCGCTCATGCCGACGTTGTACTTGTGAATTCCAGTTTGGATGCATGGGCGATTCGCTCACCAAGGACAACCAAAACACAACTCTGACCCTATCGTTACCGCTTCCTCTGGCCGACCCCAAAATCTCGTCCTACGACTCCCCCCTTATACCTTCGAAACGCCTCAATACCGTGATCACTGCCTCGAACTCTGATGGCCCACCGAGCAAGCGACGAAAGCCGTCCATTTCGACTGGATCTGACCGTCGGCTGACGCGAGCGCAGAAACACAACTCATGATGAACCAGAATATTACGCCCTTTTACGAAATAATCAGCCCCGCACTGAGCAAGAAAGAATGGCTAGCCACCGTTGTATATACGAAAGAGCGCACGCGCCAAGAAACCCAACTTTGAGCAAGACTGCAATATTCAGATGTAGTACAATACAAGTCTTCATCAGAGATCCACGATGTCCGCAACCGTGATATCGTCGATGTCCGCTTGCGATACAAGATCCGAGCAATCAAACAAGTCCATCTGGTGATTGAGCCCTGAGTGTGAATGCACAGGATAACTCCCGCCAAACCCACCCCCGTTCGATGCGCCTCCCGCTGAAGACAGGTAAAACACCTCTTTGACCCGCGAGTGAACCAGTGCCATGACACACATGACGCAAGGCTCGTGCGACATGAAGACCGACAACGACGTCAACAGATAACCCGCGCCGTTTCTGGTGGCTTGAATGTCGGCAAAGGGTGAAACCGTGCGAAGTTTCGCGATCTCGGTCACGCAGCTGATTGTCGCATGTCGCAGAGGATGCCGCGCCGCTTTACGCGTGTCGACTCCCGACGCCCTAATGTCGGGAGTAGGAGGTATTGCGTCGGGTTCATTCAGCTGCGCTTCCAGCGGCGGCGAGGCAGCGTAGACTGCAACCGGAAGCTCGCCCTGAGCTCTATTCCGCTTCGCCAAGTCGATCACTATCTGCATCCCGTTCTTGACCCATGCTTTGCGGTCAGCAGACCATGGTAAGTCGGAGGCCACGATGGGCCGTTGCCTGAGTGCGACTGGCCAGAGGGCGCGCAAATGTTCGACCTCTTTCATGCTGTGAGCCGCGCGGGCGGGAACAGTCTTTTGCACTAGCTTCAGGTCAGAAAGTTCTGAGTCGTAATCGGCCAGATCCGCCTGTACCTCGGTTCTGGATTTCTTTGATGTCAAGTATAGGGCGATCAATGTCGTACCAGCCGATAGATTCTTGTAGATCCGTCTCAGATGCGACAATTCGTCTTCGACTAGCTGCCGGTTACGAATGTATCTGCGAAGAGACCAAATTTGTCTAAGCCGTGAGAAAACCGTCTGACACGATATCGATTTTGACGTACTGCGACAACTTCCCAATTAGCTGAGCTGGCAGGTCGGCTGCCCATATTTCGACTGTACCGCAAAAGCTTTAGTCTCGGAGGCATTTGCAAGTCGGGCATCGCCGCGTGACGTACGAGTAGAATCCAGTGCTGGCTCTCCCCCCTCGGATAGCCCTGGCACTCTCTTGACCGATCGCCAACCCGCAAATCCGAATTCGCCTTCAAATTCGTCTTGTCCCACCTCTTCTGCTTTGATAGTTTCGACGTCTTTTACAGAAACTATGATGGCGGGTGCCAAGTCCATTGCCTGCAGAGCCGCTTGATACGACGGCTCCTCCAACTGGGCTGATGCATCAGTCATAACGGGCGGTGCGAGTTGAACCTCTGACTGTGCGGATGTCGTCGCGCTCTTATCCGCCTTTCTAATGGCTTTTTTGTGCTGATACTTGGCAGTCTTTTCGTCCTGGAGCGCCTTCTTTTCCCGTCTACGAGCTCGCTTTTCCTCATCCTCGTCTTTGAGATTGTCCTGCTCAACGTTCAGCTCTGAGAAGATGTTCTCGGATGTCGCTTCTGTTCCTGTCAGGTTGGCCAGTGAAGATTCTATGACTGCTTCTGGTGGATCGACAAGCTGCACATCGAGAGGAGCTCTCGTCGGTTCGTGCTCCACATCTTCCTCTGTATCCGCTGCCAGCCCTTCAAACCCGCTCAGAAAGGCATCGGCAGCTTCCGCGGCCTCTTCCTCGTAACCCCGCGTGCTCTCCGCCACTGCTTTCCCATAATCCGGCGAGAACCACAATTTCGATTCCTGTCCGTAACAGATAAAGAGTTCCTCGCCCTTGCGAACCGGTCGACAAGTCATGAACACCATGGCGGGTGATACGTCGGGCGACTTGCTTGTCGGAGCCCGGCGAATAAAGTTGACATTGGGTTTGGGAGAATGATTAAACATCGAAGCTGCACGTTCCGTGTATTTAGGTTCATGGTGATTCAGTCAGCAACAGGTCGCAAGGGCAAAGCACAGCCGATACTAACCTATCCCGAGTCCGACCGCCATCCCGCCATTACTCCAGTTAAACGCATACCCGCCCAGAACTCCGTCGTTCAGTTTGCCTTGCTCCCACTCGTGCTGAGTCAATATCAACACCGGTGATTCTTCGAGGATTGTTCCCGCCGGGATATCTCCTGGCGCAAAAACCCCTCGTCCGGCCGTACGCGTCTTTCGAACTTCTAGTCCTAGTGGGTTGTGGTAGGAGATCTCGTCCTCTTCATGCTCGTCTTCGTTTTCATTTCCTGCTGGCTGAAGCAAGACGGGTGCGAATATCTATCAGTCCATAGAGCTTCGCTGTTGAGATCAGAGGGGGAAGTTCACAAACTGGGGATTCCGGGAAATCTTCTCACGTCGAGTGAAGAGGGGCGCCGAAATTGCTGTGTGGCATGTGGATGTGAGGATTCTGAGGAGCGAAACGTCATGCCCTTGCATTGCAATGGCTAGCAGTCGGCCGTCCTTCTGTCAAAGACAAGAACGGGTCCACGAAGCAGATCAGAACGGCCAGCTAAGTCTCGTGGCTGATGGGACCGACTACTACTCACGATAACAACGGCCAGTGTAGCCTCGGTCGTGCCCTTGTCCACCCAGACCTCTTCAACCGTCCATTCCAGCCCTTCTTTCACCTCCCGCTCGCCCGCCTCGGACTCCAAGGCCGAATGCAGACTAGCTAAATCCACCTGGTCCTTGCTCATTCCCTTCTGAGCGCTCTCAGCATGGTCGAGCTCTCCAGCAGTTTCTGGCTGACGAGAAGATGAACCCGAAGGCGAGTCCGAATTCGTATCCGAAGTCATCCCGAACCATTGTCCAATCCCTCCCCATTTGCCCGTACTCGCACCGCCCGTACTCGCACCGACACCGAGAGCTGAAGTAGAATTCGAGGTATGAGCAGTCTCTTTGACCTTTGATGGTTCACTCGACCCCAACCCCAAAGTCAACGAGGGCGCCCAGGAAGAGATGCCCAGCTTCTTCCAAGTCCCGCTTTCCGAGCGGTGTTGATGGGTCGCTTCACCTGACACAGTTTTTCCGCTTTGCGACCCGTCAAGCGGCGAAGAACCGGTTTGACGAGTTTGTTCGTGCTTCCAACGGAGGTGGTCCTGTAACGCTAGATCATCCAAGATCCCACGTCCGCCAGCACTATCGCTTTGCGCCAATATCCCGTCCGAGGAGATCAAGATGGCCTCCACATCCGCACCCTGTCCTTTCAGTTCCTTCACCAAGGCCTCCCAGGCGGCCGAGGTCGTAGGCTCATTGCTTAGACCCGCGGCCTCATGCTCGAAATCCGAACTCGGTCCGGTCAAGCTTTCTCGGGTAGGCCGAGCGCCCTTGATCCACCCGCCGAAGAATGTCCTCAGAGCTGACTCTACCGCCTCCCTGCCTTGCGTCTTGAGCGTGTTGGATGGGGACCCGTACTCGACCTGGAAAACGAGCGTTACGCCATACCAAGTGAAGCGAGCATGAATCAGCATTCCTGAATAAGTGGGCTGACCAGCAGATAAGGAGCAGGGAGTGAAACTTACGAGGTAACGTCCACAAGCCCTTGCGAGCGAATCCTCGTACTGCTCGTCGGTGATCAAGACCGGTCTAGCTGTAGAAGCGGGAGGTAGCTTGGCGTGCCTCGTAGACGACGAAGGCTTCGAGGTCGCAGCCGGAGTTGGAGGGACGGGTACCGCAAAGACCTGAAGAGGCAGGAGGGGGATTGTCAGTTCTGGCCATCTACGTTTCGACAGAGCGTGTTTGAGAGTTGACTTACGGCAACGAGCGTATGGTCCTGCTCCATCTGGTAAATACAAGTGACCCGCTTCTTGGAATGGATGATCTGGAAAGTGTTCTCTTCTGGTTCAGGGAACGACTGATCCTCGATCATGCTATCGTGTCGAAAAGGTTCGCGCAGTGTTAGCTCCAGACAGGTATACGGAAAGCTGAACGAGAGGCTCACTTCATGAACCCCATCAAACCTTTAGCCAACCCCATCTGCTTGAGTACGACGTTCCACTCCGTCTCCCCTCTACTGTTGCGCAATCCGGTACCATCGGCAAAGAGGACCTGGGATACCTCGTCATAGTCTTCCTTGTCGACGAGAGACAGCCGATCTAACGAGTCCGTGTCTGCGTGTTTCAGTGTCGGATTGAAGACGATCAGGTCTGTCAATGTGGGTTCCGGCATCGTCATGGCCAAACTGTTGGTTTCCGCTGACATAACGAGCAGCATGATAGACCCTTGTCTTGTGAATATGACCAGGTCTTCGAGCTCTCAAGAACGACGACCGACAAGAACTGATCATGGGAGCCTGACATGTTTTTCTTTGATTGCGACCATTCTCATGAACGCCGGGGCCGAGGGAAGGGGGAGGTACAGCTCACAATCATCTGCATCATCATCATCAAGCTGTCACAGAAAGTGCTGAATAGCTCTCATCACCACAGCACAAGCCTCCAACCGAACCTTTGGACACCGCCGCCTACCATGCCCCGATCCAACCTCGCATTCTACCTTCACGGCCTCCTCGCCATCCCGCCCTTTTTCAACTTTTTCGCCCTCTCCTTTAACCCGGACCGACTCGCTCGCTCGCAGACCGGTCACATCCTCCGCAATTATGCCTTTTTGCTCCTGTCCACGTCCGTCGTCACCTTTGTCCACCTCGCCAACCAGACACTAGGGGTCGAACAGAGGGTAAAGGACGGCAGGATGGCCTTGGCCTTGTCGATCTATCACGTAGCTCCGATCTGGAGGGCGATCGCGAGGATTACGGGTGGAGAGGCCGTCTGGACGAAAGAGATGGGCGGGCCTGGGGTGCATCTCGGAACGCATCTGGTCGTCATGGCCGTCTTGCTCAAAAAGGGGTTGATGATGGATTAGACCACGAGCAAGAGGGATCAAAGGATGCCATCGTTATTCGTAAATATATACCTTGCACGTCTCGTAAAAAAGAGCAATCTCAAGAACTCATATCCGATCCTCTATCAATCTCGAACCCAGACCACCGGAATCCTCTATCAACTCGTCTCCCCAGCCTTCAACCGATCCATCAGATCATCCACGTCCTTGTAGAAGCTCTCGTTCCTAATCCCTCCAGGAGGCCTCTTGTCGTCCGCCCCGGTCTTTCCATTCTCAGGCTGCCCTTGTTCATGTCCACCTATACCTGATTGATTTCCCTCTTCCTCCTTGGGCGGATGATAAGTCCCGGTCCATCGATGAGACTTTTCCGCCAAGAAGGCTCTGAAACTGCGATACCGTCAAACCGAGGTGTCAGCCGGATCTGACCGAATTCACCGGAAAAGACCAGACGCTGCAGACTCACTCCCAGATCTCCTTTTCGAGCTTGCCCACGTCCCACCTCCAGACATAGACCCAGCCCAAGACTTCTGCGAACCCTTCTTCCCCCTCTTGCAGCCCCTTCTTAGCGCGCTCGACCGTCACGTCAGGTTTCACGAGGTCGTCCACCGGACCCGTGCCCAAGCCGAACATGGTCGACGTCTGGATGGGCGGGCCGAGGGTGATGATTTGTGGTCGAACGGGGAGGTTGTCAAAGTACGGACTGGGGCGCGCGGTGTCGTTGTGGTTGATCATGTCGCCATTGCCTGGTGGCATTCCGTTGGGACTGAGCACGGGCGGGGTCTCCTCGACGAACAACAAGGTGTCCGATCCGGGAGTCAGGATGGCGGGGGAGACGAAGGGAGAGGGAGTACCCCCGGAACCTCTGATTCGTACTCGGGCGTATTTCTGCCCGTGGGGCGGCTCGTTGTCAGCACAAGCCGAGATAGTACATGGTCGAGAGCGAATATTCGACTCACATCCCCCTCGAATGCATCCAGGGCGAGCACGTCCACTTTGGTCAGACCTCGTACGAAAGTCCCTCTGACACAAGCTTCATCGTCGTCTAATCGTCTGAGATAGAACAGGATAACATAATCTTAGTCCGACGGCATTCGGGAACACAGAGGACCGGGCGCAGACACGTCGACTCGCCTCTTCAACAGCTTGCTCGATTCCGAGACGGGTAGGATGGCCGGATAGTCGTGACCCCTCACGCAATGCCTGACGTAGCCCTGTAATCGTCGCGAGGTCGGATTCCAGATTCGTTTTTGGCGATCGCACAGATTGGGAAGATATCAGCTAGGAAAGGAAGTCGAGCTCAGAATAACCCAGAGGCACTGACGAGCAGGATGGCGTCCTGGAATTCGAGCTCGGGGTCTTGATGCCCCAACACCCGGGTCAGGATCAACGGGTGCATGAGGGTCCCGTAAAAGAAGACTGAGGAGGCCCGATGGAAAGCGCAACGAACATGGTAAGCCAAAGGAGAAGAAGGTGCGGAGACGACGAAGCATGGGGAGAAAGAGGACTCACAATCGTAACGCATCTCGTCCGCATGATCGGCTTGTCGTCTGGCCTTTACGAAATCGCTCTGCCCCGCCTCTTGCCCCGTCTCGACAGTCTCACCTCCGTCGCTATCACCCCCTCGATCTTGCGCCATCCCGATCTCTCTCAACCTCTTTTGATCTTCACCGTCCATCGAGCTCTGGGAAAGCACGGAGAGCCTGTTCTTCAGCTTGTCGACCTCGGCGTTCCAGGTGCCGCGTTGGGTTGGAGAGGTCATGGTTCCGTCGACGATCCGAGAGGTGATTCCGCTAGGGTTCCAAGATGTCGACCTTATATACAGGGGCAAGCTGATATCTTATCTGACGTTCTTGGTAGCTTGGAGAAGCTCCAGCTCCAGACGATCCCTTTGACCAACAACCAGGTCGACGTAGGATCGTAGGATCCACCCATGTCACCTCCCCCCTCCGTCATAATCTGCTTCCGGCGCATCCTTTGCGCATGTCTTCGTCACCGATCAGGTCGGAAGCTATCCTCTCCTGGCCCGGTGGCCGAGGTCAAAGGATGGGGCGGAAGCAAGGGCGAAAGGAGGTCGATGACCGAGGTTTGAAACAAAAGAACAGAAGGGAAAGGGGGGGGGGTAGATGGAAGTTTCGATGGGGGGATTGATGGCATTTGATAGAGTTTCGCGATCTTGCTCCTTCGTCGCGATGAAGTGACAGCGGTGAATGACGTGGGCGGTATGAGCTCGAGTGTCAAACGATCAGATGGTCCCCTGCGCAAAGATCAGGCAACAGAGATAAGGGGCCGCTTCTCTCTTGCACCTCTGTGATCTGTGACGAGACAACACGGCTAGAGGGATGAAACGCGGGAAGCAAAACTATGCTACGGTACACGCGGCGCATTTCGCCGAGAGCGAGTTGCGATGATGCGATCTGATCGGAATGTCTGATCGTGTTTGATGCAGCTGCGATGCTGTGTTCTTGTTGTTGATCGTTCGACCTCTGTTGCCACGACAAGTGCCTTACCGGCACAGATGAACATGACCTCGTGTCTATATCGACATCGACATCGACGTAAAGTCCACGGTGGTTGATTCTCTTCGACAGATCGCAAAGCCTGTCACCGGTGGCACACCTTCTAACACACCCGTCCTTCCATCATCAACTCGTCGACTCTCGCTATCCAGCCGAGAGAAACCTCGTCCCATCACTATCGCGACCATGAATTCGGACCCATCCCCGACCCCATCCCATAACTATGCTGGGATAGGAACTCCAGCCTACACCACCCAGCTTCCCCGTCGTCTCCCACCTCATCCTTCCGGTTTACCTATCTCCCCTGGAGGTCGGACGATCCATAGCCAGACTTATGTGCCCAAAGGTACGATCGCTCATCAAGGGTTTCTCGATCTATTGTCCTACGTTCCTGGGAACGGGCAGTTTGACCTGCATTCCCAGAACCATCCCCAATACCAGGCTCAAACGCCAGCTAGAAGGGATACGAGGTGGGATTGGGAGTATGATGAGCAAGGTCGCCAGGTCAATGTTCGGGGTGATGATGTCGGTCGAGCTGTGGAGACGGTCGGAAGGAGGTACGAGGATATGCCTCCCGCCGCGTACCCAAGGGATCCTCCAACTCGAGCCCAAGCACAACCTCGAGCTCGGATGGATCCTCCCGCGGGTCCCCGTCGTCAACCGTCCGAAGCCACTCAGATGCTTCGAGCCTTGTCTCAACAGCCTCAACCTCTGGTAGCTACCGGAGGAGCCGGAGGAGGGGATGCGGCAGGAGGCGGGCCAGGTCTGTATTCGTATGCCAGCGCCAGCGTGAACGGCTTGAGGAATATGGTCCTCGACCCTGTCGTCGGGACTCTGGGGTACATCGGGTCTACATTAAGGAGTCGGGTCGGGCCGGCTTTCGATGATGATCAAGATTACAGTCAAGAAGTGGACGGTCGAGGCAAAGATTTGCCTGGATTACCTGGGACTGCAGCTGGACGTGCGGTCGACGGGGTCCCGTTGCCGACCAACAAGATCCCCAGGAAACCCGTTCAAGGCGTCAACACGGCCGAAGGAGGTCAGACACAGCCTATGGTTCCTATCGCCACGGACGGACCCAACCGGATCCAACGAACTGTTCGTATCCTTCACCCGCCTACTGCGGCTTATGCTCAGCCTTTGGCAAAGGGCGGAGAAGGAATGGGTATCGGGACTTGGAAGCCGAGAGGACAGATCGGGACCATCTTGCTCAAGACCCAAAGAGGTCCTCGGGGTTTGGGAGGTCAGGGTGGGGGGAGCAGGTTCTTTGATACGGCCAAAGCTGGCGCCGCAGGTAAAGGAACGAGTGCTGGCGCAGGTAATGGTGCAACCGGAGGTAGGATAGGGGCTGCGGCAGGAGGTACGAGGCCAGGCGGACTGGACAAACGGATGATCAGTTGGCCCTTAGATTTCCGGTCAGTCTTTCGTCAACGCGACAGCTGTTACCATATCAGCTGAAATGATTTCGTCGTGTGGCTATCAGACACGTCGCACACGCCGAAACGGAGGAAGAAGCCCTGTTCATGCTCATGCGATGGGGAATGGATGGGATGGGCAAGGTGGCCGGTACGTTTCGGTTCTTGCGTCCACCTCGGTCCGTGAAAGCCTCTTACTGATTCTAGTTGACCATCTGATGGTTGTAGATCCCATATGGGCTCAGGCGATCAAAGATCTCGTCAAGCAAAGGGCGGCCGATCAGCAGGCCAGG
Organism: Filobasidium floriforme; assembly: GCF_021052385.1. NCBI lineage: Eukaryota > Fungi > Basidiomycota > Tremellomycetes > Filobasidiales > Filobasidiaceae > Filobasidium > Filobasidium floriforme. The sequence continues at coordinate 888,290 of NW_025763622.1, read as the reverse complement.
GCGATAGCTCAGAGCATGATCAATCGCGAACGTGGCTTGGCGGTGTAAGTGAAGAGGCATCATACGAACAGATTGGGGCGACAAAATGATCTTAAATATCTTACCTCTTGTTTTGTCAGAGCTACGCCTTTCCAAACTCTGAGGGTTATCAACGGTATGCCCTCGTCGATCTACTCCGAGGCGACCAACGAGACCCTGCGACCTCCTCCGGCGCACATTTCCACACCAGGTATCCAATTTTCGAGCCCAGGTCTTTCGCCAGGTACGCCTACCGGCAAATCTCCCTTGTCCAAGGCGACTCCTACCAAGGCTAGCGGTACGCACAATCCATTCGAAAGGGCCTTTATGGCTCCGACCGAAGAGGAAAAGGACATCATGGCCAACGATCGAGAGATCGTCATCCGACCCACCTTGCCGCTGAGGATCAAGAGCAAGAGACCGCCACTCTTGACAGCCAATACCAAACTCCAAGATCTGGTCGATGAGGAGCAGAAACGGCGCCTGCCTCAGGTCGTCAATCCGGAAGACATCGATGGCTTGCCGTTCCCCAGCGTGACAGGCAAAGAGGAGACGGTGACGGGAGGCAACAGTCCCACAATGCGTGCGGTCGCCCTGACTGGATCCACCCTTGATAGGGAGATGGGCGAGGGCTTGCAAGAAGTGTTCGCCACAATGCCCTCGCGCTTGGTGACGCCATCGTTGCCCACGTTGGAAAAGGCCACCTCGGTCGCAATCTACTTCGAAACGCTCTACCACGCTTTACTGAAACCTCCCAAGTCGCTTGACGCGGCCCATCCAAACAACTACATCTTGAACCGTCGTCGACGAGAATTGGCGCTGGAGCAAGAGATGCAAAAGCGAAACTGCTCCGAGCAGGAGAAGACCGTACTCCGTGCCCGCTGGAGGGAAGAAGAGACGCAGGCCTTGCGCGAGAAGCGGAAGAAGGTTGGCACACTCAGTTTCGCCAAGCTCAAGGTTATCGGACATGGAGCCTTTGGTGTGGTCAGTCTTGTCAAGGAGAAGGAGACCGGCAAGTTGTTCGCCATGAAGGAACTTCGCAAGGCCGATATGCTTCGGAAAGGGCAAGAGGGACATGTCCGGGCGGAGAAGGATTTGTTGGCTGCCGCCGCCAACTCTAGCGCGGGCGCGCAGTGGATCGTCAAATTGCATTACAGTTTCCAGGACGTTGATCGATTATACCTGGTTCTCACTTATGAAGGGGGTGGTGATCTGCTGAACCTGCTGGTTGAGCGCGATACGTTCGAGGAAGACTTTACTCGATTCTACATTGCCGAGATGATCCTTGCCATTGAGGCGACTCACAAGCTCGGGTTCATCCATCGGGATATCAAACCCGATAACTTTTTATTCTCCAAGGAAGGACACCTGAGGATCTCAGACTTTGGCTTGGCAAACGACTTGCACTGGGCTCATGACACTTACTACTACGATCAACAACGACGAGCCTTGCTCAAGAAACACGGTATCGATCTGGAAGAACCGTCCAAGATGAAACTCAAGACGATGAAACGCCGAGAGGTCGAGGCTATCATGGGTAAAGACTGGTTGAACCAGGGTCAAGGCATGTTGACGTGGCGGGACGGAAAGCGTCGCAAGCTGGCAATGAGTGTTTGCGGGTGAGTTGCGCTTGTGATTTTCGTGGTCACGTCTCCCAGGCTAATATTCGCTGCAGGACGAATTCATACATGGCGCCTGGTAAGTGATGTGGTATTTGCCTCACGGTATCCAGGTCTGACCCTGTTTCATAGAGGTAATTCGTGGTCTAGGTTACGGATTCACTTGCGACTGGTGGAGTCTAGGGTGTATCGGTGAGCACGTCTTTAGCCTATGCAACTCGATAAACAGGCCCTGATTATCCCTATTCAGCCTTCGAGTGTCTTTACGGGTTCCCTCCCTTCGTTTCGGGATCTCGACATCAGACTCGGCAGAAAATGTGAGAATTGTCGAGCTGTCTTGCCAGTACCGCATCGAGATTGATATTGTTCCCACTAGCCTGAACTGGCGCGAATCACTCCGCTTCCCGACGAAGCCAAGATTGAGCAAGGCTTGTACAGACTTCCTGGCCAGCCTACTGTGCGAGCCGGAAGATAGACTGGGTAGCATGGCAACCGCCTCGACCAATCGGCCCAATAGTATCATGACGGCCGAAAGGAGTAACCCTTGGTCCAAGAGTATAGGAGGACGGAATGGACCTCGAAGCGGACTAGGTGACGATGGGGCGGGCGATATCAAGGCGCATTCCTGGTTCCGTGGCATCGATTGGGACAGTACGTATTGAGTAACTGGATTCCACCGATCGGGACTTGCTTGAGACTGTCACTCTACCCATCTTCAGATATTCACTTGCAAGAGGCTCCTTACCAGCCCAACCTGATCGACCCTGCGGACACGCGTCACTTCGACGATGACATTCCAAATGAAGTAGGTTGCCGAGGTCGTATTTGTGCTTGCAGAAGTTAACATGTTTGCTTCCATCGTCAGCCCCTAGCACCCCCAGGTGGAGCTCCCGCCCATGCTACCAAGGACCCCATGCTTGCCGACCGGAAGCACGGGGCTCATATCCTGGATATCAGAAAGCAGTGAGCGTATGATCATATAACGACGGGCTTGTATGTGGAGCTGACGATCTTGTCTGCAGGATGGCTTTCGCTGGCTGGACTTACAAGGGGCATAAACAGGATATGGAAGAGTCAGTCCCGATAGGGGCGATCTGGTTCTCATATTCACCCTATAACTGATTATTCGCATCGCAGGCGCTTCGAAGCGATGAATCAGGAGCGCTTGGACGTGGATGAGGTTCTGGAAGATCAACGTCCGTCTCGACTTACAGGGACTATCGGAAGGAATAGGGCGCTGTCACTGTAGAAGGGTAGCAATTTGGCATTTCTTATAGGACATTCTTACAGGACGAGTTTGAGCTTTCATAATGATCCATGTAGCCAGCGTATTGACGATACTGTAGACTGCAGCGATGTATACACGATGTCAGCTGACAGCTAATCTGCTTATTCCATGGATTCTCGAAGTCAAGTTGGCGAGGTATGGAAATAGGAGGCGGAAGGGTCCATTCATGTATGCATAATGTCATCGTTATGTTCGTTAGATACAGTACTCGCCAGCTGCCATGCGATCTTCATCGCCTCTCCCATTCGTTCGCGGTCAATTGCTACTTGGCGTACTGGAAACGAGGAGCAAGATCATAGTAAGTAGAGAACCAGAGCTGCCAAAGCGTCGAAGGCACATGTAGACTTACGCGGTTGATATATTCCTTGACGGTCTTGTCAAAGCTGGGTCGGTCGTTCCTGTATTGGTCCGCCTGCGAGATGATCGACGAGAATCAGTCAGACGAGAGGGGAAGTTGTCTCGTACAGTACGAGGCACGTACGATCGAGGTGACCAGCGGATCGTCAGGATTAGGGTGACCCAGGAGCTCGTACATGGCGTCCAGTACTATACGTTGGGAAAAAATTGTTCAGCCAGGCTGTAGCAGTCGCTGGCCTCGCTTGAGCCGGCTTACCGCTGACGATCTTGGTAGCTGGTTTCCAGTTTTCAGTCTTCAGAACACCGATACAGATGCTGATAGGAAGTGGAAATGTCAGTGATCGTGTCGAGCATTCCGTCAGAGAGATGCAGCAGGCTTACTTGCCGTCCGAGTCGATGTTCGGGTGGTACATCTTGGTAGTGAACTTGAGCTATTCGAGCGACGAGACGGTGAGCTGGCTTATCTTCAGTACGGGGGTTCGAGGCTATACCAAAACTCACCACGGGCGGCTTGAAGGGGTAGTCGTTGGTAAAGTCTACGGTCATACCGTACGTCCCGGCTTGATAAGGCGTTCCGTGCTACCAAGGTCAACGGCTCATAGCTCAGTATCTCGCTCGCATAGCTTAAAGACGGAGCCGCTGGAACTGACAGGTCCGTCCAGCTTGACATCCCAGTGTGTCACGTTGGATTCATCGACCTCGACCTTGATGTGCTTGTTGGGCGACTTGCGAATGTCGCCTAATTCCTGTTGTAGCCATACACACGGTATTCGGAATGTCAGCAGCTCGTCTCGAATGCGCAAAGTGATGACGAGAGCTCACCTTTTGAACACGTCGCACTGCTGTTCCAGACATTCCGTATGTGATACTTCTCAAGGTTAGACGACGCTGGTGCTCCGACAAAGCTTGAAAGGACTGTATGAAGCTCAGATGTGAATGTGAATGTTGTAAATGTCGGAATGCAGACCCTCGAAGATGACGAGGATCGCTCAAGGTCGCCCGTTTTGCTTCCGCACGGATCGGCGAATATCACAGTAATTGTGGTCATCGTTACATCATTGGGTTATGATTAAGAGCAAGGCTAGAAGACTGAGTTCTGGCTCGAAGATACATACGACCACCTTGTCGTCGATCGCGTTGACATTCGGGCGGGTTACCTTGCTATGTATACAGGTCGGGGTTCGTAGCCAACCGGTTCTTAGTGGGCCAGGCGCCTGATTCAATAGCTCATTGTATCTACGCCTCTCCCTGCCCTGCCAGCCCACCAAAGTACGCCGTGATGGCCTTCAACTTGCCATCCGCTCCCTTCTTTCCTACGCTCCGCCGCTTGTTCTTGCCAGCAGCCTTGAGCGGATCCTCCTTGGACCAGCCCATCCATTCCTCTTCCACCTCGACCCATTCTTTCCCACCGACGGTAAGATCGTTCTCGTCCAACGGCGTCTCATCCGCCCATTCAGAGATCTCGTGGGCATCGCTATTTCGCGGAAGGTAGAATGCGATGTTCGGGGTCATCTTACGGGAGAGGTCGTACAGTTCCTTGGCCGGGAGTGGAAGGAGGGTGGACAGGGGGAAGGCCGGGAGATGGTTCGGGATCGCGAACGAAGCGTCTGGGTCCGGGTCCGCCGTGGTATCTGTCGCTTCCAGGTACTCCGTTCCACCTGATAGCCGCGCATAGTCTAGTGATCAGCTGGAGCTTGGATACAATTCTTCAGCATACCGAGAACTCACCCCAAGGCGGACTGAGAAAGACGACATCCACCTCCTCTCCTAACCCTACGACTGCCTCCATCTCCCCCCTCTCTTCCCTCTGCCTCTGTTTCCGTCTCGCCCACGCTTCCACAAACTCGACATAATCTGCACATATGAACTCTATCCGATCTGCCACCCCATACTGCATCGCGTTATGCCTTGCGATCCTCAATCTGTCCATCGAAGTGTCGATGGCAATCACCCTCTCACACGTCCAAGCGAACGCGATGAGGTTGCCGCCTACGCCGGCGAATCCGTCGAGCACTGTGTCGCAGCGACATCGATCCGCTATGTGGTTGGCAATCTTCTCAGGAGTGACGCTGTACCATCCTGTATGGTCCAGCAAGATCGGGTGGGAAGAGTACCGCGTAAAGAGAGTTCTACGCTGATGAAAGTCTGCGAATGGTCGTGGAAGGACGGTTGCCGATAGTTAGCACGACTTCAAGATGTATCGGTTGAGGAAAGAGCGCCGGACTGACACTTTTTGATATCCTCTGGCATCTCCTCTTCCCAGTTCTCTACCGTATACCGCTTGACGAGCTCGGGACATTCCCAAGACTTTTTGATCATCGCGCCGTTGAATCCTTCTGTGAATCCTGTGCTACTCGTAGGCAAGGCCGAGGCGTCGTCGGTGGTGGTCTTGCGACGTTTCGAAGCGGGTTCTGAGGGCGTATAGAGCGAAATTTGAGTTCGGCAGCTCTCGGCAAATCGCCCTTCGTCCATGGCTAACTAACCTTCCATATCATGTGATGCTCGAGACCTCTGGCCCGCCGTTGATGGCCCTGGTCCTGCATCTGCACTTGGTTCATGTCCGCTGGGAGGCTGCGTCGGGATGGTCTCTGCTTGAGTTCGTTTGGCTTCCGAGACCTGCTTGTACAAGAGTTGCCGGACGTCGGGTGACAGACCCGCTAGCATGGAAGGTCCTTTGGGCATTTCGAAAAAGCGACTGCTGCTACGGCTATCGATATGATATCAGCGATCGTTTGAAGGCAAGTGGTGTAGTTTCACGAGCAATTGAGCTACCACGCTGACTAGATTGCATCTCGCATCTCGAGACATTTCTTATCAAGAAATCAAATAATAAACATCACAGAGACCCATCGTGTGTATCATATTGGCGAATTGGCGGAGATCCTATGATCCAGCCAGGTCTCATAGCCTGCAATCATGCATATAGACTGCGGTCTGCTCGTCCTTCAACCTCTACTTGCGCCTACTTGCTCGTCCATTACAGTGACTGTCGCTCCCCTCAGCAACCGATTAGTTGTAGTTATAGAAGGACTGCTAATGTGATAGTTATCATTTGTATGACGTGTCATTTGTGCCCCCGCGACCGGATCCACGTCACGAAGGTCGTGGCCTGTCCATCAAGGTCCAAGTCGATCCCATCACTACGCCCATCTCCTCAATCCCTTCCCCAACCGTCGTGTTCTCACCAACCAAATACCACATACCATGCCTTACATCCCGACCGAGACGATCGTCTCTGCCGCCATCCTCGCCGCCCTGATTGCGGGTTGGCGATACGTCCAACAGAACCCTCAACAACAAGAGGCCATCCCGGCAGCCATCAAAAAGACCGCCAACGCCGTACTCCCCGGTGGGAAGGGCCTGTTCGAGGACGAGTTGACGGGAGAGTCGGCGTCTGGGTCTGGAAAAAAGAGCAAGGCTGGTTCGAAAAAGTCGGCTAGCAAGAAGAAGAAGAATGGAGCAGCTGCTGCAGGGGATGTTTCAGGAAAGGAGGATGGCGCCAGTAGCTCTCGGGTAGAGCCAGAGCCAGAGGTCGAGGCGAAGGCGTCTGCCCCTGTGCCTACACATTCAAAGGCTGCCAAGGAGAAGCCTAAGACCTTGGCCGAGAAGAAGGTCAAGAAGGCTCCCAAGACCGAGGTTGACGAGTGAGTTTTGTCCGATAGTCTTGCTGTGTCCTTTGGGGATACATACCAATCTATATTCCACCCATTCTCTTTTCTAGCATGCTCCCGGAGGACCAAAAGCAACCTCAGATCGCCAGGGTCATGAAGATCGTTCCCGAACAGAGCACCTCCACCCCGTCCGCTCCTACCCCTGCCCCTGCTCCCGCTCAGGAAGAGCCTGCCGCGGCGACCCAGGCCGTCAACGAGGACTTTGGGTACGAGGATGAGGATGCCGAGTTGGATGAGAGCGAGGAGGATGACGGCTGGGAGGTTCCCAAGAAGTTTGTCGGGAGCGGGAATGCCAACGGAGGGAGCTTTGCTGCTATCGCTGGGAGTTCGAGGGGTGAGCACATACACCATCAACACAGTGAAATTCTCGGCAGGGCTGTTTGTGCTTAGTCATTGCGTACTGTGTATCCATAGCTCCCTCGGCACCTTCGTTGAACAGGTTCTCCCTGTTGACCAGCTCCAACCCCAACTTCCCTCAATCCCCTTCTACCCGTCGGACGACCTCGTCCCAACGACCTTCCTCTTCCGCAGCTGACAACTCGGCACCTACCAAAGTTCAGCGCAAGAACGCCAACAAGCGGGAAGCCCAAAAGTTGCAAAAGGAACAGGAAGAAAAGGAACGCTTGGACAGGCTGAAGAGTTACCGGGCAGAGGCGGCCAAGGAGCGAGCGGGAGCGGGAGGAAAGAGGGACGCTTTGGGCAAGCCGGTGGAGAATTGGGGGAGGTGAGCGCTCGAGCACTTTGATTATTCTTTCTGCTCGGAGAGCGCACGGGTGGACAAGCTGCGGTTCGACAGAGACCGCGAAGGAGGGAGTAGGGGATGAGAAACAGATAGGAGCGATGTAGATGAGCAGTCGACGAGCGAGGCAGATATCATACGCCTAGACATGAATACAATTTGATTCAGCTCCAGATGTTGATTTCTTTCATTTGCCCTGTTCTTCGCTGCGTGACCTATACTCTGGCCCTATTTCTTCTCACATTGCAGCCAAACACCCTCCCACCTCACGCCGTATCCGCCGCCTCTACCGATCACGCTGGACACCGTAACGAGTACCATCTTTAACTTCTTTTTCGCCCTCATGGTACCGGTTGCCGTTCAGTCCGGTCTGCGGCTGTTCTTTCTCTTTCGTGAAGAATCTCCTACGTCTCGGTCAATTTACTTCTGGGCTCGTGTTTATTCGGATGTAGGATTCTTCATAGGTAAGACACGAGCTCTTCTCGTTCTGCGCCATGTTACTCATCTCGTCGATCGCTTTCAGGTATTGCGAGATACCTCGGCAGGTGTTACAATAATCAGCAAAAAGTTTTTGGGAAGAAAGAGAAGGTCGTCTGGGAGGACCAAATTGTGGTAGTGACAGGGGGTGAGCGCACCCGTGCCTAAATAGCCATCTGACCGCTGGAGCTGATCACCGATATCGTGTTCGTAGGTGCTTCTGGCGTGGGCGCTTTGTTGGTAAGAACGCTCGCCTCGCTTGGAGCGACTGTAATCGTGCTCGACATCAACCAGTGCGAGGACGAGAATGGTGCGCAACATCCGATGGACAAGTTGTTCGTATGTGTCGCCCCACAACTGACTCTTGGAAAGGGATCTGGACTGGGTAGAAAACGTTTGGTCATACGTTTGCGACGTATCGAATTACGATGCGGTGATGGATATTGCGCAGAAGATACGAGACGAGGTCAGTATTGGTGAAGATGACAAGCTCACATTCTTGGCTAAACCTGCGATTTCAGGTCGGAAGCCCTACTATGCTGGTCAACAACGCCGGGGTCGTTTCGGGAAAGTTGATTCTCGATCTGGAGGCGCGAGATGTCGAACGGTGAGACCTTGATCCTCCCCATCATCTGCCCTCCTGTAGCGTATACTGACGAGACCTGCACATCTTGAGTACATTCGGGGTCAACGTCTTGTCCCATTTCTGGACGATCAAAGCGTTCTTACCGGGCATGCTGGAGAATGGAAAGGGGCATATAGTAACCGTAGCCAGCGTGCTAGGGTTGGCAGGGTCAGCGCAGATGAGTGAGCGATGTTCGGAACTATCTCGCTGCCACATCGACGTGGCTGAAACCTCTTACTCTTACCATCGCAGTCGACTATTGCGCTTCTAAGGCCGCATTGATTACCATGCATGACGCTTTACGTTTTGAGCTCAACAACCGATACAAAGCTCCACAAATCCGGACCACTCTGCTCTTGCCCGGACACATCCGTACCCCACTCTTCGATAAGATTCAGTTCCCTCGATCCTTGTTCTTCCGGTTCATGGCGCCTTCTCTAGAACCGGGACAAGTCGTCCAGAAGATCGTGCGCGCCTTAGCAGCGCAGGAGAGTAGGGTGGTTCGAATGCCATTCTATACTCACTCTGCGAGGCTACTCAACTTGGGAAGCGGCTTAACGCCAGGTTGGATCCGGGATTTCTTGCAATGGGTAAGCACTTGAACAAATGGCCAAGCCAATATGAAGACACAACCTGATCTATCAACCGAGAATATAGATGAGCCAGGCTGATTTCGCCATGGAACGATATCACGCGAAGTGATGTGCTCATGGTATGGTGTCTCTGAAAGACTATAGGTCAGTGCGGCGCCTCTTCCTCATTGGGCAGACTTCGCTGCCACCGTTAGTTGCGTACTTATGGATCGTACGATTGGCAAAAAACAACCTCCTGTAACAGATCGTCCCTGCTTAGTATTCGATTGCGTTCGTCATCGTGCTCGGAAGCAGAAAAGGACCCGAAGATGACTGAGGGGTTCCGAGGTTTCGTGTTTTGTTACGGTGTAAAGCTATATCCATGCGAATCTCTGTATATGCATTCAATAATCACCTCGCATAGGAGCCAGAGATCTCTCATCTAGGATACTGGTTCTCGTTCACTTGAAAAATGGCGGACATCACGCCGCTGCGGGTGGGTTTCGTACATCCTGATCTCGGTATCGGTAGGCCTGCCTTTTACCGGACTCGTTCCGCCATGCGCACTCTGCTTACTTGGGATCACTCATTTCTACCTGCTCTTAGGTGGAGCCGAGAAGCTCATTGTCGATGCTGCAGTCTCCCTGCAAGACCGAGGACACGAGGTTGTCATCTTCACCTCGAGACACGATCCGAAGCGATGTTTCGAAGAGACGAGAAACGGTTCGTTAGGCAAACTATCTAAACGGCGTTGTTTCAAGAGCTAATTCTTGCTACTTTAGGTACCCTCAAAGTCCACGTTCTTGGGGATAGCATTGTGCCCCGTACAATTCTCAACTCGCTACACATCGTCTGCGCGAGCTTGCGTCAGATCCACCTCTCTCTCCTTCTACTGGCGTCCATCTACCTACCTTTCCGGATTCCTTTCATCTCACCACTATCTCCTCTGGAGTCCTTCGACGTCTTCATTGTGGATCAGTTGTCCGTATGCGTGCCGATTCTTCGGTGGTTCGGTCAGACGAGAGTCGTTTTCTACTGTCATTTTCCCGACAAGCTGTTGGCAGGCGGAAGAGAGGTCGAGGTCGATAATGTCGGGAGGAGCGATATGAATCCTAGGGAAGCGAAGAAGAAGGAGTCCAAGAAGGCTCCGGGATTGTTGAAGCGGCTGTATCGTCTCCCGTTCGATAAGATGGAGGAAGCAACGACCGGTAAGAGCATTCGCTCTCTTCACGCACTTGAAAGTCTAGCTGATCCTCGGTTGCACCTATGAAACCTCAGGCGAATCGGATATCGTGCTGGCCAACTCTTCCTTCACCGCGAGGGTGTACGATCGAGCGTTCCCTACCTTGAAACAGAAGCCTCGAGTCGTCTACCCTTGCATCAAGGTGGAACAATACGTCGGTCTGGATCCTGCTGAGACAAACAACGATAAGAACGTGCAGATGATCCGATCGTGAGCCGCGTTGATTTGAATGCCTTGAGAAGAACAGTCCTGAAGGCTGATGTTGATAACGTTCGTTAGGGACAAGGCGACTTTTGTCTCGCTCAATCGGTTCGAGGCCAAGAAGAATATAGAGCTAGCGTTGGAAGCGTTCAGCTTGGTCAAGAAAGATCGCCCAAACGGCTCAATGCGTCTGGTAGTAGCAGGTATGTCGATATCGCGCACAACCACTCCGGACAACAGCACTGACGTTCCTTTTGTCATCACTATACAGGAGGATACGACAAAGCCCTGAAAGACAACATCGACACGTACGCCCGGCTGACGAAGTTCTGCGATGACTCTGGATTGCGATACGTGACGATCCGACCTGAAGATGGCGATTCAACTCCGACGTCGACCGAGGTGAACAAAGCCGAGGTCGTGTTCCTGCTGAACTTTACGGACGGACAAAGAGCCTCTCTTCTCACGGCGGATTCCTCAATCGCGCTCCTCTACACACCGGAGAATGAACACTTTGGCATCGTGCCGGTCGAAGCGATGGCTTGCGGTCTTCCGGTCCTAGGCGTGAACAGTGGTGGACCTACCGAGACGGTCGTGGACACGGATGCTGAGCTTTCAGGCGAAGGAGCGACCGGGTTGTTGAGGCGACCAGAGGCAGATCAATGGGCCAGGGCAATGTCAACCTTGTTTGACCTCTCGCCTGACGACCGAGCACGAATCGCTCGAGCTGGCAAAGAGAGGGTCCGGAAGAACTTTTCTTCGGAGAAATTAGGAGAAGAGATGGAGTTGGCTTGTTACGAAGCGGTGTCGAGAGGGACGGTTGGGTTGGAGGAACAATGTCTCCTTCTCGTCGGTGCGCTGGGCCTCGCCTGGATCATGGCAGCCATCGCAGTGTTGTTCAGCCAGATCCCGGCGTCTTACTTTCAATAGACTCGCGATGGATGACTGAATGGCTTGAAGGCACAGAGATCCCGACATGAAACATTCGAGTTCTAGCATCTGGATCGTCAAGGTCCGATGCCTGAAGATGCTCGTTGGCCTCGATCGCGAAAGTGAGATGGACCTGGTTCGGGAGCAGAGTTTTGCCCGGGACGCGAGACAATTCAGGGACGTGATTGAAGCCACTTTCCACTTTGGGTCGAACGAAAGAAATTCTAGGGTGGTGACATTTTTCTTAGCGTGGTGATTTTTCTCTACGGTGGTGATCAAAGTGTGGGGTAATAGGTGGAAACAAGAATGTCGTTCGGCGCCAATTCTCTCGCGATATTTTCCCACGCGTAAAGACAATTGTATAAAAAAACATGAAACACGACGAGAGTACAAGTTGTAAAAATATTAAAAGAGGCTAGTTGTTAGCCGCTCGAGCCTTTCCCTTGCCTTTCTTCCCCGCGTTCTTGACCTCGTCGATTAGCTCCGTCAAGATTCGAGTCGTCTCCTCGTCTTGACCTTCGTGAGGCTGAGCGACCCCTTCGACCGCGACCATCGCTTCAGTGTTACCGTGGCAAACACCGTCGCGAAGAATCTCGAGACCGTGAGCGGCGGCGGAGTTCCTTTCGACGACGAGCTGCTTGCGGCCCAAGGCGAAGTCCCGAAGAACTTTGGCGACGGAGAGCACCGCTGGCGAATCCTCGTCGATGTCCTTGTCCCAGTCGAAGGTGGCGCCCGCGGCCTCGTTGCAGGTCTTCCCGAGAGACTTGCATCTGCCGCAGGCAGAGAACGCCGAAGAAGAGACGAGGGGAACAGTCGAGCGGCAAATATCGAGCGTCCCGTACTTGACGCAGAGCGCGAGAGGGTTGGCGTCGATGGCGGCCGGGGAAGCGTTGGCGGGGAGAACATACTGGCGAGCGTCGTCGTTCTGGAACTGGTAGGCGGGGAGGGGGACGGTCGCCGACGAATATTTGGCCTTGCAATGGCCGCAGGCGATGCGCCAGCCGCCACGCCATCGTTGCTGCGAAGTTTAGCGGCGGAGAATATTGTCAGCCAAAAAACGACGTCAAAACAAACAAGAATACTCACGAGCCAACCGTTCACCGCCTGTTCGTCCATCCCGCCCGTTCGACTCGGCGCCATCAACTCGATAAAGTCCGCCGGGGGGACCGCAGGGAGCCACTTGCGCTCCTCTTCTTTGATCAACGCCTTGTGGACTGTTGGCGACGAACGATAAATCAGTGAGATATCGAGAGAAATTTGACGCCGGAATTTGAACTGACGCTCGGCGTCGAAGTTGATGGCGGCGAGCTTCGCACCGCTTGGAGGGACGATAAAGGCGCCCGTGGTGGCCCGAATGGCCTTCCAGTCGTCGCCGATTTTCGCCGCCGGGAACTGACCTCGCTCGTCGGCCTCGGCAGCTCGCCACTTGTCTTGAGCGGCGCAAATTTTCCTCCACCAGTCGTTGACCGTACCGCAACGAGGGTTGAAGATCTTGAGGGCCGGCTCATCGAGGTCCTCGACCAGCTCGATGATCTGGTCGACGTCGAAGTTCACGGGGAGGAGTTCGTCGGCCTCAGTCGGGGCATCGCTGACGTGGGCAAAAATCGAGCAAAATTTAGCGACGGAAAAATTCGCGGAAAACTTGACGTCGAAACTTACAGCGCATCCTCTTCTTCGGTAGGCACCCTCTTGGTGAGGGCATAGGGGACGGGGGGGGCGGCAGCGGCGGCGACGGCGTTGGCGGCAGCGTTCGGGCTACGACGTCAAAGTTCGTCAGATATGCTACGCTGGAGAGAACCGAGTCGAGACTGAACTTACTTGGCGGGCATGTTGTTGTTGTTGTTGTTGTTGTTGCTGTTGTTGTTGAGGCGAGGGGGAACTTCGAGAGCTATTTGACGGCGTAGACTATTGACTGAGTAGTTTGAGAGAGAGAGAGGTAGAGAGTAAGTATCGAGGGGGGGGGGGGAAATCAAGAATCGATCTGGTATATATGCTTCTCGAGAATGTTAGCTGACGCTTGACGTCGTGGTGAAATCGGAGAACAAAAGAATCGACGTCAAGAATCGTTTGTTCATTCGCCTCGTCATGACGACATCGATAGGGGTTCATTTGCCTACTCATGACGTCGCTGCTGTTGTCGACGCCATTGTTCAAACAAAGATATACCACTTGGCTCGTCGCCAAAAGTACCTGAACGACGATCGACTTGAAACATCGTCAGCAATTTGACGGCGGATACAAATTGGCGCTGTACTTACGCTAGAACAAAGAATAGAATATACTACGCAGCCGAGAATGATCAGCGATGTGACGTCAAAGAATAGTACAACAGGAACAATGAAGCTTCGCGAGGCCATGTTTCACCAAAGGGGTCCTTTGGCGCTATTGTTGTACTGCGATTGGTAATAGCCGTTTTGGGAAGCAGGGGCGACTCCAGGGAAACTTGACGATGAAGGTGTGGCGTTGGAAAACATCGAGGGAAATCCTCCGTAGTTGAAGTTCCCCGACTGTAGCACTGGAGCAGAACGGTCGAAGGGCCCTCGAGACATAGGTGTGATATGGGGAGGCGGTACCTGAGAACTAGAAGGGTGCATCTGCAAGGACGGCGCCATAAAACCTGGGAGAGTTGACGGAGGAGGTAATCGCTGGGAATTTGGCGGCGGCAAAGATACCTGAGAACCTTGGGCACGGAGAATGTCCGTCGCCTGCGAGTCCGCATAGTAGGGACACTTGGACATCGTATGGCCAGGTATCTTGCAATGTTTGCAGGGCTTTGCAGCCTTCGCAGCCTTTTTGGCGGCAGTTTCCGCCGCTTTCATTCGACGTTTGACTGTTTCATGGCGCGTCTCGAGGCGATTTGTCGCCGTCAAGTTGACCACGATATCTTCCGCCGGCCCAAGATTCCGCCTGATCTCCTGAACACTACGTTCCTTCTGCAATCTCTTTTCCTTTTGCCTGACTAACTGAGGGCGGTTGAGAGGTTCCTGAATAATTCGAGCGGCGGGATCGGTCTCTCGAATCATTCCGGCGCCATCGACCAGGTAATCGTTCTGGGGAACCATACCTGCATCGGCCTGCAGGGTAGGCAGGGCGATGAGCTCTTCGGCCTCATAGTGGTCATAATAGCTTCCCGTCGCCATCGTTCGCTCGGCATATTCCGTCGCCAATTGTTTCGCTTCAACTTGTAATTGTTTCTGCGATCGCAGGTGCCAAAACGGATGAATTGTGGCGGGATCCACAAGAGGGTGGAGACTTCCCGGGGCCAACAATTTAGCGAAATCATGCTGGCAAAGCAGACCTTGCGTGTGCTTCATAGATCCGCTACAGCGTTCGAGGGGTGTTCCAAGAGCACTAGCAGCTTGTTGCAGCCGAAATGCTCCGTCGCGCATCATCCTGAGACCTCTCACGGCGATTACACTCTTGAGCTATTGTTGAAAGACAGGAAGTTAGTTTGACTTGTAGCGGCGGAGACTTTCTTTCGAACTTCACCGGTTGAAAACATGGTGGGGAGTCAATATCTCGAAAGATAGCGTCGTTTGCATGCTCCTTGAATATATTGCGATGAGTTCCTCGCATATGAATTATTGAAGCATGTACGGCGGTAAACATATCTGCTGTTCCTCCGTTGATAGAATTCTTTAGAGCGCGATGGAAAGATTCTCCCCGCGACGTTGTAGTTGCACCGAAATTTAGCGTCGTTTGCAATCGGTGGGTGAGAAAGAAGTCCCCTTGCTCATGTTGCGTCAACACATAGGCCCAAGCCGACCGTGTTTTGGGATTGCGAAGGAATTCCTCGCTACACGCCGCTCGGATACGATCGTAGGACTCCTTTGTCTTAGCAGTTCGAAGGATATCTGCCGAGTGTTTCAATCGCTCGAAATCCTCCTCCGGCACCTTTTGCTTGTAGTTCGCGTTCAAATTCTCTGACAGATGCCAGGTGCAGAGCTGCTGCTTCCACTCTGGGTAGACAATCGTCAGGGCGTCTCGTAGAGCGGCGCATTGATCCGTCAATACTACTCCCGTCGGCAAATTTCCACAAACATTTGCCAGCGACTGTAATCCCCAGACATATTCCTCCTTAGTTTCCCCTTCCAGAAAACAGAGCGCCACAGTGAAGGATTTATTCGTCGGAGACATGCTGACGATATGCATCAGCGGCATTTGGTACTTGTTGCTTTTATAAGTACAGTCGATGAAAAAAACGTAGCCGTAATATTTCGCCAGAATAATGGCCATGGGAGTAGTCCAGAAGAAACTTTGAAGCTCCTCGTTCTGGTTGGCTCGATAGCGGTGGGGGATCCCTTTCCTCTGCATCTCCCGAATTATGGCGTCGACAGGAGTCCGTCCTTGCAGAGCGACGCCTTTTATCTCAGCTTTGAGATTGTATATCTCTTTTGGAGAAACATAGCTAGTCCTCCCTTCTGCGGCAGCCTTCTGCGTCAACATTTCCACGATTGCTGGCGCCGTAGCATTTGCCGCGAGAGCGCTCACAGCCACAGCACGCTCGTCGTCAGTCAAACGACGGTGCTGATGAAAGCAGTAGGCCGAGCCCGTCATAGGGTGGTTGTGCTGCAAGTTTCGCTCGTAAAGTTTCCACAGCATGTTTGTCTTCTTGGATCTGGCGGCGTAACATTTCCACAGGCAATTGGTCCTCTTAGATTTGACGTTTGAGTCTTTCCTCATGCGACCTGCCGTGGCTATATATCGGTGGCTATCTTTATGTTCGCCTTCTTGAGAGCAGACAAAGTATACATTGTTGGCTCTAGATCCTTGTTTGCGGACAGCAAACCCTTCTTCTTTGGCCACGGCCTGTATCGCAGTAAAAATGGCGTCGGAGTTGTCATATCCAGGGTGATCAAAAATGCGTTGTAGGGGGTGGGGAGCTTCAGTAGCAGGTTGGCGGCGGATTAAATCGACGGTATTGAGAATTTCAGGGGATGGCGATGTAGAACTTCGCTCGGAGGATTCAGAGGAACTATAGGTCGACATTATGGCAGGCCAACAGCAGGTATTGGTAACGGGAAAGATTCTGACTATACAATGGGAGGGTGCTTGGCGTAGGGTTGATGTGTACGTTATCTCAGCGGCGGAGGATTTCGAGCGAATGATATCTTTGATATTATTTCCACCTGTTACCCCACAATATGTCACCACCGTAGAGAAAAATCACCACGCTAAGAAAAATGTCACCACCCTAGAATTTCTTTCGAACGAGGCAGGACGAAGAGGAAGGACGCGTCGAACTGAGTTTCCATCGCCGATCCCCCTGAGTCGCTTCCCTCCCGGCGAAGCGAGATCGGAGGACTGATGGGCAATCGGGAACAATGGAAGATCCTCCAGTCCTCTCGGACCCATCGCGAAAAGGCAAGCCACCCGGTCCATGTCCTGCACAATCCATCAGTTCGCACACGGACCGCTTTCATTCTTATACCTTCGGAGACGAACACCCTTCCCTCCAGGATGTTGTTGTGAACGAGCGCGTCTTTCCTCTCGTCGACCGACGTACAAATACTAATCCACAAGCAAATCAGTTCGATCCACCACTCCACATTAGTGAGTTTGAAACCTTGCATCCATCAATCCCTCGACGTCCGTGACGGTCCAACTCACCCACTATCTTTATTAGACCTAGTAATTCTTCAAGTGCTGTGCACGTCCCATACCTCACAACCTCACATTCTCTCAATCCGGAGCTGTTCTCCTCAAACCTCACTGCTCCACCCAGCCAATCTCACTCACTCGCCAACCGCAACCCCCACCACAACCACCCAATCAACCTAAACCACCAAACCCGAAATCCAATTCACCCCACCCAACCACACAAACGATCAACCGATAATCACACAATGTCTTCCCGAACCATGTCATTCATCCTCTTCGCCTTTGTCGCCCTCCTGGCCATCTTTGCTCCCATTGCCCAGGCCGCCTCGGTCCGCCTTACATCGGGTCCCCTGGTAGCTTGTCGATTCGCCAAGCTCAGGTTCGAGGACGTTCAAGCACCCGTGACCGTCACCATCACCGACAGCGTCTCCGGCACTTCCGAGGAGATGAGCTTGAGGAGCGGGAGCGGCGTCGGTTGGTTCGTGAGTATACAATCCCCATTCGCTGTCTTTATCGACAACAGGTGCTCATTCTGGAATTCCATCTTCACAGGTCGAGCTTGCCCCCGGTTCGAACGTCACCATTTCTATCAAGGATGACCTCGACCAGACCGCCGCATTAGTCAACCAGTTCGTTGTCAAGGGCGATGACGACAGCTGTTACTCTTCGGAGGAGGCTTTGGTCATGCAGTCATGAGAATAGGTCCAAGTCAGACTTTTTAGGTGAGCACCTTGCCCTGTGTTGCTTCAGTCGGACCACGTCATACGAGTGCTAACATGCAACGCGTCTCGTTCTGATAGTCTCAATCTAAGGCTCAAGATAGATGCGTACGATCGCGGCGAAGGAGGAGAGTCATCGTAATTATGTATCCAAACTTCGCGTCGGTGACCGTACTGTGTACTTTTGGGATATTACCCTTGTATTATATTATTGGGGTTTCTTGTCTGTCCAACTGCCTCGAAGCTCAAGCTCCATAATCGTCCATCTTGGTTCAGCACGGGTGTGCTCGTCACTCTGCCGTCTTCTTCCAGCTTTGAAAGATGAGCCAGGATGGATTGCTCGGCCGCAAGCACGGCTCGTTCGGGCAGATCTGGGTAAATCGACTCCACAAGTTTTGCAGCCGTCGATCCTTGTTGATTTCGCTCGAGGCTCTGGATAATCTGTGCATCCCGTTGTAGGCGATGATCGATGTACTCGGTGATCTTGGTTGCAACTGCTTCAGGCGTCTCGATATGAGGACCGTGACCGGGATAGAGCACTTTGGCGCCTTGGCTCTGTAGTTGATGCAGCGAGTGCATGTCTGCCCATGTTGAGCGTGTTCAGACAGGTCCTTTCATGACCGGAGAGGACCAGGAGGGACTCACAGCTGCCCATGTCATTAATGACGGTGGATCCGGTTCTATAGTGATACTCACCTCTTCATCAGGTCTATCGAAACCCCACTCCATTAAACAGAGAAGAGCTTACCCTAAGATCGTATCACCAACGAATAGCTCCCCAGTCTCCTCCAGCAACAAAGAGATCGAATCCGAA
This sequence comes from Filobasidium floriforme, assembly GCF_021052385.1. Lineage (NCBI taxonomy): Eukaryota > Fungi > Basidiomycota > Tremellomycetes > Filobasidiales > Filobasidiaceae > Filobasidium > Filobasidium floriforme. Next base: position 869,416 of record NW_025763622.1, on the reverse strand, counting down.
GTATGCCCTGGCGTATGTAAAACCCGAAGCCTCTTCAATCCGTGCGATTCTATCGCTCCAATGAGGTCCCCCGCTTCCAGCCAATTGATAACCACATCGGTCCGACTATGTGCCCTCACCGACGCTTCTAGATCTTCGTCGCTGACTACAGAGCGACTCGGCCGCAATGAGCCGGGATTCGGGGTTTTGAATTTGTGTACCTTTGGCTGTGGAGCACCTGAGGATCGGATACTTGCAAGGACGGATTCTAACCCTCCAACGTGGTCTATATGGTGGTGTGTAAGGACTATGTGTCTGATAATGCCCCCCGTCGTCCTGAGATGTTCGGACAAGAGCCTGATGAAAGCAGGAGCGCTAGGTGAGGGAGATCCTGTATCAACAAGAGTGATATCGGGCCCAGCGCCGTGTGATAGAAGGTAACAGTTGGTCCCCGACAAGGTCATAGTCCCCGGATTCTGTTCGAAAGCGTGAGTGAGCGATTCCTCTGAGATTTAGGTGTAGAACATACCTGGGCGAGTATCCGTACCACTCGGCTTGACAGCTGACGAAGTACTCGTCAATAAGTCGGCTTGACTCAAGGAGGTGGCGGAACCCACCCTTGATACATCAGGCAGATTCTGCATGACCTTCCTTCTAGTTCAAGGCACTCGTTATAGCCCGAGGATGGTTGATAAGATCGCTCGTTGGCATAGACATACGCAAATTCGCAGATACAACGATGACATTAAAACGTAAATGACAATCCTGGGTCCGGGACGTCATCCCAGACGGACGCGGAAGTAAATAGGTGCCCGGCGATTGTGTTGGTCCTGGCGAAGAAACCTCGAAACTTCTTAATCTTCCGGTGAACATTGAGTGAAGCTAGTTCTACAGCACGGGGCCTTATGTCATTGCCATCATGATTTTCGCGGTCTATTCCGTCCAATGATGGGGTGTATGAGCAAAGTCTATCGCTTTTCTTCACAGGCCGACTAACTCTCTTGTCCATGAATCGGCGTCGATCATCTGGATCGTCGAGGTTTTCCAGCTAGACGATCGATTCGTTTCAGCAAGACACCGAAATGGGGTCCCTTGCTAGTTTTTGCTCACCTTCTCCCGGTAGGTATCATATAAGTCATCAAATTCCCTCTGTATTGCTTGCATCTGCTTCTGCTGTCTGGATTCTAATTTGGAGCAGGTTGACTTCGCGTTCGAGATGTCGTCTCAACAGGTTCTGCGGCTCACCGGTCTTCTTTAACACCTTGCGACCTTCCTCTAAGACAGCCTTCTTCTTGCCGAGTGATTTTTGTAGTTGTTCTCGAACAGTTTTGATCTGATCCTGTGAGAATATCAAGGATAAGACTCGATGTATCTCGTCTCCTTGAACGCGTTGCTTACATCGATTTCGGAAGACGTTTGCTCGAAAGCATTGATGAACCCCGAGAGATCCTGTATCTCCACTCCGATTGCCTTCTCATACATGTCTCTTTGACGACTGAGAACAAACCAAAATAAGCCCGCAATTCTCTCCCCGCCGGCCATGAGCTTGACTTGCGTCATATTCAACTGCGTATCCTTGGCGAATTTGATGTACAGCTTCTGAACAGACTTGCAGAGTGGGTTGAGGTTTTCGGTGATCTCTTGAATCTGATGTTCTTGAGCAGCGGTCAAGGCGATATTGCGTTGAGAGATCTGTTCATGTCTGTGGTGTCGCCAGAACCTCTTATTAACAGTGCCCGCACCCGAAGGGAAGGTCGAAGGTCTAACTCACACTTCTTGAGGGGTCTTCATTGGTCTGAGGAAGTGAATTTCCGTTAGGTCTTCTGCCTCCAAGGTCTTCTCCGGATCTATATCAGATTGAGAAGCTGACATATCGCAACCTGATCATCAGCCTGCTGCCCGCATCGTGAGCCGGTATCATTTACAAGATTTACCATCGAGGTACTCTGGGTCGCGCACCTGCTGAAATGCTTGGACATGACCCTCATTGCTATCGTCTTTGCAGCTCATCTGTTCCTTCTTAGATGCATCGCGCTTGTCTTTCCCGAAGGAGGCCGGTCCGTAGCGTTCGGTAATCCTGCTCGGCCAGAGTGATTCATCGTCCTCGTCACTTGCCTCGCTGCTGTGCTCCTCCGATTCGCTGTCACACTCGACTTCCACTTGCTTTCTGAGATTACTCCGACCCGCAGTACCGCGATGAAGAGAACGATCGAGGCTGAGGTGCCTGCCTGTGGTAGCAGCCAAGAGTGAATTAGGCTGGCGTATTGGAGGGGATAGAATCGGCTTGTTAGATTTCTGGAGATCGGCTTTGGGAATCAACGGGCTTCGGATTCGAGGAGAACTGAGATTCGTCTTGTCGGCCAACCGGGATCCGTGGTAGTTTCTAGTCTTATTGGCAGGTACTGTATTCGGGTGCCCAACAGGTATACATTAGCTGGTGTCTCGTCAGATTGCTGAGCACAGTACGCTGCATGACATACCTGGACTCGCTTTGCTCCTGCTTGATCCAAGCAATTCGTCCACGTCGATCTCTTGATGATGACTACGTCCTTTGTTCTCCTTGCCGCTGATCACTGGCGATCTCGTCCCGATGACTTGCGCTTTCATGCTTCTTGCAGTTCCTGCATGTGTGTCATGTATGGGATTCAGCCCGGCTCAACGACGGTTGCCGAAAGGACTCGCTTACTGTCAACCGTCTCTGTCCCCGTTTTTGCTCCGATCTTTGCAGCTGAACGGGTCATGATGCCGGGTTATCTTGCAGGGTCAACGGATCTCGATGGATGTATCTCGCCTGATCGCCTTCTCTTTGGGGGTGTCGCAAGCCTGGAGTGTCAACATATATAGCGAAGGATATACGATCAAGGGATCGATTGGTGACATGATTTGATGGAGATCTCTGTTGTTGCACAGCAATTTCTTGACGTCTCGCTTCGGCTGATTCGACCTTTTTCTTTTTCGATCTCGGGGATACCCTATGCCCGGATCGGCGCGACAATCTGAAACGCGAGGGATTGCACGATCTGGTGCCGTGACCAGTCGATACCGAGGCTGTAGTATCTGATGTTGCCTGCTCTGCGGCGTCTCTGCATGTAAGTGACCGCACCTACTGTCAGCATTCTTTGCACACGGTCATGGGGTCTGATATCGTCATATGACCTGCTGTCACAGGGCAAACGCGATACGGCCAGGATCTCGAGCGATATGTAGCTTCCGTGATGTGATCGACAAAGGAATGCGATGAAGGGTAAGAGTGATATAAATCTCTACAACATCCGCCAGAATCCCCCCTCGCCCCCGTCCTCATCTGAAAAGGGACAACCACTTCCGACCCCTTTCCTATCGCGCTTCGACCTCACAGCGATCGTCGACCGACAATGTCTACTATCAGTGCTGATCGTGGCGACGATGCCTACAAGAGTATCCTGGAGCAGGGGTGTACCTTCTCCACCGGACAAGAGTCTCGCACCAATCCACTTACCAATGAATCATGTACCTGCACTGGTCCATCAAGGGCGGAGAACAGCTCAGACTGTATCGAACATGAAGGCACCGTGTACCACCAGGTACACGAAGATGACCGGAACAGGGCCGATGTCGCCAGGCTTTTGGAAGTCTTCGTGGCCAAGGATGAATATTCTGTCTACTGCGAGTTTTACAAGGCACTCAATGAAGCGAGCGAAAAGCTTGATGCAAGTGGTTGCTGGGCGGAGTTCCGTACCGACTATACGGCCATCCAGGCCAGGGTTCAAGATAGCCAAATTCTACAAGACGGACTCAAGAGAGAGCTCACAGAACGCTTTGAGATGCGACCTGCATTCATACTTCAGCAACAGCTGCGGAAGAGTTTGAGGGAAAAGATGAAGGATTGGAGCGCCCGAGAAGTCGACAGCATGGTGGCGCAGACCATCACGTCGAGAATGTCGGCTGCTTTGTGCGGCCGCCTTCACAACGATGCCCGGTGCCCGGTATCTGACAACAACGCCACTACCATTCTTCTTACGACTGGCCTTGATCTCAAAAGCATGTCCGAGCTGTTTGAGATCGTCTAAGGCTATTCACAGTGTCAACGATTAGCATAGACGCAAGAAGCTTACATTCACGATCAACCTATACTCTTTCCTGAAACCAGCCCCTGTTGTGCCTTATTATGACCTTAGACGATCGGACTTTGTTGTAAATCCTGCACTTAATAGAATCATATAGTGTTTCTTCGGTAAGAACGAGTATTAGCCTCTGATAGATAGGCGGGCCCGGAAATATGACTGACCGCCCTAAGCGAAGTAATCTCTTCCTACTTTGCCAGCACTTACCCAGTTTAGCGGAAGAAGCACTACAACCGCACCGAGCACCATGAAGATACGCAGTACAGTCGGACCAGGAACAAGACCTGTAAGGCGAGACCTTCGATGGTTGAACAATTCAAAAAGACTCACCTTGGCTCTAGGTGAGCGGAGATTCAGCAGGGTGAATGTGTGATAGGGATTTTGGGAGTGCAATAACAAATACATGCCAACAGGCGGGAAGCAAGGGGCCAGATTGCCGGATACATAACCTTGACGCCGATCCCGCGTTTCGGGTGGACAAGAGTTAGATTTCGCAAGGGGGATGCCGGACTCACCCGAGCCCAGTCGCAACCGATCATCTCCGACCTGCCTTGCGGACGGCTCGAGGCCATCCTAGCGTATCAGGATAGGAAGACAAGCATTTAGCCTGGCTACGAGGCAGGGATGAGACTATTGAGTCCGCAGTATCTTGCGAGAAGTCGCACTTCCCCAATTTCAGACAAGAACTGATCTCTGATGAGTATGGACAGTGGATATATGTTATTAAACTACGAGCTTACAAATTATCGTTACAAGATGAACGTTGACCCGAAACCAAATGAATCTTGTTGACAGGACGTTCTAACGCTGAAACCGACTCTGGCAACATCCCCTTCTACATGCCTTCCGTCTACCTTGCCCTGTAAGCTGTCCGACGTCCGCTTATAGGTCAGTCCGACGTATTTCCGAACGTGAGAGATGTTCACATGACTACAAGAATTCCATCAACACGTTGCTTCAGCGGGGGCTCCGGAGACCGGACGGACAAGAAAAGGACGATCAACTCACCGGAGCAACACCCTTGCTGAGGAGGTGCGTAAGGGTCTTCGCCCTTGGCCAACGAACCCCAGACGGAAGGGAGCTGTACCAGACAAGATGCACATTGTGACGGTAGGTTAGTAACGAGCAGGGGAACAAAGCAAACAAGAAGAAAGAGGGAAGTGGAGTGACTTACAAGGGGGTCCTTGGTAGCTCGACAGTACCTGATCAAGCTGTGTGGAGAAGACAAGTCGGTGAAAAGACAAATCAGTAGCTGATTCGAACGAATCAACCCAAAGATGCAGGCAAGTATGTGTGGATTAGAAAAAAACAGGAGGTGAAAGTGGTGATAGAGACGTCAAGAAGAGGAATATAATGGGTGGGATTCCGATTGGTCCATATGTCTATGTCTGGCCCTCTGTGTCAAGAGTTTTTATGCAGCCGAATTCGCCTGCGACCCGTCCTCGAGTATCCACATCTCAGATAGATGTTGACCATCAATTATCAACCATGTGTTCCCGGAATGCTGCGTCATCCGAGCGATCCATTCCTATGCCTTGCTGATCTCGAACTCCACCAGTCGCACCTTCCCCTCCTCGACCGAAACACAGGACCGATCACCATGTTCGACTTCGACTCACGAATTGCTAGCCTCGCTGACCCTGATCCTGGGCCTGTTCAGATCCTCCTTGAGCCTCTGGTTGTGTTCCGTCAAACGGCGGAGCTTGAGCTCGGACATGGATTGTTTGTGAGGTCGGGACGACATTATTGTTGTGGGGATGATGTGTTTGTCAGGGGGTCGAGGGAGGAGGTAGTCACAGGTTCACGATTGTGTCGAGCACAGATATAAAGGAATGTAGAGGTGACGAGAATACTTGATGTCTTCGTGGCCCGATCTATGGGTTGTTCGTGCGTCTAGACGTATGGGAATATCGTATGTCACCGGTTGTTCATCACGATGCCAGGTCGACCGTCGTCCCGGGTGTCTGGTGCTGAGAGGTTGATGTTTTGACGAGAAGCAGCGAATCCTTGATCCCTCGTAACATTTCTGATCTGATCAATCCCCCTTGCTGTTCGTTGTCGGTCGACGACAGTCCTTTGAGTTTCTCTCTCTCTCCTCTTCCTGCCTTTCGCGGAGTAATCCGATCAAAAGGGACTCTCTCGGCACCGGTTAGACGCTAGACGAACCCCGCGCCTTTGTTCTCCCAAAGGAGGGGGCTGGGCGTGAGCTCATCTCGATCCTGATTGAACGTGATCGAGGAAAGTGAACCAGAGTACCAGAGTACAGAGTGATCGCTAGGATCGCTAGATCCCCATGCCTGTTGTCAGCTCTGCTATCGAGCTGTAAATACCAGGTATCATCACGGCAGATAGGATATGGCCCTGTCGATAGCGGATGAGGCCGATCTGGACCGACATAGCTTCCGCAATGTGTAGGCACGACATGGATTCCAGGCTGCTAGAGGGACCGGAGCGAGATTCTGTAACACCAAACGCGATCAACACCGGGTAGTAGCTTAGTAGTACCGTAGTGTCTGCTGGTCTTCGATAGCTCCATGAGCCCCAAGAATTGCCATCTCTACGGTATTTCAGGCTTTGTAAAAAAACCTGTCCGTTTCCGGAGGAACACTCGCTCGACGCCATTGATATGGATCTCGTCCCTGCCGGAAGCAGAAAGATCTAACTTTAGCTTCCGGCATCGCGTTGATTCGTACCGGAAACAGCTCCAGGACGCCAAAAAGCGCGAAAGCTGTGTGTTTCGAGTAACAACCTTGTCTGCGGTTCTGCAGCCGTCGGTAGGATTCTGGCTCTCGAAATGCTCGCTCAACGTCCGGATCCCATCATCTAGGGAAGATCTCGCTCTCTGTCGGAAAGCCACGACCTTAGCAGGTCCTGTCCGTTCCGCTATTTCGGAATCACCTGTGGACTTCTCCCTGATCCCTGGGCGACCTCTTCTGGAAAAGTAAACAACCCAGAGTGTTCTCGAAAGCCATTCAGGTTCACCGCCTTCGTCATTCTGGAAGCTCGTCTCTGTCAAGAATGGCGTCTTCACCAAAAGTACAAGATGCCAACGAGCTCAGTGAAGGGTTCATGCTCTACTCTGGGTTTATCGGAGGAGAAGGAGATGCTCCACCTACACCTCGAGCAAAACATCGACCGGTAGACCTTCAGAACACGCCCAAGCAAGCGAAGAACGGCGACAAGATGGTACATGCGGGAACGAGATCGCCTAGGAAAGGGTCATATGACGATTATCCGGTGCAGGTGATGCCCCCTCCAGGCAAGGTCAACCCGATTGGCGTGCAGGACGAGCTGGACGATACGGCATACAATTATGCGTTGAGGGTCGCGTAAGTCCCGGCTCTCTCGACCGGTTTATCAGCAGAGTTCCCTTGAATTTGGCTTGTGTTCACACAGGTATATCAACCGGATATTGCAATCAGCCGTCTCGAGGCCGGCGAAATCGCCAAACACGCACAACCTCGCTTCTCCCTTCGAGCTCTCGTCCGGATCGAGTCCCGGTAACCTCCGCTCCCCTAACAACAACGGCAATGCTCCCAACTCTTACTTCCCCTCGACCTCCAAGTATCCCTCAAATGCGACCGGGTCGTCCGGGATGATCGCTGCGCCTAGCACGGCGACTAGTCCAGGAAGAAGCGTTTTCGGGAGAAAGAAGGAGAAGGAGGCTGGGAAACTGCCGAAAGAGTTCTTGCCTGGTTTCTGGGATTCGTTGGGGAACGAGGGCGGAGATGCCGTATGGAGGACTTGTGAGTTTCGGGTCGAGACAGACGGAAATGCCAGAATGCGTCGTCAAGCTGATATCTGTGCATCGTGATGCTAGCTGTCAACACGTTCTTATCCTATTTGCCTAACAAGAAGGCGACCAAGACAGCGTCGGGCTTGAATCTGCGGGAAATCTCGGTCCTTCTCGAGACGTTCAGCTCGGTACTGCCCTCGAGCGATGGGGGAATGACATCGCCGACAACGAGCAAATCGGTCAACCCTCAGAAGCACGTGCATATAACTCACTTGATCGCGGTCTTATCGACGTGCTTGCAGGGGTTTTATAACCCGATGAACAGGAAACTCAAGGAGGAAGACAAGGAGATGTATTTGAGGATCATGACCGAGCTGGATCTCTGGAGCTTGAGACCAGAGACAGCTCGAGAACGTCAGCAGTCCCAGTCGTTTTACGGGGATCTGGCCAGTCCTAATTCGGAACCCGAATCACCCAGCGCGAGGACAGTTTCGCGAAAGAGCTCGTTCATCAGCAGCATGGGAAGAAAGAATGCGGCTACACCGCCTCCCATGCCATCTACTCCGTCTTTCGCCTCGAGTAGCGTGAGTCTGGCCAGCGAAGGATCCATCGATACTCCATGGGACCGAAGTCCGTCTAGGGGTAGTTCGCATAACGGTAGAGAGAAGGATAGAAAAGGTTCTTTGGTGAACGATTCAGGCTCGCCTCTCGACCTGATTGATGTTGTGCGACGTGTCTTCGGCATCAACAAGGACAAGATCAACCATGATCTCGATTCGCTGAGACGAGCGGGATTGGATGAAAAGGTGCGTCTCTAAACGCGACAACTGACTTGCTCCGTACGCGCTGACAGAATCTGTCTCTACAGAGCTACCTGTCCGATTTGAAGGTCCATCTTGTACAAGCCAACACGGCGGGTCAGACCACAGAATCGCCGTTCATGCAAGAGCGTGCAACTTCCCTTCAAGCCGAACTGGGCGCATTGGTCCACGCTCGGCCTGATCTCGCTGGTATGAACATTGTCTCGCCCACTTCGGGGCAGTCGGGCAAGGAGTTCTTCTTCACGCCGAATCAGCGCAAGGACGAAATCTACGCCCGTCTAGTCAAGCAAGCCAGGCTGACTCTGAGCTGGGATACGCCTCTCACGCCAAAGACAACTGGAGAGCGTGAGCTGGTAGAGCTGTGCGCAGGAGTCTGGGGGATTCGGAACAAGACGCTTGCCGAGGTGAGCGTGTCGTTTCAGATCTGGTCGGACTGCCTCGGACGGGAGTCGGAAGAGGACGAAGTGGTCGGTAACAGGCGGATGATGGGTCCAGGCGCGTCACGCAAACGTGCCAGCTATACCGAAGAGTTTGGTTGGGCAGAGAGGGTGCTCGAGGACCTGCTGGAGCTCGCCATGGATATCGAAGCTGGTATTGACGACGAAGAAGTGAGCTCGGTCCGTTGAGAGGCTCACTACCAACTGAAAGGGCACTGACGTTATGCTTCTCATCAGGAAAAACTGGCAAAGTCTACCTTGATGACATTGCACAACAAGCTCGCGAGCCATCTGACTTCAGCTGTTGCTAGTATCTATCCCACGACCGCCATACCGCCTACCAAACCGCCTCCATCATGTTTCAGCCTGATCAAGGCTTTGCTGGACTCGCCTGATCTTTCCGGCTTGCTTCCGGACGCTTTAAGGGTTGGTTCGTGGCAGAATGCTGCCGACGACTTACGAGGCGCCGCCGTGGGAGAGTACGTCGTCAAACAAGTAGAATTCCTTGCCGAGTCTGGAGGCGGTATGACACCTGGCAATGAGGGCACTGAGAAATCGCTCGAGGGGTACGAAAAGTTGGCCGATTTTATCGAGGAAGGGGTGCAGCGCGTCGGCAAAGTCTGGCCACAGGATCGATTGGACGGGTGAGCAAATGTTCTGCATGTAAACTGGATGAGCCAATACTGAATACGCCCGGTATCTGTTTACCCCAGACGTCTTCATCCACCCTCTATCATCTTGTCGAAACAACTACCCTTGTTCCTCGCCGAACTGCAAGTCCTGGATCAGCCTTCTTCCGGTACAAAAGCCGACGTCATTTTCGGACTCTACGAGCGTACTGCCCGCTTGATTCACCTGTGGGAAGAACTTTGCCCAGGCGAAGATTTGGCATTCGAGTTGGAACCCTTCTTCGAGCCTCACGTAAGGGAATGGCTGAGAGGTACTAATGAGGTTGATACGCACGAATGGGTCTCGCGAGCTGTTGCTATGGACAGCGTGAGTTCCGAACCTCGAAGGCCTCGTTGTCATAGCCCCGCTTAATATCTCGATTGAAAACAGTGGGTCCCAGAGGGCACCTTGCGACACTCGCAATCGGTGTTGGACTTATTCCAGTTCATCAGGACAGCCGTGACTACAATTCTTGTTAATCTGCCTTTGGGAGAGTATAGCAAAGCATGTTATCTGATCGACTTTTCCAAAGTGAGCAGCTATGTGCATGTATACAGGAACTTAATAGCTGACTCTCGCCTCCAATAGACTGCGGCGGCTTCAGTGTCGCAATACGCAACGACGGTTGAATCGCTCTTCATGGCCGAGATGACTACAAACAGGGGCAACACCTCGGCTCCTCTTGAACCCGCGCCCTCTGTGGGAGGTAAAGCGGGAGCATGGCTGGCTAAGAGTAAACAGGCCATTCAGGGTCTCGAGCGGAAGAAAGTCGAAGGGTTCAACATACCTCCTACGGCCTGTGTCAAGCTCACCGACATGGGTGCGGCTCGCGCTTGTCTAGAAGATTTGGGTATCGCTATGGACGCCGACGAAACGACCAGGATCGTCAAAGAACACAACCTCAAGACCAACGGGTCTCCCAATGGGAACGCCAAATCGACTCAGCACGTCTTCACGGTCACTGCATCTAGGGGCGAGAACCTGCTAAGCAAGAACCTTCAGAAGGCTGCCGACGCCTTCGTCACAATGACAGATCCTGTTACCAGCAATCGCCTGCTCAAATCGAACACTGCAATCAGCAGCGCAGATCCAACTTGGGAACAATCCTTCGAGATTACTATCGGCGGTCCCAAAATTCTCGAGTTGGCTTGTTACGACCGAACGCTTGTCGGCAAGCACGATCTGATCGGCACGGCGAGCTTCAAGCTTGACCCCTCAGCTTACCGCGAGGTTCCGACTCGCGAGCTGTTGGTCCCTCTAAACCCCCGAGGAAGCGTGTATGTGCGCCTCGAGATGGAGGGGGGCGAAAAACACGAAATCAAGTTTCACCTTGATCGGGCTGGTCGGTCACTGGACCGAGCTGGAGAGAACATGACTCGGTGTATCGTAGACAGGGTGAGCTAGGTTTGTCCACACCGTGTCTTGTCGAGTGTCACTTTTTGACGGGGTCGAGCTCTACAGATGGGAGATTACGTCAAGTCTCAGCTGTCCAAAGACGCAATCCGAGAGCTGTTACGCCCATTAAGCGCCAAGCCCAAGAAAGGGACGGCGAAGCAGACATCTCTCTCAGACCAGGACTTCGAAGCGAGCCTCGTTCCACTTTTGGATTACTTTGACACAAACGTGAGCATGGTCCGAGTTGATTGCCTTGTCGTTTCCGAACTGATGTATTCCGGACTCCCTATGAAGTTCTCGACTTTCGCAGTCACCTTGTCGGACAAGGTCAAGCTTCACGTCATGACGCGGCTGTGGAGGCGGGTGCTGGACATTTTGATCTCGACATTGATCCCCCCACTGTCGGACAAGGAAACAACGGCAGACCCGCTGTCGACGCAAGAGATCAATGTGGTCTTCCAGTGGCTCAAGGTGAGTCGTCAGACATATCAGTTCGGACACGATCCTGATCGCCCGACCTTGCGCATTGACAGCTGTTGAAGAGCTTCTTCAACGCCTGCGAGAATGGGGTTGAATATGGCGTACCTCTTTTGGTACTACAGTCAGGAGCATACAAGGATCTCCTCCTCATTGGACAGTACCTCGATCTCCCTGTGGCCAGTCTGAAGGGAAAGTGCGTTGCTGCCATCAAGGGAGTGGGCCGACAATCGAGCAAGTCTCAGAGTCTCGCTCAGAGCGGGTTCACGTCTTCCGGCGCGTCTGAAGACGAGGAGAGAACGGCCGAGATACTCCTTAGGATCTTGCGTATGAGGTGAGTCGGCGAGCGATGTGTTTCGTCTCGCTCGCAACCAGAATCTAACCAGATCCATACGATTCGCACAAAAAGACCGCAAACCTCCGACTTTTTGCACAACCAGATCTCAGCGCTCAACGATGCCAGAGTCCGCAAGCAGGCATTGGTGCAGTAACAACAATAGAATATTCGACGACAAGCTACAAGAATAGAAAGGAAGGACATGTACAATGTAGACTAGTTAAAGGGCCTTTAGAGCTTCGACCAGATTGTACAAAGGGATCTAGGAGTTTGACGTTAAACGGACATTGAATAGAAGCTGATGTCCACTGGTCATTCCCGATGTTTTGTTTGTTTTCGAAAGGCAGCCCAGCCCAGCCTAAGCGAGAGTCGGGCGGCGTGCGGCTGCTTTTTCTCACGCGGCTTCCACCTCGCTCGAGGGGAAATCGTCGAGCTCCAACCCATTCTCGATCTCGATAATCATCCCCTTGTTGACAGTGTCGACCACACTTGATCTGGTAAATAGATACAAGTCATCTGCCCAAATCCTAGACCCACCTTCCTTGACGATACAAAAGAACTCCGGATCACAGTTCGTGAGTCGCTCGAGCTGTCGGTCGACCGTTCTCAGAGGCGACTTTCCGCTGACGGAATTTCTCCACCTCTGTCCATCTTTGTTGCTTTGACAATCGCATCTCTTGCATCGCCTTCTCATCCGCACAAAACCATCTATCATCATATAGCTTCCCTCATTCCTTAGACCTTGATTTAGCTACGCGCCATCTCCCGCAAACCCGACCCCTTGAAACCGCTCAGAAAAACAAACAAAACAACCGATCAAATCCATTCAAGATGTCTGACCGAAACATGGAACTGCGAAGGGCCAACTACAAGCAGAAATCTCAGTTCAATGCTGCTGACGTGAGTCGGACTGGCGAGAAGGCTGTATGGGCGGCGAGTAGGAAGATCTAGCAGCGTGCTGTGATCCGAGAAGCATCGATCGACATGGCCGATCGGCTAGACCGCATGATCTTGCTCGCTGCATAATGTCCGTAGGCATAGGACGTTTAACTGAAGCTGATTCATAATATCTTCGTCACATATAGTTGCGTCGTCGTCGTGAGGAGCAGCAGGTGGAGCTTCGAAAGCAGAAGGTTAGCACAAGACTCCCCGCCTTCTCGCATCTCTCACCAGCTAAGCGTCAAACCGATTTCAATTGATCCTAGCGAGAAGAGAACGCTGCTAAAAGGCGTCAATTCACCTCTGCGGACGATACCGATGTTGAGAGCGAGGACGAGATGAGCGGAACCGAAAGGGTGAGTAATAAGCTCGCGTGACCTAGATGGGGTCTGCTCGGGGCTTGGCTTACACACAGGACTCTTGATTTAGTTGCCGCAATTGGTCGAGGACGTAATGTCCGCTGATATCGACCGACAAATCCAAGCTACGACGCAGTTCAGGAAGTGAGTTTCTGCCAAGGATAATCTGCTTGTGTACAGCATGATCACGGAATACTGATTGCTGTCCCGATTTGTAGGATGCTGTCAAAAGAGAAGAACCCTCCTATCGACCAGGTCATTCAATGCCGGGTTGTGGACCGATTCGTCTCGTTCCTGGCCAACGAAAACAACATGCTCCAGTTTGAAGCCGCTTGGGCGTTGACCAGTGAGTAGAAGGCACTGTTTCGACTTTGAGCCTTCCAGACATTCGGTATTGATCAACCGCCTCGATCTTGCTAGACATCGCCTCGGGAACTTCTGAGCACACCCAGGTCGTGATCAACGCTGGAGCAGTACCATACTTCATCCAGCTTCTGAGCGCTAACAACTCGGACGTCAGGGAGCAGGCGTGAGTCTAGAATACCATCGAGAACGCACATCCATGTTACTAACGTGCAACAATCTGACTGCAGTGTTTGGGCTCTTGGAAACATCGCTGGTGACTCGCCCAAGTACCGAGATTACTGTCTGAACGAGGGTGCTCTTCCTCCTCTTCTCGCCTTGTTGAACGAGAATCACAAGCTGTCCATGTTGCGAAATGCCACCTGGACGCTTTCCAACTTCTGCCGTGGAAAGGCCCCTCAGCCCGACTGGAGCTTGATCTCTCCGGCTCTGACTGTCCTCACCAAGCTCATCTACTCCCTGGATGACGAGGTCCTGATCGATGCTTGTTGGGCTCTGTCGTATCTTTCTGATGGCACCAACGACAAGATCCAGGCCGTTATCGAGAGTGGTGTCTGCAGGCGATTGGTCGACCTTTTGATGTAAGTCGCTGGTTCACGCACACACATAAGACGACGACGTTGCTCAACGCCGTTCTTCGCAAACAGGCACAACTCGACCTCTGTCCAGACTCCCGCCCTCCGATCGGTTGGTAACATTGTTACCGGAGATGACCTGCAGACCCAGGTCGTCATTGCCGCCGGTGCCCTCCCAGCTCTGTTGGCCTTGCTGTCTTCGCCTAAGGACGGTATCAGGAAAGAAGCCTGTTGGACCATCTCGAACGTTACCGCCGGTAGCCCAATGCAAATTCAGGCCATTATCGATGCGTGAGTCTATTTACTGGAGTCTATATCGCATACGTACCGTGCTCATCAGAGCGCGATTTCTTTCAGCAACATCATGCCTCCCCTCATCAACCTGCTGCAAAACGCCGACTTCAAGACCAAGAAGGAGGCTTGTTGGGCCATCTCAAACGCTACTTCGGGAGCTTTGGCTGAGCCCTCACAAATCAGGTACATGGTACAGCAGGGTGTGATCAAGCCCTTGTGCGACCTCCTGAAGTCGATGGACAACAAGATCATCCAGGTACGTGTTCTTATGACTCTCAAGGCCTTTACGATATCAAAGCTCATATTGCGACATTGCAGGTTGCCCTTGATGGACTTGACAACATCTTGAAGATTGGTGAGATGGACAAGGATGCCAACGGTGCTGGAGCTTTCAACCAGTACGCCGTCTACATTGAGGAGGCTGGTGGCATGGTGAGTGTAACGGCAGGCGCGACATCGGGAAGGATCTGCGTGTTGACATAAAGCTTGGTAGGTCGCCATTCACAACCTGCAACATCACGAGAACCTGGACATCTACAAGAAGTGCTTCTACATCATGGACAAGTACTTCCCCGAAGGTGCGTACAATATGGCAAATATCACAAGTCTCGCTCGACGCTGACATTCGAATATCGTTGTGACACAGACGAGGAGGAGGAAGCTGCTGACGAGAGCGCTCCTGCCGTTGATGCGTCAGGCCAATACGCCTTCAACTCGGATCGTAAGCACTATACACTGCTTGCCATACGATAGTTGGCGCTAACGAATTGCTTTTTCCCTTCCCACAGTCGCAGCACCGCAAGGTGGATTCGCTTTCGGCCAATAAGCATTTCCCTGGGCTCCATATACCATCGGTCCAACAACCCCCTCCCCCCGTCTTACCCCTTCCTTGCCGGCTTTGATCCCGGAAACCGCAATTAGAACCTCGATATCAACGCCCACTGCATAGTTAATCCCCACCAACAACGACCGATCGAGATCCTCAAGGGATGTCTTCGATTCAGGGTCAAATCGTTTTCCAGGTCACCCAGCTTATGGCCTTTCTACTTCATAACGACTACCGCACCACCTTTTGCGTCTGTACATGAATTCTTCCGGGGTTTAGCATTGCTCGAGCAGTCTGTGCAGTTCTTTCATGGCGATAACATGCTGTAGCCATTGTACCAATGCATCTCATTCGATCTGCTCCTGGATCAGATCGATCCAGTCTTTTTGCCCTCGATCGGTTTGAGTGTCTCGCGTGCTAGGCGTCGTCATTCCGCTTGCGAGGCAAAAGGTTGAACGGCATATTCCTCTCTCTACGCAAAATGTGATCACCTTTGTCTCTACGATCTCTACGCTACCTTTAGCGGTTCAAGCTATCTATCAGACCTGATTTCAGATTCAGCAACCTAACAGAGTAGGGCCGGATCGACTTTGTCATACTCTGTCTTTGTCTTGGGACGAACGCTAGGGAGTTGAGTCCCGACATATTCTAAGCTACCATGGAATTTGGCCAGTTTGACGGGGCTTCTCAGGTCAGTCTAGGGACATCTGGAAGAGGCCTTCATTATGCAGGAACAGCTCGGCTAACCCGGTACTCATGTTGCCTCAAATCTTCCGCAGTACGGACCAGACACCTCTGTCTATTCGTCACATCTGGATGATAGGCCAGCATCGCCCAACGGCAGTGTCAGTTTGTCCGAATTGAACGTCAACCTCAATGATCTCGACATCGGCGACGACGTTGAACGCAAGAAGAGGAGACCAGAAGCAGATGCTCTCGACTTCGATGACCTCGACGTGCTGGGTGAACTCGCCAACCCTGACAACCTTCATGGACATGTAAACAACGAGTTTTCGGCTGCTCCTGAACTTCCTGAACACGCATGCGCCTATTGCGGAATTCACGCCCCGTCTTCGGTAGTCAAGTGCCTGGGATGCAACAAGTGGTTCTGCAACGCTCGGATTGGTGGAACTCATACAGGACAGAATGGCGGAAACGGTGGTGCCACACACATTGTCAACCATATGGTCAGGGCTAGACATCGGGAAGTGATGCTTCATCCGGATGGTCCGCTTGGTGATACGACACCCGAATGTGAGTCTCGAGTCCCAATGCCACCTCTCGATCCGTGACCCATTGTCGTTTGGCTCTTGCAGGCTACAATTGCGGAGCGAAGAACGTTTTTACACTCGGCTTCATTCCCGCAAAGAGCGATACCGTTGTCGTCCTTCTCTGTCGACAACCGTGCGCTGCAATGACTGGGAATAAGGACATCGCTTGGGACATTTCACAATGGTCAGCAATTATCGACGACAGGGCGTTCTTGTCCTGGTTGGTCAAGCCGCCTACGGAGCACGAGATCATGCGAGCTCGACATATCGGATTCAAGGAATTGAACAGGCTCGAAGAGTTGTGGAGATCGGATCCGAATGCCAAACTGGAAGATGCTGAGAGGGCAGAGGGAGAGGAAGATCTGCAGCCCATCTTACTAAAGTGACTATGACGCCTTTGGATGCCGACGACCCGGCCGCAGAGCTGACACGCATATGAATGCTCAGGTACGAGGACGCATACCAATATCAGAACATCTTCGGCCCTCTTGTCAAGATCGAGGCCGACTACGACAAAAGGCTGAAAGAGTCGCAAACTGAGAATGACATCTCGATCCGGTGGGACATCGGTTTGAACCACAAGCGCATCGTCTACTTTTCGATGCCCAAGCTTGAAAGCGGAGAAGTCAGGTTGGCGGTTGGAGACGAATTGCGACTGAAATTTTCCGGTGGCGGTCTCCACGGGATTAGCCAGTACAGCGGGTCGAGTTGGGAGGGTGACGGCAACGTCGTCAAGATTCCCAATAGTATGGCTCTCTTCTAGCGTTGACGGACAGAGAAGATACTGACCCGATGTCGCTTTCCCTTAACACAGATGTATCCGACGAGATTGCTCTTGAGCTTCGTCGATCGGACGGAGTCCCATCAGACTGCTCTACCGGCTTCTCGGTCGATTACGTTTGGAAATCCACCAGCTTCGATCGTATGCAGTCTGCCATGAAAACGTTTGCTTTGGATGAGAGGAGTGTCTCAGGCTATATCGTGAGTACGGGACAGGCAGTTCTAAGCCTTCGGTCGATTTGACACCCAGATTGCGCCAGTACCACAAACTACTCGGTCACGAGCTTGAACCTCAAGTATTGAGAACCCAGCTTCCGAAACGAATGTCGGCCCCCAACCTACCGGATCTCAACAGCTCGCAGATGAACGCTGTCAAAAGCGTGTTGCAGAAGCCTTTGAGCTTGATTCAGGTAAGTCTGTATGCGAACTCCTGCCTACGCTCCCGTGTTGATTTTTTCGAACTCCATAGGGGCCGCCCGGGACGGGGAAAACGGTCACATCAGCTTCGATCGTCTTCCATCTGGCAAAGATGAACCCGGGTCAAGTGCTAGTCTGTGCGCCTTCCAACGTCGCAGTTGACCAGTTGACGGAGAAGATCCACAAAACTGGGCTCAAGGTCGTCCGAGTTGCTGCAAAGTCTCGCGAAGCCCTAGATTCTTCGGTGTCATTCTTGTCGTTGCACAATCAAGTAGCGAACGCCGACACCCACCGAGAGCTGCAAAAGCTCATTCAGTTGAAGAGCGAGCAGGGAGAACTCAGTTCGACCGACGAGAGGAAGTACCGGGCCCTTGTCAGGAATGCGGAGAAAGATATCTTGGCTGCCGCCGATGTCATCTGTACCACTTGCGTTGGTGCCGGAGACCCTCGGTTGGCAAAGTTCAAATTCAGGACTGTCTTGATCGACGAAGCTACTCAAGCCGCCGAACCAGGTCAGTTGAAGTCAGACCCTGCTCATTCTGGCCATCGCTCATTGCCACACTCGACTCCTACAGAGTGTATGATCCCCTTGATCATGGGTTGCAAACAGGTCGTCTTCGTCGGAGATCATCAGGTCAGTCATTCGCTCAGTTTTGGGTGGGATTCCCGCTTATCTATGTCCATCTTCCAGCAACTTGGTCCCGTCATCATGAACAAAAAGGCCGCTCGTGCAGGTCTCTCCCAGTCACTTTTTGAGCGCTTGGTCATCCTCGGCAACAAGCCCATTCGACTTCAGGTGCAATATCGAATGCACCCGTGCCTTTCCGAATTCCCTTCGAACATGTTTTATGAGGGCACGCTTCAGAACGGTGTCACCGCTCCCGAAAGACTGAGAAAGAACGTAGACTTCCCTTGGCCGGTCATGGATACGCCCATGTTCTTCTATCAGAACTTGGGCAACGAAGAGATCTCCAGCAGCGGAACGTCTTTCTTGAACAGGTGGGTGCTATTATTGCCTTGCAGCACTCAATCGTAGCAAACAGCTAGCTAAACCTCTAATTATCAGGACGGAAGCAAGCAATGTCGAAAAGATTGTGACCAAGTTCTTCAAGGCCGGCGTCCTCCCGTCGCAGATCGGAGTCATCACGCCATACGAAGGGCAGCGTTCGTATGTGGTCAACTTCTTCCAATACAACGGATCTTTGAAGAAGGATCTATACAAGGAAGTCGAGGTCGCCAGTGTCGATGCTTTCCAAGGCCGAGAGAAGGACTATATTATTCTCAGCTGTGTGCGAAGCAACGAACATCAGGGGATCGGGTTTTTGAACGACCCGCGACGACTGAACGTAGCTCTCACTCGAGCAAAGTATGGAGTGGTCATTCTGGGTAACCCGAAGGTTTTGAGCAAGGTGAGCAAGGTCTCGTTATGACTGCTGTTGTATCGGCTGTAGCTGACTATAACGCGAACGCTCCAGCATCCGCTTTGGCATCACCTCCTCACGCATTACAAGGAGAAAAACTGTCTCGTCGAGGGCGCCTTGAACAATCTGCAAGCTAGCATGATCCAGTTCAGTCGACCCAAAAAGACCCTGAACAAGGCGATGGAGCAGTTTAGACGTTTCGAGGCGCCGGCGATGGAGTTTATGAGCGGTCCCACCGTTCCATCTGACAGTAAGCAACGAAAGTGCTCGCTCATCGATATCGACCAGAACCTGAATCTCGATCAATACTCCAGCCCCTAGTCGATATGACGCGGCTTACTATAGGACCCATGATCCTCTTGGCTACATCGCTCCATCTGTGGCATCACAGGCTTACTCGAATACTTTGCCAATGCTCACGCCTGGCGCGCCTTTCTTACCGCCTCATCTTGGAGGAGGGAAGAGAGGAACGTACAGTAGTATGTACGCCCCGAGTTACGCTTCGCAGCAGGCACCTTCTCAATCAGGAGACACCGCCAGTATCGCGGGAGGCGTGGCACCATCTAGTATCATGCCGAATCAGTGGGACAGACTGAAGCGCAGGACTTCGGCCGGTTCCGTCACCGCTGCGAGCGATGCTCTCGACTACAAGACCATGCAGGATGACACTTCAACAAGCTATACGCCTACTAGCTATGCTCAGAGTCAAGCCGGATACACCGATTACTGAGCAGGCCGAATCGATCAGCTTGGTGGTGATGGCAGCACATCGCATTCGCTGGGTCTGGCTCGCGACGTCGGTACCTTCGACAAGTACACTCTCGGACCGCAGGTCCACGCAACCTAGCCGGCAGACCTCCATCAGCGACGTCATGTCCTGCACAACCTGGGACATCATCGCTTTGAGCGGCTGGCTAGATTCAGTCGCCATAATTCGCATCTGTCAACCCGTCGAAAGGCGCGATGTCGGCCTACACGGCTTACATCGCGGGTCAACATCGGTAGCCTTTCGTCGAGACAGTTTACAGCTTGTATGGATGCTTTGGGATGTGCATGAATATTACGATGAGAGGCCACTTCCATATTATTGTCAATCGGTGTGAATGGCCGTTGGTTCCACTTGAGCTACAATTTCGGCCAGGCTGGCTCGAAACGAAATATGTACAGCGGTGACTTCATGTCTGACAGCGAACGAACCGCAACATCTCCATAGCAAGTGCACAGGGAATACCCTTGCACTGGGAGGGTGGGTCAAGAGTATGCTTCAAGAACGATTTCGCCTTGCTAGACCGTCTACCAGACACAGTTAGAAGCTTGTTGAGGGTTTCCCCTGATACGCTGGTGTGCCTGGTCTTTGCCATGAATTGCGTCGATACCACAAAAGTACCAACTCTTCACGTCGACGGTCACGGCAGAAGTGGAATGCCGAACTCGGTATCCTCTAGAACGCTTGAGACCCACTGGCGAATGCTGATGCCGTCGGGTTCAGTAAGCCGGGTGGGATCCCGCTCGCAAGCTACAATGATGCGTTTGAGTCAGGAATCATCATTTCGTCCAGCTGTCCGAGAATCTACTTGCCTCGGCTGTGATCTCTTGACCACCACTATCCCAGCATCGTGATAATACAGGTCGGAGTACGTCTAGAATCATCCTGTTGACCAATGCGGATACTTCATCGGGAACGTATCGTCGCCAGAGCAAGAGGTTCTTGATCATTTTGCGTTGCCGATTGGTAAATGTCCTCAAAGACGTCCGTGATGCCGGGTCGAATGCTGGTGGAGGACGTGCGTGAGGCGAAGTCAAGGAACCCACAAGTTCGATATTGGCGAGGATATTTGTCGAAAAGACTGTGAGTATAGCTTTAAGTAAGCCCTGTGGAAGAAGGTGAGCGGCGGCATCAAGCGACGGATGGTTGCAGGGGGTCACTTACACGGTATTTTGAGCCTTCTTTCCCGATATATTCGCCTATCACGTCCAGGAGATCGGCGAGATTTCTGGTCTGCTTGGTCGAACACACATCGTAGACGCCATGCTCGATCGCTTTAAGCACGATGTTGGTCACCGATGACGAGATCATGGCTGCAGCAAGATCCCCCTCTGCAGAAAGGGGTGGCTCTTCGTCCAGATCCATGTCATCCGAATCCTCTGCGTGCGCATCTTCCGTCTTGGGACGGGAATAACGGTGCAAGCAATCAAACCAATGGAACGAGTCTAGCGATTTGGATGACTACGGCGCGACGGCTATCAGGCTCTGCAATTATCCTACCTCTAGGGCGACAACTCACTCTGCTTGGTTCCCATCCGACCATTTCTTGTCTCGCCCAGTACTCCCAACCTTGCACCATGGCTAAACCACCATACGCGTTGCTGTACTCGTCTTCGTATTGCTTGCGCCAGCCGCCGAAGCGTACCGCAAGACCCAGTTCGGGATCACGGAAATCCTCCGCCTTGACATCGCTAGACAAGGCCTGCACACGAGCTTGCAGAGCTTCTTGTGCCATTTGATAGTCTTCTGCGTCCCCTTCACCTAAAGAACTATCGGTAGAGTATCCATCCTCGTCCGTACGGGGAGTAGGCTTCCGTACGTTCCTGCGCTGTCGTCGAGCAACACGCTCTTCTCTCCGCGCCCGTCGAACACCAGAATATGCTCCCGATTCATCGACTTTACGGCGAGTCCTGCCCAGCTCGTCTACCTCCTCTTCCTCGGCCGCTTCGGCAGGTGCCACAATCCCGACGCACAATGCCAGATCATCTGCATCGTCCTGTAACCTCCGCTTGGTGTAGATATCGTGACGCTCTTTGTAATGCAGCATCATATCCTTTTCGATCTTCTGCAGTACCGGCATCTAACCAGGTTGAGGCGGATCTGCAGGTTAGCTATGTGGCGTGATGGGAGAATGAGTGCACAGCGGCCCACCTTTTCCTCCAAAAAGCCTCCCAGCATTTCAACCCAGCCGCGAAATTCTTCCATCCACTCCTTCTTCGCCTCGACCATCGTCACTTCAGCTCGCAGCTCCGTTTCCTGAGTATCACATGCGACGAGGTCCCGATCCGCAGCCTCGATCTGGTTCTGTCGAGTAGCCCTCGATGCTCTCAAGAAGGCGCAAGAGGATTGTAGTCGAGCTGAAGCGGAAGTGACCGTAGGCAGTGATTTTGAAGCGGGTATCGGAGCAGCTTTGTACGGTCGTGAGGTCTACATATGAGGAAATGATCTGGTCAGGTCCTCGCATCTGATCGATTCGTCATATGACCGTGCTTACTTTGCCTGGCTGAGATGGTCCGGCGTCAATGGTGGGGTTTGCTCGGTTAGCCTGAGCCATTTCCCAAGCCAGCTCATCCTCGTCGTCCAGATCTTCATTTTCTCTTTTCGTAGCCAAACAAAGAGGTTTCATGAGGATTCGAATGATGTTGGATGGAATAATTTCGGCAAGATGACTGACCGTTCTTCAATTGCGTCCACCATATCGCTCCGCAACCGTCGAGCGGCAGCTTTGTTGGCGTCCTTGCCGATGGCGAGTCGGGTATTCGTCTCGGTGAAATCGGCAAATCCTGATGAAGGGGATTCAATCATGAGCGGAGACAAGAACCAATCTGAGCCCATCCATACTGACCTTCATCTCCATCGCCTTCTTCGTCTTCCTCCCTTTGCAACCTACTCTCAGGATGAGGCCCTACATCCCCCCTTGCATCCGCGTCGTATACTGCCAATTTGCCATTGTCCTGGTTGATACTGATATAATCCTCTCCTCCGAGTCCGCTTGAGGAAGATACGCCCGTACCGGTCGCCGTCTTCCGTTTCGCTTTAGCAGCAGCTATCGCCGCTTCATCTGGGATACCCTGGGTAGTATCGAGGACGGGCGCATACCGGCTTAGACTTGGCGTAGCGAATGTCGTGCTCGAGGCTGGTTCCCGTAGATCGTCAACTTCCATAGCTTGAGCCTCATCCTCGGAATCTCGAGCACGTGGTGCCTTCATCGGTGTCGACGCTTTGAGCTCTTCGAGGTAGGCGTTATTGTATGAGACCGAAGAGGAAGCTACGGGGGTCGAAGATGAAGAAGCGAACGGATTGTGGTAATCACCCGTGCCATCATTGCTAGCCGTAGCTGCAGCCGATGAAACGGCTGCCGACTTCTGTAATGATATCGATTGTGAAAGCTTTGATTTCCGGGCTACAAAAGGCTGATCTTCCGAAGCCTGCCTCGCGAGCAAAGCCAAGTCAAGATCAGCCTGAGGTCCGCATACCGAGCGACCACTTGGAATCGCTTACCTCCTCATCCTCTCCTCCGAAACTCAGCCGAGTCTTTCCTGTCGACCCCACCTTTCTCTTCTCTTTATCCTTCTTCCTGTTTTTGGCCATCTGCATCGGGCTGACGCTCGTCTCCTCGTCTTCATCCCCGGCATCGTCCGTCGTCCTGGCTAGAGGTGAACCTGGCGCGGCATCGTCCCGCTGACGCAGGTTCGTCCGAGCTTTGGCTCGTTTGATAAAAGGTGACGACATGGTATGTGCCACGACACTATCAAGCTGTACAGCAAGGTTGTTGATGGGCAAGCAAGTCAAGATTATCGTCGACAGCGACAGGGCATCCGATGAGAGAGGTTCATCCGTCTGGTCGTGCTCATCGCTCATCGCGATCTGAAAGCGGACATGTCGTTTCAAGCCATGTCCGTGCTCAGGCTCACATCCATCGAGACTCGTTATCCAACTGAGATCGCATTCCGATCACATGCCTGGAATTGATGTAGCTTTTCGAGCCCTCAGTGAGCAATAGTGATTCAAATGTATTACAATCCTGATTCATTTGTCATTTGTTCGATATGGTTAACCCCTCAAATCTTGATCAAAACCTTTCCCGTAGTCTTCCTCGCCTCCAGATCCTCGTGCACCCTCCTGATGTCCTCCAGAGGATAAGTGTCGTGGATCTTGATGTCGAGCTTTCCATCAAGGATGAACTGGAAGAGCTCCTTGGTGTAGGTGGTAAATTCTTCGCGTGTGGTAATGTAGTTGAAGAGGGTAGGTCGGAGAAGTCGGAGGTTCTTGGCCGTCAGTCGACTGTGATGATGCAGCAGATGAGGGATTAGAAAGCCATGACCGCGAGCAGTGTATCCAAGGATAGGACGTCGAGACTTACGAGATGGCGAACGGAGGTACCGCCCCTGATGCGTTACCGAACGAGACGAGCGAACCCTTCCTCTTGACCATCAACAGGTCGTCTTCGAACGTCGACTTGCCCACTCCATCAAAGACGACATCCACCCCCTGGCCACCGGGTGTGATCTCGAGCACTTTGGCGACGAGATCCTTCTCCTCCGAATAGTTGATAAGGAACTCGGCCCCATTCTTCTTTGCCAGGTCGAGTTTCTCCTGGGAAGAAGCGGTCGCGATTACATGTGCTCCGGTAGCTTTGAGCATCTGGCAAAGCAAGAGCCCGACCCCTCCCGCAGCGGCGTGGACGAGGACATATTCCCCAGCTTTCACCGGATGAGCTTCCCTGATCAAGCTCAACGCGGTGAGTCCTTGCAAGAACGAAGCGAGGGCGAGCTTGCCATCGAGACCGTCAGGGATCTTGTAAGTATGCAGAGCCGGTGCAGCGGTGTATTCGGCATATCCAGACCCGCCCATCCATACGACCCTGTCGCCCACCGAGAGGCCTTGTAAGGATTTCTCGTCCGAGCCGAGGGAGACGATCGTTCCGTACCCCTCTTTGCCGAGTATTTCGGGCTTTTTAGATGGGTAGAGACCGGTCCGGAAGTAGCTAGCAGGTATCAAAATGGCCAACATCAACGATAACTTTCGAGAATGATCCTCCATCATGCCGACCACTCACGTATCGATGTAGTTGAGTCCGGCCAACTCGTTCTTGACCAAGACTTCACCGGCACCAGGCTTGGGGACGGGCAAGTCGGTCTTGAACTCGAGCACCTCGGGACCTCCCACCTTTTCGACCAAGACTCCTCTCATGGTAGTAGGGATCTGAGTGGACGACATGCTTCGATATTGTTGTGACAATTGGTAGGTAAAGCGGATTGGCGAGTACCTGCTGGTGAACGACGGTGCGAGTCGGGGTTGAGCTAGTCGGATCGCGTATCGAGCCGTGACCGACATGGTAGGAATGAAAAGCTGAGAAGACTGGACTGACTGAGGATTGACTTTTGTATGAAACCTGCCGTGAGACTTGCTTACTTCCTTGCTCACTCTTGACCCTTTTGTAGTTTACCATGAGCCTCTACCCTCCGGACATATATATAACCCGGGGGTTGGTCGAGGATAGCGTGCTCTCTTCGGACGAGGCCGTTGTTGGTAATCCGAGCGAGCGAACGATGCCGTGACATGACGTGGCGCGATGGCGGCATCTCATCGGCTCGAACACGTTTCAGACGAAACTGTCGTACTGTCCGTCTTCCGACCTGGGTTGGGTTGCAGGAGCCGCCCCTATACACACAACTGACAACCCCCTCCCCTCCGGCCAACACGATCACGGGTGTCTGCTGGAGCTGAACGACCCAATGTATGCCACAACATCGCAAGGGCGTTTTATCAATCCTGGTATAGGAATTTCGTTTACGCCAGCTGCAGCTCATCCCTTTACTCGGTGTCGATAGCAAAGATGACCCTATTGAAAGACTAACAATTCGAACTTACCAGGAAAGTACGGTTTAAAAGTACGGTTTAATCTCAACGGCAATATACAAGGGGACTGTGGCAGGACACACAATCTATACAAAGCGGGGTTCTTACACCATGACGTTCAAGCTCCATCTCGCTTATCGGCACCCTTCTCCGCAGTGCAAATTGGGAAAAATATACTTTTCACCCTCGCGAACCCTCCTCTCTCCCACTATATCACCCATCTATAGCAGAGCTAGATGTTTTTTCTGATAGTTTTCGCAAATGCCTCTGTTCTCCTCGAGATCCTTCAACAATTGATATGTCGCTTCGTTCGCTTTACTTGAGAAGTCCTGAAGATGTCCGTTCTCTTCGAGTTCCTGCGCCTTTCTGTGATCGCTCTCCTTCATGTGTTCGAGAACATGATCCGCTAGCGTTGAGGTGAAGTCGAATCGTTGTTGGGGATCGCACACATTGGAAGCGCCCGCGAGCTCTTCAAACCACTCCATCAACCACTTGCGTATGGCTACCACGACTTCCTTCTTGTCAAACGCGAAACCGGCTTTCCTTTCGAAGACCTTGAGTCTATTGACCGATGTTTCTGCAACGAACACGCGGTCCTCATGTTCGATCTGCGTGTATGGATGCTCGTGAGCAGAGTTCTCGGGCGCTGTAGACTCGGCATCGAGACTATCTTGCTCAATCAGGAGAGTCTCCTGAATCCCTTCCTCACAACTGTAAATGGATCCTGCGTCGGCCAGTATCTGGGAGGGCTTCTTTGTTAGTGGTCGAACATCATGGTTTGTGAAAAGCTTAGACAGTCGAGGCTTACGTTAAAAGGAAATTTGCCTCCGTTTGGGTCATAGGTCGAGAACAGCGACGAGATCTCTATGTAATTCTTTGTCCCAGGGTGACGAAAGTAGATCGTGGGGAATTGTGTGATGGCTTGTGAGGCGACCGAGAGTCCGCGGTCATGGCTGGTAGGATCACGCGATATCGCGCGCAAAACGGTGTCGTGGCAAGAGGATACTCGATGGTCGAATCCAAGGATCGTAAAGTTGTCATCTCATTTCCTATAGCTGCCCAATCGATTACTCGAAGAAGCCTGAAACCGCCACGATGGTCATCTGACTAGATCTTGGTCAAAGGTGCGTCGCGTTTCAACCCGATGCTGTCATGGCGCGCCATTTTGCGTGCGCCAGCCGTCGTCAAAAGAGACGAGCCTTTTCATGTGCTTGTGGGATCGTGGGAAGGGTGCGCCTGGAATTGAGTCATGCCGTGAAGGACAATGGTAAAATCAAGCCGGCTACGAATATGTTTCGAAGGCGCACACGGATGCTCGCAGTTGCGGGATGAGGTTTTTGAGCCGACGCTCGAACGTCTTCATCCACAGGGAGATTCAAGTATGGCCGGTGTGGAGCATCAATCGCCACTGCTCGATTACGGGAACGAATATCACTTTATCTGTAGTGGTACCAAGCTTCCCTCGCCTTCTGAACGGTCCCAACCTATACCAGGTCCCGATATGCTGATCGTTTGTTCAGCCATCAGAGGCAGCACTGCGGAGCAGGCTCTCAAGGACATCGCAGAGTTCAACATGCAAATCCATGGTGTCCACAAGCTTCCCTTGGAAACGTCCTCTCTCTACCCACTTCGACCCCTACTCCTACTGCAAACCACCTTTACTTGTTCTGCAATTCGGGATTTTGTGGATTCGGAACATTGTGCAACGCTGGTGTTCGTCAAAGTGAGCCAGCTCTATTATCGTTTCACCGGTATGAGCTTTCGACTTAACGGTGTGCTGCCTCTCAGCTTGACAGTATCTCGAACGAACACCGCTGACATGTCAGCCGTATCTTGTTTCACGCTGCACGAACTCCAGCTTAGCGACAGTGATGCAATGCAATACGAAGAAACCAGCCGGAAGGTAACTGTCTTGATATCCCTTACTTGGCCGAGCTGATATCATGGATGTGGCGCGATGCGCTTCCTTTGTGACCCTGATGCGCAGGTCCTTGAGCCGCACCTTTGATTCGGCTCTTTCCTCTAGCGGGTTTGACGGTCTGACACCGTGCGTCTGTTCTTCTATGTGAGCCGAGGCGGACACGTATATAAGTGCCCTGACATGTCACAGCTGTGTGGCAATGGAGGATCGCCCTCCAGCCTTCCTGGTCGACGCCTTTGCCTATCACGCCGCATCTGAACGACGGTTCTGACCTGACAATCTTGCCACTCATACCGTGAGCGATATGGCAACCAAGACGTCCACGAAGGTAATCCAGAGACCCACACCCACCCAGCTGCGCCAGCCGATTATCACGCTGGTCCCAACTGGCGTGCTCGACCCAGATGCTGTCATTCAATGGGTCGGCAAGACCAGCAGGGCAGATGGTCTGACCAGTTTTCCCGAGCTAGAAAAAATGGGACCCGCCGTCAAGGTCAGCGAGGAGCAACCCGCCGCCAAGGTCATCAAGGGCGGTCCTCTCAAAGGGCTGAGCATCCAGGTGGAGTCGCCATTGCGTGGCCTGAGTATCTCGCTGCTGAGTAGCCCAAGCCTGACCGCAACTCGATCTACTCAAGCGGATTTGGACAGCCTCTCTACTGATCGTTCTGCTAGTACGGTCACCAGTCTTACAGCAGCACCTCAGTCGACTGCGAGTCCTTGACCCGCCCGCTTCGGCTGCTTCGCATGTTCTGCTCGATGCATCCCACCTACGAGCTTGCCGATTGTAGTCCGGTTCGTTATATTTTTGTATTCGGTTTTGCACATGTTTGTTTGGTATACATCGAAATAGTATAGAAAGGCCAAAGTAGCCTCGTTTACAAGACATTTTCGCGAGAGACAAAAGATCAGTCCTCCATAGGGCCCAGGTAATCGCCCTTGATCGACCCGATCGCAAACTATGCAACGAGGCAAGACGTCAACTCTCATCCTCGACGAACGCGCTTGTAGTGGCGAGCCGACTCACGAAGTCGCTCTGTTCCCCCCTAACACCGACGATCCTCAACCTGATCCGGCTTCCTCGTCGGATAGACTCGCCCGTATGCGTCGAGGTGAACGCGGGCGGGTTGGCCTCGGGCTGGAACTTGAAGTCCTCCGGCGTGTACTATCGAGATCGGAGGGTCGAGCATCAGCATCGGCTCAGGTCTGGCTATCGCAAAAAAGAAAAACGATAGAAGAAAAGGTCTCCTCCCGCCCGCTCGAGCTCGTCCGATCCCGGAATTACCCAAAACTACGCTTGTCAGGACATTTTAAAAGGATTCATACTACTACATTGAATCACCCAGTACGTTTGCATCATGCCCCCGAAAGGGTAAGATGTCCCTATGCTTTCTTGTCATCATTCAGAGGCGTGTTGTTTTGTTTTGTATTGCAACCCGGGATTCGAGGACGAGCGAGCGAAGCGGTGGAAAGGGGATTCAAGAAGAAAGAGACGGAAAAACGGCCCGCAACCACTCACATGCGTAGACACAAAGATCTGCATCGGTCCCAAGACGCAGAAGAATCCCAACTTTCCGACCTTTTCGACCTGACAGTCCACCACCTCGCCCTTGATGGGCTTCATCACCAGCGCTTGGTAATGGAGTGTGAACTCGGCTTCGCCGGTCCCTTGGATAACCTTGGAACCGGATTGAAGGGTCTTTAGGTTGTGGAGATCGGTTATGGCGATGATGTAACTGTGCAGTTGAAAATGTTGTTGTTGGATGTCAGTGAGGTTGTTTTGATACTAGGCAGAGCTGAAGGGAAAGGGAAGAGATGTCGGAGAACTAACCCATCCTGACCCGAAGTGACGCCCTCGACATCGGCATAGAGTTTCTGTAGGACGATCTCTGTGATGTTCGGTCCAAAGTAGGATGGATGAAGCTGCGAGACGGGGAGTTGTAACGTATGGAAGGAAGTTATGTCAGTCGATGTCATGGCGTGTAGAATGCAAAGGACGCCAGCACTCACAGAGATGTTATGTTCAAGGTCCTTCTACTCATCGACGTGATGCGCATGGTGACGACGGTCGGTTTACGCAGGGCGAGACATGGCGTTGCGGGGCACGATCATGATTTCGAGCAACGACGATACGAACGGAGGTTCGACGACGAGTGTAGGGAGGTGCAGGAGGGGAGGATACGTATTCGAATTCTCCGTCAGCCATTGTGATCTGGCTTGACAAGAAAATCGAGGACGGCGACGAGGTCTACCATCGTAAAAGATGGGGACATGGGGACGAGAGGACGATGGATACCAACCAGGAAGAACATGATGCTATGTTATGCTTTATGCCAGCCGGTGTATTATCGTACACACGAGCCCCGTCTTGACCCTTTCCCTTCTCTCTCCCTTTTGTATGGGTAGCCGGTCCTCGGTTCGGATTACTCAGTGAAGAGGTCCAGGGTCCTTCCGTGGTGACGAAGAGAGAGAGAGGCACAGGGAGGAGACGCGACGTAGCGGCTCTTTCTGGTCGTGATAATAGAAAAGAGGTCGAGATAGCTTCAAGGGCGACGAGGTGGGATGAGACAGGTCAAGGGAGTGAACTAGGTATATATACTTTTGTTGGAGAAGTGAGGATGTTCTGAGAGGGAGATGTCGATTTTTCGCTGGCAGGTTTTCGGGAGAGAGTGCAAGCGAGAGGGATGCGAGGTAACGCGCAGACGCGTGAGAAAGCGGAAACGACAAGCGAGACGAGCATGAGAGAACAAGGGAGAGTGATGGGAGTGATTCAACACTTCGAGAAGGTCGACTTTCCGGCTTCACCTTGTTTAATCGACTCTCACTGATCGCTTCAAACACACTCTTCCTCAACCTCACACCTCGCAACTCAACAAACGTATCAACTGAACCAACATGTCTGCCATGGATGTCGACAGTGAGCAGTTCGATTGATTGAATCTCTTTACACGCGCTTTGACAGTGCCGATTGCTGACCTGGCCCTTTTCATTCTACGACAGAGTCTCTCGATGAAGTACGTCCACTTCTTGCCACCACCCCCTCGATTCATTCTTCCCTACGCCTCCCTCCTCCGTAATTTCGTATTCTCTGGCTGGATCTTTGGTCGTTTGGGGTGACGCGGATGAGGGCGATCTGGTCTGGGACATCGGAGGCGGGGGGATCCATCGATTCGGCCTAGAGGCGTCGAGCTTCCCGCCTCCCGTGCATTGGGAGAGCTACGTTGGATGAGACAGAAAAGCGGAGGCAAGAGAATCTCGTCGTAACGAGACAACGAGATCATTCAGAACTCGGACAGGACCAGCGGATCAAGAAGGATCACGATCAGCTCCACGCGATACACTTTCGTCGGCTCGAACCGACTATGACCCCCGTAGACAACACATCCATCATCGATCGACGCCTAGCCTGCCTCGATTTATCAAACTCCGCAACTGGCATCCATTTTCTAACCTTCCCCCTGTTGGTTCACGCCTTTCCCGTCACCTCTTTTGCAGATCATCGCCACCCGACCCAAAGGTTCCCGAGGCCGAGGTTCCCGCCGAGGCACTTCCACTCCCCGTCCCGCCGCTTCTGCCCGTCCTCAGCAACAGGGACAGGCCTCGGGCGCTCGGGCCAAGTACGCCGGTGCGATCCCCGCCGGTCGACCCCAGCAGCAACAGTTGGGCGTGAACCCGTTGGTGCAACAGCAGAAGCAGGCGACGAGCGAGGCTCTCAAGGTCATCATCAGCAAGTTGCCTCTGGACGTCGAGGAGGAGAGCGTCAGGGTGAGTCCATTCATCTTGCACTGGCTCCTTTCCCATATTCGGAAGACACGCTAACGTGATTTTCGACGTGCTTCAGGAATTGATGACCACCACCGTCGGTCAAGTCAAGGTCGTCGAACTCGCTTACGACAACAAGGGCAAGTCCAAGGGTATCGCCACTGTCATCTTCAGGCAAAAGGGAAGCGCGCAGAAGGCTTTTGAACAGTGTACGTACAGGTCCTGCCTTGGCTGCTTGTCATCTGGTCACGTTATGGAGAGCTTACGATGATTCTGCATGTCGGATGTTTAATTGGGCGGCAGACAACAACCGGATGATCGACCAGAGTTAGTAGGCGTTTCTTCTTGATTGAATCTCTTTTCAGAATATGCTGCCCCGGGGCGAATACGAAGATGTCGCCGTCGCCGGATTGGCCGCCGTCGTCGTGTCTGGCAATCGACGTCGAGACGGCACTCGGTATTGCAAGGAAGACAATAGACAGCACGGCGTTTAGAGGCAAGATCAATGGCAAGGCAAGAGGCAAGAAAAGGCACAAGGCGAGACACAAAGCGAAACGGACGAGTCGTCGTGCGGGGTGGGCGATACCGCCTTGCGGTAGGGGTGACGATCATGGTGGGCTGATCGGCCTCGACTCGAAGAGGCTGGTGGACCATTTTGCCTGCGATGCGGATTCTCATTCGCCTGGCGGGAGGTATCGATCCTCCGCGACGAGGGCGGTTCTGGACGGGATCGAGTCACGATGTATCGCTTTGGACGCCGCGGTAGGCTCGGCGATGAGGCGAGCTCGATTCGTTTCCGTGCAAAGCCGGTTCTGCACATTGGCCGGTTGGCGATGACGCTCGAATTGGCGGTCACTGCCCTACCTCGACGTCGATCAGTATCGATGTCTTGCGCTCGCGCACCCGTTTGGACGACGGTCAAGGTCTACGGCATTCGATGCCTCTTACCAGCCCTTCGCATTAGGGATTTTGCACAAGCACGATCCCCGAAATCGAACCGAATCGTATCGACTCGACTTGCCCGTTTTCTCTCGGTTCGACGGCAGCGACGGCAACGGCGGGCAGGTCCGACATTATCTCTTGATCAGGTGGCTGACCCACGTTCCCATCCGGTCGTCTTCTTCCTTCACCTCAACTCTTCCAAATGCAACACCATCAATTCGTCAACCATTTTTTTCCACCCTCATCAACATTTATCACAACCACAACCACGACCCGACAATCCGCCATACTATCCTTCTACACCATCCTCCCAACCTTACAACTTTACCTTTCGCCAACATTATGAAATCCTCTCCGTCATCTGGAACCCAACTTCCCCTTTGCGCCTCGTTTGTAACTCTGCCATCATTTGCTGGACTCTGCCTCACGTGCTCTCCGCACACAGAGCGACCTCTCAAAGTCGAGGTCGTCGTTGACCCCTCGAAGGTCCCTCTCGCCGCCCGTGTTGCACCCAGGCCCGTGCCTGCTGCCGCACCCCCTGCTGCTGCTTCGCGAGGGTTCGTTGAAATCCCCTATTTGGAACGCTACAAGACATAAACTGAACTCTCGCCATGCCGTCTTTTACATTCAATAGCGCTGGTCCTATTCGACGTGGAGCTGCCCCTCGAGGAGGTGCTGCCAAGCGCGCTCCTAGGCCCAAGAAGACCGCCGAGGACTTGGACAAGGAGATGCTGGTGAGCTTTCAGTGATTTGACACCAGTGGATCGCAAAACTGATCGCCAATCGTACCGGCAGGAATACGCCGCGGCCGGAACCACTACTACCACGGCTTGAGATCGCCAACTCTTGTGACGTGACGATACCTTTCATCTCTCTGGTTCCGCTTGTTCGAAAAAATCCGACTTCGATCTCTCTTTGCGAACGAAATTGTATGATATCTGATTATTAAGGACCGGCTCAACTTGCACGCCCTTTCTGCACTTCTTGGTCCAACTCTGCATCATGATGCATGGAATCGTAATAACCCAGACGGCAAGCAGCAAGCACACCTGTGAAGCACATTATATAGATAGGTACAGTCCTTCCGTTGAACCTCCTGTATCGAGCCATTACCTCTGATCAGGCTGGGTGGGTGGTAGTCGTTGTGGTCACTGCGCGCAAATCGGTTTGTTAAGCTCGCAAGTCCGAAAAGTGCAAACAGTCTACGATGACTACGCACTCACGACATCGCCCGGAGTCGGGAGCGGCCTCGACTGTATCGCGCAAAGTGCAAATCAGTCTGCTGAGAGGGGATGCGTGTATCACTCAGATGCGACTTACTCCTCCTGGCGGTTTACCACCTTTCGCCGAAGGCACATTAGACGGAGCTTGACCAGGGTTGCCTGCGTAATCCGGATGCTTAGCATAAGGTTTGCGTGTTGGAGACCGTGGAAAGGCCAGCTCACCGATGGTCATGTTGGGGGGCAAGTTGTAGGACTGCCAAGCAGGCGGTACTGCCGGCTTGGGGGGCTCAGGCTAAAATTAAATCATGAAGAAGGCCAATGGTCAGCTCATGTCCCCGTGCTGCGTCGCAGGAGCGTGCTCACCTTGGGAGCTGGCGGGTTCGGCTTGGGCGCCGCAGCTTTAGGTAAGCCGATGCCTGGTCCTGGTCCTACTCCGTTACCCGTGGGAAAAGGCAAGACTGCCATTAAGTCTCCGTGTGATTGCCTTCCCTTCATCAGTAGAAGTTCCGCCAACTCGCTAGATGTGTTAACGATGTCAGTACATGGCACAGAAAAGCTGGCAAAGGCACTCACTAGTAGAGAGCCCTCCTAGTTTCTCGCAAGTCACCAACTTCCTTAAGGAGCGCGCGCACTTCGGACTAGTGGATGGGATTGCGGTCAGTCTAATGACGCCAATTTTTACTACCCATAGGGTAGAATGCTTACCGATAACGCCTTGGAGAAGTCGTCGAGACTGTAAACCAGATGGCATTAGCGCGAAATAACGCTGCCGGACCGCGCCACTGATCGCTTACTATCCGCTCAAATTGAAAGCGACCTGTTCTCGAGCCCATGCCTTGGCAGCCTGTTGCGTCTGCTGATGCTGGTTGGTGTTTTGAGCGACAAGATCGGCTGCCAAAGCTCGCAAGAAGGCCGTGAGATCGTCGTTGCGCTTCTTCAGGTAATCGATCACGGCCTGGTTTCCAGGCTTCTTGGCTTCTGTTTCCCGCCACTTCTTGTCCGCGTCCCTCTCAATGATCAGCTTGTCGATTGCCTCTACAGGTTGTTTACGTTCGATGACAACTTGATTAGTCAAGAGAGATGAAGAGACGATCGAAGCGCTTCCATGCGTACCTTGCCATTTCTTGTCCCTCTCGGTCTTGTCATTTCGACGCTTTTCTTTGGCTTTGGCGTCTTCAGCGAACGTTTCTTTCCACTTGGTATCGTGTGTGCCATGGTCATGCTGTGTTATGAAACGCGATTGTAAGGTGTATGTCAAGAATGTGGAGGGAGGTGTGACAAGGCGCTTACGAGAGTCTTCTTGATATCAGACAGAGCGTCTTGCTGCTCCTTATGACGGTCTGCCGCCAATTTCTGTGCTGCTTCGTGCTCCTTTTGTAGCCTCTCCTTTTCGAGCCGTTCTTGTTCTGGTCGAATGGAGCGGTAACGGCAATCGTAAACATCTGCATATCGAACACGAAATGAAACCCCTTTTCTTACCTGCTTTCTCTGCGTTTGCCTTGCTTTGTGCTAACAGAGTGTGATTTACGCTTTCAGTCAGAAACTCAACGTGTTATCCCGCCTGCCAGACTTACCGGCAATTCTGTCCCTTTCCGCAAGCGCAGCTTCAGGGCTGATGGACTGTGTCGCGCCACCGGGTGTTTGGCCCGGAACGACCGTTGGCTGCTTCGAACCAGCCCTTGGCTCGCCAGGACCGGTGCCGCTAGGGTGACCTGATGTACCTTGAGCTGTGGGTAGGCCCTTACGGACAGGAGGCATTGCGGTCGAGCCGTCATGCTGCGTGACACCGTCGGCTGGTACCGGTACCGTATGGCCGGCTGTGGCTGGATCGGACCCGGAGGGAACATTGGCAACCGTCTCAATGGGCTGACCTGGCTGCACTACCTTTGTAGGCGGGGGCGGCTTCTTGAGTACGTTGGGCTTGGCAGCGGGCTGGCCTGGGACAGCCTGTCCCTCCACGACATCAACCCCTCCTGGTACCGTATTGCCAGGCACATTCTGCTGAGTGGTAGGCTGCGGCAATTCTTGGATAATCGTGGGCTGGGGCGGAGGCTTCTTCAACACATTGGGCCTGTGTGCAGGGTCGCTCGCCGGGACATGAACCGGATCCACGGGCGCTACGTTGCCAGAAGAGGATCCTGGAGTGACATTTTGAAATGGGACGGTAGCAGGAACAGAGGCAGGGGTCTGCTGGACTGTAGAAGGTGGAGTCGGTTTTTGACTGACTGGAGGTCGTTGTTCGCTGATAGGTCGACTGGCGTCCACGGCTGAGGGTACATTCTGCATGCCGGACGAAGGAGGGCGAACAGGTGCGTCCAAAGCAGGAGCACCGCCCGACGAAGTGGCAGGTCGAACAGAGGGTGCGCCTCCGGTCGGCTGTCCAGATGTTGCGCTTGGGACGTTGTGATGAGCTCCCGACTGGGGAGCGTCGTGCGAGACTGTCGGTGCAGGCGTAGGCATTACTGGTCCTGGCGAGACCACTGGGCGTTCCCGGACAGGCTTCGCCGTCTGAGCAGGGATCGATTCCACTAGGCTGGGCTGCACGTTCGGCTGCGATACGGATCCTGGCGGGATCGTCTGAGGTATAACGGTACTCGGTGTCGCAGCCTGCATAGGAGGTTGAGTACTGGCTGGTCGACTTGGTACGTTTGCCGTAGTAGTCGCGGGAACCACGCCTGCGGGTTGTGTGACAGGAGCTGGCGTCTCAAATCGTACTCGGGGATCGTCTCCAGCTACTGGAGCAGAGGTAGACGGGGTGGTTGGTGGCTGCTTCTTCAACACGCCCGGCGGTCTTCGCGCCTCTTCTACAACAGGTACGTTGGCCGCGGATTGAGGGGCAGGTGGCGCTGAGACCGCGGGCGCTGTCGTTGGCGCGGGAGCCGCCATCGGATCACCCTCCTCAAAGACAGGGCGGGGAGGTGGTGGTTTCCGACTGGCAACGGATTGGGGCCTGCTTGTCGGATTCGCACTGAAACGGTATGTCAGTCTGGCTCTGTAGAGGTGTTGCCTTTTGTCTACAATCCACTTACTCTGATCCCGATGGAACGTTTCCTAGCGATGTTGGCTGGTCTTGCAAGGGCTGGGCCACAACGGTCGCTGGTCGGGACGTTGGCTGGTTTTGCACAGGTTGAGCCACCACGGTCGCCGGCCTGGAGGCTTGAGTCGGTACATTCGACGCAGGTTGGACGATCGGGCCTGGAGTGAGCTGGACGGGTACGTCCGGCACCACCACTGGCTTATCTCTGTCCAGGCCACCTGATGCAGGTTTGACGCTATGTCGCAGATGTTGTCAGCCCATACTGCCGATTGATACGCAACGAGTAGACACTCACTTAGAAGCCGTTGTCAAGGGAGGCGCAAACGAAGGGACTGGCTTAACTACCAGGCCACCGGAGGGAGCGTCTCCAACAACAGTAACAGCAGGCGGACCAGCTCCAACCGGTGTATGGGGTCTTGTGATAGGATCGTAGGCAGTGGCGACTGGCGGTCCTGGAGTGATGATAGTAGGAGGCGGTGGTGTCACTACAACTGTGGCTGGCGGAGGCGCAACAGAAGTGGGTATATTCCCAAGCTCTGTAGCAGCAACTCTTGACGGTCTACTACCACTTCCGTGCGAGGGCGGATCTTGCGCAACAGTAGTTGGTGGATGCACAGAATGGGGGTAACGGCCTCCGACATCATGCTCCTCAATCGTCGTCGTAACGATAGGATGTCCGGCGCTATCCTCTGCGACTGTTACAGTGGTCTTCGGTACATGAGTATCCGCTCGCGATCCTCTGCTACGTTTCGAAGGGGTCTTGACGATTTCGACAGTGTCGTGATGTATCACTACCGATCCCGATTAGCGCAGTCTGCATTTTATTTGCCTACCATCTAAACGCCAACTTACCTTCAGGAGCCAGGGTGGGCGGTTGCATGACGATTCGGTCTGTACCTGCGACGGAAGGTGGAATCACGGATGGTGGTGGATGTGCATCATGGAAAATCTCTGTAGTACGCTCCAAGGTATCAGGGTGGTCATGGCCGAGGCCGGTGACAGTCTCCTTTTCGATGATAGTTTCGTGCTGGGGAGCGCGGCCAGCTGCTACATCGCTGGAAGTTCTGTCGTATTCCCGAATGGTCTCCTTTTCCACTACAGGCGTCGAACCTGGACCACGAATGACCTGCTGCCAAATCAATCTTTAAAGTCAGCAACGTAAAACACTGAATGAGAGTTCCGACTTGCCTCGGTCACCGTTTCTTTAACGTGTTCAGGTGCAAAACGAACCGACGGAGCTGCTGCAGGAACAGACAATGGCTGCGATGGTACGATCGTCGGGAGAGATTCAACTACCGGTACCGCTGAAGATGGCGCCGGTCCCGTATGAATCTCCGTGATGCGGATGTTCTCGTCGTGATCGGATTTCGGTGGCAGAGGACCGGGACCCTGCTGAACCTCGGTTATCTTGATGGTCTCTTTGTCGCCAGGTTGAACATCGCTGGGCTGGTGAGTGATCTCAACTTCGGTAACCTTTCCGCGGTCGTCTCCGGCCATGTTCTGTAACAACAGGGCGACTATAGGCGGTGATGTTAGGTAACCGAGACTCAAGCTTATCGTTCGTGGGCCTCACCTTTCCTCTGTAAATCTCGCAGCATTGCGTCCTGTTCGGCGTCCTTGTCGACAACGAGAGGAATTGCTGGAAAAGCTTGAAACGAATGAGCTCTTTTGACTGTTTATAGGTTAAACGTTCTGTGCTTACGGGATCGAGGCACCGGACTCCCGTTTTCAGAGTGCTCGTGCACACTCATGATGGCAGCGGGAGGCGCTTGGATCGGCACATTCACCGAGACCGAAGTTTGAGCAGGAGGTTGAACAGGGGTTGGAGTAGTTGGCTGGGCAGGCGTCAAGATTTCGGGAACCTGATGAACCTTGACGTTCACGGGTGCGGTCTTGGGAGGAGGCACAGGTGCGGCTTCTTCTGGCGGAGGGATGATTTTGACCTCGGTCTGCGCGTTCAGTCCTCCTCGTGCGATCTGATCGCGAATCTTGCCGATGTCCTCGTGCAATGTCAAGAGCTCGTCGTAATGGTCTTTCCTATTCGAGTCCATGACTTCGCCTAGCTCGTGAAGATATCGGCCGATCTCGTTGGTTTGTTGGCCTTGAGCTTCCGCCAAGGCTTGCGCTTTGTCAATGGCATGATGTTGAGTCTGATCAAGATGCTCAACAGCGTCCTTGACCTCTTCAAGAGTGCCATCGGAGCTCTCGTCCTAAATCACAGCCGAACAAAGTCGATCAATATCTCCAAATATTCGACAGTACCGATAATACCTACGCTATAATCCGTATAGGAAACAGTACGAGAAGATCGGCTGAGCGGAGTGAGATCTCCCCGGGGTGGACGAGACGGGAAGAGAGGCCTCCGAGGCAAGCCGTACCCTCCCCCGGCTGCTCCAGGAGGAGGGTAACCAGGGCGGGGAAATACGTTCTACAGTGACACCTATTAGTATCGGAATCAAGAAATGTAAAGTTTAGATAGCTCACCGGCCCAAAGGGCCCGCCGAATCCAGGCAGGCCAGGAGGTACCCCTCCACGATACGGTCCCATATGAGGTCCTACTACGCCAGGAGGAAACATTGGCGGTGGGAAGCCTCGCCGGAAACTGCCAGGTATCCAAAAAGAAATTGTCAGGATCGGCACAATGCTAAACGCCCGGAGTCGCACTTACTAAGTGGTCGTCATGGGTTCTCGAGTACCTGCCAATCTCGAAGGCCGGGGCATCGGCAGTTGCATCGTTGGGGGAGGTCTGAAGGAGCTGGGCGCCATGTTCGACGGTCGACCGGGTAATACCGGAGATGGAATGTTCAGAGGTTCTGGCGCCGGTCCTGGGCGATGCGTTCTCGGTCGAGGAGGTGTTGGTGTACTGCTTTCAGGGGTTCTGGGCAGATCGTAAGCTTGACGATCGGGGATTGCAATAGGTCTCGGCGCTGGTACCGGGCGAATCTGGGGGCTTTCTGCTTGGGACATCTCATCCTGCTGGGCGTCAGCTTCGTAATCGTCCTCTTCATCGTCGTACGCAGGCTGGGCTTCTCCTTGTGGTCGTCGCAAGAAAGAGAGATCAGGAGGCGCAGCACGCTGACGATCCCGAGCGGGAGGGGGAGATCCATCCGGTAGATTCTGCAATTCCCACATCTCGTCCAATTCTCCGTCGATCCTCGGTGTGGTAACGAGCAGCGAGCTCGAGACTTGACTGGCTCGATCGCCAGCATGGGAAGGGCGGAAATTAGTAGCGAGACTGCCTGGTGGAGGCGGAGCACGCAGCCCGTCTTCATTGGAAAAGACAGAGGTATTCGTCTCGTCTGTGCTGAAACGGGAATGTGCGCTAGCGCTCCGATGCGGACTGTACGCGGATACTCGATCTTTCTGGTATCCAGCTTCGTCCAGGATCTCGGAATCGCCTGATCTGACCAGCAAGCGAAGTAATAGGTCCTCAATACGGTGCAGAGTAGGTACTCGACCTGTCATCTGATCTTTTTGCCAAGGAATCTGCTCCTCCAGTAGCTCTCGCAATTTCTGCTGCTCATCGAGGATCGCGTCACTCCGATCTAGAACCTCGTCCACCCCGTCCCTAATCTCGATGATGTTTCTGTTCAGCCCAGAGGAGGTTTCGGTCGGAGTGGTGGGAGCACTACTGCTGCTGCTGCTTCTGGAAGAGGAGCTCGATGAGGACGATAGTGAAGGGGAAGGTGGGGACTCCGCCGTTGTTGCAGTACGTATCGCGCTTGTCGCCTTTTTGCTATGGGTCCGAGGCTTCACGGCGAGATAGGACCCGATTCCTGCTACTTGCTCTTCGATACGGCTCAGCTGATTCCTGATACCCTCGGTAGGATCGTTGGCTTGTGGTTCCCCGTCATCAACGGGCGGCTGATATGATCAACCAGTCAGCACGTCTATGTACACGGTAGCTGATTATTGCGCCCACCTTCAAATCTGCCCTCACTGTTCGAGTTGACGAAGTTGTGGTCTGGCTTATTGACGAAGAGGTTCGGCTACTACTTGTAACGGAAGAGCTAGTCAGGGTGCTTCGACTAGCTGACGAGCTTTTCGATGTTCTCGAAGGCGGTTGGCTAACAGGAGGCACATAGACCGAGGAAGGTACGGACGAATCGTGAACGCTTTGCACTGTAGTCCTACTGGAAGTAAGTGAAGTGGCAGAGACACGATCGACAGCAGACGCAGCATGTGAGCCAGAAGATACCGGAGAAGATGGTTGTCCGCTGGTAGCCGAGATATACGACGCCTCTGTGCCCTGAGTCGCTGTAAAGTAATTCGTGGTTCGAGTATTCTGGCGAGGAGGAGCGATGCGCAAGGATTGTCGCGGTCCTAGAGGACCTCTTCTTCTTTCGCCCTGGGAAGCTGTCTGAAAGTCGTCCAGGACTGATTCTTCTTCTAACATGTCGAGGAAGCCGGTTTGATATGTCACAGCAGACACTGCAGACATCGTGTCCGATCGGTCACTCGCACGCCGATGGTTCGTAGGACGGATGGTCGCCTGACTGTCAATACCAGTGGCCGTTGAAGCGGGGGTGACATAGCTTCCGCGTGTGCTGAATTCCACAGGTGTTTCGAATTGACTAGCCTCACGAGACGGTGGCACTCTTCGGGCTCCTCGACGTCCGAGAGTCTGTTGCGAAAAGGCTGATCCGAAGACATCCGACCTGGCACTAAAGAAGTCTGGCGTTTGACCGGACATGGAGGCGGACGGTCCAATGTCTGTCTCAGTGAGCAAAGTGGTCGAAGGAGATAGCGGCGGAACACCTTGCGACATGCCCCTCGCTGTGAGAAAGGAAGGCGACTGCCTTGCAGCGGGAGGTAGATGGGGCGAGACGTCCCCCTGCCAGGCGTGGTGCATCGAATCCAAACCGATCTCCAGATCCGCCTCGGAAGCGATCCTTCGTAGCATCGATCCCGAACGTCCTGTCAATCGCTTGCTGGTGCCACGCGTAAGAGCCATCATGTTTCCTTCAGAGTCGTGAATGTGCCCGTCGTCCATCGCTCGAGAGTTGCGGTAACCGTTGTGCTGAGCCTCTCGTGCATCGGCAGGTTCTTCTAGTCGTGTCGTTCTCGACCCTGCATCCGAAGAGCCCAAAGCAGATCCATTCTCTAACGCGTTTGACCGGTCTGGTCCGTGCTCAAGTACATCCCTGAGGCCTCAAGACGAGTCAGTAGCCGATCCCATTCGTCTCGTTATCGAAGTATCTCACCATATAGCCGATACCCATCGAACGCGGTCTCTAGCACTGCTACTACCTAGCCTCTCCAGTCCATCTTCGTAGATCTGTATTCGGCACGGTCAGCGCCTCGGTCGCGTTGTGTCGCGCGAAATTTGTCTTACCATCTGAAACGGGTAAAGAGTTCCTGCTAGGGTTGGGTCGGGATGATTCCGGGCGGCGATACTTCCGATATCGTCCCGGGCGCTGTGATGATTTGGGCTCGGTACCGATCGAACCTCTGTTGGCAGTATTCGAGTCAGCTCTGTTGGTAATAGCATACACAGACGCATACATACCCTGACAATGAGTGAGATCGAGGGTCACCACCCCTCGACTTCCGCGCGAGATTTCAGGGATCCAGCTCAAGACCAGGCGGTCCTCGAACAGTTCGGCATCGCACTTGATCCAGGTATAAGGTTCGCCTCCGTGGACGTTTAGATACCACAACTCGCCGATCCGACGAGGCTACGATGGTGCGAGGAAACAAAGCCATTCAGCTGCCGTTGTGTAAACAGCACTCCGCTCGGTACTGGCTCACTTCGGATGTCATTTCGGTATAGGTGCTGACCACCTGTCCTCGCGGCTTTCTTGGCGCCTCGTCGGCTATATCTCGTATCAGCGGAAGAGGTTTCTCGATCCCGATATCCCGCGAAGACGTCGGGGCTTGGTAAGCTATCGGACTCCGCGGACCTTCATAAGGAGGGGCGGGCGAATCCGTCCCAGCTTGTCGACGCCGGGTGCTCTTTCTCCTGATCGTAACGAACGCATCGTCGAACATGTGTTTGTCTCGTATGATCCTGTCGTCATCGTCGGTTTGGCCTGCGATCAGTTCGGGATTGGGAGTGGGGGGCACGCCTCCAGACTGAAGGTGATCCGTAGGACCTGATCGAGAATGCGGCAAGACCCTTCCTCTCCAGGCCGCGACAACGTTCCTTACACTTCTCAAGGGCGATGAAGACCCCTTGCGCAAGTTTGACAACACGCCCGGTTCGGGAAGCGCAGTGACCGCGACTGGGAGTTCGGCAGCGAGTGTAGTTTCAGGTACAGGCCGAGGGGGGAGAGATCCACTACCAGGATAAGCCGGGACTACCGGTCGGCTTTGCAGCAATTCATCTTGTTGTTGAACCTCCGGAACGCTGGCTCCTCGAACATGGCCCAGACCAGTGCT
The DNA here is from genome assembly GCF_021052385.1 of Filobasidium floriforme. Lineage (NCBI taxonomy): Eukaryota > Fungi > Basidiomycota > Tremellomycetes > Filobasidiales > Filobasidiaceae > Filobasidium > Filobasidium floriforme. Next base: position 826,326 of record NW_025763622.1, on the reverse strand, counting down.
CGGGCCAGGAGCAGAAGGGCTTCCGCCAGCGCTTTCGAAAAACTTGATCAGGTTCGAAGCTTTCGCTGGGGTTCGCGGCTCGATGGAAGGAGCAGGGTTGTAGAATGCCGATGGCGGTAGACCTTCGATGGGCGGTACCAGAGGTAACGGTTTACCTATCATTCCGAGCGAGGTGCGTGTTAGTGACTCGATATCTCACTTCGCCTGTTGCACCGCGCTGAATGTATCGCTTACCTAGAGGTTCCACGCTGACCCCACTGCTACTCCAACTCTTCGTCCTCTCGGTTCTCTCTTCCACAGGAGTCAACAGTTCCCTCCTCGGCCCTTCGATCCCCATGTTTTCGAGATGCCGGGCGACATATGGATCTCTCACCCAGCTCCTCGCCGGCTTAGGGTACGGGTTGTTCAGAGTCGGAGTGACCGGTTCTCGAGGGGTCAAGTTCAACGCTCTCGGGGTCCGGACCAGATCCTCCACTTCCTCCTCTTCTGCTTCCTCTTCTTCCGGGTCTGCCCTGGTCGACGGGGCGAGCCTCGACCCGGCAGGGGAAGATGGAAGCGGTACGTTCCTTGCCGAAACGGACCCAGCACCGCCTCCGAACCCGTTCGAGTTTGAATTCGAGTGCGAATTTCTCTCGCTCTCCGTCGTATCCAACAGACTCCCTATGGAGGTCGAATCTCCAGATCGGGTAGATCCTATCGATCTAAAGGCCTTTTCCAATTTCCTTCCCGCTTCGCTGGGGGTATAGTCCATACTCGTACCGGAGATGGATTCCGCGTCATCGTGCACTGAAGAGTTGGAGACCGATGCTGCGCTCCGAGTTCGCGGTGGGAGAGGAGGAGGCATACGTGGCGTGTTCAAAGGACGGGTCACGGGGAGCGAAAAGGTGGAAGTCGGTCTAGACGTCACGGGAGAGGAGATAGACTCCTCCGTTGGTCTTCGAGGAGGAAGAGTCGGCCTTATTCTAGGTCCGAACATGTCCTTCGAAGGACTCGTCTCTCGTGTCGGGTCACTCTTTCCCCCAGATTCTTCTCTAGGCGGTGTAGAACGTGGCCTGACGATCTTTTCCCCTACTGGCGTCCCGACCTCCCCTCCCCGTTCTTCCGGTCTGAAGGAGCGTCGTAATGGTGAATCCCTACTCCCGATCAATCTCGACCTGGTCGGCGTGTCCGTCCCAGTTGCAGGAATCCCAAAGGCAGACCCTTCCCCAGCTCTTCGAAAGTTGAACCGGTCCGAGAGGTTTGTATTCGATTCCGCCTTTCTCAACAGCCCGCTCCCACTGCCGAATGCCGTACGGGGTGGGGAGAAGAGGCTCATCCTGGCTGGGTCTAGTTTGGGGACACCCGTTCCTGCTCCCAGACCGTCTGAGCGAGGTCGTAAAGCTTCGGCAGACCGACGAGTAGAGAGGAACCGCGGACGAGGAGGCTGCAGGGTGGCCGTCGCATCACTCGTGCTCGCGTTCGTGTCGTCCGGTTCAGACGGGGCGGTGTAGAACGAATCCCTACTGACTGTCCCTTCTTCTCCCAGAGACCGTGCTTGATTGTTTGTCTGTTCTTCGGCTGCTTCAGCGGCGTCAGACAGACGGGATAACATCTTCTCCACATCATCGATCACCGCCTGCGTCCGGACACCAAAGGGGGAACCTCCTGGTGACGTCCCTTCGGCGTGGCCACGTAATCCTGGAGAACCCGTATTGTCGTTACTAGTACCACTCGGTGGGATCTGCGACCAACGACGTGGGACGGGGGAGAGCGGCTGGAGAGGCCGTTGGTGGGCTCCTGTCGACGACGTGTCGGACATGCTGATAGGCGAGGATACGGTCAAGTTGGCATAGTTGTGGTCATCAAGAAGGAGCTAGTTCGAGTGTGAGTGTCGATGGTTGTTGGCGTGGGACTTTGTCGAAGAGAATGGCCGATATGGCGATGTGGTGACTTGTTGTCGAGGGTTGATTGTGGAAGCGATCGACCTCGAAATCTCTCACCCTCTCGCCCCTTCTCATACTTTCACGTTGGCCGTTGACGCGACACGCGACGTCAACGATGTCGCTGAGATTTGTTTACATCTGATGGGGAAGAAACCGAAGAGGGATTGATGGGATTGATGGGATCATCAACGAAGGCAGAGCATGGAGAAGGAATAGTAATCGTCGAGAATGATTGATCGATTCGCGCGTCGAAACCCTGGCTGAAACGCGGAAGGAGAAACCTGGCATTTGGCAGGGAGAGCGCGAGAAGGAGGAGGGTAAAGCTTCCATTTTACCGACGCGGATCATCGAAGCTTTCTTTTTGGCTTCGGGACGGCGACGATCAGGAGTTCCCACGCTTTTCACGTTGGACATCTCGCTCCGAACAGCTCGAATAGGGGGGAGTCGATTGTGTCAGGTGAGGTGCCATGCGGTCCCCGAAGAATGAGGAGCCAGTGCGCTGGATCCAGGTGAGAAAGCGTTTTGACCGTGGTCCGGCGATACGGAGGGGGTCGTGAGAACTTGCAACCTCGTTGATACTAGCATCTAGGTATCGATGGCTGCAAACAGAAGACTCAACGCGGCCCAGAAAGTAGGAGAACCTTCCATTGCCTGAATTGGCTGCCCCAATCCCGTAGCTATGCCTGACTGCCGTAACGCAACGAGCGAATCAGCGGTGAACAAAATCACGTGATTTGATATGAGTTGTTTACTTTGTGTGACGTCATCTCTTCGGGGACCTTGTGCTTTCTCATGTCATCGTCGACCTCGAGCAGGTTTGAAGTGACCCAGATCGTGTCAAAGCTGCAATTCGCACAGGTAGGACCAGCGTTCAGGACACGATAGCACCATGTCCTCCTTACTATCTTCGGTGGCCAGCCACATCCCCACGGTCGCGTCCAAATCCACCTCGGACCCAACCACTTCCAACCCGCTCGACAACCTCCCTACACCCCCGACCTTGTCGCCCGAGCTCCGTCTGCTGGTCGGTCTCGCCTGTACTTCGGCTTCCACCAGTAATCCGATCCTCCCTCATTTACCTCCTATCACTCGAGAATGGTGGATCCGCGTGGGAAAAGAATGGGCAAAGTCGGTCATCAAGATGATCAAGATGGACCAAGCGGGTCTGCCTGGCGTCGTGGGCGCAGAACAGGTCCATGCGGCGGCCAAGGATTATTTCAAGGACATGCCCGATAAGGAGAGGGAGACCGATTACACGAGTGTGATCGAGACTTTGGTGATCGCTTCGATCTTTACGCCGCCGACAGACTCGGAAAAGGTCGCCAAGGTAGAGACATCAGCCTCGAGCTTTACGGGGAATGAGAGGCAGGGAGAGAAACAGGCCGTTCCTACTTTATCTTATACCCCCTCGGCAAGACAATTGATACACACCACCCTCGACCTCTTATCCATACCTATCCCTTCCCATTTGGCTCCAGTTGAACAGAAACTATCCAGGTCGCTCTTCAAGACGCTGCAGCAAGTCTCTGAACGTCAGAACCAGGAAGAAGTCGCTCGGTCCCGGGAAAGACAAGCTGAAGGATGGGGTGGCAAGACAGGGAGATGGTTGGCTACCGGTGCAGGAGTTGTTGTCGGAGGAGTTGCCCTCGGGATCACCGGTGGACTAGCCGCACCCGCGATCGCGGCTCTGATACCAGGGTTCATGACCTTTGGGCTTTTAACGACCGCAACTGCGCCCGTGGTATTGGGTAGTATCTTTGGGGTGACCGCTGGAGGTCTGACAGGGAAGCGAGTTAGGGAGAGATGGAGGGGAGTGGACGAGTTTGAATTTGTCGACGTCAAGTTCGGGTCGAAGCAGATCGATGAGGTCGCTCCCGTCTCACCGAACCCGGCTGAGGGAGACTCAGCATCACGCGAGACGGAACCCGAGCCGGAGGAGGATGTCGATGAAGAGACGCTCATCGAGTCGATCAAGAAGAAATACGCGGCATTGCCAGACGCTTTCCGGATGAGCAAGCAGCCTGACGTTTCGAACGCTCTTGTCGGATCGCCTGCTCGGACAGGTTCGACCCCTGCTCGGACTTCTATCGAAAGCACCAGGGACATCGAGGACAGGACTTCGAGGATCAGTTTGGACGATCCGGCAGAGAGGGAGAAGAGGGCGGAAGACGATGCGAGATTATTGGAAGGCCGGGCGCCTAGCTTGATCGTGAGTGATACGACCAGCCACACAAAGAGGAAGAGAGTATGGGGATCTTCGTGCTGACAACGAGAGAGGATTCAGGCTACCATCGTCGTACCCGGTCTCCTCATCAAATCCCCCACCGAAGCGCTCACAGCCTGGCAATCGCAAATCGTACCCAACTCGCCCTTCTTCTCAGACGGCCGGGACATTTACGTTCTCAAATACGAGACTCGGCATATGCTTGCGACCGGCAAGGCCATCAACAGTTTCGTCACGGGGAAACTCAAGGGATACCTGAAGAAACAGGTCATCAAGCGGACTGCTTTAAACGCTTACTTCGCTGCTGTGGCCCTGCCTATGTGAGCGAGAGAAACCGACATCCCGCACCAGCCTTCCAGATGACTGACAATTTTTCTTCGATCGGTGATTGTAGGTCGGTCTATAGCATGGCTTCGATGTACACGGATAACGTGTGGATTCAGAGTCAGGACAAGGCGATCAAAGCAGGACGTCTGCTTGGGGAAGTCTTGGAAAAGCGGGTTCAGGGGCAACGTCCCGTAGTCCTGGTAAGCGCCGTGTCGAGAAGTACGATAACTTCCCTTGCTGATCTCTTTGCCTTCATGATAGATCGGCCAGAGTCTGGGAGCTTTGACGGTGTTCCACGCTTTGCTCTACCTGAGCTCTCGATCGAATGGCGCCGCCCGGCCCGAGATTGTCGAATCTGCCTTCCTCATCTCGTTGCCCTCCGCTCCGACTGACGCAGAGTGGGCCAAGTGTCGCCGAGTCGTGGCCAGGCGGTTCGTGAACGCTTGGTGCGAGAAGGATTTTGTCTTGGCATCCGTCGTTAGGTGAGTAAAGTCGGCTCTCGGCCTGCAAACAACATGCTCAACTGAAATTGTTTCAGGTTGCACGAGGTGGTCTCGCGCGCGGTCACACTTTCAAACGGGGTGCACGTAGCGGGTCTTCGTCGGGTCGAGCAGGCTGGTGTGGAAGATGTCGACATTTCAAATGTCGTGGACGGTCATCTGGATCTGCAGAAGAAGATGCCCGAGATCCTGAAGGTACTGGAGGTAGACGCTTGAGGCAACTTCATGGGTTCCCTTGGTATGCATTATCTGTACGTTTTAGTGATTGACATGACGCGTAACAAAGTATAGGAATACGCTTTTCTTTTTCTGTTGATTTTTCTATACAAATTACTGCAACAGGCAGCGGCGAGGTATCAACTGCGAATCATCTTAGACTTCGCAGCTGACCAGGCGTCGGGCAGCAATGACAGGTGCTGACATCCCCATTTCTTCTTCAGATCGTATGCAAGATCGATGGCATGCAGACGCGATCTCAAACAGTCCATCCACTGTTTGTGAAGGTCCACCACTGCCCACTTTGCTTCCAGCTTGCCTTGCTCAGCGTATTCTGTCAGAGTGCGGGAGAAAGGCTCAAATTTTTTAGCCAAGAATGTCAGATATCCAAAGCTCAGAAACTGGCCCAAACCAGGGTCATTGGTCAGACGATCGTGGAAGTCGGCGATTAGCTTTGGCAGCTCATCGCCGCTCTCCAATATGTTTGATAACCTGAAAAGGTACGGTCTACAAGCTGTGACGAATTCCTTCAAGCCGTTGAGCTTCGATGTTTTGTCCGAGATCCGGATGGCCCCATCCAATCGGACTTCGACAGGAGGTTGTCTCTCCCGGCTTGATATGCGGACCCAGAAGACTATCCCATGATTTTGGCGGACACGCGCGTCTGACATGACCGTTACGTTGTCCAGGTTGACATTGAGATCCATTTTCGGCTTGGATTTAGTTCGAGCTCTCGACGATCGGCTCGATGGTGGCTGGGTCGTTAAGGACGATGTCGACGCTGTCGTCAGCATGCTGGTAGGAACCCTGGCGGCGAGCGCAGGAGTTGAACGCCGCTCCCAGTCGGAAGACGACCACTCATTGCATAAGAATGGCTGACTCAATGACATCGAGTGCGAGGGGACCTCGGGCACGCATGGCCACCACTGCGCAGCACCTAACGCTGGTATCGGAACCGGGGCCATCGATGGCTGCCCGTTACAAAGACCGGGACCTGAAACCTGATCGACCGTTGTCGTCATACCTGTGTTAGCGACGAACGCAGCCCCTGCTGGTACGGACCCCGATCTGACATCCTTGCCATGTTGTGTCCCGATTCCTGCGACATGACATCAGCGCCAACACCTGGATTCAAGATCTGGCCGGACGAGCAGGGGTATGCCGAGCCGTGCATCAGGCTACTGTCGAGCTGTGTGCTGGAGCTCGGATTCGACATCACCGGCGACACGCCAGGAAACATCCCTGATTTGCCGTAGACGCTACTCTGGAGGGATCGCCAGCGATTGGAGTGGTCAAAGCCTGTGGAAATGTGACTGCTCATGGTAGAGGAGTCTTCAGTTGTACCATACCATTCAACAGATACCCCGGAGGTACCTTGGCCCCATCGATCGGGAGTCAAGGCGTTGTTGAATCCTCCACTGCTTAAGCTCTGCTGATCAGACATGGAATAGGCATGCGCATGCCCTGAAAGCGAGCCCTTGAAGCTGGGTGAGTAGTGATCAGACGCATCCCAAGAGTTTGATGCGGATCTCTTCCTTCTGGACGATACCATGTGACGTGACGCTGACTAAGTAATGCTCCTGAAGGTTGGGAGGTGTATATGAGAACAGACTGGTTGATCGTGGCGATATGTGATTTATCTAGCTCGGAGCAGTTGTAGGCGGAATATATCGTTCAATCTCCCCACTTCCCCTTCGCCCCCAATTGCAAGACCTATCAGATAGTATCTCTTTCGTCATCTCGTCGTCCTTTGTCAACTATGACGGATGGGGAAATGGCGCATTATGTGCGTCATGTGACTACATGCTGATGCACCTTGACCCAGAGCATTGCGCCATCGAGGATATAAGTGATATTGCGAAAGTTTACAGGCGCGCAACGCGTCCTGCTTGGATTGACGTCGTAAGGAAGCACCTAGCGCTGGATCTCGCATTGTTGTGACATGAATTTTCAGCCTTTATACAGTTTCTCTACTTTACATGTCTTAGGGATAAAACCGTGATGTTGACAGCTAATCCCGGACTTCAGGCCGTAAAATCATTTCATGGACATTCCACTTTGCCTGGAGCTCAAACGCCATATCGATAACCAAAAGATACTGGCCTAACCGCAACATCGTGTCCTTGTGATCCCTGATGATTGTCCACCCTTTATGCAATGTATCGGGTCTGTCCTTCTCCTCCTCGTGATCACGGAACGATTGGTGCATGGCATCGAAACACTTTCGTAGGTCCCGAAGGTAAGCGGCGCTAAGGAAATTACTGAACTCAGCACTGCTGAGCTGGTCATCAAACTTCTTGATCTGCTTTGGAAGCTCATTATCACGGGGCAGAATTTGCGCCATTCTCGGGAGGTATGGAGCGATCTTCTGGAGAGAGTCCTTGAGCTTGGCAAGATTGATAACGTGCATGTGCTGCCGGAACTTGTCAAATGTGACTTCCACCGTTTGCTGTCTTGTGCGGCTTGTGATACGGATCCATCTCTTGTAGGGGTAATACGGCCGGTTCTCAGGATTCGCGTCTTCCAGAATGACCTGAAGATCACCCTTTCCGATCAAGTCAGCGGCCGATAGAGCCCACCAAGGATCGGAAAGGGATGTCAAGAAGGCGGACGGAACGTTCGATTCTTGTGGGATCGATGCGAAAGAGTTCTGCTGACTCATAGCGGGGTGCGTTTCCAACATCCTTGAGGGCCACTCCTGTTGGGCATCCAGGAGCATTGGGGCGGGGTGGGTGATATCATCCCAGTAAGGTAAACCTGCTGAAGAATGTGGATCAAAGGTAGGTCCAGGTGGACAGAACTGGACTGCGCTCTCTTGATTTCGCATTACCGATAGGTTGTCGAACATCGGTCCTGTTTCGATGCCATGCTCAATTCCATGGAATGGGTCCAGCATGATCGGAGGCTGACCACTATGCAAACCTCCCAATTGAACATTTGGACCATAAACGTGGTGTAGATCATTGCTCGGCAGTACACGAGGGACTGCAGCAGGAACCATTCCTTCAGACTGGCTCACTTCGAGACCTTCGTATAGATCTGAGCTGATCACTGTTGATGGACGATAGTAGGCAGGCGCGAAAGCTTCTGTCTCGGGTCCTCCCGTGAATGCATCTGAGATCGGCTCGAAGAAGGATGGCATCGGACCCTGATCGACGACGGTATTCAAAGTCGTATCATGTGGTAGAAAACTAGGCAAGTGTAGTGGCTGCGTGCCGGCCTGGACGGACGAATCGCCCGTCGCATGGGAGGCAAAAGCTGAGACGAAGGAATGCGGTGATTTCGAGCGACTCAGATGCGTCGGGTATTGTTGTTGGAAAAAGTAGTGGCTAAGATCAGTCTCTGTTAATGGAGGCGATTCAGGCCGGTCCATGCTGAGCAAACGGATCGTGTTCCCATGATAGGGCTAGGGGGTCATCCTCTGGCGGCAACTTGAACCACAGAGCTAGGTTCAGAGAGGCGGGAATATATAGTATTACTAGTTTCTTTCACCCATGAGATGGGCGTCAGGTGTTTCCGTGTTTTGTGTTATTAGCGTTTTCATAAGTCGCGTCAGTTATGCCAATTTTCACTAAGTCCATTATTCAATTCTAGAGCCGGCCCTGGGCAAAAATGGATAAAAAGGCAATCGTTATAAGAACAATTGCATAAGTACAAATACAATGATCGAGAACAAAACACACAAACAGAAACATAAAAGAGACCACAAACTACTAAGACTAATACAACTCAACCATCCGACTATATACTACGTTCTTAACCTTCCGTTCCAATCCATATCTAGAATCCTCCAGCAGTACCGTTAATCTTCCAGGATGAGTTGCTCTTGAAAATGCAACATATAGTTGACCGTGTCCAAAGACCGGTGATGAAAGGTCAATCCCTACATTATCAAGAGACTGGCCTTGCGCCTATAATCCACATCAATTCAATCAGCTCTCAACTTTACGTCTTCAATGCACTCGATGTAACTTACTTTGTTAATTGTCAAAGCAAATGCCAACCTGACTGGAAACTGTAATCTCCGGAACGGGACAGGTAAGGTCTTGGTCACGGTGTCCAAGGCTATCCGAGGGATTAATACTGTCTTTCCACGATGATCACCCATTAAGATCCTGGCTTGAAGACACCTTCGTCCAACTTGCAAGAGTAGCAAGCGAGTCCCATTGCAAAGGCCTGCCGCAGCATCAAGGTTCCTCAAAAGAATGATAGGCGCGCCGACCTTCAACCGAAGATCATGCAACGGCAGGCCTGGAATTGTAAGGGAGTTCAAATACTCCGGTGGGAATCCTAATCCGTCGGCCAATTCCTCTCCATCCGTTATTACACAGTCAGCACTCCTCAAACTATGTTCGTTGCCTGGCAGCAGATCCAATACTGCTTGGTTGGCAGCATCAACTGAGTCATTCCGTGCTGCTAAGATGGCCCGCCCGCCAAAGTAATCTGACTGCTGGTCAAGGCTTTGACCTCCAATTTGAGCCACTTGAGGGAATATGTTGCTGATTAGCGCTGGAAGACCTTGAGTTGGGCTCAAAGTCCTTATGTACTGTGGCAACTCGACATGTCCCTCTTCGGTATTTAGTTGCCCTCGTCCAAGCTGCTTGAGCCAATCTGCATATTGAGTCATCATGACCCGCTCCTCCGGTAATAGTCCTTGTGATTGTAATCTCATGTTAGTCTCCAATCGGAGGACACTAACAGCGTTCCAAAGCGTGCTTGAGGGTAGTGTAGCACCAACAATTTCCCCTTCGGTAGCATTAGGTATGATGGGCAGAGTCTGAGCCCAGTCGCCTCCAAAGACGGTTGTAACACCGCCAAAAGGCCTTGGATCATCCCGCAAATCCTGTAATGATCGAGAGACAGCTTCGGCTGTATAGCGATGCTGCATAGGCGCTTCATCCCAGATTATCAGCGAAGCTTGTTTAAACAGTTCTGCTAGTTCACCCTGTTTGCTGATTGATAGCACCGTGTCGCTTCCACATTCAAGAGGAATCTTGAAGCGAGAATGAGCCGTCCGTCCACCTCGAAGTAGTAGCGCTGCAATACCTGAGCTAGCGACTGCCAGGGCTATTCCGTGATTCTGCCTGACACCCGCTAACATTGAATTCTCCACAAATGTCTTTCCCGTTCCACCTGGACCCTGTAAGAAGAATAGCCCGGATTCCCCCTCAACAGCTGTCATAACTGCATCATAAGCAGAACGCTGATCCAGATTGAATGCGGCAAGGGCGAAATCTGTTGCGGCCTGCATTTCAACTTGGTTATAGCTCAATTCCTCCTGAACCAATCTTCCCGCTTCATCAAAGACCGCCTCAGGTGAAGGAACGGGTAATCCCAACTCGGCCAAAGTTTTGTCATGGCGGGAAAAGACTTTCTGCAAGTCCAATAAGCAGAAATCCTTGATCTGCACATCATTAGGATTTGCAATGTGGAACCGGTTGATGAGTTGATGGCGACAGTCGTCTGTAAGACTTGCGAAATGCCTTTCAAAGAGAGCTCCGACTTCTGCTGGTGAATTGTGTAGAACGATCATGGCAAATAGATGGCGCAATTGACTGCCAGTTTGAAAGGTTGCTGCTTCCGTTAAGCAGATATCGAACTCTTCGTCCGATTCCAAGAGACCTCTGGCTATGCAAGCGGCTTTGAATGTGGGATGAATGACCCCATCAAACGTTCTGAGATGTTCCCAAGACTTAGGGCTATGCACTGTGTTTAAGAGGATCCTAAGGTAATACCTTTCGCCCTCCCGAGGTTGAGCAAAGTAAACTCTTCCAATAGAGTAATCTCGCTGGCGTGCCTTCCATTGTTTTTTACCTACATCCCAAACCAAGTGTTCTGGCGCCAGAGGATAAGTAATATTGGCGGTGGTATCAGGGTTGGCAGCGCAGTATTCAAAGAACTTGGTCAGCATGGTACCGGATAGCATGGCGCCATCTTGCATCTAACAACTCAATATGGAATCAGTCTCACAACTTTAGTAATGTATTCAAATCATATAGACTGACTTGAGGTATTCCCGCTTCAGGCTGAAATAGGACTTGCTGTTGATTCGGCAAGTGGACTTGTAATCGCATGACTGGTGGAGAATGCTTATGCATGTTATTACTGAGCAGCCGCCACATGGCTTCAGGTGGTGAGACATAGCGGCTGTCAACATATTCCCTCGTTTCATCCCTTGGCTGAGGTTCCTCTACGGGTCCCATTGTGACGGTAATCCGATCATGCCCTTTGTAGACATATTTGTAGATGTATTTTACGCAATGGATTCCTGTTGTTACCTCGACGTTGATATGACAGTTGAAACGTCTGCTGAGGTAAGGGCTATAGGGCACAACAGTGTCGTTGCGTAGTTCAAATTCCCTACCGCCTGCCATGGTCCGTTTAACAGATCTTCCGTTGTTGCGCCGTCGGTAATGAGGGTATCCGTCCTCGGCCATAAGAGTCTCGTCCCGGAAACTCTTTGGGTACTTTTTAGTACATTTTCCATCTTTCATGCAAGGTGCTGAAGGATATTCCAGGCCACACGGACCGTGTAACATGCAAGAGGCCACTACTGCGTGTCCTACGGGATCCGTCTCAGGGTCAGGTAATTCGGCACAGACCAACCTATCAACATCTTCCGTGGTCCTTGGACGGTCTGTTTGATCCATAATGAGAAGAGTGTGCGCATGCGGCAGGCCGCGCTTTTGAAACTCAATCACTTGCACATATCCAATGCACCTTCCCAATACGCCTTGCTTCAAGATCTCTTGATTGATTGCGTCCAGTTTCAGGGCAAAGACCCTGGCAACCAAATCAGGTCGGTCGGTAGCTGTCTGACCTGGTAACAGTTCCCGTTGTATTTCCTCCCACCGAGAATTACAAGTGATAGTAATGAAGAGGCTAGGTGCACCTAATTTACGCACCAACGCCATTGCATCCTGAAAGAGTTGAGCCATGTGACGATTACCACCAACGAATGAGGATGGCAGGATGACCTGCCGGCCAATATGTTCAGCAGATAAGCCAGTGTTGACCGCGTCTGCTAAACCTTGATAGGTTTCTGCTCGAATAGTTGCTTGATTTGTCCGAACAAAACGTAGTCGGTTGGCCTCAACCGTAACCCACATGTCCAGGGTATATTCCTGAAACAGTCTGCCCATATAGAAAAGCACTCCCGTTTGTTGAAGTCGTGTGTGAATGTGCCATTGAAAGAACTGCAGCTGGCTGACACGGGTCGAACCTCCCCGTCCCCGTTGGTCGCGTCCGGTAATCACTTCACCTTCTGAATCTTCACCTCGAATAGCGTCTCCAGCAGTTTGATTGGCAGCGAAAGGAATTCCATCATGCCATCCATCTTCACCGCGGAGGTGAATTAGAGGGTAACGCAATGGGAAATACATGCGGCTCAGTTCATTCAATCGTTTGAGGAATCCACCCTTGTATTGGATCACAATATCTCTGCCGTATCCTGCAGATTCATCGTCGTTGGGCATGACCAAGGCGACTTCACTGATGGTGGGCAAGTTGTAGCGCCGCACATCAGTTCCTTCCTTCTGTACAGCTCGGAGCCTGAAGGCTAGTGCGTCTGGCTGAGCCTGATACCGATCAGCGGCACTTTTGAAGGTCCGAGCGTAAGGATTATTGGTATTAAGCCATGATTGTAATTGCCTGATGATTTCCTGCTGTATTCCCGTTCCACCGAAATGATCCATCCGCTGTGTGACTGCAGAGTCATCATCCAAAGTATAGATCTGAGCAAAGCGCGCCGGCTGTTGAGGATCTGGTAAGATCGAGCCAATTTTGTGTACTAACTCTCCGCTGATGCGAAGATTATAGATCCCCTGCGGTCCCCAAGTAGTGGCGTCTGCGTTGATCCCTAGCGATGTGAAGGACAGGACGTTATTGATGTGCCTCAGGTTCTCTATGAAAGCGTTCGACTGAGGATGATCCCTCTTGAGCAATGAGTCAAGTAAAGGGAAGTCGACATTGACACCGATCGATGGTAAGATCACTTTTCCCGATGTGCAGCAGTTGCCAAATTTTGGATTTCGTTTGCTTGATCTGGTGAGGCGTTCCTCGCTGAAGTGTAGAGCATGGCAATGAGGACATTCCACCTCAATACTGCCCAAAGAATGTGATTCATGATTGCCTGCATTCAGTTGCTCAAGCTTGGTGCGATAGTTTCCGTCATCGTGCTGCGCCGCAAGCTCGCGCTCCTCTGCTCGACGCCTTTGCTGACCTTCTGCCCTGTTGGAAGTATTAACAGGCTCATTGAGTTGATTAACTCTTGCTCGTTCCCTTTCCCTGCGACGTTGTTGCCCAAGTTCACGATTCGCAGTTTGGCGCGCTAATCGTTCCTCTGCACTTTCTGCAAGGGCAGCAGAGCGGCTGATACGTTTAGGTGGCATGATGAAGTAGTATATGAGCTGGGACCTGCTCAAGTAAGTGTTGTATAGTGTCTAGTCGAATGTCACCACCGATAGTAATGATAATGTGGCTACAGCGTTTATTTTGTTGTTTCGTTGATTGCGACGTGTTTCACTAATGTGTGATGTCTGAGCCTCAAGGCCAAGTGTTTAATTGGTAGCCGTGGCTATAGGTGAGTTGATAATAGTAATGGCTAATGGCAGTGGTGTTTGCTAATGTACCGTTGGCTGTGTTGTTCGGCAATGTCGTCGTTTTCGCTTATATCGACGTTTTTCGGCTATTAGACCATATAGGGAAGTGTACTATTGCACTTTCTTCCCTATAGGGTTGCAGGGCTGAGGTCCGACGCGACCCAAATACCATTAATCCATAAAAATTAATTTTATATGACATTTTTATAAAACATTTTTACATGGGCTCAGGCTCGTTTTCGACCCAACTGCAACTTTGCCAGCCAAATCGTCTTGATATTGGGTCAAGTTTTGTAACAGTGTTTCGAAACATTTATCGTAGACTCTGCACAACACTCATGAACTGAACATGGATGTAACAACAGCACCAATGCCATTAACGTGTCATAATCGTGAAATGAGCAACTTGCAAACATTAATGACAAACATCGTCATAAATGCTCAGGTTTGTTCAACGTCAGTGCAAAAGCATCAGAAAACAGTTTGAATCCCCTTACAACATATACATGTCCTTATTAGCAAAATTGCGTCGCTGTCAGAATTTTTTAATAATCAAAATGCGCTAATTCAAAAACCAAAATGCGCAAAATGCACCACAAAGGGCAAAAAGGAATTCTCATGTCAGATTTGAACCCAGAACCTGAGGGGTCTGTTACCGGGTAGGCCATGCGCAGGTTGTCTCCATACAACTTGTCTTTTCCGTCCTTTATTATATATATAATTGATGATCGGACAGATAAGCGATTAGCCCGACTCCGACACCTTGTCATCCTTTATGGTGCTTGGATCATGACCGCCAGAAGGTGCCGACTTCAGGCGCAACTGTTCGTAGACCTGGCCCCATCAAACTCCAGCTCCAAATATCCAGGTCGACCGATCATGCCGATCAAGCGCGCGCGCCTCTTTCTCTTTCTCGGCCGCGGCTTCCGATGACTATGACGAATCGATCAAGTCGACTTCTGCCTCTACGAAGTCTCGAGGTCGTCGTCGATGTGATCTCTCTGAAAAACGCTTAGCACAACCATCATGCAGCAAGTCATCTCTGACAGCAGTACAGCTCTCATCTCTCGTCGCCAGCAACTGAAGGCCGCCGGAGAAAGTAGGCGGCTCCTCGTCGGTATCACTGGAGGACCTGGGAGTGGGAAATCCGAGTTGGCCCTGGCGATATGCCGAGAAGTGAACCGTGTCAGCGGGCAAGAGATCTGCCGGGTCGTAGGGATGGACGGATGGCACTTCTCTCGTGCAGAGCTGGACAAGTTCCCGGTAAGTCGAGCTCGTAGCTGAACCGGAAGTTGCAAGCTGACAGCCGTCACTCTTTCCTTAGGATCCGGTCGATGCTCATCAACGCCGAGGTGCACACGATACGTTCGACGCAGTTGCGTATCATAACTTTGTCCGCAGACTACGTGGCAGTTCTGGGGGCGATACGATCCGAGCACCATCCTTTTCTCACTCGCTCAAGGATCCAGTAGCGGACGACATCGTCATCGGTCCGGAACATCAGATCGTCCTGATCGAGGGTCTCTACGTTGCGCTGGATGTCGAGCCATGGGCGAGTGCAGCGCGGTTATTAGATGAACGATGGGTCATCTTGTTGCACGAGCAATTGGCCGAGGAAAGGATATGGAGGAGACACGTCGCTTCGGGAATATGTGACGATGAGAGCACTGCAAGGTCTCGGGCGGTGAACAACGATATACCCAGTAAGCGAGACGAGCTCAAGTCACACCCGCATTCTGTCTCTGACTGACGCTCGAAACGATTCACCTTTCTCAGATGGAAGATTCCTCCTGTCGAGACTAGTCGACACGACCCGTGTCATAGAGTCTGTCGAGGACCCAGTACTCGCACCCAACCTCAACGTCCCTATATCTGCACCAGCACCGAGGAAATCAATACCTGAATCAGCCGCGAACAATCCGGCACTCGTAATAGCCTCGCCTTTTTTCCGGCACGAGATCATCGACAAGGTCATCAGCCAAACTCCCGGAACGGACATGAAGACCACGTTAGCCCTCCTCGCCAGTAAGGTTCGTCTGTGTGAAGATGACCTCGCTGCTACCGCTACCTCCTCAAAATACGACAAGCCTCGCAGCATCGAAAAGCTGCTGGAAGCCAGGATGGCTTACGCGACCTGTTTGATGGAGGACGTCCAGATAGGCAAGGCCGAAGCCGAAGCGCTCAAGCTGCTCGAGTTCGGAAAGGGTATCGAGAGGCAGAACGGCGAGACCGAGTACCCGCATTGGACGATTCAGGTTGCGAGGAAGACTCAGGTGTATGCACTCGATCTGCTCAGAGAGATCGACGAGTCGCTGGGAAAGCAAGGACGAATGAAGAGATGGGACGAGCAGAAGGCCAAACTGCTCGAGCGCACGACGAGGCAAGAGGCATCATCTTCGTGAAATTATCAAGCTTCGCCAGGGGGACAGTAGAGCCCATTTTTAGCATAGACAGATATTATAAGTTTACGTGTATTATCAATGGTTGTAGCGTCAACCAAGGGTATCCGGATTCATGCTAAACATGGCGTTCCATATCGAGTCGTCCCATACCGGTCCAGTGGCGCCTTCTGGGCAGAGTGCGTTCCTGTAAAGCGTCATATGTCAGCAAGACATCCGAGTCAGCTCGTTCAGCATGGCATCACGACTGACCAGTATCGCATGACGTCTAGAGCATCGTTCGGGAAGATCGCCTGGCCATTTTGGGCGCCGGGATTCAGAAGCCAGTTATCGGTCGGTGTGATGCTGGTCTGCTCTCTGATCGGGAAGCTTGCCGTCGCGAACGTCACATTCTCCAATATAGCAGCCAATGCTGTACCGGCCTGATCAAGCGAAAAGACCCGACGTCAGTCTTGGTATGCAGACTCGACTTGTGGTGCATAGCATACCGTCTTCATCGCTTTGAGTTGCCGGAACCAAGTGGCAGTGGCGAGAATGGTCCTTAATTTGCCAAATCAATCAGCTCGATTGAGAAGGAAACGCCCTGGCTCGCTATCAGCGACTCACCCTCGCCACGCTTCGGCTTCGACGTGTGCCGGCTCGCCAACCAGCGAAAGCAACAAGGTCAAGCTGCTCTGATGAGATAGGTACATACAGTACCACTCTTCGGCCCGAGTGGAACCTCGGAGTTGAGCCACCCTGATATACTCGCCCATCTCGCTCAAATTCTCAGCGGCCAAAGAACGACAGATACTGCGGAACGAAGAGAAGGTAGACTTAGATGCAGAATTAACACTCCGGGGGGACGCGACAGACTCACGAGATAGCATCCACTATGGCCGGGTTCAGATGCTTCTCCTTGATTTGGTCAAAAGCCGCAGCCAGCAAGATCGGCCGGAACAAGGTCGCTCGCCAATCTCGAAGCCTCCACAGCAACACGTGCCGCGAGAAGTTGTTTCGAACGGGACCCGTGGGGTAGGTGATGTAGCTTGGCAGCTCCCCGATGACCTGCAAAATCATGCGATCGTACTGCTTGATCTGATCCAACGAGGGCGCCGGCTGAAGCTGAAGGATCGAGGTGTGCACGATCGTCGTTGCTCGAGCCAGCTTGCTGTGCGCTATCAAGGTAGAGTAGAGCGTCTCGCGTGCCACGCCGGGCGGGAGTCTTTCCGACGAGGATGTCAAGTCCTGCATTAATGGCGATATCAGGGCTTGCATTACCGCTTTGCTCAGTCTTGTCTGACTCACCTCGTCGTCAATGTTGCTGGGTAGAGGAATCTGTGATAGATTGACACCACAGAGACCACTGGGCCTGCCAAAGGTCTGCGATGAGAGGATCTACATCAGGATGGTATCAGTGAAACTCTGCCTTGAGCCTGGAGCTTACCTTGGAACAACCAGACTCAAGGAGCGCGATGGACCACCAGACTCGTTTTCGCATCTCGGCTTCGAGGGGTGACATCTTGGCGTGATTGTCATGCACATGGAGGCCCTGCACTCGCGTCGGGAAGCTCAATCAGAAAGGCGATTCCTGAAGCATATGAATAAGGCTTAGCCGACTCACAATACCGATAGCCATCCTGACAGCCGCTCCCCTGTCACAAAAGAGCACACCGTTAATTAGCGAACGATACTTTGCTATGCACTGCATAATTCGACTCACAGGCACAGGTACCCTGCATTCGGCTTGTCGTTCCTCTGCAAGTAATTCGCCAAGATAGCGATAGCCTGTACGAGCTCGACGCTACCGCTCTCCATGATATCATTGTTCAGGATGGCTCGGGCGATGTCGCAGTATGTCTGACCGTGAAAGTCCGATTCTTGGGCGACGCTATCGAGAGCGCCCATGGCAAAGATCTGCGAGGTCGAGACGACCGAGAAAGTCTCAGAAACGATCATGGCGACTGTTGTCGAGATGCTCACCATGTAGATCAAGGCGAGGTAACTATCGTTCTTGGGAAACGGGATCTTTCCCGTCAACGTCGCCCGGACCGTTGGTTCATGAACCATCGGCGTGATCCCATCTAGCATCCGCAAAAAGCACAATCGACTCGGGTCAGCTCTCTCAAGTGCGGAGTTGATCTTCAAGACAGCCACAGGGCCAACGACTCACGGAAATATTCAAAGTAGCTGTCTACGAACGGCATGTACTCTTCCTTTGGCGGCAACGTCCTCGCCCGTGCAACTATCTCGGCGTTGCTCAGTCCCGCGTTATCAGGCACATCGACCGTACCAGGCGAACCCGGTCGACTACCAGACTTGTTGACCGGGTCGAGCCGATCGACATCCAGTCCCAAGGCCGTCCCGTTCGACCCTTTCGGCCCATCCCCAGATCCCTCGATGGGTCCAGGTCCACCGCCCATTCCCGGTCCCGGCATGGTGTTCTCCACATCGATAAAGATCCCTCCTCTCTCCTTGCACAACTTTAGAATCGCGTTCAAGAACGTCACCCCGCTCGACAGTCCCAGGTAAGACGACCCGCTGCCTCCTTTCCGAGTGAACGAGCCTGTTCCATCTAGGTTCTTGTCGATCTGAGGGTCGGGGTGTGTGCTCTGATTCTGAGCCCATTCGGCTGTGCGTGGGGAAGGAGGTGCTGTAGACGGCGCGGTGGTCGGGAGGGAGACGCCAAGGTTGAGCGGGAGCGAGGTATTCGAAGGGAGAGGAGTGGGGAGGGAAATACTGGACGGGTGGAGGTAATTGGGGATCGGGACCGGGGGATCGAGGAGGACATTCGGATGCTGGGAATGCAGCCCCGAGGCCGAGCCCGATCCGTTGTTGAGATTGGGGTCTATACGGTTGCCCGGTAATTGATGTGGCAGCGGTGGAGGGACCATCAACGTCCCCCCACCCAGACCTTCCACGATCCTCGCTCTCATTCCCCTCCCCCTCGCTCCCTGATCCTTCATGACGATCCTCTCCAAGACCTCTGGATCCATCCCCATTCCCTCCCCATCCTCCCCCCTAGGCTCCCCCGTCAACCCAGCCCACAGCCTCTCCCACCTATCCAACTTTTCCTCGAGCTCCGTCATCCGCTTCCTGGTGAGACTGCTCCGGACGATGGTCCGAATGAACCGACATTCGCCGACCCGGTCATCAGCCTTACATCGTTGACAGACCGGGTGAGTCCCATCGCACCCGATCTTGCGGAGACGACAAGGTTCGCAAGCCTTGATCAGGCGAGGTTTCTTGGACAATGAGGAAGATGAGGCGGTCGGCGAGTGCGGACCAGACTGGGGGCCACGGTCTGTCGAGTTGGGGCCATCGTCATCCGAGGTAGACGTAGCGTGCCCGGAACCCCGACGAGAGGAAGAGGCGGTAGGTGGGTCGATGGAGGGGTGGTATAGAGGCACGTTGTTACCCGCCGGATGATTACGGGATGGACCGAGGCTCGAGGCGTTTCCTGATGGGTACCCCGGAGCTCGTTGCTGCTGCAATTGTTGTTGTTGCTGTTGTTGCAGGTACATGGCGTGCTCGTCGGACAGCGAACTCCGTTTACGTTTGACGGCGTTGAACATCTCTTCCTGGAAAGCGATGGAGCGCTGTCGATTACGCTGTTGCTGCTGAGCGTCGGATACGTTTCCGCTGCCTCCGACGGAGGATTCTCGAGAGCTAAACGAGCTGATGTTCGGGTGTGGGTATTGCTGTGAGTGCTGCTGATACGGCATGTCTTGACGACCGAGGTTGAGGTTGAAATTGTTCTGATGGACATCTTGGTGCGAGTTGTTGAATCGATCCTCCTGGATGAACCTGTGCGACCCGTTCGAGTAGTTCCCATTGTTGTACTGGTTTGGCATGCCTCCATTCCCATTGCCGATGCTACTTGTACTACCGTTACTGTTGATGGTGTTGTGGTTATCGAGGTAGGGCGACGATGTCACGCCGCTTTGAGCGAGCATGGACGTTGCAGGAAACGTCAACGAGGATCGTCGGTCGACTCCGCCGCCGTGTTGCTGTTGATGATGATCGCCCGGGATCTGCGGCGAGTACGGGGGAGTATGATATGGATACATGGTTTTGTCGTCGAAAGTGATCGAACGTTGTCCCTTCCATCCGATGAAGAGTGGTGTGCTATCCCTGATTGTCGATGTTGGTAGTCGATGTTCAACTCATATCGAAATCGAATCAAATCGTCGTCACCTCCGTAAACGCTCCAAGCGATAGAACCGGGAAAAGTCACCGAGGGACACACGCCCAGGGAGAGGCACGTGCACTCACGTGATCGATCCTGAAAGGGGGAGGTGGCGTGAGGTGGAAGAGATCCGGCCGCGGCAAAAGAAGAAATGGAACGGTGGCGTTCTTTACGTGATGACCGAAGGGACGACGGGATAGGGCGACGCGCTTTCAAAAGCGATCACATCTCGCGTTTCATGTTCATCATCACCGCGATCACGCCGATCGTCGATGAGAGTCTCTTTCATCAGCTCTCGTTGCGACTTTCCAAAGATCCAATCAGCCAGCAGCCAGGCTTCGATGATCGCCTCGTATGCTATTCCAATCTGATCAGCCTCCACGAAAACCTCATCATCGCCACTCAAAAGTGACTAGGACACTGCTTTCTCATTGCTATCCTATATTTGACGCTCGACGGAGCTGAACACGTTCTGCGTCTGTGAACCATGTCCGTCGCCGCCCCTCGGGAAGCCGACCTCAACAAGGGATGGAAACGAGGTCCAGAAAACTTTGCTTTCGCAGACTCTGATTCTGACGATGACGATGACAACGAGACGGGAGACGGGAATGTCGAGCAAGGAAATAGAGCTGGAGGAGGCAAGATATACGAAAAGACTTTGATGCAAGAGGCAAGTCGGATCGCAACGTTTTGACCCCTATCTCATCGATCTCGGTTCATACCTAATACCTCCACATCAGTTGTCTATCGTTTCTCTTCGCTTCTATCGTTTCTATCGTTTCTACTTTGATTCCTGATCCTAGAAACTCGACGGTCTGAAGAACACGTTCGATACTAACATCAATTTCTTCTTTTCACGTGTCTCCTTCAGTTGGACCTCTCAACCCGGGAGGACCCCGCCAAACCTCCTCCTCCCGTAAAAGTATCCAAGAGACGCAAGCTAGACACAAAGACCGGCACAAAGGCGTCCAACGGTACGAACACCGGGAATGCTTCAAAGCTCAACAACAACCGTAGCAACGGCAATCCACGCGGATGGCAAAGCAACTTGCCTTTTGTGCCCCTGACTCGACCACAAGCCGCATCGGATTCAAGGTCGACGACCAAATCACCATCGGGTCCGATGGACCTAGGACGGACTGATCTGGATAATTCCGGAGTTGCGGGGCCGTCAAGCTCGTCGAGCCTCAATTCGAACTCGACGTGGAACTCGAATCCGAACGGGATGCAGAAGAAGGGGAAGATGAAGGTCCTGGGGCCTAATCATAATACCACAGGTAAGTATCGAGCCATCAAAATCAGTGGGCATCAAAGTACGTTATACGATCTGATATTATGTTATGCGGGATCGTTTCGCTTCATCTCTGGGAAAAAGGAACGAGGAAGACGAGCATCCAACAAAAGATCTCTAGCTTCGCTACCCCTATCCCCCACGCTCCCGCTTTACCTATCCACGATTCGAAGAACAAGAACAGCATGACTAGCAAGACCTCCGATCGCGTTGATAAGGGAAAGGTGCCAGCAGTGCAAGATGCTGGCGGAGCGGGTTCAGGTGCGAGGACAGCTGGAGGCACGAAAGTTACGGATGCCGGCAGTGGTATCACATTTGGGACGTTACGTGAGTGCCTGCCGTCTTCGCCTTTTCGCATCTTTATGCTTCTCGGCGCTCTACCCGGAGATCCGGTCAAGAAGAAGAGGACACTGACTGTAAACTCGAAATGTTATCTATCTTAGCAAACCTGAAGACGGACGCTGCCAAGAAATTCCCCATCGTCATGGGCTTCGAACGACAAAAGACCCTCCCGACGAGACAACCTGCGTCTGCGCTTATCGAGTCTCGTCAAAGGCAAACGGGAAGTTCTGCTACCCTAACCGCGGGAAAGGAAGCGAGAAGCGAGAGTGAAGGAGAGGTCGTTTATATCGGTCATGCGGGGAGACGAAACGGGATGGCTACAAGTGGTCGCGAAACGGCGGGAATAGACGGTCCGACCGGATCGCAAAAGTTGCAGAGGTACAAGCTCGACATGGCCGGAGTGCAAGATCAGACGGCGGGGATTGTGCAGGGAGACGGTCGGGGCCCGGCGTCGGTGGACGAATATCCTGAGGATCAACCGGGTCCGATCTTTGAAACGGTGGAAGACCACGGGAATGCAGCTCCGAGCGCTCACCATATGGACGATTTACGGGAAACTCATCTCGATGAAGCGAGAGGTTGTTCGACGGCTTTCGAGGACATGCAGGTGTCACACAACGACATATATGAAACCCGCCGCATCATTGGGAAGAGAACGCCAATCATCCCCAGGCTCCAAAGCAAAACACCTTCAAATTTTGTCCATGACCTCGAAGCGGAAGGCTTTTATGACCCGCAACCAAATCTTAGAAACCCCTTACCATCTCGTTCCGCCTACAAGAGCCCGCATCATTCCACTCCCAAGCCCACTGCATATCCCGCGACCCCGCGTAGGACAATTGAGCAACATCGCCAGCTTCTGCAAGAGGTGCCTTCTGCTCGACCGGCAGTCCCTGATCATCTCATCGCTCGTCGCGCTTTCGAGGCGGCGAAGGTGAAGAACGGGTCGGAGGAGGAAACTGGAACGGGGACAAGTTACGTTGACGATGAAGAGTTCGGTACGTCCAGCCGCAGTTGGTAGTCACGATCAAACACTGACAATACGTCATGGCATCCAGCTTCAATTGATGAAACCTGGACTACACTTCCCTCGCGGCGATCAAATTCCCTTTCGAAATCGAGCGTACCGATCAAGACCGCCGCCAAGTTCAGCCTTCCTGGTGGTCTTTTCGGAAAGAAGAATCGTCAACCGAATCCAACCCTATTTAGCGGTCCTGCGAACCCCCCTCCTCGTTCGAATGTCCACAAACGATCGTCCAACCTGCCCGGCACTACATCCATTCAGGCTACAACGCGCAAGATCACCATGTTTCACCCGAGCCCCAGACCTGACGCTTTTCAAGAGACGCCTAGCTCACCGAGCCCGTCTCCATCGTTCACGGTCCGACCTTTGCACGCTCAGTATGTGGCCAGCACTATCGAACCCGAAACATCGTTAGGCGAGCTTCCTTTAACGACCCGAATCTCTGCCGTCTTACTTCAGCCGACTTACCTGAATCCTCTCGAACCTGGTCACCTGCGAGTCGATCTCGACTCACTGAAAACCGGATACGCAGATGTGAGGCGCCGCATCGCCGAATCACATCGTGCTTATGCGCGACAACCCGAACTGCCGAACGCGACCGAGGGATACATTGCGACACTATGAAGGACGGAAACTGCTTCATCATTATATTTCATCTTCATTAGCTTACCACATCCAGGAAGATTACAACCAATCTATCGAAAGCTATTTTTAGCACATCACTTGCTCCCTCATTGAGCGCTGCGCAATTGTGCCCTTAACCGGGTCACCTCGCTCTGCAGCGAGTTTAACTCGTCAAGTAGCTGTATTCGCTGAGTTTGCTCACTGTAGTGATGATTGACTGTCAATGACTATACACATCGAGCCAGATATAGATGCGACGTACCGTGCTCTTTCATCGTCTACCCGCTCATCCGAAGCTTTGAGCTGTTTTCGGAGACTCTCTATCTCCCTCTCTAACCTGGCATGCGCTACGCGCTTCTCTTGTTCCATCTCGTCGGCCAGCGTCAACGCCCGTTGAGACAGGATATCGTTGGCTTCTCCCAAGCGTTCTACGTGCTCTTGGTGAGCCGCGAGCTGCTTTTCGAGCTGTTGGTTAGCGCGTCTGGTCTCGAGGACCGCTTCTCGCGCTTCAGACAGCTGTGCTAAACTGCTCATCGCATCATAGAATGTCAGATCAGGCTGAGAGTTTTTTGGTAGTGGTAGAGCTCTAGCTTACAGCTCGGAGCTACCTTCAACGCCAGCAGCTTGCTTCAGGCGCGATTCTAGCATGTCCACTTGCCTATGGTGCAACACGCGCAAGTTCAATATGGCAAACAGAACCGCCTGTTGATAAATCGCGCTCACCTTTGATACGTCTTCAAGTTGGCTTGACCCTCTTCCACAAGCCGTTGCGCCCTAAGCGCGTTGCTCTTCAGCAATTCGCGCTCTTTTCCAGATCGGACCACTCTCTCAACCAGGATTTGACCATCTTCCATCATCAACTTGATTTTGCCAACGATATCTTGAGGACCCGAATAGCGCTCCTCGTTCGGGTGCGGGGAGGAGCTATAGAGCAACCTCAACGCCTCATAGTCGATATCGACCGACGGCGAAACAACCTGATCTTTAAGCTTGTTCGTATTCCTGTCAATTAGCCCGGTTTGCAAGCGAGTGTGAGTAACTGGGAGCAGCGCCCAGATTTGTTCCATCAAGGCGTCTTGAGAGTCTAATTCCCTTCTCAAGGTTTCGATCTTTGCCGCATTATCGTTCGAAGCGGTAATCACAGGGGTGGCTGTCTTTTGCCGTTGTAAAGCGGTCTCGGTCTCGTTCAAAGCCTTTCTAAGGCTCGAGTTTTCGTTCTCCAGAATCATCAGCCTATCCGTCTGGGACTGACAACAGCAGAGAAAACGATCTTCAATTGCTATTTCGAATGGGTTTCGTTACTAGTGCTCACTCTTATCTTGGTCTCCAGCTGTTCGGTCTGTTTGACGCGCACAGTCTCCTCATCCAAAGAACGCCCACCCATCTCGTCGACCTTGGCTCTGAAACCATCCCGTTCTTTAGCCAGTCTAGCCATCTCATCCTCGAACCCTAGGCTGATTTCCCGCATTTCCTCCTTCAGGACTTTGAGTTCCTCATCACGGTCTTTGACGGTGTTCATCAATTTCTTGATACCGTCGGAGATATCTATGACGTTCTCGACCTGTGCGACACCCAAAGCTTGTGCCGCACTAATCTTGGCGGTCTCCCACATGTTCGCCTTCATCTTCCCGTCCTCGGCAGACTCCTTTAATTTCACCTTCTCCTCCGCCCAGCGATCCCGTTCTTCTTTCGCGTGGACAAGTTCGCTCTCCAGTTCTTTCACTCGGCTGCCAGCTTCCGTATCCATCCCGTTGAGCATCTTTTCCAGCTCTTCCCCTCTTCTCCGCTGTTGGCCGATCTCGGCTTCGAGCACAGCACCCTCTTTTCGCTTCATCTTGACCTCTTCTTCTAGGTCCGCCAATGCCCCCTCAAGATCCGAGATTTTCGCATCACGGGCATTGAGCTCAATTTTGAGCATACGGGCTTCTTCCTCGTGTTCCCGAATCCTCTTGCTCCCATTTTCAAGCTGCTGTTGCGCGTTGTCCAGCTTGCTCTCTAGGATCTCCGCCTGTCTGGCAACATCCCTGAGCCCTGCCAGCTCTTCCACCTCCTGAGCCGCTTGCATTGCCCGACCCTCTGCTGATTTCACGACAAATTCCAGACGTCGAACTTCCCATGCCATCACACCCGCCCAATGCTCCATCAGTCTGCGGCGAAGGCCTGACTCTCGATCCCGCAAAACCATCATTTCCTGTTTGGAAACGTTTTCCTCAACTCGAGTCACCTTTTTCAGCTTCGAGCACCAAGACTTACCTTTTCAGCGTCAGCGGCTTTCTGCTCTGCCACTTCGACACTCTCTACCGTCTGCTTTGACATTCTCTTGTTTCCGACGTTCAACTTCGCCAGCGTCTTAGCCGCCGTCAAGATCTTTTGCTCTCTCTGATGCTTGGCGACTTGGCTCGCTAGCCGGGAGCTCAACATGTTCAGCTCCTTCTTCCACTCCTCGACCTCTTCCCATCGGTAAACTGGCATGCCCTGACAGTCCATCGCCGCTTGCCCTGCTAGCAGGGTCATCAGCAGCTCGTTGGGATCTCGATGGAAGCCCGCATCAGACGTTGCAGAAGGCGGTTGAGGTAACTGAGCGGCTCTCGACGTTGTTCGTCGATGACCGCTCTGCCCTGTTCGACTGCCTACACGAGAGGGTCCTCCTACAGCTCCATTCGGCGAGGGAAGCCCTTGTATACCTGCAGGATCGGTCCTACCAGGCTGTGGAGTTTCATAAAAAGAACGTTGAGAGGCCGCACGGTCAAGCGTTACTGGCCCAGGCCGACCATCGCTCGGCATCTGAGGCATCTGAGGCGAGTGACCGAGCGTAGCCCCATGAGAGGGTGATATCGAATGAGCAGAAGGCCGGCGATCCGAATGAGACTCATCGCTGGGTTCCGGGGAGCTTTGTGACTCGGGCGGAAAGGCCCACCCCGAGGTCTTTAGGGCATCTACTCGCCTATCGTGGGCAGCTTCATTTGCCGGAGACTTTGCTCGGAAGAACGCCGCCTTGCTTATCTGTCCCGGTCTCGAAGATGGAGAGTCCGGGAGACTTCGTTGAGGTGATAATGGCGAGTCCATCGTCACCGTAAAAGGTTTAAGAGGAAAGAAATCGAAGGTTCAAAGAAGAAGGAAAAAAGTCGTCGAAGGGTTTCGTGAGTGAGCCGCCTTGAATTGTCGAGCCTGGTCTCAACGCGGCATCATGGTAATGTCGAGGGTGTCTTGTCCGGAGCTATATGGATTGGGCGAAAGTGATAAGATGAGTTAGGTTGAAATCAAGTACAGATGTCCTGTATCGAGAAGGATAGATAGAGTCATACCGAGGTGGCTCGCTCAAAAGAATGGTCTTCGTTCCTGAACGACAACTATACCGGGCCGTTTGTTCCAAGCGACTGAATCTCCGCAATATCAAAAATCGACCGATTTGTTATTGATTTCGCAAATCTAGGTGCGCGCGACATCGATCTATACCCTCTCCTTTGAGCAAAAGCTCCCAAAAAGGGATCATAATCTGAGTTCACTATCAAGATTATCTTTCATATTCTCATTTCATCCCCCTCGATTAGCCTAACAAGCCTAACGTCCACTTAGCCTACCTTATCCTTACTTGTACTAGCTACTAGCCACTAGCCGTCATGAACAACACTGCCGATATCATTGCCAACCTTCAGGCTGTTCTCCAGGCCCTCACAGCGACTCCCCCTACTCCCATCGCTGCTCCAGCCCAGTGTTATAGCGACGCGCGCGTACGCCGGACTCGAGTCGTACCAACTCCGGCGGAGTTGTTCAAGGAGCATATCGTATTGTACCACTTTGTATCAGCATTGTAGTATATAGTCTTTCATCTGTTATTACATCTATATACCCTAGCCCTACGTTCTACATTACTCCCGGATATGTCCTCGCAGGTATACATCGAGCCGGTCTTCCCTGGAGCCTTCTCGACGCCTAACAGAATAACAGATCATCCGAGTTCCCCGGGTAATGACTTGAACGTAGCAACTGGAGAACCGTTGGTGCTGAGCAGCATAGGTTCTCCCTCTCGGCCGGAGGCTCATATTACGGTCACCGGCACCTTCTACCCGAATGGTACTCCGACGGAGACGGTCTTGATGATCGACTCAGGAGCGACCAGTTTGTTTATAGACACCGAATTCGTCGAGCAACACGGATTCGACCTCATTCCTTTAGAACGACCCCGACCACTCCTGGTCATTGATGGGAGAGAGATCTCTTCCGGTGCAGTTACACACCGGGTACAAGCTAGACTACGTATCGGTAGACATACCGAAACGGCGTACTTCTACGTATGTAGCCTCGGAACTTTCACAACGGTGCTCGGCCTACCATGGTTGAAGGAGCACAACCCCCGAATTGACTGGGAAATGAGCGCAGTAGCGTTCGAAGATAAGTGCGTCCAGAACGGATGTACACCAGCAAAAGAAATAGTATACTCCCCCGTGGATTACGAAGCGGAGGAGAAGGAGTTACGTTCGACGGACCGAATCAAAGGAGGGGTCACCGAAGAACTAGTAGTGGCCTACCTCAAGGCCAATGATGAAGAAGAAGAGAGAGTGAGGCGTCCCGACTTATGGGACTGGGACGACAAGCCAGCGGAGAGTTTCCCGGGAGACCTGGACCCTCCCGAATATATGGAGACGTTACGGAAGGTGGTACCGGAGAAGTATCACGCTTTCCTCGGAGCGTTCTCCAAGACCAAGGCCGACGAGTTGCCGGCACATAGAGACTTCGATCACTCGATCGACGTAGAGGAAGGGAAAGTACCCCCCTTCGGAAAACTCTACAACCACTCCGAAAAGGAGAGCGCCGAATTGAAGCGCTGGATCAAGGAGAACCTTGATAAAGGTTTTATCAGGGCTTCGACGTCACCCGCCGCAAGTCCCGTATTGTTTGTCCCGAAGAAGGGAGGAGAGCTCAGGCTCTGTATTGACTATCGGCGTTTGAACGCCATTACCACAAAGGATCGGACCCCGTTACCGCTGATTTCCGAGACGCTCGATAAGTTAACGACAGCAAAGGTCTATACCAAGTTGGACCTCCGAGGAGCGTACAACTTGTTACGAGTAAAGGAAGGGGACGAATGGAAGACAGCTTTCCGTACTAGATACGGACTGTTTGAGTGTCTGGTGATGCCGTTCGGGTTGACGAACGCTCCGGCGACGTTCCAAAGGTGGATGAACCATGTGTTCAGGGACCTTCTGGACGAGTCCGTCGTAGTGTACCTGGACGACATCCTCGTGTTCTCTCCCGACGAGACTACGCACGAGAGACACGTGAAGGAGGTGCTGCGAAGGCTACAAGAAAATGGGCTGTACGCCAAAGCAGAGAAGTGTGAGTTCCACACAACAGACACGGAGTTCCTTGGATACGACGTGTCTCCGGGAGGGGTAAAGATGAACCCCTCCAAGGTGTCGTCCATAGAACAATGGGCGGCGCCTCGAAACCTGAAGGGACTACAGTCGTTCCTAGGTTTCGCCAACTACTATCGGAGGTTCATCACGAACTACTCCCAGAAGATACAGGGGATGACAAAGCTCCTGAAGAAAGGAGTGCGGTTTCAATGGAACGAATCCGCAGAGACTGCGTTCGTAACGCTGAAGAAGGCGTTCACGCAGGCGCCTATACTGGCGCATTTCCAGGAAGATGCAGAGGTAACGTTGGAAACGGATGCCTCGGCCGGAGCGATTGGAGCAGTGATGTCGCAGAGAGGTTCGGACGGAAAACTCCGACCAGTAGCGTTCATGTCAAAATCGTTAACTCCCGCAGAGCGGAACTACGACGTTCACGACAGAGAGATGCTGGCCATCGTCTACGCCTGCAAGATATGGCGACACTACCTGGAGGGACCTCACCCTATTCGGATCTTTACCGATCACAAGAACCTCGAGTACTTCCGAACGGAGAAGTTACTGTCGAGGCGGCAAGTGTTAGGCGTCGAGAAGGCTCCAGGGAAGACCGGCTCGATGTATACCTGCGAGGACATATCCGGGAGTAATGTAGAACGTAGGACTAGGGTATATAGATGTAATAGCAGATGAAAGACTATATACTACAATGCTGATACAAAGTGGTACAATACGATATGCTCCTTGAACAACTCCGCCGGAGTTGGTACGACTCGAGTCCGGCGTACGCGCGCGTCGCTATAACAGGATCCCCCCGTTACGGGCGAGCTCCGAACGCCCTAGGCATCGCCGTACTCCTCGAAAGCAGGTTTCGGCTTGTTTGGGTATCGTCGATGATAATCCAGCACCGCTTGGTCGTCATGGTGGAAGTCCTCCGGATGTACCCACTCGTTATACTCATCCTCGTAACCTTCCCACCGCACCAGATATTGGGTACGCGTCTGACGTCCCCGCTTCCTGCTCCGCGAATCTACGATCTCAGATACTACCCACTGGGTGTCACCGTTATCCACCACCTCTGGGGGAGGAGGCGGGACCTGTTCCCGCGAGGGCAGCTCATTCCGCTTGTACGGAATCAACATCGAGACATGGAACACGGGGTGTACCCGCCGCAGTTGCTCGGGAAGCTCCAACCTTCGCGCCATCTTCGCATCTCCCACGACCTCGGTGATCTTGAAAGGTCCGAGGGTCTTGTAGTCCAACTTCTTGTTTGGACGAACCGTCTTGATGTGGTCCGTAGACAACATCACTTGATCCCCGACCTCCATTCCCTCGTCGGGAACGGGTCGCCTCTTTCTGTTGGCGTATTTCGCCATATCTACCCTTGCTTGCTCCAACGCCCGGAGTACCGACTCGTGGATGTTCGAGAGTCGCTCCCTGAACTCATCCGCGCTTTCATTGGGCACTTCGGCCATCCGGATGGTGAACTTGTGGTCAGTCCCCTCGGAGGCCATGAAAGGCGACATCCCTATGGCGGAATGCTTGGAGTTGTTGTAGGCGAACTCCGCCAGAGGCAACAACTCCGCCCAATCATCCTGCTGGAAGTTCACGTAACTCCGCAGGTACTGTTCCAATGTCGAGTTGCTCCTCTCCGTTTGTCCGTCAGTCTCCGGGTGGTATGCCGTCGAGAACCTCCTCTCGACACCCGCAAAAGCACACACATCCCGCCAGAAGCTAGACATGAACAATGTTCCTCTGTCCGAGATGATCTGATCAGGGAACCCGTGCAACTTGACGTAGTGGGAGAAGAATAACTTCGCCAGGTACGAGGCGTTGTTATCCTTTCGACACGGGATGAAGTGTGCCCGCTTACTGAAGCGGTCGACGATTACCAGGATTGCATCCTGGCCCAATGACTCGGGGAGGTCCGTGATGTGGTCCCAAGTGATAGACGACCACGGCTTCCTCGCCGCAGGTAGAGGGGCCAATTCTCCGATCGGCTTTTGTCGGGGACGGCGGTTCTTCTGGCACGTCAAGCACGAGGCCACGTAGTTGCCTACCCAGTCTCTCATTCGGGGCCAATAAAAGTCTCTCGAGAGGAGGTCCTCCGTTTTGTCTCGCCCGTAGTGCCCCGCGAGCTTGCCGTCGTGAACGTACTTCATCAGTCGGACCCTTACCGACTCCACATCAGGGACGTACAGGAGTCCCTTGTAGATTAGGAACCCCTCGCCATCCTTCTTGTAGGGACCCTGCTCGTTGGGCTCCCTCTCCATCTTCTCCAAGATGGCCTTGACTACTTCGTCCGCCTCGTAACCTTGCAACAGGTCTCTCCGGAGGTCCTCGCCGGGAATTGGCAGGGTACCGTTGATCTGTAGATGCGGAGGAATCTCCCGCGCTGTAGCCGAGAGATTCATGGGCCGTAGCATCGTCTCGGTCTGTCTTGGTTCGCTCTCTTCTAGGAGCTCCTCTTTCCGACTCAAGGCGTCGGCCTTACCGTTCATCACCCCCGGCTTGTACTCCAGGGTGTAGCTCAGACTGTTCAACAGCTGGGACCATCTTGCTTGTCGCCTCGACAGTAACTTCTCCGTTCGGAAATACTCGAGGTTCTTGTGATCGGTAAAGATCCGAATAGGGTGAGGTCCCTCCAGGTAGTGTCGCCATATCTTGCAGGCGTAGACGATGGCCAGCATCTCTCTGTCGTGAACGTCGTAGTTCCGCTCTGCGGGAGTTAACGACTTTGACATGAACGCTACTGGTCGGAGTTTTCCGTCCGAACCTCTCTGCGACATCACTGCTCCAATCGCTCCGGCCGAGGCATCCGTTTCTAACGTTACCTCTGCATCTTCCTGGAAATGCGCCAGTATAGGCGCCTGCGTGAACGCCTTCTTCAGCGTTACGAACGCAGTCTCTGCGGGTTCGTTCCATTGAAACCGCACTCCTTTCTTCAGGAGCTTTGTCATCCCCTGTATCTTCTGGGAGTAGTTCGTGATGAACCTCCGATAGTAGTTGGCGAAACCTAGGAACGACTGTAGTCCCTTCAGGTTTCGAGGCGCCGCCCATTGTTCTATGGACGACACCTTGGAGGGGTTCATCTTTACCCCTCCCGGAGACACGTCGTATCCAAGGAACTCCGTGTCTGTTGTGTGGAACTCACACTTCTCTGCTTTGGCGTACAGCCCATTCTCTTGTAGCCTTCGCAGCACCTCCTTCACGTGTCTCTCGTGCGTAGTCTCGTCGGGAGAGAACACGAGGATGTCGTCCAGGTACACTACGACGGACTCGTCCAGAAGGTCCCTGAACACATGGTTCATCCACCTTTGGAACGTCGCCGGAGCGTTCGTCAACCCGAACGGCATCACCAGACACTCAAACAGTCCGTATCTAGTACGGAAAGCTGTCTTCCATTCGTCCCCTTCCTTTACTCGTAACAAGTTGTACGCTCCTCGGAGGTCCAACTTGGTATAGACCTTCGCTGTCGTTAACTTATCGAGCGTCTCGGAAATCAGCGGTAACGGGGTTCGATCCTTTGTGGTAATGGCGTTCAAACGCCGGTAGTCAATACAGAGCCTGAGCTCTCCTCCCTTCTTCGGGACAAACAATACGGGACTTGCGGCGGGTGACGTCGAAGCCCTGATAAAACCTTTATCAAGGTTCTCCTTGATCCAGCGCTTCAATTCGGCGCTCTCCTTTTCGGAGTGGTTGTAGAGTTTTCCGAAGGGGGGTACTTTCCCTTCCTCTACGTCGATCGAGTGATCGAAGTCTCTATGTGCCGGCAACTCGTCGGCCTTGGTCTTGGAGAACGCTCCGAGGAAAGCGTGATACTTCTCCGGTACCACCTTCCGTAACGTCTCCATATATTCGGGAGGGTCCAGGTCT
Organism: Filobasidium floriforme; assembly: GCF_021052385.1. Classification (NCBI taxonomy): domain Eukaryota; kingdom Fungi; phylum Basidiomycota; class Tremellomycetes; order Filobasidiales; family Filobasidiaceae; genus Filobasidium; species Filobasidium floriforme. Next base: position 793,462 of record NW_025763622.1, on the reverse strand, counting down.
CCCGGGAAACTCTCCGCTGGCTTGTCGTCCCAATCCCATAAGTCGGGACGCCTCACCCTCTCTTCTTCTTCATCATTGGCCTTGAGGTAGGCCACTACTAGTTCTTCGGTGACCCCTCCTTTGATTCGGTCCGTCGAACGTAACTCCTTCTCCTCCGCTTCGTAATCCACGGGGGAGTATACTATTTCTTTTGCTGGTGTACATCCGTTCTGGACGCACTTATCTTCGAACGCTACTGCGCTCATTTCCCAGTCAATTCGGGGGTTGTGCTCCTTCAACCATGGTAGGCCGAGCACCGTTGTGAAAGTTCCGAGGCTACATACGTAGAAGTACGCCGTTTCGGTATGTCTACCGATACGTAGTCTAGCTTGTACCCGGTGTGTAACTGCACCGGAAGAGATCTCTCTCCCATCAATGACCAGGAGTGGTCGGGGTCGTTCTAAAGGAATGAGGTCGAATCCGTGTTGCTCGACGAATTCGGTGTCTATAAACAAACTGGTCGCTCCTGAGTCGATCATCAAGACCGTCTCCGTCGGAGTACCATTCGGGTAGAAGGTGCCGGTGACCGTAATATGAGCCTCCGGTCGAGAGGGAGAACCTATGCTGCTCAGCACCAACGGTTCTCCAGTTGCTACGTTCAAGTCATTACCCGGGGAACTCGGATGATCTGCTATTCTGTTAGGCGTCGAGAAGGCTCCAGGGAAGACCGGCTCGATGTATACCTGCGAGGACATATCCGGGAGTAATGTAGAACGTAGGACTAGGGTATATAGATGTAATAGCAGATGAAAGACTATATACTACAATGCTGATACAAAGTGGTACAATACGATATGCTCCTTGAACAACTCCGCCGGAGTTGGTACGACTCGAGTCCGGCGTACGCGCGCGTCGCTATAACAGCAAGCAAGATGGTCTCAGCTGCTGAACAGTCTGAGCTACACCCTGGAGTACAAGCCGGGGGTGATGAACGGTAAGGCCGACGCCTTGAGTCGGAAGGGGGAGCTCCTAGAAGAGAGCGAACCAAGACAGACCGAGACGATGCTACGGCCCATGAATCTCTCGGCTACAGCGCGGGAGATTCCTCCGCATCTACAGATCAACGGTACCCTGCCAATTCCCGGCGAAGACCTCCGGAGAGACCTGTTGCAAGGTTACGAGGCGGACGAAGTAGTCAAGGCCATCTTGGAGAAGATGGAGAGGGAGCCCAACGAGCAGGGTCCCTACAAGAAGGATGGCGAGGGGTTCCTAATCTACAAGGGACTCCTGTACGTCCCTGATGTGGAGTCGGTAAGGGTCCGACTGATGAAGTACGTTCACGACGGCAAGCTCGCGGGGCACTACGGGCGAGACAAAACGGAGGACCTCCTCTCGAGAGACTTTTATTGGCCCCGAATGAGAGACTGGGTAGGCAACTACGTGGCCTCGTGCTTAACGTGCCAGAAGAACCGCCGTCCCCGACAAAAGCCGATCGGAGAACTAGCCCCTCTACCTGCGGCGAGGAAGCCGTGGTCGTCTATCACTTGGGACCACATCACGGACCTCCCCGAGTCATTGGGCCAGGATGCAATCCTGGTAATTGTCGACCGCTTCAGTAAGCGGGCACACTTCATCCCGTGTCGAAAGGATAACAACGCCTCGTACCTGGCGAAGTTATTCTTCTCCCACTACGTCAAGTTGCACGGGTTCCCTGATCAGATCATCTCGGACAGAGGAACATTGTTCATGTCTAGCTTCTGGCGAGATGTGTGTGCTTTTGCGGGTGTCGAGAGGAGGTTCTCGACGGCATACCACCCGGAGACTGACGGACAAACGGAGAGGAGCAACTCGACGTTGGAACAGTACCTGCGGAGTTACGTGAACTTCCAGCAGGATGATTGGGCGGAGTTGTTGCCTCTGGCGGAGTTCGCCTACAACAACTCCAAGCATTCCGCCATAGGGATGTCGCCTTTCATGGCCTCCGAGGGGACTGACCACAAGTTCACCATCCGGATGGCCGAAGTGCCCAATGAAAGCGCGGACGAGTTCAGGGAGCGACTCTCGAACATCCACGAGTCGGTACTCCGGGCGTTGGAGCAAGCAAGGGTAGATATGGCGAAATACGCCAACAGAAAGAGGCGACCCGTTCCCGACGAGGGAATGGAGGTCGGGGATCAAGTGATGTTGTCTACGGACCACATCAAGACGGTTCGTCCAAACAAGAAGTTGGACTACAAGACCCTCGGACCTTTCAAGATCACCGAGGTCGTGGGAGATGCGAAGATGGCGCGAAGGTTGGAGCTTCCCGAGCAACTGCGGCGGGTACACCCCGTGTTCCATGTCTCGATGCTGATTCCGTACAAGCGGAACGAGCTGCCCTCGCGGGAACAGGTCCCGCCTCCTCCCCCAGAGGTGGTGGATAACGGTGACACCCAGTGGGTAGTATCTGAGATCGTAGATTCGCGGAGCAGGAAGCGGGGACGTCAGACGCGTACCCAATATCTGGTGCGGTGGGAAGGTTACGAGGATGAGTATAACGAGTGGGTACATCCGGAGGACTTCCACCATGACGACCAAGCGGTGCTGGATTATCATCGACGATACCCAAACAAGCCGAAACCTGCTTTCGAGGAGTACGGCGATGCCTAGGGCGTTCGGAGCTCGCCCGTAACGGGGGGATCCTGTTATAGCGACGCGCGCGTACGCCGGACTCGAGTCGTACCAACTCCGGCGGAGTTGTTCAAGGAGCATATCGTATTGTACCACTTTGTATCAGCATTGTAGTATATAGTCTTTCATCTGTTATTACATCTATATACCCTAGCCCTACGTTCTACATTACTCCCGGATATGTCCTCGCAGGTATACATCGAGCCGGTCTTCCCTGGAGCCTTCTCGACGCCTAACACCCAGCCAGTTGGTGCAACACAGCCTAGTCCTGCCCCTCTTCCCTCAGCCCCCCCTATCCGTCAATCTCTGTCGGTTACTGTTGAAGACGATGTTCAAGAAGTCATTCCGGAGATCTCGACACCCGGTGCAACCAGAGCCGTTGCCTCGCCTGCGCCTTATTTGACCCAGGCTCGCAGGGTTCAGCAGATGGTTGGCTCGGCTCCTGCTACGTTCTCACAGCAAAGTCTGCCTGGGCGAGGGATATCTGGAATTGGCAGCTTCAAGAAGATGGGCCGAGGCGGGTTTTGTTAGGCGTCGAGAAGGCTCCAGGGAAGACCGGCTCGATGTATACCTGCGAGGACATATCCGGGAGTAATGTAGAACGTAGGACTAGGGTATATAGATGTAATAACAGATGAAAGACTATATACTACAATGCTGATACAAAGTGGTACAATACGATATGCTCCTTGAACAACTCCGCCGGAGTTGGTACGACTCGAGTCCGGCGTACGCGCGCGTCGCTATAACAGGATCCCCCCGTTACGGGCGAGCTCCGAACGCCCTAGGCATCGCCGTACTCCTCGAAAGCAGGTTTCGGCTTGTTTGGGTATCGTCGATGATAATCCAGCACCGCTTGGTCGTCATGGTGGAAGTCCTCCGGATGTACCCACTCGTTATACTCATCCTCGTAACCTTCCCACCGCACCAGATATTGGGTACGCGTCTGACGTCCCCGCTTCCTGCTCCGCGAATCTACGATCTCAGATACTACCCACTGGGTGTCACCGTTATCCACCACCTCTGGGGGAGGAGGCGGGACCTGTTCCCGCGAGGGCAGCTCATTCCGCTTGTACGGAATCAGCATCGAGACATGGAACACGGGGTGTACCCGCCGCAGTTGCTCGGGAAGCTCCAACCTTCGCGCCATCTTCGCATCTCCCACGACCTCGGTGATCTTGAAAGGTCCGAGGGTCTTGTAGTCCAACTTCTTGTTTGGACGAACCGTCTTGATGTGGTCCGTAGACAACATCACTTGATCCCCGACCTCCATTCCCTCGTCGGGAACGGGTCGCCTCTTTCTGTTGGCGTATTTCGCCATATCTACCCTTGCTTGCTCCAACGCCCGGAGTACCGACTCGTGGATGTTCGAGAGTCGCTCCCTGAACTCATCCGCGCTTTCATTGGGCACTTCGGCCATCCGGATGGTGAACTTGTGGTCAGTCCCCTCGGAGGCCATGAAAGGCGACATCCCTATGGCGGAATGCTTGGAGTTGTTGTAGGCGAACTCCGCCAGAGGCAACAACTCCGCCCAATCATCCTGCTGGAAGTTCACGTAACTCCGCAGGTACTGTTCCAATGTCGAGTTGCTCCTCTCCGTTTGTCCGTCAGTCTCCGGGTGGTATGCCGTCGAGAACCTCCTCTCGACACCCGCAAAAGCACACACATCCCGCCAGAAGCTAGACATGAACAATGTTCCTCTGTCCGAGATGATCTGATCAGGGAACCCGTGCAACTTGACGTAGTGGGAGAAGAATAACTTCGCCAGGTACGAGGCGTTGTTATCCTTTCGACACGGGATGAAGTGTGCCCGCTTACTGAAGCGGTCGACGATTACCAGGATTGCATCCTGGCCCAATGACTCGGGGAGGTCCGTGATGTGGTCCCAAGTGATAGACGACCACGGCTTCCTCGCCGCAGGTAGAGGGGCCAATTCTCCGATCGGCTTTTGTCGGGGACGGCGGTTCTTCTGGCACGTCAAGCACGAGGCCACGTAGTTGCCTACCCAGTCTCTCATTCGGGGCCAATAAAAGTCTCTCGAGAGGAGGTCCTCCGTTTTGTCTCGCCCGTAGTGCCCCGCGAGCTTGCCGTCGTGAACGTACTTCATCAGTCGGACCCTTACCGACTCCACATCAGGGACGTACAGGAGTCCCTTGTAGATTAGGAACCCCTCGCCATCCTTCTTGTAGGGACCCTGCTCGTTGGGCTCCCTCTCCATCTTCTCCAAGATGGCTTTGACTACTTCGTCCGCCTCGTAACCTTGCAACAGGTCTCTCCGGAGGTCCTCGCCGGGAATTGGCAGGGTACCGTTGATCTGTAGATGCGGAGGAATCTCCCGCGCTGTAGCCGAGAGATTCATGGGCCGTAGCATCGTCTCGGTCTGTCTTGGTTCGCTCTCTTCTAGGAGCTCCTCTTTCCGACTCAAGGCGTCGGCCTTACCGTTCATCACCCCCGGCTTGTACTCCAGGGTGTAGCTCAGACTGTTCAACAGCTGGGACCATCTTGCTTGTCGCCTCGACAGTAACTTCTCCGTTCGGAAGTACTCGAGGTTCTTGTGATCGGTAAAGATCCGAATAGGGTGAGGTCCCTCCAGGTAGTGTCGCCATATCTTGCAGGCGTAGACGATGGCCAGCATCTCTCTGTCGTGAACGTCGTAGTTCCGCTCTGCGGGAGTTAACGATTTTGACATGAACGCTACTGGTCGGAGTTTTCCGTCCGAACCTCTCTGCGACATCACTGCTCCAATCGCTCCGGCCGAGGCATCCGTTTCCAACGTTACCTCTGCATCTTCCTGGAAATGCGCCAGTATAGGCGCCTGCGTGAACGCCTTCTTCAGCGTTACGAACGCAGTCTCTGCGGATTCGTTCCATTGAAACCGCACTCCTTTCTTCAGGAGCTTTGTCATCCCCTGTATCTTCTGGGAGTAGTTCGTGATGAACCTCCGATAGTAGTTGGCGAAACCTAGGAACGACTGTAGTCCCTTCAGGTTTCGAGGCGCCGCCCATTGTTCTATGGACGACACCTTGGAGGGGTTCATCTTTACCCCTCCCGGAGACACGTCGTATCCAAGGAACTCCGTGTCTGTTGTGTGGAACTCACACTTCTCTGCTTTGGCGTACAGCCCATTTTCTTGTAGCCTTCGCAGCACCTCCTTCACGTGTCTCTCGTGCGTAGTCTCGTCGGGAGAGAACACGAGGATGTCGTCCAGGTACACTACGACGGACTCGTCCAGAAGGTCCCTGAACACATGGTTCATCCACCTTTGGAACGTCGCCGGAGCGTTCGTCAACCCGAACGGCATCACCAGACACTCAAACAGTCCGTATCTAGTACGGAAAGCTGTCTTCCATTCGTCCCCTTCCTTTACTCGTAACAAGTTGTACGCTCCTCGGAGGTCCAACTTGGTATAGACCTTCGCTGTCGTTAACTTATCGAGCGTCTCGGAAATCAGCGGTAACGGGGTTCGATCCTTTGTGGTAATGGCGTTCAAACGCCGGTAGTCAATACAGAGCCTGAGCTCTCCTCCCTTCTTCGGGACAAACAATACGGGACTTGCGGCGGGTGACGTTGAAGCCCTGATAAAACCTTTATCAAGGTTCTCCTTGATCCAGCGCTTCAATTCGGCGCTCTCCTTTTCGGAGTGGTTGTAGAGTTTTCCGAAGGGGGGTACTTTCCCTTCCTCTACGTCGATCGAGTGATCGAAGTCTCTATGTGCCGGCAACTCGTCGGCCTTGGTCTTGGAGAACGCTCCGAGGAAAGCGTGATACTTCTCCGGTACCACCTTCCGTAACGTCTCCATATATTCGGGAGGGTCCAGGTCTCCCGGGAAACTCTCCGCTGGCTTGTCGTCCCAATCCCATAAGTCGGGACGCCTCACCCTCTCTTCTTCTTCATCATTGGCCTTGAGGTAGGCCACTACTAGTTCTTCGGTGACCCCTCCTTTGATTCGGTCCGTCGAACGTAACTCCTTCTCCTCCGCTTCGTAATCCACGGGGGAGTATACTATTTCTTTTGCTGGTGTACATCCGTTCTGGACGCACTTATCTTCGAACGCTACTGCGCTCATTTCCCAGTCAATTCGGGGGTTGTGCTCCTTCAACCATGGTAGGCCGAGCACCGTTGTGAAAGTTCCGAGGCTACATACGTAGAAGTACGCCGTTTCGGTATGTCTACCGATACGTAGTCTAGCTTGTACCCGGTGTGTAACTGCACCGGAAGAGATCTCTCTCCCATCAATGACCAGGAGTGGTCGGGGTCGTTCTAAAGGAATGAGGTCGAATCCGTGTTGCTCGACGAATTCGGTGTCTATAAACAAACTGGTCGCTCCTGAGTCGATCATCAAGACCGTCTCCGTCGGAGTACCATTCGGGTAGAAGGTGCCGGTGACCGTAATATGAGCCTCCGGTCGAGAGGGAGAACCTATGCTGCTCAGCACCAACGGTTCTCCAGTTGCTACGTTCAAGTCATTACCCGGGGAACTCGGATGATCTGTTATTCTGTTAGGCGTCGAGAAGGCTCCAGGGAAGACCGGCTCGATGTATACCTGCGAGGACATATCCGGGAGTAATGTAGAACGTAGGACTAGGGTATATAGATGTAATAACAGATGAAAGACTATATACTACAATGCTGATACAAAGTGGTACAATACGATATGCTCCTTGAACAACTCCGCCGGAGTTGGTACGACTCGAGTCCGGCGTACGCGCGCGTCGCTATAACAGGTTTCAGATAAGGGGAAGCGTTGGCCAACAGGTTATACACGCATCTGTGAAGCCTGGTAAGCCAAAGAAGCTTGGGCGAAAGAACAAGGTTAGTAAGCATATCGTTGTAACTCTGGGATCCTTTGCTGACAAGAACATACTACAGGTTGCTTTCATTCCTTGTGGTTCGTTTGTACGGGAGCAGCTCGTACTGGAGACAAACAAGAGGGGTCGCACTGCGGCACTTACCGAATGCTTGGAAGGCTTACGGTGCATCCAGAAACTCCATCTCTTGGATAACATGGATTCGGTACAGATTACCTCTTACGTAGAGGGAGTCTTCAAGGCTGCTAGCAAGCCCCTTCCTCATCTTTGGCGATGGGCCAAACTTACCGCCAGTTCGAAGAAGTTCCAACCGGACTTGACGTATAATCCATGGGATCTGGATATTACCCAATTGGCCGACATCTTTGAGGACGAAGCTATGGCTTATATTGTACCGGCTACATGGGCAGATGCATCGGAGGACAAGAAAGCGTTCCGTGAACAGCTGGCCGACGTCCTCGACCGTGATCCTGCCACATGGGATCTCGAGGTGGAGATTCAAGCTCCCCCTACGAGTAAGGCGAAAGGGAAAGGGAAGGCAAAGCAGGAGTTGGACTCTGATGTCGAGGAACAGAACGAGTTAGACGATCCAAACGTACCTAAGCAGTGCAATTGGTGTCCAGGCCGCTTTCCCCCCGACCGACATGGCGCACACCTAAGAATTTGCGCTGGGTTTCAAAATCGCTTCGACGAGGACAATCACGACGTACCTCAAGGCTATACCCCTGATCCCTCGCCTCCAGTAGCAACAAGGCCACAACCAAAGGCTAAGGCTAAGGCTAAGGCTAAGACATCCCCTCTCCCGGAGAAACCGGCCAACATTGGGAATACCAAAGTCAAAGTCATGGGTAAGCGTTCTTGCTAGACACTTACACTCAGGCAATGACTGATCGAATCGTGTTAGATTTGACTGGAACAACCCCAGATGCCTTACCATCGGCAATGACAATCCCTGATTTCTACAATCTATGCGAACGTCAGCTCTTGAGCATGGGTACCACCCAGTTTTTAGGCGTCATCGCCCAAGTTCTGGATCAACACCGTGACTACGAACTCGACACCCAATCTACTCCTAAACCTGGTGCTGCTGCTGGTCCGTCGTTCGAAGAGTTTGCTTGGGATCACAATGCCAAGAGTCCCAGTCCTCCTGCCATGTCTGGAGGGCCGTTAAGCGAGGATGGTCGGAACGATGTTCATTCAGAACATGACTCGGATGTAGGGGAAGCAATAGTGTTACAAGGCACAGACGTTGAGAATCCGGTAAGACTATTGGGGTTTTGTACAATCAGGATCAACGTCTTTGCATTTAACTGATTACTGAATACTGAATAGGTGCAAAACACAGTCCCTGTCGACTCCGTTGCTGTCGTTCAACATGATTCAGCTGAGGCACCGGCTGCGTCAGCGTCATCGTCGAAAGTTGGGAAAAAGAGGAAGAGATCGCCTCATGTTGGGCCTCTTAGACGTTCGGATAGGCCTGTTAGGCTTACCAAGACTACTTAGCCTAACTTGTACTTTATTCAGGCTGATTGTGCATATATCGTATTTTGAAATCTCGGGCAGTCAATCTCGGGCAGACCTTCGACGTGGAATATCTCCTGAACCGTTGGACGAAACGGGACGGGAAAAAAATTGGCTTAGAAAATGTGGCCTCTAGCATTCAGATGGTGGTCTAAAATCTGCTGTAGCGTCAAAACTGAGTGAGATAGCACTAACCCCTCAGCTATGATGTCATTTTTGGAGCGCGCTCCAAATTTGACGTCATAGGTAGGGGACATCATAGCAATTCGACAATGAATAACTCCTGAACCGCTGGACGAAATGACACGGGAAAAAAAATGGCTTAGCGGATGTTGGGTCTGGCGTTCTGATGGTGACCTCAGATTTCCGGTAGCATCAAAACTGGGCAAGATAGCATTTGCTCGCTGCCCCGTCTCGCAGCACATGGTCCTCATGAACAACTCAACGAAACTGGATGGGACGAAAATTGGCTTAGCCAATGTCATGTCTAGCATCCCAACAGTGTATTCAGATCTGCTGTAGCATAAAAACTGAGCAAGATAGCAACAAAAAAAGGAACCCGTATTACCCAAAAAAAAAGATACAAAGCCTAACTACCAGAACCTCCAGCCTGGAACCAGAACTTGCCCGTGGTCGGATCCATCAGGGCGGGCTGGAGTTGGGCCAGAGCTTGACTAGCGGGCCCGGCGGGAGTGGGGGTGACGGGGGTGACGGGGGTGGCGGGGAGGGGGTTGGTGATCCTGACGATCATCGGCTTGCGTTCTTTGACCACATATGGTCTCTTCTCGAAGTCGCAGGGCTCGCCGTACCTCCAGATACACCTTACACAGGCCTCCTTCTCCCCCGGTATGACCACGCAATGGTCGAAGGCCTTGTCACAAGCCACCCGAAGCTTGTCGTCCGGGAACGCACCGGCTCGCGTTCGCCCATTGCATGTCTTGCAGTAGCAATCGTCGGGGACCACCACTGCGTCCGGGTTGGACATGATATCGTAGGCCTTCTACAAAGACGTTCGTACAAGGGTTATTAGCCTAACTTAGCCTAACTTAGCCTCGACTAGGTTTAGCTTTGCTTACGTTGGCCCGTCTCCACGCCTCTTCTTTCCAATGCCTGGGCTTCGTAAGAGGCAGGACAAAGTCGGCGCCCTCCCCGAACTCGTCCTCCGCTTCTTTGTTATAGCGGTCACGTGACGCGTCGGACGCGCCGTACGCGACTCCCGTATGCGACTCCCGCCGGGGGTACTTTTCGGTATTGTTATGTTGATGTAGAACTAGTACCCTTGTAATAGCTCTACATCCGTTATTACATTTAGATGTCTACCCATACCTTGCCTCATTCCTGCGTCCCGTCAGCCTGTCCAGGGGGATCCCCGTCGGGGGTCGCTCCCGGGCCTTACAGAATAACGGATCATCAAAGGACCCCGAATGGGGGAGCACAGGGAGGTAGCCGGATCCCCTTGCAGTTGGGTGCAAGCGGAGTACCCAACGGTCCAGATAGCCATCTGACGTTGGTAGGAGTGTTCTACCCGGAAGGAGTGCCGGTCCAAGCACTCATGTTGTTGGATTCGGGAGCGACCGGGATGTTCATGGATCGGACATTCGCGTCGCTACATGGATTCGACGTAACGGACCTCGAGACACCGCGGGTAGTAACGGTGATCGATGGTCGGGAGATCCAGGGAGGAAGGATCACCCAGAAGGCTCGTACGCTGGTACGTACGGGAGTGCACCTGGAGCTGACCGAGTTCCACCTCACCGATTTGAGTGGGTACCCGGTCGTACTAGGTATCCCTTGGCTGCGGAGACACAATCCGCATATCCAATGGGACTCCAACGCGGTGACGTTCGGGGATGTCTGCATCAGCACGGGATGTCTCAAGAGGCCCGAGACGGTGTATGCTCCGGACGAAGTAGAGGTGGAGACACGAGGGATCGACCCGTTCAAGAAGATGAAGGGGTCTATCACGGAGGATTTGGTCGTCGCACAAATGCAGATGACCCGGGAGGACGACGAGCGGGCGAGGCGCCCGGACCTGTGGGATTGGGACGTCAAACCTACAGACTCGTTCCAGGATGACCTGGACCCTCCCGAGTATATGGAGAAGCTGAGGGACATGGTACCGGAGAAGTATCATGAACATCTTGGAGCGTTCTCCAAGACGAAGGCAGATACACTGCCCCCGAAGCGATCGATCGACCATGCGATCGAACTCAAGCCCGGTACGTCGCCGACGTATCAGAAGCTCTATAACCACTCCCAGCGGGAGAGTGAGGAGCTAAAGAAATGGTTGAAGGAGAATCTGGAGAAGGGGTTCATCAGGCCGTCGAAGTCGCCCTGCTCGAGCCCGGTACTGTTCGTACCGAAGAAAGGCGGCGAGATGCGTATGTGCATCGACTACCGTCGCCTTAACGACATTACGGTGAAGGATAGGACGCCCCTACCCCTCATCTCAGAGACGCTAGACAGGTTGAAGGGCGCGAAGGTCTACACGAAGATGGACCTCCGAGGCGCGTACAACCTGCTACGCGTAAAAGAAGAAGACATTTGGAAGACCGCGTTTACTACACGTTTCGGTCTGTTCGAATGTTTGGTCATGCCGTTCGGCCTGACCAACGCCCCCGCTACCTTTCAGCGGTGGATGAACGAGGTCTTCCAAGACCTTTTGGATGTGTGCGTCGTCGTTTACCTCGACGACATACTTATTTACTCCTCCGACCAGGAGACCCATGATGGTCAGGTCAAGGAGGTTATGAAGAGGCTGCAGGCAAATGGCCTGTATGCGAAAGCGGAGAAGTGTGAGTTCGATACGGTGGCTACCGAATTCTTGGGGTACGATATTGCCCCGACGGGGGTCAGTATGAACCCCTCCAAGGTCAAGTCCGTTCTGGACTGGGCCCCCCCGAAGAACATTCGGGGACTGCAGTCCTTTTTAGGATTTGCAAATTACTATCGGAGATTCATTCAGAACTACTCCAAGAAGATTCAGGGAATGACGGCCCTGACGAAGAAAGGGGTGAAGTACTCCTGGACGGCAGCCGCTGACGCTGCGTTCCGGGAATTGAAGGAGTCCTTCACCCAAGCGCCTATATTGGCGCATTACAACGAGGAGCGCCAAGTGGTGCTCGAGACCGACGCTTCCTCTGGAGCGATCGGCGCGGTGATGTCCCAGGTAGGGGACGATGGGAAGCTCCACCCGGTGGCGTTCATGTCGAAGAGTCTGACGCCCGCCGAGAGGAACTACGATGTGCACGACAGGGAGCTGCTGGCCATCGTTTATTGCAGTCGGATATGGCGACATTATCTCGACAACAAGTACCCCGTTCGGATCCTCACGGATCACAAGAACTTGGAGTACTTCAAGAGGGACAAGGTATTGTCTCAACGGCAGGCGCGATGGTCGCAGCTGTTAAACCAGATCTCCTACACCCTGGAGTACAAACCGGGGACGGAGAACGGGAAGGCCGACGCGTTGAGTCGGCGGGAAGAGTTGATGGAGGAGACAGAACCGAAGCGAGCGGAGACTCTGCTCCGGCCTGTCGAAGACGCACCCTCTGAGGGGTGTAGTCCGGTTGAGCGACCGCCTTTGCGGTTGAATGGCACCATCCCCGCACTGGGCGATTGGATGGTGAAAGCGCTGATACCGGCGGCGCAGGACGACCCGGTGGCGAAAGAGCTCGTAGCGCAGCTCAAGGCGGGAACCTTGGCGAACGAGCGATACAGCTTGAGCCCCACTGGGGTTCTTCTGTACAACGGGTTGGTGTATGTCCCCAACGCAGGGAACATCAAGGTAGAGCTGATGAAGCGTCTACATGACGGGAAGGCCGCCGGCCATTGGGGGCGGGACAAGACTGTGGAGCTGACCAGTAGGGACTTCTACTGGCCTGGGATGGCGAAGTGGATCGGGGAGTACGTCGCTAGCTGCAGCATATGCCAGCGCAATCGGCGGCCCCGGATGAAGCCTGTCGGCGAACTAGCGCCGCTACCGGTACCGGCAGGACCATACGAATCGATCACTTGGGATCACATCACGGACCTGCCCGAGTCTATGGGGTCCAACTCGATCCTGGTGATCGTCGATCGGTTCAGCAAGCGAGCGCACTTCGTCGCTTGTCGAAAGGATAACGACGCCACATTCTTGGCGCGGTTGTTCCTTGACCGATGGGTGTGTTTGCATGGGTTCCCGAAGCAGATCATTTCGGATCGAGGTACGTTGTTTACCTCGCGCTTCTGGAAAGATTTGTGCCGCATGGCGAACGTGGAGAACAGTTACTCCACGGCGTTTCACCCGGAGACGGACGGTCAGACCGAGCGAAGTAACTCCACCTTGGAGCAATACTTGCGGTCGTACGTCAACTTCCTCCAGGACGATTGGGCGGAGTTACTCTCCATGGCGGAGTTTGCGTACAACAACGCGAAGCACTCTGCCATCGGGATGTCGCCATTTATGGCGTCCGAGGGAAGGGAGCATACCTTCTCCCTGCCAGTGCCCGGCACTAGGGAAGAGGCGGTGGAGTCGGCGGGGGAGTACCGAGACCGGCTCGACGGGATCTATAAGTCGGTGAAGGAGGCGCTGGAACAGGCGCGGAAAGACATGGCGAAGTACGCAAATCGGAAGCGTACCGCCGTCCCTGACGAGGGTTACAACGTAGGGGACTTGGTAATGTTATCTACCAAGAACTTGACATCGGTGCGCCCCAGCCAGAAGCTCTCGATGAAGACGCTGGGGCCCTTCCGAATCACGGAAGTCATCGGCCAGAGCAAGATGGCGAGGAGGCTGGAACTCCCCGCGCAGTTACGCCGGGTGCACCCTGTGTTCCACGTGTCGTTGCTTATCCCCTATCGGGCCAACGAGCTGGAAGGAAGAGAGGTGGTTGAGCCACCTACCCCCGAAGTCCTCGACAACGGCGACTTGGGGTATGTTGTGTCCGAGATCGTACACTCGAAGGCGTTACGATCCGGAAGGTCCGGGAAGAAGACCCAATACCTGGTACGGTTCGAAGGGTACGGGGACGAGTCAAACGAGTGGGTCAGCCCCGCTGAGTTTGACCACGACGACAAAGTCGTTGCGGCGTTCCACAAGCGCTACCCCCATCTACCCCAGCCCGGTCGACAAGAGTACGCAGACGCTTGATGCGTTCGGAGTCCGCATCTAGGAGGGGGATCCTGTTATAGCGGTCACGTGACGCGTCGGACGCGCCGTACGCGACTCCCGTATGCGACTCCCGCCGGGGGTACTTTTCGGTATTGTTATGTTGATGTAGAACTAGTACCCTTGTAATAGCTCTACATCCGTTATTACATTTAGATGTCTACCCATACCTTGCCTCATTCCTGCGTCCCGTCAGCCTGTCCAGGGGGATCCCCGTCGGGGGTCGCTCCCGGGCCTTACATTCTTCCACCTGGTTGGCCCTCCCCTTCCCCTTCGCCGACCTTGCGTTCCTCCTCGCGGCGAACTTGATCGCCTTTTTGGGCGAAGGCCCGTCCTCCCTGAGGTACTCGACGTCATCCGAGTCATCCTCCTCAACCGCAACCCTCCTCTTCTTTGGGGTGGTGGCGGCCTTGACGAAGGCCTTTAAGACCTCCCTCAAGGGAGTCGAGGCCCGGCGTTCTCGACTGGGGCCGGAGGAGGAGGAGTCGGCGGGGGGAGGGGATTGGGGGAGGGGGGGAACGACCGTCTTCTCAGCCTTCTCGTCGGTGGTGGTGGTGGCGTATTCGGGATGTTGCGCTAAGGAAAAGATACCGTACATGCAATCGAGATTAGCCCAAGTATAACTAGTATAACGATAGTCCAGTCGAGGTTTAGTGTAGCAGGTATACTACAACTCACCATCCCACCGAGCCAACGCCGCCCTCATCAACCCTCGAGGTCCTTGTTGAGGGATCCACTCCCGGATTGTCTCGGCCTGCAAGTGAAACACCAACCGTGAGCTTAGGATAAGTTAGTCATAGTCTAGCACGATTACTTACCACGCCAACAAGCTTGACCGCTTCCCTTTCCTCCTCGGCCTTCTTCACCTTCTCCCGCTCCTCCTCCTCCTGCTTCGACCTCTTCTGGACTTCGGCTGTTCGTACACATGTGTAGCATTAGCAACAAGATGAAAGGCATAGCTAAAGTATACTTACCGATCAAAGTCTGGGAGAGAGCCCCCAGATCAGCAGAAGTGGCCGTAGCCATCTTCCTCGTCAGGTCTATCAGAGTAAAGGCATGTCGGTAAAGGTATGACAACCCCTGACAACACGTATGCGTAGAAGCTTACCAGCAATCTCTTCGGGAGTAGGCATTTTGAAGCTAGAGGTTGCGTACGTGTAATATAGGAGTAGGATTAAGAGAAAGTTATGCGAGACTAATGATAGGCAAAGTTAGAGCAAACAAGTTGTACGAAGGCGAGAAGATCGTAGGTATATACGAAGCTACGAAGGCGAGTAATCTTGTTGTTTGTTGTTTTGTTGTTCGCTTAGACGAACGTATGACGACGACGATGAAACCCCATCAAATTCTTTTGTTCAACTGCTTGTCTGATTGGCTAGGCTAGTTAAGTCATGCTTAGCCTAAGATACGATGGATCTGCACGACGTCATCGATTACAACGTCTCGTCCGTTTGCCTGGCTAATAGGGAATCGTGTACCCATGATCTAACGGCTAAGTATTGCACTGTACTGAACAACCCTGTGTCATCGGCAACATCGTCGGCACTGTGCTGAGTGGGAGGAGGGAAATGATGACAAAGGGTCTGTCGAAAGTCTTCTTCCTTCAGCAGTGGTGGTAGTAACTCATGATACCGCTCGACTTGGACGTATGGGTCTGTATCCCCAACTGGTCGGTCTTGATCGGCTCGTTCTTGTTCGGAAGGCCAGTTTGCAGCTCGCATCTGGTTGACCTCGGCTTGTTCTTCGTCCTCGTCCTCGTCCTCCTCCCCTTCTATAACTTCATCGATGAAGCCGTTGCCATCTACCAAACCATCTGTGGGGTATAAATCAAGATCCATACCCCGCTTCGCTGCTTCAACGTTCCCGTGGATCCATGTACGTAGGGGTGACCAGCCTCTTGTACCCTTGGTAGCGCTAGGGTGGTGATTATGTGCGGCCACATGGGAGGCGATTGTAAGGTTTACGAGGGGAAGGAAGCAATGATGTAGGCAGAAGATGTCCACTGGATCATCAACGTCGAGGTCATGTAGTCGTTCAAGTTCGGCGAAGGTCCTGGAGTACTTCTGTGTAAACTTTTCCCCCACACTCTTCCAGTGTCTCTCGATCGGAGTGTTATGTGTTGACTTTCCTCGGATGAAGGGGGCCTTTACAGTATCTAAAGCACGAAGTAAAAGAGTCAGGATAAGGTAGACATATTACCGGTGCTTGACTGACTTCTAATTGCGATCATCTGCTTCCATATGCCCATGTTTTCCCCACCGTAATCCACTCTTACTCGTTGAGGCCATCCCCACTCTTCAGTTCCAGTCAAGAACAGCTGCTCAACAGTTTCGGCCCTGTTGTTGTCGCTAGCTTTCATGAAGACGCACACTCGGCTGTACCCATCTACACCCCCATGTATAACAAACTTCCATCGGATAAGCTTGTGCTGGCCGTCGATATGCCATAGCGAATTAGGGAAGGGAACCTTGTAGACCCGTCGATTGCGTACAACGGCTCTTCTTAGGGCTGCGGAGGCTGGGTTGATTTCCCAAAGAAGAGCTCGTACTTGTTCACGGGTGACTTTCATGCCTATGCTGGCAAGATGGCCTTGAACTGCACGGTAACCGAGCATATCGCCATCGAGTTGGTTCAGATGATTCTTGATAGCCTGTCGGAGATCGTCCTCTGAGACTAAGTGTTTTGCCTGTCGTTTGGTATAGGGTTGTGCAGCGTTCCGTCTACGAATGACTGTGCTTCGAGAACAGCCAAGAAATCCTGCTATCTCTTTGTCCGTAAACCCAATGTCTTCATATTCTTTGATTGCATCGGGAGAGATATCAAGTACAAAGCCGCCTTCAGGCCGAAGAGTGCGAGTGGCACGAGAGGTGTTGGCGACAGGTAGTTGGAGGAACCCTTGGTGACAGGCGTAGACCTCGTCGCGGAGAGCTATAGACCCATGTGTATGATCGAGGTACACCTGTAGCGGTAACTTTCCCTTGACCTCACTCGTAAGCCAAGTGACTAAGTCATCGAGGGCATGGAGAAAGCCTGGTATGACACTGGGGTCTCTCTCGTTGGGCTCGCAGCTCAAGAAGTCTTGAACGGGGCTGTGTATGTCGGCGACGTATGCAGCAACTTCGGCTTGGAGCACAAGGGTGTTATCGACTGGCATGCTGGTAGGGTAAGGAGGCTGAGTTAGGGAAGCTTAGGCTAAGTCGAGTTAGGCTAACTTTAGACTGAATGGTCCAGATGAAATGGAAATATGAAAGATAATCTTGATAGTGAACTTAGATTATGATCCCTTTTTGGGAGCTTTTACTCAGAGGAAGGACTATAGATCTCGCGCGGCGACGGCGACCGCCGATTATTGTTTTTCTAGGCGCTTGGAACAAACGGCTCACTATAGTCAACCACGCAACCACAAAATCAACAACAACACAACAACAACAACGTTCGCGGTCTCCAGGGGCGCTCTATCTGAGGGAATAGGGCCAGACATCCCGTCATTATGATTTGCCTGCGCCTGTATCAGTACAACTTGAGGGTATGGGGACAATCTTCGAGCGAAAGCGAATTGAAACGGGTCGAAAGGGTTGATGCTATAAATCCTCGACGAAATCCTCCAACCTCCACGTCCGCGTTTCCGTCGACGCCGCTGAATTGATCCTCGACACGATTGAGCGTCTCGGTTTGAAAGACTCCCTTCGTGGCGGTCTCCTGGTTCCATCTCGGCTCAACGCAGTGGTAGTGCCTGCGATTTTCGGGATCCCGCTACTGAGCGAACCGTACGTCGCCACTCGTGGTTGAGCGACATTGTGCGCGCCCGACGATCCCAGCGGTTTGATCGCTGGCGGCAAAGTGTAATTCCGGGTAGTTGTCGGGCGGGGTAAACCGTATACCGGAGGAGGAGCTTGCTGTCGACGCCCAGCGTTTGAGATCGAGGAGGTGCTGCTGGCCAACGGATTGACGCTCCGTGTCGCACGATGCCCTCGCTGGAAAGGAGTCGGCGTTGTGGTTTCGTGTGTGGATCTCGCTAGAGGTGTCCGTTGCGTGCTCATGTTGAGCCTTGCAGGCGTAGCTGCGCTGTTGCCCATGATCTTTGTTCGCTTTTTTGCCTCTTTCTCGGCATCCTTTGCCTCCTGTTCAAGCAGAATTATCTCCACAATCCTGATATCATCAACGAGGAAATCCATATTGTGTTCCTCTTCCCACAACGGGACCTCTCGCATCAGCTCCGCTTCAAGCTATTATACAACAACGTATCATGAGCGACCGGTTATTCGGTCGTCGCAGGCAAGCGAAGACTCACCTTCGGTTTCAATATCCCTAATCGCTTCCGCATCTTTTCTTCTTGCAGGAGCGCCCCTCCCCTCGTGTTGAATCGATCGGGACCGTTCCGCTTCGCCTCGAGCTCCTCTTCCTTCGCTTTGAGGTCGACCCATTCCTGTGCCTTGGATAGCAACGCCCCTTTGACGAGAACTTCGTCCGTCAGCCGTTGAGCTTCCTTCTCGTGCTCGGCGAGTATCTCCTCGGAGATCGATTCTGTCGAACGGGAATCAGATCAGCTTCAATCGTTCGTCTCCCGTCTGCGCTCGTGGACTCACCCGCATAGAATGCGCGGAAACGTTCCGTTGATCTGGGTCCGTAGAGTAGCCTATCCCAGAGGCCTTGTATTTCCTCCCGAACCGTTTGGACAAACCCTCCAAGACTTGCACTCCTCAGAACTTTCACCCGCTGAAGTTCCACTTTGTAAGCTTCGATGGTGCTCACGGCCAACCCGCAGTGAGCCTCGATGAAGGTTTGGATCTCTTCCTGAGTGACCTGTGCGAAATGGAGCGCTTGGTTAGTGGTTTGCTAGCCGCCGTCCGCGCATTAACCTACCTGTAGTCGCAGCCAGATAGGCTCAAGCTCATCATAGAGTGACTGTATCTTCGCTTCCCGCCTCGTCTTCTCGCCGACCCAGGCTTCTTGAAGCGCCAAACAGACGTCTGTCAGAGTCTCGGTCGGATTTACGTCGTTCTCCGAGGATGCGATGGAAGCCTCGATGAGGGGAAGGTGCGTGTCGACTTCAGCCGAATCCGGGATATACCAGCCGGACCTCGTAGCGTCGGTGGGAAGACAGAGTTCGCCGTGCAGAAACCGGAGGTCGTCGAAGAGATCGTTTAGTTCCTCAGCTCGCTTGATCTGAAAGAGAGACGATATGATTAGCTAACATGCCTTCGCAAGGTGATTGCGACTTACCTTTTCGAGATGAACCAGCCGGAGAGCTTCCTCCAGTGCGGCAATCCTGGCCATGCTCCCGTCCTCCATGAGATCCTCCTCATGTACCGAAACGTCCACAACGGCTCCCAGCAGCATTACCGCTGGTGAATCACGATGTGTCTCGATGAGCCCTGCTTTTGCCGTGAGCTCGGGAGGGAGACTGTACGTCTTCCCCAATATCGCTGAAATCGAGCTAATCTGTCCGGTGAGAGCTGCGAGAGAACGACGTCTTTTCTTCAGTTCTGAATCAAGACATATCTGCTCAAAGGTCAATAACCTTTCACTTTGAGCATCCTATCCTCATGGGTCTATCCGGTTGGCGATATCGCTACGTCAGTCATGTAATCGGTCACACATGACTCTACGCGACTCACCGACTTCAATCTAGCTTCTTCAGACTCCAAGCTGCCCAACCGTGCGGGTAGACTCTACAGAGCCAGAACAGCACATCAGGCTGTGCGCATCGACGTCATCCGATTGATCTCCCGCTCACCATATCGGCGTCCCCACCCTCTTGATCCCGCTTCTCCCCCTGTTCACCGAGCACTTCCCTCATCTTGCCCACCCTCTTCTTCACCTTGGCGATCTTTTCTTCCAGCTCCTTTACCGCATCTTTTCGGATTTCCACCCTAGCATCGATAGCCTGTTTGATGGCCTCTTCGATCCCACGGAGGTCGTTGGCGAGCTCGGAAGAAGCGAGGCCGAGCGAGCTATGGAGGGTCCGCAGGTACGGGATCTGCGCTTCGAGGTAGGAATTCAAATTCATCGTCAAATCATTCTATCTTGGATGTGTATGATGATACTGTGCGTCATAGCAGCATATCAAGGTCGCTAGATGCTAGATGCAACCGATATCAATCAAGTTCGAGAGCCGGGGGTTTGTTATTGTTGAAGCACATTCTTCGTCACGTGACCGACACCTTTGAAGATGGATCAACCTTGTCGCTATCAAGTTTAGGTCAGTAGTGTGCTGGTGCTTTGAGGTCAGAAGTCGTGGAGAGTTCTGCCTTATCATGCTTATGCGATGAACATCGGTATGTATACATATGAGAGATACGGCCGTTCGTGAGCGGATTGTTACAACGAGTGAGCAACGAAACGGTAAAAGTACAGATATCCCAAAAGGGCGTCGCTATCCGACCTCGAGTGAGATCGCATGGCAGGTGGTTGTGACAGGGCGAGAGAAAGGAATGTGCGGGGTCTTAGATGACTCAGGAAGCCATCTCGGCCTGAAGCTGACGGAGCATGGCCTCCTCGTCTTGTTCCTCCGAAACACGCTCTGTCCAACCAGGAAGAAGTGTGATGCATCCGAATAAGCCTCATAGTGTAAAGTACGACAGAACCGAGCTGTAACTCACGTCGAGGGGCAGCGACCCGGTTCGACACAGGGGAATGCACCGGGACTCTTTCGGCGCCAGCCAGTCTTTCCTGCAGTTGCTGATCTTCCAGCTCTGCCAGCTCGTCCTTGAGCTCGTCCTCGTCGATATCGATTCCCAAGTTGTGTGGCGAGCTGATAGCCTCGCTGATCTGGTTCGAGACTTCCATCTGTTCCCGGATGGAATCCATCTGTGCGTCGACATCTTGGATGTTGCTGCAGAAAACAAATACGGCGACCACAGGCCATTCTTTAGCGAGATCACGAAGCAGATAAGACGCGGGTTGGTGCTCACAGTTTCCCATGAATCCCTTTCATAGCATCTGACGCTTGCTTCATCGTCTTCATCGTCTCCGCATTCAAGTTGGCAGTCTCCAGGCTGTCCACCTGTGCGAAAAAGAAGTCTTACGACGTCAGCTCTGGGATCCCCGAATAGCGAAAGACCGACTTGCCTGAGCTGATAAAGTCAGTCGAGTGTTGAAGATCCTTTCCAACTCGGTCTCGTAAGCCTTCTTCTGTCGTAGTGCGGAAGAAGCGACTATTGACGATGTCATTGCGCTTAGCCTTATGTACGTGCACTGGCTGAGCGGTGACTTTTCGTGCTTACGAGCTTTGTTCGTAGAGACGTTAGCTTTGGCTTTAGCCAACTCTTCATCAATCTTTCGCTGCAGATGCTCCTCCCTCTTGTCCAGAACCAAAAGCTGCTCGCGAAGGGCAACGATAGAGTTCCGAGCAGACTCTCTTGGGTCAGGGGTCGCTCCCCATAGCCAATTGAAGAGGAAGGACATGGCAAGATTTCAATTCACTTCACTATTGATAATGGAGTGATGGAATCGAGGGCGATCAAGATGTAAAGCGAGTTGTCAATAGCAAAGGAGGTCGGAGGATGTAGGAGGGTGACCGTATGTGTTTGCGTCTGATGCTGATCAGCTTTCTTGGGCGATCCTCCTCCCTCGCCCTTTGAGGTGGAAATATCACGCCTCGGACTCGGACTCGGTAGCAGCTGATCGATCGGAATCGTGATGTTCGACTTCGACATCTTCGACATCCTCGCTATCGCATCGCATCACTACGTTCGCTGCCAATACTCCTACGAGGCTAGCTGGACCCCTCGATACATGCTCATTAGGTAGAAGGTATCTATATGACGGTCAAACGAGCGCCTTCAGCAAGCCCGGCTCAGGGAAACACCCTCCGCGACTTCTTCTCCAAACAGCCGGCGGACGATTCGGATGCCGTCTCGAAACGGCGAAAGGTCACGCCCTCTCCCCGGGCGAGAAAGTCGAGCGACCTTATCGGCAGCTCAGCCGTCAAGGCCAGTGGTCTAAATAGGAGGACTTCCGGCAGCAAAGTGGGACAGACCGATGAAACGCCGGTAGTGATCAGCAGCGACGAGGACGACGAGATCACCATCCTGGATGAATCACCTGCGCCCGCTAGAAAGGCTAGCAAGCTCGAGAGTAATGGCTTGTTGGGAGATTTTACTCCTACCAAACCACTCCAACGAAAGACTTCGGGCTCCGATGCTGTAGCACACAAAGCAAGCAGGGGAAAGTCACAGGTTTCTCTTCCTCTGCGCAACCTCGATCCTCCTCCTCAACCCGTAGCTGGGCCTTCGAAACCGACCGACAGGCCACCTTCCCCTATAGAAGACGCTGAAGAGCACAAGAAGCTGTCTCAGGCTTTGGAAGCGGAAGAAGACGCCTGGGATGAAGGGGATGAGGAGGGGTATGGAATGGAGGATCCCAGAGACGAAGAAGCGGAGGATGACGGATCTGATGCGGATGGAGAGGATCCGCTTCCCTCAGCGCAGCCGCCAAAGGGTGTTTGTTTGGGAACCTTGATGGGCGATAGGAAAGTTGAAGGTGGTGGTACGATCATCGATATCGATGAGGACGATGAGGACGGCGGACCGAGACCAAAGAAGACCCCTTCCAAAGCCAAACGACCCCTCTCTTCCTTCTTTCCCCCCAACCCACCTCGAGAACCGCAAGAAGCAGAAGAGGAAGACGTCGAACCGTCCGCTACCCCTGGCAAACCCAACGCCTTTGCTGTGCTCATGAATGGACATAAAGAAAAGGCCGAGTGGAAGGTGGCCGAGGTGGATTTGAAACGGGATGGCAAACGGGTCGTCGGCAGGAGAAAGGCGCCATTTTACAAGGTCATGACAGGAATGCCGATCGCGGTCGATGCGTTCCGGTACGGGAGTATACCCAAAGTCAAGGCGTACTTTTTGACGTGAGCTTGTCATGCCATACTTCCAGGAGGCGTCATAACCGAGACTGACATTGGATCTCGTGCTCGGTAAGACATGCGCACTCGGACCATTATACGAATCTTTCGGGAAGCTGGCGTCATGGTCCTATCTATTGTTCAGGTCAGTCCTGGTGCATAGCTTCACCATCTCTCGCTTGCTGATAGCTGAAGACTTATAACAGAAACGACGGCCAACCTGATCAAGTTGATGCTCGGTGTAGATGCCAAATGGGTGGTAAGTACCATATCTCTTAGGCCGCCTCCTTCTGTCCGCTGACGAATACTGAATGTATCCAGCATGGTCTTCCATGGGATGTCCCTTACGAACTCCCAAATACGGGCGGAGTCATGGTTACAGTACTCCATGCCAATCACTGTGAGACTTTCCGCCGAGGTCGACATGATGATCGAATCTAGAATTCATCGGATGTGCATCAACAGGTCCCGGGTCCTCGCTGTTCCTCTTCGAAGGCCGTCAAACGGTGGACGCGGGCGACTCGGTCGGATTCAAGAACCCCTACATAGGCTCGAAGCGAATATGGAGATACCTACACTGCGGCGATTTCCGTGCTTGCCCGCAGATGGTCCTCCATCCTGCTATTGTCGGCAAAAAGATCGACACCTGCTACCTGGATACGACCTACCTGAATCCCCAGTATTGTTTCCCTCCTCAGCCGCTAGTCATCGATGCGTGCGCTACTCTGGCTAAGCGGTCGATCTTTGGGCAGCATGTCGCTGCCGTAACGGACGCCGGGGGAGGCAAGGGGATCATGGGTCAGCCGCCCGAAGATTCCGCTCGGGCTGGCGCCAAGAAGGAGGAGAATGTCGCCGATGACGAAGACGTCAAGCCGTATCTCAAGGGCCTGGAAGGAATGGATACGACCGAAAGGGGAAGACGCTTGATGAACTCGTGGCTAGTCAAGGAAGAAGAGGATGCTAAAGAGGAAGTGGATAACATCACGACCAAGAAGACGGGCAGGACCCTGATCGTCATTGGGTGAGTAGAACGCGGTCAGGCGGGCATCTCCGCTAGGAACCTAGTTGATCTGGAGATTGTATCTGGGCAGTACCTATTCGATCGGCAAAGAACGTATCGTCAAGGCGGTCGCGCGTGCGGTCGGAAGCAAGATCTATTGCGACGCTCGGAAACGAGGGATTCTCATGTGTCAAGCGGATGAAGAGCTACATTCCATGCTGACAAGCGATCCAGTCGAGGTAGGTGTTGCATAATCGTGAAGAGATCGGACTTTGCAAACTGACAGCAATCGTTGGCACTGGCCTTATGGCACGTGACAGGCTTCGATCCACTTGGTACCGCTACAGATGATTCAACTAGACCGACTCGAACCATACCTCCAGAAGCTCAGGGAGCACTTTGAGCGAGTCTTAGCCTTTCGTCCGACTGGATGGACGTGAGTCTTCCGAGCATCAAATCAGTCCGATAGTCGAGGCTCAAGGCATGTATCTTGCTACGCTCTCCTTTATAGATTCACGCCGCCGGCCGGGACGGAGAGCATGCCGGACATCAATTATGTCATCCGGCGCGATCAGAGCCGGACTTTTACTGCCGAATATTTGCGGCCTATGCGAGGATCCTGTCGTCAATTCATGATCTTCGGTCAGTATCCCGGTGTTACACCATTCGGGCCTACCACAGAACTCCTCGCTCATACGCTGTCTCTGTCATATTCATGGTCGTTCGGACGTTGGCCACTATAGGGATTCCTTACTCGGAACACTCTAGTTTCTTCGAATTGACCTGTTTTGCCCTGTCCGTGCCTGGGCCGGACGTCAAGATGATCGCGACGGTCAACGTGGGGAATGAGAGGAGGTAAGCCTATCGACCTGACCTGAAGATACGAGTTGTCAGATTCTAGCGACGGCGGGACTGATTGTCGACTCTCATTTTGGCAGTCGAGGCAAGATGAAGCGATGGTCAGTCCAGTTCCCGTTCTCCTCTCCTTGCTTCATGTTCAGGCGGGCAGCTGAACTCGACGAGCTCTCCCTTTCGTATTCCCAGGTTTGAAAAATGGCAAGCTGAAAAGCAGAAACGAGCGAAAGCGGGTCTGGGAGTGGTGGAATATCGGGATGTGACTTATGTGAGTCTTCCTGGAGGCGCGGTCCGACGGATTTGGCGCCCGACGGATTTGGAACGGGCTGGCTGGCTGATAGGATTCGCTCGTCCTGGGGTGTCATCGATTATAGTGGTGAGACGGAGAAACTGGCCAACCTGGTAGGACGGTGTTTTGATCTCTTTGGATCAGGTAGCATGTGCAGGTAGATCCAGGCTGGTTGTACATCTTGACTTGAGCGTCGTATCATATACCCTGGGACGCTTTGAAATAGCCTTTCCCCCCTTCTGTTCACGTGCTCAGTAACAGATACACGTCGCCCCCCCCCCCCTCGGTCTGCCAAGGCTGCGAGTTAGCGCTTCGCTCGCCTCCCCGAGTCTCACAAAATCATCAAGGGGGTGAGGTGAGGTCAAGGAGCTGTGCACTCTGCCGATAAACACCATCCTTCAGCTCTTCAACTATCTTCTCACCAATCTCGAGCGTAACCCCATACTTCACACACTTCACATCTGAATCTCAATAAAACATTCTATGCCCTTGTTCAAGCGACGTCAGGCAGGCCCGGCTCCGGTCGGAGGCGGAATGAGTATGGGAGGCAGTAACATGAGGAACCGGTCCTTTGAGTGAGTCATACCAGAACAGTGTCTCTCTCCTCCTTTACTCTCGGTCTCGGAGTGACGATAGAGAACAGGATATGTGGAGTGTAGAAGGATCCAGTACTGTCGAGCTATGGACAGTTAGCTCGGGAAGCTTCCGGCATGAAACCGGGCTGGTCCTGCAG
The DNA here is from genome assembly GCF_021052385.1 of Filobasidium floriforme. NCBI lineage: Eukaryota > Fungi > Basidiomycota > Tremellomycetes > Filobasidiales > Filobasidiaceae > Filobasidium > Filobasidium floriforme. The sequence continues at coordinate 767,607 of NW_025763622.1, read as the reverse complement.
ACCATTCCCTACCTTTCGGACCCCTCGACTGACCTCTATCGCATTGCTTTTCTCTCGTTCCAGTGCAGGAGTGGTTTTCCGTCACCCGGTGTTCCTAGTAACTTTCCTCCTGGCCCTGATCGGATGGTTCGTCGCCTTTATCGGCATGTGCGTGGCCGAATCCGATCTGAGTGAGTACATTCCGTTTGGATAAAGGACCGGACCGAATGTCAAGCTGAACGATCCGGACTGAGCAGATAACTTGAATGGAGGACCTTCGATGGGGACGCTGTGGTTCGCGATCATCTTCCAATTCGCCATCATCGTTCATCTCTTGTGAGTCTGCCTTTGTGGGATCTCACCTTCTCGCTTCTCCGTCTTGTCACGCACGAGGCTGATGCCGAAATCTCGTCGACAGTATTGCACTCGCACGGAACGCGCTGGCCTTGCATCGATGGCAGATCGCAATCGTGACCGCCGTCGTCGTCGTCTTTGCCATCGTGAGCACCTCGTCCGATCCTCTTCATCACGCATTCCAGGCGGACGAGATGGCTGAATATCCTTTGCGCATCCTCGTTTTTACTATTTTGGCGGCGACAATCAGAACGGAGTAGAGATGATCTATCAGGGACAAGCTAGGGATGGTCTGAGCTCGAGCGGAGCGCTAAAGGCAGTCGGAGCTGGGTGGTTGCTCTGTGCTTTGGCCGACGTGAGTCTTATCATCATATCCTCCTCACACTTCCAGTGGAACACGACTGATCATGAGCGCAAACCTGAACCGGCTCAATACAGCTCGTTTGGATTCTCTACCTGACATCAGAGGAAGATACTTTCTTCTACCACCTTCTCAACCCTACCGGTCTCGCTGGCCTTACCCCTTACTCGGCTCATCGGTATGGCCCTACCGGTGGGGTGTCCAACACGTATCACGGCGCTGAGACGGGCGGAGACTATCCTTCGAGCCGGATGATGAACGGTACCGGTACCGGTGGAGGCATCTTGTCCAGCAATGGAAACGGAAACGGATACGCCCCGGGTGGATACGCCCCCGCTGCTACGACCGTTAAGGTCACTTCGACGGGAATGGGAGGTGGGAATGGCGGGGGTGCACCGGTCGTCTTGTCTGCACCTGTTGGTGCCGAGTCTGGGATGATGGGCGACATGGGCCATGTCATGCGTGCCAAGTCAGTTACGATCGACCGACCTATAGGGGAGACGTTGTTTCAGCTGATAGGTTACTCGTTTCCGACCGGAATTACAGAGCTCTATACGCTTACACCGCCTCACCAGACGACCCTACCGAGATCTCGTTCAACAAGGGTGAGATCCTCGAAATTACCGATGCCACGGGCAAGTGGTGGCAATGCAAGACTGCTGCAGGGAACATGGGAAGTGAGTTGATTCGAGTCGACCTGGCATCCAGGAATCGACTTTTCACTGGTGGAAATTTTGGCTGAACCGGGTCTTTTGTGTTTGTAGTTGCACCTTCCAACTATTTGCAGATCGTCTAGAGGGTGGATGAAGACGGATCGATCCTCCTTCACCTTGCCGTGCCATCCTCTCCAACCGCTGCGATTTTCTTTAATACTTGCGATACACGCCACGACCTCTTTACTCCCTCACCCAGCTAGTCCTCTCCTTTTTTGATTTTCTTACAAGCTTTCGCCCTTTTCCGGCCTCTCAATTCGAAGCCCTTAGCTAATGACCAAGAGAATGTAATAGGGCAGACGTGGTCGTCAGACTCTGTCGATTTCTTTTCTCCATGAACGACTATACGTATCCGTCTTTCGACGCCATATACCGGACCTACCGCCGGTCGACTAAGCGGAGCGATCCACGACCAGATATATGTACACAGGGCTACGCTCTGAGATTGGTGACCAGTTCGATTCATGTTGCGTGACCCTGCATCTAGACTACAATCTTGGAGACTTCGGTACTCGATGCCGAAGCGTCCCCTTGTCTCGCACGGTGGATCTTGATCTCCTCGACCGGTCTGCACAAGGGAAGTATCGTTTGAAGCAGCCGGAAGGTCAGCCAAGAAAGTTTATTGGATGCATTATTCTTGTATTCAAGGCAGACATACCGGTCATTCGAATCTGTCCGTACGGCTGCTAGCCTTTGTACCGTCTTCATGCCTGATGATACTCTTCCGAAGATGGTGTGTTTCCCGTCGAGCCACGGGGTAGGGCCGAGCGTCAGGAAGAACTGGCTGCCTGCAGTATCATTCGGCCACATCGAGATTCATTCAGTGATCGGGAAAGTGGAAGGGAAGAGAGGCAAGAGGCTTACCGTTCGTGTTGGGTCCCGAGTTGGCCATGGCGAGGATACCGGCTCCTACGAACCGCAGTTCAGGGTGGATCTCGTCCGCGCTGTACATCGACCATCATGAGCTCTAACTCATCCATAGTAGCTAGTTTTCAGATGACTCACAACTTTTCCCCATAAATTGAACTTCCTCCTCGGCCGGTACCTGTTGGATCACCTCCTTGCACCATAAAGTCCTGTCACAAGGCGAGCCGGCGAAAAGGGATGAGGAACGCCTGCTTGTATTGACCGGTGAAAGGCTCTCTGCGCGCTCACCTGGATCACTCGGTGGAAGATGACATTGTTGTAGTAGCCTCGCTTAGCAAGTTCTGAAAAGTTCTTGCATGTCTGCAATACAGGGGTCGCAAAGGTCAGTGCTGCCGCGAAACGGAGATGTCTACAACCATGGTGAACGGACTTTGGGTGCGTGCTCGGTATAGAGCTCTACCGTCAAGGATCCGACCGAGGTTTCTATTGTTACGTAGGACATGACGCTGAATGAAGTTTGATCTTGGATCTCCTCTTTTTTTGTGTTGGACAGTTGTCTAGCTACTCGCTACTCGCCAAGAAGGTTGCAAGGTCGTTTGAATTCGTTTCGTTCGGTCGTTGCCGTTCAGGAGAAGGATCTCGAGGTTCTAGGTCGAGCGGAAGCTGATTCGAACAACCCCTAAGGCTCGGATATCGTTGACGGTCCTGACGATTCAACTCGGGACTTGACATCCTAGTTCGGCATCATCATCATCATCATCATCATCGATAGCTTTCACGTTCTCCAAAGAAATTGGTCTAGGTATACCAAGGTTAGAGCTGCTTGTCTGAGATGTACTAGCTGTCCAGCGAGACAACAGGACGTTCAGTACATCATCACGGAGAACGCCGTGATCCGGCCGCATTTCATGACGAATTGCAATAATGTCGTCAAACGGCTTTACTTGTCAGCGCTGTCATCAGGTCAGTCTTGGTTTAGAAAGGGTAATTTGGGTCAGACAGGTCGTTAACCGTTCTTCATTCCAGCCGCTCATACTCGATGCTTCCCTAGAGAAGGTAACCTCGGGGCAGAAGCAAGCTCTCCTTGGTAAGCCTCGAAACCTGCTAATCTCGCATCACCATCATCATGGTAGCTGACTCGAAAAGCCTTTTATCACAGACGCATCGAGAGCTAGCACATCTTCCATCTCTTCGACTCGGCGTGACTTTGACCGGATCCCTGGTCCTCGTGAAAGCAAAGAAGCCTACCTGCAGGCGCAAAAGTCTACGGATAGCTCGCCCAGAGCTCGAATCGGTCCTGCAGAATCGTTCATACTGCTCAGCCAGAGCCAGGTAGGAAGTGCTCCTCGTCCAAATCCAGGGACCTCGGAGCATCACAGTGAGATTCTGTCCCGGAAGATACCGGCAGCCTATGGAAGCTCAACATATTTCCATTGTTTTGCAGTTCCAGTAGCTTCATCTGTCAACGTTTCGTCAACAGAAACCGTCGAGCGACTGCTGTACGCCCTCTCGTCTTCGACAGGCATAGATCATCCCCTATGTTCTAGCTGCGCTTCGGTCCTTCAACGAATCCTGCAGGACAAATTGGAAGACGTGCAGAAGGAACGAGACGCCTACATATCCTTTGAGCGGGAATGGCAGGCTACGAAAAAGGCCGAGAAAGAAGCCGCTCCCGATGGCGTAGTGGAGTCGGACGCTGAGGTCTGTGCAAAGCTGGGAAAGAAGAACAAACAGCTCGAGGAGGATGCGTTGCGGTTGATACAAGAGCTCAAAGAAGAAGAGAACGAAGAGAGGTTGTTGGATGCCGAACTACTGAAAGTCCAGCAAGAGGAGGAGGCGCTAGAACGGCAGGAAATAGAGTGAGTCTTCCAAGACCGCCTGATCACGGATCACCCGACTTACCTAACTTCGTTCGTCAAGGTTCCTACAAAACCGCCAGCTCATGCAAGCGCGAGCCGCCGAGCTGGAATCACAGTTACGGACAGAGACGACTCTACACCTATTGGCATCCCAAACTCTCCGCAAACTGGAAAGCACGAACGTCTACAACGACGTTTTCCAGATCGGACATGTTCCTCTCGGAGACTCTCACTCGTCCCATCGACCTAACGCGCCTCATTCGAGCTCTGCAGGGGACAAGTGGGCTTCTGCCGTTTCAAGTGGCACGAGTCAGACGGTGGGCACGATCAATGGGTTACGTTTGGGAGGAAGACCCTGGGTGGAATGGGTTGAGATCAATGCCGCGCTAGGACTGGTAGCGCTGTGTCTTCACCGCATATCAGAAAAGGTCGGCTTCAGATTCGAAACGTAAGTCTGCTAAGTTTTGGGTTGATCGGTGTGCGGTGCTGATATGGCATTCACAGGTATAAGGTCGTGCCTATGGGATCATTCTCGCGTATCGAGGAATTGCCACCCTCTAAGAACGTGTATGAATTGTGGGTGATCCTTCCGGTTGGCAGATTTCGAAGCGAAGCTGAACGGTTTTACACTAGATATGCCTCAACCGACCTTTCAGCAGCTCGTCTCCTCCAGAATAGAAGGTTCAACTATGCTTTGATAGGCATGCTCGACTGCTTGAGACAATTGATCTCGTATGGAAGGTCGAAGAAGAAGGGTTGGGCATCGGGTGGGCTCGAGTGAGTATAATCGTGATCTTGTCTGAGTACCGTTCTCTGACAATTCGGTTGGTCGTCTCGAAGCATCACCAAGGACAAGATCGCGGGGCACCCGATCAAGTTGTCGGCGAACATGGGCATGTCATCATTAGGAATTGTTGGGACGGTTCCCGGAACGAGCGTCATACAAAGCACAGAAGCGGAAGAATCCTGGACGAAAGCTTTGCGAGCTGTGTTGGCGGTTCTTAAGCGGATTCTCATTGTTGAGAGCGAGATTGACCATTCGATGGGGTCATAGCGGCCAGCAACGAAAAGCATCAGATCTACTGTATCCATAAATAAACATGATCATGCCGTTAAAGTGAATCGGGTATTGCGAGAGGCAATTACCTTGAACGTGATCGGAGATGCCATAGAGGCGCAACATCGCCTACTGAAATTACCTCGATCGCGTGTGTTCCGTTTAATCCAGGCCAATTGCGTCCTCATCTGCATTCCACCAGCTCAACCATTCTTCAAGCCAAGGTATGGTTTCATCCATTGTCGCACCGTAATCCGGAGTCGGTGCCAGATGATCGTTGACAACCGATCCAGCGTGACCAGCTTGGTTAGCAGCGCCGAGCTGATGGACATGCGTGAGATCCGCAGGAACATCGTTCGTTTGTCCGAGATCGATTTTGAGTGTGCGAAAGATCGGAAGGACCGATTCAATGGCGCGGTACAACCGGTTGATCCTGGCGGCGGATGACTCGGCGACCTCCCAGCCATAACTTAGTTTGATACGCAGCGTCCCAGACAAGCGCGAGGCAAGATTATAGTGTCGAGAGATGTGATCAGGCACGCCGCTGACCATCGGATCTCCTGGGGAACGGTCTTGAAGATGCATGGCACATCTCAGCAGGGTAGCCGCTGCGTTGACGATATGACAATGGGCATCTTTGCAGTAGCGATGGTCATTATCGTCTGACCAATACATCGTGTGAGATGAGGGCACTTACATGGTGGCCAAAACATCTCGGTCTCCTCCTCAGTGATCGTTTCCAGAAGAAGTACAACCGCTTCACAAGCAGACGTGGCCGCTTCTACGACGGAAGCTGGCAGATTTTCTCTATAGGTGTCTAATCGAATTTGAGATAAATTCACACGCAGGCCAAGATACGCCAATTGGGATGCTCCTACATGATATGAAACATCGCAGGCAGGCAATCAGCTGACCAGAAGTCTTCTGTATCAGTCAAGAGAGTCTCACGAAGTCCAGTTCCCGAGCAAGGTATTATCTGTCGATCGTAGCTCCGCAGACGAGCGTTCCAGCTGTCATGGACCTCGTCCAGCTCGACCTGTAGAGTCTCCATCCGTCTAATTACCGCTGGGCGAAGGTGACGGTTGCAACATGAGATGTCATAGGTAGGTTTGGGAGCGTAAAAATCTTCATAGATATGCCGAGCAACCATCGCCATCCCGCAGGTCGCAGTGAAAGCATCCTGGCTGTCCACAAGCGATTGCGATTCGAATCCGGTTGGCATAAATTTCGGAACTTTCGTCGTCCAGGAAGATGACGCCAGACTATCATGAGGGGCGTTCAAGTATCGACTGTATGAAAGAAGAGAAGTCCTTGAGATACGCACTGGCTGGAACGACCGTATAATATGGCACGACTTTGGGTATCAAGTGCCGGTGTTCAGCTTCTGGAAGCTTAGCCGCCGCATGACATCGCTTACAAGATATCCTCAATGACTATTGTCCACCATATTCGATCCCTAAGTTTCTGCTCTTCTTCAGGAAGATTCCATGCACTGCTATCCATATGTAATCCCAACAATTGCGATGCACCGATAAGCTAGCGGAGTGCCAGGAGTGTCGATCAGCTCCAGTCCTTCCCTCTAACTGGATGTATCAGACCACTTGCCCTAGCCATCTCGATAGCGTTTCCGCCAACATTGCGACTCGGCCGCGAAGTCAAATTGAGCAATGCCAGCTGCAATGTACTGATCGTCGGTCGTCGATATTCCACATCGAGCAGATCTTGTATGGCGACCCAGATGGAGGTATGAAGGTCTCGATGACGTCGCGTGTAGCCCAGAGAATGGGCGAGGATGCCACTAAGGATGACAAACGGTTGCTGCTCGTCGTCTTTCTGAGTGACTTCGGTCGCTTGTACAAGCTGGGCGCTATTCACGATTTGAATGGTCGGACAGGTCCTCTCTAGGTAGCTATCAGTTGAACCAGGAAGACGGCACGATCAGCACGTCTGCAAGCGAAACCCACAGACGATACTGACTCGACGTACATCTCGTACAGCTTTTGAGCAAGACCGGTCTCTCGCGCCTCCAACATATTGTTGATGTTCTGAAACGTAGAAACACCCCTTACTGTTGGTGACTTTGCAAAGAACTCTGGTGTCCAAGCGAAGAATACAGGTTTCGAGGAATCCAACGAGATTTGTTGTAGTTGCGATCCGCTATCACTCGCCGCCAGATGAATCTGGGATAGTGCAGAAGATCCGACGTGGTGATACTGGTGAGATATCCGGCTTTCCATACGCGCGGGACACGCAGAGGCTGCATGCTCAGCGCCTGACTGGTTCGTGGAGCAGAAGATCAACAAAAAGAAGGACTTCATCGTGACACGTCGTCTACCTACTCACGTCTGAGTCTGCATCATGGGATCGTTGGTGCACAGCGAATACAGATGATCCTCGTGAGACGTGGGTTCCCGGCACTTCCGGTATTTGCGAATTGTTGCGGACGTGCTCTATCCGACCGTTCTCATCGGTCCCATTCGATACCCCCACATTGCGTACACACCTGCGATGCCGGTTGGAAGATGGTAGACGGAACGTGCACAAAGAGTTCCGATCCGTGCACCGTATGCACGGATTCTCTTGAACGGGTACCACGCAAGCCTGCTTCGCCTTACGACAAGCATCGCATGGCCGTTGAAGCCTGGATCTGTGTGGCCTTACGCTCAACGCTGTCCTGGCAGTGTCGAGAGCTCATCAGTATTCAGAGTGCATCGTCGATCGTCCTTAGACTTGCCGGTCTGGACCAGCCATTCTGTGAGTATAAAGGCTATATCCTCAAGATTGTCACGAAGGCGACAGCGATAGACAACCTTGACGATGATCTCGAAGCTGATCTCGAATGTGATAGGGAGGTCGATCGGGCGAAGCCGACAAGTGGGAGATGACACGTGACTTGCATGACTTGTGCATGATTCGAGTGGACAGGTCGGATGTCGTTATGCAGAATGCCCAAAACGGTACTATTGCTGTGTGGTACAGTTCACGTCTAGTACCACTCGAGTGGATACCTCATGGCTGGTTCGTTTACAAATCTAGAGACATCGATATACATGATCGCGGTTGACAGCGAGTTGGGCGTGTGCGGGGCTGCTACGAATAGCGGGATCACATAATTTGGGTGGTGGCGACCATCAAGCCCCTCCAACGACGCCGCCCTGATGCTCCTGCTTTGCGAGACAGTCTGCAAAAGCAGCGTCCATGATCTCCAAGCCTTCTCGTATCTCCTCCTCACTGATGGTAACGGGAGGCGCGAGGCGGAAAGTGCCGCCCATACCGGGAAGCTGAACGACGTTACAACTCAGTCCAGTCTCAAGGCATCTCGCAGAGATTTCCGATCCGAGCTGATCTCCTGGAGTCTTGGCTTCGTCGAGCACGATTTCGATTCCGAGGAGCAAGCCCCGACCTCGAACATCGCCGATGCAAGGGTACTTGGTTTGTAACTGCAAACGGTTTGCATCAACACCTGCTGCGGGGCTCTTTTGAGCAGCAAGACGGCTTACCTGCAAAAGTCCATCTTTCAGGATCTTTCCTTTGTGTGCCGCTTGGCCAGGTAGATCCGTCTCGACGGCGATGTCACAGACCTTGGCGCCAACCGCGCAGACGAGCGGGTCGTTGAGGTGGGTTGTGTAGTAGAAAAACCCCCTCTCTCGACAGACCTCCTCGATCCGCTGGGTACAGACAGTTGCCCCCAAGGGTAAACCAGCTCCAAGAGTCTTGGATAAAGTGAGGATGTCGGGCGCAACCCCATCGCGTTCGAAGGCAAACATATCTGTGAAGCGTGTTCGAGTCAAAAAGAGCGTTTGAGAAGAGGCGAAGTCCGTCACATGCTCACCTCCTGTTCTTCCCATTCCCGTTTGAGCCTCGTCGATGATGAGGAGCATGCCTCGCTTCTCGCAGTGCCTCTTCAGCTCTTTGAGGTAGCCTTCCGGTAGCTCGATAATCCCACCAGTAGACAAAATGGGCTCTACGACGCAACAAGCTAGCGCGCCGACCGACTGTCCTGTTTCATCGCGACCAAGACCACCTCAGCGGAAGCGGATGCGCCGAATAATGTCATTATATTATACTCACGATCGATGAGATCCCAACCGTAGTCAAGCTCTGACTTCCAGTCATATGATCCGTCAGGGAAACGAAAAGGGCTCCTGTAAGCGTACGGAACGGGAAGTACCAGGTTGCCTGCCATCTGGGGCCCGTAACCCTTGCGCCCGACCGAGAAGGTAGCGGCTCCGGCTCCAGCGGTCATACCATCTGCGTCGAGAAGTGCATCGTTAGCGCTGAACTGTCAAGGTGTCCGGGGGCTTCGGGATTCAGTACAGCTTACGATAGCTAGCCGCAAAGGAAACCACTTCGAATCCACCAGTGTACATCTTCGCGAGCTTGAAGGCGCATTCGTTGGTCTCCGATCCCGTGCTCAAGAACATACATCGGTCGAGACCACGTGGAAGCAATGCAGTCAGCTTGTCACAGAGGTCAATCACGGGCTGAGTGACCATGCCGGAGAAGACGTGATCGAGCTGCTTGACGTATTGCTCGACGACGGCGACAATCTCAGGATGGGCGTGTCCCAATAGAGAACTCATCTGGCCCGAGGTCCAGTCGAGAATACGGTTGCCACGGATGTCCTGTGCGAGCGAAGTATCAGACGGGTTGTCCATTCGGAATCTGTCCAACGCACCTTCATCACAGTGCCTTCGGCTTCAACAATGATTTTGTGCGTCCATTTCCCCCCGTACCGGATGAGTTTGTTGTTGGCGGTATTCCAGAATTCGGCTTCCGCCTGTTCTAGGGCTTCCTGTTGATGTTGATCTTTATCTTGGTGGGATGACATATTATTGGCCGTGAAAGGGGCAAGGTGCGCGGGATTATTTTTTAAGGGGAATTAGGACAGAAATCTTATCCGATGAGCTCGCTAGTAGTGTCCCGATATCTACTATTCTACTGGCGATTTCCGAGTACATCTTTATAGTCACATCACCTGGCGCAATCGCATCATCGAGTTTGCCCGATAGCGGGCAACTATCGGGCAACTTTGCCCGCGCTTGCGCGAAGCCTTTGCGCGCTGATACCATTTCAGACAGTGCGTGACACAGCTCCTCGTGCGATTCTGGTCCTCCGCCCGGCAAACGGTATGTCGCTTGTGGGCTTTGTACAGTGGCAAACATGCTGATTTGATATGCGTAGATGCGATCATGTGTCTGCTTTGACGACCCGCAAGACAAATCGGCAGCTGGTGGGTATAGTCCCTTGTCCGGACGTAAAACATGTACAACGTTGGCTTTTGCGCGACTCGGCGTCTACTTTTGTCTAACTTTAGTGTTGTTGTGATGGTGGTCCTGGGTGAAAGTGATTTGGCATGGGGACCTGGGGCATACTCATAGGATTGAAGGTAGCGTAAGACTGCGGCGGCACCGGCTGTAAGAGACTGTTGACATGCCGCGGTGATGTCGAGAGGAACATCTCGGACTCGGCCACTGGCAATTCCTGAATTGGCCAACCAGGGGGAAACTGTGAAGGACTGTGGTCCAATGATTCGTTTGTTAATTTGTTGAATCCTTCTGGTAGCCACGCGAACGGTCAGTACCACTCACTTCAGGAACGGCTGTTGCGGAAGTTGAGCTTCTGTCACTGGCAAAGGTTGTTGCGCAGTAACATAACTCTGAGCTGTCAAAGACTCTGCGGAACTGCTTCAAAAGTGAGCTTGGCGGAGATCTCTACCGACGGGAGAACCTGCCGACTTACTCTTCGCCAGGACGAGCGATATGAATCGGAAACGACAGCGCGAGCTGGTGATCTATGCCCGTAGAATCAGCAAACTAAACCAAGCCTACGTCAGTTGCATCCTTGTTCTACATTGCTTCATATCTGAACTCACTGTCGCCAGGGCAGTGATGTGAGCAGAAGTCGCCCCTTCGGAAGGGGTACCGCTCAATACGTTATCCCGCCATGATAGCCATGATGGTAATGTACCGGGTAAGGAGCTAAATGTGACATTGAGATCCGCAGTCGATGCCTGAGGATCCCAGACTCGCGGCGTCCAGCTGTAGGTCATACCGATATAGGCGTGTGTCGACGGTGTTGGCGCAATTTTCCTCTTGAATTCGCGGAATATCCAGGAGCCATCCGGCATTTTCTTGGCGTCGACGTTCCAGATGTGATTTCCTTTGCTTTTCGACTTCTTCCCGTCCTCATTGAATCTGGAAATCAATTTCTGGTTCCACAGATATGACTTGATCTTCTTGGCGGACAGGGTCTCTTCCAGAACTCCCAATCTTTGGAGCTATCATTGGGCGCACTAATCAGATTCGTTATACGGTTACGGCAGTCAAAACTTGGCCTCACCTCCTCAGCGAATGCATTGGTGAAGGCTTGAATGCGAAACTTGAAGGGGCGAAAGTCCGGCGATTCGTCCAGCTTTGCCATCTTCTTTGGCATCAAGGCCTGATGTAGCAATTCTCCCTTGGCGTCGTGGAAATCCACTTTATAGCAGATTCTGTCAACAGCGTTCATTACGATGATCTACGAGTCCACACTCACGATCAGAGCAAACACGGTTGAGGAACTTGAACAAGATGATGTCCAATTGCGCTCGCATCTCGGGGGAAATCAAATCTGGAGGCTGGGTCAATGTCCCCGGGATCGACGTCACGTGCTCGGAGCTTCGTCTTCGCTTGAGGTTTCGAGGTGGACCGTCGTCGTCTGAGTCGCTATCACTGTCGGCCCCGTCTCCACTCGGAAAACTAGCCTGAATATTGCCACTCCGACCACCGATACCTGTCGATTGCGAAGTATCGGTGTTGCCCTGCTGCTGAGAGCTACCGCCTGCAGTACTCATCGCTAGCGTCCCCGACATGCTAAAGTGCCCGGCACTAGCCAAGGTAGGAACGACGGGTGTACTTGTTGTCTGACCCTCGGTACCATGGCCCAAGACGGATAGGCTGGGTCGATTAGAGATGAGCCGGCCGTCAACAATCGATCCTCGACGGGATGGCGTAGTCTGCTGTGGTTGGCTGAATCCCGACGCTTGACCGAATGCAGCCATCTGCGCAGATAAAATCATCTCGTTCGCGGCCATATCAGGCTGGAACTCCCAGTTCGGTGGAACCGTCTCCATACGAGGTGTAGAGAAGGTACTCATTTGAGCATGCGCAAAAGGAGGGTCTACGTTCATCTGCATGGCGGGATGCCCTAGAGGCGAGGGTACGGTCGGCGGTCGGCTGCCAGTCTGCACCGCGAGCATAGCGTTGCTTGTGGCGGTAGCCGCGTTGCTAGAGTTCTGAGCAGTGTTACTCATCCCGATATTCTGATTGTTCATTGCGTTCAGATGGCCGTCAGGGAAGGAATGAGAATGAACCATCTGTCCAGGGACTGGCGTTCCCGGTCCCGCGCTGACTGGGGCAGAAGCTACTTCGCTAGGACCAAGATCGTCCAGCTTGATATGCTTGTTCATAGCTTGCGCATTGGCCAATAGCGGAGACTCTGGTGCGGAACGTTTGACGCTGCGCGATCGTTTCAATTCGAAGGGCGGTGCTAGAACGGGTTGCGCCGGAGGGTCCGAGCTAGGAGGGTTGGGCGTTGATCCAGGATGGATGGGCGTCATTGCCAGTGATGTCGCCGGCGAGGGCGCAAGCTGAGGAGCCTGTTGCGCTTGCACGATGCTTCCTAAACCTGGCAGCTGGAGATTGAGGGAGGGAGTCGGGTTTCCAATATTCTCGGGTGAGAGGGCCTTCTCGATGATTGCGTTGCCGACATCGGTAATGTATTCATCCGCCGCGTTCGCGTGACCGAGGAGGATCTCCTGCCTCGCTTGAGCTACCGAATTGGCGAGACTGGCAACCAAAAGGACGAGTCAGCTAAACCTCCTATTTTGAAATTTTTTATGAAATTTCTCGAACCGGGAGAACTTACTTGTCGAGGAAGGTCAATTTCTCCTGGACTTGCTTGGTGATATCAGGTGTCCTTGTCCCATTGTTAGTCTTCGCGAACCCAGAAATCGGAGCTGGTGCAGGCGTATTCATCCCCGTCATGTTCTGAGGAGCGGCCGAGGTCGACGATCTCCGACTCTCTAAGATGAGGCTGCGCGTCTGAGCGTCCATTCCCGATTCTTCCATCATCGAGTTGCTCATCCCCGACACGGAAGGAGGAGCGGATGGGGTGAAGGGAACTTGCGGCGCTTGTACTGGCATGGATTGAGGTTCCATCTGCATTTCCTGCCCACCGAGGTTGTAGGACATTGCTTGGTTCTCGAGGTGAGGTACCGGGTTACGCAACACTGGCTCAGTCGTCATTCGGTAGTTGATAGGAGTTGGCTGATTGAAATGCAGATTCAGATTCTGCGGATTGGCGTGAACATTGATGGGATTGTTGCCGTTCTGGTGGGCGTCCTTCATCTGCGCGACGGCTTCCTGCAACGACGTCTGCTGTTGCATCAAAGACGGTCCCGGACTGATTGGTGACTGCTGGGCGGTAGAGACGGGCATGATCCCTGGAAAAGGTGAATGTGTGCCGCTCTGCAATCCTGGCATATTGACAATTTGGACGGATTGCGGAGTGCCGACAACTGAGGCGGGCTGCGGAATGCCGTATCCGGTAGGCTCAATAGGACTGTAATTAAACGGCGATGGGGGTGGCTGTTGCTGTTGCTGTTGCTGCGGCTGCGGCTGCTGCTGCTGCTGTTGGGGCTGAGGGGTATGATGTTGCTGGGCCTGGGAGGCCTGGAGTTGCTGCGGTTGAGGGGTCTGATGTTGTTGTTGTTGTTGTTGCTGCTGCTGCTGCTGCTGCTGCTGTTGCTGGAAATTCTGCTGCTGCAAGTTCTGCAAGTACCCATTTCCATGATCGTCCTGAGTCCTCCAATGCCCCATATTCGCAAAGAAAGCGTGTCCTTGCACATCGCTCGTCGTGAACCCTCTTGGTCTCCCCTGAGCCTGGTGATGGCCAGCATACGGTGCCTGGCCCGGGGGATACCCACTTCTGACCGGTGAAGAAGGCTGCGAAGCGGGTAACCTGTATCCGTACCGCACATCCATCATCGACTTGGAAGCGAGGTGATTGGCGTTGATGGTCTGATCCTGGTCAGAAGACATCATCACATCGTTCCCGTCGTTCAGCGGCATGCTGAAATAGTCCTGGTTCATCATCCCCGCCGCCGGACTGTCCGGAAAAGCGGGGGTGAAGCCCGTCATGGCATTGACGCGGTACGTGCTCGCATCGAAGGACGGGACCCACTGATGCTGAGTCTGGTGCTGGAATTCCTGTTGTACAGGAAGTTGGGGGATAGAAAGGGAAAGATTACTCTTGCGTTGAGCAAAGGTAGTAGGTTGCGAGACACTACGGGCTCGATGGATCTGGTTGGCTCCAGGATTGACGTCGTTGTTCGAGGCAGAGGAACGTTGAGAGGAGTCAGGGGGCAGGTAATCGCCCCCCGAGATATCTGTCGTGCTTGCGATGCTGTGAGAGAGCGAAGGAGCATAGACGGATCAATCATTGCTCATCATGCGCTTCACACTAGGCACACCAGCCTATGTCGAGAGCCTCGACACTCACGTTGCAGGTGAGGGCGGAGACAAGATGTCTCCGTTGAAACCGAAATCAAACAATCCTCCCCGTGCACCTTCGTCGTCTTGTCCGCTTCCACCGTGTCCGTTCTTGGCTTCGAGGTGTTTCGCAAATTCTGAGATGTCTAGCGAGATGTCCGAAATATCTTGGTGCACGACGTCTTTCCTAGAGACCTCTTGTTCAGGTCGAAAGTCGTTGGGATAACCGAAACTGGCACCGTTGAACATGTGGAAGATGTCGAGTTCACGACAGATCCGTCCGATCGCCTGTTGCTTTGAACTCGGCTGGCGAACGCTTCGAGATGGTCGAAAGCCGGCTCTAGGTCTGATTAAGAGGCTCTAATCGACTCGA
The DNA here is from genome assembly GCF_021052385.1 of Filobasidium floriforme. Taxonomy (NCBI): domain Eukaryota; kingdom Fungi; phylum Basidiomycota; class Tremellomycetes; order Filobasidiales; family Filobasidiaceae; genus Filobasidium; species Filobasidium floriforme. Next base: position 752,511 of record NW_025763622.1, on the reverse strand, counting down.
AGACGTCCCCTGTCGAAGTTTGGCGGTCGTGCCGAAAGACCTGGACTCCGAAACCGGAGACTCGGTCCAGGCAGAGGTCGAAACGTTCGTAGTCGTCACCTGATCCTAGTTTGCAACGACCGAACGGTGATCGTTGCTAAACTTTTCTCTTTCCCCTTCGGCTTGCTTTTCTCTCTCCCTTCCAAAGTAACCGAGAGGTTCCCGAAGCAGAATCCAGCGTAAAAGAGGTCCGGCAGATGATGATGGACGACAGGAAGGGCCAATTTGAGGCTATGGTGTATTCGTGATTGCAAGGAATGTCGGTTGATCTATTGAATGTCGAGTCGTCTCTTTAATCTCTTTTGAATGGGATAGTTTGACCAAAATGACGAAAGAAGAGCGAAGAGACCTCGGCGCGTTGAAGGGCGAGACCGTAATTAACGGACGTGTTTGGCTGAGGGGGTGCCCACTACTACTACCACACGCTTTCTAGCTTTTAGGCGATCATTCTTTGATTGCGCCGCTTCTGCTGCTTCTAAAGTGCTCCGCCGAGACTATGCTACGATATCTATGATCTATGAGTCTTCTGACCTCTGCCATGCGAAAACAGGATGTGGATCAAGCTAGAAGCTAGGCTCAAACGATCTGCGTCTGTACACCACGACTCTTGATCGCTCGCAGCAAACGCTAGTTTCTAGCAGTGCAGCGTGTATTGCCATGCCTTGCATGCATGCAGTTCGTGTGGAGAAACTCTCCTCCAGGCCTCCCATCCCCCTCGGGAACTCCAGTCGGGTACTACACATTTTTGCGCATGGATCGCTCCCAGAGCATGGGCCCGGGAGATCGAGAGATCCCTTCTCTCTTCCGATTCTTGCGGACGAAATCCCTGCGCCGAACCGGGAGGTCTCACGGAAACAAACGATCGTGAGTTGCGCGCATGGCGGGAAGGAGGTTTTCTCTTTCTTGCAACGTGGCGAGCGAATACGAAAATTCCTCCCGGGTTCGAGGACCAGCACGAATGTACCGATGTGGAACTCCTGAATACGCCTCAAACCGCCTTCATCGGTCGTCGCAGCCGTGCTTCCATGGTCAAACCGCATCGGGTCATCCTCATCTCATCGATCCTGTTGGATATTCAACGGTCGGTGCGCTCGGACCGAGACCTCGGGCAGGGACATGGCAAACGAGTGCTCGTTCAAGAGCGTGCGTTTCAGGTAACTCTCCGCTCAGAACTCTCTTGTCATGCAAAGAACACTTCGTTCCGCCTAACTCACAAGGTACGCGAAAAGACGAGGGGTGCGCTTCTGACCGCCCTCGCGACCGTACACCGTCGCCTTCGTCAAACGAAGCGCAATCCAGGTCTCACTGTAGCCAAATTATTTTGTCGTTCGTGATAACTGTATGACAATTTTTCGATATTGATCGCAACTGCGCAATTACACTTGTAGTCATGAGGCTATGCAGTCGACGCATCTCCAGCTCGGCCTACCCTCCACCGCATTCACCGGTAGGATCCGCTGCCTCTTCCCGCCGTGCAAAAAATACGCTTCACCGAAATCTCGGCAGTGAAGACGGGGACACTCAAATGTGCAATACATGGTGCCCAAGTATACAAGACGGTAGTATCCTCGCAACCAAAGAAAAGCTGATGACCTCTGATGAGAGCTGTGTTTCATGGTCCCAGGATGACGGACAATGCCCGGGACCACAGAGCGTGGACTTTTGGCCAACCGGGGGAGGAAGACTAGCGCAGATCTCGCGCTTCTTCCTAGCCGCGTAAAACCCTTCCCGTGCGATTTAAGCGTTCGTATTTCTATGACGTGTCAGTCGATATTTATTCTATGCTTCACTCGTTTCCCCCCAATCCGCGGATGGTCTTCTGTGATTAATAGTATGCGTTTGATACAGTTGATATACAAGTAGGCCATCCTCTCTATCGCCTGAAGAACGTGACTACATCCTCGTCTTCCAGCACATGGTCCAGACCCACTTTCTGCCCAGGATGACGTACGGAAGTCTGGTATTTGGTGTAGATGATCAGCACACGAGCGGATTCAGTTCGTCACGACAACTCCGCGATCGACTCACTCCCCAGACTTGAGCATGCTTGAAGTCTTCCCTGATAGTCGAGTGGATAGCACTGCGTACGAGGGCGAGAATTACGTGTAAACATGTGGTCGATTCCTTTCGAAGCAGGATCGGCTTACTCGGCAAAGTGTCCGACTGTCGATTTCCCTGTTCGCAAGACGACCGGCTCGGTGTAGTCCGGTGCTTTGCCCTTGGGCTTCGTGTAGCTGGAGATTCCGACAGGATAGAGTTGGCGATGGGCTGCGTGAGCTCGGGCGGTGCAAAGAGGTGCGGAAAGATAGCTTACACTCGGACCAAGGCCAGCTTGTCCCACATGACCTCCAACAGCTCATCAATGTTCAACCATTGCTTCGAACTGATAGGTACCGAGTGAGGAATCTTATACAAGAGGTCGAGCTCTAGTACCCGCAACCGCATTCGTTAGCTTTGGGCTTTGCGTTTCCGATCGAGGCGCGCTGCAGGCCGTACTCACCCTCGATAGAGATGGCATCAATCTTGTTCAAGACGAAGACAGCAGGAATGTAGACACGGTTTCCTTCCAGTACGTCCAAGACCTGGTCAATCGTGCAATCGGGCTCGTGGATGGAGATGGTAGCGCTGTTTAATCGGTATTCCGAACAGACGGCTCGGATCTCGTCCTGATCGATATTGGTAAGAGGTACGGTGTGGGTGACCGAAAGCTACAGATCCAGTAGGAGACTGTCAGCGACTCGCATAACGATCGGTGGTGGGCGGAGAAGGCTCACCCCTCCTCGTTCTCGCTGCTTGATGGTGATGTTGGGAGGTTTCTTGTTCAACCTGATCCCGACACCCTCCAATTCGTTTGTCAAGACCTTCAGATCGTTCAGGGGCTTCAAGACGTCGAGCACGATGAAGATCAAGTTACACGTCCTTGCGACTGAATAAGGCATAGCATCGCGAGTGAGCGGTGGTCCTGGCAGCCGAATCATGTTTCGCAATTATGTTATGCTATACTCACCGGCAATGACCTGTCGACCTCGACCTTTTCCGTCCTTGGCTCCCTCGATAATTCCGGCTGTGAATGGAAAAGGTTGGTTAAGAGTTCCGGTGTGTCAAACCCTTGTCACTGTAAGATACTCACGAAGATCGAGAATCTGAATGGCAGCTCCGTTCATCTTCAGACTTCCTGGTACGGTCGTCAGCGTTGTGAACTCGTATGCTGCAGCTTCACTCTCTGTTCCACTGTTCAGAGGCGGTGAAAGATCGGTTCGCAAAAAAAGGGCTGATCAGCGGGGCATACTGCAGTAGGACAGCCTGATTGCGACGCACGTCAACTTGGACCTGTAATCATTACGTAGCCAGCGGTCAGCTGATATGCTTTGATTGAGGAGTTGGAAGTCGGTAGACCGTGCTCACATCAAAGTACTCTTTCCCACTGAAGGGAACCCAACGAAACCGACACTCGCCACACCGGTCTTGGCGACATCGAAACCGATACCGGGTCCACCCCCGCTCGACTTGGGCTCGATCAGCTCTCTTCGGAGCTTGGCGAGCTTCGCTGTGAATTGCCGGTCAAAGCGATCAGCAAGAGAGCGCCTATCCAGTAGAGGCAATGGTATGCGGACCTTTCAGTTGACCCAAATGGTACGACGTGGCCTTGTTCTTTTGGGTCTTGGCCATCTCATCCTGGATGGCGCTGATCTTTGCGACGGTCGTAGACATGTTTGCAGGTCTTTCGGTCGGGCGTTTTCTCTCGAGCTAGGTAGATTCTCTCAGTCTCGACGTTCTGTGCGTCTGATCGTGCCGGAAGTGTCTATTTCGAACTCCTCATTCGACTATGCAACTCATGCAACTCATGTCACTCAGTCGTCATCTCCTGGCAAAAAGACAAGGTCGGAGGGCTCGAGCATCTTTGTAAAAGAAAAGTGTCAGGCTGAACGAGAATAACGTAATCGACGCGAATTCTGGGCACCTGACTTGAAACTCGAGGGCGTTCATATCAAACCTGACCCATAGCGAGCGATGCTTTAATTTGTTCAGATCACGCATCGTTATGAAAAGAATCACGAGTTGACCTACCAGGTCTTTGTCTCTCACTGCTGTCGTTCTATCAGGAAATCGTTATACATAATCGGCAACGAAAAAGCGCAACATCAACCTGATCTCAGGCTTTGACTCCGCGCGCTATGCGACATTGCACCTGACCATCTGGCGTTTTGCCTCCTTGGAAACGCATCGGCTCGTGACCCAAATGTCATTTCATTGTGAGATCGCCGGCAGACGACCATTGCAAGACGGAGGCCGGTATGCCTGACCACAAGCGCAAAGCTCCGGATGGCCGGATGGCATCTGATCACTTGACGAACGGTCGTGTGCTGTCGCTGGCCCAGGCGTACTTATATACCAGGCCGTCCCCGATACACTTGGACAGTCCCACATTCCTTCTTATGCTACCTTTCTGCAACTAGGAAGTCCTCTTGAGGTCGACCGACCACAGTACCAGTTACAGCCTCCGACTATCACTCTACGACCCATCGACTATCTGAAACCTTAACGATGTCTTCTGCCGGACTCAGTATCTCTCCTGCCGAGTAAGTCGCTGCGGCCCTCGTCTCTGAGACGCGGGCATTACCCTATCGCTAACGTCAAACTTGATATTTCTCAAAGTTCCACCTCCTCCTTGGATATCAACGATGCCATCTTCTGCGAGCACGGAAAAGAAGTCTGCGACGCGTGTGCCTTTGACGCGAGGGAAGGTACGTATGGAGACTCTACAGTTCCAGGTCGCCATCGCTAACGTCCACATTCCAACGATGCAGAAAATGATTCCTTCTTCGGTGTGAGCTCAAGATCGGTTCCTGTTCTTTACCAAGCGACAACTCACCAAGAATATTCTCATTCTGTTGATCATCGCACAGTTGGACCCTATCGAACGACGTCCTTTGCAGGTACCCGCGTACACCAAGAATGCCAAGGATGGGTCCATCCAATGCAAGAAACACTCTTCCGATCACTGTTCGACCTGTTTCGGCTGGAAGAAGCAGCTTCAGAAGAGTAAGCTCAATAGATATCGTAATCCGATCATGACCTCGATAGCGGTGCTGATCGGAATGACGGTGGCCGGATGATAGTTCACAAGGATACTGAACGGAAGGCTAAGGAGAAGGCGAAAGAGCCCGTGTCTATCCTCCATCAGTAAACAAGTGCAGCTATGACCGAGACGAAAGCAGATACTAGTAGCGAACAGATAAGCGAGACCGCTAGTGTATATGAACCGAAGTGTTTCGAATCCAACGCTGTAAACAGAACAAGAGTTGTAAGATATGTATGTACGTGGCCTACGCAAATGATATGACAATCATCGAACAATGGAAGTTACGACCCAATGCACTGTATTCGTCGATGGCCAGATGGAAGAATCCTTCTGGTCCCCAATGAGGGGCAAGGACGTCTTGAAGGGATTTGAATGCCTGTTTCAGCCGGGGTACCAGCTGGAGCCGCTCAATGGGGGAGGAACCCGGATGTAAGGTGCCAGAGGAGAATGGAAGTTCCTGCAAAAGTTTCGCTGCGCGCCCTCCGATTCGGTCGAAGAGATCGCAACGTCCTCTACGCTGGCCTTGGGAGTCGATGAAATCGTGCGATGTCGACGACAGTATCGTTTCCCTAGATTGCGACAAGAATGATGGCGGTTTGGCAGGCGCCAGGCGCTTTGCCAGCCGGGACCACGAGTGCGGCGCGATCCATTCGACTGACTCGCTACACTCTGCGTATTGCACTGTATGAATTCTGCGCATGGCACTGTGTGAATTGCTCACATTTCGGTATACAACGATGTCTGTCCTGATGATCGACCTGTGATTCTACTTTGTACAGGTTACCCGCTTCTCCATAATCTACGGCTACAGCTTTCCTTTGAGGTTCACAGGCGGCGCTTCCAACAAGGGCTTGATCACCCGGTCGAAGTATGGGTGGGGTCCAGCTGGGTTCGCTCGTCGTACGGTATCAAAGTAGGCATTGTACACGTCTCCGTCCTGTAAATCGAGTGGAGGAGATGAGCTTAGAACGGTAGCGAGAATCAGGAGACTCCATGATCAGTCAACTCACGTATCGACCCAGAGGACTGTTGAGGATGAAGTCGGTATTGAAGAACGCGTCGGTCAATGGGATGGCGCATTTTCGCATGGCCAGACATAGGTCGTTGATCTGTTTCACCACGAAACGCTCGATTAGCGGTCTAGATTCTTCAAGGTCGAGCACCACTTTCCGACACTCACCTCGGTCTGGATCTTGGCGAGGTGTTCCTTTCCAAAGTACCCCGAGCTCAAGAACTGGGCGGCCTCGAGCTCGACTTGCCACAATCCGTACAAGCGGCATACTTGCTCCAAGACTTTGCGCTCGGGACCGGCAGGTGTCTTGTTGAGTGCCGTGACAAAGTTCTTGAATAGCTGTGACAGAGGGAATGAAGCGATCGGACAGTGAGTGGAGGTTCTTGCGGAATGTAAAATGGTTCCAGCAGCCATGAACCCACCCAAGTGATTGAATGCAGACGAGCCGCGACAAATCGCAAATTCGAACAGCTCTCCAAGGCCTTTTCCTTGTTCTGTCCCTTCTTCAAGAACGAGCTGTACTCGGCGTACGCATCCTCCACAGCCCCGCTCGTGACCTTTTCGAACCCTCGTTCGATGTCCTTCAAGCTGAGGGATCCATCCGACTTGCTTCCAGACGACGATGAAGCGGTCTTGAGGTAGGCCACGCCATCCGGTACGTTTTTGCCTTTCTTGACGTCTTCTAGGTAAGAGACGAGCGCTCGACCGGATTGAAGCATGAGGACGGTATTATCTCCTTCCCAGGTACATTGGACGGCAAAGTCGGAGATCAATTGAGGGAACGTCGAGTAGGCCGAATATCCGTGTCCTCCACAGGTCTGTCGAGACTTTTCCAGCATGTCTAGACACGCCCACGTGCTAAACGCCTTGAGACCGGCTGCCATGACGTGCAGCTCCTTGATCTCTGCCGCATGGTTGGCCGGGTCGAGTTGCGAGGGACCGAGGTGCGATCGGGATTCCATGACGTCTTCGTACTTTTTCTGCAAGGTCATGCTCGCGAATCCGATGGCGATCGCCTGGGCCATGAGGGGCATGAGTCGCCGTTGGTGAATCGGATAATCGAGGATCTGGGTCTCGATGTCGTCGCTCCCTGCGCTGAATTGACGACGAACGATACCATATCGAATGGCGATGGTGAGGCCCTTCTTGGCAATGACGGCGGAATCGGTGACCATGCCCACACGGCCCGAGATCAGAGCCCCGTACGCCATCTGAGGTGCGGCGGTATCCGTGACCTCTCCTGACTTGGAGACCTGGGTGTACTTCATCATCATGTAGTCTCGAGGCACACGGACGTAAGAGAACTGGAGGTAGCCGTTATCGACACCGTCCCGACCCATCTTTCTGCCAATGTCCCCGATCAAGATGCCAGGCAACGTCTTGAACGTCTTGGGATCCCGGATGGGTACGATAAACGTCTTGGTACCGTACCGCTTTCCGTCCACCATGAGCTGGGCAAAGACGGAGCAGTGCGTCGCTGATTGAGCGGCACCACCGATCCACCATTTGGTCGCTCCCAGGTTTGGGGTGTGGATGATGAACTCGTCCGTCTTCTTGTCGAGGGTGGCCGTGGTCAACAGTCCGGCGACGTTCGATCCATGCTCGAGTTCGGTCATTCCGAAACAACCGATGATTCGCTCAGGCATCTGAAGCACACCCTTGTTCACCCAGTAGTCTGGAGGCACAAGACGTTAGAATTTGCGAATCGAAATCAAGTGTAGGGAACGGGCTGCTCACCCCACTGCTCCTTGGTCGAACCGTTCCTAATCGCACCCAGGAACAGACCGGTTGACACTCCAAACCTGGTCTGAAAGCCTGCATCTGACAAGCCAACCGTCTATGCACGAGTACCAACCGGAGTCAGCTGCATCATTCCCATTGCCAGCCAATGGCCCCGCACGGACAACGCCTCACCTGACAACGCCTAGCAAACGTCTTGCTATCCTCGGTCTTGACATAATGCCTCATCTCGGCGATCTTCTCCATTGTCCTCTCCCTCAATTCGTCTTTGCTCAGGTCGTGCACGTCTCTGAGCTGCATGACCGGGTCACGAGACATTTCGAGCATGAACCGTTCTTTGAGGGCGAGCGACTCTTCAGAGCCGTGCAGGATGACGCCCATCTTGCGGATGTCGAACGGGATGTTGACTCGTTCCTTGGCCATCGTCTCCATCTGACACGGGTGCCCATCGAATGTCAGCTTTCAGAGTAAACAGAACTTAATGTGGATGGGGGAATGCTTACAGGAGACGGGTTACCAGAGTTGGGGAGCGACATCTTGGGTGTTTGGTATACGAGCTGAGCTGATGGAAGACTTGTTCGCGTTTCGGCACTGGTCAAGACAATTTTGTTATTGTCGAGGTCTGCAGGTTTGTATATTATTGGTATGACCAGAGAAAGTGTGGTATATGGTATATGATTGGGTCGGATGTCGATCAAAGTACGAGTCGAGAGTTCTCTTCCCCCTTTTATGAATGTCCCCTCCCCCCGCCTCCCCCCCCGCGCTCTCCGGCTAACTCGATCGATCCTTCACAACCGGCAACCGGTCGGTCAACCCCGAGGCAGATAAACACACTCTCGCGAGATAAATGTCAGGCTCACACGCTCGCGGCGCCGGCAGGATCGGTTGGAAATCTTGAATTCTCAATCGATCTTGCGAAATGCTCCGACGAAGCCCTGATCAGCAATTCGGTAGCTCAGCAGTCGAATATGTCTCTTTCCCTTAGACGACCAAGAGATCATGTATCTATATCATCAATCGTAAATCATACAACCGAACGTTGCCTGTGTATGCAGGCGATGAAGAAACGGCAAGATGCTACCGCGGGGTCTTGCCGTGCCAAGCAGGCGATTTTGTGATTTGTGTTTGTATAAAGTTCGACCCTGAATACCTTTCCCCTCAAAGCAGTCCCATCCTATGGTGCGTCGCAGTATCGCAGCGTCCTCTCCTCCTCTTTCCCCTCTTCCTCCTGCAAGCTATGATTGCCCACGCCTAGGCGTCGAACCGCGAGTTGTGCAGCCCGACCTCGTCGTTTGCCGGCAAGTAATCGTTGATCGGCCCGAGCTTGGGAGAATGGTTGGCCAGTCCCATGATCGCGTCGGCGCCGTCTACAAAGGTCGTCCACCGACGATCAGTTTCGCTTCGATTGTTGAGACTACACGGGCGACCGCTACTCACTCATCGGTCCACTGCATCCAAAGTTCTCCTGCTCGGCCTCGGCCTGCCACGTCGACCCCTTCTTCGCCTTGGCCTTGTCGTTCCTCAGCTTTTCCACATTGTCCAAGTACGCATCGTTGATCCCGCCCGTAACGTACTCTCCGGTAAAGACCGAACAGTCGAACTGGGGAATCTTGGGGTTGAACTGTCGACACGATTCCACCAGGTCGTCCAGAGTCTGGTAGATGACCAGGTCGGCGCCGATCACGCGAGCGATCTCGTCCTCGTCACGGTCGTGAGCGACAAGTTCGTGACGGGAGGGCATGTCGATACCGTAGACGTTGCAGTGACGGATAGGAGGGGCGCACGAGGCAAAGACGACCGACTTGGCGCCGACGTCCTTGGCCATCTGGACGATCTCTTGGGACGTCGTACCTCGGACGATCGAGTCTGCCGAACAGGAATTCGTATAACAACGCCATCAGCTCCTTTTGCTTGATAAAAGGCGATTTCGCGACTCAACACTCACCGTCGACGAGCATGACGTTCTTGCCCGCAAATTCGAGCGGCATCGCGTTCAACTTTCTCCGCACATTCTTCCTCCTGACCGCCTGTCCGGGCATGATGAACGTCCTCCCGATGTACCTGTTCTTGATGAAACCCTCTCTGTACGGGATCCCCATGTTCTGCGCCAACTGGAGGGCGGCCACACGAGAGGTATCGGGTACGGGGATGACGACGTCGATTTCGAGCCCCTTGGCAGTGAGGACTTTACGGGCCTCTTTGGCCAAAGCGTCCCCCATGGCCATTCGGCTACGGTACACGCTGATCCCATCCATCGTGCTGTCGGGTCGAGCAAAGTAGACGTACTCGAAGATGTCGGGGGAGAAAGTGGCCGGCTTGGCCACGGTCCGCTTGCTGAACCCGGTCCGCGTGATGATGATGGCTTCACCGGGTTGAACGTCTTGCCAGTCGGAGAATCCGAGAGCGTCGGCGACGACCGATTCCGAAGCCAAGAGGTAGTCCTTGCCCGAGGGTTTCGTGGCCGAAGGTCGGGTGGCCACGCCCAAAGGTCGGATCCCGTTGGGGTCTCTGAACCCGATGAGACCGAAACCAGCGAGCATGCCCAGACAGGCATAGGCTCCTTTGCAGGTCTCCATCAGGTCTCCGATGGCAGTAAACACGTCCTCTTCGTTGATTCTACCATGCCCAGCACGGTCAGCCACCCGTTTGCTCTTAGCAACCCGTCCAGGATGTCGGTGCTCACCGGAACTTGCCAGTCTGTTGCAGGTTGTTGGCGAGAATGTTCAAGAACATCTCCGAGTCCGAATCCGTGTTGATGTGCCTGTGCGCATCGGCATCCAAGAATTGACGGAGCTCCGAGGTGTTGATCAGGTTTCCGTTCTGGCGGGTGGTGAGGGATGTCGCTTCGTGATCAGTACCGGCTTGTGATATTGACGTAAAAAGGCGAGACTCACGTGGGCAAAGACGATCCCGTAAGGACTGTTGACGTAGAACGGCTGTGCTTCCGAATGCGCCGACGACCCCGCCGTAGGGTACCTCACTGAACCATTACCAGAATGATGTCGCGCATCAGCCGTCTCATCCCATTGCCTCACAGGCTCGGATGGTCGCAGCGACTCACCATGCCCGACTCCCATCCACCCCTTCAAACCAGCGACAGCTTTGGTATCAAAGACGTCCCTGACCATCCCGTTAGATTTCACTTGGTAAAACCGACCGCCGGATCCGCACGTGACGACACCGGCGGCGTCTTGGCCTCTGTGTTGCAGGAGGGACAGGGCTTCGACGCTGGCAGATCAACAGCATTTGGCGGCAGTATTGATGGTGATGATAAAATGAGGAAGTTGAGGGGTTTTGGCATGACCATTACGATAGAGGAGCGGTGGTGCGGAAGGTAGGCAAAACGGCATGCTTTGGTTAGTAAGCTGCCCGGTCTGGACCTCTCAGTCCAGATGGCTAGAGAGCTTACATCTCCGTCCCAGCCAAAGTCCCCTCGGTAGCTACCGGGTCGTGCAACAAGATTCCTGCGATACCACACATTTCTGATGCAGTTGCTCGAAAGAGGTGAAAGAGCTAGAAGTCGGTCGACTTTCGGGTGAGGGTCGAGCGGGGGGTGCTTGTCGAGCTCTTTTCGAGGCTGGTCTTCCGAGCACGGTTTCCAGATTGGAGAGAGATGTTAACCTCGAGATTAGCAAAGCTGGTGTTATACTATTACTGCAAGCAATTTAGATTGGCAGGATCAAATCAACCCGACGACCCATCGAATGTCACTCGAATCCAGCTGATCCGGTTTGCTCGCTCGCTCTCGCTCGCTCGGAGGTTGATCCGAAAGAGAAATCTCGTTCGTCGGATGCAAAATGTGATTCCTAAACTGGTTCAACGGGGAGTCTATGGTCAAACAATCAAGTGTGATTACCTAATCTCACGCTCATCACACTCCCTGCGCGACCTCCACGTCGCCGTTCAGCTGCCCTTTGTGTGCCGAACCCCATTCAAACAAAATTGTCGCAAGTCAATATCATCATCGATCTTGACCGTAGTAACGATCGCAACTCGACCCGCACACTAGTTATCGTCTAAGAAGCCGGCCCCGGAATGTTGTCCAACGCTTGGACGTATACCGTCCAGGACGCGCTCGCTCACTATGGCGTGAGCGAAGAGAGCGGCCTGGACGAATACCGTGCGAGGGAGAATGCAAAGCTCTACGGCAAGAACGGTGAGTCTAACTGTATCCGTCATACATCGTGTCAGTCGTAAACTCAACCCGCTTGTTCTCGTACGATGCAGTTCTCCCGGAAGAACCGTCCTCGTCGCTGTTCTCCCTGATCCTCGCTCAATTCCAAGATCAGCTCGTCCTCATCCTCCTCGGTTCCGCAGTCGTCTCGTTCGTGCTCGCCTGTTTCGAGGATAGCGGCGAGTCGGGTGGGAGCTGGGCCACGGCATTTGTCGAACCGCTCGTCATCTTCTTGATCCTCATCGCCAACGCCGCCGTCGGAGTCGTACAAGAATCGAACGCGGAAAAGGCCATCGACGTGAGTCCTCTGTCATCAAAAGACGAACACGCGCGCATGATTACTCGCTGCGACGAGTGATCGATATTGACCCCTATTCATCTCGCTTCCACAGGCTCTCAAGGAATACTCCCCCGATGAAGCCACCGTCATCCGATCAGGTCGTTCTTACAAGATTCACGCCTCGGAGCTCGTTCCCGGCGACATCGTCTCGGTTCATGTCGGCGACAAGGTCCCTGCCGACTGTCGAGTCTTGAGCTTTTCCAGCAGCTCGTTCCGCGTGGATCAGGCGATCCTCACTGGAGAATCTGCGAGTGTCAGCAAGGTCGTCGGCAAGGTCAAGGATGAAAAGGCTGTCAGGCAGGATATGACCAACATGTTGTTCTCCGGTACCACGGTTGTCAACGGGGCCGCTCACGCGCTCGTCGTCTTGACCGGTCCGCTCACCGCCATCGGAGCCATTCACGATTCCATCGCTTCCCAGGTCGTGGAAAAGACCCCCTTGAAGAAGAAGCTCGACGATTTCGGCGACTCGCTCGCCAAGGTCATCAGCGTCATCTGTATCCTCGTCTGGCTGGTCAACATTCGGCATTTCAACGATCCGGCTCATCACGGCTGGATCAAAGGGGCCGTCTATTACTTGAAGATTGCCGTCGCGCTCGCTGTCGCCGCCATCCCGGAAGGTCTCGCTGCCGTCATCACCGCCTGTCTGGCGTTGGGTACGAAAAAGATGGCCAAGCGGGGAGCCATCGTCAGGAACTTGCCTAGCGTAGAGACTCTCGGATGCACCAACGTCATCTGTTCGGACAAGACGGGAACGTTGACGACCAACCAGATGTCGGTCGCCAGATTCTTGACGGTCGACGAATCCTCCTCGCCTCTCCGTGAATATCTCGTCTCTGGCTCGACATTTGCGCCGAACGGGACCGTCACCTCGCCCGACGGTCATCACGCCGAGAAACACATGATGAGGACGGCTCCGGTCGATCGATTGGTTGAGATTTGTTCCATCTGTAACGACGCCAAGGTGGCTTACAACGACGAGAGCAGGGTGTATACCAACCTCGGGGAACCGACCGAGGCTGCGCTCAAGGTGCTCGTGGAAAAGCTCGCTACGAACGACGAAGCCTTCAACTCCACCCTCGGGGCTATGCATCCTTCCGGCCGAGTCAACGCTGTCAACACCTATTACGAGAACCAGATCGAACGTCTGCTCACTTTCGAGTTTTCGAGGGATCGAAAGTCCATGTCGGTGCTCGTCAAGCGGGCTGGGCAGACGGTACTCTTCGTCAAGGGAGCGCCAGAGACGGTCATTGAGCGATGTACCTCGGTTCATACGCCCCACGGGATCCTGCCCATGTCGGACCAGCTCCGAGAACGGTTGGCCCAGACCCAGTTGGAATACGGTCGACGTGGGTTGAGGACGCTGGCGTTTGCGTTTGTGGACGAGGCGGACCCGAACGTGGATCATTACAAGACCGAGAGCTCGGCGGATTATGTTGGTTTCGAGCAGAACATGACGTTCGTAGGGCTCGTGGGGATGCTCGATCCTCCTCGTCCGGAAGTCAGGTCGGCCATTGCCAAGTGCAAGGCCGCGGGAATCAGGACGATCGTTATTACAGGGGACAACAAGAATACCGCCGAGACGATTTGTAGGGAGATTGGGATCTTCGGACCCAACGAGGATTTGACGGGCAAGTCGTATACGGGGAGGGAACTAGACGATCTTTCACATCATCAAAAGGTTCTCGCTGTTCAACGGGCGAGCCTGTTCAGCCGGACCGAACCCAATCACAAGAGCCAGCTCGTCGATCTCTTACAAGGGCTCGGCATGGTCGTCGCCATGACAGGAGACGGAGTGAATGACGCTCCCGCACTGAAAAAGGCCGATATCGGGATCGCCATGGGCTCCGGGACAGACGTCGCCAAGCTCGCTGCCGATATGGTTCTGGCCACCGACAACTTTGCTACGATCGAAAAGGCCGTCGAAGAAGGTCGAGCGATTTACAACAACACGAAGCAATTTATCCGGTACTTGATCTCGTCGAACATTGGAGAGGTCGTCTCGATCTTCTTGACCGTCTTGCTGGGTATGCCCGAGGCCTTGATCCCCGTGCAGTTGCTTTGGGTCAACTTGGTCACCGAGTGAGCACCAGGTCCTATTTGCTGGAATGTTGTCTCGGAATACTGAAACTGGAACGTGCCTGTTTACTTAGCGGTCTTCCTGCCACCGCGCTCGGTTTCAACCCTCCCGACCACATGATCATGAAGACGCCTCCCCGAAACGGAAGGGAAGCCCTGGTCGGACCTTGGTTGTTCTTCCGATACATGGTCATCGGAATCTACGTCGGTGTGGCGACCGTGTTTGGTTACGCTTGGTGGTTCATGTTTTACGAAGGTGGACCTCAAATCACTTGGCATCAGCTCGTGAGTCGCAGCGTCTCTCGATAGGTGTGCTACGGTAGGAAAAGGTGTAGTCCCGCTAACGGAACCTCGTGTGGTATCAGACCAACTTCCATCAATGTTCATCGAAGTTCCCTGAGATTGGCTGTCAGATGTTCTCCAACGTCGACTCGAAGACGGCAACCACGATGTCATTGTCCATCCTTGTCGGTGAGTATGACGTGCTGAACCTATTTCTTGGGGCGATGCTGACCCGATCGCCTTTTGGCAGTCGTCGAGATGCTCAACGCCTGCAACTCGCTGAGCGAGAACGAATCCCTCTTGGTTCTGCCTCTTTGGTCCAACCCGTACCTCGTCGCGTCGATCGCGCTCTCCATGGCTCTCCACTTCTGCATTCTCTACGTCCCTTTCCTTAGCGTGAGTCACAACAGGCCAAGACGTTATGTGAAGACTTTGAAGACCTGGGAAGCTGACCTTTGGCCCTTGACCCGTCGCAGTCCTTGTTTCAAATCACCCCGTTGAACTGGCAGGAATGGAAGGCGGTACTGTGGATCTCGGCGCCTGTTCTTCTGATAGACGAGGTGCTGAAATACGTCTCTCTCCTTCGAGGTGAGAAGAACAAATATTCAAACTTTCATAATCAGCATACTTTAACAAATCCAACGTTGTATTTATCTAGAACCCGTCTCCAAGGAAAAAGTCGAGTAAAGGACTACCCGACGACACCTTAGAGGGGGTTGGAGGGGAGACGCTTTTTAACGATGACATTGATCCTGTTCCGTCGATTCGCATTTTTACGACGCGCCCACGATGTCCAGGAACGATTTGCACTAGATGTGTTCCTTTTGCATGTAGCATTTCTTGTGTGTTTCAGGAGGATTTCCATACATGTTCCATGACCCTTCTGCGAGCGATCTGCGCTTCTTCGACCCGATGCCGTGATCTGTTTCCGACAAAGACAACAAATAACTGACTAGTAGGCTTGTGGTTCTGAATTACTGACTAGGGCTGCAATAGTTAGCTTCACGCCGTATTGCCAACCAGAACTCATCGAGCTTGCAAAGTTTGTGAGAATCCTACATGGAAGAATTGAGCCAGCAATGTCAGATCTGTATCTCCCGAGAGGAGAGAAGTCTTCTCGGGGGAATGTTTCAAACGGCAAGCGTTCTTGCGATTTATTTATTGGCCGAGACCTTCCCTGACAACTTACTTTTTCCGCAGTATACTGCCGATCTGATCTCATCAACAGGTTTGACGCTAGGATACCTAGCGGAACTGGATGACGAAGCTTGTTGCGGCGATGAGGCAGCGAATGCGAAGCGCTGTGCCATAACTAGCGAGTGTGAATGTGTAGAGACAACAGGTAAGTCCCGGGCAGATCGAATCGTCCGTATAGCCTGAGCTCACGCTACCTATCGTCAGGCAACTTTTACGATAGGTTCGGGCGATTACAGCTTTCGGTCCTGCCCCGTAACCTGCCTCTGGTAGAATGCGGCCCACTCTGCCTATGTTCCGTAGAGAATTGTTACAACCGTGTCACTCAAGGCCCTACCAGGTTGGTACAGATGAATGAGTTGCCCACATCTAGAAAGCTAATGGATGTTCACAGCTAGGCTCCAGCTTGAGGTCTACTTCGCAAGAGATTCTGTGCAAAAAGGTTTCGCATGCAGGACGCTCGAACCAGCAAAAGCTGGATCGTTCGTAGCACTTTATGCCGGAGAATTGATCTCTGGTAAAACAGCTCAGAGAAGAAGGACCAAAAGACAGCAGGAGCACCCCTCGTGGGGCAATTATATTTTGGCCTTGAGGGAGAACGATAAAGTCTGGGGCCGAGTAGATGCCACCCATACAGGAAACGTTGCGTAAGTGGACCCCATGGCTACTATACGACACTGCTGCTATTGACCTTGAAAGTTCCCGCCAGACGCTTTTTGAATCACTCGTGCGATCCAAATTGCCTGATCCAACTTGTCAGGTGGGGTCCGAGAGCATTCCCCCGGCCAGCTATATTCGTATGTCTGAAGCTTTACCTTGCTGTGGACATCACCCCCTGATACATCTGGGTAACAGACTAGAAAAGCGGTATCAGCTGGGGAAGAGTTGACCTGGGATTACGGAAACGCGTCTTGTGACTCTGAGGAGGAGATCTATACGTCTGCAGAGGCATCACCAGCTATTCTCAAGCCCTGTTTATGCGGAGCACAAAAGTGAGGGGTCTTGTCGTCTCCCCACCCGGGTTGAGCTGATACGTAAGGTTATTGATCATGTAATAGCTGCAGAGATTACCTCCCTTGGGGTACCGACTAGTACTGCATGGCTCGTGTAACAAGACATCATTATAAGATTCGTTATACAACATCATCGTCATCAGGCTGGATAATGTCCATTCAGGTACCTAGTCAAACTCATACTGCTTCCAGGCTAGGCACCAGAGACATGGCGCGGTATTCAGCTTCTGTGGTGCGAGACTGGCTCTCTTGATCTGCGCGGTCGTATCTCTTGCTGCTGGTCATCGACGTCGAACGCCTAGCGGAAGCAAGACCAAGCGATGCTTTGCGATTGAACTTTACGGACGAGTTCAAGACATGGCTCACGTCGACCGGTGTATTCAGCGATTTGGGTATGGAGGGGAAACGGCGTGTAGCGTTGATGGTAGAAGGGGTCCCCCGGCCGAGAGCGCGTTGGTTAGGTAAAGGAGTGGTCATGCTTGTGGCGGAAGGACGACGATTGGCCGTGTGTCGGCGGACGCTAGCGGCGAGACGACTGGCTGCAGGTGTTGTAGATATCGATTCTCCAAGCTGATCGATCGGGGTGTGAGTCGATTGGCGGCCGTCTCCATACTTGCGGCGGAGCTAGGGAAAGCAAGGAGTATTGATCAGTCTCGGTCTTCACCCTGACAATCAGATCCCTGCGTACCAGCTCGACTTCTTGCTGCTTCGAGTCCAAAGCGATGTTCAACATCTCTTTATCGTCCTTGAGTTGCTCCCTAGCTCTCTGAAGCCTCTCTATTTGGTTGTCCTTTGTTGAATTTTCTTGTCGCATACTGGAGATGCTCTTTTTCAAGGTTTCAATGTCGGTCTCAAGCGACTGAATGCGAGCGTGGAGAGCGGTTTCGGTTTCGGTAGAAGCTGCTGCCGATCGTTTGGTATCTGCCAGTAGCGAATGCATCTTTTCTAGCTCAATTATCAGGGTGGCGTTGTCTTCCTTGAGTCCATCATATTCCTTGTCCAATATGCCGAAGTTTTCTCTCGCGGCCTTCAGCTCCTGCTCGTGCCCTTCCTGGGTTTGAGCAAGCTGTTGTTCAACTAAGCGGCTCTTTTCTGCCACAGTCTGAGTTTCCGCCTTAATCTTGGCCAATGCAGCTTCAGACCGAGCTAGGTCTTCCTCTAGCGACTCGACGAGCCGTTGATAATGACTCTCCTCTGCGCGTCGCTGTTGAAGCTCTCTCTGGGCGGCTCCCAGCATCTCCTCCTGGGCAGATTTCGAAGCGCCCATCGACTGTTTCTGTTCTTCGAGTTGTGTTTCAAGCTGCCGAGAGCCGTGATGGTCAGATCAGAAAGGCGGCCTACACACTACCACGGCACATACCAATCCGGTCCGCTTTAGAGCGTCGTCACGTTCCTCAAGGAGGGTCGCACGGTCTGTCAGAGCGGCTTCACGAGCCTTACAGGCATTGTCCCGCTCTACAAGCAGATCCTCTTTCTCTCGGAGTAAAGCTTCAATTCGTTGGCGGGTGAGATCCATCTCGTCTGCAAGTCGCGCATGCTGCTGTTCAATTTCGGTAGCCTGTTTGACGATCTGATCCATTTCCCTAGACAACTCGTCGGCTTTGCTCAAGCTGGCGTCTCGCTCCACGATCAGACTTCGACATTTCTCCTCGCTGGTCCTGCACTCCGCCTGGTAACGCTCGAGCGTGTCGTCGCGCTCCTTGATGGCCTGTTGATGCTCGCGCTGCATCGTGGCTCGCTCTGTATCGAGGTCGGATTCCAGCTTGTTTCGCTCAGTATCGAGATCGGCTTGCTTGCGGGTCAGTCGCTTTTGCAACTTTTGCACAGACGATCGCTCTGCGCGCAATGCGTCCAACGCCGTCTCAAGATCAAGACGATGCTCATGCAGATCGTCGCGTTGCTTCTTCAAGGTCGAGTTGTCCTTTGCCAAGGCCTTTAGCCTAGTATTTGCCTCTACCCGTTGTTCCTCCAGATGCGTTTCGAGGCTCTGGGCGTGAGCACGTAGCACTGCCTCTTGCTCGCCAGGCTGCCGTCTCTGCTCTTCTAGTTGAGCTGCCATGGACTGTAGGTCCTGTTTTTGCTGGGCATTCTGCTTGTTGAGCCTCTCAATTTCCAGCCGCAGAGCCGGTACTGAAAGCGGAAGGTCTGAGTGTTAGCTTCGAACCGGCCGATAATTGGCAACAGGCTCCTGAGAATCGCTTACCTGTACTCTCGCCTTCAGTGTCAACACCCTGCCGCTTGATCTCCTCGTCTCGCATTCTGACTGCGAGCTCCTCCTTTTCCTGCTTCTCGGCCTCCCAGCTGTGCTTGACGAGTTCGTAACGCGCTTGCCACCTCTCTTCGCGCTCTTTCGCTTCCGAATAATGACGCTGCATACCTTCCAGCTGGATCTCGGCCTCCCGCTTCTCGTCCTTCACCTTGCCAAGTTCAGCTGCGAGCTGTGAGCACTTCGCATCCAGCGCCGAATCGCTACGAGGCCTTTGACCCTGTGCGGACACCTGCGTCTGGGTCACATTTCGGCTTTTAGTCTCGGCTGCTTCGGCCTTTTTGTGTAGATGCTGGGCTATATCCTTCCAGCGCTGAATCTCCGCCTTTAGTTGATCGATGAATTCGTCTTCGGCTGCGATCAGCGCGTGACCTAGGGAAACGATCGACCGGGTCAAGGTTTCGCCGGTCGCCGGAGAATCGCTAGGAGGAGAAGCTAGTTGCGAGAGCGAAAGGTCCTGGAATACCGAACCTGGGGTCCAGAACATCGTCTTGTCGGCATTGATTCCCTTCTCCGGTGTTGCAGGTAGCACAGACACCTCGACGGCCATATTGCCTGATCGATCCGATGTCCCCGAGCTGGAGCTTGTGGCCAGACTATTCGCTTCGCTTAGCCTGCGCATTGGCGAGCTCTTGACAGAGGCCTTGTCATCCATGCTCGTTCCATCCTTCATACTTTCGCTGCCATCTTGAAAGGCTTCATATAGCTCGCCAGAAGCATTTGAGGGCTGATCTTCGTGCACGATCATGACGCCCACGCTCCGATCACTCTCGTCCGCCAATGAAGCCTCTGTGCGACTGTTCCGAGCCTCCGAGGTTGGCAGCGAGACGGACCTGGACCGACTTGGATCTTCTCCGGTCGTATCAGGCGACCAGCGGCTCAGGTTCGGGCTGTCCACCGTCAAATTCGCGCTATTTCCGCTACTGATTCGCGTCTGCCTGTTAGCAGGCGCCATCGACTCGTCACCATAATGGGATAGCACGTCAAAGGAGCTTCTGTCGCTAGTCGTAGAAACGTTTCTCATCGAGATGTTCCTTTTCGAAGCTGACGACGCCCTCCGAGCAGGAGGACTCGTCTTTGGCGTCGTAGTAACGTTCGAGTTATGCCGGAAACCTGAATTTCTTCTACTGCTGGGACTGCCTCGCGACCCAAAAGTATCACTGGATCGCCTGGACGTGCTCGTGTCCCCCGTTCGATCGCCAAGCAGGCCCAGGACGGTCGACTCCTCTTCGGCTCTCGCCCGCTGTCTCTCGTGGATACTGAGCATGATCCGGTTCCGCTCTCGCTCCGATGCGGTGAGGGAGACGCTTCGACGACACGTACTCTTCGACGTGGACGTTGTCGAGGACGAACCGACCACCTCGGCCTGGACGGTCCGTTCCGATATACTGGGTTGTTCACGTAACGACATTGGGGATTCTCCAGGTAGCAGCCCCTCCATCCGCTTGTCTTCCAGTAAGAAATCGGTGTACTCGGATCCCTCAAAGGCGCCCTCTGAAGGTAGGTCCAGTGTGGTGCCCAAACCTGACCACTGATCCTGGGCGCCCATTTGCTCGTCGTTGTCGCTGTCAGCTATGGACGAACTGGAGGAAGCCGACTCGATCGTCTTTTTCCCGACGAGGTACAACTCTTTGAGCTTTTCCTCGATGGACGATTTCTTGCTCATCCTCCTCGAAGGCGACTCGTTGATGGGATTCGATTTCGCGCTCAAGTTGGATTTCGAATTCAGGCTGTTTCCACCGGTCGACCCAGTCGACGAGGAAGACGAAGCCGAACCCATCCGGTTGATCGGGGGTCGACCCCTTCCTACGGCGCTCACAGAACTCTCAAGACCGACTCTCTTCCGAGATGCGTCTCGATCCTCATCGCCACTTCCATCGTCGTCTTCGTCGTCTGTACCACCCTTTTTATGCAGCGAGAAGAGATTAGACCCAAGCTGGTCATTGGAGGTGAACGAGGTAGTAGGAGAAGTAGGCGTCAAAATCCTATAAGCGTTCCTTGATCCGAAGCGTACTAAACGCGTTTCAGACAAGAGGTAACGATAAGTAAGAACATATCCAGACAGTTATCAACAAGCAAGCGGCACGACTCACCGCTCCTCCCGCTTCCAGGCGTCTCGGCAAGCTTCAAGATCCCACGTCTCAACGACCCAGCCGGTCCCAGCGTACCATCTCCCAGCGCCGTGGCCGTTCCGAAAGGTTTCGGCGTCGAGACATTTGGTTCGAGGACGGGAAGAGCGGAAGCTGGGCGTTGAGGTAGTCGGATCGGGGAAGGCGTGTTTGCGCTAGATTTCCGAGGCGACGGGGTAGTTGATCTTCTCGGGGAAGGCGTTGTTGACTTTTTCGGAGAAGGATCGGGAAACGCTACGGGTATCGAGGTGGATGGGGCTGATGTTGATGCTGCTGTTGGTGAAGGGGTCGATCGAGATCGAGGTCCGTTCGAAGGCCGAGCGTACATGCGCGAAGCGATTGGAGTACCGGCTGGAGTCGTCGACCCCGTTTCGTTCGAAAGGTTCTGGTCCGTCGTGGTATCATGACCGAGTTCAACGTCTTTCGAGGGTGAGGCAGCTGTAAAGGTGTCACAGCTTCGCATCAATATGCGCAATAAAATGCTTGACCGAAACCAGCGGCCGATCCAGAGGCTGGAAACTCACCGTCTCCCCTCGGACTGCTGAAACTCCCTCGTTTTCCTCCCCTGATGAGCCCCAGAGCCCGTTCTTTCAGATTATTCGCTCGACCTTGCCCTTTGAACGGACTCCGAGCGCGTCTCGTCCCCGTCGTCGTGTCCCCCTCTTCCTCCCTCTCGTCCTCGTCCGTGGTCAACCCATCCTGCCGTTCAGGTTCCTTTCGATGTCTAAACTTGTGCGATTTCGAAGGAGAGAATAAAGCACTCCAGCTCGGACTTTTTCGAAGGCCTAGAGTATGATGAGACTTGGACGGACTCGCGTGCTCGTCCTGGCTCTCGGTATCCGTCTGCGAGCCCGAAGATAACGCGTCCTTGGCTCTACGAATGGGCGAGGACAAGGTCCGCCTCAATCCCGACTGACTTTCCTCACTGGCGTATTGAGTTTCTTCTTCGGGAAAAGGTCGGGTCACGAAGAAGAGGTTCGTACGAGATGCGGAAGGAGGGGTGATGTGGATGCTCGAGGCCGAGGTGCAGGAGGATGCGGCGGTGAAGAGGGATTTGATGTGTGATTGAGGTGTCGCCGGCCGTTTGGTGGGAGATGCGGAGCGCTCCATCGTGGCGTTCGTCAGAAGTGTTACCTGTCCCAGTACCACCAGTGTTTCTGGGTCAGGTCATAGGTCCACCTTGTACATATAAGCCGATGGTTGTGTGTGATGTTTGCGATGATGTTGACGCAAGATCTCTCTTTGTTGACATTTGATGTTTGTTCTCGGAAGGAAAATATACTCCCGAAAGCCAAAATGACGGCATCGGATCTCTTTAAGATTGGCACAATGTGGCCATATTTTCAACAACGAGCATGGTAACCCACATGTCTGTCATCATGGTGTTCATGAGGAAGGTGAAACAAACATTTTCTTGCATTTGTAATTTCATCAACTTTGATTTTGCAGGCTAGAGAGTAGATCGAAATTCTCAAGCAGCTACAGTCCGTTCAAAATATAATTGTAACAAATTGCAAATGCAACAAAATGTTCCTTTTGAACCCCTCGTCATGATCTCTAGGTCGAAAATGGGTGTTACCGTGCTTGTTGTTGAGATCTTGGTCATCTCTGAGTGCTGGCCTTTTCCATAGGGTCTGGCGAAGTCGCTACAGGGTGGGTGATGTCGCGCGCAACATCGAACCAAATGAGACGGACATCGAGCAGTTTCTCACCCATCCGATGTCCGTTCCCCTCAGGGCGAGCCTCTGACCCGAAAAGGTAAACACACGGGAAATGTTGGGAAGGAGGAGGAGCCGAGAAATGAAATCAAGACGAATCGATTGGTCGACTTTCGAGGTGAACACCCTGCTTACACTACATCTCTAGTCATCCACCACCTGACTCTCCCTGGCAAACGATTCCACCTCTCATCATGCCAGCCCTATTCAGATCGAGCGGGCTCCTCCGTTCCCTCTCCCGGACGACCCCGACCTTTCAATCATCATCATCACCATGCGCCGCCACCCTGCTCTTCCGTCGAGGCATGGCCACGCCCTCGTCCATCCCGCAGACCTTGATCGAAAAGATCGTACAAGACTATGCGGTCGATCTGCCTGCTGGAAAAAAGGTCAAGAGTGGGGATTATGTGATGATCAGGCCGGAGCACGTGTGAGTCCGGTGTTGCGGGGCGAAACATAGGTGTCGGGTTGAGCGAAGTTTGTGCTGACGATTTGCGCCATTGATCTGGTTACCAGTATGACACATGACAACACCGGGCCTGTTATCAGCAAGTGAGTCTACCATCTCGACTTTCGACTGCATGACATGTCGTCCAAGGCTTACTGACCGAACGCCCCCCGCTCAGATTTACCTCCCTCCAATGCTCCAAGATCCTCAACCCGCGTCAACCCGTCTTTACGCTCGACCACGACGTGCAAAACAAATCCGCTACCAACCTCGCCAAATACGCCAAGATCGAAAAGTTTGCCCAATCTCACGACGTAGACTTTTTCCCCGCGGGACGTGGGATCGGACACCAGATCATGGTCGAGGAAGGGTACGCCTGGCCGGGCAAGATGGTCGTCGCTAGCGATTCACATTCGAACCATTACGGTGGGGTCGGGTGTCTAGGAACGGCGATTGTCAGGACCGACGCTGCGGGTATCTGGGCGACGGGGAAATTCTGGTGGCAGATTCCCAAGATCGTCAAGGTCGAGCTCAAGGGCAAATTGGCACCGGGAGTGACGGGAAAGGACGTCATCGTCGCGCTGGCGGGGAACTTTAACAAGGACGAGGTGTTGAACTGTGCCATCGAGTTCGTCGGCGAGGGGGTCGAGTATCTGTCGATCGATGAGAGGTTGACGATCGCCAACATGACGACCGAGTGGGGTGCCGTAGCGGGTGTGTTCCCCAGGGACGAAAAACTGAGGGAATGGTACGACGGGATGATCAAGAAGAACCAGCTCCGAGGGTTCATGCAGCCTGGGCAAGGGAAAGTTTCTGCCAACGAGTCCCACCCTCGTCTGAACGAACAGAGGTTGGAACAGACTTTTGCTGAGAAACTGGCCTCGGACGCCGAAGCGCTCTACTCGTCCCACTTGACCTTGGACCTGTCCACCTTGGTCCCCTACGTCTCGGGACCCAACAGCGTCAAGGTCGCCACCGCTCTCCCTAGGCTGGAAGAACAGGACATCAAGATCCACAAGGCCTACCTCGTCTCGTGTACCAACTCGCGTGCGTCGGACATCAAGGCCGCAGCCGACGTTGTCCGTGGCAAAAAGATCGCCGAGGGGGTCGAGTTTTACATCGCCGCCGCCTCGAGCGTGGTACAAAAAGACGCTGAACAGGCAGGGGACTGGCAAGCCCTCATCGACGCTGGATGCAAGACGCTCCCTGCTGGTTGTGGGCCCTGTATAGGCTTGGGCGTCGGGTTGTTGGAAAAGGGTCAAGTCGGGATCAGCGCGACGAACAGGAACTACAAGGGAAGGATGGGTTCGCCCGAGGCCGTGGCCTATCTGGCTAGCCCTGCTGTGGTGGCGGCGAGTGCGATTGCGGGAAAGATTGCCGGGCCTCAATCTCTGGACAGGTCGACGTTGCCCAAGTACGATACGCCCGTCTTGACCATCGAATCCAGCGCGACCTCGAGCACGAGGGCGTCTGCTAGTCAGAGCGACGCTGCACCGGTCAAGGAAGAGTTGATGGCCGGGTTCCCCGAGGTGTTTAGCGGACCGTTGTTGTTCGCCCCTCAGGACAACCTGACGACGGACGGGATGTACCCGGGCAAGTACACTTATCAGGATGATATCACCCCGGAAAGGCAGGCCGAGGTCGTCATGGGTGAGTGTCTTATTGGCTTTATAAAACCGATGTCAAGTTCGTGGCTGATGCCGTGCTGGCTCTCGATTCGCGTCTGACAGAAAACTACGACCCCGAATTCGCTAACATCGCCAAAGGTCTTCGACCGAGCGGTAACATCGACCCGTCATCCTCGGTCAAGCCCGGTGCCGTGCTCGTTTCGGGTTACAACTTCGGAACCGGTTCATCTCGAGAACAAGCCGCCACCGCGATCAAGTACTCGGGAATCCCGATCGTCATCTGCGGATCGTTTGGTGACATCTTCAAGCGAAACGCCATTAACAACGGGCTCATCTGCGTCGAGTGCCCCGAGCTGGTCAGCGACTTGACCGAGCGATACGCCAAGGACGGTCAGCGAGGCAAGGGAGGTAAAGACAGGGAGCTCACCGTCCAGCCCGGTTGGGATGTGAGGGTGGACAGCTTGACGGGCAAGATCACCGTCACCACCCAAGGACCCGATGGCAAGTCGAGCGAAAAGGTCTACAAGGCTGGAGCTATTGGCAAGAGCGTGCAAGAGCTTTGGGTCAACGGGGGTCTGGAGGGTTTCATCAAGGCGTCGCTATAGGCAGAGGGTGGACTTTTCGGCTTGAGGAATGCATAGTGAAGGGTGTGGAGATGTACATCGCATGTACAAGATAGATAGATCGGCTACGCTCGATCGCGGTTGTATGATGCAAAAATTATGCAAAAGGCGAATATACAGCAAGGTTCGTCATGATTCGTACTGGGTCGTGCTATGCTTTGTCTTTTCCGTCGACCCCATCGGTCTATCGCCGGTCCGAATTATGGTTCGATCGACGATCATCAGTGGCGCGATTGCTCAAACGGTATGGCCGATCTTGGCGGTGAGTCGAGTCGTCCCTTTCCGACTGCTCCCTCCTAGGGGATGTCGGCGCAAATCGACGAGCCGATTGTACATTGCTCTTCCACTCTCTGTTGTTGCGAGGTGGGGCCAAGTCTTCCGCCACGGGTCGCAAGGAAGCTCTCGCCTCCGGGCTCAACTTGGCCCTCACCAGACGAGCCATCTGTTCCCACTTTTTTTGCTCCTGAGGGGTACTTCCAGGCTCAGCCATGCGCCCCGTGTTCAGGACGGCGTTAAGGACCTGTTCTAGTCGCTCATACCGCCGTCTCCGCCAGAACTCTATACGCCTCTCCACCTTTTCTGGGTTACGAGGCTTGATCTCATCTTCGGCCGATCGCATGCCGCTGGAACGCTCAATAGAATGCGTGATGACCTCCTCGTCAATCAATTGTCGCGTCTGTGCCTGCATCAACGCGCCCTCTTTTAGGAGCTCGGACACCCTCAGCGCCTGTCGCATGCCAGAAAGTCGCTGACCGTCTATAGCCGTCTCCAGCATAAGAGTCGCGACTTCCAGAGTAGGATAGACTCGTTGAGGGATATCTCGCGCTGGCCTGGCCTTCCGAAGCTCCCTCTCTTCCAAAAAGCTGCGATACTGACCGGGCTCCCTACCGCGGACGTTGTTCGTGACGTACGCCTCGGGCAGATCAACGTATTCCTCCATGAGATCCAAGAAGCGGTCCATGTCCTTGGTCCATCTCGCTGATTTCAACAGGTACGCATAGGTCTGATATGACCAACGGGGTTGTTTATTCTTCGGTCCGAAAGCTTCCATCAGTCGCTGACACGTATGGGAATCGTGGGCGTTTGCAAACGCAGCCATCATGAGCTGCCACTGTCGTTGGCGGAAACGGGCCAGGACGTCAGGTCGATCGAGGAATTGCTTTGCGAAATGTGCGGCATCGAGGTTCTTCTTGGTACCGAGACAGAGATTCAGGATGGTTTCGGCGGCCCGATCGTCCAGCTGCAATGTCGGTAGGTTCGTCTGGTCTTTCTGGTCCGCTCGTGCGACGGCAGATTCGCCAGGACGCGACAAGCCGTACAGCTCAGGTAGGAGCTCGAAGGCGAGGGTCTTATCTTCTTCTGTCCCCTCAGTCAACGCACGAATGGCTTGAACAGCATTCTGGCTGTCAAGCGGGGTGCGATATGTTCCCTTGGTCTGCATCGCACCTCGATGCCCCTGGACAAGTCGTTCCCAAATGACTCTGGCACAAGACTGGCCGCTCTCGTCCATGATGATCCGCGGTCCAAGCTCCGCTGCTAATGACTGGCTCGTTCGAGTCGTCTTGAAGCGCTTGGCACGGTCGAGAAGGGCTTTCAAGACGACAGCGAAAGTAGCAGCATCTGGTGCATGCTGACCCGACGCCGGCATGCTCTTCAAGACCCTCAAAACTTCGTCAAACTTTCCGAAATGCGTCAAGATCTGTATGTATTGCGTCGAGACGATTTGAGGATCCTCGAATGCGTCAGGCTCGTTATTCATTACTCCGACCGAACGCGATCCGGTGACCTCCCTCTGCGTGTCGGAATCAGCAAGGACCTGCAGACCATCTTCCGGCTCCTTTGCGGAATCACTGTTCGCCTTCAACTTGTTTTGAATCCTCGTCTGTGCCTCGTCATAGATAAGCGTATATCGAGACAGCACCTTCTCGGCGTTCTGCTCCAGGGATTTAGGAAAGTAGGTGAGAAGAGTGGCCCAGGTTCTGGTAGTCGGCTTAATATCCCTTTTCTTCATCTGCAAATACATTCAGTGACTCGCTCTGACATGAACAGATCCACAGTCGACATTTGGCTCACGTCATTGTAAAGGTCAAACATCTTGTTGTATCGTTTCGAAGCTCCTGCTTGTTTGAGAAGCATATTCCAGACGACAGCGTTGACGGTCCATTTCGGAGCAGCCTTGATTATACCCTCCAGCTTTTCGAATCGTTGATGCTCAACCTCATGCGCTTGTGGAGTCCTGGGTACTGGACGGCTCAGGTAGGACCGCATGAACATGGCCGTCTGATATGGGTCATAATCGAACGGGATGGATCGCAGTTCCAATGGGGAGTCTGCAACGGCGGAGTCGATGGGGTGAGCAACACATCTTTGGCATGTTATGACACGGTTCCTTGAGATTTACGTACTGGCTTTGATTTTCGATACCGTCTTCTTGACATCCTTGACTCTGCGTTCTGAAGATGGGCGATCTGCAGAGCTGCTTTTACACCGGAATTGGTCATTGGCAGCGAGCCATGGCACCGATCGAGCATTCGGGATAGCTCGTAGTCCTGATACTAGTTGATTCCTGAGCATTGTAGCTATCAGATTGTTGAATTAGGGAAGGGTTGAATCATAAGAAGATATCGAGTGATCTTGCGGCTGCATCTTTGTTAGGCGACGAAATTATGAGAATTCGGTCACTTCCGCGAATACGTGTGACTCATACAAATGATATATATACATGATTTCGCTGAAGAGAAACCGAGCTGTAGTGTAGTTGGTTATCACTTTTGGTTTTGATTGCGTCAAAGTTCGTCCAAACGACTCCGGTTCGAATCCGGGCAGCTCGTAACTTTTTGCCTTCTGTGGGGCTTCTGACGCCTGATGTGAGATGGCAAACGTCTGAAACGCGTATTTCCCGAGACCAACGCCTCTTCTCCTTGGCTGCCCCGGTCGCCACGGTTTCTTCATTTGTAAGGAACCGAACAATGTGCAACGCTCGAGGAAGAGAGGGGACCATCTGTCGTACGACGCGAAGCGCTATGACCATGCCTCTAGTACGAGGGCCGTAGCCACCACCATATCGCGGCATTCTTGACCTGTTGAACAGGCCGCTTGCGTGTGTGGAGGGGGTCGAGTGTGGTGGAGCCTTCCAGCATGATAACTCCCAAAGTCTATCAACATACAGATCCGCCTCAGACTGTCATTTCTGCGGAGGAAGCTGGGAACAGGTTTCAACTTCGGCGAATGCAGATCAGCGAGCATCTCTGTTATTTCAAATTGGCAATACCTCTGAAGCAAATCTTATCGAAGTTACACGTAGAAGGAGGAGTTTGAAGGAAGGGAAGACCAACCATATGTGATAGCGCTTCCAAGCATCGCAAGGAATACGATCCGTTTCGTTTCCGGTCGCTGTTGCCTCTCGTATCGCACGTTGATTTGCTGTTCAGCAGCGATCATCATGCTAACGATGAGAGACGCGAGAGTCACATATCCTATGACACTATCATCTCGTCCCATCGCTGAGCCTACCGCACGGCCAGCTCAAGGACAACCGTCAATCAGATCGAACTGCTATCATTTTCAGGTATCCTTGAGCTGCAGACATTTCCCGTGCACGAGGCCTCGAAGGCTGAAATTTGCGGAAGAAGATATACATAATACGCATGCGCCATCTCACACGGTGTTACAAACGCGCATTGTCTGCTACAAGGATTACAACAGCACGAGCCCACACATCTTATCAGGCTGTCGCCGTAGCGGTGCGCTTCTCGGCTTGTTCGACATTGGCAGAAGCTTTGGAGGATCTGACCTGTTTGAGCAGCTCGTTCCTGCGATACCTCCAGTACCTGTGATGTCCGACAAAATGTAATCAGGATCAGCAAAACGTCCTTGTTTAGTGCACGTCAACGTTTCACACCACGCCAGCTCACGTCCTACGCATAACATCCCATTTGTCGGCCAAGTCCAACAACAACCCCGCCGCTCGCTTGACCTCCTCCTCGGATCCTGTCTGAGCCAACGCGTCAGATTCCCATTCGATAGCGAACGGGACGGGTTTTGCCCGGGTTTCCGTTGTCGAGGTGTATGTCTCGAGCTGCGGGAAGGTTTGGGAGAAAGGGATGGCGAAGTGGGTGTGTAGGCCTCGTAGGTAGTTCCAGGCTGATGCGTTGTGAGGGATCTGTTCGATCTGCTTCAACGTGTAGCTATAGGTGCATCGTAAGCGGCCCTGTATTCCGCTTGGTTGCCATCACATTGAGAAGAGGATCACTCACTCGATCTCTGCCTGGACGTCGGTCTTTCCCCTGACACCCTCCCTGGACACCATCAAGTACCACCTCCACCCCCAAGCCGAGTTATTCCTGCCATCCCCATTGACCAAGACGTCCTCCCCTTCGTCACCCTCTTCCTTTCCGATCACCCCCTCCGAGTCCAACATGCCATCACACCAACCCCTCTCGGCCTCCCAATCCTTTTCAGCAAACCTGTTCCCTCCCATCTCATCCCCTAGGGAAGAAAACCTCGTATACACCCAGTGCAAGTAAGACCAGGTATGATAGTTCTTGGCATCGGGGATCAGGGACTCGTGGATGAAGGCGATCTCTTTCTTCAAGAGCGCCAAGTCCGGGTTGAGGTGGGTGAGGAGAGTCAGGCGGTGATGCCAGACTTGGTATGATTTGAGATTTTGCGAGGCGAACTCGTTCATCAATGAAAGTTCTGCGAGGAGGTCCGATTCAAGGTTGAGAAGGGTGGAAAAGCGGTATTGCCTACGGGATGAATAGGTACAGTACCAGGAACACGAGTTCAGGACTTTAGCCGAGCAGTGGAGGTATCAAGGAAACGAAGCGACACTCACCAGACGGTATAATGTGCAGGGTTTAATCGAATGATGTGTTCCGTCAACTCGAGCACCCGAGCTGATTTCTCGTTTTCCGTCACGATCGCTCGAAAGTAAGACATGGCGTCAGAATCTGGTGGAATAGAGGGGTCAGCGAGCGGACCTCGGTGAGATGGAACCCTCCGCTGCTGCTTACATTCTTCGGAATACATGATAGGCACTAGGCCGTCGGCGGGTTCCATCTGGGGAAGTGGGACCACGTCTGACCATTTTTGGCGTTCCGAGTAAGGGGTGTGGGAAGACTGTCAGAGCGAATGCACAGGATGGTAAGCTCGAGCTCGGGCGATCGACGTGGTGGTCGCTGTAACTCGCCATTACGAAGACGTTTCTGCGTTACGGTATTGGTAGATCGTTCAGCTGGTATACGATATGCTATCGATCTGCAGAGATATAATATGCTATTCGAGTACACCACTAGCTGACTGAAGGGTGCTCGATGAACGACTCGATCGAACAAAGAGCAACTCGGCAACTCTGGGTCGCTTCTCAGTTATTGTCCTCTGCTTCCGGAATTTTACATCCGATCTCTCATCGGTCATCGGATGCAGATATGACTGCGCGCCCGGCGAACCTAAGCAGCAAGCCTCAGCTTTCGCGTGGGACCTATGACAGATCGTGGTGACCCAGAGGTGAGCAGAATCTCAACAACGAGCACGGGAACCCCCATTTTTGATGTGTTAAATGTGATCAGGGGTCTAAAAGGGTCATTTTGTTGCATTTCCAGTTTTCTCAAAAGTTATAAGTGGTGAGATATGATGAGGTGAAATTTTCGAGATGATCTCTAGGGAGATTGAAAGATTTTGGTGAAACTGGAAATGCAACAAAATGTTCATTTTGACCTTGTGATTGACCCTGTAAGAGAAAAAAGGGGGGCTTCCATGCTTGTTGTCTAGATTCAGGGCATTTTGCATCAAAACCGGACATTTCTTCCTTGTTCAGGATGTCCGCGTGGATAGTCGTCCTCACGCCATGATGACGACAGGCTGACCTCGGAAATGCATGCTATCATGTATATCATGGAATGGTTATCGACATGAGATTCTCGGCTCATCAACGTCGAAACATCCACAGGCCACCAGCACGCCGATAGCTAAGGCGTTAGGAAAGAAGCATCTTCCAAGAGTAGCTATACATTCTGCTCCGACTGCCCATTGAGGGGGAAAAACTAATGCATTCGTCCCGGTTGCTCAGTGAGAAAGGCTCCCTTCCCCATCGCGCTCGTCCTACGTGAGTTCCTCCCTCGCCTCTACCCAATACCACCTTTGTCGCCCATACTGACTAGTCTCGCTGGTGATGGCGATCGAGAATAGTCTTGACGGCCGTGTCGTTTACGCTCCTCTCCACACTCTTACCGAGCTTGATCCATGTGGTTCAACCGGCTCCCGGGCCGTTACACCACGAAGTCAAGTGAGTCCAGCCTTTGAATTGAAGGGGGTGGTCTCCTTTCACAAAGCTCACATGGATACTCGTGGTCTGATGTTCGCCGACAAAGATATGGACTGTATAGGCGGTCAGTCCCATCGAAACTTCAAGACTAGACTCCCGCTCATGCTCTATCTCACAGATGCGTCCGCCGAATCCCAGAATCCGACCTCCTTCTCCTAGAACGCGCACATCCTTCCGACATCTCTTTACCCTCCAATCTGGACCGACTAAATACGCTCACCGGTCGGCGATCAGTCTCGAATGCCACGACTGCAAGGTCGATACTGGATGGAGAAGACAGTTTAAGGGTGAGGGCGGCACCGGGACCGGGTGATATCCCGATCGGAGAGGGGGATGGATGGACCTGTCAACCTTTCCCACAATCGTAAGTTGCGCTTAGAGTTGCTTCGATGGTCTGAGAGGGCCGAAACTTAGACTGAGAAGGACTGGGAGAAGCTAATTTTTGGATCGTCTATCCGGGTCTGATCCGCAGGTCCGAATGCAAGACCCTCGGCCAAGGATTCTGCAAGTCTATCCTGCGGTGCAACCGCATCGAAGGTGTACCAAATTCTGACTTGAAGCGGTCGCGTTGCCTCTTGTTAACACAGGTATCATGTGGGCCACGGCAGGGTATGCTGCTCAGCTATCCTTGTTCCCGTGTCTGGTCTCGTTGATCACACTGTTGTTGATCACCATCGGCGTCGGCAAGTCCCGCTTTCCCCGCCTGGTCTTCGAATCTGTTTTGCTGATAAGACGTGACCTCGGAATAATAGGGTCAAAAAAGACTCGAGCCCAACGTCGTCGAGGAGGCTGGAAGATCGTCTCGGGCCTCATGAGCATCCATAGCGTGCTCCAGATCGTGGCGATCGCTATTATCTTGCACGTCTACCGGACCGACGTCAGGTTCTCTGTCGGGAGTCATCTTGGTGAGTTCTGTGCCGTTTCTCTGATCCATCATACGAGCGAAAGACTTAGACGACGCGCCTTTCGTCTGGCGGTTAGACACGGCGGCGGATTTGGGAGTCGCTTCGGCCCTGATCAGTATCGCCATCGTGATCGCCCTCACGTGGGTCGGATTGGCAGCGCGTACGTCCAATTATATCCACTTTCATTGCTCCGCTTTGAACCACGAAGGAGAGGCATTGACGTCCCGTTACTACCTTCGTTCTCAGAGGCTGGAAAAGAATGGGCAGGTGGCAAGCCGCCTCGAAGACGTCGACACCGACGTACCCGATCGGGCAGGGTCGTAACCGTGCCCAACTTGAGCGAAGACGAAGACGCAGAAGCGGACGAGGAGACGGGCCTGTTGAACGGCCCTGCTGGTGTGAACGGCGCGGAGGCTGCTACGGGTCATGGTGGAGGTGTACAGCCGGTACGATGAGTCGGTATTGAAGCGTTCCGTATCATGTCATAATATGTATTTTGCGTGATGTTTCACTTGCATCGCAACATCGGTGATCACCTCGAACATCAGGTGAGGCGGGCTCGTCCGAGGCAGAACGTCTTGCTCCTTTGCTCAACGATCGCGCTGGACCTTGAGCGAAACAACTTGAGACATTTTATATGTGCGATAGATGGAAAGCAAAGGTGCTCGGCTGCTGGCTGCCTGCAGATCAAGTGAAAGTGGTGGCGTGGGTAGTGGATACAATGAGATATGCTAAGATTGGGGTGTGTTGGGGAAGATCATCGTAGGCTTCCCCTCGATGTAGCCGTGGATGAAGACGACGGTGTCTGTGTATTTGTTGTTGCTGCGCCGGCATTTGCAAGCGGACTTGAGGACGGAGTCGCGGTACCCCCTGGCCCAATGTTGCCCAAGCCGAGGTTGTGGAAATCGTCTCTTTCCATCAGATTACTAGGAGCTCACAAAGGTAGTATCAGCGTCCTTCTTTACCGGTGGGGACGTGATGGGTCGGGTCAACTCACTTGCTCATCCTGCACTCGAGGTAATCTTTCGACAACGCTCGACATTTCCCATTGTTGCTCGCATTCTCTTTCAAGCACTTGAGGTATGCTTTCATCACTTCTTTGCATTCACCTGAGATCAATCAAGATTGGTCAGGTTTACGAGCATGGGCAATTCGGATCCCTTGGGAACCTACCATCGTGGTCGAGAGGAAACGAGCCCCGCTGAGGCGGCGTGAGCTTGAAGGTGTCTCCTATTGTTGGTGGACGGCCGAAAGACATGATAGCGTGAAGTCCTCGATCAAAAAATACGAATCTAAACGAACTTCAGGTCGAGGTACTGTTGAGAGGTTGTAAGAGCTGAGTCGATAAGAGTAAGTCAAGTACTTGTGAGCTTGTAAAGCTAGTAACAATCACTTGCTCACTTGTCAACCCTTGGCTCGATCGACGAGGTGGAGGGATGCAAGTTGGAGTCACGTGACCATGCTCGGCCCGCTCGACATCAGAGTCGTCATATTCAAACGAAACACTTTTCATGCAATCTCATATCGCTCCTACCATCTACATCCTTCACCTTAGCGTATTCTCTTGCTGCAGAATCTTGGACAGGATGAAGGAGGAAATCATGGACCCGAGCGCCTTGAACGATGTCGACACCGCTCTTCTCGAAAGCAAGACCGAGAGCCCGGACCTACCCGGCTCGACCTCTCAGGCGCTCATCGAAGAGGTCCCCGCGCAGCCTAGGAGGAGTAGGAGATTGGCCAAGGCGGAAGTCGTAGAACCAAAGGAGGAATCCGTGAGAGATGTCGGGAAGGGTAAGGGCGTGCAGGAGAAGGAGGTCACCAGGGTCTTGACCAAGGAAGAAGAGGCTCAGGGCATGCTGCTCAAGCCGCTCCTGATTCAAGGTACGTACGGTTAGACTAGAATATCGCGACAGAAAGCTGAACGAGGGCCCATCCTACCTACCGACAGAGCGAGTGCGACATGACCTATGGAAGATGCTCGTCGCCGTAAGTCCATGTACACCAGGAGAAGCAGCACCAGGCTCAGTTGAAATCGCTTGTTCGCTGCCTTAGACCTGTCTTCTGAACGTCACCACGGGTCGAGCTGCTCGGCCGATATTCTGGCAGATCCTCGAAAAGTGGCCGACCCCGAGGGACCTCGGAACCGGTAGGTTTTACTCTCGTACGCTCGCTGAGAGCTTCCGTAACATACTGACCAGAGAACCCTTACTATCTCAGCCGACAAGGCCGAGCTAGAAGAGATGATCTCAATCCTAGGCCTTGGAGACACTCGATCTTCCCGCCTGATCCTCTTTTCGCGTCAATATGTCGAGTCGATCTTCAACAACGTCGTCATCAAGGGCGACGATGTCAAGACCGAAGATGTTGACTCTTCCTCGACCCTTTGGTCCCCCATCGTCGCCCCCACCAAGTCACCGAAAAAGTCTATGCCTGCCAGCTTGTCCGAACTGACCCGAGAATCCATCTACCCGTTCGCCGGAGTCGGACAATACGCTATGGACAGCTTTGCCATCTACTCTCCTCTGCTACCTGGCGGTGGAGCACCGAGAGATGAAGCTTATTGGTTGGAAGAGGGGATGACTGCAGACGAGGCTGAGGCCGAGGGGAAGGAACGACCTAGGATCAGGAAGAAGGCGGCCAGGGTGGATGTATCGAGTAGGGATGATTCGGGAGATGCGTGGAGGAAGGTGATGCCGAATGGTAAGTTGGCGGTGGGAAGGCGGAATGGGACTGGGATGCGAGCTGAAATTTCCACACGGCTTTATCGAATCGCAGATAAGGAGTTAGTCAGGTACTTGGTGGGTCATCTTTTGCCTGAAAGCTGCAAAGTTGTCTCTAAACAGAAATCGTGCTGAAGAAGAACTTGCGTGACTCCATAGGTCTACCGTTGGGCAATTGAGGGTATCGTCTGGGATCCGAAACGAGGCCCCATCATCGAAAAAGAGGAGGATGCGAAACGTCTTGCCCTGCCGATATCGGAACAAAACAATGTCACCACCGAGCAGCAGGTTCAGGCGGGCCCGGAACCTCCAAAGACCACGATTATTGATCTTAGTATCAAGGCGTCCGATCTCGTCGCTGATGACGAGGAGGCCGCTACGAATGAGGAGAAACCGATTGTCAAAGTGAAAGAGGAGGTTGAGGAGGACTGGCGGCTTCGTCTGCCTGCGTTCCTTCGATCGAATCTGAATATCCCGGAAACCGAAGAGCTGAAAGTGTCGGAGGCGTCCACCTCCACCTTGCCCGTCGATCCGAATGCACCTAACCCTCTGTCTCAGAATGCGATGAAGAAGGCAGCCAAACTGGCAAGAATGGAAGAGACCAAACTGGCTCGACGAGCGGAAGAAAAGCAAAAGGCCAAGGCGAGGAAGGCGTCTCAAAAGGCCGAATACAAGGCTGGGAACATGACGCCCGAAGAGGCGGCAGAGTATCTTGAAAGGCAGAGAGAGAGGACGGATAAATTGAGGGCTAGACAGCGAGGAGGTCGTGCCAAGGACAAGGACGCTTGGAAAGGAGGTCTCGTCATCGATCTTGCGTTCGATGAGCTAATGCAACCTGGTGTAGGTGTTGGCAGTTTCATTGGGGGGCTGACGAGCAGCGAGATTGACTGGCTCTATTTGGCTCTCGTTAGGAAATCAAATCGATGGGTTCACAACTCTCTTATTGTCATTCCTCGAACCGGTTGACAACCAAGCCCTTCCTGAAAATTGTCTTTTCCGGTTTCCACGGCCAGCTCAAGGACAGGATGGACACAACGCTTCAAGGTCATTATAATGTCTGGACGCGGACAGAATGGCGACAAGACGATGTCGGCGGTTTCCCCGGCGGAAGCGATGTTCAGCAGGAAGGGGTGATCAACAATCCGTTCCCAGGGCAGACCTATGTCTATTTGACGGCTGATTCTGATTATGAGCTCGAGACACTGAAAGAGGATGAGACCTACATCATTGGGGGGATAGTGGACAAGAATCGATACAAGGTGATTCAAAAGCGACGGGACGATAGGCTGGATGCTGTGCTGAACCTGAGATCCCTGACAAATAGAACCTGTGCCGGGACAAGGCGGACCGACTCGGCATTAAAACGGCTCGCCTGCCAATCGGGACCTACATCGCAGAGATGCCAACGCGAAAAGTCCTGACAGTCAACCAGGTCTTCGACATCATGGTGAAATACAATGAATGCCAGGACTGGCGCGTGGCATTCGAGACGGTGATCCCCAAACGAAAGTTCAAGGCGGAAGGCAAGGCAATGTCGAATCGCGGTCACAAGCGCGCGTGGGAAGAGCGGGACTCTACAGCTTCACCTTCAGGAGGAGAGCACAAGCATATGCGGCCAGACGACGATGATGACAGTGATGAAGAGGAAGCAGACCGAGAGGGTGCTGTGTTCTCGACGGAGATGGATGTTGACGACGAAGAAGCCGCTCTTAATGCGGCTTGAGGAGGGCGGCGGACCGATGAGGTCGACGGGATCAAACCTACTGTTCGCGTTGACGGTTGAATCACCCTTGTCCGTCGCAGACGGTTCGCCCTTGTATACAAATATATAATGGGCTGGTCGACAGAAATCACACTTCCGAAGCAACTTGTGTAATCTTCTGCTTGTCTTAACGTTTGCGCCATCGAATCATGCCCTATCACTCATCCGGCAAACCAAGCACCTTCTGGGGCCGTGATTACAATGCATTGGGCCTCCACAATCTCACTGATCACGCGTATTATGGCTGCGAACTGCCATCCGGCAATATTCGGGGTTTCAAAGGGGTTGTCAATCTTGTCGACCTCTTGGCAGGGCCAGTCTGTCCAATCCCTGAGCTAGAACAATTTCTCGTTGCCATCGCCGCTCGCGAGGAACCTGGAGGCGCTCCAGCAGTATCGGTGGGGGCATCAGACGAGGGCGAAAGCGCCGTTGACGCAACCTGTGTCGAGGCTATTCAAGCTAAGGCTAGATCCGTTAACCTTACGGATCTTCCGCCGGAGTTGATCTATCAGATTGCCGGACATATCGACGACCTGAAGGTGGTGTTGAACTTGGCGACAACGTGCGTACGGTTGCTGCGGATCCTGACTCCAGAGATATCGCAAATCAGGACGAACTGGTTGCAGGACTTTGGGCAAGCAGGGTACCCACACGAACCTTGGAGTTTGAAGCGCGTATTGGCCATAAAGTCTCTTGATGAGACGCCATACCAAGGATTTATCGATAATGCGAAAGCAAACATCATGGCTGCTGCAGAGCGTCGGGGCCGTGCGAACAATCTAGAAGACGACGTTGCCGCCTCCATCAGATGGCTAGACGCCCTTAGATGGCCAAAGTGGCACTGGCCTTGCGACAATCACATCAAACCCGGGGAACACCATATCGGAGACGATCTACACACGCTGACGGAGCCAGAAAAGT
Organism: Filobasidium floriforme; assembly: GCF_021052385.1. Classification (NCBI taxonomy): domain Eukaryota; kingdom Fungi; phylum Basidiomycota; class Tremellomycetes; order Filobasidiales; family Filobasidiaceae; genus Filobasidium; species Filobasidium floriforme. Next base: position 714,110 of record NW_025763622.1, on the reverse strand, counting down.
GCGTCCGCGTCATCGAGGCTCGAGACAAACTGGAAAACAGCAAGCTCGATTTCAAGCAGCGAAAGCTGAATCCCAGCCCGGAATTGCGGGAGTATCAAAAGACACACGATATGCCGGGATTATATGGGCGGTCTGAATGGGCGTTCCAAGAGCGGCTGGCCGGAATCCATTGGCAAGATCGGCAGGCAGCGTTGCGTGAGCTTCCAGCGAAACACTTGGACGGGAAACCGATGCTCGTTGGCAAGGAACATTATCGAATCGTCAACCTGGACACCAAGGAGCACATTGATACCGATGCGATGCTAGGAGACGGTGTGCTCTTGCCCCAAGTTTTATTCTGGTCGGTATTCTATCAATCAATAGGGCCTCCTGCACCTTGGGCTGGACATCGCCTAAGCTACGAGGCCATACCATGTGTTCAGCGAGAGTTTACTTCGTCCTGGAAGGTTGAGAGTCCTCAGCTCGACACCATTGACGTACGGGAGAAGCTGTGCAAACACTTCTGTACGAGAAGATTTGGTTTTTTCAAGCGAAGTTGACCGATGGTCCTCGCACTCGATCCTACGGGGACAGGAGAAGCGTTCGCGACGAGGATGTTACCATCATCAGAATTCGGAAACAACAGTGATTCTCTGCTCAAACGGAAATATGACCATTTATTGTAAAGCTCTTGACCATGACAGCATTGCCAAAGCCAAGTCAAGGTTGAGAGGTGCCGATGCCATCATTTCCTCCTCATAAACATACTTGACGGCATCGCTTCGTCGGTTTGTCTAGACAGCTAAACTAGATACGAGTGGGTATATACAAGTGGTTATATACAAGTATCTTTGATATGCAAAAGCTATCCCCTGGCTATGAAAGGTACGGCTTCAACCTTGCCTTTACCGACATCATACCAAGGCACACAAGCAGGATATGGTCCTCTGGCAAGTATGGCTATCTCATTCGGAGCCAATGATAGCTCTTATTGTTAGCGAGGTAGTATGTGATATCATCGCTCTCATGTGATGCCGTCGTGGACACTTCACCAGGCTTCTCGAGCGTATCTCCCGTCATATTTGATCCGGTTGACTGGCTGAGGGTGGCTTCAGATGGAGGCTTAAGAATAATATGGAGGCCATACGATCGGGTGTTTGTCGAGCTCGAACCAAAGAATCATTTCAGCAGATCCCGAGCCTGTTCACGACAGAAGCGCAGGGCGTCGCGCGCTAGAACCCGCTCCTCACCTCCCCAGTTGACTTGCAACACGAATCAAAGGTATCGTTGCACCCCTGAGCAGGCAGGTATGCAAGATCAATCCAGAAACTTCAACACGAAATACAGAATCAACATGTCAGAGCACACGTACCGACAATCACACCACACGAGCACTACCTCGGCCCACGCAGCTCGTACGGCCGAGGTCGAAGCGGCCTTTCTGCTCCCTCACCTCGAGCCGGATTATCGGATCCTCGATATCGGCTGCGGCCCCGGGTCAATAACCCGAGGTCTGGCTCGATACGTCCAGGATGGGCATGTTACCGGGATCGACCTCTCGAAGCAGGTCTTGATTCAAGCCAGGGAGGGGGTATCGACGTCCGGGTCGGGGTCGAACGTCACGTTCGAGCTCGGAAACGTCCTCGACGGCTTGAGCTATCCGGACGGCTCGTTCGATGTGGTCTACTGTAATCAGACCTTGCTCCATATCCCGGACCCGATCAAGGCTTTGAAGGAGATGAGGCGAGTGTGTAAAGCGGGCGGGATGATCGCCGCTCGAGAGGCCGATATGCCTTTCCACTGGTACCCTTACAATAGGGGATTACAGCTATGGGACAGGTACCTGTACAGCACGATTTTCGGGAACGAAGACGGACGGGAACATCCTATGAACCTTCCGCACTCGAAGGCGTACCGGGGAGGTAGTCTGCTCCACGTGTGGGCGAGGGAGGCGGGTTTCGACCCGGAAAAGATGCAAAAGGGGGTAGGCTCTCAGGGATACACGACGAGGCAACAGCGAGACTGGTTCGTCGACACCTATTCCAAGCGGCTGGAGAATGAGGATACGCGACGACGGATGAAGGACTGCGGAGCGAGCGAGGAGGACCTGACTGGGATGCTGCGAGGTCTCGAAGCTTGGGGTCGGGATGTCGATGGGTGGATGTCGATGTTGCATGGCGAATTGATCGCAAGAGTCTAGGGGAGATGTGTGATGACGTAATTTGAATTAGCTTCCGACAATGACCGCGTCGATGCCGGGGGACGATGCCGAGTCGATTGCGCGGTTTCGAGTCGTTCAAGCAAAAGAGTACAAGTATGAAAGTACTCGTGAGGAAGCTGTATTACTACTGCCTCTTCGACATCCCATCTCATCGCCTCTCAATCTCCCTATACTTGCACTTTCAATTCACACCCTAGCATTCGGACCGAGATGACGCCCGACGACTATAAACCCGCCGAGAGTATCGGCGATCTCTCGTCTCAAGTCTGGCTCGTGACAGGCGGTCAGTCGATTTCATGATAGAGAATGCAGCCAGATTGCATACTCACATCGAGCCGGACATTATCATAGGAACCGCTGGTCTCGGTAAACAGACGATTCTCTCCCTGGCCCCACTCGACAACCCTCCTGCCAGGATCTACTTTACCGGTCGAGAGTCTTCTCGCGGTCGAGCTACCGACCTGATTGACGAATACAAGTCGTTATTGTTAGCTAGCAACAAGGAAAAGAGCGACTTGCTGTTCCTTCCTACCGACTTAACCTCATTCGAGTCGATCAAATCCGCCGTACAGTCGTTCGTCGACCAGGAACGCGAACGGACGAGAGGCAAGGTCTCGTTGCACGTCGTCCTCAACAATGCCGGGATCATGGCCGTCCCGCCTGGTCTGACCAAGGACGGATACGAGATCCAGTTCGGGACCAACCATATGGGCCACGCTCTCCTCGTCCAGCTCGTCCAGCCTTACCTCTCGGCGACCCCCTCGAGCAGGATCATCAACGTCTCCAGTCTCGGCGCCGGGATCGCCTTTCGAAAGGGGATCCTGTTCGACCAGGTCAAGACGACCCAGGAAGGCTGGCTCGGGGCCGGATGGTGGAGGTACGGACAGAGCAAGCTCGCCAACATTCTCTTTTCTCAACAACTCGCCTTGCATCATCCCGAGATCACGAGCGTCTCCATCCACCCGGGCGTGATCCAGACCGATCTCGTCAACGGTCTACCTCTAGGGCACCGACTGTTCATCGGGCTCACCTCGAGCATGATGATGATCACCCTGGAGAACGGGGCCAAGAACCATCTATGGGCGTCGACGGTGCCGACCGCCGAGCTGAAGAATGGAGGGTTCTATGAACCCGTCGGGGAGGTCGGAAGGGAATTTGCGAATGCCAAGGATGAAAAGTTGGCTGCTCAGCTGTGGGAATTCACCCAGAAAGAGTTGGAAGGGTGGAAGCTCGACAGGCCTTAGGCGGCGAGCTTAGCTGGGACGTTTCTGATTACAAACTCGATTGATCTGGGTCGTTGTTATATGGTGTACTGGGGCCGTGGACTGTACTTTCTTCTTGTAAGAACATCTATATACCGACGATACCTACTGATCACTCGGGCCAGGCCGGGTTATCATCGGCGGGACGCTCATCAGGCTCTACCTTGGGGTGAATGGGATCGTCAGATCAAGCGAGTTTGATATCATTTACCATTTTGGCCATTCACGAAAGCCGAGGGTTCAAGCTTGCGCGACGATCCAGACAGGCGACGCGCACATGACACGAACCGACCGGGACTGAACCTCTTTGATCTTTGACAAGGTGAGAGACCTTACAGCCCAACTGTTATTGCGATTCGCCATACCGTTCCAGAATTCCAGACCAGCTTGTGATCAGGATCGCGCACCGAACTAGCAGATCACAATGTCGAACCCGGCCGAGGCCAATCGTACGGCGTTGGACCGGCTCAAATCGGCTATCAAAGCGAAAAGACTCGCAGATGAATCATTGGTCCGTTTCAACTCAACTGAACGTCCCGACCAGAGCGATAGCTAAGAGGGCCTTATCTCGGGGTCCGATATTTCAGGCGCAGATGGAGCTCTCGATAGCGAATCTGGAGTCTAATTATCTGAGAGAGACTAGCGGAACGGGGAACATCATCAAGGTCGGTAGCCGCGCAGTAGTCAGGATCGTATGACGCTCAGCAACTGATGGACCGTGACCGTATACTTGATGGATCATACAGGGCTTCGAGAATTACCTGAAACCGACAGCTGCTCAGCTTCAGCGACGGAATCATCCGGTGGTCAACGACGATGATCGGTTGTTCAGCGGGAGTAGCACGACGTATGAGCTGGTAAGTCGGCAATGGCCACGAACGTGTCTCTTTTGTCAAACGAGCTCACCTCACTTTGGCTTCCTTGTTCCAGTCCATGCAGCTTTTACAGAACAAAGCCGATGAGGAAGCTCGGTAAGTCTTTGGAAGGCTCGCCTATACAGGTTGTTCGCAATCTCACCAACATTCATCCCGACATGCAGCCGAGCGGAACAGAAACAAGCAGCTCTTGAAGCTCGAGAAGCGGCTCTAGCAGCATCGGGACATGAGCCAGTGACAGGGGGCCAGAAGAAACGCAAGCGAGAGCGAGAAGAGAGCGTGGCTACCGGAGATGGAGAGAGCGTACGACCGAGTGGGAACCGGAAAAAGAATCGAGGTGGAGATGATGATTGATCGATTCACGACACACGGGAACATATTTACAGTTGTATCGATAGGTCTTGGGGACACCAGTTGTAAAGCAGTCAGTAAGAGTGCAGTCAAGAACGAAGCAAGATGGACGTCGGTATTATACGATAGTAAGGACGACAAATGTTACTAGAGGGATACAACGGAGAGACAACAGCCGCGAATGATCATCGCTTGTGCTTCTTGACGGCCTTTTCGAATCTCCGCTTCTTGGGTCCACCAGCACCTCCCACGTCGTCCCCGGTACGTTTCCGACTACGCTCGAGCATGGAATCACGCTTGCCCAGGCCCTTGCCGACGTCGTCCCACATGCCCTTGCTGTTCCCTCGGTCACCAAGCACACCCTCGAGCTCGGCCTCGAACCCTCCTTGTCGTCGACTACGGCTCCGTTGCTCTCCACCGACACCGTATCCCATCAAGAGGGCCGACTCGTCCTCCTCTCGTCGCTTCGCGTCTCGCTTTCGCATGACCAATCTCGTCATGTTCTCCTCTTCAAACTCGGTCATACGCTGCAACTCGGCCATTCGCTTGGCAGACGTCGAGTTGGATCGCAGGTTATCGCTCGCCACCACGGGGCGGACCGAAAGACCCGAAGTGGATTCGAGACCAGGTGCATTGGTGAGCGAGTCAGCGAATTCTGACAACAAGGCGGGAGCCCGTCGGTCTGCTCGCTTCGACGAGTCTGGGAGAGAGAGAAGAGGAAATGATCAGTCTCGTGCGATGGAATATACGTATCGCTATAGCTCACCTCTGCGGCCCTCGTTGTATGGGATGGCACCGAGTCGGGGCGGTCGATATATCCCATCGCCAGTCTGCTCGTCATCTTCATCCGAGGGCGTAAGTGACCGCCTCGAGTTCTTGGATCGCCTCTTGGCCCTAGCATCGTCCCGGTCCTCGTCATCCTGATCAACGTCCCTGGCCTTGCCGGCCGCCTTTGACGACAAGATGGCCCCGATGTTGGGCTTGTACGACAACTGATCCTGTTCCTCCTCTTCGTCATCTTCGTTCTTATTACCGCTCGACTCGCCCTTGGTCTGGGTGGCTGATCCGGCAGAAGAAGCGAGCGCGACGAGCTTCTTGACCTGATAAGAGACCTTGCTCTCGAGCGCCTTGGTCTTTTCCATCACTTCACGGATGACTCGCAGTTCCTCTTCGATGGCTTTTTCGACCTTGCCGACGGTGTCGAGAGTGGGCCTCGATGCCGGTGCGACAAAAGTCCTCGTGAAGGCATCATTGTCGAGTTCTTCTTCGTCGTCTTCTTCGCTCTCGTCGGCGACCAGCAACGTGCTCAGTCGGAGACCGAGCATAATGACGAGCTGATGTAACGAGGCGAGCAGAAGTTGAGGTCTAACGGTCAAGAGCGTCAGACCGGCTGAATAATCGAGGTCCGGATGAGTGGGGTCGGATTCTGCCCTGACGAGGGATTCACAGGTCAGCACAAGACGAAAAGGTGACCCTTGTCGAGATATCTATCCCAACTCACTTTTCGAAGAGGGACGAGAGAGTCTTTGTAGTAGCAATAACTGAAGTATCGATGGTCTCGAATAGCTGCGCCAGTTCAGCGCCCGAAGGCATATCGGGTTCAATATCGCTCATGACGAGATGAACAGCGAGTCTAGACGTTGTGAATCGAAAGCTGCAAAATCAGCAATACAATCTCATAGCCGGCCAAACAGATCACAGCGCGATGGATATAGGAGTGGAGAACGTCGATGTATTCTTTTCGTGTCAGTCCCGAGTTTTCTAGGCTCGCCGTCCTCTGCTAAAGGACGATGGCTTTCTAATCAACCCCGGTTAGTCGACCCTATAAAGAGGTGTCGCTCCGGAGAGTCATTGCCCAGTGCGTAAAGCCCGCATGTAGCGGACTTCATCATAAAAAAGACGACGTTTGGAGGAGGAAACTGCAGGGGAAAAGGATTGACAACAAGGCCACTCACAGTTCGGGATATCCGAGCTTAACGGCAACGTGTCAGTTTTTCAGGAGGTTTGATGGTGTTTGGATTGGGGACAGGGTTTCGACATGAACAAGCAACAAGCATCTTCACCAAATTTTATAGACAGGCCAAGGGGGAAACGCGGACATCGAGGTGAATGATGATCGACTGGTAAGAATGAAAACTTGTTCATGTCCGCCTCTCCGTTCGCGCTTGAGGACGATCGTGAAACAAGGTGGATCTCCACGATCTTCAAGCCGCTTGGAGAGATTCATGATATAGGTCCTGCTGTCCACATCGACAGGAGCATATGATCAGGGCTTCATGCCGAAGATAAGAGCAGCAGCATGGATTCGACCGTCTCCATTTGTGTACCCTCCAGTTCTCGCGTCGGTCGGACAAAGATTCTGATCATCCGCAGAAATCGTCAACTAAGGGTTTGAGATCTCGAAGGTGTTGGGCAGCTGCATATGCGAGAAATCTTGAGACGATGAGCTGCATTAAACCTCAGCAGATCAGCAGACGAAGTAAGAACATGACTTTCTTGCTTTGCCAGCAAGACTCGACGTGCCGCAAAGTACTTGCCGGTGCCAAACACCGGATCCATTGCTGAACATGCGATCGATCTCCAAAACGGATGCCTATATGGTTGGGGCGGTGTAGAGTGACCCACCATAACTTCAGTATCATCAGAGCGCGTGAGTACAAGCATGCGTGCTCCATGAGCCGGATATAAGTGGCCTCGTGCAGACCAGAGTAGCATAAACACGGCCTGCCCGGCAGGAAAATATTCTAATTGGCAATATTTGGTGCCAAACTTTCTTGGACTTCACCCTAATTCCTCACATCCTCATACTTTAGCATCTTCCTAGGGGGATTAGTTAAGAACAGGACTCCTATAGCATGGGCCACTTTCGATGTCGCTTACAGGATGATACCGCCATCAGATCCTGCGTCAGATCCTGCGAACCCAAACCTCGCATTTCACCGAAGAGTTAAAAAGATCTGGATTCGACTGCCGTCTAGAGCAGATTCCTCCCTCAGCCACCGCAGGGGTCGAAAACGACAATGTCCGGACCTCCCGATTTGATTTCGCCTCACCTAAACCCGCCTCCCCGCCTCGACCCGCCTCCTCACCTCAACCCGCATCGGTCAACAACGACTAGCCACCCATCAAATCTCTGTCCCATCATCTGTAGAAGTTGGGATTCCGCCTGCACGACCTTCACTGGGAGATCATGAACATGTATTGTTATCTTGCGCTAAAGGAACATCTGTGCAAACGGTAAACTATTCGTCATACCCCATGATTCTAGAGGTTTTTGGGTACCGCTGAACGACATCTCCTTCAGCCGTTCATCAAAGCCGAGCAAGGCGCCTCGACGCGTGATCCCTCTTCGAAAGCCTGATGAAACGTTTCATTAACCGTCGACGACGAAGTGAAACATCCCTTAGATCAAGGTTTTTACGTTCGCAATGTATCTACCGGTATTGACCAAACCTCCTGCAAGCATTCCGGATCGTATTCACTGCGTCGAGTCCCTGTGGGGTGATATCTACACGCCGTGAAATGCATTAGAAAACGAGCGCATGGTGGATGAGCACACACGCGGATCGGCAATCACTTGCATCGAAACACGAGGGCAGGCGAAAACCATATTATGCTGCATCATCGATGGTCTTTCCGCATGTACAAAATGAGATGTCCTTGTCACTAGCCGTTTTTGTATTTGGTATGCACGAGAGTCGCCTCTCTCAGAGCCATCTAGGCCGAAGGAGTAGCGTATGCGGCAACATGGACGGATTGGGCCTGTGAAGACGGCCAGCGGATTCGTCAGCATTAAAGGTCTGTTTTCCAGCGAGGAAACATGGAGAAGCCGTGAGCTCACCCTTCCACTGGGGTCGCTCGAGACACCCTTCCAGTCGGTCCTCGGGATCCACCTGATGGCGGTGCTAGCGGGACCCTTGCCAGGGAAGATGGCTACATACGCAGAAACGCCGAAAACATCAGCCGCGCCGCTCTGTGCCCAGAACACATGGATATCAACACCTCGGACTCACACTCAAAGATGTCGCGGTAATAGTACGCCTCCTTGGTCGTGCACCCCTTGTCCTCAGGCCACCTCTCCGATCGCTTCGCAAATGCCTCGTCGCTGACCGACCTCTCGGCGGCGTCCTTCAAGCTGTTGATGTGGTCGTATCCGACACCATCGCTGAACTGTTCCTTTTGACGCCAGAGGATCGAGTCGGGAAGGTACTTCTTGCCGTCCGGTGAGCAGTCGAAGGCTTTTCGGATGATGTACTGCGTGAGCGCGAGGATGAAGGACATCAGCGAACAACCCCGCTGCGATTTTCTGCAAGAAACAATGCGACTCACCTTCTCCATGTAAGGCTTGCCATCCGAGTCAGTCTCTCCCTTCTTGTGAAGCTTGTGCTTGGCGTCGATACCCATCGAGATCCTCAAGAACTCCTTGTCCAAGAAAGGCACACGGGCTTCCACACCGAAAGCCATGGTCGCTGCACACCCACAAAGATGATCTCCGGTCAACCTCTATACGTCCCTGCGCCGATCGCCAACTCGCGCGCACTCACACTTGTTAGCACGAAGACAGTCGCTGACGTGCAGGTTCTTGACCCGCTTGACACATTCCTGGTGGAAGATCTCCGGGGTAGGGGCAGCGTGGAAGTAGAGGTATCCTCCAAAGATCTCGTCGGATCCTTCACCGGAGAGGACCATCTTGACACCTCCGGCCTTGATCTTTCGGCTGCAAAGGCGATCGGCAGGATTGTCAATAATCGATGTAGATTCGAAAGAGAACGCACAACGCCGTGCTCACCTCATCAAGTACATGGGCAACGAAGCTCGGATGGTGGTCACATCAAAGGTCTCCAACGCGTGAATACATTCGGGCAGAGCGTCCAAGCTAGAATTGACACCACGACCCTATCTTCAGCGTCAAGACTCGCTGGCAAACAAGCCCGCGAACACTGAACTCACGCCTCGTGCGTCGTGAAGACGTATTCCGAATGCCTCGTTCCCAAAAAGTTGGCAGCCTTTCGCGCAGCCAACAAGTCGGGTGACCCCTCGAGTCCGATGGCATACGAGTGCAGAGCCCCGCCAGACCAACTGATCGGGGTAGTATCCAAGCCCATGGCCGAGGGGTCGGTCGCACCGACGGGAGTCTGAGCTCCGCTGGCCCCGGCTTGCATCTTTCGCTGGACCTCCTCCATGGCGGCCTGTTGTTCCTTGGCGATCTTGTTCATCTCCCTCGAAGCGATCGCAGCGACCAGACTCGAGTCGAGTCCACCGGAAAGCAAGACACCAAACGGCACCTCGGACATGAGTCGCTTCCTGACAGCCATCTCCAACGACTCTCTCAACGCCTTGAGGTCGGCCTCTCCGTGAGGGATATCCTCGGGGTTGCCGGAATCGCCGTTCCACCAGTCGGGGTCGAAGTACCTCGTCGTCTCGCCCGTGTTAGAGTCGTACACGTGTCCAGGGGGGAAGGCCTGGATGACGTCGCATTCCTCCTGCAGCGACTTCAACTCGGAGGCGAACCACCGGGTGGAAGGGTTGGCCGAGTTGTGACCGGTGTAGAGGGTGGTGATTCCGATAGGGTCACGGGCGACGACCATGCGCGAGGGGGAGACGCTGTCGTCGAGGAGGATGAAGGAGAACATGCCGTCGAGCATGTTACAAAGGCCGGTTCCGTGCTCCTTGTACTGATGAGTCGCCCAAATTCAAGAACGATCAGTCGTTGCTATCCCCACCTCGGTCAATGTCGACCTCGACCCGAACGGCCCACTCACCAGGTGCATGATGACCTCGCAATCACTTCCGGTAACGAGAGGGACGTCCCTGTTCTTCAATCCCTTGATGAGGTCCTTCCAGTTGTAGATCTCTCCGTTGACGGCACAAGTGAGGTTCTTCTTTCCATCGGCATAGACCAAGGGCTGAGCTCCCGAGTCTGTTCCGGGTCGAGCCCACCTTGAATTAGCCACCGCCGTCCCACTAAGGTCAGGTCCTGCCCGACGGTTCGCAGCACTCACCGACACCGACGATGGCGAGACGTTCGTGACAGAGGACGGAATCCTTTCCGACCCAGACACCCGACCAATCGGGTCCTCGACAACGCTGCTCCTTGGACATTTTCACGCATTTGGCTCGGATCGAGGCGGGGTCGCCGTTGGCTCGGTGACAACCTAGGATACCGCACATGGTTGGTTAGGCTGCGTTTTGGTTTAGCTTGATTGTTTTGGTGGTTTTGCGAGATAGGGGTAGAATGCAGTTGTATGGACTTGATGTTGCCTCTGTTGTGTATGCTCTGACCCGAAGATGCCAACTTTCCCCCTCAGCCGCTCGCCCGAGTCACAACTGCTCGTCTCCCGTAAGCGCGCCGCCAAGCCATCATGCAGCGTGCAAGTGGCAAGTGCAAGAAGGGAGATAGATCGCCAATTAAAAGCGCATCATTGCAGATGACGTAAGTAAGATAACGAGAGAAATGCCGTCATCTCTCGCTCGGAGCGGTTTGTTTACACTTTGAGCAGCAGCGAGGTTTGTCGATATCGATTCGAGATATCGATCAATTGATCATGACTTTTTGTGCTCACACGATCATTGATCATTAACCTAGCCTCAGCTGTATAGCTACCAGCTCATATCTATCAACGTGGACTGGTAGACGATACTATTCATTCGCACATCATGTCCCCGCAAGACCCCACGCCGGGTCTATTCTCACAGCTATCCATCTCCCAAACATCCAACTCGATCTCCCTCACCAACGGTCCTCCCTCGGCTCACCACCACCAGCAACAGAGATACCATCAACCGCATCGTCAATTGATACAGAGTGAATCGATGCAGTCAGGCATGTCACTGGAGACCCTGGAAGACGACGAGCGGATGCCGATGTCGGGCGAGAGGTCGGGGTCGAGGTCGAGGTATTCGGGAGAACGGGTGGATCGCGAAGACGAAAACGAGGACGACGATGAACGCGAGGGGGAAGAAGAAGAAGCTGATGACGAGTTTGAACAAGAGCGAAATACTCGCGGCAGCGATCATCTAGGTGGTAATGAGTACGGAGCCGTCAATGGAAAGGGGAACGGACACCTAAAAGGAGCGAATTCGAACGGGTTCCAGCTGCCTCGTCGAACAGCTGCGCCGAAAGGGATCGTGCACGGTAAGCTCCTGTAGCTTATGCTTTTACACACGTCCCTTGCTGAGTGTGTAGCCTTTCCCTGCTCCTGTCTCTCATCGCTCTCTTCCTCCTTTGACGTTCCTGTCAACCGGGACCTCAAATCCGACCCGCACAGTTGAAGTCCGCCTGAACCCCTACCAGGCTCTTCAGACCCCTCAGATCCGGTCCATCGTCAGACAATACATATCCGAGAACTTTGAACGCGCCGAACCGGGTGCCGAGGTGGAAGGGTGGGAAGAGGTCGAGGTGCTGAGAGGGTGTGCGGAGAGGATCGTCTTTGCCGAGAGCAGTACGTCCCTGAGCCTTTCTTCAAATTACTCCGCCGGAAGTGCAGGACATGAAACTCAATCCTGTTTTCCTGTCATGCAGCACTTCCGGACCCGTTCCCGTTGCTGTCCGAGGTCAAGCTCGTCGTACACGTCTACCAACCGTCAAATCATACGGGCATCCAAGAGTTTGCTGCGACGACCGGAGGCAAGTTCAGTTTCATTGAATAGTATCTTGTCAGCAAGGGCTAATCAGGGACAGCTTCAATCCGATTCGTGATTTCAGACGAAGACGATGATGAAGATAATGTCATGGCGGCGACTGTGCAGGAATTGCCTTCCCGCTCACTGGACGGGTTGTGGGAAAGGTCAGTCTGCGCTAGCCGCAGAGCTCGTTATCGTCCTTTTCTTATATTGTCCACCTCCGAACAGCCTGATCTACACAGAAGACATCAAACCTCGCCTATTAAACTACATCTACACCACCCTGCTCTTCTCGGACGCCGACGTGGATTTCAACATCATCACCTGGAACCGTGTCGTACTCCTTCACGGCCCACCAGGGACGGGCAAGACCTCGCTCTGCCGAGCGCTCGCTCAGAAACTGGCCATCCGGCTATCGGAACGGTACGCTCGGGGTAGGTTGGTAGAGATCAACTCGCACAGCTTGTTCTCGAAATGGTTCTCGGAATCGGGCAAGTTGGTGCAAAAGCTGTTTGCTAGGGTTAATGAGATGGTAGAGGATGAGAGTGGGTTCGTGGTCGTCTTAATCGGTGAGTTCAGGCGAAGGTAGGAAGTGGAGGATCCAGGATGTTGATCTGGCTGTTTGGTGGGCAGACGAGGTGGAGAGTTTGACAGCAGCAAGAGCGGGCGCGATGAGCGGGACTGAGCCTTCAGATGCATTACGGGTTAGTCCACCTTACCGATTCGTTAGACCTGAATAACCAACGCTGAACTCTACCCTTGGCCTCTACGCATGCCCCTCTTGTAATCACGCAGGTGGTCAATGCGCTCTTGACTCAATTGGACAAGCTGAAACACCGGAAAAACGTGTTGGTCATGTCCACCTCCAATATCGCACAAGCGATCGGTACGTCGCAGGTCCCCTTCTAAAGCGGAAGTCACCTGTGAGCGACACTAACAGTACTCGATGGATGGTACGACAGACTCGGCGTTCGTCGATCGGGCGGATATCAAGCAGTATATCGGACTCCCACCGCCCGAGGCAAATCATTGGATATTAACCGGGTGCTTGAACGAGATGATGAAACGCGGTTTAATGGAGAACATCGTGAGTTGAACTGCAAAGCATCGTCCTGGCTCGAGTCCCGTCTTCTTGTTGCTTGTGACTCTGATACATTATCCGTTCTCGCAGAACCTGTTGGACTGGAAGACGTGCGACAAGGTACGGGAAAAGCCTGCCAAACAGTCCAACTTGGAACGCGTCCGACAAGCAAGTCTCCGGCTAGCCATGATCTCGGAGGCTTGTCAGGTGAGTCGAGTTTTTATGCCCTGTGCGGCGTCAATCAGCTCGGGGATGATTGTTCACAAGAAACTCTTTCGCAGGGCATGTCGGGACGGACATTACGTCGACTCCCCGTCCTCTCCTATGCACGGTACATGGTCTCGCTCTCGCTTTCCCACCCGGCTTTCGACGACCCCGAGGCCGACGAGGGCGCACCGAATCGACCGGGATACGCTGTGGAGGACTGGTTGGACGCGCTGGAACGGGTCGTCAAGGACGAAGGGGCACAAAAGGAGGCATTGGAGAGGTTGGTCGGGACAGGAGGGGTTTAAGACGAGATAACAGGATCCCTTCCTCGCGCCATCGCCTGCAGGATAGGGTCTATGCCATACAACATAATGATGAAGCGATGATCATAATGACAATAACGATCTATGATGCTGATATCGACGGTGGTGCAGAGTACAATGTCTGAGTAAGGACAGGTAGAACCGAAAAAGTGCGAGAGTGGTATCGATATGCAATAGGGAGGCGGGAAGGACGCCAATTCGAAAGAGGGTAATTGCATAGGGGGGGTATGCTTGATCATGTCCGTCGTTGCGTCAATTTCTTTTGAGCCTTTTCGAGCGCTTCGGCATTGCGTTCCTCTCGATTTGCGATGTGATCCGCTTTGGCCGCGTCGATCCGTTCTAATGTCAGGCTGTGGCGGTCGACACAAACAGTCCCGGGGGTGCGGATCAGTATATGACATGAGAGGGCAATGCAGATATTTGATGATGGGGTTGTAGGGTGAAGCGGGCTCGGACGTACTAGTCTTTCATGCATTGACGCATCGTATTGTACTGTCCGCCACAGTTCCACAGGACCGTCACCGTCTTTCCCTTTGCGCAGTCGGCAAAGTCTGTCCGAGCTCATAGTTCCGATTGATTAGATTGAAGATCGCATCGAGATGAATGTGTTCACATGAGGAGCGATCGGCAGGTAAGCTTCAAGTTGGGGCTACGAGAAGGTAGTGAGCGATCATCCGAGACGCACCTTTGACGAGCGCCTCGCAGTGCTTCAAGGACTGTTCCTTGGCTCGATCGAGCACATCCTGTTCCTCTCTTCTTGATAACGTGATCATCGTATACTGTGTACTTTGTCTAGGCTATGGATATCAGGTCAAGGCAGAGAATGGGTCGATCTTTCGATATGCAACTGTTGTCCCAGACAATTATTTTGAGAAGCTCGATCTCGGACCTGGGCGTTGCCCGAACCTTGAGAAGCTCGATGATCGTTGATAACGCATGCGATGTGAGGTGAAATGCGATATGCGTTGTCAAGTCACAGTAGGATGGTAGGGGATCAGCTTCCGAGAGGGAGTGACGATATCATCATCATGAGATCATGAGCTCATGAGCAGGTGCGGCAGTTCAGCACAGCAACAAGCAGCAAGAGTGAAGATCATCGTCAGTACTGGGAAGCTTCAGTGTCTTCTACAAATTAAGCAAAGACGTTACAAAGCCACACGACTGTAACGATAACTATGAGCGAGATGGAAACCAAGATAGCAGAGCTCAAGGTGAGAACCGTCACCTCCCAATGCGCAGCTCCACTTCGCACATCTACCTTGCTCCCGAACTGAAACCTCACCTTCTTCTGACGCAGGCCAAGATGCCAGCGACCGATATCGACGACGGCACACTACGACACATGCTCGAACAAGCGGATGGAAACGTCGAGCAAGCTCTTCGACAGATCAGGCAGATGACGGGCGATGAGGAGCTAGAGGACACGGGGTACAAGCTGGACGCTGGGTCGAACGATGTGGGTTGAGTCTGCAGATGGCGATTTCCGTTTCGTTTCCAGGCTGACGAAAGATAAATGTGCCCTTCATCAGGCCAAGACGGAAGCTCTGGCAGCTAATCGAGCGGGCTCGATCACCCCGACCTTGTCCACTCACATCACATCTCCTCCGACAGCCGCTCCCACTGCGCTGCCACCTGCCACGACCGCTCCAGCGCCACCGGTATCGGCCGAGACGAACGTCGACCCCCAACTCGCTGAACTCAAGGTCAGTCGTACACGCTACAGTCCCAAGTCGTAAGAGACTAAAGCTTGACGATGATGCAGGCCATGTTCCCTACGGTCGAACCTGTCGTCATCGAGGCCGTCCTAGAGACGCATGCCGGTAGCTCTCCAGACGAGAGGTTCGAGAAAGCTCTCGGAGACTTGTTGCAGCTCACGGATCCTGATTACAAGGTGAGCCCGTCCTGTGTTGACCGAAATTCCAATCTATTCTCTCAATTGAACAACCCGATATTTTCGCAGCCTGACCCCGCCACCACGGCTCCCCGGACCACTCATCCTCAAACCAACCTGGACGAAGAGTTTGCTCGTTCCTTACAGATCGCAGAAGAACGTCAGGCGCAAGTCCAAGCTCGTGCTCAGCGGGAGACGGGTTCCAGCCTCTCTTCCGATGGCGCTTCGAGGGGTACCCGCCGGAACGATAACCCGTTCGGGGACGACCAGCAGCAGCATCATGTCAGCGGGGGAAGCACGACGGGATATGATTCCTACGGTCGGCCGTTGCAGCAGCAGGATTACAATTACCGGGGTGGATCTGCCTCGGGGAGAACGGGGGGAATGTGGGGGGATGAACAGGGGGGTCAAGCGGCTGGTGGGGGTGGTCCGCTAGGACCAGCGATCGAGGAAAAGATTGGGAAATACGCAGAAGGTCCGTGTTTGCGTGCCCTCTCAAACTTTTCGCGAGTTACCCACTGAAAACCTGACAAACCTCGGTTGTGCTCGCGATCGCAGTCGGCAAACAGAAATTCGACTTGTTCCTGAATACCGCTCGGACCAAAGTCAACGAATTCGAACAGCTCCAGACTCAACGACAGGCGACGGGCATGCAACCCGCTGGGATCACGAGCACCTTGGGTGGGATCTTCAACGATGCCAAGGCGGTCGCTACCGGTCGACGCGATGGTAGCCAGGGACCAGGAGGACAGGGGCAAGGTCAAGGGTTGGCAGCGCTCGGAGCTGGGGTGGGGTCGGCCCTATCAGGCCTGTCAGGGTTGTTCGGAGGCAGGGGAGCGGGTCAGGCTGAACAGGGAGGACAGGGTGGGGCGGGATCGTCCTGGGGATCCAACGCCCAGCCTCGATCGATGGGCGGTGGCGGAGGGGCGTTCAACAGCCGATCAGGTGCGGGAGGTCAGACGTCACAGCAATATCAGAATGCTGGACGGAGATGGCAGCCTACGGACATTTACGGTGAGTCTCGGCCGAATGCACTTTTCAGCTCACAAGTCGACCTCGAGTCGAGCTGACCATTTTTCTGGCTCTGCAGATGATCTGGACGAACCCGCCAATCAGCATCAGAGCAGGACGATCAAGGTGTATCAACCCGGATCTTCGGCGTCCTCGGCCTCGTCGATCCCTTCCACGTCGGACGACTTTTTGGAGGACAACACACCCAAGCCAGAATCTGATCTCAATAAGAGGTTCGGCGCAGGGTCAGCTGGAGTGGGGGGAGCTGGGGGTAGTGGGTCTGGTGGATTAGGTGGAGAGGAGAAACCTGCCGCTCAGAAGATCGACCTCGGTAAGCTCCTCAAATCCTTTTCCGGCCTCGTCTCGTGATGATCCGAAATTCGAAGTGCTGACGTCAAGGATATGTCTACGTGTAGCCAAGATCGGGATGCTACCCAAACGACAAGTCTCGCTCCTGGGCACTTCTCCTTCGGCGACGACCGAATCGGTGCACAAACAGATCCAGCCCGCCAGTACGGACAAGCGAGACGCCAAGGATGATTTGGATGGAGAGGAAGAGTATACCAAGTGAGTGCCTAAATGCTAGCCGGAGGTCAAGAGACCGAGATGACGCAGGATCAAAGCTGACCGCTTTTCACTCCGACATTTGGTGCGGGCTTGACAGGAGTCCATTCGAAAACTGAGCGGTTCTGTTGGTTAGTAGAATTTGAATAAACACGACTCCTCTTGTTAGCGTCAAGACGCATGTAAGCATACAAAGAATAGGGGAATGTATCGTGCTTGTTGTAAGGATTCGGT
Source organism: Filobasidium floriforme (assembly GCF_021052385.1). Classification (NCBI taxonomy): domain Eukaryota; kingdom Fungi; phylum Basidiomycota; class Tremellomycetes; order Filobasidiales; family Filobasidiaceae; genus Filobasidium; species Filobasidium floriforme. The sequence continues at coordinate 696,488 of NW_025763622.1, read as the reverse complement.
GACGGTAGATGTGTCGATCGATATACCAAATGTCTAGTAGCTGGTAGCTGGTAGCTGGTAGCTGGTAAGGTTAGGTCCCGTCGTCTCGCGAGGGATGATGCTGACGGGGAGACCCGACGACGGCGACGAGGAAGGGTCGATGGCATGAACGACCTCGATGATGATAAAGTCGACGCATGTGCAAATGCTGGATGACGTTCAACTCGGAGCATATACCGCCCGACTGGAACTGATCACGAGTCACGAGCGACTTCACCTGGCTACGATTGTGCGGATCTGGTCGAGGTCGATCCCGTAACTTATGCACATCGATCGACCTTCCGATAACGAACGACCCATCTCGCCTACCAGCATCGACAGAAGCAATTATACCATCACGATCGACAACTCGTCTCCGTCCACAAGCAATCGACGTCGAGCACCTCAGATCGAGATAGAAGACATCCTCGGAGGTCAAAGGGTCGTCGGTAATACCGTCTTTTACACGGGAGATCATCCCAATCACCCCAATCGAGCTCGTCCCGGCCACGTCCGGCGTTCCGTTCAAGAACCTGACCACATCATCAGCACCGACGCCGCACCTCCCGCACGACCTGGAAACGATTCCCTCCCGGTCGTTACCTCAAGACAGACTGATAACGTAGAGACTGCGACAGGTGTCATTCGGACCATTGCCGCTTTGCAAATATCAGGACCAGACACATCGCCGTCTACCGATCTCAACGATACCTCTTCGCGAACCATGGCGGATCCCAAGTACGGCCATATGCATCGCAAAGATCGGACTTACAAGCCGACCAGGCTCGACCCCGAACTCCTGAAGTCTCGCGAGGATGATATCATGGTGTGTAGCCGAGTTTCTCTTGCTGAGATCGCCATTTGCGAAGGCTGATTCAGGACGCATGGCTAATCAGCACAACCTCGTTCTTGAGTACCTTTCCGACCGATGTTTTCCAGCCACAGCCCGGATCCTCTCTGAAGGCCTCTCCACCGCCTCCTCTTCCAATACCTCGAGCTCGACTCCCAAAGAACCACCTCTGAATGGAACGAACGGCTCAGCCGCACCGGCAGCTCAGTCTAGACCGCTCGAGATCGATACGGATGTCACGATGATGTCGTCATCGATCTCTGAACTGGCTAGCATCATCGACCCGTCTATCATCGCTACGACCATGACCATGACGACACCGGGGACAGCTGCGGATAGCATGAGAGAATCGACGATCGTGCCCTCGGTCAATGGATGGCCCGGGCCGCAGTCGGCGGGGTCGACGGTGACGAATGGGAATGGCAAGACAAAGGCAGGGGGACACGAGGCGGACGTCGACGTGGATATGGACTTGGATGGCGCTCGACCCGCTCGACCCGAGTTGAGCCGTAAACACCCTTCTATGAACGATATCACCCGAAAGAAGAACAGAGAAGCATGGATCATGAACATTGAATGGAGAAAGGGTTAGTCTTTCCCCCCTGGCACACAGGTGCGAACTGTCTCGCGGGCTGCTTACCCGGCCTTCTCCGGGTTGAAACACAGAGATTCGGGATGGCATACGATCGGGCGACATCGTTCGCGGTATGGACCTGCTTCGACGGTATTTCCCATCTGTCCTCCAGAATTATGGTTCGACAGGATCGAAGGCCGAGTACAAGACCCTCTCAGCAGACGAAGCCGATGAGACCGACAGTCACGCTTCGAGCTTTGATGACGGGTCGGAATCGAACGATTCGGACGGGTCTGGTGAGAGTGCTAGCGATAGGGAGGAAAGCGACGTCGACGAGGAAGAGACGTACCGGGTGCCCAGGCACGACGAGATGGCGAGCATGACCTCGGTCGCGTTCCCTGGAATCAAGACGGGTGTCACTCCCGCTTCTCTCTACCTGAACCTCGAGATCCAGTCATTCATCGAAAACGTTCGCCAGCTCGAGGCGTCATCCGACGCTGAGATGGACTTTTCAAGCATGGCTTCATCGATGCACTCGGAGATGGCGGCCGCAGACGGACTCAAGAACGGCAAGACCGCCTTGTCGTCCTTTGCACCTTCGAGAGACTCGACGTCCAGCCCCGACTTGAGCGCACGGCCACATAATGGAGATGTTTTGGGAGGCTCGAGCAGCAAATCGAGCCGGACGCTCGCTTGCGTCGCTCAGGCTCAAAAGCTGTACGCCGAGGCGACCAACTACATGTCAGAGGATGCCGCTGAGCCCTTCATCAATACGATCGAGAGCGTCACCGCGCTGCTCGCTTATACGGACATGGCCTCGAGTCCGCTCAAATGTTGGCTGGATACCAAGAGGAGGTTCACGCTGGCCGAAACGGTCAACTCTGCGATCTTGGGTGAGTGGTGTCGGTGCCGAGCCATGTCGTTTTCTATATGTGAAGCATCGCACTCATGCGCGGCCCCCATGTTCAGCCCGATCAAATCCGGATCGACAATACTCCCGATCGAGGCTGGAGACGATCGCGCGGCAGACCAGTGTCGTTGTCTCGACCTGCAAATCTAGAGATTTCGACGTGTCCCCGCCGTGGAAGGTGGACAAAGAGGGTATCGCGATGGCTTCGCTTGCCAATGTGAGTACCATTACACCATTTCGAATTGCGTGGCAACTTTGACTCACTTGAATCAATCTGAACAACTCAGATGGTCGCCGCTAAGCAGTCTTTCGATCTTCGAACCTTTTTGTCTGAACGATGAACGACTTACGCATATTTACGGATTCTTGTATGTTTTACATTATGGCAGTCGAATCGCAGAAGTAACGGTTTGTATAGACGTCGTTATCGTCATTGTTCATGTATCGATTTGTAGCTCAATGTCAACGAGGCCGCACCCATGTACCATGTCTTATATTCAGCAGCTCTCTACACCTGTCTCGAGAAAGGGCAAGCCGTTGATTTACAGGCGGCCTCATTGCCAGGACCATCCAGGCGAGGGCTAATTCTCGCTCAATAGATCACGGTCGTTCAAGTCTTCCCGCTCGCGATCCATGTATGTATATATGCGCATATCGGTTTCGGAATTCCTCTCGACTCTTGCTTTACGATTCTCTATGGCTTTTGGTCCTTCTCCCTGTTCCGACTCGACGCCCCGTTTACAACATCCTCAGGGTCGCAAATGTAGAACATTCTTCTGATTCGTCCCGTCGTGCACTTACACCAGCAACAGCGATGCCAAAGTGGCTTCCGTAGCCATGACCTGCGCGGGTGGTAATGGGACTTGGGTCAGCTCGTCTCGGAGGGGTTTGAATCAATAATCTTGACTCACCTGAAGCGCCTGCTCGACCTCCAATCGCTTCCTGGCCTCCCTCAACCAATCGCCAGCCAACTTGCCAGCCCAGCCTTGCAACTGGTTGACCTGCCTGGCGGCCCCATCTAGGTCCTTTTCGTTCAACAGATATTCAGCCCTGGCCAAGACGGCACCGACATCGTCTCCCTCAACCCAACCGGCTCGGGGTCGGAACAAGACCTTGCTCAAACCGGCCGAAGCGAGGTGTGACAGGACACCAGCCTCGTGCTCGGCGGGAACAAGCGAGACGGACTGGATCTTGGGTGCCAAGGTAGTGCTGAACCAAGACGAAAGAGCAGGGAACGACTTGATTCCCTCGGTCGCGGCGTGGCTCTGCTCGATCGACTCGATCATGGCAGAAACGAGTTGCCTGCTTTGTTCATCTGAGGCGGAAGAGGCAGCGGCGGTAGCGGCCGTCTTGAGCACCCGAAGCTCATCGTCAAACGCGACGCCGCCCTTGTCCACCTTGGCCTGAACGGCACGGAGTGCAGACCACAGGGTGTGCAGGGAAACGTTGGCGTCGAGCTGGGACGAGTTGTCGAGCGTGATCCTCTCGAGCTGCTTGAACGATGTGGTCAGGTTGTCCAACTTGGACAATCGGCCGCCGCGCTCCTCCTCGACCTGAGCTTTGATCGACCTCAACCATCGTCGCTGGAGCTCAATGCCCTGAGCGATGACCTCTTCACGGAGTCTGAGCAGCCGTTCATGGTAGATCTGGGTCAGCCTCAAACATTTCGACAAGCACGTTCGACCGACCTGTCGCTCACCTCTGCTCGATCCCAACCCGCTGACCCTCCAACTCGCGGTCCAAGACCTTTCTCCATCCCTCTACCAGCTTTTCCCTCTCCTCCTTCCATCCATCCACCATCTGACCCTCTTTGACGGTCCACTCGCTCTCTTTTCGCTTCAACTCAGCCTCGAACTCGTTCTTCTTCTTCTCCGCCAGGTCCTGCAAGGCCGCCTGTTCCTTGTCCTTGAGCGCTTGCATCCTCGAAGACAACGACGACAGGTCCGTCTGAGCTTGAGATAGGACGTGTTGAGGATCGGTCTCGTTGGTCATGCTAGCCTTGGTGGACGAGGTGGGCGAGAGGGAGGAAGCGAGCGAGTCGATCGTGCTCGCCAACTGGGCGATGATGGGTTCCTGCTCGGCCGAGGTGAACTCCGCTACTCGGGGCGCGAGGAGGGGAAGCGTAGGCTTGTTGACAGGGGTACCTTCCGTCTTGGGGTCCGGTCGGACGAGAGGATCCTTGGCGGCATCCGCGGCGGTGTTGGCAGGGGCAGCAGGGGTGGCAACGGCGGCGTCAGGGAGGATGGCCGAGACGTCCTTGCGTTCGTTCCCAGTCTTGGGAATGTAATAGCCTGCAGGAGGCTCGAACCCGAGGGGCAAGGGAGCGCCCGTCCAAGGTTTCTTTCCACCGGCAGCGACGACTTTGTCCTTGGGTCCGGTAGAGGCCTTGACGTCCCTAGGTCGTTGCGTGTCGACCATCTCGGCCTGGACGGCAGGGTCAACGACGGGTCCTCCCTTGTTCCTAGCAAGTGCCTTGACAGCACGTTCGGCCTTGTCAACCTCGCTTTCGACCTTGTCCTCCACCTTGTGCAACGCCTCTCCAGCCTTGCTCTCCGCCCGGTGCAACGCATCGCCAGCCTTGGTCTCGGCCCTGTTCAATGCATCACCAGCCTTGTGCTCAGCCGAGCTCAGCGCATCCTCGGCCTTGCTGACGAGCTCGGTCACACCCTCTGAAAAGGCAGGGACGGTGGGCAACTTGGCGACCAGCTCGTCCGTCTTGCTCTTGACCGCCTCGGCCGCCTTGCCAACTTCAGCCTTGACGTTCTCTACGACCCGGTGAGCCGAATCGGACGTCTTTTCGGCCGCTCGTTTGGCGTCCCGTTTCAGTTCGGCAGACTTGGACTTGGCTTCGGCTTCCACCTTGTCCACCTTGGTCGACACTGGCGACGCTGACGGGGAAGACGAGGGGGTCAACGCGGCCTTGGCCTGTTCGAGCTGTCGAGCGGCCTTGGCCTGAACCTGCTCGATCTTGTCGCTCAAGGCATGGCCAGCCTCCTTGGTCTTGTCCGCAGCGACCTCCTTGGCTTCCTGAGCTCGTTGCGAGACCTTGCGTCCGGCACCCTCAGCCGTCGAAATCGTAGGCACGCCGGCGTTCGAACCGCTACCGGTCACCTTGTCCGACAACCCCTTGGCCCCGCTCGTGATCGATCCCAAGGACAGCTCGTCCCAATCGTTCTCATCCGCAAACTCGACCAGCGACTCGGCGAGCGGGAAGGTCGACGTGAAGAAATCCCTGTACCTGTCCGAGTGGGTCGAGATGAGCGCCGAGGTAGGGTAGAACACCAATGTTCCCAGGGTGAGGTAGATGAGGAACTTTCTGGCCCATCTGGATTTAGGCTTTCCAGCCGGGGGTGGAGGAGGAGGGGGAGGGATCTCGGAAGACGAGTTGGACAATCGGGGGTTCGTCTTGGTGTCGACGACGACGACCGGTTTGGCAGGGATAGGAGCTACTCCTGAGCCGACGGTGGCCGAGTTTGGCGTGGCGGTGGTGGTGGAGACAACGACGGGTCGAGCGTTTCCTGCCGAGAGAGGGGTAGGGGGTTTGGGGGGAAGTCCGGTCGAGGTAGGTCCTGTCGGGGTCTCGATGGCGAAGCGCTGCGGAGTCAACGTCGTATCAGAATTGCAGCCAGATGTGATGTGTAGTATTGCCCGTGTAGAAGAGCAAAAGAAGTCATGTCAGCTTGCGGTTGTTCGGACATGGTCGGACGAGACAGAGAGACAGAGGACGAGGACTCGCCCTGATTGCCTGACGCTGGACGGCGAGCGGACGAGCGCTGATCAACCGAGCTTGCCTGTACATGACGGCGAGAGGGAGTGATCGGGAGGAAGAGTGGATGGAGATGAGAGATGATATGAACAGAGTTGATAGAGGAATAGTAGCAGTTCATGTTCCCGTTTCGAGCGATGACATGCTCCAGGTAGGTGGATGGGGTGATGAAAGCGGACATTGTGCTGTTTCCACCCGCGGACACACATGAGATCTCGTCGATGTCCGTTCACATACAACTCACCTCCCCCCGTCACCATATCCTCAACTTCACTTCGACAGACTATTCAACCACATAACAGACTACTACCAAGTAAAACGTATACCATCAGATCACATAAAACTATCCAGCAAACATGGGTCGAATGGCAGAGATGCAGCGAAAGCTGCTCGAAGTGAGTTCAAGCGGACACGTCCAGTATCGTCCCGCTAGCGTCTACCTCTACTCACAATCTCCCGTACTCGTCTGCCTGTATCATCACTATCATAACTTACTCTTCGTCTCCGGGACTGCAGCAAATGATGGGTCCCGAGGCTATGGGAGTTCAACCGATCAATGTCGATTGGTGGGATCCGAAAGTCTGCAAGAATTTCATCTGCGGGACGTGTCCTCACGACATTTTCGGTAACACCGTTAGTAATCCCTGCGTTCAACTTTCGTGCTTGATTATACAGCGATTCTGTGCTGACTCGGTTAATATCTGTGACCGATGTAGAAAATGGACCTCGGTCCCTGTCCCCGACTGCACAGCGAAAAGGTAGCCAAATCCTACAAAGAAGCCAAGCTCGCGGACCCCCTCGACCCCCGTTTCGCAGCCTTTGAACAGGAATACCAGAACAGCATCTACAACTTCATCGACGACTGTGATCGCAAGATCCGAATCTCGCAGAAGAGGTTGGAAAAGACTCCCGAGGAGAACAAGCGGACGGTGGACCTGATGAAGGAAGTCGGAGAGATCGAGCTCGCCATCCAGGGAAGCACGGACGAGGTGGAAGCGTTGGGAGAGGCCGGGAAGATCGAAGAATCGATGGCCAAGCTCGAAGCGGTCGAAGCTCTCAAGCAGGAAAAGACGGACAAGGAGCGAGAGTTGCAGAGGTTGACCGAGACGGGAGGAGCGTCGGGACACCAGAAATTGAGGGTGTGCGAGACGTGTGGTGCTTATCTGTCCGTCCTGGATTCCGATCGAAGGTTGGCCGATCATTTCGGTGGAAAGGTCAGTTTGGGAGCGGTCCATTCGATGTCATCTTCATGATCGTCAGCTGACTCTTCAATATCTAATTTTTTCGTCGATCCCTAGATGCACTTGGGTTACCACGAACTCCGAAAACTCATCGACCAGTTCAACGAGCAACGTCGTCAAGGTCAAGCCGCCCGGTACGGACCTCCTCCTATCGCCCCCGGCCCCGGAGGACCACCTCCTCCCAGCCACAACAATCTCGCCCCGCCTTCCGGACCGTCCGGTCCTCGAGGCTACGATCAACAACCGCATACCCCCACGCCGCATTCTCACGGATCAGCTAGCGCTGTCAAGGCCGAGTTGCCCTACGATGGAGACTCGATCGTACCTGGCCACGGGGACAAGAGGAAACGAGAGGCTCACGAATTGTCGGATGCTATCCGGGAGAACGAAGAGAGGTGAGTCTCCAAGAGGAGAGTCTCCAAGAGGATCGAGAACGGTGAACACGTGTTTTATGGAAACTTGTCGCTGATGAGGGTTCGGTTTCGGTAATCAGGGACAGGAAGCGACACCGATCGAGGGAGAGGAGCGAGCGGGACAGGTACGAGTCCCGTGGGAGCGACCGTGGTGGTGGTGACGATCGATACGACCGAGAGAGGCGTCATCGTGATCGAAGCCGTGAGAGGTATGTCAATTGGGATTGTCGTTCCCACACAACGAGCTTGAGAGCTGATATGGACATGGTATCGATTGCTGTGATGCAGGAGCCGACGAGATGATGATCGGGATTACCGTCGTTCGGACCGTGATCGAGAGAGGGACAGGGAGAGGGAGTCCAAGAGGGACAGGTAGAGCCATCATCAATAGTTTGTACTCTTCTTCTCGTCTGCGTGTTTTGTGTACATAGTCTCTTCTTCACATCGTACCCCGACGTTTACGGTCGGACGGTGGTATTTGACATGCGTGATGAATCGATACAAAGTGTTGGCAGGGTTACCGAATCCTCGAGGGCAGTGTAGATTAGAGACATGAAAGTCCCTCGGAGTTAGAATATGGGAGATCAGGTGTGGTAGGTAGTATGAGTCGTGTCGTTAGAGCTGCGCTTCGCAGATTTCACAGATCAGAAATCCGGGCTGGTTGATAAAAGTGCATGCAGGACATGCTGAAGTGGCGATTGGATCAGTGGCGATTTCGCAAGTTCACCATGCCTGTTGCCACCTACCTTTCGATTCGGGCACGGTCTCGTCCATCTCCACCTCGGGTGCAGCCTCCGTTGGTTCTTCGCTGCTCGATTCGTCAACGGGCAAGCCATGTAAGAGAGTATTGTGAAATCCGCCAGCAGCTCGCTCCGCTCGTGTCGAAGGTACATGCTCGATGTCGTCCATGTCTCCGTGCATCTCCTCGGCACAGTTCTTGACATAGACAACAGCGTCAAACACGAGACTAGCGCCGGTGATCGTCATCGTGTTATCGTCAATATCGTGGCCATCGTGATGAAGTCGTTGGTAAAAAGCTGGAATATGCCAGGCGTATTCGATCTGAGGGCCAAAAGTCACATCGTTCAGTCGCTGGCGCTACCAGGGAATCGATGACCGCAACTCACCTCCTTTTTCAGGTCGAGCAAAGTCTCGTGCTTGCGCAAAGTAAACGCCTCCTCTTTCACCTTGCTACCTCGATCGATCAACCTGTTCGAGCGGCGCGTTGCCGCCGATGATTCGTTTGCGTCGATCTCGATGGGCGATTTCCTCCGCCCCGACCCGTTTGACTGCTTCTTGACGTCTTGTCGGGGCTCTTCCACTTCCATCGCGTTCTCTTCTGGAGCACTCGGTTCCCCTGGAACTTTTAACCCATCCTCCGCCAGCCTGACCCAGAGTCTGATCTTTTCGGCATTTCCCGTGATCCTGCACAAGATCATCGATTCATAACGCCGTTTAGTCGAGACAACCCGTGAGACGAGCGCTGCGGCGCTTACCGTTCTTGCCAACAAGGCTTGCAGAGTTCCTTGTTGACCACGGGAAGCGCCCCAAACTTCCCGCTTCGAGAAGGGTGAACCGTGATGATTTCGTTGTCCTTCATGGTATACCTGCAGCAACAAGATCAGCTGACCCGAACTGACCCACATGCCAACATTTCGGATACCTACAAGCTTTGCAATTGTTGCCAGTCAGACGGTAAGAGGGTATATAGTATGGTCGATCTTTTGTCCGGGTTGTAGCCAAAGTCGACATTAATTTGACCATGCGCGCATAAGAAGGGCTCGTTGGACAGAGACGGTCGAGGGTTGTGCACCGGATCTTTGACGTAACTCTGCCAATTGCGGAAGAAGGACGTAGGGATGATGTAATTATCAACGTCGTCCACTAGGACGATCCCGTCGCCGTCTTTTTTTCGCAGCACCGTCTTGAGAAGAGCCTGGCACACGCATCATTGGTATAGTTAGTCGGATCACTTGAAATGTGTTCTTCAAAATGCTCACCTGCTCGGTCTCGGCTTGACGGATGTCGCCAGATTTGGCAATTTTGAGTTTCTCTTCTTCTTCACCACATTGTCTACACTCATCGGCTGACGACACTGCGATCGCGTCTGGATCATCGCTTAGCAGAATGGCATGAGCCTGATCATGGAGGGAGAACTTTTAGAGCGCTTATCAGGGGTAGACTTTCTGTCCTCGGCTTACCATGCTATTGACCATCTCACATGATCCACGCTGATCGGGGGTTTTGGCAGCTTGATGCAGGCAATAGATTTCGGCTTTACACCGATCCCACCAATCTTTTCCCTTTTCGTCTTTAAGATCTCGCCATATCTCCTTACGCCAAGCTGTCGATAGCGGGTATCAGCGCCGACTGTGCTATCCAATCATCGACCAGCCTGACTGACCTTTCAGCCACTGTGAAGAAACCAAAAAAGCGACGTCCGTCTGCGACGGTTTCATTTCGCGTGCTGCTTTGAACTCCTGAACTGCGTCCCAATGCACATCATCGTCGTCAAGCCCTGTTCACCCCATGCGGGTTCAGTTTCCTGTATCACATCGGGAAGCAATTGCACCACATACGATTGTACTCTTCGGTTACACAGATTTTGCAGATGTCTTCTTTGCCAAAGTCATAATCGAATATCGCTCCCAAGGCCTTCATCCTATCATGGGCCTCCTTGATAAGAAGATGTTACGGTTCAGCACACGGGGCAGTGAGTCTTTCGTGTCGCAACAACACTTACCTTTGAAATGTAACGCATGTCATAGCCCTTATCCGGGTTCAGTTTGTGGTGGACACAGCGAATCCTCCTATTTGACAGGGCACACCGCAGAGGATCCGAGTCGTCGCTAGGCTCGGTGACTGGGGGCGTTTTATCGTTCTCCTTGGCTCCATCAATCGTCTCCATAGCTGGAGGTTTCATCTCAACTTCGCCATCGTCTACTTGTACCGTTTCATCTTTCACGTCTGAGTTCGCGCTCCTTTCTGGGGGTGGTACCTCCTTCTGTCCATTGGTAACCTCTGCGTCGCCACTTGCCATACCAACCGGTTTTCCGTTGATCTGCTCTTCTTCGTTCATAACCAGATCAATCCGCGAATCTACCCGCTGTTGCGATGCTTTTGGTATCACGTCTGGTCTCTCGATCAATCCTCGTTCAACCCAATTGACTAAAGTTTTGAGGTAGACGAAGCGGCCGTCCTTTCGAACAAAAGTTTAGCCACATGGCGAGAAACAGTGATCCGAAGCTCGACACCTACCTCTTCTGCCTCAACATCCCAAGTAGATACAATATCAATCTTAGCTTGTTTGATGCGGTCGAATTCGGCGGCAAGCGCTGCCTGTCTGTAGTATAATTGTCAGCTGGACGGGTAAGGTGTACCGGCACTAGTCGACCTGCCAGACACACTTTTTCTCGAATGCCTCTCCGTCAGCCTCCCAAGCGAGGTTCTGAGCTTCAATCTGTTCAACAGTCCGCTTCGCTGGTATTGAGACAGGATTGTGTTCCGTATCATCATCGCTTGCCAGGCCATAAACAAGCATATATGCCTGTTGGCTTTTATGTAATCTGAGAGTTTATGATTCAGCAAGAATCCTGCTTTGGGCCGAGCATGCGCCGACTCACTGAGCTGGAACCTCGGCTGTCGTGCTCTTTTGTCTTGATCGGCTCCCGATCACGATCACTTCGTCATCTCGACTTTTGCTCCTGCGAGCGTGGTTCTTTGGAAGAGGGCGTTTGCCGTTTGTTGCGCCGCTATCATGCTCACACATTGTTAGAATCGCAATACTCAAACGCCATAAGCTTGGCTGACCTCTTCAGATTGAGCTCGTCCGCGTCATCGTCATCCTCGATCGGATCGTCAATCAGGATCGCTTCGTTACTAGTCGTGCCGTTGCCTTGCATTACTGGAAGAGTCGTCATCGGTCGTATCTTGGTAGTCGTCTCGTCGTCACAAAGAATCCATTGTTGTGCTCTGAGGCGCGTGAGAGGTTAGGCAAGGCATTCACATATAGGTGTCAGTCCGGCTTCGGCTCACTCGCTATCGTAAACCTTGGCCACAAAGTGACCATGGTGCGCCTGCATGATTGACAGTCAGAATCGAGACGACATCCACCGAACCCCGATTGATACTCACGCTCGTTCCCTTGTGTTCAATCACACCTTTCAGCTCGTACCAAAGCTCTTTCCCCTCCGTATCGCTCATATACGGTCTCATATTGATTCTCGGCGGGAATTTGATCGTCGTCTTGCTCTTCTTCCTATCAAACGTCTTGGGATCGAAGGCGAAGCGTAGCAAGCTAAAATTCAAGGTAGGCGGTACCGAGTCGATCTGAACGGATCGTCGGGCGTCCCGAAGTTGGTCGCAACGCGAACATCGGTATTGGTTGTCTCCGTCTAGCGTTTCGGCCTCCAGTGACTTTTGCAAGCGGTTGATCAGGCTTGATTCGGAACCCTGTGTAGTCGCACACAATCTTAGCCGTCACTTACAGCGTTGTATCGACAGGGAAAGCAGAGTAGTACTTACCTCCATGCTGATCTCCAGCTCAAGGAAGTTCTCTGCATAATCAAACGTCATCAGATCTCACGCTCCACACACAACAAGATCATTCCCCCCGACTTACCCGGTCGTTCACTGACATAGCCACAAGTCATACACTCTGTCCTATACTTCAACTTGCCCTCAAACTACAACAATCTCCGTCCAACTCCGCTCAGCAATGTCTCTCCGGTAGATAGGACACTACAGATCGACATACCTGGTCATTGATGACAGACTTGACTTTTGCATCTTCATTCTTGCTAAACTCGGTTTGCAACAATGCCATGAACAATTTCGAAAACCTGTCCACACGCACATGCCGTCAGAACGCTTTCGACTAGACGACCATGGAGGGAAAGCAGATATGCTCTTTCCCATACCCCGAACTCACTCGCTAGCATCTTGTTGATCCCCCTTTTCCAACCTCAAAGCCTCGACCAGCCCAGCTGGGTCGAACACAGACCGAGCGGATTTCTGCAAGCCCGTGAAGGTGAGTGCGAGTTGAAAGCAAGGGCTAGTCTGTATGCGTTTCAAGAGGCGAAAGCGGTGTCAGCGAATTGCGTTTCCTCAAACGGGCAGGAGATAAGTGAAGACTCACGCTAGGCATTTTCGGGTCCGTGGCACATGCATAGACGGCCGCTCTGAACGGCAAGATCCTGTACCATAGCTGCATCCATTGGTGTTCTGTTCAGCCATCATCCGGAACTAGACCCGTCCTCACTGGACCGCCAAATTCAAGGCTTACCTGAAGGAAAGCGTTCGCCTATACAGAATGGCATTTCCGAAGCAAAGCAGGCATTGATCAGCCAAAGTGCAATTTCGATATGGCTTGATGGCCTGGCCTCGAAACTGAACTGCTTAGATTACTCACGTAACAAGTCGCCCCCAAATTCTATCGAATTCAGAAAGGAGATCCGAAAGGAGATGGTGGACGAAAAGAAACATGATATTTGCGAACATCAGCTTTACATACAAAGGACATTGCATCATACCTCATCATCACCAGCTCAAGAGGCCGAACTCACTCTCAATCCAACCGGCAAAACCGGATCCCGCTGTTCCAGTCCCGGGTTTGGACCGAGTTTATGAAGCCGGAAGAAGGTTTCTTTGGCAGCTGCGAATCAGTATGACAAGGCGTAAAGCGAAAAAGAAGATCAGCTTGGGATGTTGGTGGTCGTGTAGCTCTGTTCATAAGGGAGGACTTGCCGGGATCTAACCACTACAGTGAACACCGAAAAGAAAAGAATCATAGAGGACCAAGGAGGATCAGATTCCGTCATCTTGTCCTCGTCCTTGTCCAGCCCGACCTCAGCTGGACTTGCCTGTTTTCCTCCAACAGAATTCAAGCACAACAAGTTTCCTTTGCACCAATTGGTCGTACAAGGGGGCCCTACTGCTCCGTTCTTCGAGGCGGAGTTGATTTTGGTCCTCTTTCTCAACGATGATGCCGTAAGAGCAGGTGCAGAGTTGGTAGTGGTGGCATTGGTGGTGGGGGACTTCCGTGTTCCACCTCGGCTAGCTCCGCCTCGACCTCGGGAAGAGAATGCTGTTCGTTTCCTCGTGGTTTGGAATCGTACTTTCAGTTCACCGTCTTCCGCATCGATGTCGATCACTTCCACTTCCTGGGCCTTCCCGTCTTCCTTCTTCCCCTTTTCTTGTTCATCCTCGTCATCCTCGATCTCATCCTCATCTTCGTCGTCATCCCCCCTCCGAGCTCTTTCCAACTCCAAAGCCACTGCGACCTTGTTCTCACACCTCCTCCCGCTCCTCAGTCCCAACGCCCGTTCGAGGTGTTCCTGCGTGAGATCCCTGTCGAGCGAGTCTATCTCGGGCGTCCACGTCCAGTCCGCTCCAGGACGAGGTACGCTAGGACCCCGTTTGGCAGGTGCCATATCTAGGCGGATCCTCGGCTTTTTATGACCAGGGTGATCTTACAACCAGATCGACGAGCTGAGAAGTAATGTCAAGGGCTTAAAAAGGTAGTAGTGAATAGTGAACTCTACAGGCAGGATGGAAAGGGGGTGATGAGGATTATGAGAGGGGAGATGCTTGGAATATGAAGTGTTCGAACGTCGGTCAACTCCTGACTTCGGAAGCATTTCGGTGCATTTACGTGATTAATTCCGGGCCAAGCCATTTCACGGACACAATGCAATTATCTGATGTCCGTGTTCATCTCCCCGGTAGCCGAGGTGGTCGATCGGGTCGGGCGAGTCGCGAGTCGTTGTGTGGCAAGTCATACGAGTGCGCACGACTATCTCATAAGAAGGTTGGAAAGAGTCGTTTTCATCACAACATCAAAGACCCTAGAGTCGATCCCTAGACACCACCATCATGATAGCCACGGCTACTGCTCCATCATGTCCCTTGGGCAGCGCCATCCCGGCCATGGTCCCCCACGCCATCTCGGTCTCGCTGCCGACCTGGCAAGACGTGATCGGTTACGAGGAAGGCGAGAAACGGGTCGTCGAGACCATGCAGACGGGGTACCCCAGGTTCTTCGTGCATCGTAGCATCCAAAAGGTAGGTCTTTCGAGCTAGTTTGCAACTGGTGGTCGCCTGACAGCTGACACCAAATATCTGAAACTTGATGACAGCTCGCAGGAATCTGTCTCCAGAAATTCGGTCTTCCAGACGAACTCTGCACCCTCCTCCCCACACCCAAAGTCGCTCAAGCAGCTCGGTCTTTCCTCCTGTCTCGTGAACCTCCAGCTCCATCCCGGATCGTCGAGTTCGTCATCTGCCCATCTACCGCCTCTCTAGTTCAGCCGGGCGAAGAAGACGCCGTCGGTGGCGTAGACTGCATCGAGCTTCAGATCTTGCTCTACAACAAACAATTCCAGCCGGTGGCTAAGCAGTTCTGGCAACATTCGGGAGATGGGATCTCGTCAAGGACGGCAGAGAGGGGATTGGCTTTCCTTGGTGAAGGACCTGCTGGACCGCTCGGACCCCCTGCACCGGTAGAAAAGGAGGTCCTTGAGAACACCAACAACGGTAGTGCGGACGATCCGAGCGTCTCCCCAACGTCCAGTTCGGCCATCTTGCCTGGTACGGGGAAACAATCGTACTCGAGGAACCGACATTATTCTCGGAGCAAGAGCGCCTTGCCGTTGGCCTTGTCAAGACCGGCTTCGACGAGCGGGACGACCAGGACGGGGACGACATCCTTGACCCCGTCGACGCCTATCACTCCCGGAGTCGCCCCCAACAGCGCCAGCTCTACAACCGGTTCTGCCCGTCGACCGAATGCGAAGGACGACGACCTCGCTGAGGACCTGGACGATCTGTCGTTGGACCACTCTACATTTTTGGAAGAACGATACGGCCGAAACCTCCCTCTGGCATCTTCGAAGCTGGCCAAGCTCGCTCTCCGTCGTCGAATCGCGGGTACCCTCTTGCCTCACGAAAAGCCCGCCAAGAGCGGTGCGGGAGCTTTGAACGAAGTGCCCCGTGGTTCCGGGATGAGCGATGGAAAGGTGATCGATTCGGGAAACAAGGTGGACGAGGACGATGTCTATCTGTACCCGACGGGGATGAGCGCGATTTGGCATGCTCATCAGTTGGCCATGGCGTGGAAGGAGAGGAAAGATGGGGCACCGGGAAAGAGCGTCTGTTTCGGGTGAGTCGGAGGGCGTTTCTTGTAAAGCTAGTGGTAGCCGTCGGATCGCTGATATCATCTTGCTTCAGATTCCCTTACACGGACACGCTCAAGATCTTGCAGAAATGGGGTCCTGGGTGTCATTTCTTCGGACACGGGACTACGCCCGATCTGCACGCCCTGTCTGACCTTTTGGACAACATTCGGGCTTCCAAAGGTACCCCAGAGGAACAACACCCGATCACGGCCTTGTTCTGCGAGTTCCCTTCGAACCCGCTGCTCAGGTCGGCTGATCTGAAAGAGTTGAGGAGGTTGGCGGACGAGCACGAGTTTGTGATCGTCGTGGATGAGACCGTGGGGAACTTTGTCAATGTCGAGGTGGCCAGTTGGACGGACATCGTGGTTAGCAGTTTGACCAAGGTGTTCAGCGGGGAGACCAATGTCATGGGTGGAAGGTGAGTTCATGTCGCATCGCCGGCCGAGATGGTCGGGTCGTGCTGACGAAACCCCTCACTCCGCAGCCTGGTGTTGACGCCGCATTCCAAGTTTTACGCCGACCTCAAGTCTACCCAGGAGGACAGGTACGAGGACCACTATTTCCCCGAAGACGCCATCTACATGGAACGAAATTCGAGAGACTTCCGTCATCGAATCTCGATAATCAACGACAACGCTTACGACCTGACCGAGTTGCTCGTCAGCAAGTCCCAGATGGACGCTACCAGTTCGTCGAATAGCGTACTCAAACGGGTGTATTACCCTCGATATGTTACCCCGGAAAACTATGGAATCGCCCAGCGACTCCCCACCACCGGCAAGGGTGGTTACGGGGGTCTGTTTTCCCTGACGTTTACCACTCAGGAGGCCTCCAAGGCGTTCTTCGACGCGCTCGAATGCCACAAGGGACCGAGTTTGGGTACCAACTTTACTCTGGCCTGCCCGTACACCCTTTTGGCGCACTACCTCGAGCTCGATTGGGCCAACGATTTCGGCGTGGAATCAGGTCTCGTCAGGGTGAGCGTCGGGTTGGAGGAGATCGAGGGGCTCAAGGCGGCCTTTTTGCGAGCGTTGGACGCTGCGCAAAAGACGGTCAAGGCCGACTAGATGCGGGTTGGATTTTCGGGCATAACAGGGGGGATGAGACGAAAGCCCAAGGGCTAAGGGATCGATACATATACATACAAGACGAAAAGCAGCAAGTTGTATTCAACATTCCTTTTGTAAGACTAGCATATCCATCCAACATGGAACGTATAGAGAACGATGTGAATCGCTCGCTAGGGACGATATCGATCGACGGCTATGACCGGAATGTTCCCCTCGTTGTGTGCCGCCGGTGCTCGCGTCATTCTCCTTTGTTGCCGAAGTCGTTGGTCGTCGTCGGCACAAGGTCAGGATCAACTCGGCCTCGAGGTCTCATTTCCGACCTGTCAAAGCTTGACCCGAAGATACTAATTAGAACAGAAAAATATAGACCGAGGGATTCTGACGCATAGAACTATTTCTTCCGATCATGGCCACCGTCAAGCTGGCTTCGCTGGCCATCCGAGTAAGTCGAACACCGAGGTAGAGGTATGAATTGTAGTCTGACCTTCAGGTGATTGTCGCGAGCAGACGGCCGCCAAACCCGTAGCCAGCTGGCTCAAATCACAAGCTACTCAGTGAGTTCTGGATCTTACAAGCTGAATCTACTAGACTGTTCTGAGCTGTTCTATCATGCGGGTATTCTTAGGCATGAACGGTTTCGGACATTCTGTATTAATTGGGCTCAGGCAAGTTCGCTATATCTTATTGTCAACCGGAGGTTTCTCAGAGCTGATGAATCGGTCGGCGTAAACAGAGGATGCACCGAATGGAAGCTCGGATGCGCTTGGGACTATACAACGCCCCTCTGGGGGATATCAAACCGTTGAATGAGACTCGGTATGTATCACTGGATCACTGCTCGTCTTCTCGTTCATCCCCGCTGCAAGCTCAACCCTAGACTTCTGACTATAGCGCCATACAAAACGGAGCAAATAATCTAGCAGAGGTCTTCCTCTTTGGGGTAGCAGCAACCTTGATCTTGGGAGAGACGTGAGTCTCCCCTCTTATCTTTGTCTGCGAGCAATGTTCGTTGACCAGACGCCCGGACGCCGACCAGATATCGAGGATCAAGAAAAGTCGCCAATAGACGAGACACGGTAGATGACAAACTGGATGACTTGCGGGAAGACATAGAACGTCTGCAGAAGCGTTGGCAAGAGGAAGAGATCGAGCTCGAGCGGAGAGCTAATGAGGCTGAAAAGAGGTGAGTCAAAAAACATGTCGTCTTGTGTCCGGCTTGATACATGGTCTGACTCACGTTGCCGCGAACTGCCTTGACAGGAACGCGGAACTTCAGAGCATCATTCAAGCAGTCGTTGATGCCGGAACACGGAACGGATGGTTGGCCGGACATTTGACAGTAGGATCCGGTGATGGGGTCGACAACGGGAACTCGTCGAAACAGTCCATCACACGGACATTGCCGGTGCTCGACCTGACGGCATGGGAGACCACACCGAAGGCACCCGCAACGAACAATCTCTTGTCGTCGGAATCTCAGCATGTAATCGCGTCTGATCTGAATAGCAAGCCACAGAGCGAAACAACGTCAATAGCATAATCATTATACCCTCGGAATATCGGCGGGCAAGCAGCAAGCCTTCGTTAGCCCTCGATGGGGAGGCAGACATTTTGGCTATATCAAAAGTACAAAGTCAAAGCCAAACCTGGGAGCTGAAATCGAAACTGAGGTCGGGACAGGGAAAGTCTATTTGCCGTCTTGATCGTGTAATGGGGTTAGTCTAACAACCAGAGCCAGGAGGGCGGGTTGCTCCGAGCTCGCCATACTGTGAAGGATACCGGAACTCAGTACAGGCTCGAAAGTCCGGTTCCCAAGCCATTCGAGACTTACAATGTCACAATGTCCAGATGTGCTGAACTGAAGTGCCGGAAATGGCGATCGAATTGATTGAATAGAGCCCATCGTTGGGCAATTCTTCCCTCGGTCGACTCTTCGCTCGGGTCCGCATTGAACAAGTTCAAGATCTTTGTGAAGAAGGTATGATGGGTAATAAAGCCGGATATGATATCGACGATTTTCAGTGTGCCCTGCAAGAACGGAGTCAGGTTAAGTCAGTCCCTCAAGTAAAATCCGCGCAACCGGGTCGTAATGAGTCGAAGTGACGTACAGAAATCAACTTTCCTTCCGTCAATGTGCATTCTTTTAGACAAGTGTCCAGATATTCGACGTGGTCCCGAAGCAGTTGATCGATGGTGGACACCTTTGATAATTTGTCCTCGAGCTTTTTCCATCTAGTCTCGAGGACGTCTCCTGTGACGTACGCAAGCATGTGCTGTACCCATTGCATCATTTGGGCGCGCAGTACGAAGATACGTCGCTTGTACCGTTCTATGTCGGACGATCCGGTGGACTTTCGCCAGATCGGAGTCTTGTGTTCTGACCAGAGGTTGGCGAGCGAGAATTCAAGGTACCGGAGGTTCAGAAGGAAGCGGAAGATGAACTGATACCGAGTGATGGTCTTGCGGGAAATGACCAAGGACAAGGGGAACTGGACATCGAAATCTAAGGACAAGGCCTCGATCGCTGTGAAATTAGGGACAAGTCAGCTCGGCCACAAGGATATCCTAGCGCTTACAGTCGACATACTGGTAATCGGCTTGTCCTTCTCTTTGATCTTGTCGACCTTGTTCTCTGTAGGCACATTGATGGCGGCGAGGATTCCCTCGCCAGCTTTTTTCGAAGCGATCCCTAACAGATGGTCGTATAATCGTTGGTCTGATAGGACTGCGCGCAACTGTTCTTTATGAGGATCCGTCGAGCTGGCACTGCCCGGGTTGCTAACGGCCATGTATAGCAATGACTGGATTTTGGTCATTGATGCATGACTCGCGGTCTTTTTTAGCTCGGCGTGGGCGTTGTCGAAGAATTGATTGAGAAATTCTGACTGGTCCAGGAAGAAAAAGTGCTTCATCGATCTGGTATTGATAAGACCTGTCAGAGCACGATCGAGATTTTGTTCGAGGGGAGCGGAACTGACTTGAGATTGGTGATTAGTTGCTTATCACGCAGTATTAGATCGAGCAATGTCTTGTTTGAATGGAAGTACGCCGTTTCTATCCGTTGGTAGAATCTGCGCGGGAAGAGATCTCAGTATCTCGACGATAACAAGCAGGCCGATGATCGACCGCACGTACTTGGGTTGATCCATTCTGATCAAGGCGCCTTCCGCATGAGCCGCCACGATATTGTCCTGCGCCTCCCAGTCCGCAATTTCGATCCCACATTCCTTGATTACGTTCAGGTATTTCCCAGCTAGCAATATCTTGAATTTCCATGGTTCCAAGAAGGGAGGTATGCATTCCCCGCCGGGAAGTCGATTCGTTCCTGGTCGACAAACCGGTACGAAAGCTTGCGCCGGAGCGTCGCTGTACGACTTCACCAAATTCGCTAAACTCGAGCCATCACGAAGCTGGAAAATGGCGGTATACATCAGATCAGTCATCAATCCATACGAGAAACCTGAGGCCTCGATACTAACAGTATACCTCTGTTCCCAATAGTCCTCTGAATAGTCGTACACAAGTTGACCCTTGTTTATTCGCGGATCCTCCTTGATGAGAAACTCGCCATAAGGGTCTTTGAGCGTCCCTGTCGTGATCCACTTGATCAAGATCCGCGCGTAAGGCTGCGAAGCGTGCAGCAGGACCGATGAGTACAGCGAGTGCGCTGCGGGGTCTCTGAGATTGGCAAAGGGAATCAGCCGCCGAAGAGAATTTACTAATAGGAAACAAACGTCTGACCCACCCGCTCGTCGCCGCCGCGCGTTCCAAGATCACGCCCAAAACCTCTCCGCCCATGATGTTCCCACTGGCCGCCTCTCTCGCCAACTGTTTCTTGCTAGCCATTCCCAACTGTTGTAGATCCAATCCTAGCTCGGCAGCCAAGTCCCGCATATCCTCATTGCCATCACCTTGCTCGCTCTCCTCGTCACCAGAGTCTGGAAATTCGGGAAAGGGATCGTTGTCCAGCGCGAGACATAGCGCGTACAATAGGGAGAGGATGTGCAAGGTCGGGTGGAGATGGCGGAAGGCGGATTGAAGAGTGAAGTCAGGCGAGGTCAGATAGAGAGATTCGAGCTTGGCCGTAAGGATGTGGTAGTCCTAGTGTCCGTCGCCGGGATGCGATTAGCAAACTTTTTGTAGGATATAACGGTCTTGCCGGCTCACTCGCAAGACCCCACGGATTCCGCTCGCAAGAGCATGGTTCACCATCCCATATGCTGTGTCGTTCCTGCCAAGCCCATAAGTAGTATCACAATTAGCTTCGGGGCAGTATGGCAAGATACGAAGAGAGTCGCAGCACCTACCGCAGGTCCAAAAACGCGGTGACCGCCGTGAAAAACGTCGCTAAAGGCAAGATCTTTTCGACCATATTCCTGAGCGAGCGATCTACACCGAAAACGGTTTCAACACGGTCGAATCATGTCGTTATCGTGTCAGCGACACGTCCTGAACCGAAACTAATCAAGGTCTCTGGACGAAATGCAGCTCACCGAGTGACGGATCGATCTTCCACCTGACCCCCCTCAGGCGCTGAACCTCGTCCGTATGATCGTAATCTGGTGCAAAGGTGATCAACTCGCCCTGGACTCCCTGTTTTTCCATTCTATGTGATCAGTAAAATAGCTCGGGGACTTCCAGCCCCTGCACCAGACAGGTGCAGGCGACAGCTGAGACGAGACTTACCTGGAGAACGAACCGTAGATCCTCGCATACCCAGGCTTCCTGGACGACAAGCGGGACTCCATCCAACTTCCGTTCTTCCATCGCCACTACTGCTCCCGATCCCAATCCTGATCCTGGTCTCGCTCCGTGTCCATTGATGTTCCTCCCATATCTACCGTGTCCCGTGAGCGGTGGTGCACCACCACTTCCGACGTCGTCTTGGTCATCGATCTCGGTCGATCCCGTCCGAGGATGCTGCCCATGCCCTTGAGCTCGAGCGTGAACCGACGAATATCTGTCCGGGGCATCCGCTCGTTGTTTGCCCTTGTCTGCCGTCGAGCTCGATGCGGCAGGCAAATGTCTCTCTGCTCGGGAAGTCGGTCGAGATGACGAGGGACCGACGTTCCTAACCCCCGACGTTGAAGGTACCGTTCCATCTTCTTTCTCCTTCTCCCTGCCTGCTGCTGAAGTGTTGGCTCCGGAGCCCGTACCGTTCGCCCGAGCAAGGGGAAACGTCGCGCTCGTAGCCGAAGAAGACGAAGCGTGCCTCTTCGACTCCTTTCCTTCCGGACCCACTATCACCGTGGTTGTAGTGCTTCCCGTCGTCCTGACGCCTTCCTGAGTGATTACCTCTCGAAGTTCTCGGGGACGTTCTCGCTCTCGTTGAATCTTTTCCGAGGTGATAGTCGATGTAGACGAGACATTCCTCGATTGTCTCCC
Organism: Filobasidium floriforme; assembly: GCF_021052385.1. Taxonomy (NCBI): domain Eukaryota; kingdom Fungi; phylum Basidiomycota; class Tremellomycetes; order Filobasidiales; family Filobasidiaceae; genus Filobasidium; species Filobasidium floriforme. The sequence continues at coordinate 674,087 of NW_025763622.1, read as the reverse complement.
TTCCGCCAGATCCTGAGCCTTGGGCTCTTTGGGAGGTACAGGTTTACGAATCCCGACGCCCGAATTGACACGAGATCCGAGCGGTCTTGATTTGAATGTCGCTTCTTCCCTATTGTACGAGACGTCCGGGTCCACCTCGTCCTCCCCGTGTCCAAGATCCAAGCCGGTACCCCCTGCTTCCAACTCGGCCCTCACCACCTCCTTAGGGATCTTTCGTACGCTAGCCAGGTTTTGTACGATCTGCGCAAACTCGTGTTCTCCCTGTAGCTTGTCACGGGATTGATGTTTCGGTCGAGGGGTGAAGGGGACGGTGACGGTCGTTTGCGTTTGTGTATGGATTGGTGGAGGAGCCCGGCTCGAGGTAGAGGTTGGCGGGCGATGAGAGCTCGCGGATGAGGACGGACGAGACATCCCGGGCGAGTCTAACTAGGACTAAACACTCGAACTGAGACAGCGCCGGTCGTACTGAATGAGGAAGGAAGCAAGATAGGTAGTCGATCGTATGAACTGATCAGACATCAAACATCACAGTCGAGGTTCAACCTTGCGATCCGAGGTGTTTGTTGACATTTCAGACGGCGTGATTAGCAAAAGGCGACGCGCGCGCAAATCGGGCAAAAAAGGTCAGAAGTATGACGACCTGCGCATTCGACCGGACGACCTGCGCATTCGACCGGACGACCTTTCATGGCCCCGACCTACTTACCGTGACCTCTAAAAAGAGAGGCCATACACAGACCCTTCTGATCGCAAAAAGCACCCTTGCGGATCGCTTTCCCCTCGTATCCTTGTGGCTGCGGGATTACCAGCTACGCTGATTACCACGACTTACTGTTCACCCCGCTTCGCCGCCAGTCAAGGCCGGCCAAGAAGGTGGACATTGAAGGCCCTTCCTCATTACGCCCCTTTCGACCACTGTACCAGTGCGTCTTCCCTGTTGGACGCGCGTAACTCAAATTTCAAGGGTTTGTACGATACGCGTCGCCCTTTCCCCTGTTGCTTCGGGTCCCGGGCATCGGAAGCTTTCTACGAGTACGTAAGCTCGCCTACCGGTCCCGTGCCTCGCGTCGATCGCCGCCGCCGCCTTCGCCCGGGAGTAGATGATCGATGAACCAAACCTTGGCGCAACACACACGCAGACAAGATTGACCGGACCAGCCATCTCGACAGTTGGTTCGAGTTCAGAGATGCCTCTTTCGATCGACAGTTCATCCCGTCTCTATCCTTTGCCATTGAACTACCATCTTCTCTTCTGCGACGTCCTCCTCTCATATCGTCTACCGTGCGGATCGACACAACTGTACACACGTACACACCTAACCTGAGCAACTCGGGACTTGCACAACCGTCAACGACCTCACCTGGTCTCCTCTTCGATCCAGTCCAGCTCAAGCCGACCTCGACCCTGGCATCGTCTTGAACTCTCGACCACCAGCGATGTCCAGGACAACATCGTCCGAAGACAGATATAAAGACAGAGACTCGGCAGGCTCTGCAGCGTCCGGGCTGGGAATCGCCAACATTGACCTGCCTTCCAAATCGTCCCACTCGGGGAGCAGCCATCACAATCACAACATCTCTACCAATATGAACTCGACCTCCAACAACAATGTAGGGGCAGGTCCAGGTCCGAATCGATCGGAAACCCCTTCTACCTCTTCCTTGTCCTTCAGCGACTATCGACCCGCCAACGGGAACCCTAGCCCTCGAACCCGGCTGAGACGTCCAAAGAGCACCAACGAGCTGGGCAACTCGTTCGGATCCCGGGCGAGCCAGAAGAGCAGGCTCGGACAAGCCGGTGGAAGCTACCAGCCTCTGACGGAGGACGTTGACGACTTCGCACACCATCAAGCAGGACCGAGAGCGGGGCCTTCGGGATCGATGCGACCCGACTTCAACAGGCTTCGATCCGACTACCCGCCCTTGTCTAGATTTTCACCCCCTACCCCCTCAGTCGAGGCTGGAAACAACCCGAACAGACAATTGGGTTATGTCAACCCCAACCCGGGTGGAGGGAGGTACCAGTTGACAGCCGGGTTGCCTTGGAAAGCTGGGCCCGTACATACGCCCAACCCGAACCAAGGTTCACGTCAAGGGGACCACGCCGGACCGTCTTCGTCGTCGGCGTATCAGCAATCCGGAGGATATGGCAATAACAGCCACAGCACCAACGAGTATCCTCGCCGACCGCTCGGACCTGGGATCGCCGCTGCTTCTACTGGAGGGAACAACACCCCCTATATTCCCGTCATGGAGCCATCCTTCTCGACCGTCACTTACGGTTCCGCCGTCTTCCCACCCCGTGCCGAAGGCCCTCGAAAACGAGCTCTGAGCGAGGGAGAATGTCAGCTCGTCCGCCAGGGTACCCTCTTGACCCCCCACGCAGGTTCCAAACGGGCCAGTGCGGAATTGGGCGTGATGCTTGGCAATTCGAATCAGAAGGCCAACAAGCGGAAGTTGTTACCCCAGGGAGAGCTGCCGATCGAGGAAAAGCTGGCCAAATTGGATCAGGTCGGGTTGGAGGCGAGACGCGGAAGGAGGGCGAGGGTCGAGGTGGACGTCGTACTCGAGAGCGAGACGTTTGTCGAAGGAGGCGAATTGAGGGGGAGGTTGGAGGTCCGCATCAGAAGAGGCAAAAAGGGAGAGAACCTGTGGATCGGGGGAGGAAAGGTCAGGGTGTGTGGGTATGAAGGTGAGTCGGTCGAATATCTTGACAAGATCCGATCCAATCGGGTCGGGAAGTCGGCGGAGCTGACGAGGTATCTTTCCGTCGAACTTGGACGTAGAACACGCACATACGGCCACCCGACACATCTTTTACCATTATCCTCACCAGCTACCTATTTTCGCGCCCGGAAACGACGAGTATCATCCGATCTTCGCTTCCCCACCTAATGAAGATGGCTATAGGTGAGTGGCCATGCGCGGGAGGGTATGATACTCGCTCTTGTGGTGTCGGAGTTTTGATTGTAGGCGCTTCGCAGATTGGCAAGGGAGGGTGTGCATATTATCCCGTTCTCAGTCAGGTTGCCCTTGGGCGGAGGTGCCAAGGGTGGGTGGTCCGGCAGTGTGCACTCTGGAGTCCGATACGTTGTCGTCGGGTGAGTCTCGCCTTGTTCTTAGATAAAAGGCTCTTGTCTAATCTCGGGACGCTGCACTTCCGCCTCGTCAGTTCCATCAAGCTGCACACGCCCGAGACCAAAAAGAGGGCCATCGCGCACTTTTACCGACCATGCACCATCTACCCCTATATTGAGCCTGGATTCGTCTTTAACAGCAGCGCGGGAGCAGCTGAAGTACACACGGAACAAGGCCTGGGATGGTCCTTGTCCGGCGACAAGGGGCAAGTTCAGGTCAGCATCAAGCTGCCTCGACCGAATTGGATCGCCGGACAGCAAGTCTGGTTGGATATTACCGTCAACAACAAGAGCGCCAGGAAAATCAAGACCATGACGCTCGCTTTGTTGAGGACGGTTACCTTGTTCAGTCCGCCGGCCACGAACAGCAAGCAGACGGTCCTGTCCCCGGATCTTGCCAAGTATTCCGGAAAGAGCAACAGGAAGAAGCTTTTCGAGCACACGACCGAGGCGAGCGCGGGTCCTGGTTCGGGATACGTCGGCTCGACCGGATGGTGGACTGGTGTACAGCCTGGTGAACGGGTCAGATGGCAATCGAGTCTTACTCTTCCGGTGAGTTGTTTCATCCAATACAAGAGACTGTCGACAACAAGCTGATTATCTGATCATCGTACCAGGCTGAATGTCTGACGATCGTCCGATCGCGCCTCATCGATGTTTCATACGCCATTCGACTGACGCTTAACGGTTCGGTGCATCTCGATGTCCCAGTGTCCATCCTCAACTACCAATCGATCGATCCTCCTCCCACGTGCGCCTTTTCTGCCGGCCTACCTCGGTCCTACGAGTTACCGGTCGAGCAGGACGGCTTTGCCGAATCGGAACCGTATCCGATGTCCATGCCAATGCCCACTCCAGTCAACAACCGTAGACTGATCAACTCTGGGCCGGCAGCTTACCCTCAGGACGAATACGCCGATCTCGGATTGAACCATCCTCCACGACCTCCTCACTTTCCGCTCGGACCCCCCTTGAAGATGCCAGAGACAATAGCGGAGCGACGCCGACCGCTATCAATGGAAAGTGGGATGCACTCTCAAAACACCAAAGTCTCGTTTGTACCCACATTGCCCCCCCTTCCCGGCCAGATGGGCAGCTTGAGGTCCCGACCCAACTCGATGTATTCGATGGGGCGAGCACAGTCGACGCCCGTCTTGCGTCCGGGTGCTAGCAGGAGGGATACTACTTTATCATATCTCTCTGCGGTCGCATCTCTGGATGAAGGGGATTTGCATCAGGTCGAAGCACGTCGCCGTGCTGGACGGCAAGCGAGCCTGGCGGCCATTATGTACGGGCGTGATAACGACGATCAAGAGGTCATGGTGGACGAGGAAGAGGTCAATGTGACCCCTTCGACCGGCACGTTTGCCCCTCAGACAGCAACGCAATCTGTGGAGGGATCTCCGGATGACCGAGAGTTGTCTGAAGCGCAAGAAGATCTCGACTTTGTCAAGGCGACATCGACGCCCCAAGCAGACACTCGTTACGGCTTTCCCTCGCCCGCCCAGGTGTCGGCAGACCCTTCGTCGCGAGATTCCGAGTCGCGGTACTTGGAAGAGGATCTCCAGGACGAGCATGCTTACCGAAGCAGGTTCCCTACCGCACAGACCGAGAACGATGACAATCTGGAGAACAACGCTCCTGCACCAGCCGCGATACTGCGTTCTCCTCTCCATCAAGTCGCCCAATCGGCCATGAGTCACAGCGTATACGATGATAGCGAAGAGGAAGGGGACGGGGAAGCACCGGAGCACAGCGGCCGCGAGCGCTCGACCACCTTGTCCACCGAAAGCCTGGAACAACACAACCAGTCTCAGCCCATGTTGATGCCGCTGTCCGATCGCACGCGTCAAGCGCACATCGGTGCGACTCGATCGATGTATGGGTCCTTTGCGGCCTCGGCTGTCAGCGTAGCTAGCGGACAAGAATCAGAGATCGGTCAGGTTGTCGAAGCGATTCGCCGGAATCTGACCATGAGAAATTCGCCCACGAGAGCGGATAGCCCTGGTGGAGAAGCCAGGAGCGTGGACACGCTACCTGAAGTATTGCCAAACTTGAGGCGCTACCTCGACGTACCCCGGAGTAATTCTCTTGGCGTCTTGCCAGAGACCCCTGAAGCTCTAGGTAGGAGACCGTCAGCTCCTGCAATCGCCACTCGCAGGCCCTCAAATTGGTCCGGTCTCTCGGCAACGGATCGCGCACCCCAGGCGGAACCCTACGGTGGCGTCTGGCTGAACTCGCCCTACCGACAGGTGTCTAATGGTCAGGGAACCGTTATCGAGCGTAGCGTTTCTCCGCTCAGGCAGCAGACCGCACCCTCCTTGCAAGCTCAAAGCCCTGTTGGATCCCTTAGACAGACGATGTCCTACGACCAGTCACCTCGTAACGCCCGTCAAGCTAGCCAATCGTCGGGATACGATGCACCTCGTCCTCCTAGCCTAGCCCCTCCTCTAGAGGCCGACGAGCCTGCCCCTGGCCTCGCTCCCTCAGTCGCAAGCGACTCTGCGTCCTCTCACTCGCACGAGGACGAAAGAGCTACTACTCCCACTCAGTCCAGACCGACGCCCTTTGCTCGCGATTCCAGCGGCCCATTGACACCAACGCAAGAGACGGCTCGTGAGGGTCTTGAGGTTCGCATCTGGAGGGACTCAAACTCTTCGGCCACCACGAGCAACCCTCGGCACTCTTTGAAGAGCCCTAAACGTCTGCGGATCCCGAGCGGTCCTCGTGAAAAGCCTAGCATCTCTCCTAAATCGCCTTACCGACCCAGGTACCCCTCGACCGCAGAGGAACCCATGCCTCAAAATCCTGAACGTTTAACAGTGACGATCCCCGAGGTCCCTACCGCTTCGCCAGTGGAAGGTTCGCCCAACAAGTCGATCACCGGATCCGGTCGTTTCGCCAGGTCGCCAGTCCACATGTCACCTCGCTCTACATCTCGGTACCAAGACTATGGTCCGGTTGAGCGGCTTGGCCAGTCTCCTGGAAAGTTGCATAGCAACCCGTCTCGCCGAGCTTCTCCGATGGATTTGAGCGCGAAACAGCTCGAACGCCAGTCGTCTCAGAACTCGGTCCGAAGCACCAGTACGACGGCGACTCAGCTCGAGACCATGCTCTTGGAACGAAAGGGATCCTCTTACGTCTTTGAGCATAGCAAATATATGCAGGACTGGACCGGGTACCATAAAGCCGCTGCTCCTTATCGGTCGGCTGGACTGGAGGGCGACGATGAGGACGAGACTGAAAGCTTGAGTCTACTATAATCTTCAGATGTTTCGCCTGCCGTTTCATTCACTTGTACCCGTTGTATCTATATGCACGTGTTCAAAAGCTATCAATACACCTCGATGCTACTATACCTTCCCGTCCAAACCTAGTCCATTACAATCCTGTTCTTCCCCAACTTCCGCAAGACTCAGTAACCACCCCGACCCATTGCCCGATCCCAAGCCCCTCTCCAGCCAACCGAACCCATGGGAACTCCACCACCCGATCCAGTCCTCGGATCATACCCAAACTCTTGCCTCCGTACTTGTCCCACCGGGATGAGGTGGGACGGATGTACCGGATCACGAGCTACCCCAGCATACCTCATCTCGGCTGGAAAGACGTTCCTCGGATCGGCATTGGTATAGTCTTGGGGAGTGAGGAAGGCGGCTCGTTCTTCGGGAGGTAGACGGGAAATGGCGATGGCCTGTATAGTACGTATTGGAACGCGAGCGGTATCAGTCAGTGAGCCTACTGATTTGCAATCACTATTATTATGCGGAGACCCTCAAGACTGACCTCGATCTCGGCTTTCTTCTTCCGCCTTTCTAGCCAGATGAATGTCGCCATAGCTCCGACCAAAGCGAATGCCCCCAGTGCCGCTAACACAGCGATCGTCTTCTGCTCGTTCGTTCCCCACGCGTAAGAAGTTTCAGTCTAGCGAAACACTTTCCGAAACGGGATCAAACCCCCCTCTCCTAGTGCTTACCTTCTGGCTCGTACTCTCCTTCTTTTCAAGAGGCAACTCTCCAGGTGTCCTCCAATCCAGGTCTTTCAGCAACGTGAAAGCTGGTGTCGGAGCTGTAGGAGATTGGCCTTCAGGCACGGCAAGCACCTTGAGGGTCTGGGTCGCGAAGAAAGAGTACAGGCCGAGGTAAGGTAATGTGCAGTTCTGGGATGGGTCAGCACCGTTCTGTCAAGTCCATGTACGAGGTCACGGGTCAGCCATTATATTGGTAAGAAATGCCTGAACCTTGCTACTCACGATAGTCGGTCTCGCCCAGGTAGTGTTGACCACAAACATATGCCATCCGGTCATGACGAACTCGAAGTCGAATGTCCGTACCCTCGGGGCCAGATCCACGCTGCACCACCCTGCTCCCGGCGTATCTTCCAGCTGCGTATCGTTCACATGGTCGGCAGGGTCCGTAGATAAGGAAGAGTAAGGAGGAAAGACCGAGGTGGTATAATTGGGAAAATTTATGAGAGGGGTGACTTGACGCAGGACGCCATCCTGAGCTTCAGGCGGTCCGGGAGTGGGGTCGACAAATCCGAACGTGTATATCACGCCTAGAACAACGAGCGTTCATCTATTGAGGTGCAGCAACGACGGGGGAGCCGATAGCTAGACTTTGATGTTGAACTCACCGACATACACTGGATTGTCCGGATTCGGCATGATCAGACCGATCTGAGCAGGAGCCGAGATATCCGGTAGGTCTGCTAATGACGTGATGGTCGGCGTGCCATCTGTCGTGGTCGTCGCTGCCGTTTGAATGTCCTGGCGAGGGTCCAAGAGACTAGCTTGGACTCCTGCACATAAGGTGATGATCCCTGATATCCTGACGAGATGAACCATGACTTGATGACCTCGAGCACCACCTGTCTATTATAACGGGAGCGATCTAGCTCGTATTTTCAATGCTATCTGAGGAGATGACCAACTACCTGGTGGCGATTCGACGACTTAAGTGAAAGGACAACGTCGAGGCTCTCGATGATGGGATGGATGATCCAAAAAGTCCAAAGGGAGAGACGATCATCATCATCACTCAATCTCGGATGCATCCGCGTCGAGTCTCCGATCTCGGGTTCCCCCCGCGTTTCAGGTCGATCCGGTGCAAACTTAATCATGACGATCACGATGATGACAACAACAAACCACGGAAATGACCACGCACGCACCGCGGAAGGATTACAAACCGCATTGCTCATATGATATCTACAATTTACCCACGGCCTGGATATCGCCGATCTTATTTTATTCTAAACCATACAACCCGGAAAGAACCTTCGGAATCCCAAAATCACAAAACGTCGAAGCCGCTGATCTCCTATCACCGCGGAACACCAAGGCCAGCAGGAGCAACGACGGGTGCAGCACGGTCTTGCAGACATTGATCGACGTACGTCTTGATCCCGGACAGGGCGGCGGGCAAGACGTCGAGAGGAGATACCCCATCTGGTAATGTGGTATGCACGTACCGTCAGTCCGCGACTTGAAGGGTATGCAGCTTGAAGTCGACTTACCGGTAACCATGATCTGTGTTCTCAGCCGCATCCTGAGTTTGCGGTCATCCAAGACCGGGTGATCCTCAGGCAGGTACAACCGCGAGTGCTGAATGACCCCGACCAACAAGGCTTCGTATCAGCTCCAGGTCTGATACATCATCATGATTGATGGCAAGCTCACACTGCGGAACCATTCCCTCTTCTCGTCCTGTGTCGGATCAGGTCGCACAAGGGTGTTCATGCCCCCGACCTGGATCACCGTGGTCACCTTCTCTTCAATTTCTGTGGGTGAAAATGAGAGAACTATTGAGCTCTGAAATTCATGCAAACCGAAGATGGTCGTACCTCTGTTATTGACCAAGGACATGATCGAATCGCACCCTGTCCCGAATCCGAACAAGATGATGTTCTCGCAGTCCAACAGGCTAGGCGTGGAGTGCTCGATAAGTCTCTTCATGTAATTGTCGACGACGGGTCCTGGTCGGGTACTCACGAGAGGTAATTGTCCCAGATATACCTCATCAACTGGATCCAAGGTCGAGGAGCCTGTTTAGTCACCCACTTTTCCTTGGTGGCCGGCATCGCCTGCGGGAAAAGTTCAAGCTAGTCAGTCGAATCGCTAATATTGCTTCAACTGGCGCGGTCAGGATTAGCAGCAAAGGCTTACCGAACGATAGACGGGGAAAGCAACAGTGGTGTTGACATCGATCAAGCTGAAATCCTTTTCCTTGATCCATTCGATCACCTGGTTACTTTGCTCGACCTGTTCAAGACGCAATTGACACCAAATCAGCCTCTCATGGTCTTCGCGTCGTTGTATCTGGGCCGACTGACGAGACGGGATTTCTCCAGGTCACCGTCCATGATAGAGGTATTTCGAGGCTCGTGCCAGAAGTTCCCGCTGAAAAAACGAAGAGAAAAATCAATCTTCGAAGATCGCTACATTTCTTGCTATAAATGGACTCACAAGTCGTGCACGAACAGCACTACTGTCTTGGCGGTAAATAGATTCCGGCTGTCATCGGATGTACATCTCAGTAGCTTCCATAGGTTCTCGCTGCCGCTCGCACTCACTCTGTCAGGACTTGGTCCGGGAAGAGCCTATCCAAATCTGGATTCGCCAAGGGTACGACAAACAACTTGTGCTTCTCGCACATTCGATGAGCCCGGTAATGTTTGAGAACATCTAGAGTTGAGCAGTCGTCAGCGCAGTATCAGGGCCTGGTGTCCGATTGTAGACTGACCTCGCAGATCCACAGCATCCTCTTCCGTCTCCTTTAACACTATAGAGGTAACGGCGAAGGATCGATGAATAGCTTGCTCACGGGTGGCGAACTCTGCGGCGAGACTAACCATCCAGGGGCGCGCTTCTCTTGCCTCTGAGACAATGCCAATACTGCGCCTGCATCTTGACGACCTGGTATATCACCTCGTTCCCCAACTGGGAGGGTCTCATGGGCGGCATGAGGTCGAGGACATCCCCCGTCAGCGCCCGAGCTACGGCTTCAGCCGAGTTGGAGATGGCATCGAGGTTGTATCCTCCCTAAATCGCTATCATGTAAGCGCTAGTCCGTTCGATTATGCACGTACGCGGGACGTCCGTACCTCGAGGGCGACCACAACCTTGCCTCCAGCGAGACCCATCAACATGTGCGTCATCTGAGCGTATGCACCGGGCGTAACCTTGCATTCCCCAAGCTCGTCACCTTCTGCGGCATCAAACCCAGCAGAGACTAAGAATTGACATTGGGACAGGGACAAATTGGTCGGTAACGATCACAATCTGCGAAGAGTGACACGGCAAGGCAGACATACTGATAACCAGATCAGGAGCGAATTCGTATCCAATAGGCATGACGACTTCTTGGAATGCATAAAAATAGTCTCCGTCCCCGAATCCAGCCTGAGGCCACGGAATGTTGACGGTCCTGCAAAGGCTCCACAGTGAGCTTCGAAGTACCGGCTGGCCTGAACTCGGGTTCTAAAGCGCAGCGCGACGTACTTTCCCTCCCCTGCGCCTACCCCAGTGACATCGAGGGCTCCAAAGTCGGAACAAGGGTAGAATCGACCACCATCGTGTCGGTGGATGGACACGTACAGGACGTTTGGATCGTCGAAGAAGGCTCTTTGAGTACCGTTACCATGATGGACGTCCCTATGCGTTGGAGGGTATTGTTGAGCAGATGTCAGGATCAAAGATACGCGCAAGGCGGTCTCACCAATCGACAATCATGATCTTCTTCACGCCATGGTCCCGCTGAATGACCTTGGTAGCGACCGCCACATTGTTCAGAAAACAGAACCCGAGACTCTTGTCAGGTTCCGCATGATGTCCCGGTGGTCGAACGACGGCGATCGCGTTCCTGACGACACCTCGGACGACGGCCTCGCATGCCGAAATGACACCTCCACAGGACAGTCTCGAGGCTAGAGCGGTCTGATTGTTGACGTAGAGCGAGTTGTGTTCGTAGTCGGCCCATTCTTCCCTGATCTGCTCGTGAGACATGACTGCCCGCACGAACGGCATTCAGTCGATGCTTGCGGTCCGGAATTACATGAATTATTGCTGTTCGTATCGACTCACACAGCGTCTTCTGCAGCTCCTGCCAGACATGGTCGGAATGGACCAACAACGCCTGCTCCGGTGTCGCTTCCGGACAAGGCAGATGAACCATCTGGGTGACCAAGTTCGCGCCCTTGAGCTTGGCGTAGATGTGCGAGATACGCCTCGGCTCCTCAGGATGCGAGCTCCTAAAGTCGTCCAAGTCGTCCTGAATCGACGAGTCATGTTCCCCATCGCGACTGTAGTTGATCGGAGCATGCAACATCATCTGCACATTGTACACCAATCCGGTCCTCTTGGATTTGGGATAGTCTGACAGCGACCGAGTATCGGCTTGCAGACCGTTGTTGGGATTGATGACTAGCGAGTTCTGGTTGAACAAGGGTGCATGAGGGGAAGTCCCTTCCGCCGTAGTACTGTAGGTCACCTCTTGAAAGAGGTCTTTTGTATACACCGTCCCGATGGCCGGCGCAAGCGTCACGTCGTTCACCACGCCAGGGGTCAAGCGGTTGCTTCCACTAACATCCTGCATGTCGATGTCGTTAGAATCCATGATGGCAAAAGCACTGCTTTCCTGTGTACCGCTCCGAGACGGTCAGCTGAAGCGAGCAGGACAGACAGTGTCCAGTAGCCCAGTAGATGTTTGGAATTGGAAGACAGCCATGTTCTGGAAGTAGGTAGATGTTACTTTGAACCTGGCTGCTTGCTACACCTGCTAGGATGAGACCGAGGGCAGAACTTTCACGTGATCCCGAAGTCGAGGCCGGTCGAGCATCTCGTACCCAAGAAGTCATACACTTCGTCACAACCCTTTGTGAGATCACTTACCACACCAACAGTCTCAAACTCCAGTAGGTGTACAGCCAGGAAGGAATCATACGGAAAATACATCATCGATATGGTGAGCGAAGCCAGCGGCGGGTCAGTCTCGGGGACCTGAAGAAGATTAGCTAAGTCAATACACCCATACAGTCTATCAACATTACAACTCAATCTTCCGTGAGGGAGATCACCAAAATGGAGAGGATCGGTCAGTATCATCTGTCGAAGGATACAGGAACATCCATAGACTGACGATCTTATCACAGGTGCCCACTCTCACATTCACGGGCTCGGTCTGGACGACAACCTCGAACCTCGAATGTCCTCTCAGGGGATGATCGGTCAGGGTCCCGCTCGACGAGCTGCCGGGATTATCTTGAGGATGGTGCAAGAGGGGAAGATCGCCGGTCGATCCATCTTGATGGCCGGACCACCTTCGACGGGAAAGACTGCCATCGCCATGGGCATGGCACAGACTTTGGGCAAGGATGTGCCGTTCGTCTCTCTCGCTGCGAGTGAGATTTACAGTTTGGAGGTAAGCCGGACGCTGCAGGAATTCCGGCTGAAGAAACGAACGCTGAAGTACCTGTTTGATCGGGAATGTGCAGATGTCTAAGACCGAGTCCCTGACGCAAGCATTCCGAAGAGCCATCGGTGTGCGAATAAAGGAGGAGACCGAGATCATTGAGGGAGAGGTCGTTGAGATTCAGGTGGACCGATCGGTGACAGGGGTGAGTGCTGAGCGACGTTTCGAGTAGAAAGATTCCTCTAACACATATTGTCGATTGTACAGGCCACCAAGACCGGTCGACTAACGCTCAAGACGACGGATATGGAGACTGTATACGACCTTGGAACCAAGATGATTGATCAGCTGACAAAAGAAAAGGTCCTGGCCGGGGACGTCGTCCAGATCGACAAGGCTTCGGGAAGGATCATTAAGTTGGGACGAAGTTATGGACGAGCGAGGGATTACGATGCTTTGGGCGCGGATGTGAGCAGTCAACGGCGACCGGTCGACTTGCGTGTTCAGGTACTAATACCAAGTGCTTGGGACTAGACCAAATTCGTTCAATGTCCCGATGGAGAGTTGCAGACGAGGAAGGAAGTGCAGCATACAGTCTCGTTACACGAGATAGACGTGATCAACAGCAAGAGTCAGGGATTCCTCGCCCTCTTTGCTGGTAAGTTCGCATATATCATGCTGAACATTTCGGTACCGGGAGCTAAGCAGCATTGCTTCTTCTCCAGGTGATACTGGGGAGATCAAGCCTGAGCTTCGTGAACAGATCAACGGAAAGGTGTCAGAGTGGCGAGAAGAGGGCAAGGCCGAGATTGTACCAGGGGCAAGTTTCAAGCGGCGCATGTGTCCACTATCAGTACCTAACGCTATCCGTTTCGATCATGCAGGTGCTATTCATCGACGAGGTTCACATGCTCGATATCGAGTGTTTCTCGTTCTTGAACCGTGCTCTGGAATCGGAGCTTGCACCCTTGGTCGTGATGGCCTCGAACCGCGGAATGACGCAGATCAGGGGTACCAAGTACCAATCGCCACACGGTATCCCCCTGGACCTGTTGGATCGGGTTCTGATCATCAGCACGCAAAAGTACTCGGATGAGGATATCAAGGAGATTATCCGAGTCCGGTGAGCGAATCATCTCTATCGTCGTCTCCAGACTCACTAAGGCTCACATCAAAACCCTTACCTTTCCAACCTGATGAAGTGCGGTCGAGGAGGATGTGACGTTTGAAGACGACGCTCTGGACTCGCTGACAACGATCGGAGCCACCGCTTCGCTACGATATGCGCTCAACCTGATCGCCCCTAGTTCGCTCTCGGCAACACGAAGAAAGGCTACGGCAGTTGCGGTCGAAGACGTACGGAATGCATTCAGGTTGTTTGCAGACACACAGAGATCGCTGCAGTTCATCGAGGAACAGCAGGATTTGATGATGTTCGGGACCAAGATGATGAACGGGACTGCCGCGCCTGCTGCGGCTACTGAGGCTATGCAGACGGATTAGAGAGCGCGGGTCTGCGGCGAAGCCTTTGTTGTAAATGCAAATAACAATATTGGAACCCAAATGATACGATCGACCGCACGCGGTCACCGCCAGTCAATCGCTTTGGGCTTTCCGCCACGGAGTCAGATGGTTCTAGATTGTTTGTCAACGAACAAACCAAAATGAGCTCTGCATCGAAGATTCGATGATTGTTAAACTGAAATATTGAAAGCTTCTCTCTGGCTGAGACCTCTCTGGGCCAGCCGATAGACTAGCTCGTACCGATACAACGAGGTCCCGTTCGCCCCGTGTTGCGTGTTGCTTGCCGAAGCGTTCAACAAGGAGGACACAGATCGCGAAGCAAGAGGCCGGATCATCGACCCTTCGAATCCCTGTTGTCAACTTCTCAGTCCGTCAGACGATCAGATATGTTTCGGTTGACTTGTGAGTAGATGAAAGATAACAGAGGTAGAACGTAGATTTAGAAGATTTGTATGGCGTATGGGTTATGGCCACAGGCCACATGGCCGATCATGGCCCACGTTACGAACGTGCTTATCAAATCTACAGTCTACAGGCCTACAGGTTTCATCTCGTCTCACTCTCTACTACGTCATATAAAAAAAAAGACCGTGTGCCCCACAAACAAATCAAAGGAGGGTCGATTCCTCGGCATGACCCCGATTCTACGCAGCGGGTAGAAGCACGTCATCAATGATCGTCGTTTTAGGGTTCAAGCGCGAGAAGGAGGAAGTTCTTGTTTCACGTCGGACGCGCGCGGGTCTGGTCCGTGCTTCTTGATCGGCTTGATCTGATGGCCGTCGACATTCTGCTCATTCCTGCGTTATCTTTGCCGTTGAGTTGTAACGAAGCACCCACACCTATTGTCACAATTGTGTATGGTTAAGACGGCCTGCGAATACGCCTGCGAAAGAAAATCAGAAATCGATCGATCACGTAAATTGATGAGACGAGCTGATGGGAATGCGATAGAAGCTTTTTCGGGGTCGCGATCCACCCGGCTTATCGGGTTTGCACAGCAACAGCCATCGGAACCCTGTTTCTGTTTCTTTCGGTTCCACTTCTTTCCGTTCCCTGTTGCTCTCGCTCTCGAACCTCGGGGCATGAGGAAGCAAGAGCCAAGAAGAATCGAGCGGTTCCACCCGTGATGATCACGTACTGGTTGTGTCGGATGTCGGAAGGATCCTTTGGCTATCTCAGTTTTTCACTCGATTGTTCATCAAGTCCACGTCCTATCAAAATCTCTTCAGACCGATAAACACCCTCACCCACTCCATTCTCCATCGCTTCTCTACTTCTCTAGAATCGTAAGATCGTAAGGATCGCTCTTGCTATCGAATCGAGTTGTCGACCACCAACTTAACTCTTCCTCATCCTGGATAGCGCTCATAGACTATAGACGAGCCCGTCCCTTCATCCTCCTTTCTCTACCAAAACCCGTTCGAATACACTCCTTTCGAATCCGAAATGCGTTTCTCTCTCGCCATCTTCGCCCTCCCCTTGGCTTTGGCCATCCCTTCGCCCGTAACCAACTCATCCAGCTTGGTCTCTCGTGCCGAAAACATCCTCTACGCCCGTACCAACCTCGGAAGTAAAGCGCCCGGCAAGAAGAACAACGTCGTCTGCGGTACCATCAAGGTCAACAAGTACAAGTACATCTGCGCTTGTTACGATCTCGGAGAGGACACCTGTTACCGTGCCGATTCTGACAACGAGGACAATATTGTCGAGGACGATGGGTTGATCAGCACTGTCATTCGAGAGGTTTGTTTGATCGCGCCCTCGTCGGGTTCCTGACCCTCCTTTAGGTGCTGAAACCGGCTCAATTTTTCTTCTGGTTTTACACAGCTCGAAGGCGAATCCAAACTCTGTTACCTGCCTGAACACGCCAAACCCGACTTCAAGAAAGGATGCTGCATTTACAGTCAGTATCGCGTCGACGTCCTCATCAAGCGCGCGTCTCGGAGGCTCTAGCTGACCCATGATTCTCCCGTTTGTCCATGCCTCTCGCAGAGTGCAAGAAGAACTTCAAAGACTGCGGTAACAAGTGTGTCAAGAAGAACAAGGATTGCCCGACCGCTGGCGCTGGCGGAGACGGTGGTCACAGCGGTCACGGCGGTGGCTACGGCGGCGGATACGGTTACAACCACTACGACAGGCGTAACCTTCAGTGTGCTGCCGGTACGTCATATTCAGACCTCGCAACCGTCGTCACGGTATATAAACTCATACTTTTGTATTTCATGATGATAGGTTTGAGCGCTTGTCCTGTTGTCAACGGAAACGGCTTCGAATGCTTGGACGTCAACAAGGACGTCGAAAGCTGTGAGTGATCATTATCGAAAGCTCGGTATGCCTGAAAACCGCTGATGTAGGCTTGTTACAGGCGGTGGATGCCTCAGGTCAATTGGCGCCGGAATCCAGAACGTCGGTGAAGACTGTACCAGCATCGTGGGTCGCTGACTTCGTCTTCCCTGCCAGAAGTCTAACACTGCTAACAAAGCTGCGCTACGTGTTCCACAATAGCCCAATGCGGCCGACGTCAGCTGCGTCGCTGGGCAATGCCAGGTCCAAACCTGTCTTCCCGGCTTCAAGCTCAACTCGGTCGGCGACTGCGTCTTCTCCGAGGAGGCCTACTTCTTGCAGCAGAAATATCGGCTCTAGACGTACCCGTGGTCTTCTTGAAACAGCTTCCGCTCGTGGACTCGGGTTCGCTCTGCGGGTCCATCACTCCATAGCGGACGGCGAACTTGTTCTTTGGGATCATCGGGGCTTGTCTCTTTCTCTTCTCAGTCGACTTGGAATTCTGGACGTGTGATCGACAAAACGCGGGACAATGGCGCGACAGGCGATAGGCTAGTGTTGACGAAATCTCTTTCCGGACATTTACTGTTTCCTTTCCCTTTCCTTCTTCACAAATCCGCTCGACGATCTTTACTACTACACTATCTATACGACGGCCTCTGGTCGGTTCTCCTTTCTGTTACACTGTTTTGTCGTGTTTTGCGGGGTATGCTCCTCGGCATCGATGCGCTGCAATACGCTCGTGCTGTATATACAATCGTTACGTCGTCTGCGATCTTACCAAGGGATCTTCGATCCGCTCACCGTTAGCCTTTAGTCGCAGAATAGAGGAGGTCAAGGCAGCGGTGACTCCCGAATCACTTCAACCAGCTCGATCTCAAGAAATCCCGTGGTACTTTTCGGCGCCCTTCCCATCCGCCCTGATGGACCCGATATGCTGCAGGGCATACTAGGATTCCCTACGGTGAAGCAAGACTTGATATGTACAAGTTCACTACCTGCTACCTGAGCCGATGATGAACGGGGGGCAATTGGAGCAGGTAGGCAGAAGCAAATTTGTCCAGGCCTAGCCCAAGATGAATTCTTCGCGCGGGTGTCGTTAAATATACAGATAGAATAGTAGTGTTACATCGGCGTCCCCAGAACGGATCGTTCCGGGTGCCAAAAAGTTCGTAAAGTGGACAGAAGAGATGTATGGGTCCTGATTTGTTTGCCTCGTTTATTACTTGTCCTAGGATCCGTCAATTGGTCGACAAGGCGCGCAAGGCGTATATGATTGTGGACAGGGAGGAGAAGTTTATTGTTGCAGCTGAGATCTAACGTATGCTTGAATTTCCTTCAGGACGGCTTGTCGGACGTCCGCTGGAAGGGTGTCTGGAGCGTTCCATGATCGGCAGTCAAGGTCAGCTTAAACGAAATGGTTATGTTACGTCCTGACGGCTTACTGGAGGCAAATTCCTGAACGTTGTCCTGCAGACTGTCGAAGTTCAAGGGGTTCTGCGTGCTGGCCGTTTCTGACAAAAGTGCCAGGAGATGGCTCGGGTGATCAGTACTCTATTGCTCGCTCCCGCACAATCGGTCGGGACGGCTCGCTCACCTTTGGCATGACTTAACACCTGGTCCGCCCATCCCATCTCGTTCAACTTGACCTGTAATGACCGCTGTATCCTAAAATGATCATGATCATCCGCTTTGTAAGACGGACGAACCCTTGTAAGAACGTCTGATCAGCCTGGACTGACCGGGACCACTCTCCGCTCTTGATCATGCGATCTTGCAGCTGGTCCTGGATCTGCTCGAGGTCGTCTCCTGTTGAGGTACTCATGGCTTTCCCCTTGGCTTGTAGCTCTGGATATGGACAGTCGGGACTCTTATATACAGACAGAGAGCCAACGACGTCGATACAAGGAGATCGAAGAGCAAGAGGATCTAGAGGAAGAGGTTGTCGTCGCTCGGGGTTCAAGCTCGGCTCACCTCGTCCGGCGATCACGTAAGGTTTGTTGACGATGTGAGAATGAATATTCGAAATTGCTGCAATCCATCGCTGATCCTCGAGAAAGTCGGGTGAAGGTCAAGTATGCAAGATTAAGCAAGATTCAAGTGCAAGTAGGTTTTATTTGAAGGTCACAGTGTCTCATTCTCACTGTCAACCACCAGAAATAGCAGAGGAGAAGATGAATCTGAGAACTACTGCATCTAAAATCGCTCCCTGCGGTTGCAGGCACCTCATTCGACGGCGTTTCGCATCAACAGTATCCACCGGTCTTTTGAAAGAGCTCGAGAGCAGAGGTTTCGTCGCTGCTACAACGAGGTCAGCCAAGCATCGCCAGGTTGACGATGACACCCCACTGACATAATCTGGTCCTGTTTTACAGTCCAAGTCTGACGAAACAGCTAGATGGAAGCTCGACTGGGGTCTACGTCGGATTCGACCCTTCAGCTAACTCGTTGCATGTCGGCAACCTATTACCACTTCTGTGCTTGCTACACTTCAAGCAAGCTGGACATCATGCCTTGGCCCTAGTAAGTGCTATATCCATTCGCCTCCAGTAGTAAAGGTCTGATTTGACTTTCGTGAATGGCTAGATAGGAGGAGCTACAGGGTTCATCGGAGACCCTTCAGGTCGCTCAACCGAACGGAAAGCCCTAGACCCCGACCAACTGGCTCATAACGTCCAGGGCATCACTTACCAAGTGAACCGCTTCTTTGAACGAGGTCAGACGTATGCGAGCAAGCATCGAAGAGGCCAGACAGACAGGGGCAAGCTGGACATCTTGAACAACCTCGATTGGACCGGTCAGATTACGTTACTGGACTTTCTGAAGGGTGTAGGGAAGAGGTCGAAGGTGAATGCGATGCTGGCTAGAGATAGGTAGGTTCCATCTAAAGATATCTTCTAGACCTCCAAATTCGCTGACGGATGATTTTGCACGCCGGCGGCCGACTTGCTTAGCGTCAAGAACCGGTTATCGTCCGAACAAGGCATCTCGTTCACCGAGTTCAGCTACCAACTCCTCCAGGCGCACGACTTCAAGATCCTGAACGATCGTTACAACTGTAAACTCCAGCTCGGAGGGTCTGATCAGTGGGGAAACATCGTCTCCGGGATCGACATGATCCGGCGAATGAAGAATGCCGAACAGGACAATTCCACCGGCGATGAGACGGGGATAGATGCGGATCCTCATCGGCTCAAGGAAGAGCTAGCCTTCGGGTTGACGATCCCGTTGTTGACGACGAGTTCGGGTGAAAAGTTCGGCAAGAGCGCAGGAAACGCGGTCTGGCTAGATGAAAAGATGACGAGCGTGTTCGATTTCTACCAGGTGAGAAGCTAAGCCATCCCTCACGTCAATCGCGCCTTGATGTGGAGCCGAAAAAGCTGAACCTCGTTTTCCTTCGTACTCAGTACTTTTTGCGATCGACTGACGCAGACGTGCCCAAGCTTTTACGATTGTTCACGTTCCTCTCGCTCGAGGAGATAGAACAGGTTGTGCAAGAGCACGAGGTGTGTCACAAATACCGGTTTCCGAATCACCTTGCAGCTGACTCAGAACCACTCTGTCGATCACTCAGCAAAACCCGGCTGACCGGTTAGGACAGAGACGGCTAGCTGCAGAAGTTACAGAACTCGTTCACGGAGGTACGCATCTGTTCCAAACAGAAGCGTGATAATTTAGCTCACCTTAGAACCTATTTGCGTTCAGCTGAGAACCTGGCAAAGGCACAGACCGCAACATCAGTCTTGTTCGATTCCGACCTAAGCCGACTCGAACCTGAGGACGTCCTGACCGCTTTCGAGGGGGACAAGCGGTTAGTAAAGATCGGCAACGACGATCTTGGCCAACCTATGAGCCGACTAGCAGTCCAGGTCAAACTGGTCAGAAGCCGAGGTAAGTAAGATTCCGCAATACTGCGAACTGAGACATTGGCTCATCCTGTGGATCACTGCTCTAGGCGAAGCGAACCGAGCCATGGCATCCGGAGGTTTCTACATGAATGGCAAGAAAGTTACCGATTCGCAGACGTGCCTCAGGAAGGACGACCTAATATCAGGCAAGTTTTGCGTCTTGGGGATAGGCAAGAGCGAGAAGAAGATTTTGTTCGTGCAGTGATCAGAGGTGCTGCCTATCACGAGACACAGCATACGCATTGTATCGGCGTGTCGCGCATGCATGCATACACACTATTCTATAATGTTCAGAAATGGTATATTGTCGTTACGGGTCGTGAAAGCGTCGTAAAGTCATCTATATCTGTGAGATTCCCTGCGATCGCTCTAACCGGGCACGAGGAACCCGACCATGCAGTTGTCGAGCATGAAATCGACATTGACCCAGGCGTGTGTGAGCACTGACGAGAGACGCAGGAGATGTGGTTAGTCGACGATCCTCGATTTCATCTTGAATCCTCAGCCGGATGCTCACTGAATAATCTCGTCCCATCCCTCCCCGCGACCCTCATCATCTCCTTTTCTCCACCCGGATGGAACCTCGCATACTCCGACATGTTGTACACCTTGCCATTGAAAGCGGACCAAGCGTCTCCCTTGGTATTATGCTTCTTCAGTTCGTCCATTGTCACCCTCAAGTATCCGAATCCGGGAGCGGCGCACGGGCCTCGAAGATCTTTTCCGCTAGATTTCAGTTTTGCCCAGTCCAAGGGGGAACAACCTGGGGCGAGGGCGACTTTTTGACGCTTCTTGATGGCCGGATTGGGTTTTGTCGTTGTTGATGGTGGAAGTGGAAGGGAAGCCGGTACTGCAGCGACGGATGTGGCAGGGAGCGATTTGGCACCCGCACGAGGTGTAGGGGGTCCATCGTACTCGTCTTCTTCGTCCTCGGGCTCGTCGACCTCGATCTCGAACGTCGGTACGGGGGTTTCGGTCGTCCCCGACGCTCTGGACCGTTGGGCCGAATCGGGAAGAGGGAACTGAGGAGGTGCATCCTCGTCGGCGTTGACATCATCTTGCGGAGTGGTTGACATCTTTTCAGACAAGACAGTGTTCGGACTTGATGGGCCGGGAGATGCTAGCCAAGATGGCAATGAAGGGATAAGCTGCGGTAAGGGAGGCGAAACAAAGGGTCAGGTGGCGATACAAAGTCAGCTCTCGGGCCTCGAAGACATGTGTTGTTCGCAACGAGCTCCATCGACTCACGAATGCCATGTCGAAGCACTGTTTACTTGAATCGCGATTGACGTAGTGTAGAGTTATCGATGATCGAAGAGGAGCTGGACGACAAGGATGATTCCGATCAACTGGGCATCATGTGTTCTCAAGATCAGACGACCTCGGTGTACTTGAAACGGACATCTCACTATTTGCTCAGGGTGATCATGACACCGATCGATGTCCGCGCTCGACGTCCATCTCCGGGGCTTCATTCAGGGGAACATGACCATGCGTGAACATGACAGTCCATACTTCATATCGATCGAGGGTCTTCTGCATATTTCCTCGTCATCTTAGCTCAATCCTCGAGTCAGTGTTGGCGTAATCCGGTGACATCATGTCCGGCGCTCAGAACCCTCCTGCCAATGGGTCGAATGGACCAGGAGGCCCCGCTCAAGCCAACAACGCTCAGCAGCAGCAGCAGCAACAGCTACAGCTGCAGCAACAACAGATGCAGCAACTGCAGCAACAAGCTCAACTCGAGGCCAAACCTCTATCCGCCAACGAGCAGGCTCTCCAACTTCTCGAACGGAATGGTCATAGGAAAGGAGCAGATACGCTCAAGGCGTCCATCATACAGCAGAAGATGGCCGAGCGGGCAGATTATGAAGCAACAGCAGCAGCAGCAGCAGGACAGCCGTCTCAAGCACCACCACAGCCTCAAAACGTCAAGAAGGAACTTCCTCAGACGCAGCAGCAGCAACAACAACAGCAAGCTCAAGCTCAAAGTCAAGCTCAAGCTCAATCGATTCGAACACATCCCTTACCAGACAACGCTTCGCTCGACGAGATGCTCAAACGCAACATCCCCCAAGCGTTCTCGGCGAGCTCTTCCACCGTCAGCTACAACATCACCCCCGAATTTATGCAGCAGGCCGAGAACGTCGTGGCCATGCATCTGGAAAAGGTTCAGCGGAATCAGAGCAACGCGGCCGGTGCGGGCAAGTCGGAGATCATCCTTTTGGACTCGACGGAACGGTCAAGAGGTTATACGAAACTGAGAGAATGGGTCGAATCGGGGTTAGAAGGCTGGAAGGTTAGTCGGCCGGTCATCTTCATAGCTTCGTCTAGCATATGGGTGATTGATCGATGCCTTTCGAGGGAAATAGCCCGAGCTACGGGAAGTCTTGTTCCCCGTCTTCGTGCATACATTCCTCGACCTGGTAGAGACTGCCCGGGATGCCGGTAAGCTCGCTCACAATCGGCTCTATCAATATAAGCAACATTCTGATAAATTGTGATGCGATGCACATTTTCAGCTCGGAAATTCTTTCTTGACCAGGCGGAACATCACCTGGTCCTACATCGACCAGAACTGGAGCTGCTAAAAAACATCAGCTCACCCGCACACGCTTTAATCAACCCGTTCGTGCTTCGACTTCGGTATGTCCCGTGTCATGGAAACAATCAGGCGTCGTGTTTCGCTTACAAGGCGAGGCTTGTTCTATTGTAGTAAGGAACGGTATACGGTCAACTTGTCCAGGTCGGCGTTCGGCCTGTTATTGGGGTGGTTGTCAGACATCGGGCTAGAGTCGTTATGGGACGTCACGAAAGATACCGGGCGATACAAGGAGGCAGTGAGGCATATCATCCATACGAGATTGCAGCTACAGAGTGAGTATCGGCACGTGGGCAGTCAAATGAACGCGAGTCACGCGCTGATCAAGATATTTGCTTCATGCCAGTTACGGAGAGCTCGACCCCGTTGCCTCTGCTCGAGACAATCTCCAAGAACGGACTCGTCGGTGGAATTGTTGACGGACCGAGAGGCGTCGAAGCTTTCAACTCGAGTGGACCCGTCAAGCTCGGTCTTCCGGCGCCTGGACCGTCATTGGCAAAACATACCGAGATGGAGGTGGACAAGCTCAAAAAGGATAACAAGCAGGAAAAGGAAGCGCCCGAGCGGGCCTTGGGAGATGGCGATGGTGATGTCGAGATGAAGGATCAACCGACGACGACGGAAGAAGACGCGGACGAGGGTGGGGAAAAGTCAGCGGCAGTTCCTAACGGGGACACCAACAAGGACAAGGACGAGCTTCTCGTCACTGCCCTCGAACCGATCGGACGTGGAGAAGTGCTGGGGTTCGGGTCTGCGGGGAACTTTGCTAGTATTGATCTGGCAAAAGAGGTCAAGGCGGTTACGGATGCGAGAAAGAGGATCAAGTTGGGTGACAAGGCGATGGTCGCCGGGGCAACGGGGAGTTATGTGCGGCAACCTAGTTTACCGAGCGCCTGTTGCTACACTGTGTTTGACGGGGGCGAGGGGTACGTGCAGCGAGCTGGCGGTTCTGGGCATCTAAGCAACTCTGCTCACGCTTTGGTGAATTATGATCCTCCACATCTTGATAGGACGACGGCGACGGCGATATCGGAAGACGCGTCATACTTGGCTGCTGGTTCTGCCGAGAGCGTGATCCGGTTATGGTCGTTGAAGGGGGAAACCTTGAAGACGCGGGAATATGGATACGCTACCAAGATCGCACAGGGTGGAGGTAGGTCCGGCTGGATATGTGCAATCGCGGTATTGGCACGAGCTGATGGTACTTGTCATTTTTAGAACCGACACCTAGCAGTGATCCAGGTACACCCGTACGAAAGCTCGTCGGTCATTCAGGACCGGTATATTCCTTGGCCTTTGATCCTATTGCCGGGTCTGCATACGCTCCGTCACATCTGTTATCGTCATCACAGGACGGCACGGTCCGTCTTTGGTCGACAGATACCTTCAAGAATCTGGCTGTATACAAGGGTCACGCGGATCCGGTGTGGGCTGTCGAGTGGGGACCGTACGGAGCCCAGTTTGCGACAGCGAGCAGGGATCGAACGGCAAGGCTATGGATCACAGATCGTGTTGCCCCCGTACGAATGTTTGCCGGTCACTTATCAGATGTAGACGTGAGTATGGTCGGGGTACTGGTTCGACTCGTGTACAGAACACTGACGACATACACAACTCCACATAGTGTTTGAAGTTCCACCCGAATTCCCTGTACCTTGCAACCGGATCCTCTGACAAGACTTGTCGATTATGGGATATCCAGCGTGGGGAGTGCGTGAGGGTCTTTATGGGCCACGACGAAGCGGTCAACTGCCTCGCCATCAGTCCTGATGGTCGATATTTGGCCAGTGCTGGTGAGTACCATTGAATGCGCTATCTAGACTTCAGCAGCTGGACATAGTTGTCGCCCTGCTATAGGACAAGACAAGACTATCAAGCTGTGGGACTTGTTCTACGGCCGGATGATCAAGTCGATGACGGGCCACACGCAGCCCATCCATTCGCTCTCCTTCAGCGCCGAATCGTCGGTGATCATTAGCGGAAGTTCGGATTGCACCGTACGGGTTTGGGATGCGAAGACGATGGGAGGCAAAAAGACGGGACCGGGAATACATGACACCACCCAGACGTGAGTCTTGCCATCGGCTTTTAAGATTCGGACACCGCTAACCACTCTGCAATCTGGTTGTAGATCGGATCTACTAACGACATATCACACGAAGAGAACGCCAATCACGACCACCCACTTTACCCCTCGAAACCTGTGCCTCGTAGCGGGCACTTTTACCGAAGAGCAGACATAAACCGGATCAAGCCGGAAATAGAAAGTGGCTACCAAGGGGACTCATCCAAACAAACAGTTGTATTCAGCCTCATGCATAGAGGATCCTTATGCGCATATAGACCACATACTGGTACCATGAACAGCAGCGGACATGAGGATCATCACGCGACTCCCGGTCCGTAAAGTTTCCATATTTGCTTGACCTGAGGGCTTCGCGACGAAGTGTAGAGTGATGGCCCAGTGCGCTCCGTTTACGGACCTCACCTTATCTGCCCAGAATGACAAGAGATTACAACGCTTTCTGAGATGGGCGCTCAATATGAAGAATGAGGGAAGAAATCAGGTCACTGGACAAGGTAGTTGACTATGCAGAAGCAACGTGTGATGTCGTAAGAATGGAGTATGTGGAGGCGGGTAAAGCGTAAAGGGCCGGTGCGCCCACGAGTGGATGGGCCCAGAGCGTGCTAAAATTATCAATCTGACGGATTGGTCTGGGCGAGACCACTGTGGCTCATGCTGTCGCTATGACATGCCTCGCAGGCGGTGCAGCTGGTATGATCGATAATGGAAGGAGAGACAAGCTTTCGTCACTGCTGTCGAAAGGGCCGGAAATGCGTCTCGTTGTCCTGGACCGAACTAGCTGAGTGCGGTACTCGTTACAAGCCGAAAGGCGTAAAATCCTTGCTGCACCGCTCGTCTGCTGACTAGGCTATCCCTTATGAAAGCCTAATGAACAGTGCGTAAGCGGGAACTGTCGAAGGATGGCTATCAAAGAAGACATGTCGAGCTGATCAGTAGCGATGAGTGGTAAGTGGCGAGTGACGATGAAGCGCGCGGGAATCATGCTTGACCCGGAGAAAGAGTCAAATCTCCTCTGGCCTCTGGAGATCCCTTGAAAAATTCACAGTTCCAGAAACACGCGCAAGTGACGATCGACCTGACACCATTCAGTTGGACCGTAGAAGAAGGGTTGCAAGGTGACCTGAGTCATGAAACCCGAAACACAAGAAAGGGTCGCGCGGGTGCTGGTTTCGACACTTGAAATAGAAGGAAACGAGCCAGACCAAGCTGATCGAGAAGGAATCGAGAGGGCCGACGAGAAAAGCAGAAGTGCCAATGTTCGCTCCGCTTGCATTAAGATCATCATTTGGTACAGAAAAAGACATGCGTCAAAAGTCTCACGAGCTCCATCTACTGGAACTCGGGCTGACAGTGCTCCCCGGGTCCATAAGGAGCGCTCGTCAAACTGTACCCCGCCAAGCAAACGATGATCAGCGACGTCGTTCGTTACCTCCACGAACATCTGACCGGGCAAGACAGGACAAGCCGAAATCACCAAAGAGACACTCACGTGGTCATTCCCTGAGCGTTCTCACTCGTCTTCCTGCTGCTCTGAGGACCCGGCTTGGGGGTCTCGCCACGGGCGAGCGCGTCGAGAATCTTGATCGTCGTCTCCGGGGTCAAGTCCTCGTAAAAGTCGTCGTTGATCTGGATCACTACGGGTTCGAAATCGGAGACCGGTGTCAACGTTTGAGGCATGGGATGTGCGCGAGGTCATGTCATTTGGATTGATGGCAAGTCGCTCGAGGGCTTACTTGGGGCATTGCTACAGGCACCGAGACACTCGACCTCGATCAGGGTGAACTTGCCATCCTTGGTGGTCTCTCCGTTCTTCAATCCGCCCAGATGTCCCGAGATGGCTACATGAAGCAACGGCGAATTGTGACACGAAATAAGTCAGCTCTCGACGTTGTTGCGCCAACAAATTTGCAGAGACGCTTGTCACTGACAATCCCAGATCTTCTTGGCACCGACGCCTCCGAGTTGACACGGTGTCGTCCCGCAAAACGAGATCAAGTGTTTACCGACCGGTTCTCTACAGACGTCGTGACGAATCGAATCGAGGTCGGATCAGTCGGAATTCTTTCAAGCTGAGGATGAGCGTATAAGGACAAGCTTACCGGTTGAACATCTATATTTGTGAGGGGTGACGATAGAACATCAAATGATCAGCTTGCCTGCTTCTTGCTATCTCTCTCCCTCTCTCTTGCTCTGTATCTTTTCGACAAAACGTACAGTGTAGAAAGTGGCGACCTGTCGATATCAGAAACATAGCAAATACGAAAATCAGCACTGTGATCTTGCCTTTTCTCCAAACGCCGAGAATGCAAGCATATAAAAGAAGGAGGGGAAGAAGGCTCACCTCGTAAACTCTGTTTGGGCGGCCGATAAGAAAGCGGAAAACAAGGCAGAGGTAAGGGTCAGTCGGATGTCCGGGAATCGCCCCTGAAGAGGGGTGGTTGAATCGACATACCGCATTCTATCCGAAACGTCAAGCGACAAACACCCCATTATCGTATTAGCCCCCTGTACCTTCTTCCCCCATACGAAACACCCCCTCCGGACGACTCACCTCGGCATCTCCAAGACCTCGGCCACATGGTTCATCACCGCCAGAGAAGTCCATCCGTTTTGCCTCTGCCCGAGATCGAGTACGGGGATGACGGCGGCCTTCTTGTACTGGGCCGGGTAGCGGGAGATGATGGTCTGCACCTTTTTGGCGTATTCTTCGTTGAACTTGAAGGGGATCTGTGTTTGTCGAACGGTATTATGGTTGTTATGTGTGAAGCGGGAATTTTGTAGCGGGGCAACAACAGAATGAACGGGTTTGAGATTAGCTAGAGCGGTGGAAAGAGGCGGAGAGGTATGGGACTGACGTTGGGGTTGTTGTAATCGGTATCCCGGTGCTATATTCCCCAAATCGACGCAAACACAAGCCATCGGGTCAGTACATCATCATCTCCCACGTTACCTGGCGTTTCGCCGTAAAGCTTCCAGCTTCCAGACTCAAGTTCTGCGTCGAAACCTCGAGTCGACACTTACGACGAACAAGTTCTCGCTCTGCCTAGCGGTCGAGCTCGAGATGCTCCTCGCCGCTGCTCCGGCGACGGTGGGCTGAGCGAACGCTCGTCGGGACAGCGCGGGGAGGACAGATCGGAAGGCCATTTTCGAAGGGGGTATAAGGTTATGGGAGCTAGATTGTAATGCGTCCTTTTCCAAGCGGAGTGGCTATCAGGGGGTATACTTTGTGATCTCGGATCGGGGAACCTTGATGATCTCGATGCATCTTCGTCCAATGAACCGCGGGATAAAACGAACCACCAGAAAGCGAAAATGACACGTCATGGTCGTCAGACACGGATCAGGTTATCAATCAAATCAGCCCAGAGGTCCCTTAGGCGGCCGGGGATGTCCGGAGTCAAGTGCACGGTTGTCGCAAGATCGCATGTCTTGAGCTCGATCAAGTTGCAAGGTGATCAGAGCTTAACAGGCATGACAGATCTGAAGTATCTGGTATGTGGGAATAAGTCGTGCGCTCTCCCTTTACGCATGGTCGATATGGAGGCTAGCCGGCAGGTCGGCTGAGATTTTCATCGTAGTAATCTTGCCGCTCATCACCCGCTAGTCGTGCATATTCCTCCTTCTCTGCGCAAATTACTGTTGGTGCCCGCATTCAGAGAATGATGCATTCTCCGATTGATCCAGTCGAGTAGCACTCGTACGCCCTGTAGATATGTAGCATCTGTAGATTTGTAACTGGGAAGAACTTTGATGAGGTCGGTCCTCGCGATGCGTCTGATATGAAGCGCGGCCTGATCCGGCACTGAGGCAGGCTCTAGGTGCGAGGAATGGGCCAGACGGCAGACGGGGATGATGTAGCATCAGCGCCGAGGATATGCCAACATGCTTATGCTCGTGACTAAACATACTCTTGCCAATCGGTAACCTCCCTCATAGCTACTGAGCTACTACTCCGTGACTCCGGCTCTTACCGTATATCCTCGTCGACTACGATCCAAATCCGACCTAATCGCGCGGGGATTACGCAGCAACACCTCGCCTCAGTTCGGGCCCTGATCTCTCGACGTCTCCAACTTCGAACACATACGCTCGTCTTCCTTTCATCCTCCACCCTCCCCCTTGCCCCTTGTCTACCTGGACCTTCCATCCAACAATATCGCAGGGTTCCAACAACTTCACAAGCGATACATTCACTCACTAGATCATCCGGTTGGCATTTCTGGGACGAAACGAGGATCGGCACGTACGGATATCGACACGGTCTGAGCCGAGTGGATGGTATATTACGAAGGATCGACGTGATTGCCACAGAACAGAACGAGCTCCTTCGTAGTAAAACGGACGTCGTGTACGGCAAGGCTTACATACAGTCTTGATACGCACATCTGGATACGTCTCGGATTGATCTAGTCGACCGATCTGGACCACATTCGACGCACCCGAGAATAGCAGTAACCACAACCCGACCCTACTCTGATCTATCGACCTACACCTCTTCCAACATGTCCACAAACGTCTTCTTCAACTCCCCCTCCGTCACTGGGATCTTCGGTTCCCCCTATGATAACGGCAATTACGATGGCTACAATGGCTACGATAGCAATAATGGAAACGGGGGGAATCGACCCAACTCGGGCTCCCCGGTCCTCTACATCCTACTCCCGATCTTGATCGTACTGAGCACGTTGTTGTTCATGTTGTTGGCCTTCTTGATCGGGTTGATCGTGCTCAGGAGAAAGAGCCGCGTCAAGTGAGTCTTCGATGGGGTTTTGGTAGGCATGCGGTGATCATGTCGCTCGATATGGATCATCTGGGTTGAAGGTACCGGTTGCTAATAAGGTTGTCCTCGCGATGTTATAGGTTGGTTGACGACGGCGGTCCTCTGGACGTGATGAGGAACGACGGAGTCATCGGTGAAGGAGGGGTAGCAGGCGTAGAGTCGAGGTGGTTGGAAGAAGCTTCCGAGGATGAGAGACAGGGGTATAGGAGGGCCAAGGGTGAGTCGTCGAGCGCCGATAGGTCACAGGCAGAATCAGCGAGGCTAATTACGTGCCTCGACATGTTGGACAAATCGTAGAATATCAACAACAATACCCACCTTCGTCGATCGCCACCGACATTACCCTCTCACAATTCCTCTCCATCCAGGAAAAGGGCGTCTCTGCCTGGTGTTTCGAACCCGACTACGAATCCAACCCGTCCCTCTACGTCGAATCACGCACCGAGATCACCTTTCTCTCTGACGGACCTGGCATGGCCACCCGCGAAGGTGGTGGAAACACGGTCCTCGCCAACCTGCCCGTTCCCAAGCTCAACGAGGTATATTACTGGGAAGCCAAGATGTACGAGAAACCGAGCTCGACCGAGGTGGTCGTCGGGCTGGCCACAAGACCTTTCCCGAGTTTCAGGATGCCCGGGCATGCCAAGGTGTCGATGGGATATCATTCTTCAGACGGCTTTAGGTGCCATAACTACCCGTTCACATCGACCTCGTATGGACCCCCATTGGCCGAGGGGGACGTGCTTGGGGTCGGGTACAGACCCAGGACGGGCACAATGTTCTTCACGCGAAACGGGAAAAAGCTGGAAGACTGTTACACTGGACTCGCCGCTCTCAACCTCTTCCCCGCCATCGGTGCGAACGGTCCCGCAACGGTCCACGTTAACCTCGGCCAGGCCGGGTTCGTCTTTATCGAGGCCAACGTCAAGAAGTGGGGGTTGGCACCGATGATGGGCACCCTGGCGCCTCCGCCCGCTTACGGCAGCGAGAGGGGGAGTATCCTCTTGGATGCCGGATACGGAACTCCGGGGGCGAGAAGCATCACGCCAGAGGTCTTGAGCGCGGCTAGGAGGTTGATCGATGAGAATCAGTCGGGGGCGGGGAACGAGCAGGCGGGGGCGGCTGCTTCGTCGTCATCCATGTCAAACTCGATCGGTCGACCTATTCCTAGTGGAGCTGCCGCGTGGCAGCAGGGACACCGGAGGGGTATGTCTCAGCCGGTAGTCCCTTCGCCTCTGAGGGAAGGGTCCCTACCCGCCCGTAATCACCTAGGAGGGGAAAGTGCCAGCATCAACCCGAGGACAGGGAGACGACGGGGCAACGAGGCGGTAGCGGGCAGGTATCACTCGCCGACGGATCAGCCGAGATTAAATAGGACTTTCCCCGATGCGAGCGTACTCGAGGAAGGTCGGGCGGACGAGGTTGATGTCGAGGCCTCGACGTCGGTGGCATCCGATACCGAGGACGAGACAAGCAGTACGGCGTCCAGTTCGAGAGGACTTGTGCCCGGTGGATTGCGTCGTCCATCGTCACCTGGTGGTTCGCCCTTGCCGCACAACCCGCCTACACCCAATCATCTCGACATTTCGCTCCACTCTTTCCACGGCCATTCGAATTCCAACGACTTTTTCGGCGGTCGAGCCAGCGAGGAAGCGAGTGGGGAGAGCGGGTCTAGCGATGAGACGGCCAGACAAGAGGACGAGGTGGCGAGGAGGGAGAGGAGGAGGCAGAGACGGGATGCCAGGCGATCGGCGCAGTTGGCTTCTGTCGGCCAGGACGGTCTGCAAGCGAGGCTACATGCGCTGGTCTCCGGAGCAATGGGTCCAGGTTCGAGCGATGTGCCTCCACCCGGATATGCGCCGTTGGATCCGTACCGTGAGTATTCAAAGGAGATGCGCCTGTCTGATCATCGATTGCAACTGATGCTTTCCTCTTCTTACGGGCTTAGGCTATGCTGATGGCGTACCTACCGACTTGCCGGCCGACATCATCTCTAGAGCGTTTGAAGAGTGAGCCCAGCCTGCCTCTTACCTTATCACATCGATACTGGTCTGACCCGTTCTTGTTCACCAGTAACACCCAATCCAATACGCTGCAAAATGCTCAATCAGCGCAACCATCCTTCTGGGACCGCCTGACGGGCCGATCTTGACCTGGTCCCTTGAAAGACATCGAGCCCCCTCATGTAGCCAATTCGACAGAACCACGCCCCTTTTCATGACCGACATGGCGAGCGATCGCCACATCCTCCTCATCTTAACTCCACCTTTGTAAAGTTCTATCAAAGTTGTAAATTCTCAACCCTCTTGAGCGAATCTACATGAAACCCGCTGCTGGGCGCTCGCTGTCGTCATCTCGTTCCTCTGTCGGAAGCAAATCGTCGAGAGGTCGGCTCCCGGGGTCGACTTTCGAGATTATCAAAGTTACACAACCCATGGCATCGACCTCGACTTTCGTGTTTGGGCTGATATTGACACGGATCAAGATGAAGGCATCTACGAGCCTACTGCGACCTCTTCGAGATACAGCCTACGGGAAATATGACGTCTTGCGGCCGCTACGAAGCAGAGCGGGTCGAAAACCTGCGAGCTTCACACGACCCCTTCCTGTACCCCTGTCCATCATCCGACCGTCTTACGTGCCCGTCAACTTTTGGAGCCGGAACTCGGATGATGAGAAGCTCGTAATTGACGACGAGTTCGAAGATCTGGAAGGCTGGAAGGGGGATAGCGGGATCGGGGAGAGTTCGCTGGGTATCGGAATGATACCTCTTGGAGGAGTGGAGGAACGGACGATACGGCATGTCGCTCGGATAGCGAGCGAAGTGCTCCGAGACGTGGAGACGCTCATTCAGGTGAGCCCTCAGGTGAGGCATGTAGCGTAATACTCTTGAGCTGACATTCGACACGACAAGTCAGCCAGGCGCAAAGACGACTGACCTGGATCGAACGATACATGGTATGATCCTGGCGAGAGACGCATACCCATCACCTCTTGGGTATCAAGGCTTTCCGAAGAGTGTAACAACAAGCGTGAACAACGTCATATGTCGTGAGCATACCTCTGATGTTCGTTGCGTCAGCTGGCGCTGACTTGGCATATCGAGCCAGATGGAATACCGGACGAGTATGTACGCCCTTCCTTCCGAACCATACACCGGCCGTGGGGGTCTGACCCCATAGATCCGATCTTCTCGCCATAGACGGTCTCTGGAAGAAAGCGACCTGGTCAACGTCGACGTGACCATTTACTCTGCGCTTCCCGAAGAGGAAGATGACGATGACACGATTCCCGTCTGGATGCATGGGGACACGTCGAGGACTTTCGCCCTGCCGGCAATAGATACGCTGGGCAAAGAGCTCATCGAGTGTACAAGAGAGGCTCTGGAGGTCGGCATCCGGAAATGCGGACCAGGATTGCCCTTTAGCGAGATTGGCACGGCGATAGAGTAGGTATCGCTTGGCCTGTCTCGCTCTTTGACATTCGGCCCCCGAGACTAACTCTGGCTCAACTGCAGAGCTTTTGCGACAAAGCATGGATTTTCGGTCAACCGGCAATT
The DNA here is from genome assembly GCF_021052385.1 of Filobasidium floriforme. Classification (NCBI taxonomy): domain Eukaryota; kingdom Fungi; phylum Basidiomycota; class Tremellomycetes; order Filobasidiales; family Filobasidiaceae; genus Filobasidium; species Filobasidium floriforme. The sequence goes on along the minus strand of NW_025763622.1, from coordinate 640,798 downwards.
CACGGGGTAAGCTGCGCGCGCGCCTTTCAAGGGCTGGTATAGTCGCTCAACTTCCTGTCGCTCAGGCATGGGATCGGCGAACGCTTTCATACTGCCCCCTGGATCGTACATCACAGTAAGCCAGCTGCGGTAGCCTTCCCACTGCATGGTGAATTGAAGCTCATATGATCGAACGGTGCATAGAGAATGACCTCCCAGGCCTGATGCAACCCGGGCACTGTTTCACCATAGAACCGTGTTTGGTCCAAGGCGACCAAAGCCGAGGGTACGGCTGGATCGACGGATGGACGTATGCCACCGAGTCGAACGCTCGGTCTGCGCAGTTTGAGCATCAGTTGCTCGTTACCGAGAACGGCGTAGATGTGCTGACCCGAATATGAGCATCATGCGCGATTGACTGGCAACTTCTGTCGAGGAGTGAGGTCGGAGGCCGATAGTAGTCATGTTAGCAGAGCGAGCTACTATATAGCGTACAAGGTGGTTTGAAACGCGATACAGCGCAAACATGCGACCGGTGTCTTTTGCATACGAAATTCTCCTGATGCTTTCCATATGCGAGGATGACATAACACTACAGTCCGTTCCGTCTCCGGCGAATCGCCAAGCGTCCCATGGTCAACATCTAATGTGTTCTTTTGCGATACACGCAGGGTGTATCGGCGGACCGGACCTATGCTGCATGTACCCTTCCAAGTGGAAGTAGGACATCGAAAATCTCCCAGTAGATCGATCTTCTATCAAGATGATAGTCCAGCCAGGTGTTCGAGAGGTATTTTGAGTACCAAGCCAATGCAGATTGCGAGGCCCCGCAGGAGAAGATTGGCGCTGCCTATCAGGGCGACGGCCGGGTCTCAGAGTACAGAAAATACCCCTCGAGAGCAACGTGTCCTACATGGAGAGGTTTTGCGGGAGTCGATCAATCTGATCGTTGAGACCGCCTCGGTCTATTGCAGGCATGCCGCGAACGTCGAGACTGGAGCAGGAAGCAACGATCGACTGCTCAACCCTTCATCGTCCGATCATGAACCAGACGATCACACCCCTCTCTTCATCCCCGATCACCTGCCCGTCTTTCCTCCTCTCGAACGTTTCCCAGCCTTCTCTTCCCCACCTGACTTCGAGGACTTCTTCCACCCAACCTCCCTGTGCTTTCCAGCAAGCCTTGAAACGCTCGGTGGCCCCACGACCTTGATGCAGGCCGGCGATCACGTGAGCGATCCCGGTTTCGGGTTTGAGGAGCGAGTGGACGGAAGTGAGGAGGTCTATGTGTGAGGAGGACGACCAGAGGAGATCGGCTAGGAGGAGGAGGTCGAATTGTTCAGATGCGATTGATGCGGATTTGGACGATGGAATTGACGATGACGCCGACCCAGAGGTTGCGGTTGAGAGTGCAGAATTGAGGATCTGCGTTACGGGTTCTCCCCATGTGTGACCTACGACCGCCCATCTACCGTTCACGCCGTTGCCCTTGCCGTAGTCATTCTTCAGATTCGGCATCTCCGAAGCTTTCTTCAAATTTCCTCGAAGGACACCCAGGACGTCTTCCGGTTGAGCTCTCCCGTCTTCGGCTTGGAGGTCCTGCTCCGGTACGGCATAATCCGTCGAGACGACCGAGCCAGCCTCTGCACCGACGTTCAGCAGAGCAGACACACTCGGAAGCCCAGCTCCAGCGCCCAGCTCACAGATCCGAAGAGATCTCACGTCGATATGCGAGGAGAAGATGAGGTCGGCCATGAAGATGGAGCTGAGCCAGATGTGGGTCAACTGCAAGGTCGAGTGCAGCGCCGAGGGGGCTACGGGAAGGTAGACGGGGATCTCCAAGTCCAATGCTAGACCATCGTGAGTCCCGGATGATCCGATTGGTGGCGTTGGTACGGAGGAGGGGCGATAGATGTAAGGATGAGAAGGCGAAGGAGTGGAGAATGCGACGGGATGGTGATCGAACAGGCTCAAGAGTCCATCCTCGAAGATGCTCTCGATTTCCTCGTCCATCCCAAGGACCAAAGCAAGCAGATGTGTTTGCTTGAACTACGTAGAAATGGATGACTAGCTTGGGCTGAATGGTATCGAAATACAACGACTTGCAGCAGGAATGTGAGACTGAAAAAGGTAGACGGTTCGTCTCGTCAACCTGAGGGTCTGGAGGTTGTTTCGATATTCCTAACGTCGGTGCGAGTTTCGCTTTTGGTTACGTAATCAAATATATTTCGCTAGATTTCTGCGCATGGTCTACATGGAAACTAGCGTTTATTATGGCATCCATGACGGCATGCAGCTATATTTCTAGCGATTCATAACAAACACAACAAACATCCTCAACACCGTCAAGAGCAAGCATCATCAATCTCTTTGCAGCGAGATCTCGATCATACCGTCATCATCGTCCTCGGTACCGTTCGTCATCGTCCGCTCGAGAGTTTAAATTGCCCGGAAACGGGAAGATCAGCGATCATGCAGACCCCTCCGCCTGCAATCCACCCGGACTACAACCGTTTCGTACCGCCGACCGGCTCATCAAACGGATCCAACACCGACTCTCGACCTTATCGCCTGAGGTCACACCGCCCTTCCACAGCATCACGCTTCTCCTTTGGGCCGGGCAACTCGAGTCCTCATGATCTCGTTGCGGACTTGTCTCTCGCCAGATTACAGGTCATCGCCAACGAGGCCATGGCGAACCAGGAACAGGCGGGGGATACGGGTGTAGCGGAGGACATGTCTCTAGATGAGCGCACGCCTGCGAGAGGTATCGGAGCAGGAGTGCGACCAGGAATAGGTGGAGGATCGAACGCTTCTCCACGAAGAAGTTACGGGGGAATGAACAGGGAGCAAGCTGTACTGCTGAACCTCGCTGCGGGACAAGGGAATTCGGGACTCTTGTCCGTCTCTCCCAAACTCCTCGGCCCGTACATTCCTTTCCCCTCGTCGTCGGCAGCGACGGGCACCGGGGCATCGCCGAGGAACGGCTCTCCATCATCTCCTATGGGTATGGGTATGGGTGTGGGAGGCCGTCCGGGTCACTTAGCCGCGTTTCCTCGAAACCTGAAACGACCTCGATACAGCGATGCCTCTAGCGGAATGTCCAGTACGGGAACCGGAGAATCTCCCTTGCCGACGCACAATATGAAATCCGGATCGGGGAATATGAACATGTTGACCGGTCGTCTGAGGGATCGAAAGGGAAGCGGCGAGAGGAATAGCGAGCGGGGTAATGACCTGTTGAGGTTGGCGACGGGGAGAAACTTGGGAAGACCAGGGATGGGTGGGCGGATGGATTCGGCAGGCAGCGAGATGAACTTAGGAGACACCGCGGGAGGCACTTCTTCCTCTCCAAAACAGAACAGGAACGCTGGACCGAGCTTTATACCAGAATCCACGCCTATCCGACGTCCGCACCCTTCGACCCCGCAGACCCAAAATACAGACCCGGACTCATTCTCCCGGCTCAATGTCAACGCCGACGAGCTCTTTGGCGATGCCGAGGAGATGATGAATCTAGATGATGACGACCTTTACGACGAGGACGGTGGTATGGAACCGGTGGATCCGAGTTGGGAGATGATCGCTAGGATGAGGACATGGAGACACGATGCGATCCATCAGCATCTGTACGAGACGGCCGCCTTTTGGGGTGACAAGATCTTTACATGGACAGGTGAGCTTGATTGATTTCCAGAACTCGATAAGGGAATGCATCTGCTTCTACTTTCGGTTGTTTCTAATTCCGTGCCCGTTTCTTGAGGACAGGCGAACCAAACGACGCCTTTTGGCTGGCTCAAGCGCATTTCCTCATGGGACATTACCTCCGGGCTGAAAAGATCCTTACCGGCCCATTACCGCCTTCCCGTATGCCTCGGCTCGGCAAGAATGACAGGGATGGAGAGGATGCTGCTACCGACCTCAAAAGCAAGGGCAAGGGGAAAGGTCGAGCTGGTCTGAGAGATTTCAGTATGATAGGTCCTTTCCCCCGTGGAGCCGGGATCCCTGAAGATGACGAGGATGTGGACGAGGAGGAGGAGGATGAAGCACAAGACGAGGATCAGACGTGGATAGGGGACTTGATGAGGAATACCAAAGGAGGCCTATGGGGTGCGCTTAATAGCGTCGGTCGGGCTGGGCAGGTCAGGAGGACAGGGTTCGGACAGAGAGGTGCAGGCGAGGCGTTGACAGAATGGAGCATGCCATGTAAATACCTTGCGGCGCTATGTATGGTGAGTTGAAGCGGGAATAGTAGAGTGCTTGAAGCTGGAGTTGACGGTCCGGATCATCCATTTCAGGTACATCAAGAACGATTCACCGACGCGCTCGAGTTGATTGGCGAATCGAACCCCTTTTCTGCCACTGGCAAGTCTCACGTGGCCTGAGTCTTTCTCCTCTATATGTCAAATCGCTGATTGTCCTGCCACTCATCTGCAGGACTCAACGGAAACAAGATCCGAAGCGAGACGGGCGATCTCAAGATGGAAGCCTCTTTGTGTAGACTTCGGGGCGTACTGTACCTCCGGCTCAACTCGCTACAGATGGCCAAGGAATGTTATATGGAAGCGCTCTCGCTTGATGTCAGGAATTACGACGTGTTCAACGAGTTGGTCAACGAGATGATGTCGCCCGAAGAAGGTCAGTCGGCGGTCATAAAAGTGATCAGCGTCGGTGTTGCGCTTATAACAATTCGAATTGGGCAGAATGGGACTTTATACAGAGCCTGTCGTATCGGGAACAGTTGGAAGAGGAGGACGCGGCATTTGTCAAGCTGGTCTATACATCGCGCCTGAACAAGGTAAGCGATGTTCATGTCTGCAGATCTAGCCAGCTTTGGTCTAATGTCGCCACGCCGTCAGACCATGTATGGCAAGCAAATTCGGATAGCACGGCGCAAGTTGGCCGACGAGTACAACTTGAGCACCAATTCGGACATCTGGGTCGCCGCCGCCGAGGACCTCTTTGCCAAGTACAAGTACGAAGAGTGTTACCTGATCACAAGCCGCATCATTGTCAACGAACCCGGACACGCGCAAGGTCTACCCCTGCATCTCGCCTGTCTCGCACAGATTCCGCGATTGTCTTCGTCCTTGTTCATGCTAGCGCACAAATTGGTCGAACAGGAGCCTACATCGCCCATCTCGTGGTACGCCGTCGGCTTGTGGTACTTTCTTGGTGAGCGATATGCCGAGGCGAGACGATACTTTGCGTGAGTGCAACAAAGGTACTTTGTCACTAGCTGTTGTCAACTGAAAGTTGATCGAACGGTGCCTCTTTGCAGCGCGACGCACGACGAGGATACACGGTTCGCTCCCGCCTGGATCGCGTTTGCGCATTGTTTCGCATACGAAAACGAACACGAGCACGCCATCACCGCTTACTCTACCACTGCTCGACTGTTCCCTGGGTGAGACTTTGCGATCTTGACAGTACCAGCACACGATCGCTCATCAGTTCTTGCTCGGTCCCGGTCGTACACTAGGTCATATTTCCCTCACGTTTGCATCGGAATGGAACATCTCCATCTGAACAATCTCGAACTCGCGAAAGAGAGTTTCGAGTTGGCCCAGAAGATGAACCCTTCGGATCCATTGCTGTTGAACGAATTGGGAGTCTGTGCCTACAACCGTGGAGAGTGAGTCTTCCTGGGCTCGAGAGAGCAGTTATCAGGGTAACAACTTTCGCCAACCACGCTTCTCCGCAGTTACGAAGCCGCCGTCAAGCATTACGAAGCCGCAATCCAGGGAAGCAAGAAGATGCAAGGCGTCGCTTCCGACTGGGCCGTGACGTACAACAACCTCGGCCATGCTTATCGTCGATTAGAGTGAGCTCTAATTGAATCATTCTCGGCTCCAATCTCCTAAGCTGTTTATTGACCTTTACTCACCCCAGTCAACCGTCGAATGCGGCACGAGCATACTCTGACGCCATCAAACTGAACGCGCTCAACATCTCCGCCCTGACGAGTCTGGGCATGTTGGCGCACGAAGAAGGCGACGTGACGACGGCGATCGAGCGGTACCATCAGGCCCTGGCGATCGAGACGACGGACCCGATCGCGACCTTCTTGCTGGAAAAGGCCTTGAAGGAACAGGTCGAGGAGGGCGCCTGTCGGTTCGACGGCTTGCCCGTCGGATTGACTGATCTGGACCTCGACCCGTTCGCGTTTGGGGAGGAGGCTAGAGGTGGGATGCTCACCGGGATGGACTACCCGGGGCATCAGGCGATGGGGCAGAACAGGTTGTTGGACCTTCCTCCTTTCCCTAATTATGGCAAAATGGCGGCCCAGCGGGAGATCGCGAATGCGAGGATCGACGCACTCTTCGACGAAGCCTATGGGTCGGGACCATTCGACGGCGAGGGTCGCGAGCACGGGGATGGGTCTACGAGCACGGACGAGGGCGAGGACGGAGAAGAGGAGGAGGATGAAGACAGGAGTGAGGAGAGGGCGGGGGACAATTCAGCAGATTATGACGAGGCCGACGAGGACAATAATACGGCCATGAGCGTGAGCATGAACATGAGCGTCAGTATGGAGGAGGAGGATGGTGATGAAGACGGGAGCCTGAGCGCGGAGGAGCCGAGTCGGTCCAGGTCCAGAGTCGGAGAAGGGAGTACGATGGACCTCGAGTAGGACATGACCATGACCCCGACGACTATATAATGATGATGATGATGATGACGATCATAGCCCCCATCGCCGAGCAATAATGATCTGAAACTGCTGCGACTTCGCGTGCGTCTCGACGCGTTTCGGAAACAAAAAAATGGAATCAGATGGGATCGCTCGCTATCGACACTTGATGAGAACGAGTAATCTGATTCTTCTTTCTTCATCCTCATGTCAACCTCGTATGACCTCACAGACACCGTCACATCTACTCCTACCAACACCCAGACTTAGTCTTTACGACATTGCGCGTCGAACATACTTGTTCGCGGCGAGATAGAGCCATTACCGCTCGAGATAATCAGACATTCCGCTCGTTCGGAGGTTATCTTTTCACTGATCGACCATCATGTCGGCCGTCACGGCTGATGAGGCCATTCCGACCAGTCCAGAGGTTCAACAATCGTCCCTCGTCGCTGAAATGAACGAGCAGGACAAGCATATGGAGGAGGATAAAAAGGTCGACGACGAAGTAAAGCTGGCCGACTCGCAACCCGTATCCAAGGAGGAACCTGGCAGCATGGAAGCACCTATCGACAACAAATCTCAATCCGTTGACCCCGCCTCGATTTCCCCCGAGAATCTCGCCCAACTCCGCAACTCCCTCGTCGCCGCCCAAGCCGAGACGTCTCGCCTTCAATCCCGCAATGCCGAGCTCGAAGATGAACTCGCCGAGACGAGTTCCAAGCTCACCGACGTCGAGACCCAAAGGACGTTCCTCTCCGCTGCCAAAGAGGCCGTCGAGACCGAATTGAAGGAGGAAAAGAGGAAGAGAGAAGCGGCCGAGGAGAACGTCGAGATGTTACGTGGCAAGGTCGAAGATGCGAGGAAAGCGATCGGGACGATGAGAATGGGAGGAGAGGATAAAAGGATTAGCTCGGCAGGGTACGGTCAGGGGCTCGGGCTCGGTCTGGGAGGATCGAGCGCGGATGGACTTCTTTCCCCCGAACTAGGCTCACAGGAAGAGCCCACCGGGAAAAGGGTCAAGCGGGCGAGCTTGCTCTTCAACCAGGGAGCGAGGAGGGTCAGCACTGGTCCGCCCGCAGAGAGCGGCGAGGCGACGGTTGCCCCGTCTAACCCTCGTACAGGCCTGCGAGAGCTCAAGCTCGGGACGATTGCCAGTTCGGTATCCCCCTCTTCTTCCCCCAAGATGACCCAGGCCGCGATCAGCACGCCTACCAACGCTACGCACGACTTTGCCGAGAACCCAGAATTGACTCCCAAAGACCCTCGTCAGCGATCACAGTCTCACAACCTCACCCTGAGTCCATCCGGTCAACCCTCTTATCGCCTTTCCGATCCGTACGGCGATATTCCACTCTCAGCAGCCTCGACCTCTTCCCGACCTCGACCGGGTATCGCAGAAAGGCTCAGCTCGTTGACCTCGGTCTCGGACCTGTCGAGCGTCTCGGGCGGGAACGGGCGTGGTACCTCGCCGCAGGGTCAATTCGTCAATCTCAACGACGACGACAATATGACGATGACGTTGATGGCACAAGTGACTTCGCTCAAAAGCCAATTGGCCGAAGCGCACGAGGCGAGGACGGCTAGTGAAGATTGCCTCAAGGCGCTTCGAGAGTTTATCGCACTTCAGAACGGGGGTAGTACAGGAGCGGATGCGGAAGGGTCGAGCGTGCAGGGAATCAAGTTGCCCCCTTTGCCGACGGATAGGGAGACGGACGAGGACCTAGCGCAACAGGAAGCGGCCAAGTCAGCAGCATCAGCAAAGAAGTCTGGGTGGGGTTTCAACATGTGGGGAGCCCAGCCTGCCCCTTCGACAACGACGACGGTACCGAGCATCCACCGGATGTCCAGGGCCAACTCGCTCGCCACGTCGATCAGGTCGGAAGCGGGGGATATCCCCAGCGCGGATTCGAGCGTCAGGAACGTCCAGCTCGAACCTCTCCGGATCGGCGGACAATCCGAGAACTCGGGGATGAAGACGTCTGCCTCGTCCACGACGCCTCTATCCAACTTTGTCGCCAGTTGGAGTCGAGGGATCACGGGCGGAGCACCCACACCCGCCAGCGCGACGAGTCCGCAGCCCCAGCCAGAGTCGGCCACCCCGGTCTCTGCCATGCCCGCGTTGGCTAAACGAGGATTCTCGTTCTTCGGGTCAAAGCAGAAGGATGTCGCCGTGGATGATGTCAAGAGGGAGGCGGAAGAGTCGGCCGAGTTGGAAAAGCTCAAGCAGACTCCAGAGGAAGAGATGGACAAGGACGAGAACGCGCTTCGACGGGTGTCGAGCGGTGCAGGCGCCGAGCTCAAGAAGGATGACGAGGCAAGAGGGTCGGTCGAGCTGGACGCCAAGAAGGATGACGATGCGACGCTGTTGAAGACGTCGTCTACGATGAAGGACGACAAATACGAGACGGTGGCGCTCTAGAGTGATGATTATGATGTTGTTTCCCTTGCTTTCCCTCTCCTCGACAATTCGATCGGTTTTCGATGGTATATTCGTTTCGGGCTTCTTTCTAGTTAATGTCTTGACGATGCGACCACGACGAGCTCTCCTTGTAACATTAGTGGGGATCAAGATATTTGATTTGACTTGACAACGGACGACCTCTCGATGTTCTGGGGTAGCTTCCTGGCTTCAACCCCACTGTAGTGCCACGGCATGGACCCTTGAGCTCATGTAGGCAGCCGAGTGATGGTCGGTAATGCTAGGCGCGTCGTCTGGATGTGGATTACTTATAGAGCATCGATGAGGTGTGACCCTTGAGCTTTGGCACTCGAGGGCGGGAACAGGCGCAAGCCTTCTTCCAGCCACATGCAGTGTCGCAACGCAAGTTGCGAATCGCCTAAGATGTCTCGCCGAGGGGTGGCTTTCCTCTTGTGCCTGAGTGATCACGTATATGGTGGTTGTCTTCGGCCCAGAGGGTTTCATGCCGTCAAGCCAGCCGAGCCCTATATCGGTATATATGTCGCTGGGTGTATTTGGTTTACTGTTTATGTGTTTGCAATAATCCCTCAACACATCCGTCACTTTAGCTCAGTTGGGAGAGCGCACGACTGAAGTTCTTTTATTCGCTTTCGTGCGGTCGCTTGTTCGATCCAGGCAAGTGACATTACCTTTTTGACCCTTTTGGGAGCATATTTGACGATATAATGGTTTGAGGACGTTTCCTTTTTGCCTCTTTTGCGGCTCATCATGTTCTAGACGCGATATCATTTTTGCCCGCAAGCCTTTGCCTCTACAAGCGGCACTCGAGACGCGCGTAAAAGTGAGGCTGGCTGCGGTAAACAGTTAAGCATGTCTTACCCATTTCTGTCCTCATTCTATATGCATACGTACCTAGCCTCGTTACCGGAACTTGCAAGCACTACGTCCTGCTCATTCGAAAACAATAAGGGACTTGGACCCGTTTGCACATGGTGCCGCTGTCAACCTCGAGGCGCGACTCGATCAGATGCATTCGCGCGGCTCGCCTCCTCTGCAAGGCTGCAGCCCAATCGCGACTCCTCCTTGACTTCTCTCCCTTGAATGTGGCTTCAATATACCTGAAAGACCAGCGCGTTGCCGCCCCCCCCCCCCCCCTTTCCCCGGCGACGATTTTATCAAAGAGAGTACTCTTTCTGATCGGTACAAGCGGAGGGCGACGCGACGCTCTGAAATTTTCCTTGGGTGGACAACGATAGTTGTGCGGCAACGGCAGTAGCGGTGGAAGGTGTTCGCCGAACGCGAAACGTTCAGCCAACGCAAACCTAATGCCTAGGGGACCCGAACAACACATTTTCCCACAGTAAAGTGACCCTCACGAAATGAACCCTGCGTCACGGCAGGAAGGCTGCGACCAACCCGAGGTAGAGAGAGAGAGAGCACATTGCGAACCTACTGTAGAAAATGACTGCGTCCAAATACGCCAAGATGTGCGCTAAGTGGAAACAGTTCGCGTTTCGCAGTTTCAGGCGCGAAAATAGCAACAAATCGCGCAGTTCGAGGAAGACGTAAACCTTGCCGAAGAAAAAAACTCCACACCCGGCTCTATCAGATAAAGGCCTCGCAATCAGATAGCAAACTATACCTCAGACAATGACACGAACGAAAAGTACAGCGCGACGCAGCTTTCCAACATGGCCTCTCTCCCTCAAGACTGTTCGCTACAACCTGCATACGACGACGACGACAAAAAACAGGCTCCCGAAGACAATTGCGAAGCTGGTACTCGGGCTTTGAACGAGGGTGACTTGCGTCGCCTGTATCGCAAGGTCGATATGGTCATCCTACCTGTGATTTGGCTATGTCAGGGGGTTCAACAAGCAGACAAGCTGGGTCTTGCGACGCAGGCAACGTGAGTCGCCATCGCCATCGACCTTTCCATATGAAACGTTGTTCATCGGCATCCTCCTCATCAGTATGGGATTGCGAAAAGACACTCACCTGGTTGGACAACAATTTGCATACTTGAATACCATTTTTGTGCGTTTCAAATCCCGGCTACCGACCGCAATCATAGCTTAGATGGACACAACTAAGCCTTCAGTTTATCGCGTTCCTCGTCTGTCAATGGGTGAGCCTGCCTATCCTCAATCAACAAATCTTCGCTGTACGTACTCATCAGCATAAGATAGCCCGCTCAATATCTGTTACAGAGAGGATCGCCGCGAATCGTTCTGACACTGGCGGTTTTGGGAACGGGTATCATCGTGATGTGTGTTGCGTTCGCTCGAAATTGGGCCGGTTTGATGGTAAGCAAGAGAGCCCTTCTCTTGTCCGGCGAAAGTTGTCGCCGACCTTTCGTCGTCCATAGGTCATCAGGGCGGTTCAAGACGGTATTGAATGCGCTATCCAGTAGGCTTAAAGCCCTCGCATATTGTCATGGATTGAATGACCACGCTGACCTAAACGCATCACCCGGGAATCAGACCCGGTATCCGTGAGTTTCGGTTTTCGACCCGCTACACTTCGCCAAGCAGATACTCACCTACCACGGCAGTACTTGTCATCGGAAGCCTGTATACAAGGCAGATGGTACGTAGATTGGCCCGATCGAACAGCCTCCTGACCACTTAGACGAGTCTTGTGTCCAGCATGTCACTCGGAGTTTGGTTTGGGGATCCGCCAATGCAAGCTTCAACATCTTTGTCGATTGGGTCATGTGAGTAACGACTGTGCTAGGTTCATGATGCTGTCGTCATCAGTACTGTATTCAACGATCTTCTATGGCGAGCAGGTACGGAATCGGAAAGGCCGCGGACGCTCATCCCAACGGCCTCGCTGCGTGGAAGGGGTGAGCCAAATGAACAGCACTACCGTCAAAAAGCTTCAAACTGATGTGACGACTGCGCTATATACAGTATTGCGTTTTTCCTTGGGGGATTTACAATCCTCCTTTCACTAGTCGTCTACTTCACCCTAGGGACTTCGAATGAGCTGCACTGGCTCACTCCAGACGAGAAGGCGATGATCAAGGACAGACTCGAGGCTGAAAAGCTAGTAGGTCAAGATCGCCACCGAAACTGGGACAAAGAAGAGGCGACGAGGGCTTTGAGAGATCCTCAAACTCACTTCTTTTGGCTGGCGACAATGTTGAGCGCCATGCCGTCTACCGTCATCACAACTTTCGGCCGTATGTCTTCGCTCCGACCCAGTATGAGCACTTAAGATTCACGCTATACCGCCTTTTTAGGTCTGATATACAAATCGTTCGGGTTCTCTTCATTGGAGGTGAATCTGGCGATTCCAGATGCAACCGTTTCATACGCATAGCGGCCCTAGCTAAACATCGTTCTATCATGCTTCAGGTGCTGGACAAAGGTACTATTCCTCGGCACGTCCTGTCCATCTTCTGGTTTGTCATCGTCGGGCTGATTTGTCACAAGAAGAAGAACTTCCGTCTCGTCATGGCCATCGCAGGGTAAGCAAAGCGCATCTTGACAAATTTCCTTCTCGTCGTGTAACCGATGTCTCACATCTCCAACATAGGCTAGTGCCTGGTTTTGCTGGTTTGCTTGTCGTCGGACTGTTGCCAGCCACGCCTTCCAATCAGTGGCCCAAATGGGTGGGCTTGATGATATCAGTGACAACGGTTCCTAGCAGCTTCTTGGTATGGACTCTGATCCCATCGAATGTCACAAATCCAACGAGGAAGACAGTTACCAGCTCGTTGACGTTTATAGCCCTTTGCGGTAAGCTCTAAGCTGGGCGCCATACCTAGAAATCATTGGGACTGATCATCCGTTCCATCATTCAGCTGGCAGCATCAGTAGGGCCACACACCATCACCGATAGCTCGATATGAACCTGACGTCTTCACACGAACAGTCGGCTCCCAGATCCCAAGAGCAAAAGACGCGCCAACTTACCTCCCAGCAGTCATAGCTTGCAGCGCCATCATAGGAGCAGAAATTGCACTATTCATCGGTATGCGAGTTTATTACATTCACGCCAACAGACGCTTAGCGTCTCGAGCCACCGATGTCCACAGACAGTGAGCCGCTTGTCAATCTCGCGTCTGGGCCACAGACATCGGCTAACCTTATACCACGTTGATAACAGTATCCCCTATGTGTACTGAAATGCAAGATCAGCTCGCAGTGAAATCTAAAAAGCTATATCATATGCTAGCGACGTCGCTAAGAATTACAAGATATATAGGATGTCCGACCATCCGAGAAATACACAATGCGGTCAAGAAATGCATACATGCAACAAAGTCGTTATATATCACATTCCCGTCCAAGCTCATGATAAGGCTCCGTCACACGCTCGTAACAGGGCTTCGACTTCTTCCCCGCCTTCCATCAGCAAGCCCTCCATATCGGCAGTATCATCGTCAAAAGAATCGTTTCCCGTGTCCGTTGCTTCGCACGTGGTGCTTGCTAATGTAGAGGTCGATGTGGAAGTGGATGTATTGTTCGAATTGAGATGGCGGGATCGATCAGCGAGAGGCTGAGGTGGAGGTCTTTGAGGAAATCGAGCTTCGGCAGCGCTCTTTGTTATGACCGCCGCAGCAACGCCTCGGACCGAGCACGTATTCGATCGTTTTCGATCTGGTTCGACCTCCATCGAGTTTTGATCCTGGACTATCGGTCTTCGGTTCATCATCGTGGGAGCTTTGAAAGGCCTGCACAAACGAGGAGCTGCAGGGCTCGACTCTGCGCTATCTTTACCGGCTCTTTGTCCAACCCCATCTCCTCCAGATGATACAGCTCCTACACTGCGGCCGCGCGGGATCCCGCCTCCCCTCAGCCCGCAAGGCTTGACTCCTCCGGCCCATGATTGCTGCGAAGACCGGTTCTCCGGCGACCTGATGGCAGGTGGTGGCTGGTGTATTGGGGGTTTGGTAACGATCGACGGGAGTTCAGAGATGATAGGAAGGGATCGCGTCGGCTGCAAGGTGGTCTTCCGGGCGTCGATATTGGTCGGTGTTCTTGACCGGGGTTCTTCGGAACTGCCTCGAGCGGCAACCTCGAAGCCGGTCCGAGGATCATCCTCGTCATGATATGGCCGCCGTACATGATCCTCTCGTCGCTGTAAAAGGCCTTTCTCAAAAGCTTGCCGTCTCATCTGCTCGTTCGCCTTCTGAGCGACCTCCATGCTTCTCTGCCGCTGAGCGCGTCTCTCCACACGTGAAACCGAATTCGCTTGTACGAGGTTCAGCAGGATCTCCAAGCGGCTCGAGCCGGCTGTAGAGGAGGTCGAAGTGGAAGTACTGAGTGTAGAACGATCCGGAGAATCCTGATTCGTAGCGCTCGTAGCCAGTGCTTGTCCAGCGTGCGTCGAGTTCAAACTCGGATACGGTTCTGCTAGAGATCTTGAAGGACCTAGCCGTGGCGAGGCGGATGTTCGCCCAGAGGTAGCGGAAGACAATGATCGATGCCGCCTTGCGTTCCTTCTGCAGATTCCGAGACTAGAGCTCGAGCCAGATGATCCTTCGACTTGCTGAGCTCTAGTTACAAGAGCTTTTGCTGATGTTGTTGATTGTGTGGGAGGGGCGGGAATGTCGTGAACTTCGTTGCAGCGGGTGTGAGCATGCAGACCTCCCGACGATATTCAAAATGGCCGAACTTACCTCGTGCTCTAGCAGCCAATAAAGCTAATCGTACATTCTCATCTTCTGGTGGACACCAGATGATTCGTCCAGCCTCCTGCTCTTCCGTACCCATGTCAAAATCGTTCATCGTGAGATCGGGTTGATCTGATCGGACGGCCGGAGATTGGAGAGGGAATCTCCGACCGTACAGATGATGATATACTGAACAGAAAGATGTCTCCTGATTCTCGATGACTATCCGATCACTTGACAGGTTTGCAAGTTCATCGACTTACCATCCACCCGTCGTCGCCGAACCCTCCAAGTCGCGTCTCGACGATCACAAGATCACGTGATCAGTGAATAGAGGGGTGTGTGGTGGTACTGGTCGGTGTTGGTGTTGGTGGTCTCAGCGAATGCTCATCGAGGACTTGCAGGTGGAACGGCATGTGACATGCAATAAAACAGTATACACTCCACAGAAACGTGTCTCTCTACAAATAGAGCCCAGAATACCAGTCCACGGGTCGGGAAACAGAATCGTGTCTTCCCCACGTGATCTCCGAAGATTCGATAGAGGAGAACCGGCAACCATTAACGGCTCGTCATCGTGTTATCGTTGACCAGCTGTCGACGGAGCTATCCGCTCGGGACTAAGTCTATATTGGTTCTTGTCGGTGGCCATCGTCGGTCGTGTATTTCGGAGACCAGAATTGTTCATGGGGCTTGTCGTAAAAAATCGGAGTCGGTTCATAATACTATACCTCGTGTCCCCATCTCATCATGTTGCGTGGGCCGTCGTGTTGAGTTTCTTCTCGTTCGCCAAGCGGTTCGGCTCGGCTGCAAAGTATCAAGTAAAGTTAGGCTGCTTCTGCGGCGACAGAGATCGCTCGCTGCACGTCCTGCAGGAAATCTTCCACCGCTACCGTCCGAGCACTTGCAGAAGCAGGGTCGGACGCTGGTGTGCTCGATGAACCAGCTACATCGTTCTCGGTAGCCGTCTCGCCCGGTTTACTGCTGGCCTTGATCTTCTTCTGCTTGATGGTGGAAGTACCCTTTCTCTTCTTTACCGAAGCTACCTTCTTGGATTTCACGTTCGGCCCCACGAAGATGCTCGAGGCAGCCGTTTGAAGCGTCGGATGAGCAGGAGATGATGCCGGAACAACGATGCTGACCAATTGAAGGAGATCCTCATCTGTCGCCGAAACACAAAAAAGGCAACGATGTTAGCCTCTCGACAGTCACGGGGCGGGAGATGGCTTCCGTAGACGGCGAAGTTTTGTGACTAATCGCACATCGACGGACGAGCCAGTCGTCGCAAAGACCGGCACGTCGTCTTTGGATTATGCCGCTCCGCCCTCGTCATCCGACAGAAAGGTTCTCACGAGTCGGGATGATGTCCCGCGAAAGGTGTATGTGTTCACAGCTTGTGTCCGAGCAGGTTCCTCCTTCGGTTTCGTACACGCATACTATCGCGTCGGGTTTGGATTGCGCGATCCTTGTCCAAATAATGCTGTCCAGAACGGATCGGTCGAGGCGTCCGGTAGCGTCCGAGAACGAGATGGGAGGAGCCGCGATGCTACGACGGGTCTTCATCTTCACGGGCTGTTGGGTGGCTACGGGTATCATGTTTAGAAGGGGTGTGTAGGGGGCAAACCTCGGCGCCTTCTCTCCTTCACTCAGCATAACAGGGTCGAAAGCGTCTCGAGCCAACTTGAGCATCGACCGGTCATTGCGTTCTATGGCTTGACCATGAGAGATATTCTGCTCCGACTGAGAGATCAACTACTCAATGTCGGTTGCGTCTGGAAACGATTCTTACCCGCACTCACTTCTGGTTTCAACGCTGCCGGTGCTCCGAGGTCGGTCTCATCTAAAAATGTAAAGCACGCAAATGCATACGCAAAGGTAAGTGCCGTCTCACTACCAAGGTTATCTAAGTGTGTCCGACCTGGAAAGAGGGGGATCGAAGCGACCAGGGGGCTCGAGGAGATGACAACCTTATCCATGTCTTTGATTTCGTCCGAGCGGTGCTCATGATCAATGTTCATGTCCGACGTCGTATGCGAGGCGGGGTCATGTGAGCCACCTTGTGTGACGAAAGGCAAGTGTGACAGATACTTTCCGATCAGGATCGGACCGGTATATATCAAGGCCAGTCACTACCGGCTTACCTGCTATGGCAGCAGCAGTCTCTTCCAGTGGCGTCATGGCGGCATGCGAATCCAAGACATTGCTCGCAGCCGGTGTCATCTTTTCTACCAGTGCTGGTTTATCCAGCTCATGTCGCTCTGAAGGTGTGATGTTACTGGGAGTCAGGTCCTGAACAATAGCCTCTCCTCGAGGCAGTGCGGCAGGCTCAGGGAGAGTGGCGGTAATGGTGACTGTCTGATGGTATACAGACTTGTTTTGGCGGAGGGGAGGGAGGGCAGCCTGTGCCTTCTTGGCTTGTCGCCGGGCCTCCATCAGGGCGATCTTGGCCTCCAGAGCCGCCCGATCCGCTTCCTTCTTCTCGATCTCCCTCTTCAGATGTTCCGCATGAAGCCTTTCGGCTTCCTGATGAACTGCAACCGCACGATCCTGCTCGGCTGCAGCGTCGTCGTCATCCGAGTCGCTATCGAGATCGATGATGAATGACTTAGGGTGAGCTGGCGCCAGAGCTTTGCGACCACGGCCAAAGGCCTTGGCCCGAACCGGAAAGAATTGGGAGGAATCGGTGACGATGGGAGTTTGGTTATCGAGATCAGGTGTCTTCGGGAGCATGACATTCAGAGGTTGAACGGGAGAGACGTCGACGGAATTGGCTTGGCGTTCACCCGAGGGGAAGCTGGAACCTGCTTCGGAGGCTGAAGTTTCCGAAGATGGAGGCTGGGGCACAGGAAGATTCGTGTTAGGCAGAGGTTCGGGTGAGATCTCGGTCGGCGTGGAGGCTATTGATGGATGAACAACAGGCTTAGTTCGGCATGCACGCAGGCAACATAAATGTTCGGGCTCACCAGCTTGCAGCTTTCGCAACCGATCCTTGATCTCCTTCTGCTTGCGCAGCTTATGTGCCAACAACTTGGCCCGCATCAAAGTAACATCGCTGGCCGGTCTCGGTTCTGATACCGTTTCAGAGCTCGGCGTGGGTACTTGTACAAGCTCGAGGGCTGCCTGAACCGTGTCCAGCCCGTTTTGGTTATCGAGGCGTTTGGCGGAAGTCGCTGCCATTTCGGGTGCAAGAGCGGTAGGCGGTCCTGCTTCCAACGAGTCCGGCACTGATGGCAAAGCTATAGGTTCTACGCTAGGTGATGGGTTGACTGTGATGGGTTGGACCTCGGGCGATGGAGTTGCGATGTCCATCTCGACTGATGATGCAATCGATTGTCTGCGCGAAGCCTGTGCTGGAGGTGAAGGGGGCGGAGGCGGGGGCGTCGGAAGCGAATCGACAGGCGGAGGAGGAGGAGGAGGGGAGACGGGACGTTGGAGAGGGTTGGTCACAGAAGCGACATCGTGAACAGCGCGAAGCAAGTCCCGTCGGACACCTCGTTCAGTAAAGTCTGTGGTAGACACTCCCCAAGAGGTAAGTTGTAGCAACAGCCGTATCAGTTCACGTAAGCCCGCTGCGTCGACTGCAAGACGCGCAAAACGTAGATTGCGTTAATACTCTCCCTAGCTTTTTGTACAAGGAAGACTGAGGTATGGCTCCTTACGTGTTTGGTTCATCCGCATCGATTGCTCTTCAGCCCACCTTCTCGCTTGCTCTAGTCTGATCGCGTCGTTCTCTTCCAAAGCACGTTCGGCATCTGTTGGACGATCGATGACACGATCAAGTCTTGCCCTACAACGAATCCGCTGACGAGACGTACCTCGGTCTTCCATATCTACATCATCGTCCCACTCTGCTGTCCGGTTCTTGTTACGAGGCATATTGACGGTTGATGGACCGGCTCCTGCGGTTTGAGTGGAGTCTGGAGGAACCGGACCAAACCGACGAGAGGTCTCTGCATTGTATTGCCGGAAAAAGGCAGGAGGAACGGGAAAGTTCTGAGGTACCGCAGTGTTGCTGGTAGGAGATGTAAAATGAGACCGCCTCCCGTATCCACTGACTTGCGTGGAACGATTACCCGCGTGAGAGGAGACGGGCCAAGGAGGATCAGATTGCGGTGTGGTTACCGGTTGAGGTTGGCTGCCAGACGCGACGGGAGCAATGGACGCCGTATACTCGTCCTCGTAATTGAGACCGGACTGCGTGTCCTTAGGTCGAGACCTGCTGCTCGTTTCAGGAACAAAGGACCTGGAAGATGCTAGGTAAGGAGGCATGGTCGGCCAGGGAACCGAATGTCCCGTCGATAAAGCATCGCGGTCCTTGTATTCTTTGTGCTTCCAACCATGACCACCCCTATGCGGTCTGTTTGTCGTAGCTCTGGGGGCGGCAGGGATGTTCGTAGAGACAACTGGCAGCGGTAGGGTCGATACTGGTACCGACGCGAGTGTGGGTGCGGGTATGACAGGGGTCTGCTCTTCATCTGATAATTCACCATCCTCTCGAGCAGAGCTAGGTTGTACAGCTTGCGCGGTGCTTGAAACGGCTGGGAGACTCGACACGGACCCTTCCGTAGTGGTCCTGAGGCGGCGGATGGAACCAAGGGATCTGATAGCCGCTGCCTCTGATTTGACATCGGCTTCAATGGTTCTAGCAACCTTGCTTGCTGAAGGCTCGTCCTGATCAGAGAAACGTTCCTGAGTAGCGGAATGTACCCTCTTGGCCTTGCTCTTCGCCTTGGATTTCTTCTTGCGTTTGCCGGTCGTACTATGTGGCGATGTGATATCTGCTCCGTCGAAAGCGGGAGATGAAGGCCCAGCTTCGACATATTGATCCTGTCCTGCAGTCACAGCCTCATCCGTGAAGCCTGGAAGACGAGATCCGTTCGTCTCGATTGCTGTCTGTGGTTCTTCTCCAGACCTCCCCAATTGACCCGCAGTACGGTCGGTATGATGGACGACCCCGTCATCCTCTTCGGGAAAGGCAGGTTCAGTTTCATTTGCCTGCGGCTGAGAGTTATTCGGTCGGCTGAACGTTGTTCCCATCTTGATGTCGAATCGAGTGAATATAGCTCGTGCTCATCGGCCTGGGTAGATGGTTCGTGCGTCTCTGCGAGGAATGGCCTTTATACGTCAATCGTTCCACCTACCAAAGGATGCCACGATGTCACGATGCAGGTGATATACCGTCAGCTCGTGATCAAGAGGAATGATGACGCCGCCATCATGCTCACGTCGGCCGAGACTCACATCAGGATTTCCAAAGGCAGCTAGCTCTGAATATACTTGGGGTGTGCGTATTTAAAAAGTACAACACTACTCGCTGATCGCTACTCGTCGATCGCTCTGACGGCTTGCAGGAGTGAAAGTGACCTGGATCATGTCTGATAGCTGACAGAGCGGACCGAGCGGTATGCTCGGTGTTCAGTGACCGAGAAAGCGCGTCGAGGACAAGCGCGGCCTCGGATCCGGTTAAACATATCAATCACTAGATCACTAGATCACTAGATCACTAGGCAGCCAGGGTGTTCCTTTCGTGTCGTTTACAACTCTACAAGCAGACTACATGGATCCGTCATCTCCGTGTTCGCCCAGGCCAGTCTCATCGTTCGGATGGGCCAAATCATCATGAGGCCAGAATCTCGGGTCATTGTCTTCGTCTGCCCATTCTGTCCGCCAATAGTCCCCTTCTCGAGCTATCGAGTCGAGCATTCCCAGACCTAACCTGGGTGTGAAGAAATCTACCTCTTGGTCCTCCTCTGCCTGCTTTCTTCTTGTCACTTCGTCTTCGTCTTCCTGTATCATCGAAGAGAAATCCCCTTATATTAGCAATTAGACTGTGGGAACATTCAAGTTGTTCGACATACCAAGTCGAATTCGTCTTCCCTCTCGACGTATTCTCGGTTCTCTTCCAGCTCTTCGAAACCGGGCGCAAAAGCGCTCCATGCTTCATTAGTCGTGGTTTGCCAGATATTGATCTCTCCCGCTGAAGTACAGGATGCGATCATCGGTCGAGATGGACTCCACTATGGATGATTTATCTTGTCAAGCTCAGCTTGTATTGCGAGTTGTTTTGATACTGGAATCGCATCAAACTCACATCACAGTCGTCAAGAGCGTCTTTGGGCCCTTCCAGCACTTTGATCAAGACACCCGTCGACCGATCCCACACGTAAATGTGATGAGACGTCTTGATCCCCGCGCCTCCCATCACATACTCTCCATCCCCACTGAAAGCGACCCTGTTCCAAGGCGTCTTGCCGATCTTGTCTTGGAACCTATGAAGAGGATGTATGGTGATCGGAAACGGGTCTTCTGGTTGATCAGGATCTACCATCCGAGGAGTGATGGCCAAGACCCGTACGGCCCGATCGCTGGAGTTGACAACCATGTACCGACCCGTACGGTCAAAGGCGATCTGCTTGATGAGCGAGGTCGCTACTTGTTGTTTCCAGATGATCCACCTCGATCTGGCGTCGTAGATCCAGAGCATCCCGTCCCTCGTACCAGCATAGATTCGATCCCCGCTCGGATCGAAAGTCGCAAATGTCAGGTTCGTGCTTTCCCGAAAGATCCACGCTTCATGTTAACTCGACACTATCACGATCTATATGGTCAGATCGTACTTACGAGGCGGATTCCCTATGGGACGGCGCCTCATCGAATAGGCTCAAATCTATGTCCGGTAGCGGGTTTGACGGTCCTTCGGTAGCAGCTTCCTCACCGTCCCCTTGTTCCTCCTGCTCAGAAGGCTGAGATCGAGATGACGCAGCCGTCTCTCGAGCCATTTGTATCGCTTCCTCCCTAGTGTAAGCTTGTAGATGAAGAACCTCGTGCCCCCTTGATAGCTTCCGTCGCTTCCTAGGTCTTTCCGATGAGGTTGATTCGCTTTTCTCAACCGCATCGATCCCGTTCACTATCGAGGGAGCGTCTTCTGATCCTTGCAGCTTGTTGTGAAGCCTGACAAGCACCACCTCGTTGACCGTACTCGTAACCAGAAGCACCCGAGACGTTTGCGGATGAAACTCGGCATTGGTGAGAGGACAATCCAGTATAAAGCTATAATGTAGCTCAGAGACTGGATGTGCTGTAGTGACGGTAGTTTTCGATGATCCCGCTTCAGGTTGCGACCGGATGTCGGGCATGTTTGAAAAGGTATAGCCGAGGTCCCAGATATTCACTTTCCAGTCTTTCGACGATGTAGCCAGATATCTCCCGTTTCTCGACCAGCTGATCAGCAGAGATGACATTAGCGCTTTAGATACCGGCGTAGGGTAGCTCGTTATCCGATTGGACTTACCTCAAGCTCTCCACCGCCTTGACGTGCCCGTCGAAAGCTCGGACCAAGGCTCCATTCGTCATCTCCATATCCCAGATCTCCACGATCCCATCGGAACCGCCCGTGGCGAGAAGATTTCCAGCCCAAGGTCCTTGAACATTGTTGAAGCGGCACCTCTGAGCGGTAGTCTCATACGTATGGTCGATCGTCTCTGGGTAGTCCTGAGCGAACGGATCTGAGCAGCGAAGTAACAGAAGCCCGTTTCAGTCGGCAGGTCCAGACCTCAGTCGCCCCCAGGAAACATACTTTGAAGTTGTTGGGCCATGGGCTGAGGAAAAACCGCTGTCTCAATGTGTGTAGAAGGGCCGGCGAGGGTCTCAAGGGTCTGACACCTGAGAAGATAGATGGAACTTTAATTGTCCCAAAAGCGAGATCCCGGGAGAGAGCTCGAGAGCTCGAGAGAGACGAGTGTTCGGAAGTAAATCGCTTTGTTTACTTTGTGCCCAGTTAGTCTCCATCTCGAAATTGCTGGACCAAGTTCGAGCAAAGTCATGCATGTACCATGTATCATATCGTTGGGGCTGCTCTCCAAGAGCTCGTTAGACATCGTTTATAGAAAAGAGATTATACAGAAAGGCAGAGCCATAGTGCTCGATGCGTCGATCTCGCTCTCAGATCTCGAGCAGACCCTGCATATCGAGCTTGAGCTTGAACGAATCGTTCGGGTCCCAGTTCCCGTAGTACTCGCATCCGATCGGGTTGACTGGTCCAGACTCGGAACAAAACCCTTGAATGGGGCACAGCCCACAAGGAGCTTCGTTGACGGGCCAGTTGAAGTTGGAAGTCCGGACCGCTCGGTAGACGACGTCCTTGTCGAGGAAAGGATCGTAGTTGTCGTGAAAATTGAACCGTCCGCCCATCCCGTCCGCCAGGTTGACCAAGGGGTCGCTCCCGTCCAGGTAACTCCCGGGAGGAAGCTCGCTCTTGGCTTTCCGTTTGTTCTTCTCTTTGCTACTCGAGCTTGAACTGTTGCTAGAGTCGGACGACGAGCCCGAGCTAGAATCGCTATCGCTATCGCTGTCTGAATCCGAGGAGTCCGAATCAGACGAGCTCGAGGAAGAGTCGGATGAGCTGTCGCTGTCCGATTCAGAAGACGAGGAGGAAGACTTCTTCTTTCTCTTTTTCTTCTTGTCGGTGTCCTTGACCGATACGAGTTCATCACTGTCGTTGCCGTCCATATCCACGTCGGAATCGTCTCCCTTGCCTTTCGATTTCTGTGCAGTCGAAAAAGGCAGAGATAAGTATCAGCCCGTGCCTGGAGAACTCAGTACTCCAACATGCACGCAATCACGCTCACCTTCTTCGCCTTCTCCTTCTCTTTGCGCTTCCGCTTCCTCTCCTTTTCCTTTTCCTTCTTTCTCCTCTCCCTTTCCAGCTTCTTGGTCTTTTTGAGCTCCTTCTTGAGCTTGGCCATCTTCTTCTTCTGCTTCTTTTCCTTTTCTCTCTCCTTCTCCTTACGCTTCTTATCCTTGCTCTTCTCCCTCTCCTTCTCCTTGTCCTTCTTCCTCCTCTTTCGATCCCGTTCTCCCCCGGACTCCGAATCCGAGTCGCTATCCACATCACTCTCCGCATCGCTATCCTGATCCACCGGTCTCGGTCGTTTCTTCCCCACTTTAGCCCGCTCCGCTTTGATCCTAGCCACCTCGTCCTCGTCTGCAGCTCCTCCATCCTGCTCCAAATCCGAATTCCATCCTTCCTCGTGCATCTTCTTGATCGGCTTGATGATCTCCACCTTTCCTTCGTACACCAACATGCTCATGATTTGGATGATGTGTTCGACGCCGAGTTTGATCTTGCAGATATCGTGCTTCTCGAAATACGTCAAGATCGCTTGGGGACCGGGGAGTTTCGAAGTGTGCGAGGGGGCATAGATGGGATTGGGAACGTAGATCTCGTCTGGAATGTTGCTCCGCTTGGGAATTTTTCGAGGAAAGCTCTGGAGACGCAACGAGGCCAAATCAGATTATCGTAAGCAACCCTTAATCCCATGATGAGTCCGGCATCCTCACCTTTTCCTGGACGAAACGCAAAGCCACAGAGGACAAGTCCGAAATCAACCCGACGTCGATATTATGCCCATCGTAAAATGGTCCTCCTGTCAACTCGGCTGACGGCGTCATCCCAACACACATGTAGAGTTTCTTCGTCGGCGCCTATCGTAGATGTTGGTCGAATTGGGTCAGCGATAGACTCATTTGACGAGGAAGACGACATAGAGACAGGTGGAACTCGAAGCCCGAATCGAAACCCACCTTGATGCTCTTGATCGTCTTCACCAGATCCCTCTTCTCTAGCGACCTCATCACCTTCATCAAGACCGTCTGAGGTAAGTTGGTCTCGGTCTTGATGCTCCGGATCCAGATACCTAGATCGCGGACCCGTAGAGTGGAGTGAGCATACAAGAATCTGTTGAACCAAGATATGCTTGTCTCCAGATTGTGTACAGGAGTGTAATCAACGTACCCATGTTGCCGGCCGATTTGATACAGTTGTAAGCGATCTGTTCGTTCTGATCCAAAGCTCCGGTCCTGAAGAAAATGAAACGTTTAGTCAGTCGAGATGATGCTGAGAGATTGGGGCTAGTAGATTATGCGAGACACTTGCTTTTTCGCCTCGTCCTTGTTGACGGCCATGAAGAACGGTTCTCCCTTTTCATTCTGTTTCGTGATAATCAAGCTCTATCGTAGCGAGAGGTACAAAACCCAAGTTAGCATATAAGGTGGAAAGTATGGTTAGAGCGGGTGCTCACCTTGGACATGAGACCGTTGAGCGCTCCGAGCGCTGCTTGAGGCGTGAGACCTCGCTGCAGGTCGGTCGCCGACAACGTCTAACGTAGAATACAGGCGATTTGTATTTCATCAGGTCCGAGTACCACAAAACTTCCCATAGAGTCAAGAGCTCACCGAATCCCTCGCACCCTTGAGCTTCTTCCATAGCTCGTTCTCCAGAGGCGTGAGCCTCGAAGCCATGGCGTTCGACATGATTTCGGGGATTTCGAAACAGGCGAGGAGGAACGTAAGCTACGAGGTTCGGCCCAAGTAGGCTCGTCTTCCTGGAGGAATTCCTCTCTTCCCGCTATTCCCTTGTACCGATGTCGAGCCGTCGCGGCCTCCTCTTGAGCTGTTGGACAGTTCAGTACAGGGATCTGGTAATTCTAGTAAGGAGGTATCAAACTTCGGCGCCGGTGTGTTTGAGATAATTCCAAGATGTCAGGGTTCGGTTGAACGCGAAGGGGGAAGGGGAGGACGGACATGTACATTACACCAGAAAAAACCTGTTGATGTCCGTCTCTGACCCTGACCGAGTACTGTACCCCTCAACCCAGGGGTCATAGCAAGTCGATGGTAATAAATGTCAAGCAATCGATACGACTTGTCCCAACTTGGCCACCTTCTACATCAGACACCAGACACGACACTGCAGCCATGGAAGTAGACGAAGATCAACCGTCACTCTCGATATGCATGCTAGGCGCGGGTCAGGAGGTCGGCCGGTCTTGCTGCGTGATCAAACATCGAGGAAAGACGGTCGTATGCGACGTCGGGTTGCACCCTGCCAACAATGGGATCTCGGCACTACCTTTTATCGATGAAGTGGATTGGAGCACGGTCGATGCCATCTTGATCACTCAGTGAGTATAGCTCTGGATGTAGGTCTGATAGACGTGCTGACACGGTCGTATGATGATAGCTTTCACGTCGACCATGCAGCTGGTCTGCCATATGTCACCGAAAAGGTAAGCTGGCCTGTATCCTTCTCCAGCCTGAGGGTTGAATCGTTAGCTAAATCGTCGTTCATCGACATAGACCAACTTTAGGGAGGGAAAGGGGAAAGTTTACATGACGCATCCGACCAAGGCGATCTTCAGGCTCACCATGCAAGACGCCGTGCGAATAGGGCAAGTCCCCTCATCCTTTCGTTTGCAGCACCGCCCCATGGGCTCGCCACTTATCAGAAGTTGTCATAATCTTTTCATCTCGCACCTCTAGTGACAACTCGGACCAGGGTGACAAGCTGTACAACGAAGCCGACCTCGACTCGTGCTGGCAAGACATCATCGCCGTCGACTATCACCAAGACATCGTCATCTCCGGTGGGCTCCGTTTCACACCCTATCACGCCGGTCACGTGCTAGGTGCCGCAATGTTCATGGTAGAGATCGCTGGAGTCAACGTGCTCTATACGGGGGACTATTCGAGGGAAGAAGATCGGCATTTGGTCATGGCCGAAGTCCCGCCGATCAGACCTGATGTGATGATTGCGGAGAGTACGTTTGGGGTACATACGTTGCAGCCGAGAAAGGAAAAGGAGGAGCAGTTTACGAGTGAGTATCGTCTATGGATGTGGATGGTCATAGCATAGGGAGTTTTGACGTCAAGACTAAACTTGACTGGCTTGGCTCGGACAGCACTGGTCACGAACATCGTACGGCGTGGAGGACGTTGCCTCATGCCAATCTCTGCCTTTGGGAACGTTCAAGAACTCCTCTTGATCCTGGATGAACATTGGTCCAATCATCCGGAATTGCATAACATCCCCATCTACTACGCCTCGGGGCTTGCCTTTCGTGGGATGCAGGTCTACCGGACCTACATACACACGATGAACGATCACGTTAAGTCACGCTTCTCAAGGGACAGGAACGACAACCCCTTTGCATTCAAGTATGTGAGGAACGTCAAGGACTTCAGGAAATGGAAAGATTCCGGTCCTTGTGTGATGATGGCCACCCCGCAGATGTTGCAAGGGTACCATAGTCGAGAGCTGCTGGAGAATTGGGCACCGGACAGGAAGAACGGGTTGGTCATCACCGGGTATTCGATCGAGGGGACCATGGCCAAGGTGAGCTCGAGCTTTGGTGTGGTCGTTGGGCTGCAGGGCGGTGGCCAGCGTAGGAGAATCGGGGCGTGGGCTGTACGATATGGTAATCCCCCGATGACGAATATGAATCATCGACGAGAAAGGCAGATACCCTTTAGATGCCGTTCACACCTTCTCGACCAGTCTTCTCCCTATCCAAGTGTATCTGATCTCCAACATACGTATAGTCACTGATGTCTGCCCGTGTATTTGCGCCTGCATCGATTCGACATTGTGCAGAACCTACTGAAGCAGCCCGACGACTTTATCGGCATACACGGGAACAAGATTCAGAGGAAGATGACGGTGGACGAGATCTCCTTCAGCGCCCATGTGGATTTCCAACAAAATTCGAGCTTTATCAGGGAGGTCAACCCTAAACATATCGTCAGTCTCGATTCTAAGACTTGCTAAAACCACACAGGAAGCGATCGAACTAAGAACGAATCGATTACGTGTTTGCGATCATCAGGTCCTGGTGCACGGAGAACAATCGTTGATGGGCCGATTAAGGGCGGCTTTGATGAGCCAGTTTGCGGATTCGGATACAAAGGTTCATATGCCCCGGAATTGCGAGCCGCTCGAACTGAGCTTCACTATGGAACGGGTTGTCAAGGTTGGTTCTGTCCTCTCACTGAAGGGCAAGCCCGCACACTCCGCATTCAAGCTAAAGCGAATCCCATACCATCTCGTCTCATGTCGCTCGTTTACGCCACAGGTCATCGGTTCGCTAGCGTCGAAGCCCCCGCAGGACAAGGACCCGTTGTCCGGTTTGCTCGTCTCGAAAGATTTCTCGTATACCCTCCTCGACCCGAAAGACTTGAAAGACTTTACCGGACTAGGCACGAGTGAGATTACGCAGAGACAGCGGGTTAGAATCGGGGTTGGTTGGGATGTGGTGAAGTGGCATCTTGAGGGGATGTACGGCGAGGTGGAAGAGGACGTTGTGGACAGTCGACCGGTGTTTGTGGTGAGTTCAGTCACCAAACACGGTTTACCTGCAAGGACGCCTCCCGGCATCGTTCCCTCGCTGATATTTCTCGGACCGGCTATTGCGACGTAGGTAATGAACGCTATCTCGATTGTACAAGTGTCTGAACAGGAGTTGTCGCTCGAATGGTCCTCGAGCGGGAGCAACGATATGATTGCGGATAGCGCACTAGCCTTGTTGTCCGGGATGGATTCAAACCTTGCCACTGCCAAGCGTGAGTCGAATGATCGGAAGCCCGACGAAGTGTCAGGAAAGCTGATCGGCTTGATTGCTCGTTAGTGACTTCGCGGCTACATGGACACGCCCACGACCATGATCACGACCACAAGTCCGATGCTGCAGCCCCGAAAGACGTTCCGGAAGCTTTCTCATCGACCTCGGCTTCCCGACTGACCAGTGACATCCACCGCCTGCGTCTCTTCTTGCTCGCTCACTTTGGTGACGTTTCGGTGCCGCTCATGCAAGAGAAGGAGGGAATGGAGGACGAGCTGCTTGTCATCCGAGTTGACGTCGATGGTGTCGTCGCGAGGATCGACTTGATGACTATGGTCAGTATAGTATATCCCCCCTGATTGCATAAAGTTCTGGCTGACTATCCCGTTAATTCTTTCCTTGCTCCGTTCCGCTGTTTGGGCCAATCACTGCTTGCTTTTCTGTTGACGACAGGTTGTAACATGCGAGAACGCCACGCTCCGTCATCGCGTTGTAGGCGTGCTCGAGATGGCGCGGAGTACCGTGACGAGTCTGGCCAGAGGGTTCGTTGGAGCAGGGATCGTGGGCAAGGCAGTGCAGCGGGACAAGCTTGGAGAGAACCAGAGCGAGATCGGGTCTGGAGCTCGAGCTTCCGCTGGGGCTGGAGCGGGCGTGTGGAAAGGGTGTTGCTAGGCGTTTGTTTTCGAATGCGGACGAGAAGATTGGGAGATGGGGAGACAGACGAGACTGTTGTAGAATTCACAAAGAATCTGCTATCACACATATGAAACTGTCGAAATGCGAAACCACTCGGACCAGAGGAGTCCTCACATCGACACATCAACGTCGCTGCGGGGATGCCATGAAACCTCGAGCTCTGGTGATCAACGAGATGTTCGGAGACGGCGTTTGGGCCGCTCAAGCCAATAGCTTCGTTGTATCCAAAGTGAGATTCAGAACATGACGGGACGGGACGATATCGATCTCGCTACGCGTAGTTCAGTCTGCAATAGACGCAGCTGTATTTTACTTCACCACCGCGATCTGAGTGGGTGATCCAAGTACTTGTCCTAATGTCACTTTCTTTTAGTCCGTCAGATTTGCCTTCCTGGTATCCCTGAGGCGTGCATCATATCGAAACATCGCGGACAACGGACAAGAAATGCGATATCGCTGGAGCAACGAGGTGGCGCGGGCAATCAAGCCAGTCTCTAGATGCTTGAATGTGGTCGAAGCGTTTCAGTGTTACTGTCCCGCCGTGCGAAAGGTGTCGATGACGTCGTGATGATCCGTATCGAAACATGAAACATGAAACGACCGAAGTCTTTGTTCTATGGTGAATCGCGTTTTCCATTCGATGAGCGCAGTGGCTTCGAGTGGCTGTGCGTTAGAGCCGAGCCGAGCCAAAGGCAGGGGAAGGAGGGAGGGAGGGGGACCTCGGGGAATTCACATCGCCCACGCGAGAGCGGACCTGGGCGTAGAAATACGAAGTAGAAAAAGCAGAAAGCCGCTAGACTTTCCGAACCAACTCACGTCAGCCATCAACGAGGATGTCAGAGAAAATAGCGAAATCAGCAAAATCTAGCGTCGCCGGCGGCCGCCTGACCTTGTATCGTCTGCCCTCAGGCCGGCGGAATTGCACAGTCAGATCTGGTATCTGTTCCAGATGGCATGGTGAAAAAACAAAGAGATCAATTAATGTGAGGTGGTGTGCAGCATGTCCAGGTGAACTGACATAGCGATAGCTGGTCGTATGTCCTTGATGTTGGGTATTATCGAGGACACGATTTTGTTGTTTCTTGTATGCAAATCCGGGGTATGTGTTTTTTCTGGTGCGCGGGCTAGCGTGGCGAAAGGGAATGAAATGAGACGCGCGTGCGGGACGACGAGGAGGGCCAAGAGCGACGGCACACGGCGGGCAGGGCGGCAGAGGCAGAGGCAGTGCGTGTGTGTGTGTTTCCCTTTCGCTCGCTCTCTTCGCTCTTCCTCTTTGGAATTCTGCGACCTCGCTCACTCCCTCTCGTCAGCCTCCTAGGCCTGATGCATTTGGACATCTTCATTCGCCTCTCTCAATCTACCTCTCTTCACCTCTCTCTTCGCCTACGTTTGTCGTATCCTGCGGTTCCGACCACAGAGAGGAGAAAAGAAAGGAACCCTCGCCCTTCCCCCTTTTCGCCCTCGACGAATAGCGTACCGCGAGCGGGTCATCCAAAACAAACACACGATTCCCGACTCGACAACCACTCGTTCCGCTCTACCCACTTCTATCGACCTGGATCATACGGATGTCTAAATAGGATTCGTACGACTCTTCTCTACCACAAAGTCGGAATAGGGATCCTGCCGAAGATCGAAACGGCGTCTCATTCACGACGATCGGAACGCAACCTCGCTGCAAAAAGACGAACGACTCCTTCTAGATCACCGTACACCGCAGCGCCCATTTCCGACCTCTTCGATAATTCCGACTTTCTGTAGTCCATTGGCAATCCAGCCTAACTCAGAGGACGACCCACGCTCTTTCACGCTCGTTACCCTTTCCTTCTTGAACCTCGTCTTTTCATCGGCCGCCCTTGGTTCATATCGTCGATCAGATCACAATCACATCAAATCGCGTTCCTACATTCAACATTTCTGCAACATCATCGAGTATCATCTACGCCAGACTTTCTCGAACTCTCAGCTTCACACGAACTACACAGCACAACACACACGTCACGCCACCGATAAGCAACAGGAACATAACGCACCATGTCTGTCCCACGAGATCCCTACGCCGATCCCTCGGCTCAATCTCAAACTACGGACGACGACCGCCTCCAGCCCGTTCGTACCACATCCCGACCGGGCAACGTGTCTTTTCAGGAGTCTCAACACCCTCGTCACCCTGTGAGGAGGGACACCGACCTCTCCGATAAGTCTGGTAAAGGCTATGGAGGCAATGGAGCGGTCCCTCCGGTCCCGCCCAAGTTCACCAGTCACCCTTCCACTTCGTCTGCCGGGTTCTCACAGGAACCTCATCTTCAATACAGTGCTGGACAAGGTACCGCGCCTAACACTTACGGACCGGCTTCTACCCCCTCCGCTGGAGGTTTGGGAGGCATGTTCGGAGTAGGACATTCCGGTGGGTTAGGAGGCGGAGCGAGCGACGTTAGGAGGAAGAAGTCGTTGGTCAAGCCGGATAGGGAGAGAATCGATCCCAACCATCGATTGTATCATTACCGTGAGCATGTGCTCGCTCACGACCAGTACGGGGGTGGAGGACCTGGGGGTGGGCCTGGCGGGCAAGGTGGACAGGGGGGAATGGCCGTCTTGCCCTCTACCACCGGGAACGCTCCTCCAGGCCTCCGACGCGGAAAGTCCTTGCTGGCGAGAGAACCTACCGATTCTCAGGAATCCGGTTTGAACATTTTCAAGCGCGGGGCTACTCTCCGAAGGAAATCCAGCCAGAACGTTACTTCTAGCCGTAACCCGGGCCCGCCTAACGGGGCGACGACCGGTTCGGGAGCGGGAAGGAGCGCGACGAATTACACTAAACAGGAGAAGCTCGGGTGTTTGGGAGACTTTGCACCGGGACCAAAGGACGCTTGGATGGTCTATTGTTACTTGTTGACCGTCTGCGTGCCTGGCTTCGTACTCCGAGGAGTCTTTGGTGAGTGCCGAGATCGAGATTGCGTCGATGATATCGTAAATAGCTGGCTGACCTTGAGGAACGGTCGTTACTCCTGGACTGGCAGGCAAGCACACTCGTGAAGCCCAACGAGCCTGGAGGGAAAAGATCGGGCTCGTCTCGCTCGTCCTTCTCCTCATGGGTGTCGTCGGTTTCGTCACTTTCGGATTCACTCAGGCCGTCTGCGGTGCCCAGGGACTCCGTATCAAGGCTGGGGAAGCGAACGAGGGATACCTCCTTATCAACGGATACGCTTACGAGTTTGCCAACTGGTCCCATCCTGCCGCTGGGAACTCGTTCAACGGATCTACGAACCCGTTGTTCTCCGACGCTTGGCAGGCCGGAGGAAAGGACGCTAGTTTCCTCTTTCAACGGGTCAACGAGAATTGTCGGGGGCTGATCACCGCTGCTCCCGGAAGCGCCATCACCCAGGCTTCGGATGGGAGATTGGGTTGGTATTTCCCTTGCAACCTGCACGATCAGTTCGGGATGACTCCCAAGAACATCACCGGATATGATTCGCCGTTGAATTGTCATACGTCGATGGCGGCCAGGTCTTCGTTCTACGACGAGCATCCCGCTGGGCAGGTCTACTATAAGTGGCATCAGGTCAAGAATGCGACGAGGAACCTAGTCGTCTACGAAAAGTAAGTCCAGCCGCAGAAGTGTGGCGGTTCGCGAGACCACTTGCTGACTTGGTCGACCTCGGCTGCAGCTCCGTCCTTGATTTGAACCTCCTGCAGTGGCTCGAGCCCAGTCAAGTCCGATACCCAGAGATTTTCGACGAGATCAAGACGCCTAACGCGACCTTCCAGGGCAAGGATATCACCATGCACATGTACCGTGGTGGAATGAAGGACGTCGCCAAGTGCATGGTCGACACGATCCGGGTCGGTTTCATCGACGTCAAGTCGATCGGCTGTGTTGCCTCGGACGTCTTGCTGTACCTCTCGTTGATCTTCATTCTCGGAGTCGTCCTGATCAAGTTCGCCATGGCCGTCGCCTTCGGTTGGTTCCTCTCCTGGAGGCTCGGAAACTTCAAGCAAGAGACATATCAGCAGCGAATGGCTCGTGCGGCCGAGATTGAAAACTGGACGGACGATATCTACCGCCCGGCACCTAGCCGTTACAGGCCCAACGCTGCGATGGGTGGCGAAAAGGCGCCCAAGAAGGGCAGGTTCTTGCCTACGACCAGTCGATTTAGTCGGGCCGATCATCTTGTCGTTGGAAACTCTCGTCCTGGTACCGCGTACGGTCAGGTCAACGATAACGCCTACAGGCCTAGGCAGGCCAGTACCTACGGGGGCAAGCTACCCAAGGTTACCCCGCCTGGCTCCCCGATGTTGCGTTCGTCCAGGAGCTCGACCTCGCTCGCGTTCGGTAGAGACGAGTCGGGCATGTCTTTGGCCGACACTGCTGGCGGATCCAGCGGCTGCCCGTTCCCGCTTGGCGACATCGTCCCCCAACCTCCTGTCGATTACCAACCCTTCGGCTTCCCCCTTGTACAAAGCATCTGTCTCGTCACCGCCTACTCCGAATCGATCGAAGGTCTCCGAACTACCATCGACTCGTTGGCCACCACGGATTATCCCAACAGTCACAAGGTCATCCTGGTCATCTGTGATGGTATGGTCAAGGGTTCCGGATCCAAGCTCACTACGCCCGACATTGTGCTCGGAATGATGAAGGACCTCGTCACGCCCGAACACGAAGTCGAGGCCCACTCATACGTCGCCATCGCTGACGGTCACAAGCGACACAACATGGCTAAGGTTTATGCCGGATACTACGACTATGACAACAACACGGTCGAACTCTCCAAGCAGCAAAAGGTCCCCATCGTCCTCGTCGCCAAGGTCGGAAATCCGCTCGAGGTCAACGAAGCCAAGCCCGGTAACCGAGGGAAACGTGACTCGCAAATCGTCCTCATGTCGTTCTTGCAAAAGGTCATGTTTGACGAGCGAATGACTACTTTTGACTACGAATTCTTCAACGCGCTCTGGCGTGTCACGGGCGTCAGTCCGGACCGGTACGAGACGGTCTTGTGTGTCGACGCAGATACCAAGGTCTTCCCGGATTCCTTGACTAGGATGAACGCTTGTATGGTACACGACCCTGAGATCATGGGTCTCTGTGGAGAGACCAAGATCGCCAACAAGACCGAGACCTGGGTGACCATGATTCAAGGTGGGCCAGCATGCTATCGCCTCTTACACCTGACCTTTCAACTGACACTTCGTCGATAGTCTTCGAGTACTACATTTCTCACCACTTGACCAAGGCCTTCGAGTCGATGTTTGGTGGTGTGACCTGTCTTCCCGGATGTTTCAGTATCTACCGTATCAAGGCGCCCAAGGGAGAGACCGGTTACTGGGTTCCTATCTTGGCAAACCCAGACATCTGCGAGCATTACGCCGAGAACATTGTCGACACCTTGCACAAGAAGAACTTGCTCTTGCTCGGAGAAGATCGTTACCTCACCACCTTGATGCTGAAGACCTTCCCCAAGCGAAAGATGGTCTTCTGTCCTCAAGCTGTCTGCAAGACTATTGTACCCGACACCTTCCGAGTCCTCCTTTCGCAGCGTCGACGATGGATCAACTCGACCGTTCACAACTTGTTCGAACTCGTTCTCGTCCGGGATCTCTGTGGAACGTTCTGCTTTTCCATGCAGTTCGTCGTCGGAATGGAACTCGTCGGTACCTTGGTCTTGCCCGCCGCCATCTCGTTCACGATCTACCTCATCATTGTCGCCATCATCCCTGGAACCGTCAAGCCCATCCTCTCGCTCATTTTGCTGGCGTTCATCCTGGGTCTTCCCGGTGCCTTGATCGTCATTACCTCGCGAAAGTTTGTCTACGTCGGGTGGATGTTCATCTACCTGTTGTCGCTTCCCATCTGGAACTTTGTGCTTCCGGCCTACGCTTTCTGGCACTTTGACGACTTTAGGTATGTTTCGGTCGGACTTGTTTCGCTGAGATTATTGCTGAACCGTAGACTTGCCTTCGCTTTGCAGTTGGGGAGAGACTCGAAAGGTTGAAGGAGAAGGAGCGGTTGCTGAAAAGGGTCACGGTGACAAGGATGGTGTCTTCGATTCGTCTCACATCGTGATGAAGCGATGGGTCGAATTCGAGCGTGAACGTCGATGGAAGAATGGCCAGCAGTCGCGAGACTCGTACTCGGATGTCATCTTCAGGCGGTAAGTTTCGAATAAAATGCCGGGTTCGGCGAGTCTAGCTGATCATGTCCGCTTTCGTCATCAATGTAGCGAGGGTGGCATGACTCGTGACCGTTACTCCATGGCCTCGACCCACGAGACCAACTTTAGCAATTTTGCTGGTTCGGAAGCGGCCTTCTTGGGTCGACCCAGTCAGAGCTATGCTTCCATGAGCATGCAAGGGTCGCCGGGCGAACACTATCAGCCTCAGTTGGACGCTTCTCCCGCGCCTCCTCGTGGACCTTTCCGAGGTGGTCGAGACTCGTCCCCGGCTTCGTCGGAATCGGCTGATCACTATGCCGAGAGGTACAGGTCGTACTCCGGAGACGTTCGTGACGAGAGTGCGCCTATCCTCAGCTCGAACTATGGCCCCACTTCGCCCATGGACGAGTCGTTCCCGCCACGTACCGGTATGGCTGCAAGCCAACGATACCCCGATGGTGAGTATCTTTGCATCAAGCCGAAACTCTGTGCCAATATTGATTGGTTCGCCTTCTTTAGATGACAACTACCGATCGAACAGTTCTCGATCGCCCCCGCCGGTACAGCAAAATCCTTCGCATTACCGAAGGATCTCGCTGGTCGACAATGGCCCCATCGGCTCGTCGGTAGATTCCCATACGACCGGTGTAAGGAGAGTCGCCAAGGGACCAAAGCGAAGCTCATCCCAAGGATACGGTTTCGCTTCACCGCCTAGCGGTAGCAGCGGTCTCCCCCCTGGTGCAGCAGTGAGTGGCATGGTCAATCTACCTCGAGAGACGGGCAGCTACTGAAATACCTTGCGTCCTCCTCGTCTTTTAGGCTCCCGCGCAGCAGAACCGTTACTACTGAACTGAAACGAGCCAATCAACCATGACACGCCCTACTTTCCGGACCTCTTAACGAACGCGCAAAAAGCCAATCCTACACCCGCTTGGTTTCCACTTGACGACTGCAATATATTCCTCGCCTGTCGGGCGATCCTACCTTTGGTAACCCGGCGCGGTCACCTTACCTGTGGAATGAGCCGACCTGCCGCACGGACGTTTGCGTCTCCATATCGACAACGGACATTTCTTTCCCCTCCCCCTCAACGAACCCCCTTATAGATGAAAGATTTCTCCTTTGTCGTGCGGCTGCCGTCCTGTAATTCCGACGATACTGTTTGCGTATCCTGCACTGTTTCTCTTCTAGTTTGCTGGTGTACCCGATCTTACATATTTCATGATATACACGACCTGGACCGGCGGGGCGACCAAGAGGGCAAACCGTTGCATTCCATATCATCGTTTCATCTTATCATGCAAATCGCAGATCACGCGTCATCACGAGTGACTCGCCCAGGGCCGGCTCGCGACTTGTGATCAGGCATGGTGTGGTCCACATCCATCATCCTTTCAAGAATGCCTTGTTGACACATACCTGTGCAGTCTCCTCGGCCAGTCCTACTTGGATATCTGCTCAACCACATCATCATACATACCTACAAACTAGCAGTTCTAGCAATGTCTTACAAGATCTCAGGTTCTCGCCTTCAGGAAGAGACCGCTTTCGCCAAACGATACCTGGATCAAATCTCGGAGCACGCCGTCAACTATGCGGACGATTTCGTGACACCCCCAGAGAAGCGACCCCGCCGGATGCCTGTCCTGGCTGTGAGTATAGAATATTGATAGGCGGAATCCATGATGGTGCAAACTGTTGACATTCAATCTCGTTCTCTTGCCTCAGATGGATGTAGCCGAACCACCCAAATTGAGCGACAAGGAGGTTCGAGAAAGCAGTAACGGTATGTGACGTCTCTGTCTCGCCTGCGAGCTAGATTGTGTTCAGGCTAAAAGCTGATGTGTTTTTGAAATGCTCAGAACCCTTCTCTCTCACGGTTAAGAGTCTTAAGCCGGCTCTTTCGTTTGCCGTGCAAATCGCTCCGTCCGACTCGATCCAGCAGCTCAAGGCGAACGTTGCGAGTTCCAGCTCGACAGCTCCGCGAGCCGAGTTTCAGAGGTTGCTGCTGAAGGGCAAAGCTCTTGCAGATGCCAAACTGGTCAAGGAGTACGGCATTGCTGAAGGAGCGACCGTGAACATGGTTTTAAAGCCCGGCTGGGACGACGTGCCCAAGGCTGGATCAGAACTCGGCGGAGATCCCACTCCTACTGGGGCCACCATTCCGAAAGAGCCCGTACCCCAACCCGGAGCCATCCCATCCTTGACGATCTCGGACGCCGATCCTGCTGCCGAGGGGACTACTTCTACCTCTGCGTTCCCTGCACGACCTCTTACGACCCTCGACATCTCGAGCCCTGCCAATCAGCCTGGACCATCCAACTCGACGGCCGAGTTCCACAACACCATCGCCGATCCCGAGTTTTGGAAGAAGGTTTACGCATTGTGTCAGAGCGAGTTCCTCAGCGATCACGAGGCGGACGGGTGTTGGCACGCTTTCTTGGGCGGCGTCAGGACCAAGCTGAGTCCTGGGGAAATCGCCAAGATTCAAGATGCCGTTGGCGTCACGGGTGAGTACCATCATGGTCATATTCGGTGTGCAGTTAAGACACGGAGGTTGACTGAGCTTTACTCGAATTCAGGCATGGGAGGCTCGCCCATCTGATATGTAGCAAAACCACGGCTCGAATGATTGATGCAATGCGTAGAAGCGAATTCCTTGTATACCCAATTCAGAATTATATGCCAGTGACCTTCAATGCGATGCACTGTGACTCTGCTTTCGACTTGGGTCAGGCATTCCTGAGTGCACGAAGCGTGACTAGATTCGACCGATGGAGATACATCTTAAAGGGATACAGTTGGCCAATTATGCCTAGATGCACAAAAGTTTGACATTGGTAGTGGCAGCTCCTCTCGGAACATTACGAGGAGGCGTAAACCCGTCGAGATCACCGTTATCTGCGGACCGTGTAGTAAACGATCAATGCTATTCCTACAGCCAACACTCCGAAGACGAGTAAGACCGGGAAGATGTAGCTGCCATAGCATTTGAACTCTCTACAAACCGAAGGGAGTCAGGATCACTAGAGTCTTGTGCTGAATGACCACGCTAGGACACTCACGACCATAAACATTCCCGGCTCAACTTGGGTAGATCAGGTCGACCTTCCCCCTCATGGTGTCCGGTCCGGAACAAGGGCGCCCTCTCCCCCGACGAGGCGTTTCGTTCCCCGCTTTCCACGTCAGAGAAGTCGTTATCGGTATAATGTGAAGGCGTTCGAGCGACGGATGAGGTCGAGGAGGAAGGGAACTTGATGGGCGGAGGTGCTATGCCATGCGACTGATGGAGATTGCTGCGCGATTGCTGATGGCCGGTACGACCTGGTTGCAACTTTGAATTGCTCATCATCACGCAGCTGCTCGTGGATCGGTCTTTGATTATATTGCCGAGGTCTTCTTGAGCTTCTTGATTGCATGAGGCGAAGATGTTGTGGGACATGTGATCGGTAATTCGGTAACAAGGTCAACAAGTCTTTCTAGAGTGCACAAGGTCGGCGATCGATCGTAAGCGGAAGCAAACACCGCCATGAGGTTGGGGCCTCGGTTGACAGACTGGCTGTGATGAATACAAGATGACGTGCCCATTTCATGCCAGTCCATAGTACAGGTGCAACGGGAAGACATGTATTCAATCGTGATAAGTGCTCGTCCATATGTTAAGCGTTACTTTCTATTGTAGGCGGTCCGTCATGTACCACCGACCAACATCCCACTCGTCTTGTTCTGTTCTCCTTCTAGGATCGCTTGAGCCAGGGTAGCGTGCGCGGACTGGCTAGCTTGCGTACACTCGTTGATCATCTATCGAGAGTCATATAATCAGTCAAGGAATACTTCTGGAAATGGCTTGAACGGCGAGATGGACTGACCGATATCAGGTTGTCGACCGTGACCTCCCCCGTAACCCAAACATCTGATAGTGCGTCGAGTGCCGGAAGACAGCCTACCGTCACCCTCGCATCGGCCGCCCTAGCCTGGACACCATCCGGATCGAGCTGAATGATGGGTTTGGCACTTGTAGCCGAATCTGTGGCGGTTCCTGACAACGACGTGACCGTTCCGACGGCGAGACCATTCATGGCGATCCCAGCGTCCGCGACGGCTGCGGCGCACACGGTCAGACCGCTCGCCAGCACAGACTCGATGCTAGGAGACTCTGATTGGAGGACCAAGATGTAGATGTCGATCGAGGATTTCGGCAGCGTGTGAAGTTGAAGAGCCGGGAGGAGGTGTGAGTGTAGCAGGTGAGAGAGATGGGGCGGTTCGGTGTCCTGGTTGGTATCAGAAGAGCAGTCGTCAGCTCTCCGGCGACAACGACAGAGCACATTTATTCATACGACTGACCCTCAAGGGTGCACGTCTCGGATGCGAGGCGAAAGGAGCGAACTTGACTTCCAGGTTGAGAGTACCTTCGGGCGAATATGGAGGTGGTTTCGGCCGGGGTCCGTATCTAAGTGCAGAATAGTAAACCGGGAGATGGAATCAGTCTGGATGCTAATGTGCCGATATGAACAGGCTTTGTGTTACTGACACTGCACAAGCGATTTTGACGGCACCGCATTCGATGTATCCGCTACCGTTGGCTTGACTGATCAGACCTGTCTTGATAACTGTAGGCGATCACAAGACGTGATCAGCTTGCGTCACCCTAGAGCGTACATGTGATTTTCATCGAAAGACTTACATAACGGCCTCATCTCTCCATTTGCTCTCTTCCCGTCCATACTCTCGTCCTGAACGAGCTTTGCTCCAGAACCTGAAGCAGTCGCATCTGCAGGAGCGTAGACCGGTGGAAATGACCTTTCAGGTCCGAGGATCCGGCGTCGATCCACGTTGGCAGACATGGTGAGTTTCGAAATAGGTCCTGTTTGCGACGGAATACCGTTTCCTGGCGAGCCGATCAATTTGACACCCATTCACCAGCTGCAAGCTCACGTTTCGAATCGACCATGGTCGATAAGTTAGTCTGATCGAGGGAAGGGGAGACGGACATGATGCAATATTTATAAACTTCCGAAGAGCGCTGAGGATGTCCGCGTGGGGATGGGGGGGAATGACGTTACCCGAGTTGAGCCTGCAGCCTGCCCCCTTCCCTTTCCGTTGCAGCGACCACACAGCCTTCGACACCTCGACCTCCTCTTCACCATCGAGCTACCCACATCGAGAGCTAGATCAACGTAGTTATCCCTCTAGATTCTATAAGCTTCTTGGTCTTCAGCTCTGCTCGTGATTAATCCAACATGAGAGCTGCCTCCGGTCGATTCGGCCTCAATCTCGGCAGGTCCAACAAAGATAACAGCGACAAGGACGGTGAACCCGCACAGTCAGGTCATGGTCGTATCGCTAGCGGTGGTGGCGGAGCGAATGGAGGAGGTCTGGGAGCAGGAGAGCTGGCCAAATCGGTCAAGGGAAAGATCGCACATACTACGATCGTGAGTTTCCGTGCGAAAACGTTGCTCATACACGAACAAATCAGGTCGATTTACGCCTTCTCTCCGTCTGTGCATCGGATACGTTTGATATGACCAGTTGCCCAGTTTGATGGGCAATCAGAACCTTCGAGAACTCCAGGACTTGATTACCAATGAGAAGAGTGTTATACAAAACGAGGAACGTCTCGGTAGCTCTATCTCCCAGGCAGGACAGTCGCTGGCCCTCTGGGGTGCGGCTCAAGGGTCCGATCTCTCGGACGTACTCGCCCACGCCAACACGATCTTGCAGCACCTAGCACAAGCTTTGCAGACCTATGCAGCTCGTTCGGGAGACATCAGGATTTTGCTCAAGAACATTCGATCGCGCGAAGAGACGCTGGAAGACTTATTGAAGCGGCGTCGTCAGACCGGTAGCCGAGCGGAAAGGGAAGAGAAGAAGCTGGCAAAGATGGGTCAGGAGAACAAGAATCTGCAAGGACAGACCGAGTTGTTGCAAAGCCTGCGGGACCAGATGCGGCAGATGGACACGGATATCTTGATCGAAGAGGCCAAGCTGGGAGATTACAAACGGCAGGCGACAAAGGAGGCCCTGGCGATCAAGTTCGGAGGCTGTTTCGAGCTCGCGGAAAAGGCACAGATCGTGGGA
Organism: Filobasidium floriforme; assembly: GCF_021052385.1. Classification (NCBI taxonomy): domain Eukaryota; kingdom Fungi; phylum Basidiomycota; class Tremellomycetes; order Filobasidiales; family Filobasidiaceae; genus Filobasidium; species Filobasidium floriforme. The sequence continues at coordinate 599,817 of NW_025763622.1, read as the reverse complement.
GAGCTGGGAAAATTGTTGATCGAGGAGATTCCTCTGGAAGAGACGCCTCCCGGATATGGACGTGCTCCCTACGAAGTGCGTCGTCCAGGCGAAACCCTTTGATGGCTACGATGGATCTGCTAACCCTCTCAATCCCCCCCCCCCCCCCCCCCCCCCCCACAGGGCTTTGAACAAACGCAGCGTCTGTCTACTGAAGCGGAGCGAGTCGTAAGTTTGTTTTCAAACAGAACCCGCGCGTCACCGGTATGGATCTGATCGCCTCAATATACAGATCAACGATGTGGTTTACCACCCTCCTGTCGTAAAACCGCTGCCTCCTGGATTGCCGCATTCCCGTCGACTGGAACCGCTTCAATCCCCATCTGCTACCAATCTAGAGGGTAGCATGGTAGATGATTACAGGCGCGCTGCTGCCCAATACGGGGATGACCCCCATCATCATGCCGTAGAGCACCAGACCTCGTTCGTCGATGCGCCACAACAAGCACGATCGCTTGCAGGCGATCCACAGTACCAAGGGCCAGCTACTCCCGACGTTCGTAATACTGCTGGGGAAGGACATTTCGGACACGGTCATGTCATGTTTGCCGCTCCAGAGTCGCCAGGATATGTTCGCGCACAGCCATCTCACGACGCCTACGCGCTAGCTCCTCCATTGCCGGCAACGAATGCGGTGGGCGGCTTTGGACACGTCGAAGAGCATGGATATGAATACGAACAAGCAAGGGAAGCTGCCGCCCTCGAAAAGGAGCGACTTCAGGCTGAAGCGAATACCCGCGAGAACGACGATGTCTATGCGGCAGACGCAACGATCATGCCTGCCAAACACGTCTTTCCGGTACACGCCGTCCCAGCAGTCACCAACTTGAACGAAGCTCCGGCCCCTCGATCGATCGATACGCAAACCCCCGCTGCCCACCCCACGTCCGCAGCCCAATACTCGCGTGAACAACCGCCGCCTCACAACCTTGTCGAACGTGGTAGCACTCGAACGTTGACCGTCGGAGACTGGACGATCAGGACTGTCAAGAGACCTATCCTCAACGGCAAAGAGATCGATGCGTGCGTAGATCGCGAGGCCCGCTTTGGCATGCAACCTAGCTCACCTCTTCTGCATTCACATCGCAGAGCTGCCGAACATTTGGATATTCCCCTTCCCGAGATGACCTTCGGGAACAACTCTTTGGACTTGACGTATGCTCCGGATCAGACTTCCGCTCCATTGTCCTTGAACTTTTCTGCTTTACAAGCGCTTGCGGACGTCGCGACCGGCGAAGGCTGGGAAGAACGCAATGGCGGAGGCGTGCAGGTGTCGATGGCTGAACATTGGAGCCAGAACAGGTAAGGAATTGAAATCTGTTTCGCACGGAACGCATGAGCTGATTGGATCCCTGTTCGTGCTTGCATTAAAGAACTCAAGGAACTAGCTACCTCTCTGACATTCCTATCTCTGACAAGCCCACCAAGCCTTTCGATTGGACATACTCTACGACATTTTCCGGTGCACTCCAATCAGGCAACTTTGATGTGCGTCAGAGGCGTGTGTATCTCGTATTTCGTCTGAGCTTACCCATTATACATATCCTTCAGGGCTTCACCATTTCGGAAACCGATTCAATCCCCATGGACTTACTGGCCCGACAGGACCCGGTACTGGATAAGATCATTTTCTACGACGATGTCTCGCTCTTCGAAGACGAGCTGCATGACAATGGCGAGTCTGTGATGAATGTCCGGATCGTAAGTGATTGCCTCTCTACAGATATCTCTCTACCCTGATCTGATTTTGGGCAATCGTCTCTAGCGTGTCATGCCGCATTCCTTCTTCATCCTTTCTCGATTATTCCTGAGGGTGGACAATGTCCTGTTCCGTACTCATGACGTCAGGATATTCCATGCCTTTGGAAGCAACAAGATCATTCGGGAGATCATGGGCAGAGAGTGCGCCTACAACGACATGAAAGCTGTACGTGATTCGATATCGAAATGGTAGCGACTTTCTCACTGACCGACCTGAACCACTACAGAGACTTGAGACGCAAGACGACTTGTCGCCTCTGAACGACGCCAACTTTGTCACCCAGGTTTTGTCGTCGATGCCACTTGCTTCCTCATCATCCAGCGGGAAGCCTTGGCCGGGCTTGGGAGTGAAACGTGACGTACTTTTGCTTGATCACTCCCTCGCCTCGCGGTCGCAGCCTCAACAGCAAACGGACGGGGATCATCAGACACAGTATCAGTCGTCTGCATTGCCGTCTATTCCCGCGACGTCACCCAGAGCCGACAACGAGGGGGGCTTTGCTACGCACCATCAACTTACGACAAGTGAACTCCAAGCTCAGACCAAGACAAGCATCATGGACAGGCCGAGAGGTATCCGAAGGGGAGGCGATCCAGCTGGTGACGGGACTGCCGGAGGTTTCAACTATGGCTACGACAACTCTGGTCAGTGGTTGATTTCCTCCTCACCTGCTCAATAACCGTCTAACGTCGCTGCTCGTCTCTCTAGCCTACTTTGTCCGCAATCACGCATCATCGCCTTCGAATCTGCCACGACAGGAAGAGATCTTGCCCGAGAGTCCAGGCTTGCAGACAGAAACCCCAGGCTTTGCAGGAGATCGGGACGCCTTTTATACTCCGATTGGCACTCCTGATTTGCCCAGACCCACCACGGCCTTCCATCCTGGCACGGGTCAACGAACAATTTCTGCTTCAGCTTTCCGACGGAACAAGTCAAGCCTGAACCAGAGTATCGATGGAGCACCGGTTGCACCTTACACCGAGGTTGCGCGGGAACCCGCCTCGATCCCAGCTCCCAAGACTGGCGTCGACGAAATCTATCAGGACAGCGCCCCTCGTGCGCAACATGGACGCTCTACCGAGTCGGAGCATGATAACGGCAATCTCGAAGCTCAGCTAGATCATACGGCCGCTCGAGACTCCATCCCACCCACGTACCACGAATCGTTCTCGCACTCCCCAACGGTCGAAGCAGGTCGTGAAGACGAGTCGGCAAACAAAGACTTGCGATAAAGCATGTACAGCAGAATAGAGTAGAGATGCGTAAAGCGAGCGGGGTCCTCTTCTTTTCCGGGATGTATGGTTCCTATATCCCTATATTTCATGGCCTATATAATTCCAGATCGCTAAGTACCCGCGACGGAGACCTCGACGCGAGGCGCGTCTCGCTATCGGTGATGAATTAGATGAGGTTAGGGTTATGCACAACGTTATTCAATCTGACCAGATTTTGTCGACGAAAGCAACCGATCTGAACAAGCTAGTACCGCAAGCTAGCCGTAGCAACATTGATTCTGGCCTCGGAACTCGTGCGAGAAAGCAGCCGGATTCGAGCCGAAGCGAGGCGTTGTAAATCAAGGAACAGCAGACGTTGAACAAGGAGCATACTCCCTCTACTGAAATACGTGCTCATTACGACTATCGAAGAGTGGAACGGCTCCTATTGAGGCAGTTAGGGGCAGGCAATCTGAGGAGCTGAGTCGATATGAGCGATCTAGATCAGTGAGTCGCCCTATGCTTGGACAACCTGTTCGGCCATGTCACTAATCAGATCCATCTCGCTTCCTGGTCGCCTTTTCTATCCTCCTGGAATACAGGCAGATCGAGCAACTGAGACGCTGCGAGCCTATATCCGAGCAACAAGTCAAGGACCTCTGCCTCAAAGCTAGAGAGATCCTTATCGAAGAAGGGAATGTACAATATGTGGACAGTCCAGTAACAGTATGGCTTGGCTTCTTTCACCCGGCACATTCCGTCACCAAGCTGACTCCGTATTTAGATATGTGGAGATATCCACGGACAGTTCTTTGATCTTTTGGAGCTCTTCAAGGTCGGAGGTGATTGTCCAGAAACGAATTATCTGTTTATGGGTACGTCGCCGTCTACATCGGAAAGCTCGGCCCCATCACTAAGCTCACGCTAACCGTCGAGCTGCACATATCTTATTGTTGGACACAGGCGATTTCGTCGATCGAGGGTTCTACTCAGTGGAAACATTCCTACTACTATTGCTCTACAAGGTCCGGTATCCCGACAGGATCACATTGATTCGAGGTAATCACGAATCACGGCAGATCACCCAGGTCTATGGGTTCTACGACGAATGTCAGAGGAAATATGGAAGCGTAAACGTGTGGAGGTACTGCTGCGATGTCTTTGACTACCTAAGTCTGGGAGCCGTGGTGGACGGGAGAGTGTTTTGCGTGCACGGAGGATTGAGTCCAGCGCTCGGGACTCTAGACCAGGCAAGTTTGGGTGACTTTGGCTTGACAGCAGCGGGCTGACCGACTATCGCACCCGTATCAGATCCGAATAATCGATCGCAAGATCGAAGTACCTCACGAAGGTGCCATGTGCGATCTCTTGTGGTCAGATCCAGACGGTGAGCTTAGTCGCGGGTCTGTCTGTCCACAGCTCAATTCCTCAACACAGAACCGTACTCTCCGCAGATATCGAGGGATGGGGAGTTTCGCCCAGGGGTGCTGGCTATCTTTTCGGAGCAGACGTCGTCAAGGCCTTCAATCACGCAAATGATATAGAGCTGATAGCTCGAGCACATCAACTGGTGCTAGAAGGATACAAGCTCATGTTTGACAGGAAGATTGTCACGGTTTGGAGTGCACCAAATTATTGTTATAGGTGGGTCTACTCGCGTCTGGTAACGCTTCGTACTACCGAAGTTGACTGATTCTGACCCGTTTTACTTTCTAGATGCGGAAATGTAGCCTCGATATTAGAACTAGACGAGAATTTGCGGCAAGAATACAAGGTCTTTGAAAATGCACCCCACGTAAGTTGATGATCGGTTTGGCTGTGAGAGGCGAGACGTGCTCACTTCTGCTTGTCTTCCATATACCCAGGACGTGAAAGGTATCCCTGCCAAACGTCCTCTGCCAGAATACTGTAGGTCAAGGCATATCGATTCGATACATAGCCCCGCTGACGCAAGAACTTGAATTGAATCAGTCCTTTGATACCTGGAAGTCTTGCGGCTTTCGCTTCGCTTTCGAATTTTTTTTTCCAACAATCATGCGAGTACTTGCCAAGGAGTAGCCTTGTAATGTGACGCCTGCAGTGGACTTGTAGAATCTGTGGTCGTGTAACGATAATGATGTATGTCCAAATTGGCTTACGTAACCCATGTCCCATACGGGGCTGCGACATCATCAACAAACGACAAACATCACAAACAGGATCCAGGAGGGGCTCAAAGGTGATCAAGGTGATCGATGATTCGGCCATCATCAGACTAGCATGTCAGCCTGAGCTCCTTCTCGACCTCCCTTCACGTCTTTACTAGCTACACATCGCACGGAATCCACATCCAAGCCAAAAAGGAGAGATCTCAACCCGTACATACCCGCTACGGCCGGATTGACACAGCAGGAAACAATCTGAAACCCGTTCAGGTGTTGCTGTCCTCTACGAGTCAGCGTTGATAGAGGCTGAAATGCATCCTCAGAGGACTAGGTCTACTCGGCTCGGCGGTAACAACGCCTCTCAACCGCTAGGTTCGCCGATTCATCCTACCAAGTATCCATTGTCGCCCTCGTCGTCTATAAGGAGTAATGGCGGTAAAGGAACGCTTGAAGCGGGTGCGGGGTCGGTAGCAGACTTGGACTATTCTGGCAGGGCATCATCTCTAGGAAACTCTGTTCCATATGAGCCGCCAAAGTTCCGAACATTCCAGGAGAGAAAGAAGGAAAAAGACAGGCAACTCGCTCTCGCTGCGGGTCGCGAATGGCATGACCCTGACGTCCCGACGTCGAGTTCCGTCGCAGAGCTTGCTCAGGAGTTGGTTCATCACTCTCGACCGGAATATCCGACGTCGATGAAATCATCCCTGTCGATGCCTTCGCCTAGGAGTCCTACTCCCAACTGGCCTGGACGGGAGCCATCGATAATCTTGCCAGGCGTTGGCGTACCTTTGGCTCCCGCCAATATCCTCTCATCAGATATCGCAACGGTCCGTCCGAACAATGCTCGAAGGCCGTTGCCGTCGCCAACCCAGCGAACAAATTCAATATCAAGCGATATTGCTCTCAGCGCGCACAATTTCAGGGAGAGCGGGCTACCAAGGGCACAGGGTCCGCCTGAACCCAGCGTAGTCACCATCGCCAGGTCCCCCATTAAGCCAGAACCCCCTGCACGAAGCTATCCAGACGGTGTTCCGACTTCTGCGCCCAATAATACAAGACGGCTCCCAAAGCCAAAAGCTTCGGTCTCATCCATCCGACAGCAGATCGAACAAACAACGCTTGCCAATGGCGAGACCCCCGAACCGTTGTCGGCTGCTCGTGCGCCAGGTGGCAGTGCAAGCATTGATTACGGTCCCGTTTGGCGGCGGGATGCCTTCAACAGGACAGACACCGTTACCTCGGTCAAGTCTCTTGATCGATACGGTGCATGTCAGCCGACCGAACGGCCGCTGCCGATGCCTCCCGTAGGGGTAGGGTCGAGCAGGAGCCTCGACAGGAAACCGGTCGCGGTGTCTCCGATGACAACGACTCCGAGTATCGGGAGGTCGTCTCCCTCTGTTGGACTGCCTTCGGTTTCGGTTCAAGCGTCCGCTGACGGGGCTGCGCCGTACAGATCGAGTACCGAGACATATAAGGTGCCTGGAGGCCGCGCATGTCCCCCTGACCTTCCAGCAATCGTGGCCCCTAGCGATACCGAAACTGGCGACTCACGGGATGATCATGTGGAAGTCCCCGCTCGCATCCCTTCACCCATGAGATCGTATTCATACTCGACCGTTCCAAAGATCTCGGTCGCAAGTATGGCCACCGAGGATTTCGACACTATGCCAGCAAACATACCTGGTATCGTGCTCCCAGGTGGAGGGGATGGCGTGAGCGACATTGTCATTTCGTTTGGGGCTCCCGAGGTACCTGCCATCGTCATGCCCGAGGACGAGCAGCCTTCGTCGTCGGAGAGAGCGCGCGAGCCGCCGGTTCAGCGATCAGGCCCAGGCATATTTTGCGAGAGATGCGACACCGCGATCATCGGCCGTATCGTCTCCGCAATGGATAAGCGATGGCATCCCGCTTGCTTCCAATGTTCAACGTGTCGGACGCTCTTGGAACATGTGAGCAGCTACGAACACGACGGCAAAGCTTATTGTCATATGGATTACCACGATGTGAGAAGCTGAACGAGTCTAAAACGCTGTGATCTCGAATATTATGCTGATGTCAACATGTTCATCAAAGCTATTCGCACCCAAATGCCATTATTGCGAGACTGCGATCGTGGACTCGCGGTACATTACAATCGACGATCCGGCTCTCGGACACCGCTACTACCACGAACTTCACTTCTTCTGCGGAGAGTGTGGAGATCCATTCTTGGATCCTTCCAAGTCGTCGTCCGCTGGTACCGAGTTCAATAAGGGGGCCGATTCGAAGCAAGAATCGGATGACCTGACAAAGGAGTTTATTATCAACGGCAAGCATGCCTTTTGCGTGGAATGTGACGTCAAGCTGCACAGGCCTAAATGTGCTGGTTGCCGCAAGCCGATCAGGGACGAGGCTTTGGGAGCGATGGGAGCCAAGTGGCATAAAGAGTGCTTCTGCTGTGCAGTAAGTGTCGTATCTCTGGAGCGGCAAATTACTTTCATTCTAAGAGTGAAAGGCTAATGTTTAGGTAATATCTTAGCAATGCGACGCATCTTTTCCAAATGGGACGTTCTTTCCGATGGACGACGAGCCGTTTTGCCAGGATTGCTACACTGCTAGCCTGCAGAATGGCCGATAGGAGGCATAGAAACGAATCACGGCACCCGCCTGACTGATCACAGAGTTCCACTTTGCCGGCGGGCTGTCGAATTAGGAGAAGACTCACGACAGACCTTGCCTTGATACCACTCATGAATGACGATATCGACGAGTTGGATATTGAACGATTATACAACATGACGCGCAAGTGACATCTGCGCAACGACATTATTTCTCTTTGCTCCCCCTTGTTCGATCAGTAATCATCATCGTCCGAGTCTTCCGCATCGATGACGTCCATGTTGCCCGTACCAGACTGAGCGATGGACGCCGGTGGACCCTGGGCGGGGGTCGGTCTTGCGGCCAAAACCTGCTCCCTGGCATTGCCTTCCGGTTTAGCGTCTGGCTTGCCACCCTTTTTGTTTTTGGCTGCGATACGCTCTTCTCTTGCGAGACGCTGCTCGTCCTTTTTGGCGCTCTCTTTGGATTCCTCGTCGTCAAAGTCGGCCTTGCAAGCCAGACATTTGTAGAAGAGGATCCTACAAGTGACCACTGTCGGCACCAATTACGGACGTGGCGAAATACCTCGTTTTCAGAACTCACATCGACGTCGACTTTCGCATGACTTCGTTCGACTGATCCTGGAACTGCACCGCCCTATGATCGTGACGAGGGAATTTGGCCAGGCGTCCCGAGAGGTGCAACACCGTGGCACCGCAGACTCACGACTCGGCATGACAGACTGGACATTGTTTTCGGCTTCGCATCAATGTCGGATCCAGCTCGACGTCCTGAGTCACTCCTCGTTTCTCTCTGATAGAGTACCAAAAGACCAGCTCGATCGACTCCTCTTCGAAAAATGTAAGAGCGGGATCCGCCTTGGGCTTACCTGACGACGGACAGCAGCTCATCCCGCCTGATCTGGTTGTCCTCCTTATTTACCGTAAACATCGTGAAGGGACATTGTTTGCATACATAGTGTAGCCTCCGGTCAGTCCCGGCCTGATTAGGATATGCGAATTGGACAGTCAAATCTTGTATAGGGAAACGGTGACCTCGATCTTGACAACTATGTACCTTTGGGTAGAGTAGGGAGGAACTGTTCACATAGTTCAAACCGGGATGAACACCGATCTGCTCTCCCGGGCGCATGAGACGTTGAGACTCACCAATCTCCACAGAACTTGATCGGCATCTCGGCTACAGGTCTCTCTGATGTGACTTCTTTCACTAGGACTGGCCGTGTTGATGACGTGCTGCTCCTCCTCGATCCGCCTCAAAGGCGATCCAACGCTTCTGTGCGGTGCTGTCGAGGCTAGACTTTGACGGCAGTGGATAGGGTTTGTACAGGGCGATACCGGGCTTTGACGTGATGGGGCGAGCAGACGATACCTCTACTATATGGAGATGCTGCTTTTGTGTGTGGTTGCGTTGATGCAGTCGAGACGTAATTGTTAGAGCAGATATCGACGATGTCTAAATGCAAGATTGACCTTCGAGAGGTCGCAGAGGTAGCTCTCTGGTCGTCGACGAGTCTCGGGTCAGAGAGAGAGCAAGCAAGCACAAGCAAGCCATTCGGGGGGGACTAACACCTCTATCAAGCACACTCTATCATCGTCGACATCGTTCAGGTGCTGAGACGACCTACACCCCCACCTTTGCACCTCGGCCTCTCCTCTGCCTATCTAGATGATGGTCACATAGATCCTCATAGCATGAGCTCCCATTCCGGACCACACCCGGGCGCGACGCGGTCAACAAGATACTTTCCGGTCTCAGCGTTTCCCACCTTTGAATCGTCGGACCTCGCTCTATCCTTTACGGCACTGTCTTCACATCCACGATATCGGGAAGCTTTAAAACCTTTTGATCAAGGTCACCTCGACCGGTACAAAAAGTCTGCAGAGTTGTTGCAGAGATGGGAATCGATTGCCGAACGCTATACGGCGATTGATCCGGAGGAGGATACCGAGATCGATGTCGTCACTGGGGACACGCTCTACAAGGGCGAAAAGATCGACCTTGACGACGACGAGACGCTCGAACAGTGGGCGGACGATCCTCTGGATGATGAGGACGAGGAAGATGAAATGGTAGACAACAGCAGGATTTGCCAAGCCGGCGATTCCGTGCTAGACAAGCTGAAAGGCAGCGCGTTCCAAGACAGCGAAGGCGACCGGGACGTCCTAGACTTTTGGGGTGCGGAGAGTGAGATGCAAATCCAGGTTGGGGAACTCCCCGACATCTCCTGCCTACCTGTCAGGGACGTCTCTGCCAAGGATCAGGCCGATTTGGACGCGTTTCTACGAGACGAGGAGGAACGGAAAAGGCAAGAGGAGCTGGACTCGGACGGGCTCGGACCCGGTGCTTATAGCGACGACCACGTCGAAAACGCGATAGACGATGACCGGGAAGACGTCATTGTCTGCTCCACCCCGATAGGAAGGAGCGCCCGACCAACAATCGTTGTATCACACCCTGACGAATCCCCTCGTAAGAAAAGGAGGGTAGGTCGACCGCGGAAGATTTGGGCTGCGCGAGACGACATTTGTCAAGCGTTGGATCATACAGCCTCGCTCGATGTCATCAGCGCTGCACCTTCCTCGGATGACGTAAACCTGTGCTCTGAAGCGCTTGGTGCTGGCGGCGAACCATTCCGTACACCAAAGCGCTCTCGTGGCAGCGGGACTCGAGCCCGGAGAGGTCGACGGCCCAACATCACCCCCCTTACACCACATCTGGTTGGGGGAGTGACTCGAGAGACCAAAGCCGAGGCGTTGACAAGTGAATGGATGGATCGAAACCTTTTGCGGTCAGAGATAACTACCCCTTACATCTCGCGATCTTCTCGGGTCGTCAAGGTCCCAGAGCGGTTGGGCGAGCATGTGGAATGGGCGAGAATCCGTCGGCCATACGGGAAGAGGTCTTCGCCGCCAATCAGAAAGGCGAGTCCGGTGCACAAGGAGTGCTACGTCGACCTTCCACCTTTGCCGGCAGATTGGTTCGATGACAACGCTATATCGATAGCAACGGAGAAGGAAGTGACAACCGAGGACGCAGTCATGGCTATATCGTCGCCACAGAGCGTAGCTCGCGAGACGGAACTCGAGATTCCTCTGATGGAACGGGAATACCGGGTCGATGTAGCAGAGGATGACATTGAGCTCGAGCCTTCATCCATAAGCGAGGACTCAGAGGTGCTCTTACCTGAATCGGTCATCGATGTCGCGCAATCGCCTTTGATATATGAGTCGGCCCAGGTGGAAACGGTTTATGATGGATCCGTCGCCGAATACCACGACATCCTTCAAAATTCGGATGCGGACATCCTAAATGCCGTATACGAGCGCGAATTCCTTGAAAGCCTTCTCGCCATGGGTACGACGTATACAGGTGAGCGGGAGGCTAGCGTAGAGCTCGAAGCTCTTCGTTTCTCCACGTCGCCGTCTCCATCGGTCTTGGCATCGTCTGCTCAGGCGGACGATGAGCGTCCAGTGGACCCATCGCCATCATCGCCCTCGACATCAACGGCTCTGTATAATGCCAATGTCTCGAATGCGCCAGAGCAACCGAGGCAACCCTTTTCTTTCTCAAAAGACTCAAACCTGAGCACTGCTGTTCCTGAAGCCGGACCGTCGCTCATTAGCGAGGCACGTACGCTTGAATCGCTACCTACCACAAGGATCAATGCGATAGAACCCGTCTCTAATGATTGGGAGCCGAATCCTCCAGAGACGGAGCTTGCTCAGGAGGACCAGGCGGAGTTTGAACAAACCCCGTACCAGCCATCCTCTCCTCGACACCGCGATTGTGAAGAGCGGCCGGAGCCTCGAAATGTAGACTTGGTTCTCGTCAAAGATGAGCCCCTAGACGATGACGACCCTCTGCTATGGAACACCTTGGACGATTCGCTGGACGAACTCAACGTCGAGCTCAACCTAAACAGGCGTGTGATGCTGCCTATCTCTGTGAGACTGCCGAAGGGTGCAAAAGGGAGCGCGTTCGAGAACCCGATATGCGTGGACGATGAGGAAGACGAGCTCGGCGGATGGGATCTGGACGGATGGTCGTGATTTATTGCCGTTAATCGGAACTTGTACCAGCAACTATGTCTGCACCTACACCATCGCGGAAAGAGGGATTTGACCGATGACCAGCGAGAACATATTATCATGACATGTATGAAGTATGATGATGACTACATCCATATCAGATCAGATTGCCCCACCTTGGGCCGATCTGGCCCCCTTGACCGATGTCGTGGATCATTAACCCTCGAAGGTAAGTGGCCTCAACTCTACCTCGCAGGTCTTTCCCTACATATGGTGAGACTTTGTTCTTGAATTTAAGGTGATCCAGATCAACCTGACAGGAATCGAGGAGTGTTCAATACGAGCCCGGAGAGAGGAACCGCCTGGAGAAGACTTACCTGGAAATGAGCCTCCGGGTCGAAAACAACAAAGTCCGCATCGGCACCCTTGGCAATGACACCCTTTTGACCTGCCAATCCAACCTGCTTGGCGGTGTTCGTGCAACACCAGCGTACCAGATCTGCCAATCGGAGCTGCTTCTTGCGAGACTCGCCGGCCTCACGGCGCTCGTTCCGTTTACATATCTCCGTCCAGAGCAGGCTGATTCCTAAACCAAGGGCCGAGATCCCGCCCCAGGCGTCCATGAAGCCACCCTGCTTCATCTCGGCGATACAGGGAGAGTGATCCGAGACTACGTAATCGATGAGCCCGTCCTCCAAGGCTTGCCACAACTCTTCTCGGTTGGCTTCTTCGCGGATTGGCGGACAGCATTTGTACTCGGTATGAGACCGATGATCGTCTGCAGGCACCGAGTCGCTCGATAGCACGAGGTAGTGGAAGCACGTCTCGCTTGTTAGAGGCAGGCCCCTTGCCCGGGCGTCTGCGATGAGTGGGAGAGCTTGAGCCGAGGCTAGGTGCACGATGTGGGCTCGAGTTGGATTCTCGACTTTGGGGTTGGCAGCTTCTTCATCGAGGAGTCGAATGATCATCTCGATCGCGGTGACTTCCCATTGGTCAGGACGAGATTTGAGGAATGTTTGATAAGTCTGGTCGTCCCCGAGGCCGTGTACCGGTTCTCCCATCTCGGCGTGGAACAAGATCAGTCCGTCAGAACCCTGAGCAAGAGACGAATCAGCACAAGGCGCAGCGATCATCGAGACACGTAGGGCGCAGACTTACTCGTAAAGCAATCATTGCTTGTCTGACATCCTCTTCAGATACCGCAGGGAATTCCTAAGCATCATAAGTCTTAGCCTACGGTGACGGGCGCATTCGATATATCGAGACAAGCTGATTGCGACTCACATCGACACCCGATTCGATCAGAAAGCACTTGAATCCCTTGACACCAGCCCGGATCAGAGGTGACAGGTGCTCCCTATTTCCTGGTACGATACCACCCCAGAACCCTACATCGCAATACACCCCCTTGTTCTCCCCGACGAAACTTTCCGCGGGACCGAGAATATCGAGAAGTCTCTCCTTGCTATGAGAATCGCGACGGCTGAACCTCTTGATCGATGCGGGATCGTCCCCATGCGCCTGAGCCATCGCCTCGTCTCCCTCATCCGGATCGTAGCACTTGACTGTGAGGGCCTCATCTACGCTGACGGTGCCTTTGGGGTTCTCGCGGTCGTGCATCTCCTTCTCGTCGACTCGTCCATGGCCCCATCCAGCACCGATGCCCATACCCGATTTGAGGTCTAGGTTGCCACCGGCATCACCTCCGAGGAGCTTCTGTGCCGCTTCGAGCGACTTCCAATTCTCCCAGCCGTACCGTGCAGCCTTGATCTTGACCTCGAGGGCTCCTACAGAGGTGGTAGAAGGGATCGAGTTGAGGGGCATGTCGATCACGGTCGTGACTCCGCCAGAGATGGCCGCCAGAGTTCCAGATGTAAAGCCCTCCCAGGACGTCCTCCCCGGCTGGTTGAGGTGGACGTGAGCACTATCGGGGTATCCATCGACTCGATCATCAGTCGTCACATCCTTGGGCGGTCAACTCGCTCGTGCGGTACTTACTCGACGAGTCCAGGGAGGAGGACTCTACCTTCAGGAATCTCGACAAACTTGTCCAACTTGAGGTCGCCATACGGCCGAGTATCGAGCGAGGTCTCGTCCCGAATGAGCTGTCCAGGTATGACGTCCACGACTTTGCCAGTCTCTTGATTGATGACGATCGTAGCCGGTTCGGGTTCCGTGCTCCCTGGTAAGACGGTGAGGGGTGAGACAAAGACCGCCAAGCCGGACGGTCGAGGTGGCAGGGTGGATGTGGAGAGAGGTTTCATAGTCATCCGGTCCGATGGAATGGAACTTGGGCTTGGAGCTGCTGTTAATTATGATTCGGTAGGATGGTTACGGGCCAAATAGATGCTCGCAATAGGGGTAGCTACAGTTGTCCATAGGTACAACATCCGACATCGTCGGTCTCGACGGAAGCAGATGACCCACCGGTCATACCCGCCCGGCCAGGTGTCGGGGTCGTATTCATCGTCATCATCGAGGGACAGACACCCATGTCTTGTAAGCGACATGATCAGAGTGATTTCATCTAGTACATGGGGTGGGAAGTGTATGTGTGTGTGTGTGTGTGTGTGTGACAGACCGTGCGTGCGTGAGTGAAAATCGGACCAGGTAAACCGGGTCGAGGGGGACATCGTAACATGCTTTGACGGGAGAAGGCTCCCTGCGCGTAAAGACTGGCTGGCTGGCTGGCTGGCTGGCTGGCTGGACCTGAGCGTCCTCTCTTCAGTCGTATGCTTCGTCTGCCGAGCGTCGAACCAATCGTCGGACCTTCTTCTTGTAACCTAAGTAACACGAAGCGGGAAGATGAGTGGTCATCGTTTTTGCTGAACCATGATATCGTGCGATGGCTCACCAGCAAAGTCCTCTCGCACCTGCTTGGCAGCATCGACATTGGCGGGCGAGTTGAGATCGGGCACGTCTTGCGATAACAGACTGATGACCGAGATGAGCTAATAAGACAGATAGAGCTGTATCAGTACTGCCGCCGTGTAGATCTGTGAATAGCGCGCCACGAAGACTCACCACCGTCTCCACTGAATGCACTGGCAACCACCGCTCCCCAGCATCCTCGTATCCATAGACGTCGTCACCAGGCGCGTGCTATAGATGATTTACGTTGAGCTCAAACGAGCTCGTGACTATCAGCAGATCGAATAGACTCACCAGAATCGAGATGCAGACAGTCCCATCGGCAAAAACTATTCAGGATGGAGAAACACCGGAACTTGAGCAGGTGCTATGCAGGACCATAAAGTCGGCTTGAGATTGCCTTACTGTTCGGATGCCACATGTCGGTCAGAAATCTCATCTTGGGAGGCAGCAAGGGGTACTCCTGCAACGATATGATAGCCGAACATCAGACTTTGCCACACAGGACGCCGTCAACTACATGGGACGACTCACTTCGGGGAACGTCAATCGAGCTTTCAAAAATCCTCCTTCATAGAGCGTATCAGCCGGTCTAAGTCAGGTATCAAACCAACATGGCCCACACATATCAGCTTCCTGTCCTTGTCATCACAATATACAGCACACGATCAAGAACACTCACCCCATGATCATGATCTCCCATTCCAGCAAGTTGTCATCGTCCACCAGACCTGCCGAGAACCCGTCGACCGGCCTCTTGCGCAGTTCTATATTGATAGAGATAGGGGGTGAATCAGCGACCTGATGAATGGAATCTCCCACTTTGAATCTTCCATGCGGCATCCAAGCTTTCGTGGGTACCCCTAGCAATTCCGTTCAGGCTCTCAAGCACTCACCCATAAGCTGCCTCTTCAGGATAAGGTGTCCATTCGAAGACGACGCCGTCGATGTTGCTTGTCTGCCGTTGTTTAGCGAAGGGGTGTTGTTGCCTGAACGAATGGAAGACATGATTGCTGGTATAGTGTGGCGAATGGAAATAAAGAAAGGACCTGATGAGGGTGAAAATGCGAATCAGCTATCAGGAAGCGTACGGACCGGTTGGCTTTGGCATGAATTGCTTACTGTCGGATGACGGGATTGACGGGGAGAAGAACAGACTTCGAGGAGGACAGAGAGCTGCCAAAGATGATCAGAGGATGTCTATCAAGTTGTTCCGATAGTTGCGGGCTAAACCGAGTCGAGGATGTTGAAGGTGGGGGTGGATGATGATTATGACCGTTCGAGCGACGAGGCGACTGGACTGAAGGTCATCCTTAGAGTATGTGGAGGTGAGCTCAGACTCGTCGGTGACCGCAATCTCGAGGGTCAAGTAACACATACAAACGGGCGTTCAAACAAGACCCAGTCACGAAATCGGGTGCGACAGAGTATGAGCTGCCAGAGTTGATGGTCAGAATGTATCCCTAAAAGTCTAAGGGATGTCGGATAAGATCGATTGTATCGTTCCGTCGCCCATTCTCGATGTCCCGGTGCTCAAAGGGCAATCGCGCCCCTTTCGATCGGACATGGCCGGAATCCTCGTTCGAAGGATATAGACCATCCTCACATGATCACATGTATCGTGATTGATCACTCTCATAACCATCAAATACTTGCATATCAAGTAGCTCCTCTATAGCTTCCTGTGATCTACAAACTCTACTCTGGACCTCCCAGCGGTCTGACGGAAGAGCCATCTTCCCTTGCAGACATACCTTTCCACTGGCCTACCCTCCGCGAACTTCGTTTGATCGTCCCACCATGACGTCCCGGACGACCAGCAGTACCAAGATCGGCATCTTGGTGGCCACGATGCTAGTGTCAGGGAGCGCAAATTCGCTACTGGTATGTCGTAGGCAGAGAAAATCATCATACACACGCACATAACTGATGACATGGTTTCCACGGCTTTCTCAGACCAAGTATCAGGTAAGTCGGCAGGTCAATCAATCAGGGATTGAATCATGCCCTGATTCGTGATCCTTCAGGATATGCAATGCGTCAAGAACTGTGCACCAGGAGATCACCACCGAGAAAACTTCGAACAGCCTGTAAGTTCCCGATGCCAGAATATAGCACATCACATGCTAAAACTGATATCCCTTGTTACGCAGGTTTGGCAAAGTCTCAAGTGAGCATCTCGACCTCATCTCGATTGGAACTGTTCGGGGTAGTCTTAACTAACGGGCTGTTGCATCACAGCATGTTCATCGGGGAGATGATGTGTCTTGTTGCGTTTGCCTTGCAACCATATTTTGCCCGCTTCCGAGGTCGTTCTACCGATGCCTACGAACCCCTATCTCAAGAGGACGACCGGGTCTCATCCGAGACAGTCCGACCGCCGGCAGTAAAGACATCTGGAGAAGACACGGACCGCACCATCCTCCCCTTGGCCGGCTGGGCCAAGTTCTGGTTCCTCCTGCCGACCATCTGCGATTTGACCGGGACGACCCTGATGAATGTCGGTCTCATCTATACCCCCGTCTCCATCTACCAGATGACACGAGGACTCCTCGTTCTCTGGGTTGGGATCTTCAGCGTCATCTTCCTTCGTCGAAAGCTGTACGCGTACCAATGGGTGTGTCTGGTACTCGTCACGACTGGAGTCGCGCTCGTAGGCCTCGCTGGTAGTCTGGTGAAAAAGGCCGCCGCGCCGGATGACGACCAAGGTTTGACCCTGTTAAAACGAGTCGCCGTAGCTGTAGCAAACATGGCGGGCCAAGAGGATCCTGCCAAGGTGTTCATCGGCGTGCTTTTCATCGCCGGCGCGCAAATCTTTACCGCTTCTCAATTCGTACGTCTTGCTTTCTCCAGACACCGGCGAGCTATTTTCGTTGATAAAAGCATGATGTTCGACTACAGGTCATTGAAGAGAAGATTTTGGCTACCTATGCCGTCGAACCATTGGTCAGTCTATTCTTACATATGTGCGATTGCTCGGCACAGCTGAAGATGTTTATTCAACCTGCACAGCAAGCAGTCGGCCTCGAAGGCCTGTTCGGAGTCCTGCTCATCATCATCGCCATGCCCATCCTGCATCTCTTGTTCGCCGCGAAGTCGGATTACTTTGACATCCCGCTTGGGTACCGTCAGATCATCAATGATCCCAAGATCGCGGGGATCTCCGCTGCTATCTGCGTGTCCATCGCTCTTTTCAACTTGTCTGGTCTTTCCGTCACGAGAGCCGTCAGCGCTGCTGCTAGGTAGGTACAGGACAACGTATTCCTGATACAGCAACTGTAGCTCATTCGATCTTTGCGACTTTGGGTGCAGATCTACGATCGATACCTGTCGAACCTTGACCATCTGGATAGTCTCGTTGAGTCTCGGTTGGGAGGTCCTCATCTGGCCTTATAGCTTGCTTCAGGTTGCAGGATTCGCTCTACTAGTGTAAGCCGTTGCTTTCTTACTTCAATCCGATCGACTCCGTATGGTAGCTGATCTTGAGAGCTACCTCGAATAGATACGGTACCTTCGTTTTCAATGGCCTGGTGAAGCCCCTCATCTTTGCCCCCAGCGCCATCGCTTTGCCGCACGAAGCGTCTCTAGAGCATACGGGCGGTTTACCAGCCGCAGGTGCAGAGGGGAGAGTAGGGTACGACATCTTGCCCGAGAATGAGAGCGGTACCTCGGGCAGTCGCACTCCCACCGGTCGATGAACACCGGCCGGATTATGACTAGTTCTCGTGCATACCGCCGTGCTATCTGGATACAATGACTTTGGCATATCTACACGTTCATGTGCATAGGATGATATTTGTGATTCTGCCACGCCGCTTCCCTCTTGGCTTACAGTCCTTGATAAAGGTGCCCATCTAGTGTCATGGCTGAAAGCACCGGATTTCTTTGTCACCCTCTCTTTGAAACATGGATAAATTGCCAAGGGCTCGCTCTGCTTTTGCCAAAGTCAGTCCTCAACCACCAGTATCGTGCATCCCGAATGATGGGCTTTTGATGTTTGATTCCCCGAGTATACCATATCAGAATAAGAACTACAACATACACATAATCGCCGACGATGTCGTCTTCCCGAAGGATATCTTTGCGCTTTCGGTTGTGCCCAGCTCTTCCACATATTCTTCCCTTCTGATGCTATCATCTCTATGGGAACTGAGGTTGACATCCTACATTCTCAACTGCCTCAAAAGGATTTCACTGACCTTGCGGAACAACCACTCACTCTAACTCAGAGGCTGCAGGATGAGGGAGAAGACAAAGACAGCAAACGAGTCACATATGTCAGGCCTGATTTTACCATAGTTACCATCAATACATCTCAACTTTGCGACCACTACTACCACGCCCTGTTGTACTGGAAGGTTAAGATAGGGTACGATCTCAACAAGGGCTTCGTCCAGGTTGTTTGGGCGGTGCTTGCGCAGGATGTACGATTCCACAAAAGAGGCGCAGAGGGCAGTGCTTCACGAAAGAGGCGTAAAGAGCTTTGCTTCACAACGCTTACATTAGCTGTACGGATTAGTTGTCCCGCGCTGCTCGTACGATTCGGTTTAGCCCGCATTGTGGCCCGCTCAAGCAAGCAGATTGTAGCCGAGCTTGCTCTACGAGTATAATCAAGAGTGACATGGGCGCACTACTCGGTGATCCACAACTGATTGGAGTCAGACCCCGAACACTCCCAGCTATTATGAACCCGGAATTAGCAGGCTGCTACCCCTCAGCTTCAATGATCGACTCACGTCTGCACCGGGTGATTGCCCTGGTAGCGGTCATTCTCGTCTCCTTCGATCGCATCTTTGCGATTAAGGCACTGATCTGGAAATTGGAGGAGGACCATTTCAGTATAGAGTAAAGCTCTCGATACACTTCTGTTCCACCCACTGTCGCCAGTAACCGCGATGTGATCGTCACCGAGTTCTGTATACCAAAACCTGGTAACACGTTGGCCGAGAAAAGGTAAGCACGTGTTGTGGTATGGAAGAAGACAGCGAAGTGATAGCAGATGAGCCATGTGCTTACCATGCACCAGGACTCCGGCCAATCTCGGAACTGTATACGGGACATATCAGTCCAACAGACGCGGACAAGCCGCCCATTGACAGAGACCACACGTACCATCTCTGCATGGTGACCTTGTTTCCGTTAGCCGGGGTGTCTCCAGCGTGCAAGCAGTATTCAGTCCCGTCTAGCCTGAGCAATTGGCTTTCGCCCCTCGCAATCAACCAATTTTGGTTTTGGATCGCAGCGCCGTCCTTCTCTTCACATGGAGCCCTAGTAGTATTGCATGGCATGTCAGAATCTTGTTGTCTGAAAATAATCGGTCGATCCACTTACACCGAGACCAGACCTCCGCTTTCGACGTTTTCGCCAGCAACCGTCAAACAAACCGGCTGAGTTCCGTCCCAGAGACTAATGTGACCTTGGTATTCGATTATGTCACAGGTCTCCTGTCCCTCCCCATCTCTCTCAAACAGGGGCATCGCTGTGACAGCCGTCAAGGCGAGAAACGCGACGATAACAGAACGCATACTGAGAATGTTGAAGATTTCGCCAGAGGGCTAGCCATCATCAGAGGTGCAGATTTTCCGCCACTGGATGAATATATCTATATCGCAGAATCTTGAGCAGCAGCTAGGTCCGGCGATCAGGCGTAAACGCGCCTTCCCCTTTCATGCTCCGTGTTTCGCGCTACT
Organism: Filobasidium floriforme; assembly: GCF_021052385.1. Classification (NCBI taxonomy): domain Eukaryota; kingdom Fungi; phylum Basidiomycota; class Tremellomycetes; order Filobasidiales; family Filobasidiaceae; genus Filobasidium; species Filobasidium floriforme. The sequence continues at coordinate 579,468 of NW_025763622.1, read as the reverse complement.
CGAGGTCATAACATGAAACGCGCAGACTCCTGTTTCACCTTGGAACAATCAGGGGAAAAGCTCAGCATCTTTCTAACCATCTCTGCAGGCTTTTACTTGGATGAGACATCAGGATCCCTATCATACATTCCTTTCTGTGCACGTCTGTTCACCCGAGAATCTGATACAAGCTACCCGGCTTCATTCCGATCAAGGAGCTGAGGTCATGCCTTTGAGCAGTTTCAATTGAGCCTGCTTGGGCATTACCCGTATCACTCCAACACGAGTGTCTTTGGATCTGAATCGTATCGAGATGGTGAGCGGAATGTAGATTGACGTCATATATCAAGCAGCGTATGATCATCACAGCAGCAATCTTTGAGCTACTCGTGGATCGCACGGGCATAGCCAAGTCCCAACCGTTTGAAGCGGATTGTTCCGAGCACCTGGAGGTCTGACGCTGATCAACAGCGTATTACTCGTAGAAGCATTATTTCCGCCGAACGGTTTGTTGCTAGATCGTATCGGGAGTGGATTGAGAACTACACGTAATGCGATATATTCGATACAGTAGACAGGTTTACATTGATTGAGAATGTGAGCTAGCACCAAGCAAGCAAGGCAATTATTTTCCTTCCTTTAGGCGCCTCGTGTCGTGCCACGTAATTCCGAGATCTTCGCATCTATAACAAGCTTAAACTGCCGCCAATCGGACAGTACTCTTCTTGACAGACCCAGGTGGACTGTTTCTCTTCGATCCTGGAGGAGTCGTTCTCTTCCTGGGTTTGAAAATGTTCTGGGCATTGCCCGAGAAACGGGAAACCGGTTTGGTCTCGGCCACGGGCTGTTCCGGTTGGATTGTTTCGAAGTGATTGACAAGGTATTTGTTGACATCGCTAGTTGAATGGGTTCGACGTTCCTCGAGATGTCCGAATGGAGACGCAGTCTTTTCGTCTCCAGCCCAACAAAATCTGAAAGTAGCAAGGAGTCCAGGTCGTAGTCAGTATGTGTAAGAGAGATGCGTTGGGGACCGTCAAGACTCACTGTTCGAGAATCGTCTTGTACGACATGTTTGCGATATCGTCAACGCTAGACGATCGATGCGCGGGCAGATCGCGATCAACTGGGCTGTTCGGAGAATCCGATGCACTCGAATCAACCGAGCTGGCCATCGATGGTGGCGAACCCTCCATGGCATTATCACCCCTCAAACCCAGCGCATTGTCGTCAGCCTCGGCCCCGTTGTCATCGAATGAGGTATCGTAAAAGCGGAGTCCGTTGACAGGGAAGGGTGGCTCGCTGTATTGCCTGGGGAGTCCAGTATGCGGCACGCCAGTGTTTTTGCGCTTGGGACCGGCAGTCTGAGCCGGAGCCATCGAGCTAAAGTAGTCGACGGGAGGTGATGGTTCTTGCACCTGAAGGACGGGAGGAGGCAGGGTGTCTAGGTGGAGACTGGATTGGGTGACGGTTCGGTCCGAAGCGGCAGACGAGGGCATTTCCGGTCGGACCAGCGAGGGCAGATCGACGTTGGACAGCTGGGGCGAATAGAACTCCATGCTAGGCCCAGTTGCGGCGTTGGAAGCGAACTTGATTCCACCAGGAGAACCGGGCAATTCGGCGTGTCGACCGCTGGGCGACCTGGATTTGCCGCCCCTGGCATTGCTCAGGGAAGCGCCAAAGTCGTACCGTCCCGCCAAAGGCGAGAACATAGGTTGAGGACTACTGGGTCCGCCATCACGAAGTCGGGGGCTGGGCAGACGGTCCGACTGGCGGGAGGGCGAAGACCTAACACCGTTGCTGAAACGCGCCCCTCCCACCTTGGGCCCTTCATCCCCGGCCGAGAGCCTATCCAGATGCATCTTCAGATCGGCCATCCTGTCCTGTCGCTTCCCTGCCAGATCCCATTGCGACGTTCGTCCACCGATAGCCCGGCCCATACCTGGCGAGATCATGCCGACACCGTTCGAAGCGCTGGGCCGAGAAGCGATCATCTGGGGCCTACGGTTGATGGGTACCTTCGTGAACGTGACGTGGTAATTGCTGCCGCCGTTATTGTCCCAGATTTCTTTACTTCCAGCCATGTACCTCAGACAGATGAACAAGTTCTTCTCCTCGATCTTGTTCATCATGTCTTGCAGCTTGAGCGAGAACTGGAACCGATCGAACGCCCCGCCCTGCACCGAATCCTTGTAGGTAGCCGACGTTTCATTTGTCGTCTGCCACCAATCCAGAGTGAACCTGACGGCAACCCATTTCTCAAAGGCAATGTTGCGCACACGTATGATCCCCTTGAGGTTCTTCCTGTCTTCATCGAGAAAGATGGACTCGAGGAAGATGTCGGCATCGTGAGGCTGTACGGTAGGAAAGTTGGGAAGCTTGATTTGCAACAAGCTCTCTCCATCGTCCTCCTCGTCGGTGTGTGGGAACGGGTATTCTTCGCCCTCGGAAGTTGTGCAATCGGCCGGACTACCGTTCCGGCTGACCACCAGAGGTTTCTGGTCGTGCAAGAACAACTTGACCCGCTCGAGCTGTGTGTCGAAATGAACGTACTTGGGGGCGCCCGGTGTCGTAGGTACGCTTCGAGCGGAACTCAGAGGCGCATCGAGCTGAGTGATGTCGCCGTACGAGCTGACAGCCTTGAGAGCCGGCTTGACCACCTCGCCCGATTTCTTCCTCAGCAAAGCCGTCGCGGGACTATAGGGCCCGTTCAGACTCGATAGCGGTGCACTGGTGAGACCCCTATCGGCCGTCTCCCGGATCCCGTTCAGATCGAGCTTCAACGCCGATTCGTTTCGTTGCGCCGAGGTTCGGCTACCGAGAGGACCGGGCCGGATAGGTTTTACGGGAGCGAGCTGTCGCAGCCCGACTTCGGATTGTGATCTCGTCAAGCTCGCCTTTCTCGTCAGGGTAACGGCAGGCGCAGGCGGGACCGCAGCGGTAGCAGCGGGTTCAACCACGGCGACTGCTTTTCTCGGCACGATTGTCGATAGATCCTTCTTCTTCTCTTCCGGCGGTGTGTCCACCTTGGTCGCCCCGATCGGCGTCGTGTCCACCTTGTCCACGTCCTGTTCAGTATTCCGTGACCTTCCTCTAGGCGTGGTGCTGATCGTCTTTTCCAACGACCCGTTGAACCGTTTCGTCCTCGGAATAAGCTCCATCGAGCCCTGTCTCGTCGGGCTCGCCTCTCTCGAAACCGTCCTCGACGTGCTCGCCGAGGCTGAACTCTCATCCGGACTGTCCGGCACCATCTCGGTGAAGCCAAACAACCTCGGTCTTCGGTTCTTCATGACATTCAGGTCATACGAGTCGTTGTGGCGGAAAGAAACGTTGGACAGTCGGTTGATGCCATCCGCGTTCGAGCCGTTGATAGAAGCCGCCGTCATCGAATCGATCGATGCGATGGGTGGGGTGTATTGGGCTCCAGTGAGTCCGGTGATATCGGTCACTTCGTCTGGTTCGAGGGCGAGGGTGTGTCTCTTGGGCGGCGACCTGACCGAGGGCAAGCACTGTGCAGCGAAAACGCTCGTACTGCTCGTCAACGGCGTCGACTTGATGGGTTTACTGCGAGATTGTCGGGCGGAGCCGGGGTTATTAGATGATGCTGATGAAGATGATGATGATGCTGATGCCGCAGGGGGTGCGGTGAAAGGGAGACCTTCAAAGGCGTGATCCTTGGCAACGACTGTCGATGGCTTGGGTGGCAATCCGGTCTGCTTCGTCGTCTTGTTCGAGGACGGGCTGTCGAACACGTCCGACGTTCCCTGATTTGTCCTGGGTATCGTCGAGGACCCCGAAGAGGATCCCGCCCGTTCCCTCGTCAGATTTGAACCAGGAGCGAGTCCGACCGGCTCGGGTTCTTCCTGATGGTGTCCGCTGTAAAGTTGATGCAGAGACGGACGTCAGCACTGACGCGATGACCGAGACCAGAACAGCAAAGGTAGACTTACTTGACGATAGCCTTTTTAAGATCGACGTCGAACGTCAAGAACTCGTCTGGACTGGAACTCCTCTGAGAGGCTACGCTCGGCGAGTCAGGGTGTATGAAGGGCATCTTGAATCGAGATGGATGGGTTGTCCCTGCCCGGTTGTGAGCGATATAGAAAGCGAGGAGAGGTGTCGCAGGTTTGCAGACCCGGTGTTGAAAAGTGGAAGTAGTCGAGATCGAATCGTCGAAAAAGAGCTGTCGTTCAGATTGCAAGACACCCGGTCTAGATCGTCAGACCTTCGTGGTCCTTTGTTCGAGAAAGAGCTGATTGGGGTATCCAGGTATGGAGACTAAGCAAATTCGATCCCCCCCACACGAACCCGGAAGCAACACGAATAGATAAGACGGAGAGAGTGGTTGTCAGCTTTTAGTCCAGTTTGCACGACGACGTCGACGGCTACGATGATACAGGGCCGAGAAGGATGTGCGAGGAGGAAAGGGGATGGGACGACAAAGGATGCTTACGGAGCAGATGCAAAAAAGGAAAGAGGACCGAAAAAATCGAAGGATGTAGCCTGGATGTCGAAGCCGACTGAATGTCCGGGGATGATGCGAGGGGTCTGTTTTCCCAGCCCAACTATCGCTACAGCTAACGGCTCGACCAGAGTCCCAAGGCGAGCAACAAGCAAGAAGAGGTTGACGATGCCTCTCTGTCCAAACAACGTTCCAGTCGGTGGCCGCGTGTTTGGCTGATGCACTGTTGAGGTTGGGATGATCCACCTTTTGCTCGCTGCTCGGGTGATGAAGATCCAAACGAGAGACGCGCGCGCGTGTGTAAGCGAGTGTGTGAGGGGAGAAGGGGGAGGGGAACCAGAGAGACGAATAGAAGCTTCTGATCCACGCAGAGCGAATGACGTCGAGGGCGGGGAGCTCGGAAGAGGTTGATGATCTCTTTCTGACTTGAAACTTCCAAGCTTCCAACTTGCAACCTGCGCACAATCGCAACGACCGTACAGATAGATACATCTCGCACACTCGTCTCAACACGTAGCAGAAGGCTGGAAGATCGACCCGAAAAACCTCCCGGGCGAATGACAATACGATAGCTCCTGCCTACGATCAATTGGTCGAATTTTTACTCCCCTCTCGCGCCTCTCGTCGTCCCCCATAGCGAAGTATCTCGTGGGTGACAAGGCTCACACGATGTACTCGTACACTCACACACAACCAGGTCCCAGTTCACATGTCCACAGATTTCATCCCCACGGCTTCACAGCCCGCCCAATTGCGAGACAGATTACACCCCCACGGTCCACAGTCGCAACGTCTCGGACGGTCGAAACCACGATTGGGGGCAACAGGTACCGCAGTCGATCGTATCGCATGCCCGCGTCGCCCCCACGCTCATCGAAGGTTCCGTCTGCTCCGTCCGCGTCGGGGGTCACCCACGGTTCCCTCTCTGCCGCGGTTCTCCCCCTTCTCCCCCTTCACTCGAAAGTGGGCGCTAACGGAATGTCTCGCTCGCTTCGCTTATCGAGTTTCCATAGCCGCAGGTTCTCTCACATGTGCAGGTCGGTGGCAAAAAAAAAGTAATCGATTCATTTTGCCCGGGTTCTGGTTCACCATATCCAAGAAGAAGCTGTGAAGGACGACCTAATTCGCTACATCGTAGGTCGTTGATCCGTTTCGCGGACGGGATCAACGAGGTCGACCGAAGCTAGCGTCGATCCCCGGCTCCGGAGATGAATGTGTCCATGCGTGTCCATGTGATATACAACCCCAAATCGAGCAAGAGACCAAGAAAGCCTGCCAAACCGATGTGTTTACTCGCACTTGCCGCCGGCTCGGTTACAGAGCGTTGTGAAGGAGATGGCACGCCATTTGCGACACATCAAAGGCTGCACGAGACAAGTGCAAAACGATATCGATGGGTCAGCCTTCGGACCTCCACCGTGCGCTTTCGTTTGGGACTCGCCTCATGAGACTGATCAACCGGAACTCGGTCCCGCCATCCGGGTCGAGCGTCTCGGACGACAAGACGCATGTGACCGTATGCATTCCCGGTGCTAGACCGGTCGCGACCGTCGTGAACCTAGAGCCTACCCGTCAGCTAGCTATCGCCGTCGATATTCTTCTCGACGCTGTACGTACCTGCCAATGTTCAGATCTCCGTTATCCCACCACCCATCCGCTCTGACCTTGTCCTCCTCCCGGTCATCGACCCAACAGTCGATGCTGCCTAACCCAAACGTTTTGCTTCTCAGGCTGTACAACTTGATCGTCCCCAATCGAGTCTCGATATCGAACGTCAGCTTGGAACCCGGTTCGTCGGCCTTGAGGTAGACTTTTTGGGGCCGGTCGGGGTGTGACCAGGTTGACCTATGGGTAGGACCGGGGTAGGTCAGCTCGAAGCATCGATCGCTGGCACGACTGTCCTCACGTACCAGCCTGAATTCGTATTGGGTGTCAGGGGATACAGAGTGCTCCTCGTGCTGAAACACTGTGGTTCCAACGGCACATTCGTCGTCCCCTCGTCCCAGTGCTGCAAGAATCTTAGCTACAACGACGACAAGCGAGATGGGGTTAGCGACTCGATCATGGCCGGCCGACACACAGCCCAAACTGATACTCACCCTGGGTACCTCGCCGTGCTGCCAGTCTCCTGGCCATACGCCTTCCCACAACCGCCCTGATTCGCCCTCGGCATGTTTCGCCGGTTGGAAAGGACCCCAAGGTTTAACGTCCTTGGGCTGATCTTGCCAAAACTCGTCGTCCTCTGCGACGAGCTCGCGTTGTTCCTGAATGTCGAACGGTTTTCCATAAAACTCTGAGGCCGGGTATAGAGGTACGCTAGGTTGGGTCTTGAAATGCTCGGTCAGGATCCTGTCCATGATCATGCCCAACCGTTCTTGCTCGTCGTTATTGTCGTTATAGTGATCGTTGTCGTCGGTGTCATCGTCATCATCATCATCATCATCCTCTTCATCGTGGTTCCTATTGCGCCGATCCTGGTCCTCGGTGTCTTCCTCGATCTCGACTAGCTCGCACGCGGTGTCCTGCACAAGCGATGCTACGAGGTTGGCCAGATCTTGGTGACCTCTTGCATTGATGTGCCGCGTGTCAGGATCCTGCCACCAGTTGATGGTATAGTACGGATGCACGAGGTCAGGGTTCTTCATGAAATGTGCCGCCAAAGGGTTTCTCTGCCTGAGACACACAAAGTCAAGCCAGTCTGGTTCAGCCTCGACGAATGAACACGAGTCTGACAGCGGGAGAAAGACTCACGTAATTATAGGTACATCGTAGTACACCCCGACAGGCATGTGCACATCTCCGCCCCCTGCCATGCTCCTCCCAGACAATGCCATCGCCTGGACCAAGATGACGGCCGGTCGGTTGGGCGATTCCAGAATCCCCCTTAGGAGGTTTTCCATGTTCTCGGTATGTTCGGGTAAAAATTCGTCGTTGACGGATAGCTCGATTATGATCAGGTTGGATATTGACGTCGGAATGTGAAGGGCGTGACAAAAGGAGAAGTAGTCGGATCCGGTGGCTGTGAGAAAGTACTTTCCACATCAGCCAACTTGACTTGACAACCTCGCCCGGGTTCGACCGCCTGGAACTCACCCGGCACCGCCCCATTGATTCCCTTCCATCCATTCTCGCTGGCCTGAACCACCCTCCATCCTTCTTGCTCCTCTCCTGACTGCTTCTGCTTCTGCTTCGTAATCCGAGCCTTCTCCCTCGCTCTCATCTTCGTAAAATCCTTCGGGGGCGGCATGAACGTGTTGAACCAATCTGTAAGTTTGTTTAGCCACGTCTCGCTCGCGTCGACTTGATGGCCGTTCGTCACTGAACCTCCGATAGCGCTCACGATGAGCTCTTCGCCTAGGATGGTTCGTCGGACCATGTCCCTCAGCCGAGCCCTCGAGCCTTCGTGCGTCCTGGCCATGGCGAGATTCCGTTTCCCGTATTTCTGCGTCCACCTGGACTTGTCTCGTTTGCATTGTTCCTGCAACGCCCGCACCCTCGATTCCAACAATTCATGGCTCAGAGGTTTTAATTTCGACTCCGATTCCGTCCCTGAGCTAGATTCCCTCTTAACTAGGCTTGCGAGGGTCATTGTCCGGTTCCTCCTCTCGGCTATGGCCGCCAATCGGCCTGTACTCCATCTCGAGCTTGACCCCGTCCTTGAAGGGTTCGACTTTGACGTTATCCGATGTGAGATCCAAGACCCTGACGAGTGAGAGTGGACCCAGAGGAGCAGGACGACGCATGAGAGAGTGATGAGGACGAGTCCTTGTCGGAGATTGATATGGAACGGCTTATGCATGGTCGGCCGACGACTGTGGAGAGAGTGTGGAGGATTTGGCACCTATTATTTGTGTTTGCACTCGGCGACCGGTCCTGAAGACGTGTATGTCAGACCCGGAGATGAACGAGGTCAAAAAGTGGGATTATAATCTCGATCCAGCGATGGGACTAGGCCTAACACATCGCATCATGATCGGCTTTGGTCTTGCCAAGTTGTATGGACGTCGAAAGTTAGGAGTATGAATTTCCGCAAGGCAGGCAGGGGCCAAGAATATAGAATGCGGAACAAGTTCATGTCTCGCTCTCGGGATCAGATACACGCAGATTCTCAACGGTATCAGATATACAGATAGGAGCTGGGACACAGACGGACTTACGCACACTAGTAGCTAGTACTATTATAGTTACAACGATCATCACCCTCCATCGACCTCGCCTCAACCCTGCTGCCACAACGACGTCTTGCCCTCCAACGCGTTCTCGTCCAGCTCGGCAATCTCTTCAGAGGTCATCTCCAATGTCAACGCTTTCGCATTCTACGCACGGCGTGAAAGCAAGAACCCGGTCAGGAATCCAACGCTGTCCGACCGTCTCGAGCCTGTAACCCACTCACCTGCTCGGCCTGTGACTTGTTCCTCGCCCCCCCTAGCGGGATGGCGCCTTTGGCCATGACCCACCCGAGGGCGACGGCACTGACGGGAACATCGTGAGCCTTGGCGATCCGTCGCATGACCTCCAAGAGCGGTTCGAGCGTGTCCATCGGAATATTGGAGAACCTCCTTCCCGACGGTGGGGGGTTCGCCGCAGAGTATTTCCCGGTGAGTCGGCCCATCGCCAAGGGCGAGTCTACAGAGTAGAGTATCGGTCCCGTTAGTCTGAATTCGAGTGCAGACGTCGAGTCCAAACCATGCGCTCACAGGCGAGACATGTGATTTCCTTTTCCTTCATATACTGCAGCAAGCCGTTTTTAAGGGGCAGCGTTCGGGCGAGGTTGAACTCGATCTGATTGCTAGCGAGCTTGATCCCGTGGGCGTCGCAGGCGGCCGTCATCTTGATCCTACGGTTCGAACGGTTCAGTGCGAGCCTGTCAAGCTGGAACAGGACGGCGACTCACAGTTGATCCTGGCTAAAGTTGCTGTTTCATTCAGATCCCGTCATAATTTCCTACCTGTCAGCTCCCAGTCCTTCATCTTCAAGGCACTGTTCTCATTACGGCCTCTCACCTGACTCCGACCTGCTTGGCCAAGCCTTGTTTCACGACCTCGGCCAACTGCTTAGCTTGCGCATCGTACGAAAAATAGGACGTGTTACTGTGAATCTGTATTACGCCATTCAGAACCTCATTAGACCTGGTTGACCTTTCCCGTGCGAGGCCTGAAGTCAGTGACTCGCCTGATATAGCTCGATGCTGTCCACTCCCATCCGTTCGAGTGACGCTCTAAGCGAGGTGACGATCCCGGGAGTGAAGAAGGACCAGTTCATCGGGTTCGGCATGGGCAGCCCTGTGACGAACAACGGATCATATAACCGTCAGCGGAACGTCCGGTCGTTGGTACTGTTGAGATTGAAGAAGCCGAAAGAGGCTCGACACTGACACTTGGTAGCGAGGACGACCTTTTTGCGTTCCTCCTCTGGGGTCTCTTTGAGTAGCATGCCGATGATCTCTTCGCTCTTTCCCATTCCTGGCAAAGCGAGAAGAACAAGAGGGAGCGGAAGACGAGTTTTAGCAAGCAATCATGAAATGAACTTTGGCCTTGAAGCGAGCCTACCGTAGACCTAAAAAGTGCGGTTGAGAGGCCCGGCCATAACTCGACCTTGTCAGTTACACCACTCGATAATATATGGTCGTACAAGCCGCTCACTTCGGCCGTGTCAAAAAACGGATACCCAGCCTCTAGACATGCGAACCAGGCCTCCCTGATTTGAGGCAAATCCTCCGGTTTGTAGCCCCAGGTCTTGTCGCCCCATGACCAGGTTCCCAGTGAGATCGCGGGTACTCGGATAGGTCCGATGAGGGCGGTCTTGATCGACATTGCGAGCAGTTGTGTCGGGGTGCGTTCGTGGCTCTGACAAGATGTTTATGGCCCGTTAGACTCTAGTTCTCGTGGCGCTGAAGCTTGGAAGTTGTTGCCAGCTATATATATATACACACGATGTAGACGGGATGATCCTCGTAACACGGCAACGGCGACGGCCATATCACAGAATGACGATGCCCGATGGGACCAGAGGGCTGTTATCAAAGAAATCAAAGATAGCATTGCAACAACGATTATCGATTGAATTGACGTGTCAATGACTAACTAACGGCACAAACCAACGCCGAGGCGCTCGGGGCGCGGGATGATCGGACCGATCGGACCCGACGAGGCGTCTCGGTCAACGTTGACCCGAGAGTGAGACTGACCATTTGAATCGCTCGCTCAACCACGTACCACCAAGATAATTACAATAGCAGTTCGACTTTCCTGTACACGAAACCCCGCTCACATCAACCCTCAGCACAAACCTGCAGTCGACATCCGAGCAACTAACTAACTATGAGCGAGATCACCTCGAACGAACTCGTCATCGAGCGCAACCCAGCATCGCTGCCCAGCTGCTCGGACGACCTGATCAAGAAGATTGAATACTTTACCGTCGAACCGCGATGGGTGTTTGTCAGGGTGGAGAGTACGGGAGGACATATTGGGTGGGGTGAGGGTACTCTGGAAGGGTAAGTGAGAGTTCTACCTGAATGTATCTGGATGCGGAGCTGAGCCGAGCTTCTTCCGGCGTCGTGTTGTAGGCACTCTGAGCCCGTAGAAGGCGCTCTAGCCTCGCTCGCACGGCTGTTCATCGGCTGGCCTACCGACAACATCGCCGACATCTGGGAACACGCCTACCGAAGTAGGTTCTACCGAGGAGGAGAGGTCGTCATGAGCGCCATCTCTGGATTAGATATCGCCCTGTGGGATCTCAAGGTAGGTCAACGATAAGATAGGGGCTCGGTTTTGCTTAGAGGTCGGCGCATTCAATGGCGGAGGCGATTTGTTCTCTCGATAGGGCAAACGACTGGGCGTACCGGTCTGGTCGCTCCTCGGTGGCCTCGTCAGGGAAAAGGTCAAAGTCTACGTGAGTCTGTTCACATTTACGGACTGGTGCTCAAGACCTCGTGACTTACAACGCCCGTAATGCACAGTGCTGGATCGGTGGAGAACGTCCGGGGGATATCCTCGCCGAAGCTCAACATCGCAAAGACAACGGTTTCCGAGCCGTCAAAGTCAGTCCCTCTGCTCCCGTCTCAATGCTATGCTTTAAACGTTTCCCAGCTGATGTTCGACGACGAGCAGATGAACGCCACGGAAGACATGCACTGGTTGGACAGCCCGCTCGCGCTAGACGGTGCTGTCGAGAGGTTGAAGACGGCTCAGAGCGTAGGGCTCGATGTGGGAATGGATTTCCATGGACGAGGTCAGTGCCAACCGTGAAGTACCCGACAGTACGCCAATGATAGTTCTCATTTCAACAGTCCATCGACCCATGGCCAAACAACTCGTGGCCCTCTTGGCGCCCCTCCGCCCCCTCTTCCTGGAAGAACCCCTCCTCGCGTCCCATGTATCGGAACTCGCCTCCCTGGCCAAGATGTCTTCCGCACCCATCGCCCTCGGAGAACGCTTGTACACGAGGAACGACTTCCGGCCGTATTTCGAGCAGGGTGCTGTGGATGTGATCCAGCCTGATGTGGCCCATGCTGGTGGGATCAGTGAGACGATGAGGATCGCTCGGATGGGGGAGACATATGATGTGGCGTTTTGCCCGCATTGTCCCAATGGGTGAGGGTCGGCTCGGCGTTGCCGGTTGTTGCTTTCGTACTAAAGGTGCCTCCTCTCTCGTCTGTCTCTTTGCAGACCGATCTCCCTCTTCGCTAGTATCGCCATGGACGCCGCGCTCCCCAACTTCGGGATCCAAGAAATGTCCTGGGCCATCCATTACAACAAGGGCGCCGACTTGGGGACGTACCTCAAGAACCCCGAAGTCCTGGAAGTCAAGGACGGGTTCATCAAGGTGCCCATGAGCCCCGGACTCGGAATCGAAATCAACGAGGAGATGGTCAGGGCGAACGCAAAGGACGCTAAGCATTGGTCAAACTTGGTCTGGCGGGGAGAGGACGGAGGGCTGCGGGAGGTAAGCGCTCTTGTGCCTCGCTATGCATGCTCGCAACGGCTGATTGATCCTCTGTTTTGACTGGGCGGTTTAAGTGGTGAACGTGTCGTGCGAACTATAAGCATCTCCCGATAAATTCGCACACTTGTAGCGCCTGAAAACCAGCTCTTTATCAATTGGTTTGGACATCACTCGCCGCGGCCTTGTCCAAAGAACATTTGTAAAACAGTCACATCTCGCGTTCTCGTTTAATAGGGAGAAACATAAGGGATACAGGATTCGGGTTATAGAAACAAAGGTATTTTTCGGGGTGGGGGGTCTTTACTGGGTCGTGGCGGAGTCATCTATCAGGTTCCGCAGAGGTGGTGGTCGTTCAGGTCGTATGCGATTCAAATCGCAGATTAGGAAAGGGATGAAGAAAGGTTGTCTAGTGCGAGATGTACCTGCACAACGGGGAAAATTGTCAGTAAAAACGTTTTGGTTCCATGCAGAGCAGCTTGATGGACGTACTGGAAGACGAATGACACGTCGCCCTGTCCGAGCTCGGCGCGCAACACATCATCGTGCAACTTGCCGAGTTCCGCATTCGGGTAGTGGTTCCAACTGAGCACAACGGAGACGTCAGCAGGAGAATCGCAACGAATTCGCTAACAGATCGTGACTGACCTGCTAGTATCACCATACAGCAAAGCCGGCGCCTTGACTAGCTGCTTCCCGTCTCGGCACCTCTTGCATTTGAACGTATCATGGGTATCGCAGACCGTAGTCTCGTTGAACTTGAACAGTTGCCTGAGGTTGTCCACCGAGAAATGACGTTCGGTGTCCTCGGCTGCATCCACCACACAAGCGGACAAGTCTTGCTTCGAACATCTGTAAGGATAGCGTTTCCCGTCAGCGTGAGTCGCAATCCGCCGAAAAGAGGTTTATTCAACTTACTGCCTCTGGAAAATCTTCTCTTCGATTGTTCCGGTAGCCTGGAATCGGTATACGAAACACTCCTTCTTCTGGCCGTCACGCCATACACGAGCCAAAGCTTGCTGGTCGCTCGCACTGCGGTCGACACCGACAGATCAGTCTGAGACCTTGCGTAAATTGAAGATGACCGGACTCACGGATTCCAAGCAGGATCGAACAAGATCAGACGGTTCGCGCCGATCAAGTTGATACCACAGCCTCCAGCTTTACTACTAAGCAGGAAGACAAACTCCTTGCCTTCAGGGTCATTGAACCGGTCGACCAGTTTTTGACGCTTGTTGACGTTCATTGTTCCGTCGAGACGCAAGCAGCCGTATCTATGCAGTAAGGGTCGAATTCGTTAGCCGGATCATCGCTAAAGTGACAGATCTGAGCGAGGCTCACTTTTTGTTTCGACATAACCTTTCCATCAAGTCTAGAGTTTGGGTGTAATTGCTAATAAGCACGATCTTGTCATTCGTTCGCTTGTTGATGTGATCCAAGAACCTGATCACCAGAATCAAATCAGCTCAGGAGTCAATAATAAGCTATCGTATGATGGCTCACCTCTCCAACACCATAAACTTTCCGGAATACGAGCAGTCGACGTATCGAGCCGATCCTCCTGCACCCTTCATTTGGTAATCGTCAGGCAAAACCTTTTCGCATCCAGGCAAATCTTCGGGCAGGTTGAGCAAATCCGGATGGTTACATAGCTTTTGCAAGATATTGATGGCCTTGAGCGGTTGCGAACCGGTTCCACGCAGTAGCTTTTGGATCTCGGGCGAGGTGATGAACAGACGGTATAGGGCCAATTGCACCGGGCTGAGACCACAAAAGACTACGTGTTCGTACTTGATCGGCACTGTGACGGCATGAATGCCAGGTCAGTCATGCACATGATTAGGTCACGACCGTCTCGACTCACAGTACTTGGACAACAGATCGTTGGTACGTCTGATGATGAACTTGCTGACTAGATTTCCCAGCTCCTTTAACTTGGCATCGCTCTCCACCCTCTCCTTTTCGCTCGCATCGGCATCTCGCCCCCTCAGAATTTTGAGCTCGAAATTCTTCCTGAAATCCAGCCTTGTACCCAGGTATTCGGGGTTGGCAAAGTTGAGCAGGGCAAAGTATTCCGAAAGATCGTTCTGGATAGGAGTACCGGAGAGGATAACGCGTCGTTTGCAGTTGAGGGTCGTAAGGGCCTGGAAAGTCTGCGAGTCGGCGTTCTTGAGACGATGTCCTTCGTCACAGAGAAGCAAGCCGACAGGACAGTTGGCGAGCTCATCCTGCAAGGATCGAAGCGTTTCATACGAGACCACCATGACTGATGCAGCAGATTGGAATCATCAGGGACAACTCGCATAGAATCGGAAATCCTTTCCGCGACTCACCTGGTAATGTCACCCCTCGTCCCTTGGCAGCAACCCATCGCCTGACAGCGGGAATTAATTCGGCCTTGCCACCCTTTCCGTCGACCAGCAACGGGTTCACTGCTCCCGGTCCCAACCATTTGACTATGATGATCAGAACCGCTTCGTCAGTTTGAGAAACGCCATCGACCGGTGTATCGCTTGTGTGACTAACCCAGCTCGTTTCCCCAGTTTCGTACAAGACTGCTAGGGCATACGACGATGGCCTTGTCAATCGTACCCTTTCCAGAGACGGGCGACTGTTTCAGCAGAGTCCACATCAGGGCAATGCACTGAAGCGTTTTTCCTGCGTGGAAGGGATGTGACAAAGACACCGAATCAGTTTGTGTACAGATTCGATTGCCTTGCTATACGTTACTCACCTAAACCCATTTCGTCTGCCATGATACATCCAAACGCGTCCTTGGCCATTAATCCGGTCGTGCACCTGTACAAGAACTGTACGAGTCGAATTGACCATCAGGATCCAGCCGAGCGAAAACAAATTCTCTGGAGTCACTCACCTTGACACCCTCGACCTGATGTGGCCTCAACTTTGCCGTCAACCTCGGATCGATGACCACAGGAACTTTAACGTCTTCCTTCTTGACCACCTTGTCCAGTCCTAGGATCACCTTCAGGCTCTTGTGCGGTCCATTCTTCTCTCGATCTTCCTTTTGTCGCCTGATCTTTTCCTCTTCTTCCCGCTTGACAAGTTCCTCCGGGCTCAAATTGGCTTCGATCGAGGTTGGGTCGGGTTCAGGCTTGTCGTCAATGGTAGGGTCGTATAGCACGATAGCGTGGTCGGCCATAGGGTCGAATAGGGGTCGGGGCAGGAGGATGGGCTGTATACGACATCCGAGGGCGGCATGAGAGAGGGTATGTCGGACCGGAGATTCGGCGTTCTTGGCCGTGATTGAGGGAATAGAGAAGCTGATATAGGCAGTGGTCAGTATACCTGCCGCGATGCATCGAATCATTGCCTCTGACGCTGCTCACCCTTTGCTAAAGACGAGCTCCTTTGCCTTCACCGCGAACACCGGAAACTCTCGATTGCACAGCCTGCCCATATCCCCTAACACTCCATCCGGACCATACTCCTTGTTTCCCATCGAGTAACTGCTGTTGACCTTTTTCTTCTTCCTCGGATCGCCATCAGAATCGCTCCCACCGGCGTCCTTGTCGTTCTCCTTGTCATCCGCCTGACCGTCCTCCTTGTACGAGATTCGTTTGCGTTTCCTCTGACCTACCGTACTTCTCGTCGGGGTCGGGCTGCTGAAAGAAGGTGTGCGGAAGGGTTTGAAAGTCGGGGTACCGAAGCCAGCTCCACTTGCGGTCAGGGGTGAGGGTTCCCCCTTCTTTCCGCTGTTCGAGGGGAGACGCCTAAGCATGACGAGACGTGGAGAGCTAGTGGTAATAAGGAGGGGTCGCTATAAGCAAGATGTGGAAGCGTTGTCGGCGGACGTCGGCGGACAATCGTCGAGCTAATAGGTAGGATAACAGGTCGAGGCAATATGATGTTGAAGTCGACCTCGGGGAGAGAGAGAGGCGAGGATTGAGCGAACTTGATCGCCATCGCGTCGATCGAAATTAAACCGAGAGATCAAGAGGCGATGTGACATAGACCCATCCCATAGGTCACTTACGTCACTATTTACATCCGCTCTCTCTTCGCTGCCACACCCCTTGCTGTTTACTTTTCGGAAGTAAATTGAAGCATCATTCCATCATCAGGTGTCCTAATCAGCTTCTTCGGGGCACAGGGTTTGGGCCGAGCATACCGCCCACTTTCGCTATAAAGGTGGTTTTTATCGCCAAGTAACCATCAACCTTCTCCCGAATCATACCGTTCGGATATGGTCAGACCTGGTACCATCTACCATCACTGCTCATCGCAGTCTGTATCAGGAAGTCTCGTCAGCTAGGTAGCTAGGTAGCTAGGTACGGAGGTGAGTGTGCCATTCCGAACGGCATCTCGCACCTTGCTTCTTTTATAGTAGCCCTTGCCAACATCCACTGTATTGATCTATTCCTTCTTAGGATTAGGCTTCTCGATCGTCTCTTCGATCGGAATCTCTGGTTCGATCAAGGCTCGTTCTCCGCTCAAACGACAGTCGACAGCCAGAGTGAGTAATCGAGTGAGATTGCTCCAATTGGTCTACCGGCACGACTGATCGCAGGGGTTCGTTCATAGATTCAGCTTCTCATCCTTTATATAAGGTGACTTCCATCGTGTTGCGAGCCGCACATAACGACTCCGTCTAACGATCTTCAGTGGCGATGTAAGCAGTTGCTCAAGACGTCATAACCTCGACTCCTCAGCTGACCTTCTTCGATTCACTGTGTCTCTGCAGAGTATCACTCGCGTCACATACAACACATCACGGCGATCATCTCTAGCACCTCTTACACGGCTCCATCCACCCAGCTTTCGTCATCATGCCTCGTCTCGGTACCGTCAAGAAGCGTGGTACCGCCAAAAAGGCCAAGAAGGTCACCATTTCTGCCAAATCTACCAAATCTGCCAAATCGACTTCTACCCAATCTCCGACTGATGATCCCGCCGTCGATCCCGACACTGCAGTCAAAGCTGAACCTGAACCCGAGCCCGAACCGGAGAATCCGATTCAGGTCGACCTGCATGACAAGCTCGTCGTCCTCGACTTGGTTCGTGGGTGGGAGATCGGACAGGCCCTCCGAAGCAAGACAAAAGAAACTCCCTACAGGACCCGATACAATTACTATGGCGAGGCATACTCATTCAAGAATGCTCAGGAGATGCTGGACGATGCCAAGCCGATGGATCTGAAGGACGCCACCATGCTGTGGACCTCTCTCTTACACAACTCGAGCTTGAATTGGAATGGACGTAGGGGAGTGAAGAAGGATTACAAGCGATGGACTTTCAAGCATTGGGCGGGTAGAAACAGAGGTCCCACGTCATTGACGGTGGATGCGAGAGGGAGCGAGCACAAGCAGAGGATCGTCTCGGTAGGTTCTTTGACAGTTGAAAAATAAACGCCCTGCGACAAGCTCGCTAATCACCTCTTATTGCCACTGACTAGGTCCAGAGAAGATTGCAAACCCTCGAGGTATCGGCGGCCAACCAATGGTACATCCGATCCTACGGTCGTATCGCCGAATGCTACTTCATCCACAATCCTGAACCAAACAACGTCGAACTGTCCAACGAATGGTACACCTACAACAACGATTTTACCGACGAAAAGCGACGTCTCCGACAAGTATACGGTCCCAGGGTCATCGACATGTCCAACGAGAACGGCAAGGCCTTGCTCGACTTCGTCTTCGGTGATGTCGCTGTGAGCCGATACGTACCCAGCGAGATCGGACTGCCCAGGCATTGGTCGATCTACTGCTCCTCTCTCGTCGAGCAACCCGCTTTCGAAGTGGTCTTGCAGGAAAAGAAGATTTCCAAGGTGAGACCTTGGAATGCGCTGTGCCTTGCTCATAGTGATAGATCGCATTCACTGATCACGATAACTCTTCCCGTATTCTGACCGGCCATGCAGTACACCTTGGAGAAACAGGCTCGAGACAAGGCATACAAGGAAGAGCTTGAAGTGTACTATGCAAAGTGCCGCGAGGAAGCGGCGGCCAGGCTTGCGGCGACGAACGGACAAACCGGGACCAACCCAGGTATTGTCGGCTCTGAGGAGAACGAAGCCGGACCATCCGCCGATCAGACCGAAACCAACCCTGTCGTTGACAGTGAGGCGAACAAATCAGCCTTGCCCTCTGCGCACGCTCAGGACGGTGACGAGACCAGCGATGCTTACTTTACGCCTGACGAAGATGAAGACGATGATGATGACGAAAAGAAGGACATCGGCAAGAAACGCAAAAGAGGTCGACCCACTCCAGACGATTCCGAACTCACTGGCGAAGACGATGCCTAGAGTTAAGCCGATCACCTGAGACGTGGCGCGAGAGGACAAGAAGGAAGGATTGAAGGATCGAGGAAGATCTAGCTCGTTGCAGCTTGCAGAGCGTCCATACGACCCGTACGAATTCGAAAGATACGATATGTGCGAGCGACAATATGTGTGTATCAGTAGTCTACCTAGAGCTCGCAGAGAGCCGTTGTGACAGTGTATACTTGTGGCGAAGAGACGCCCTCCCGGCTGTTACAGCTGAATCATGTTATCTATGCCTCCGTTGTCGGAGACCCCAGAGTAAATGACGAGGACGCGTGAGAAAGGCTTGATCCCTCACGCGTCCCCCCCTTCGGTAGCAGCCCCGTGCTACCTTCGGTGAGATCAAGCTGCGCACCGCTTTGACCCATGATGTCCACATCCTCACTCCTTTCGACTCCTAGTTTGTTCACAGTCGTCGTATCGTCTGCCACTCTCCATCTAGAAGGAGCTTCGTGCAAAGCAATCGCTCTCTCTCCGCCCCCGTCGGATTCGTCTGGCTCGTATCGACACACATCGGCGATCAAACGATAACAAAGTACAAAGGTGAGCTTCTCGCTTTTCGTATCAACAGACTCGGGATCACGCCGGGCGATCTGGTCCAGCTTCCATCCTTCGAATTCGCCCACTATCACTGGACTACAAGAATGTCGTAATGGATGAGTCGAAGGAGATTACAGCTCGGTTGGGACAAGTGGGATCAAGTGGGAATGAGCGGGACGTTGATGAGGCGCTGCGAGTTGATCAGACGACAATACAAGTGGGAGGCGACGATAGTTCGAGAACGGCTCTTCACACGGCCGAAAGTGCAGGTGGATACAAGGAAGCCTATACACTGGAGGCCTGCTGTCAGATCCAACATGACGATATCGGGGTAGACTGCCAATTGTCAACGAAAGAAGAAGACTGGATCAAGGGGAACGCGTTTCACGTTTCAGCAGCAGATAGCTGATTGTGTTCTCTTGTCGCTACATCTTCATCTCGAACGGCTTGTTCCTGCTTGCTGCCAACCCATCCTATTCTCGTCTCCTCCACATCTTCAAACGGAACGCTGGCTCGACTGGTCGCCAACTTCAGACACGCCACGGTATCCCACTTATTCAGGTCCTTTCGCTTACAAGATGCAGACTATCAAATGTGTAGTGGTCGGTGATGGAGCTGTCGGAAAGTGAGCTTTCATTCAGCCGCCCATCGAGGTCGACACAGTTTGCCTGATACTGACTGGTTGGCTCCTGGTTCGCCTTCGTGCAGGACATGTCTGCTGATATCGTACACGACCAACAAATTCCCTTCGGAATACGTTCCTACCGTCTTTGACAACTGTCAGTCTATATAATTTCGTGATTTCAGAATCCGGCTGATCCGTATCGCCTACCACAGATGCTGTGACTGTCATGATTGGCGATGACCCATACACATTGGGTCTGTTCGATACCGCCGGTATGTTGCCTCGATCCTTTTGACAAACGGGTTAAAAGCTAACATTCTCGTCATTTACGCTTATAGGTCAGGAGGATTACGATCGACTGCGACCGCTCTCGTACCCCCAGACCGACGTCTTCCTCGTCTGTTTCTCGGTGACCTCGCCCGCCTCGTTCGAGAACGTAAAGGAGAAGTGGTTCCCGGAAGTCCACCACCACTGCCCCGGTGTTCCTTGCCTGATTGTTGGAACCCAGGTCGATCTGAGAGACGACCAGGCCGTCATCGAGAAGCTCTCGAGACAGAAGCAGAGGCCGATCACAACAGAGCAGGGAGAGCGATTGGCAAAGGAGCTGGGTGCCGTCAAGTTTGTTGAGTGTTCGGCATTGACACAGAGGGGACTGAAGAACGTCTTTGACGAGGTCAGTCGGGACCTTCTGGCTGAATGAAAAAGAGGTTGTCTGACCGGATACTCTTCTCATCAGGCTATCGTCGCCGCGCTTGAGCCGCCCGTTGTCAAGAAGAAGAACAAGTGTGTCATATTATAGGCATCGTCATCTGTAGGATCAACCAGGAACGGCACATCCTGCGACTTTGCGCCCACTCGCTTTTACTCCGCTACCCTACAACGTTCCTCCCAACCTAGGTCATCTTCTTCACATCGCCACAATAACCCTTGACCCGTCTCGCTTTCTCATCTACTTCCCCTGCCTTTCGGGCGGCTTCTCACACGATCTATATGTCTCTGACTTTTAACCAGTGTCCTGGTGTGTTCAACTATATATACTCTGCCGGTGTACATTATTATGGAGCGGTTCTTTATGCAGCTGTGATTTTCGATGAGATGTGATAGAGACCTCGCCGGACTCTACGCGTATTACCTCCGGGTAATGCGGGATGGTGGCATGTGGTCGGGCACGCATGCAGTCATGTTGATGCTCATCGACCGTCATGTGTGGCATCGACCAATCCAAAGACACCCCGACCTTCTAGAGTTTGCTTGTTTCTGTGCATAGCAGTTGTCACCAAGATAGTTGTCACGGATAGCTTACTAGGTGCTGTCAGCAGCGGGCGGTCTGCAAGCCCGGCACTGCCTCGATCACGGCCTGATAAAGCACGATGTCGTTCAGTCGTCTGCAGCTTGCAGCGGCTTTGATAGGTGAGACAAAGGTCATGCCAACGATCACGAAATCCCCGCTGACCTCCCACCCATGGTATCGTTCGACAGAATACGATAATGACGACAAGACCCCTTACGAACGCAAGGATGCAAAGCAATCGGCCATCTTCAATACCAAACGACAGACACGACCCACAAATGCGTATGCCACATCTAGCAATGCCTATGGGCTGGAAGCCGCAGATAATCGACGTCTATTTTACGGTGGTAACCAGCAGAGCTTTGGTCGGCAGAGCATGATGAGCATGGAATCCAACTACGACCGTATGCAAACGGGAGACGGGCGGAGAGATACCAGGATGACGGTCGGGTCGAACTTCGGCAATGACGAGGACATGGTCGAGGACCTTGAACAAGAGGAACCTCACGGAGAAGTAGACCTAGCTTCTTGGGGTATACCCGAAGCGTTCTTGGACAAACGGCCTCTGGACAAGAGGGACTCGCGATCGTTGGGGAGGCTCGCCAGTCCTCGATCCCCACCCTATCGCACCCAGTCTGTCCGAGCCATGTCGATGGTTGGAACAGAGCCTCTCAAGTACGAAGCGGAAGACCTACGACCTCTTTCGCCATCGGTGACGAATGCCATCTCGTCGATGCCGACTGTGCCGCCGCACGTCGATTATTCTGATCGTGCTGTCGTGCCTCGTGCACCTGCTCTCAAGGGCGACAAATCGAAACGGAACCGGACAGTTTCATTTCACGAATTCTCTGCATCCCAAGAAGATGAGCATGGCGCCGACCCGGAACCGATGGAGAT
Source organism: Filobasidium floriforme (assembly GCF_021052385.1). Lineage (NCBI taxonomy): Eukaryota > Fungi > Basidiomycota > Tremellomycetes > Filobasidiales > Filobasidiaceae > Filobasidium > Filobasidium floriforme. The sequence continues at coordinate 557,444 of NW_025763622.1, read as the reverse complement.
CATCCGTCCTGGGTCTAGCATGAGTGTGCTTTCTCGAGGCAGATATGAGCATCCGGCGTTCCCGCCAGCGAGTCCCATCGGGGCATCAGGGCGGATGTCAAGCGCTTCCTCCAGTTATCCCACCAACGTTCCACTACCTGCTTCTCCAGCATCTGCCCTGGGGGTACCAGAGTCAATCCACCTGAACACCCCTGGCGAAGAAATCGCAAATCCATTCTCCCTGCCCGCACCAGCAGGCAGTCGAGTCTCCAGATTCGATCCCAAAGTAGCTGCGCATCAGCGTACTTCCAGCCGAGGCTCAGTAATGCTAGACAGGCCGGATAGCCGTGCGACGGGTTATTTCGGGGCGGATCCAGGTGTATCTGACAGCCAGTCCCGTTATGATCAGCCTGGCAGTCCTGCATCACCTCGAGGCTCGCAGATGCAATCCCGGATGCGGTTGCTGCGACCCAAGACCCTTCTCATGCCGACTCCTCTACAGGGACAGTTGGATCCGAGCGACTCTACTCCTCAGGATGGTCTCGACAAACGTGGGTTCATGGTGGGGCGCAGGCCCCTTCCTCCAGGATCTGTCCGCCCCAATTCATTGCTGGGATCGCTGCCTTCATCGAAGAGCGGCAACGTTAGGTTGGCTACGCAACGGATGTTTGCCGACTCGCTAGCCGTTGGCGGTAGCCGAGGAGAATACTTTGTCGGAGGAGCCGAGGCGGACGGAGAGGTCGCTTTCCATCAGCTTGGGGGACAAGCTCCTGAAGAGGATGAGGAGCATACTGCCCAGGTAGCCGCTCAGCCTGGCACTGAAGACTGGCGACCGGTCCGTCCTGTCACCGGATTAAGCCTAATGGACAAGTTGGAGGAGAAGAAGGCAGCACAGATGGCCAAGCGCAGGTTCGTGGCGAAACATCTTATTCGAGCGAGCTGCACTTGATCTGATCTTATACCGTCCCGATGATCAAATACAGGGTTTTCACAGGGGACTCGAGACCCACGATGATGTCACGGGATGATGGAAGCCATCGTACGCTGGTGGATCTAGCCGATCCAGACACGCCACCGAGCGCGAGCAAACGCAAGACACTACTTGGGGGCGGTGGTGATCGCATGGCGATCGGGTCATCTACCCGGCCGGGTAATGACCGCCACCGATCCGTCTTTGGAGTGGATCAGGTCTGGCAGCGAGAAATGGCCAAGATGCGCAGGGAGGAAGAAGCCGAACGAGCCGCCGATGAGCAGGTCAATGGTAAACGCCCGCCGGCGTTGCCTACAGCTGAGGACTTTGAACTCGATGGAGCGCCTTCCCACTCCTATGGCGATGGGCAAGATGAGGATTTGCATAACATGCCTCTATTGGACGAATCCCCGAGAGCATCAACCCCCTTGCCCGTCCTGCCACCCATATCCGGTGCCAATGACACATCTGCCCGGCGCGTTCAACCTGTCGACATCGACGACTGGGGTGCGTCCGATGACGAGAACCCGAAGCCAACTCGCAGAAACAAGAAGAGACGTATATCACAACGCATGCCAGTTCAGGCACAAATGGATGACGCTGAATCGAGCGACGAGGATGTTCCCCTTACGAAAGCTTTCAACATTACGAAACGACCTATAGCTCGCGATGACGACCAATCCTCCTCTGAGGACGAGCCTTTAGCGAAACTAGTGGTACGTGATTTCGCTTCGCAGTCTCGCTGTTGTCGTTCTCAAGATCAAATATTTACACAGGCAAAGAGCAAGCCACCTATGCTCCCTACCATACAAGCAGTATCTGCTCCCGCAGATGACGAGGACGAAGAAGACGACGACGTGCCTTTGGCGGTCCGTCGCATGACCATGATGAACCTGCAGTCGGGGTCCGGCAGCAAGCTAGACGAAGACGATGACGATATCCCTCTGGCTCAGAAACACCTCTCTGCAGCTCAGGCACAACAACAACAACAAAGTGCGATGTTCCCCAATCAACAGCAACAACAACAGCAACATCAGCAGATGATCTACCAGCAAGCCATGTTCGCAAACCCGATGGCGGGAGGATTCGGTATGCCGCAAATGGGAATGCCTATGATGGGCATGCCAATGATGAGCCCGTACATGGGCATCAACCCTTCGATGATGTCGATCCCTCAACTTCAACCACCACCAGATCCCGCTATTGATCGATGGCGACGGGAGGTGGAGGGCAAAGAAGGCAGCGTGATCGGCAGCGTTCGAAGCGGGAGGACGTAGGGGAGCGGAGGAGGTCTTTGGCCGTTGAAGTAAAAGCTTGCAAGGGCGACCATCTCTTTCGGAATTTTCTCATTCGTTGCTCTTTGAAGCTTGAGTAGACCTTGTACTCGTATCTATTACCTAAATTGCTGTAGCTCATATACCTCGTCGACGATGAAACGGCTAAATGAAAGGATCGATCGATCCTTCGCGGTTTGCGCGCAAGGTGGAGGTCGTGGAGGTGACCGAACGAGTCAAAAGTTGAAGCGTCGAGCATCAAATCACATCGGATCAGCCTTTACAGATCGATGTGGTCGCACTTGCCTACAGCTATATGATTATACACTTGCACAGTGGACACATAGACACTATCGAGCCTATATATACCGCTTGGAACTCTCGCTTCAAAATCTTCAAACAATAGCCAGCATCGAGTCATTTTCAGCAGTCATGGTTCAGGTAAGCGTGAACGTTCGCCTGGCCTTGGAATGCTGAGCTAAATCTGTCAATCTTTGCACATAGACGTCACCTTCTCTAGAAGAGGTGAAACAGTTGATCTCGAAGAACAATGTCAACTGCATTCCAATCTGTGCGCAGATCCCTGCGGACCTACTGACTCCGGTGATGGCGTTCCTCAAGATCACGGAGAAGTCAGAGTACAGCTTCCTTTTGGAGAGTATTATGGATGGGGAGCATGTAGCTCGGTATAGCTTCATCGGATCAGGTCAGCTGGCTCGGATGACTTGTGTCGCCGCCGATTTACCGACTGGACATTCGACTTTTCAGATCCTTTCAAGGTGATCAAGACCGGCGAAGGATACGAAATCCGCGGAGATCCCATGAAGCCGCTAGAGGCTGAGCTCGCACAATACCGGTATCAGTCTATCCCGGAAGTACCGACGTTCACTGGCAAGTCGAACTGGAACACCTTCTCATGCGTACTCGACTGATCTTCATTCCTGGCAACAGGTGGAGCTATCGGATTCGTGACCTACGACTGCATCCAGCATTTCGAACCCAAAACCAAGCGAGAGCTACGGACTCCCTTTGAAATTCCTGAGGCGGTCTTCATGTTCTGTGACTCCATCCTCGTGTTCGACCACATCTACCAGACCGTCAAGATTGTCTCTCACGTCTACCTCCCTGACGGCTCGGATCCTTCCTCCCTCTCGACGATTTACGATCAGGCCGTCGCAAAGGTTCAGAAGCTGTCTCAACAGCTGGCAAGACCGGACACTCCCTTGCCGCATCAGCCTCCTATCAAGCGGGGAAACGAATCAGTCTCAAATGTTGGCAAGGCGGGCTATGAGGGTTTCGTAACAAAGCTCAAGGAGCACATTGTCAAGGGAGACATCATTCAAGCCGTACCATCGCAACGCCTCAGTCGGCCCACCTCTCTCCACCCTTTCAATGCATACCGCCATCTGCGACAAGTCAACCCGAGCCCCTACATGTTTTACTTGAACTGCGGTGATGTTCAGCTTGTCGGAGCAAGTCCGGAGACATTGTGCAAGGTTGAGAACCGCAAGGTGTATAACCACGCTATTGCCGGTACTGTCAAGCGAGGGAAAACCCCAGCAGGTAAGCTCCCGTTGGTCGAGTCGTTACGTGGTGCTTTCGAGCATAAAAGCTGACCTGCCATGGCTTCTCAATCGATGAAGATGACATCCGATTAGGAAAAGAACTCCTAGCAAGCGAAAAGGACCGGGCCGAACACATCATGCTGGTCGATCTCGCTCGAAACGACGTCAATCGAGTGTGCAAGCCCGAGACTGTGCAGGTGGACGACTTGATGAGGTTGGAAAAGTTTAGCCATGTCATTCACCTGACCAGTCAGATTAGCGGTATTCTCAGAGAGGACAAGACCAGGTGAGCGGGAAACGTTTCGGTAGCGGAGCAAAAGGGCTCGCGTTGAACATCCCGATTACACTAGATTCGACGCCTTCAGGTCCATCTTCCCGGCTGGGACTGTGTCTGGTGCACCCAAGATCAAGGCGATCGAGATTGTGGGCGGCTTGGAGCAAGAGAAGCGAGGGGTATACGCGGGTGCGGTCGGCCGGTTCGACTTTAACTCGAACGAGCTTGATACGTGTATCGCCATCAGGACGATGACATTCAAGGATGGAGTCGCTTACCTCCAGTCAGGTAAGTCTCACAACGGGTGCATGATGTAATGCTATAGCTAAGAGCTTTATCGTCACGGGCCCGCAGGTGGTGGAATCGTATTTGATAGCGTGGAGGAAGACGAGTACATGGAGACTATCAACAAGCTGGGAGCCAATGTCCGTTGCATCGATGCCGCTGAAGGTGGGTCTACAGTATGCGGCGTCTGCAGCTGACAGATTGTCGCTAAGCAAACCGTCCCTACCCTATCACCACAGAATACTACTACAATCTGCAGCAACAGCAATGACAGCATCGAGCTGTTGCATAACCGAGTCGCCTGTAGCTTCGACTATTGATTATCAATCGGAGCAATTCGGCACGTGACTTGTTTGTGCCCCGCAAAGTTGAGCGGCTCTGGACTCTATTCTGTGTGTTCAGCCGCCGCCCATGACGCAAACCCTTCCCTCTCTTGTGCCCTTGGGTCCTCGCCCGCCGATGCTTGTCCGCGCTATTTGGCTCCGAAGCGAGGTCGAGGTCGTTTTGATCCGGGGCGTGAGGGCACGGGATTGCGATTATCTCTCGGTTCAAGTGATCAACGGCGTGACGGCAGAGGGGTGCCTGCCTCTCATGACCGTCTGATAGCGAGCAGCGAGAACAGAGTCGAATGGATGGCTCGAGGACGGATAACAGATATCAGCAATTTGCTTGTCCGGCAGATATGGATATAAGACTAAGCGAGCAAGCAAGTGATAATGGGCTGCTGCACTTGCCTTGTGGTCCATCTTCAACCTAGACCTCGCTCGATCCTCAATACATTGCTAGTATAATCAATCGACGCCTAGTTCAACATGGGTTCAGGCAAAGAAAAGGTCGCAGAAGAAGGGATTTCTGAGAGGGTCGTCAGTCCGACAAGCCATGCCGTCGAAGCCGATTCCCGTCTCAAGGAAATGGTGCGTGATATGATGGTGGGTCGCGGTGATCAGCGTGCTGAAACAGGCACCGGCGCTCTTAGGGTTACAAGCAGGAGCTCAAGCGATCGCTCGGGATGTTATCTGTGCTGGGTCTGGCCTTTGCAATCATGGTGAGCGATCAAATTCCGATGACTTACATCAGGCCGTACGACCAGCTCTTATTTGCATGCTTACCATGTGGCATTACCGGAATCCTGCTCACAGGCACCGTTGCTGGGCCTCAACACTGCTTTGAATATTGCCTTGACCAATGGTGGACCCGTCACTATCATCTGGGGTGTAAGTGGAAAGGGCAATGGACAAGCTAAACGGATATGAAACTGAACTGAACTGGAGCGGACAAGTAGTGGGTGCTGGTGTCTTTGGTCAGCTTAGCAATCGCTGCAAGTCTGGCTGAGATTTGTAGCGTCTTCCCGACTTCTGGCGGTGTATATTGTAAGCCACGAGGCGGCCAAGTGCAAGGCCAAGATATCGCTAATAGGGTCGATCTCCCACAGACTGGTCGGCCATGCTTTCGACCCCGAAGTATAGCGCGCTGGCGTCCTATGTCAATGGATGGCTCTCGCTGGCCGGAAACTATACGTGAGCCAGTCATTCTCACCAACGCAGGGAGCTTGTAGTTAACCTCGTGTCGGTGTGTTGCAAGGGTCACCGCATCAATTACATTCTCAGGGGCACAGCTCATTCTTGCGGCCATCACCCTCTGGGACGAGTCATACGTCCCTACTGCCTGGCAGACGGTTCTGACGTATTGGCTTTGCCTTATCTTCTCCTTGTCGATCAACGTCTTCTTCAACTCGTAAGTCACCCTTTAAATGAAGCGTGAGCCGAGCTGCCGATCTCATTGCCGTATTCTCTCTTTCTCAGGCATTTGGATAAGCTCAACAAAGTCTGCTTGTGGTGGACTGGCGCCTCTGTCATCATCGTGCGTGAAAGCAGTCATGTGTCCGCAACTCAGGGTTCAAGCTTACGCTTTTTGTTGCGACGGCACATTTCCCTCTGACGCAGATCATTGTGACTCTGCTTGTCAAAGCACCAAGGCGGAATTCGGCAGCCTATGCTTTCGGAGAGGTGAGATTCGGTCTGGCTTCGGCGACCGCATTGAATCAAGCTGAGTACTTTCACACTTAGTTCGATGCTTCTGCATCAGGTTATACCCCAGGTTGGAGTTTTTTCGTGGGTCTGTTACAAGCGGCATACACCTTGACAGGGTGAGTGGCTGCGTCTATTAATCTGCCGAAGGAAAGGGGCTAACCAGTTTTCGTGTCGTTCTTTGACAGATACGGTAAGCCCTTGGTGTCACTCTCTCTCCGTTCGCGACTTTGTTTCCTGACGGACACCGAGAATAGGCATGGTCGCTGCCCTATGCGAAGAGGTCCATGCTCCCGAACGAGCAGTCCCGAAGGCCATGGGTGAGTATGTTCGCGAGACAAGCGCGCCATCGCTGTACAACTGACAATTCTGTCCTACTTTCAGTTTTGAGCGTAGCCGCGGCTTTCGTCACTGGTGTCGTCTACTTGGTTCCTCTCAACTTTGTCCTGACCAACATCAGTGACCTACTCGCTGTACCATCGTTGCAGCCCATGCCGCTTTTGTTCAAACTCGTAGTTGGCAGTGCAGGAGGCGCCTTTGGCTTGCTCTTTCTCAGTGAGTTGATTGCAAGGTCTGTCCACAGCGCGGATAGCTTACGTCAAAATATCCTATAGTCCTCGGAATCTGGGCCTTTGCCGCTGTCGGTTCGCTTACGGCAGCTTCAAGATGCACCTGGTCTTTCTCGCGAGATGGAGGCATCCCTGCATCTGGCGTGTGGAAGAAGGTCGACAAGCGCTTCGGACTGCCTTTGAACGCCTTGATTCTGTCTGCCGTTGTAGACGCTCTCCTCGGGTGTATCTATTTCGGAAGTTCCGCTGCGTTCAACGCTTTCACAGGGTGAGTACCGAACATCTTCGGTTGATCAATTCCATAGAGAAATGTCTCATATTCTGTTCTACTCAGAGTCGCGACCATCTGTTTGGGAGCTTCCTACATGTTCCCAGTCATGTGCAGCGTTCTGCGTCGAAGAGAATTGGTTAAGAACGCGCCATTCTCGCTGGGCAGATTCGGTTACGCCATTGTGAGTGGTTTGAGCGCATATTTTCATGAAATCGCCTGGCTAACCTGAGCCTCGACAACCAGAATATCCTGACCATCTGCTGGGTGTCATTCTCTATCGTGCTCTTCTGCATGCCCACCGCTATCCCCGTCACACCCTCTTCCATGAATTACGCCTCAGTAGTATTCGCTGGCTTTACGCTCATAGCACTGCTCTGGTACGTCTTCAGCGCACGGAAACATTACACTGGTCCCGCCATCTCGAGTGTCAAGACAAAAGACGGCGTGATTCAGGTCACCGAACAGTACAATAGCGGTGACGAGCCAATGTCGGACGATTCGCCAAGTGCCGTCGAAGGGGTCCACCCGATTCGCGCTTGATTGAGTGGCGTGCCGGGACGGTCACGGGTTCAGTTGTTGTAAATATAAGATCTCATTCTTGCGCTGGATATAGGGTTCCGTTTCCTCCAGGCCAGACCAAAGATCTCGTAGATGTGGGCCCCTACATCCTCGTCAACGGGTCGCCGGCTAGCAAGACCCGACCGACTCTTGGCACACCAATGGCAATCATGTCGATTCAGCTTACCCAAGCCCTCCTCCAACTAACCTGTCTTCATGTCTCAATCGACCTGTCTTCATGCTTCATCCACCTGACACGTCCACCACAGCCTGATACTTTCACAGCCCGCTTTGGACCCCAGCCTACTTTGCCTACGGTATCGAGTTTTATTTGGACGCTTCGCTAAGGGAGATATGGGCAAGACAAGCTGATGAGGTTGTGTACATTTGTCGCGAGTGCTTTGCTGAGGGCGATTTGTGCAAGGATGCTGACAAGGTGGCATGGATGATGTCCTGACAGGATTAAATGCAAGGGGCAAGTCATCAGGGCGGGCATGCAAGTCCGGCACAGGGCATTGGATCTTTGTCACTTCCATGAGCATATTTCGTCGACGCATCCCTTCTTGATCTCTTTATCAGTCCGGCTTGCGTAGCTTGATATGAACCTCCGCCGGCCGGTCACCTTTCCTCACCGTAAGCTTGCTCGCTTCCATCCCTTGCTTCGCTGGCCAGTATTGTACAGTATACCTGCTGGTGAGGATCGGTAGGATAGCATGCCATCATCCGGTTCATCACCTCTACTCGTCTTCGATCTGTCGAACGGCGTGCGTGTGTTGACAAGCCACAAACATTCGCTCCAACCGTTGTCGACTGTCGAAGATGTCCTAGTAGTGCCATCCCAACTATCCCATCTGATGTGGCCACCAGCAGCTAGCAGGGAATGCAAGTTGCATATTGGACCCTGACAGGGTTTGAGCAAAGACCATCGACCGCATGACACAGATCTCGTACCTGCTTCACGACCGATTGAATCATCTCGAGTCAAGAACCGTAGATGGCGCGTAAAGAGAGCGAGGTAAAAGAGATAGATGCATGTTGTGGCTCATGTAAAGATGGTGGTACAATTCTATTGTCATCATGCTGGGATCGGTGATGTCTCGATCTCGGATCTCGTTTACCTCGATCACCGAGTGGTGAGATTGGACCTGGTCACGCAAAAGAACCGAAAATCAGCAAGGCCAAAACGAGACGATACTCGAATGGTCCACAATGACCGCCTGACCGACGCACCTATTGACGGCGCCCAACCGATGAACCTCGTCCTTTCTCGCCAGAGCCGCGCTCGAGCCATCAAGCACAGCTAGCACTTCCTTTGCGATCCTGCCCGTCCTCTCCGACGCTCCACCTTTTCGACCCTTTTCCGCAGCTTTCAAGATCCAAGAGATTCCTGTTCGGGCTCGTTGACGGGCGTCCAAGGCCGAGGGGATGGGGACGTTTTTGGCGGCCCGACGGAGGGAGACGATACGGATCGAGGGGGAGGTGAGGTGGATGGCTTGGTGCATCAGGGGGACGGGGTCGGAAAGGGTTGTCTGGCGGCTGTCGTGGCATATCGAAGGAGAGGATCGTAATTTGAATTTGCACACGAGTCAGCTTGTATAAGCTTCAATAAAGGCAAACTGATCTAGGAACGTAGTCAGACTTACATGACATCCAAGACCTCCCCGATCCTCTTCTGCGCCTCGGCCTTTCTACCATGCTTCATCAACAGGTTGGTAAAAAGGTCCAACAGCGGGTCTACCCTAGGCGGTCGAGTATCGGCAGCATAACCGGGCCTGTACAACGTCCTGCCCTGAGTTTGACCTTGTGCATCTACTTTCTTTGGAACATCCGCGATCGACGGTGACAATCCTGCAGCCCGCAGGTCGGCCTTGATATCCTTTTCGTCGGCTTTCGAGAGACCTAGAGCGGCAGAAGAGTTGGGCCCCCATGTCTCTTCAAAGATGGATCCGAGGGATTGAGCTGGGGTAGGTCGGTTCGGGTTGGGAGTGCTGGTCGAGATGAAGCGGGAGGGACCTGCTCGTCCGGCAGCGGTACGGCTTAGTGAAAGACCTGCCCGGGCGATGGAGCTGAGTGATGGCCTGGCAGACATTGTGGCGTGAGTATGGCAGGTGTCTTTTCTAGGAATGTGGTCACCGGTGGGTAATAGTGATGGTCTAGCTGTAGGTAGGTAGGATGGAACTTTTGCTGCTCTTAGACTTTTTTGGCCGCGCGAGCCAAGTTGCAGGTCGAGTGACCATCGGATCATGGCATCTACCTGCATACAACTACTACTGGCTACTAGCTACTAGTCTACTACTTCGACACAATCTCCTCAACACTCCCAAACTTATCTATCGCTAGCTTTGTGCCACCAGAATCATCTCTGCCAAAAAGAAGAAAGAACGAAACGACCTCGACATGTCGACCATGAACGCCGTAGCTTCCTCTTCCGCCTTTCAACCTCAACCCCAAACTAACGGTACTCACACGCCTTCGACTCCGAGAACGGCAGGCGGATCTGGCATGACCAATGGATTCGTCTACCCTGAGCCTGCTCCGTCGGTTGCTCCCAGTCAGAACGGTCAGGCCGATGTTCCGAGCTCGAGCCGAGGAGGGATCGTGTGAGCATTCGCGATGCGACATTCCTCGAGAGCGCTCTATGGCTGACTTGGAATCTGGTTCTATCGCTTGTTTGATATCTCCCGTACCGGGTCTTCTTCCTGCAGTATGCAACAAGACCCTGGTACCGTACACGCAATGAACGTCTGTGCTTCGATCTGGGACACGGGTCCAGAAGGGCAAATATTCCGACATCGTGGTCCAGGCCAGGTAAGTAATTCACCGTCGTACTTTCCGCATGCCATGCTCCAACAGGAAACTCGTCAAGCTGATTTCCAACATGTCTTGGAACACATCTAATCTAATTGCATACAGGGATCGATCGTATCACTTGCACCGCCGTAAGCTCTTGCTCTATCTTAACTCTGATGCCCAACCTCGCTAACTAATCAACTACCCCAACTTCGCACCTCCTGCATTTGGATCACTATCGCGCTCCTCTAGTGATCCTCTCCCAGTCCGCCTACTTTGCTCATTCGATGGACATGTCGGCGCCTCATGAGCCCGTACGGATAGCACTGGTCGACCCGGAGATTACGGACGAGGTGGGTCGGAGAGGAGGTGTTCGGGTGTCTTCCTTTGAGAGGAGTCGTGAACAGGGAGGCTCGGAGGAAAAAGGAGGCTGATACCCTGGTCTTTGTTTCGTTCGGACAGGCGATCGCGATCTGTCTGGGGTATTTGTACGGTGAGCATACGCGCTTTTACCACTACCTCTCTCGAGAGCGCCGAGAGCTGAACCTACCGTACCTGTCGCTCTGCCATCGCCCTCCAGCACCATTCGCGGTCAACCTCATCACCCCTATCAACGCCCGTCCCGTCCTTCTCGCTTCCATCCTCCTCGCTCTCCCCGATCTGAGTTCTCTGGCGTACGACCTCTGCCGAAAGTCCATCCAGGTCGATTCCGTTCGTTCTTGGATCGAGTGGTGTGATGCGAGGGAGGAACAAGAGATCGTCTCTTCCCGCACCGCCAAACGGGATGGGGGTGACGAGAATGAGGGGAGTCAAGAGGTCGGGTTTGGTGGGATCGCCAACTACATCAACGGGAGCTTGGCCAGTGCCATGGGATTGAGCGCGGGGGGCAGAAGCGGGTCGGTCACACCGTCTTCGGAAGCCTCGGTCAAGGCGGGTGTGGCTTGGGTCAATGGGAATGACGAAGTACAGCAGGACGACTGGGTAGGGCGATTGAGGTCGGACGTGTGAGTCGCTTGAGAACAGGGAGCGCGTTTTGAATGATGCATGCTGATCAGATTCATTCTTTCGGATTGACAGGAAAAATTACTTGTCCCACGGCTACGCGCAGGAACTCGCTCGGAACTCGCCCGAGACGCCCCTTGCCACCAATCCCGAATTCCTTGCCACTTTTACCTTGCTCCCCTTTGAACTCTTCAAATCTCTCCTCGAGGACGCTTCGTTCACCGCGCTCGGGTCCGATCAAGAGAGGTTCGGCTTTGCGAGAAAGATCATCGCCTCGAGGAGGAAGAGGGCTCTGGCTTTGGCGAACGCTCGTGGTGGGCAAGCGGTCAATTCGGCACAGGCGAAAGCGCAGGTCCCAGTCGAGAATGTCGTCTTGAGGTTCGGCGGGGGTAGCGGGTCGAATGTCCACGTGACGAGAAAGACGCAGGCGAGGGCCTTGTGGAAGGTAGAGAAGGATGCTTGAGGAGGTGCTGCGACAAGACACAGAGACCACAATCGATCGGTATTTGAAGGCCTTGCAAAAAATGGGGATGAGGATTCGTTATCATGAAAGGGCTGGAGAGTCGAGCAGGACGCTTGTGGTTTACGAACCAATCATACGATAAAACAATCAAGAGTAGTATAATCCGATTAATCCAAATTCATCGAGACTCGGCTCACACGGCTCTTCGTACATTTATGCATACAATTTCCCACTCGGACCTTGTCCTAAATGTTGACCAGGCTGTTGTGAGAGGCGGCCGCTAAGATGAAGTGTGGCGAGTGTCGAAAGAACGTCTTGTTTGACCTAGGCTTGTACCTGGTCGCAATCTTCTATTCTTGCGGGGTCTCTAATGATCTGACGCCCGAACAGCTTTGGGAGGGCGGCGATGAATATCAGCGTGACATGTTTATCACCTGTAAAATCGACAAGGCGACGACGAATCGCGCGTTGTTTTTCGGCTCAAGATCCCACGCCTTGCCAACTCAAACAAGCTTAGCCTTCACGATGGATTACTACCAGGACCAGGACATGGACATGGTCGGCAACTATGATAACATCAACAGTATGGACTGTGGAGTTCCACTTGTTCCACCTGCTGAACACCTTGCCGATCAAGAGGCTAGTCCTAAGGGGCACCCTCAACCCGATATTCTTGGCTTGTGGGGGAGCAAGATCGAACGTGTCAACGGGGATACAACATTGAACACGACCCCGAATGCCTTCTGTATTGGTTCGTCATACGGAAGCCGCATGGAGGATAAGAACCGTTACATGGCGAATCAATACAACAGAAGTGGGTATGGAACGGGGGATTGCTATGGAGGTGAAAGGCAGCTGGTATCGCGTGAACGGACGCCCAGGACGACGTTCACGGCAGGGTCAATGTCGGTGGACACGGAGACGTCCATATCAATGACAATGGAGACGGAAGAACAGACGGGGGTGCGGACGCAATGGAATGAGCCGGCGGACTTTCAGGTAAGTTGCTTTAGGCTGGGTTGGGTTGGGTCGATGTCGATGGAGTAAGCACGCAAGCTCACGATTTTCTTCGATGTTTTTCTTTCGCATGTGCGTCCCTTTTCATCTCGATCTGGTCGGTTACCCAATCAAGATGTGGGCAACGTGGCAACCTCAATCATTCGGCATATTTGCCGGCTTGGCAGAGAGGGGGAATTGGGAGGGAGGTGAAGACATCACTGACCTCGGACCAGGTGTGGATGACGCTTGGCCAAAGAAGGGTTCCAGATTGGGCTTCAACGCAGAAGAGCGAAATCATTCTCAGCGGAGACGATTTACACATATCGCTTGATTTCAAGACCATGATTTCCCTCGATGCAATTCAATCTGGCTGATTCTGCGTCGATGACGTCTCAATCACTTGTGTGTGGTATTGCAATCTTTTGCTCTATATCGGGTATAATGTTACAAATCTCAATCAAACACTTCAAAACGGCCAGATCCCATTCCACCAGAATAGTAGAACAGTCAACAAGACGACCTCTACTGCGATCCCTACGACCTCCTTGCCACCTCCCAGGATCAACGTCGAGTACCAAGCGAACCCTATCACCCGATCTGTTGTCCTTCCGACACCGTTGTACATGGCAAGGACGAGTGGGTCGGACGCAGCTTGTACGGAGTACGGGAAGGGTAGCCTGGGGGTCTGATAAGGCGTGGATCCCATAGAAGGCGTCGACCGGTCCGATAAGGGTGGAGGCAGGTTGATGATCGAATAGACGGGTTTGTGGTCCGAGATGATCATCTCCGGGATGGAATCGTACACGAGTGCCTTGGTCCTCCCGACTACGCGTCTCCCGATCAAGCTGGTCTGATCGTCATCGTCATCCCCATCGCCGTTCGAGGCTCCTTCTAGACGGTCGTCGTAACTGGCAAATAGGATCCGATCGGTATACCCCGGTCGACGTTTCGGGTGGTACCCCTCGACCTTGCCCATGAGACGTTTATAAGTCGGGGCAAACGAGGTCAACGGTCCTTCCCTCAGACCGAGCATGGTCTGATTTCGACCACGTTGCTCGGCGAGCGTGTCCATCTCGACGAGAGATTTACGTTGAGCAAACAACTCCGACCTCTCACCCTGGTCCGGGGACAAAGAGCCTTCCACAATCGCATCCCATCGATGCGGATTCTTCTGTTGATCCTTTTCGCTCCCGGCAACCCGACGTTCGACCGTCCTGACCTTGTCGCTCAACCGATAGTTGAGATCACCGAGGACGAAACAATGAGACGTCTCAAACACTCGAGAGGGTACGTCCAGGGCCGATGTGGCAGGGAAGATGAGGGAAGTGAGCATGGTTTGGTAATTGGCGTTTCTCGTCTTGATGGCGTAGTCGTGAGCGGCTAGATGCGTCGAGATAAAGCTGCAGTACAAGATGAAACTCAGCTTGGCCCTGTTAGGCAAGGCTACAGGGTGCATTCGGTACTCACGTGAAACTCTCCCATTGGCTCTGCCCTTCGACGGCGCCCCGATCGATGAGAACCCTCGCACCGACCGCACCCTTGTTTCCTGTCCCTCCTGCTCCGAATCCGGTGGCGCTGAGGACCACCTTGCCCAACTTCGATTTCGGTACCGATTGTTCGTCGGCAAAAACCCACAGTCCGATCGAACATAGTGACTCGGAAGCGACCTGGTAGTATGTCGAAGAGTCGGTAGCGTCATTAAGATTCTCGAGGAAGCGAGAGCTAAGCTTGTCGACCAGAGGCACAGACAGTCCGGACACTAGGTGAGCAACGGATGGTCCTATCAGTGAATCACTCTCATCGGAATATCGAACACCTACAACTCACTCGAGACGTGTAGAGGCGACATCTCTTGAATACTGATCACTACCACGTCCGCCTTGACTCCATCCTTGCGGTTCCACATGGGCGCCAACCATCGGTGTAGCTCGCCATCCGTCAGAGCGGCTGCTCGTGTAGCAAGGTTGAAGGTGGTAGCAAACACGTTGAGCTCGGACATGTTGACGGTATCTCGAGTGCTCTGAATGCTGGCCGATGACAAGCGATGTGGTCCTCTGAGCAATAATGTAGAATTGCACGATTCAGGCTGCAACTGCTTCATTCAAGCTTCAAGTGAGATTGTCCATCAACAAGATCGATGTCGTCATGGACGGATGGAATGCCGATGGACATCGCAAACAAAGTGAAATGTCCGCTCACACCCGCTCGTTGCAGAGATGGAATCGGAAATCGCTGCTAGTCACAAGCTATTATATCGCTGTCATTTTCGTCGTAGATACAGACCCCAATCTATATAAAGGACCACCAGAACGAGAGTAAAAGGGGCATAAAAGCAACAGATCTTCCTTCCGAGGTATATACAAGCAAATCGTGACAAAAGTAATTCCAAGCCGCGTCCGCGCAAAACAGTGACATGGCGCCTGCGACCAATGTCGTCCGGTCAAAAGTAAAGAGCCACCACTCCGCCTAGATCGTTCTAGCCTCAGATGCCGTTCGTGAAAGACTGTTCATTAAATCCGTTCCCGTTCCCATTAACGTTCCCATTCTCGCCTCCTGCTTGCATGGCGACCTCGCTCATCTGGTAAGACATGTCCATCCCGCCCGTCATCATCCCTTCGTCCATCGACATCGGATGCGAGACGACCGAGTGAGCCGGCTCTTGTTCGTTCATAGGCGTGCCCGCAAACAGTTGTTGCGGGTGAGCATGATGGATATGATGCGTCGGTGTGCCTTGTTGGCTCTGACTCTGGTAGACTCCTGCTGAGGCCGGAGTCCCGAACGGCGAGCCCAGCGGGTTCTGGTTGTTCGATGCGAATCGCGCTGCTCGGACGATGGACGGGGTGACCACGTTTAATGGCGTATCCTGGAGCCCTGGCGAAAAGTTGTACTGCTGGGTGGGAGTATGCGTATACATCGGGTTGAACCTGGCCGATCCTTGTCGCTGCGGGGTGACGGGCGTGTACACGTTGTCACCGTTCTGCTTCATTGGTACGCTAGGAAAGGCCATCCCAGCGTGGGACCGCTCGTCTGAATATCCGTTGTTGAAAATGTCGTTGGTATGGAGTCGCAAGGACGCGTTTCGGTTCATGTCTCCGCGCGAAGCCTTGCGGCCAAACGCCTGGCTGCGTTTTCTCGAAACCGCACGGTTGCGGGACGACGCCATGGATTGCTGGGAACCAGATTCCGAGTCGGGCGGTGGAGACGCGAGATGTACCCCTTCGAGGTCGTTGGCCGGGTCGGTGGATGTCGAATAGACATTCCAGCTGATCCAACCGTCCTCGATTGGCGCCCACTTTCCCTTGCCGACGTTTCTATCGAGTCAGAGGCCAAGTTAGTCATGCTGGTCTCGGCTCCTTATGACTGACGCACGACTCACTTGTTGAGCAGATCTCGTCGAGTGTACTTGTAATTCTCGCATCGCTCGACCGCCTTCCGTCGAATATCTCGGATAGCAATCTTCATTTCAGGAGTGAGCGGGGCCCATTTTTGGCCGGGTCCGTCATACCGTTTGTCACATCGGGCGGTGAAAGCATCGAGCTGAGCGATGGCACGTCTTCCCTTGTGGTAGTACTGCTGCAGGTAACCCGCTTTCTGTATCGGCGTAGATGACGAAGGCACCGATCCGATCAGAGGGAACGCGTTGTTGTCGATGATCAGGTCTTCAGTGATAATGTTGTAGAACAAGGGGAAGACTGTTCGGAGGTCGGGGTGTTCTTCAACGAGATCCCGTAGAGTCGGGTTGCGGTAGTTGTGTCGCTATATCAAGGAAGGGAAGTAAATACATTGCTACTGATAAAGGAGCTTGGCGTCACACTTACGTTGTACCGAGTCTGACTCTGAGGCCATCGGCCAGAGGCTTGACGACGAGATCCGCCGTTCCTCTTTCTCCTCCTGCTCTGCCCTTCCTCACTATCGCTTCCATCCCACTCGTCTTCCCGCTCATCCATCTCGTTCGAGTCGAAAGACTCGTCGCTTGAGTTTTCGGCGTGATCACCGAGATTGGCGTACGAGACGGTCCGGGACATAGAAGCTAAACGGGTCGAGCTTCGTACTATTAGAGGATAAACGTCTCCGGTTAGACCACGATGTTATCAGGAAGGGGTTTTTGATACGCGCCATACGCACCTGGGCCCATCGATGGTACCCGGTTCTTGCATCGGGACTTCTTTTCGCCGGGATTAGCCTTGACGTTCATGCTCGATGTCTTGCGCTTCAACATCTTGGACGGAGAGCGGGAGACCTGAAACGCGAGACACGTTGAAATATTGTCAGCAAAGGGCGGACGCAAATCAAAGGCTTGTATCGAGAAACTCACTGCACGAAGAGACGATGCGCTCGGGCTGCTACCCAATCCCAGACTCTCCATTAACTGCTCGTTGGCTCGAATGTTCCGCATCCTCTCGATCTCGTACTCGGGCGTCTCGCCGTACCCGTCATGCATCTCCATCTTGACCTCGTCGAATCGACTCGCGCTGGACGGAGGGTGACGACCCTGACCGACGCTCTGAGGGGTACATCCTCCTTGGTACGCCATCATGAAGGCCGACGGACCCTCTGGTTCGGGAGCGGCGGATCTCAGCATCTGAGCGTGACCAAACGAACTCGACATTGCGGACCCACCTCGCTTGTTCGGCGAAGGCGTTTGAGGATAGGCGCTAACAGGCGGACGCATCGCGTTCAGGTTTTCTTGACTTCGACTGGGCTGAATGTGATGCGTCGGGATGATCAAGTTGTTGCCATCTTGCGCCTCGTTGAGATGAGGGAAAGCCGATCCCAGAGCTGAAGGAAGCTGACCTGCCGATCCCGGGAAGGCGCTCATGGGACCGTTGAAGTTGGCATTGGCATTGCGCTGATCGTACGAGTAACCGTGGTAGGATCGAGGGATCTGCGTGACAAAATTTTGTTGCGAGATGTTTTCGTGTGCCGACCTCGAGCCTTGTTGACCTCCGTAGCTCATACTCGGCTGACGTCCCATCCCTTGACCATCGGACCTCTGATACCCGCCCCCATGATGATGATGGTTCTGTTGGGCGTTGGCGCCAAAGGTGTACGACGCTGCCGAGGTGATAGGGTACTCGGGATCGTAAAAGAGATGCTCGCCACGCTGAACGACGGGCACGAGGTACTGCTGTTGATCCTGATTCTGAGCGTTCTGAAGATGCTCACCACCACCGATGGGTACCGCAGCGCTGGGAGTAGGCAAAGGCCTTTCCATATCGCCCAACGGCTGGGAAGGATAGTTCATCCCTTGTTGCTCATTCTGAGGGGTATGAGCGGCGAACATGGCTTTGGCTTTCAAAGGTCCGGTGGGTGTCGAATAGTCGATGGTGAGTGGATGCTGGTCAACTGAAAGCTGTCGCTGTTTGTGTTGATGCCACTGTTCTGAAAGAGAAGTCGGACCGTCCTTGTCGATGTTTTCGTTCTGCAGTACTCCACTTGAACCGATAAGAGCGTTGATGGCCTGGTCATATGACCACAACTCGTTCGACCCTTCTCCAGCGTTCTCTCCCTGCATGTTATATCCAGACAAAGGATCCCCTTGCCCGACCCTTTGTCCTTGAAAAGGCTCGTCATCCAGCGGCTCGTCTGAGAGCGAGCTCAGGGAGGAGGACGACATGCTCCCCCTCGAAACGTCAAGTATCGGCTCGTGTTCGTGTCCTACGTACGGTTGTGTCGATCCCAACCATCCGTTCAAGTCGTGTGCTGTTTGATCGTCGAAACGTACTGATGAGGCGGGAGGAAAAGGTGAGGAAACCACGCCGTCGGAAAGCAAAGGATCGGCTCGCATAGCCAACACGCTCATCTCGTTTTGTGATTGCGCCTTTAAAGGTGGTACGGAAGCGGGTAGAGGGGGCACTGGCGGCAATATCTGGTAGATGCTGTACGAGGAGGACGTTGAAGGTCCCGGATCGGAAATATGGGTGAAACGACGTCTCGAGGCAAAGGACGGTCCTTGCGATGGTCTTCCTAGTTCGGAGACCGTCTGAAGATCGTCTTCCGTATCAAAGATCGACTCGAGCGTGGGATTGACGTTCGAATCCGAGTTTGGCGTAGGATCCGCGTCGATGGTATCCCTTTGAGAAGGATGTGTCAAAGGGGTTCGACTCGACTGCTCTTCGCCGCCCGGACTTGCGGATTTGAGTGGAGAGGCTTCGTAGATCTCTGGCAAGCTTGCCGAGTCTGTCGACGAAAAGAGCGAGGTCAAGGAAGAGTTCCTCGAATGCGTCCCTGCTGGATCTTGCAGTCCGAGCGAGATCGGAGGCAATAGAGGATGTCTCTGGTGCTGGTACTGGTCGTCTGAACCTTGTCCAGACTGCGGCGTAGCGAGCAGATCGGCTGGGGTGAGCGGAAAGTCGCAAGTCGACTGAAACGTCTCTTCGGTGATGTTCTTCCAAAGAGGCTGGTCGAAAGTGCCTTGAAAGGGACGACTTCCGCAGTGAACGGTATAGGACCTCGAGTTGACGTATGGCAAGGCGCGAATCGTCTTGTATCTCAGGTCAAAGGGGGGCCCGACGTATGTTTGAGCGATGGTGTTGTGATCGTGGATTTGACTGTGTGTTGTGATCGAAGGCGTGAAGATCGTGGAAGACGTAAAGTTGAGAGCAGGATCAAAGTGGTAAGATGGGGAAGGAAGGATGTTGTTATGGTCCTTTCTTGCCAAAGGTGGGCGGGGATATCCTTTGAAGGAGTTGACGGGTTCGGTATATAAGTTCCCACTCGCCCTCGGCGGGAGACGACCCGGAGGCTGGTTCTGCCGATCCTGGTTTGTTGACATCGTCGACAGAGTAGATTCTCGTTCAACCGTTCGTGGACGTGGTGGAGCTCTTGCCATGTGCCTAGTGGTCTGCTCTCAGGCAGGTCGAGGAGGAGAGGTCGGGATGAGTACGGGGTCGATCGAGTTTCGCTTGGTGGGACAGCTATCTACCTCGTCTTCTTGCCTTGTTCTTGCCGTTTTTCCTCCTCTCTGGAAAATTCAGGATGCCGAGTCTCTGCCTTCTGTCCCTGTGAGCTTGTCATTCGTGAGTTGTCGGTCTTGATGAGCTTGGTGCTGACTCCTATATATGATCGAGTTGATGACGAGGAAGAGGGAGGAATTTCTCCCTTTTTTTGGCGTATGAGGTTGAGGAGACAGCGAAAGATCAGGATTTTTCGATCGGGCGTGACTCGGCGTCGGCTGAGAGTAGAATGTCACTGTAGCGAGTTGAAACGATCAGGCTAGGTCGAGTCCTGTAACCCAGGTCATGATGTTGCGAGCGTATATACAGAACGGATTGGTGAGTTGCATAGTTGTACATCGAGGTGACCTGGACCTGGACACCAGGGACGTGGCTGAGTCGAGTAATCCCATCCCCCACATTCCACCCGCGACCCGTCGATTGTTTGTTCTTCCCCAAGTCCGATGATCATGGGAGTCACGAGATCAGTTTCAGGGTGACACCAATTCTCGCGTGATGGCGTGATGGAAAAGGTAAATCTTTGTCGCCCTTATCTCTCCTCCCTCTTGTGCCGTGTCACTGTCGTCCCCTTCCTCTGCTCTTCACGCCTTGTCTTCTTTCTTTCGGCACAGGGATCTTCCATCAATCTCATCAACGAATCGAAGCGACCTGCGCCGCTGCGCTTTCTCCCTGTACCCGCCACGCGCGTCACTTCACCAAACGCGAAACTCTAACCGATCATTTTGCGGCCGCTTCGAAATGTCTCATCAACGCGGATCGAACAATGAAAAGATCATCACCTTGGAAAAGGGAGAAAACAAAGTTAGGAGGTGACCATGATCATTCGTGGTCGAGCCCCTATCAACACAAGGCGCGCTCGTTGATCTTCATCGGGTTTGAGGTTTCCCCGTCTTTGATCGCTGATGACCGAGGGGATCGTCAGCCCGAGCTCGCTCGGCACAAGTCGGGCAAGACGAGCGACAAGGACCAATAGCTGTTCTCTTACAAACAGGCCACATCACCAAGTCAACCTAAGATCCTTTTTCTGCCATATCGTCCGGTCTTTCAGATCCGCTTCGACCCCTCGCTGCCAACACGTCATCCGGTCATGCGATGGTTCACAATGGCCGAACACGAAAGCCCGCGGCTCCGTCTGCTGGCCGCGCGCGAGAAACGCTAACCCCTTGATCGTCGAGCGTTTCAACTTGCCCGACCCCTAAAAACAATGGGAAGGGGAATGGAACAGAATCGTGATTGAAGATCCTTCACATAAGAATTCTGTTCCCACCGCCCTGACAGAATAGGACATGGCGACAAAGAAAAGATCAAACGCTAAACCTTGTCATTGCGCTAGAAGAGCGCCTCGAAGCGAGTCCCTCATCGAACCGTATGAGGTCATCGTCCGCAGTCGACGTTGCCAATCAATCTTCTCTGGTTGGTTGATAATCATTGCTAAGTGCTAGCAAGGATTGGCCGAACCGATGTTGTCCGGATGCATGCACGGAGTTCAGGCATATCGATATGTGTAGGTAGCTAATGGAATACAAGTAGATGTTTGCGTGTCACACCGTGCACAGCCAAGAGCCAAGGCGTGCACGGGAACGGGATGTACGAAACGTAGTGGATGCAGAGAGAACCTTTTGATAGCGAGCAGCTTTCTTTTCCGTCTTTTGGTTGGTAGTCGCGGCCCTAACTCAGCCTGGCAGCCGAAGGAACGATATCCAGCCCCTTCAACTCTTTGCCTGCCCAAGCATTGTTGGCCGCACTGAGTACCGCCCGCAGACCCGACCCCGTGATATCCGGGTCCACCCCGATGCCCCAGAATCCTCCCTTGGTCTTGTCCTTCTCGTCCGCCTGAGGAGGAATGAGCTCGACGTACGAAGCAGCCTGCACGTTGGATCCTCCACCGATGGCGTGTTCCGTGTATTCTCGGATAGAGAGCTCGATACCGAAAGCCCGGTAAAGCGCGTTGAGGAAGGAAGAGAGAGGACCGTTTCCTTCTCCCTCGATCGTACGGATGATTCCGTCGACCGAGACCTTGGCCTTCATGTACCTCGGTCGGTCACCCGACTCGCCATCGGCCGGAGTGCTACCGGGAGTTCCGGGCGTGTTTGTCATGTTGAAAGAGCGGAGGACCATACGTCCCTCGTAAGCGGGTCCACCGATGTGATACGTCGAACGCAGAGCGCCGGTAATGTTTTCGACCGAGAGCTCTTTGCCGGTAGCTTCCGAGATGGCCTGAATGATCTGGTAGAACGAGATCTGCATACGTCTTGGCAGGTCGAGGTGGAGAGCCTGCTTGACAATGTAGGCAATGCTGTCGGGAACGAACGTAAACGCATGGTCAGCCCGACAATGCCATTGAACCTCGTACTCGCTAGCCTCTCGACTCACCCTCCCTTTCCGGATTGCGAGTTGACCCGGATGACGGCCTCGTAGGTACATCCGATATCGGCCGGGTCGATGGGCAGGTAAGGCAGTTCCCATCGAACGTCCCCCTGCGTGACCCGCTTCTGGTACGCCTCGAACCCCTTCTTGATGGCGTCCTGATGCGACCCAGAGAAAGCGGTAAAGACGAGTTCTCCGGCGTAAGGATGTCTCGGGTGGACCGGCAGCCCGGTGCACTCGGTCACAGTATCGGTGACCGAAAAGATATCGGAAAAGTCAAGTTCTGGTGCGATACCCTGTGAATACAGGTTGAGAGCCAAGGTGACGAGGTCGACGTTTCCGGTCCGTTCACCGTTACCGAGAACGGTCCCCTCGATTCGATCGGCTCCGGCGAGAACACCGAGTTCGGCAGCAGCGACGGCACATCCTATCGAGCATAGCATATAGCTTTGAGTCAGCCCTGCGCATGCCGCCTGCATGAAACCCTCGTGCTGGGACTCACCTCGATCGTTATGCGTGTGCAGACTGATGATGCACTTCTCTCGCTGAGTAATGTTGGTGCAGAAGTACTCTACCTGATCGGCAAAACAGTTCGGGGTCGCGATCTCGACCGTAGCAGGCAGGTTCTACGATGTGAGAAAAGACGCCAACATTACCATATCAGCCTTCCAAGGCCCTCCATCTTGCGGCGGATAGACCGCTCTACACTAGATCCGATGTTTCGACTCACGAAGATGATCCTCTCCTCGTTCCTCCCATCGCCAAACACGCTCTTTGTCCCAGCCAACCAGGTCTTTTTCACAGCCTCACAGACCTCGACGGCGAATGCGGGTTCGGTCTGGGAAAAGGTCTCGGGAGAGTATTCGAATCGGAAGTTGGTACCGTGCTGTAAGGAAAGCATGGGGTAAGATAGGAATCAGGATCCGGTGTCAACGGAGAGTTGTAGAGAAAATTGCGGGGGGCTCACCTCGGCAGCGTATTGTTCGGCGAGCTCTCTGACGAGCTGAGTGTGCTGAGTAGCCAGCCTGTCAAACCCGACATCCTAATCAACCACCTATCCACTGCTGGTTCAGGGCCTGGCCAGCAGTGGAACTCACGAAACAGTCTTTGCCTGATCGGCATTGAACACGACCTCCCTGAACAGACAACTCGTCGCATTGTACATGTGCACGATCGCATTCTTGGACCCCTTCAGAGCTTCAAATGTTCTCTTGATGAGGTCCGACCTGGCGGGGGTCAAGACCTGGATCCAGACGTCGTCCGGGATTTCGCCATTGTTGATCAGGTCTTGGACGAATTGAAAGTCCGTCTCCGAAGCAGCGGGGTATGAGACCTCGATCTCCTTGAATCCGAGTTTGACTAGTTGACGGAAGAATCGGAGTTTTTGCGAGTTGGTCATGGCTACGTAGGGCGTCATGTTCGGCATGTCACAGTATGTCAGTACGAATGGAACAACGGCCCAGAGACGATAAGAGCGGGTCTTCGGCGGCTCACGGTTGGCGAGACTCTGGTTCCCGTCCCTCAGATCAGTTGACAGCCAGATGGGAGCCTTTTCCTGGACCCGGGTCGGCCATTGTCGTCCAGGGAACGGGAACGGCTTGTACGGCCGGTACTTTGCGGAAGGGTCGGCACTATAATAACGAGGTATGTATGAGAGGTTACACCAAGAATGCTCGAGTTCGGCCAGACGTTTGGAGTTTGTACTGACAGCATAGGCATTTTGAAGAGAAAAGTTCGAGGTTCCGAGGTTTCGCTTGTAGGTCAACGCGTCCTTTTCCGTTTGAAGTACTTTCTTGTGTAGATTTGAAAAGGTATGTTCTCCGCTCTATGAAGATGCCTAGCAAGATAGTAAGACTTGCTACTCTAGCTATTTGTAGTTTTCCCCTTCCCTCTACCAACACCCACTACTCTTTCGCTGATCCATGACTCGTCAACTCTCTCTCGCTGATCACCTCCGCGTCGGATGGTCCGAGATTGATCCGAGACTACTCGTCGACCTCATTTTGATTCTCAACGCGTCATCGGGTGAAACACCTTTCACCCGAAATACGTATCGAGCCGCACTCGTTTCACCCTCGTCGGGTCGGAAAAGTCTCGTATCGTTCTACTGAATCTCCACGACGTACAACCACACATCGGCCGTCTCTTTGGGCTCAGCGGCCCGATTATGAAATTCGAGCGGTTTGGGAGCATGTTGAGAATGAGACATCGCTGGGGGTATACTCAAAGGGCGTTTTCGAGAGGGTGACATAGACTGAGGAATGTGGATGTTGAAGTATACAGAGGATAATCTGGACTGATGCGTGCGGATGGGGAATACGCCAAAGGTTATCAGTCGTGATTGTTTATCGTTTCACTCTCTGCTTACCAAGGATGTATTGAACGGTCATCGGATCTACAATGGACGTCAGAAGAGCCTTCGATTATGGGAGCGACGTCGCCTCCTGCTCGTGCGAGAAACCTCTTCGCATCAACTGGCCATCGGTCAGGAGAACTGCCGTCGGAAGACTCTACGGCTCGTCAGTCGCCGATACAGTTCACCTTTGATCATCGTTGGGCCGTTTGGCCCGTATGCCTGTGAGTCGTCCTCAGACTAAGTGGCAACAGCTCAATGAGGCATGAATAGCTCTCACTACGAGTCGCAGGTCAGACACAGAACGGGGGCACACGGAAGCAACCATCTAGTAGCATTGCAAGGCCCTGGTATCTCTTTGACAGTCGGCGAGTACGGCCTAATAAAGATCGTGAACACTCAGACATAATCGATGTGGCAATAGTAGATCTTGATGATATATTCTGATGGCTTGACAACGTTAGACCTTCCCTAAAAGTAGCGGGGATTCACATGTCGCGGTTGAATGTGACGATGTAGTATAGTAAATAGCGAAAAATAGTAATGATTTGATTTCCTGTCATGTTCTCTCTTTCTTGTGTTTCCAGACACGCTTTACGATCGAGCCGAAAGGAGACAGCGACCTAAGCTACCGCTTGCCTGACGAACCCGATCACTTTCGCTCGCGACAACTGAGAAGCCGACAGTGAATCGACCTTCAACTATCGCCAAACGGATCCTCTCAGCTCTCAAGCCGATCGGAGAGTGCCCAACGAGAGAGGCAACGACGACAAGACGTTCCCGCCCAAAAGACCCCCGAGGAGACCTCCGAGAAGACCGGTGAGGAGACCCTGGACGGTCTCCAACAGGCCTACGAGACGTTACGAGAAGAGATAGGGATAAGCGCCAGGGAAAAAAAGGATATGAACGGACTGGAGCGGGGGGACACTTACCGCTACCGAGGGAACCGGAAAGTCCTCCCAAGACCCCGTTCAGAGCTCCATCGAGGTTTCCAACAGCGTCGCCCTAGATCACGGTCCAAGAACCCTCGCCGAATCAGCCCCATGTTCCTTCTAAGATTGCAAGTCGGTAGCTAGTGAACTCAGAACTGTACTCACGACAGCAGGTTGCGATCGAGACAGACTGGTAATCTTCCTGACCTGATCGACGATGGAGTCGACGATCTCGGTGACCAAGTTGGCCACCTCGGTGACTTCAGTGGGGTTCTCGGGAAGGTTCAAGTCGGGCAGCTGGCCCTTGAGTTGTTCGAGGACGTCGGTGATCTCGGTCAGAGCGGGAAGGACCTTGGCGATCTGGGGGAAGATGGTGAACGACCTGTCCAGGGAGTTCTATGAACGGTTTGCGAGACAAGTTAGACTACGAGTCACACGTAATCCGAAACACAATGAGTAGGGTTGGACTTGAGTACGTACGACCTTGTCCAAGACTCCCTCGAGGGCGTCGGCGAGAGGAAGCTGGGTAAGCTGCCTGTCAGAGACGACAGCGATCTCCCTCTGCTCGACGGCGGGGGCCGCGCTGGCAAAGGCCGCGAAGAGGGGAAGGGCAAAGGCGATCGACTTGAAGAACTTCATTGTGAGAGGAGTGTGGCTTTGGCGAGGACGAGGTGGGGACGAAAGTAAGTTAGAGTTATAGGAAAGGGCGAGAAGAAGAGATGATGAAGAAGGAAGAAGAATTGCCGAGGGGGAAAGAGAATTCGAACGGATTTCGACAGCCTTTATACGATTTTGGAGACCAGTCTCGAGGGGTCTACGTCCTCGACTTGCGATGTGAATGACCCCGCCACCTCCCGATGTCGCCATTCGAAACGTTCGTGACCGTCCGTTGTCTCGAATCTTCAATCACCCCCCGCAAGCCCCTTCAAGCGCGAGGGACGGGAAAGATGACACTCGACACAAGTCGAAGCGATAGCAGGCACGAACATCGATTCCCCTTCGCAACCTGAATCTCGCCTGGCGAACTCGACGTTTAGGTTCGAGTATCGCTTGATATCCCGCACCGTGACAAAGCACCCTCGCCAAGGTCTTCCGAGGTCATAACAAGACGAGCGGACGCAGACAGTACTCCGTAAATTGGCAGGATATTGATATATTGAAGGCATCTACCGTATGAGTCACCTCGGCCAGGTCGCGCTAGAGCCAGGGGGAGGCGGTACCTCGCCGCGCTAGACGTGAAACCGAGCTAGACGCGAGCCGGACAAGCCACAGGCGCGATGGCTGGCGTATCAGCGGGTCCTTCGAGCCTGAAACGATGGAAATTCCCGAAATCCTCTCACTCGAGATTGGTAAAGACGGTCCGCATCGAGGACTACTCGATGGCATTTGACGAGATCACTCGGCGTAGATGCCGGAGTTCACAGGTATACCTCGGAATTATCAATGCAGGTCCCAGGACAGCGACAGCTGTTGGCGATCTCTCCCGACTGGTGGAAACGGTAGGTCGATGGCTTGTTGATCGATACGTCGTATTGGAAATCGAACATACAGCACGATATTGTACAGCGTCGATTGTGGCTTGATTATGCTTTGGCGTTTGTTATCGTCTGCTTTTCCCATCCCTCTCTTGGCGAAAAAGACAGGCGGCTGAAAGCGATTACCTCGTACCCGTCGGTCACTTCATAGATTTGCACCCGAGGAACTGTCCGACATCATGGTGAGTGGAGACCGGAGGGGTCTTCAATTACGACGATCCAGTGGGAATGGCTTCGGTATTCAAAGGGCTGCGTTGCAAGTCCTCTGCCCATTGGCAGAGTTGCAGCCGGTAGGTGCGAAGGAGCTCGAAAGCTTTGTTGTACGAGAGGCGAGAACAGCGACACCAGCAAGATCGTCGTTCGTGAGCTAATAGCAAATCTAGACGCGTTGAGGAACAGGAAGCCTGCGCTGGTCATTCAGACTCTACTCGGCCACGTAGCTGTAGGATCGTGTGGACTGGGCATCTGCGATTGAACATTGCCTATGTGAGCAAGTTCATGATCATCGACCATGCGCGGTTGGGTCACGAGGGTGTTGCACAGGCGCCTACCTGAAAGCGTCCCAGGCCGCGCTTCTTGAAGCGCCCTGTCTGAAGCTGGTGCGGGTGTCAAACGAACATACGTCGGTGCAATTTGTCTGCCTATCGGTTTTACGCCAGGCCGAATGGCACATGGCACGCATGTCTGTAGGTGAGCTCCGCTGCCGGTCCCGATGCAAACATATGGTTCATTAGGCGCTATTAAGAGCTCGATGCAAATTCAATGCCTGGACGCAATATCGAATGGATCACTGTTAAGCACAGACTGCCTCTTTCCTCCTCACAAGTGTACTTCAGTCCAGTCAACTAAACGAGGTCCCAATCATCGCCGCCCAGATCTTCTTCCCTTCCTTTTGTCTCGGTGGTCCTACCGTCCTGATTATGATCGTCAAACGCCTGCGTCGCCCGGTTCATCAACTTCGAGAAGCTGAACGGCAGGGGAATAAATGGGATAGAGGGATCCGATACAGGTTGTCCTGATGAGGTTTTCGATGGGAGATTGTTGGTCGACAACGGGATCGAGGGAGTATGAGACGATCTGCCAGTCAGAACGGTCGGCATCAGCTCCCTGCCTCTTTTGTTCTTTGCGGCCGCATCAGACTCACTCTCCCAGTCGTTCCGACCTGACCATCTCCCTGATTACCCTCAACGGATTCAGAACTTTATCCCAATCCACCTCATCCGCTTCCTCCCTTCCCGCTTCATGCTGCTCCGTACGCGACCTGCTCGTTTCGAGGTCAAGGTTGACCCCGTTCATCCACCCGAGACAAGCGACATCGTAACACAACATCGCATACCCCAATATCATCTGATCCTCCTTGACCTGGTACTTGTCCCGCTTCGGCTGTTTCTCCGGTTTGTCCGCGGAACCGTCGCGATCATTCTCGCCCGGCTGCTTCGGCTGCTGCTGATAATGTCCATGTTGGTGATGAGATCGTGCTTCAGGCTGTATTCGGTCCGGATGTCCTTCACGGTCCACCCGCCCAACTCCAGCCGAAGTGTGAATTGCGTTTTGCCGCCGTTTCCACTTCTCCCGACTCGTGCTGACATACAACACGGCTTTCTTCTTCCAAAGCCTCAGATCCTCCTTGTCTGACCAACTCCCTTCCTGGTCAGGGTCATTTTGACCATAAGTGCCTTCTTCTTCTTCGTCCTCTTCATCCTCCTCGAAAACCGCATCATCATCATTCCGGTCGTCAACAGCTAATCCGGCTCCTCTGGTAGGTCTGGTCTGCTCCTTCCTCTTTTCAGCCCGTCGTACCGACGCAGCCCGCCCGAAGGCCAACCCTTCCCCAGCCGAAAAGACCGGTCGTCCCACCATCCTTCCTCCCTCTTCGGCTGGGTAGACCGCGAAGCCCGCCGTTGAGGATGGTAGGAATGATGCGGGGTCACCAGGCGACTCGGACCAAGCCCACGAGAACGGTAACCTCGTCGTCAGATAAGTAGAGAGAAGGTGTAACAAGTGAAGGGTATGCATCAGGATCGCGTTGAGGTGGTTGGAGTGGTAACCTTTTTCGTCACATCAACGAGTGGGGAACCGGATACGCAGAGTTTTCAGAGTAGATGGTTAGCCTATTGTTCGTAACAACGGGAAGACAAGAGAGGAGGACAAGCTTACCGGTAAATCCACCTGGGGACGGGAAAATCAACCCCGCGATCTCCATGTCCCACTCCTCCCGCCCGAGATCAACTCCATCTCCCTTTCCTACTCTAGATCCATCGACGTCCTCCACCCCGATCCCGTTCAGAGGTCGACAAGGCCTGACCCCAAAGACGTCCACGACCTCCTTGAGCAGGACCTTCCTCGCCGCCCGGATCTCGTCCTGGACGAGCCGATCTTCCCTTCTCTGGGTGTCCAGTCTGGTCTTCAGGCTCGTTATCAGGGCGGACTCCGGTTCATATCCAGCTGATATATCTTGAGGTTGGAAGGGAAAAGAAACCTTGTCCTCATCCTCCTGGGACTTGCGCAGGTTCGCCCGCCGCTTCGCAACCCGTCCACGTCTATCCCGTAAGCTCTCCTGTTTCCCCTCGTTCCGCCTCCTGACACGGTCCAGCTCCGCTTCCAGATCGCGGCATTGAATGGAAAGGCGGGAGTGGGTCGAGGAGAGCGTCCGGTGATGAATCAGCCCGCCCGGCGTAGAGTTGGGGTCCGAGGAAGGCTTGGTAGACACGGGTCTGGGTGGAGAGAACGGGGGTGGGGAGAGGAAGCCTGAGAGACGTGCGTACGGAGGACTTGGTCGCAATGTCGATGCCAATGTCGATGTAGATGCCTGGGCGGATGCGGACGATCTTGACGAGGTTGACAACGAGGAGACGGTCGGCGTAGGATTCGTCGACGCCGGTACGGAAGAGGAAGAAGAGGAGGGCAGGTGTCCATACAGGATCTTCTCGCACCGGCTCTTCGAGGCCGACAGTTGGGTCTGGAGAATATGGTGAGCTTGAGCGTGGTTGTTCAGGCTGTCCGCGATGTCGAACAGTATTAGGTTCGAGTGCCGAGTTGCGAAGGAGAGGACGGCAGAATTCAGTTGTTCGACAAAGGCTTAGAGACAGTAAGGCGACTGAGAGCTTACCCTTCTCCGAGACAACGGGGGCAGTATAGGTCGTGGTTTGAGCTACACCCTGCGCATCTTGTGCCGTCGTCCATGTCGTCCTGCTCCGCTATTTGGTCGAGGGACCCTAGTTTTTCGAACGAGGTCACACTTATCGACTTGTTAGCTTGTTAGCTTGTTATCAGAAGAGCTTGCTCAATTGCTCGACACAATTGTAACCCTCGAGGGTCTTACTCATCGTCCGGAAGCTGATCTGATTACTTCCGAAAACTTGCTTCCGAGAGCAGATTCTTCGGAAGCAAATCCGCGGTGCAATCAACCAGGTCGAATTGTGAGCGAGAGGGCGGCCGAGAGCGACGATGAGCGATGTGATGATGCTGAACGTCGAATGCGACCAAGATCTATGACATCCTCATCTATCCTCATCAGACTATCACCACGACTCAGCTCGGACACGTCGGCCTTATTCGTCCTCCGGTCTCTCAAGTCGAAATCCGGATCGAAGGTCCAGGGTCCGTGTGTGTCTCCCTTTGAATCGCGATTTCAGGTTCGCGCGGCCAGGGTGGTGAAATCGATAATCAACCGACCTGGTGACCTCGACTCAACTACACAGTCGTCTTCCTTGCCAGTCCTCTAAGGTACCACCCCACCATCATATCAGAGCATACAAGGATGGTTCCCCACCTTCATAGCTCTACGACCACCCCGGCCAAATCGTCCCACTACACCCAAGCCCTCTCGGGCGCGCTCGTCGCCGGATCATGGGGTGACAAACAGCCAGTGAAACAGCCCAACGGGTCGACGCTGTTGGACTGGAGCGAGGGGATCAGAAAGTGGGGGAAACATACCGTTGGAGGTGAGTGTGGTCTCGCCCTTGTTCTAGTTCTGGGCTATGGTTGGTGGATCTCGGTGGTCGGGATGACGAAGCTGACCTCGTCGATACCTTTTCTGCTTTCCTTTGGGTGTAGATACGGCCTACCTGGAGCTATTGAGAAACGTCTCGCTAGCCTACCATTCATCTCGACAGCCCGGTACCTCTAGCTCTGCCCAAATTTTCCCATCACAGTCTCATGCACAACCGTCTTCCTCGACCTCCACCTCTGCTCCCGGGGTCGTCCTCGACCCGTCTACCACCTCGAACGCAAACGCTATAGGTACGAGGACCTCGGTCCCGCCTTCCTCGGCATCAGACCAGTCGAGAGAGACCACCCACACTACCACCACGACGAATACGAATACGACCCACTCGTTCATCTCGATCCCCCCGTCGCAGACGGAATCCGAGTCGGAAAGGACCTCGGGAAGTACGAGCACGGGGAGTTATGTGCACGTCTCTGGGGAAGCGAGTGGAGGGCACGGCAACGATAATCTCGGCAACGCTCACGCGGAGAGCCTTTTAAGGACGAGCGGGGGTGTGGAACCGGGTACAGTCGATTTAGGGTTGGCACCTCCGATCTTAGGCGTTGAGATCGGCTCTCCGTTAGGAGCGGTTGGAGGTGGTGATCTTGCGGGACCGTCCTCTACGACAACCACATCGACGGGAACAGCGACAATGACAACGGGGAGGAACGTGGTCGAGGATTCAGCATCGGCATCGACGATCGTACCTTCCCCTTCACCCGGGATAGGCGCCAGGGTCGGGACGGGCGAGCAGGTCTCTGGGAATAATGTGCCATCTGGAGCGGTTCTACCACCGCAATCCCAACAAACACAACAATCAGAACAGCAGACACCGTTTCAGCGGAATTTACAACCTGCCGCTTCTACCTCGACGACCACGTCTACATCTCTGCCCGCATCCACCTCCCAATCGGCCCCGGCGGCGGCGCCAATGCCAGCTCAAACTACCTCGACGGCGGAATACCTCTCCTCGACCTGGTTGGACGGAGACGAGTCTGAACAATCGATCTTGTCCGGTCAGATCCGGGGCGGGTCGAAAGATGTTCCGGAAGGGAGAGATTTGGTCAAAGATCTAGGGAAGGTGGGAGAGGGAGTGAGGACGCATGGGAAGGGGGTCTTGGGCAGGGTGAGCTTTGACATTTAGCCTTGTGATCTCGGAGACGGGAAGCTGACTTGCTTTCTGTGATCATGCAGGCCTACTTGTTATTACTAGCCTACTACCAACACGTTCTGGGCGACTACACGGCCTCGATCGGGACGTACGAAAAGGTCGATTGGGCGGGAGAGATGGATACGACGGGTCACGAGATGGGATTGAGCTTGATGGCGCAGCGGGTGGATTGGTTGCGTGGGATGGTCGTTTACGGTCAGTCAGAAGTGGCATTTGGCCGGAGCGCTTGTGAACAAGATGAGCTGATTGTAGTCTCGGATCATTTCGGTCTTTGTTGGGCTTTTAGGTATGAGCTTGGAGGCTGTAGGTCGAATCGAGGATGCGCTGGATCGATACATCAAGGCAATCAAGATGTTTGCCGACATTCCCGGTCTGACGTTGCCCTTGACCGACACGTTCCTTGTGGCCCCTCCGGCTACGGCCAAGGGGTTGACCGGCGCCAAGGTTCTCCCTACCCCGGCTCAACGACACTCGACGCGATCAACACCGACGTTCGGGTCTCATCGCGAGGCCCACCGTTGGGTCTCGGTCGCCCTCACTAGGGGATCGGTCATCTCGGCCCAAACGACCGACCTGAATAGGACGTTGCGACTGATCAGGACGTACCACGTGATGAGCAAGATGTGGCCCACCTCGTTCAGGCCACAACAACAGGCTTTCATGATCAGCCTCTATCTACGTACCTTGCATGCCGCCTGTCGACCTTCCAACACGCCTCATCGAGAAGGAACCGAATGGCTCGTCTGTGAGATTCCCAACTCGGTCAGCACGCAGATCAAGGGTAGCCGATCCCAGCTGTGGTCGAGGGAATGGCTCGAGGCGATCAAGGAGGGCAAGCGATTGTTGAGCGAGACGACGGCTTTCCCCCGAGCGGGAGAGGTCAACTGGAAGGTCAGACGGTTCGTCGAGAGCTGTGTTGGGATATGGGAGCGATCGGGGTGTGGTGTGGCTTCCGGCAAGGAACTCGTCAAGATCCTCTGGTGGGCGATCGAGATGACGTTCCACTCGCAGGCCATCCTCAGACACCTGATGAGGTTGCTCTTTGTCACTGGGCAACACGATGACGCTCGACGGGTATTCGAGCTGTACGTCAAGCTCGTCCTGAAGGCTCGGCAGACGGCGCAGCCTGAAGAATCGTTGCAGTTGCGCAAGACGACGACCAAAGAAGAACCTTCGGTACCGCATCAGGTCGAGGCGGACGACGTGTACCAGAACGACGTGGAAGAGCAGCTCGCCGAGGGGGACACGGATCGAGACGTCGAGTTTCTCGAGGCTCTTTTGCTGGGTTCCAGACTGTTCACGCAGGAACTCGCAAACCCTACCGAAGCCTGGAGGTACGCTCTTCTCGCCAGCGATGTGGTCGCTGTTGGGAAGCGACATATTGCCAAGGCGTTCAAGGCCAAGGTGGAAGAGAGCAAGGGGATCATCCGGATGGCGATGGCGTCCGAGGAAGGAGATCCGTTGACCCGACCGACTTTGCAAGCGCAAGGACTCGCTCACCTTGTCGAGGCTGCCCGGCTCGCACCGTCCAGCTCGGCCGTGCGATATCACCTAGCATACGCACGGACCGAGGCTCGTGATATCCCCGGCGCGCTGGATGCGATCCGAGAGACCATCGAGTTGGCACCCAGCAATGTCGAGGCTTGGCACCTGCTGACCCTACTTCTCACGGCGAGTAACGATTGGGCGGGTGCGCTGAAAGCTTCTCAGGCTGGAATTGATACTTGGGAGACGGTCGAACGAGAGATGGCTAAATCTCAACCCGTCGAAGATGTCGGTCCGGTTGATGTGGTGCCCTTCGGTGTCTCGACACGGGATTATGCCTTAGACGATGAGGGTACGGAACATGAGCAGGAGAGGTCGCATGAGAGCCAGAGTATCATTGTGGATCGGTCGGTCTTGCCGATCGCCAAGAGCTCGATCGCTTCATCTCCACCGCCGGCAACCGCAGCGACCCGACTCGCCAACGTTATCCAGCTTCGCATGACCCAGGCCGTCATCGTAGAAAAGCTCCACGGTCCTGACGATGCCATGATCCGTCAACAGGAAACGTTCGCCTACTTTTCAAGCCGTACCGGCTACTCGAGACCTGGTGGCTACGAACCCGGCAGCGGCGACGGCGGTAGCGTGCGTGATCTCGGCGAGAGTTATGTGGCTGTCAATGATGCTAGGCCCGCTGGATTACCAGATATGGGTGAATCCGCGCTCAGTAAGTCCAGTTATGCTTGCGACTGCTTACCGGGGTGTTTCGACTCATATGACTTGACTCAATCACAGTGTCGCCTCCGCGTCCACGACAAGGAGAAAATTCCCTATCACGAGCTTCGACGCAGAACGCGAGTGGTTATCACGTCAGCTCAGCACCACCGTCCGAAGACGAAGCAGAAACTAAGAGCTTGTCTGGTCGCAAACAACGCTTCCTGGTCCGACATCTACAGGTACCCGGATCCAAGAAGGGAGGTCATCGAGCGACCGGTACGCCACGCCGTCCAACCCGTAAGTAGTCGATCGCCAAGGGTATGAATCGGTGGTGTGGTGCTAAACGGCAGTGGTGAATGCCTTGCAGATCTGCCCTCTACCGAGAACCGACCCAGAGCAGTCTCGACCGGCGCTTCCATTCGATCGCGAGGCACGACTCCCGCTCACTCCCATTATCACGGTGCGCGTCCGGCTCCACCGCCGCCACCACCCCTCGACTTGCCTTCAACACCTCCTACCGGTAGAAACGCTTCGGAGACCCGTCTTCTTGCCGATCTCTGGCTGCAGTCCGCCGCGACATTCCGAAGAAGCGGGAAGATTGAGCAGGCTTTAGGAGCTATTCAGGAGGCCGAAGTGATGGACCCGACTAACCCAGAGGTCTGGGTGCAAGTGAGTTCTGCCAGCCTACTCTAGCGAATGGCGTCCTCCTGCTGACTCCAGCATCGTATTCTATAGCTCGGTTGGTACTACTCGGCCACAGAAAACCAAGAGCTGGCGCTGCAAGCCACTGGCAAAGCCCTCGTCCTGGCGCCTGAATATCCGCCCGCCGTGATACGAATGGCCGAATTGTACATGTCACGCAACCAAGCCGATCTTGCGCATGGGCTGCTGAACCCACTGACGCAGGGAAGAGGCTGGGATGTAGCAGAGGCCTGGTACCAGCTCGGTAAGGTATGTCAAGCGCAAGGCGGCCGGGGAGAGCGAACAAAGGAGTGTCTGCTGTTCGCTCTTCAACTTGAAAAGGGGCGTTTATGCAGACCCCTTGGACGAGTCGTGGATAGATGGGCATGAATGGGGCATCACCCGGAGACTGACGCACGAAACTGTATAATGTGGTGACGCGACCTATATACCTTACAACTTTGTACTATATGTCGTCACTTTGGCTCAAAACAAGATCGACACGTCCCAATCCCTGTTTCAAATCTCATCGAGGCGTCCTGAACATGTTGCCTGTACAGCTCGGCGCCTTGCTGTAAAGCGAAGCCGTGTTGAGCGCGCATTGTATGTCACGGACGATGGCAATGCGACTCACCAATGACACTTCGTAGGCAAGTCGGTACTGGCGTCGACGTGGACACTGCCTGTGTGGGGATCCTGTAATTTCCCATTCTTCCCCTTCCCACGAGTGGCTCGCGATGACGTGGTCCTCTCGGCTTGCAAGTTGCTCTCGGCCAATTCCCCTTCAACTTCCCCCGTATACGAGATGGTAAGCTCTGTTCCCGAAGCAATATCCCTTCTCGCGGTAATGCACAATCTGATGGGAAAGAGATGAGCGGCAGTCTTTGACCCCGAGTAAGTCGTGCTCACTTGGGCTTTCGAATGTCAAAATCCTAAGGAGAGTGCGATCAGCGACGGCATGTCAGGATACTTAAGAAGAGCGCATATTGGCCCACATCGTAATATACAGAACCCATCGCCAGATTTGGATCGCAAGAGTGGTTCTGAGGAAGAACAATGGTCAATCAGCATCAGAGAAAAAGCGATTCTGTCTTCCCGCATGTGCTACCCACAAGATAGCGAGTGAACTGGATGCAAAGCGAATCATGAGATGAGCGTCCAGTTTACGTATAAGCAACCCGTCGTGCCTCGGAACCACTTACGTTCTAAAAAGACAGCAGGGACAGTAGCAAGCAAGGTGACAGGGGCGTTAGATTTGGGCATCGAGTACGTGTGAGCAACGTGACTTACACCCCAGTGAAAGGCGTCAATGGTGTAGAACGAAGTGAGGGCCTTGTCTTCGTCCTCGTCGCCATCATCGCTATCCTCATCATCGTCGTCATTCGGTGTCTGCAACAACTTGGCAGCTTCTTCGGCCAAGATGGCTCCCTCCGGATCGATTTCCGCAAGATCGGCCGGTGGCTGCGAGATGTGCCAGTTGTCCAGATCGAACAGATACCTAGGTACCATAGAATTTCGCTCAATGTGTTTCATAAAACCTTCGCAATGCAAACCAGCTTACGTGCGACCGACGGTATTATAGATACGCCCTCTCTCGTCAGTCTCCGCTTCTGGAACTAGTTCTCCGCTGTAGATTCCAATAAAAGTTCCTTGTGCAATGTGCGACTTTGTTTTGACACCTGAAGTCCGGGTCATCGAAATCAGTAGGACAGCAACCCATGTCGCTTGGTCTGCTAATCACGCACCCCAGCCCTTTTGTCTCTGTGGTGCGTCAAAGGATAAGACTTGTGAGCCTTCTATAAGCAAATGCAGATTGGATGCTAGCGTTGCTGACCGTTTCGAAAATCTCCAACTGGATCCTGGGGTCTCTTCCCCTTTGCATGGACTGGATCGCCCGGACGTCAGCCTGACAGCTTTGTCATATGCAGCCAAGTTGCTTACCCGATTACGGCAGGAAGGGGGACATCCGCAATTATCCGAACATTCCCATATCGGGTATTGTGAGTCCTTGACCCTTCCATCTCTGTTGAACAGCGAGATGAGCATTCAAACGCAACATCACGAAATCTCGAGCAATCCTTACTCGTGGCATCCAAAACCAGTGTAGGGTACGCCACCTTCGTAAACATGACTGGCGAAGTACTTTTCCTGTCGCTTGAGACAGAAACAATCGCTGTTTTCTTGGCAAGGCCCGACGCACGCGCAGCCTTTAGATGGCACCTTTGGAGCGACGTTTCTGCCGTAAAACATGTCGTTTGAATATACAAACTCTGCTGGCGGAGCGCGAGCAGTCGTTCCGCCTCGACGAACGATGCCCGGCGCGATTGTGATATCTTTACCTTGATCGTCCAGGCATGCTTGGCTGATGTAGGCCTCCATAATCGTGCGCACCAGCTCGGTCTGCGATTCGTCTCTGGCGAGAACATTGAGCTGTTGCAACAGAGGATCACCAAACCTCTCGAAAGAAAGCCCTTTCAGCAGTGCGCGAGTGTCATCGGGATGCGTCACGACCGGCTTCTGCAGAGATGCCTTAGCGATGGCAGATTCCGTGCGAATCGTTTCGAGAACATTTTTGGCGCGGACGGCCTTGTCCTGTTCCTTGGGAGCAGTGCTAGCGCTCCCAGGCTGAACGTCGTTCGAGGTCAGATTGTCCTGGTCACCAGTACAGTCGTCAGCCAGCAGTCGGTCCACGACGTTCA
The DNA here is from genome assembly GCF_021052385.1 of Filobasidium floriforme. Taxonomy (NCBI): domain Eukaryota; kingdom Fungi; phylum Basidiomycota; class Tremellomycetes; order Filobasidiales; family Filobasidiaceae; genus Filobasidium; species Filobasidium floriforme. The sequence continues at coordinate 519,537 of NW_025763622.1, read as the reverse complement.
GGGCCGCGTCGCCTGGCCCAGACATTTGAGAAGCCCATTGCGTCACACGCTCATCGATGGTCAGAGAGAATGGTTTCGGCGAATCCCCTCTGACGCCGCGAGTCTGTCTCCGTTGCTCCTGTAAAGCCTGGGTTTCAACGGGTTTGACGAAACTTTGGGGCAGAGCCTTCGCCACAGGAGCCTCAGGGCTTTGGCGTGCACTTCGCGTATTAGCCGGCTTGATGACGATCAAGTCGGCGCCCTCTACGGTGGAATGCGCAGGACTAGGGGTTGCGGTCACCGAACCGTCAAGTACCCCAGACATGGTCGGCTTTGAGGCCGGATCCCTCGTCTCGTTTGGACTTGCGATAGATAGCGCAGGAATGACAGCTTGAGCAGGCGGGCCGTCCAGGATCGGAATTTGCAAGGGTACGATAGGTAGGTTGGGCGCGACTACTGGAGCCGCTTCTTTAGCGGTTGGCACCACAGCCTGCTCAGGCGATGGAGCATTAGGAACACTTGCCGGTCCAAGCGTCTCGCCTTGATCTGACTTCCGATTTTGTACTTTCGAAAATGTGGACTGGAACGTAACGCTTGTGGCAGGATTGGACGGTGATTGCGTCCGTAAGGCAGGCGGAAGTAGACTTGCGTCCGCAGTCAACTTAGCATGTTGGTCTTTTACGCTTGTAGCTGTGTTGCTTTCCACTTCGAGAGCCTTGTCCGTGACTTTCTTGCTTGAAGCTTGATGTTCGGTTCGAAACTCGGCCCATCTAGCGGAACTCGAGGGACCAGCTTCAGCATTGTTATCGCTTGACGCGAATGGTCGGTTTGAAAGACATGCAGGAAGAGGGAATATAGGAGAAGTCTGGCCTAAGAGAGAGTTGTTTGAAGTTGCCGAGACTATCTTCGTGATGGTTGCGTTGAATGGTGCCGCTGCTTGTGCCGCTGTTCGTGCTGGGGAACTTCCCCTTTGAGATGTGACCGCCTGCTCGATTGGACTTGTTCCATTGCCCGAAACGTTATCCTGTTCGGGAGAGGACTCGTTGACGTCCTTCATGATCACGTCACCCAGAGGTTGCGGTGACGGTTCTTTCGATGCCAACTTCTTGGCTGATGAATCCTTTGCTAGCAACATTTTGGGTGGGGACTTTTCAGGTACCGCCTTCACGGGTGCTAACTCGTTAGCTAGCGACTCCTTGGCTACCGTTTCCCCCCCTAGCGACGGCTTGGCTACTGAGTTCTTGGCTACCGTCTGCATAGGGTTCTCCTTCGCTAGGGAAGGCATTGTGTTGTCAATCACGGAGTCAGCGCCTGTTTCAGCAGTGACACGTGAAGCTGCCTCCGCCTCGGTCGGCTGAGGAACGTTCGAGTCCGTCGTTTTGTGTTCGGACAAATTAGCAACGGGAGCGTCACGGCTGACAGCTGCGTTAGAACTCTTCTTCACAGATCCCATCGACGATTGCCGCGGAAGTTGTTCAGTAGCCGCGTTTATGGATTTTGCAGCCATCGGGAGAGCCGGCTCTGCAGTCTCTTTGGCTGTGGCGACTGGCAAGGCCATCTCGTCCTCGGATGAGTCCGACTTGTTCGAGTATGAACGGGAACCACCACAATTGAATGATGGAAGTTGCTTTTGGGGTAGCCGCCCGCCCATCGATTTCCTAGCTGTCCGAGCGTTTGCTGGACGGGGCCTCGCAGGCTCGGTAGTCGACTTGACTGCTTGCTGGTCGCGTCCCATAGGCTCTGGGCTAGTCTCACCATCTCTATCAGGTACCGCAGATCCTAATACTTCAGGCTCGCCGAACCTGACGGTCGGAGTGCGGATCTTCGGAGCAACAGTAGGGGTAGGATCGAAGCCAGTATCTCCAGTCTCGTCGACTTCCATCTCGGAACCGCCCGACTGTGCCGTCGAAGGAGCATGAGACTCGTCGTCATCCGCCACCGTCCGCCAGAAAGGCCGATCTTTCGGTCGAGGAGGTACGGGAGTCGTAGCGGGAGCGGGAGCGGGCGGTACACGACCGGCCTCTGGCTCTGGCTCAGGCTCAGACCGACGAGACGATTTCGCAACCCGATCCTCGGCAGCTTTAGAAGCGGCTGTATTTCTAGGGTACCTTCCCGGTTTAGGCTTGACCTTGAATATGCTGAGATTCGCCAGCGGTCTGACCGGTGTTGGGGGGATATCAGGCAGATCGGCATCCTCCACCTGAGTGGGAGACGGGAAAGGCATTTGCTTTTCTGCTAAATAGTCCAGGGGGTCGACAGCGACCGGGTTTCGCTTGATGACCCGACGACGGGTCGATGCGGTTTGTGCGGGCGTCGAGCTTGAAGCGGTTGCAGCAGCAGCAATACCAGCATGTGCCACAGGTGTCGCGCTCGATTCGGGTTGTTTACCCTTGTCCCGCTTGGAAGGTGGTTCAGGCGTCGAGATAGGTCCAGGCAGCGTCACGTCGGCCGTGACGGGTGAAGCCATCTTCGTAAGGACGCGGTCTACGACTTTGGGATCTTCTTTCTGTTTCGCTGCGATCCCAGACATCTCGGCGCGATCTGGACTTCTCACAACTGGGCTTGGGACATTCGCCTGCTGCTTCTCGGTAGTCTGGATCGAAAGGCCCATGCCAGGAGGATCAGCCAGGCTAGAAGGACCGATCGTATCGGGCTTCCCAGCTTCTCCCTCTGCCAGCGTTTGAACGGAAGAGACCATACTGGACGATCCGGCCGTCGCGACCATAGAAGATGGCCCCGGCGCTTGAGGTAATTCCCCTAGCTGTGTCAACATCGCCGACATCTCTTGAACCGTCAGCTTCTTGGCCGGCTCCGTCGCTGGTACAAGTCCCGATCGTGTGTTCGATTTTGGGTCGGGGTTCGAGTTCGAGGGACCGGCTTCACTGGATCGAATGTGAGTGGGATTGAGCTGAGATCCGGTAGATCGGGGCTGGGGATCGTCGAGCGGGTGGACGATGGAAAAGTCTGCGATTTCAAAAGCATCCTGAGCACATCATACAAGGGTCTCTCATGAGCTGGATGAGAAAGCGCTTACCCTCATCGTCATCCTCATCCTCGAGTGAGATGACCACCGACCTTCGTTCTTCGAGATCCAAGCAAGAAGGTCAGCTAGTTTATATACGTACCGCATAGCGATCCCTGAAACTTACTCTTGAATGGCCGACTGCTCGAAGCTTCCGGAGAAGTAGGCGGACTTGGATCGGTAAAGAGAGGGGTCTTTCGTTTCCTAGCATCCGGGTCGGACGGCCTTTGGCTCGAATCGAAGAGGAAGACTACTTCATCGTCGTCGTCCTCGATGTCGATGGCGTCTATGCAGATGTGGAGCAAAGTCTGACTAAATGATACTGTTGGAATGTTCTCTCGTACTCTGTAACAGCTTACCGCTTAGAGCACGACCAGCCATTGTGCAACTCGAGGTCGAACTTTAGTTCTCGATGTCGACCAGGAAGGTCCTGCTCGGAACGTCGCGAGCTCGTTCAGGATGTTCAAGAGTAGTTGTTCCCGCTGATCTTTTGAGGCAAGACTAGGACTATAATGACATTCAGCTTAGATGATCCTATCTTGGAGTCCAGCTTGGTGACGTGAAGGAATGTAGGGAAATATGTTAGAGAAAGGGATGTATTTGTGACAAGAGGTCAAGTTGCGAGTTCGCCCTTCGTCGCGTCTGACCGAAAGCTCGCTCGCTCCAGCAGCAGCTCTTGGAAATGTTGAGCTACAATCCCTCTTTAATATACACACGACCACACCCTTTCATCCCATTCACTTTCATAAGCTCCTAGCCTGTAATCCGAGCACTTGCAATCTACAACATTGACATCTTGATCCCCACAAGAACCGCGAAACCACGAAATTCCATCTCCGGACTAGCCCGAAGACTATATCCCCCCTCTGACTCCCCGAACGACCTATAGGATGGACCAAGAAGAAGAGGTCGAGGCATCCATCTTGCCACCAAGCTCTCCTCATGCAGTCCCTGCAAAGAGGAAGCGGAATTCGAAATCGTCCACTCTGCCCACGGCACTCGAGGGGGCGATCCCGAGCAAACCAAAGAAGAAACGAGCCAAGTTGGCAAAGGGGTCCGATGAACCCGCTGCTAATGTGGCAGATATAGCTAGCCTCGTTGACGGACCGCACGAGGCTGGATCTGGAGCTAGGAAGGATCTGGAGTCGAGCGGGGTCATGGCCGGTCCGACTACCATTCGAATCAAGCTACCAAAGAGGCCTGACGAAGCGGCATCGACGACGACCGACATGATCTTGGACGAGCTGGAGGATGACGGGGATATGAGGGCTGGCACGACGGAACAGGCTGGCGTTCCCAGGCTACGGGAATTGACCGACGATAGCTGGGGAACTCCTCCGCCTGCTCCCAATCGGGAGGACCAGATGACGGACGGTACAGAAGGTGGGAACGTCCCCCCACCTCAATCCGATCGCTCTTTTCCCTCAAACTCTATCCCGGGATCTTCAAACATCGCCTTGCCGCCGCCTCCTGCTCTTCACGGTACATTCGCTCAACAACGGATGAACATGTTGCGTAACCTTAGGTTCAAGGGCGATCCCAACACGCCGTTCGTCAACTCTGGCTCACCTCCCATCTCGCATTCTTCCACCCCACCTCGTACCACCGCTCCACCTATGGCTCATCCGCATGTCCGCGCCCATGCAGCCGAATGGCAGGCCCATCAGTCCCCAGAGTCAGAACACGCTCGAATCAACGCTCGATACACTCCTGGACGCTCGCAGGGGGACGAGGCGGAATTCTACCTTGGAGCCGGGAACAGCCGAGCCCCGAGCGAAGAAACGGGCCATCCGCATCCTCGATCAGACTCTCCTCTACCCCGTCATGCCGAGCACGACCTGCATCGAGGTCCCGGATCGTCTTTCATGACCAACTACCCAGACTACCCAATCCTTGCTGGTAGTGGAACACCTGGAGAGTACGAAGGTGACCCGTACGATAATCCCGATCTACAGGGACAGTACAAGACAGCGTTCCGGCCCGAACCGCCCAAGAAGAAACAGGTCAAGAAGAAACGAAGCATCCGGCCTGTCCCAGGGTTGGAAGGTGCGGAGGGATCGGTGGATGGGTCGATCATGGGAATGGAGCATGAAGGTACACCAGGCGGGACGGAGAATGGAGAAGCAGGGGCGGCACCGGTCAAGAAAAGGAGGAGGATGGCCAAGCCGCCCGGGACGGAGGATGCTAACAGCGTAGGAACATGGTCAGTCAGCACGCTATCGATTTGGACGAAATAGTTCACTCACGCCTTGATGTTTGCCTATGTTTGCCTTTGGGGGATTTATAGGAGACGAGGATTGAAGAAGGGTGAAACTCGCGCCCATGCGATCGCCAAGTTTAGGGAGAACAACCCGGGTCAACCTCTCCCACCCGGGTGGGACTTTCCCGCTCCGCCTACGGAAAAGCCTGCCAAACCCGCAGCTGTCAGAATGATCTCGTTCAGAAAGGAGCCTACGCCACCTCCCCGGGAGCCGAAGGGCGATATCTTGAGCTATGTCTCGGTACAACAGAGTCTTGCCCCAGCATCTGGAGAGGAGGACCTGCTGGCCGAGAACAAACAGGGTGAGTGAGACTATTCGTCGACGACACCTCACGAAGCAAGGCACTAAGCATGTATCGCCGGACAGATATCGTCGTGACGAGCGAACCTTCCAAACCAGTCGCCACTGCCTTGAAGATCGACGTTACAAAAGCAGACGAGACCGACTTTGAAAAGCTCGGTATCGACGTCGGAGCGCCGCTGCAAGATCCCGAAGCAGTTGCCATACCGGCCAATATAGGTCACCCGGTCTTTCGGCATCATGTCGAGATGCAAGGCTTGCCTGTTCTCAAGGCGGTCGATCCGAGCAAGGTTGGTTTATTCTGCTTGTAGCCGATCCATGTTGAGATGGTCACTAAACAAGACTTGCTTTGGACAGGTTGTCAAAGAACGGGATATCGTTTGTCCGCGAGAGTTGAAGGAAAACCTCGCGGGTCAACCGAGACGATTTGTCCAAAAAGAACTCTCGGTGACGGGTATTGGGGGATATCAGCTGAAGTTCAAGACCTGGACAGGAGGTGAGTAGAGTCGTCGTAAATGTTCATCGTGCGATACACTTACCGAGCTTGGTCTTGCGGCAGACACGGGCAAGTCGACCTGGCGCGCTCAACGGGACGAGCGATTCGCCGAACAACAGAGAGCAGCAGAAGAAGCGATGATGAACGACCCTTCGATGCTCGGACCAGATGGAACACCTTTGGCTGGTGTGGAAGGCACCTTTGACGAGAACGGATTCTTCATTCCTGCAGCAACATCCGCACCGACCAAGGGCAAGCGGGGCGGTGGTCTCACCAAGACGGGCAAACAGAGAAAACCCTGGACAAAGAAGGCGGACAAGGGCGATGCCAACAAGAGGATATTGGATTCGCTTAAACGGCAGGAGGGCAGTCCTTCGGTCATGGGAACCCCTGATATAGGCACCGCTGCGGTCAATAGCGAGGTGGCTTCCTCACCGGCACCCATGCCGGAGCACGATGATACGATCATATCGCAGGCAGACTATAGCCGGCCCCCGAGCCCTATGGCTGGGTTGAGCGTAGCAGGAGACGACGTAGATGCCGAGATGGAGGATCTCTTGTAATGTTCTTCCCACGATTCGAACGCAGACATGTATACAAGGAGAACGGTGGCAGCATTGATTCTGTTCGAACATCTATGTCAGTTGACCTGTGTTCTCGCGAGGTGTTTGAGGCTGAAGTTTCGGGAGCTGGGCGGAAACGGCGGTTTAGGGTCAAGCCTGAAAGAACTCAACATGGCCAGACCGTTCAGGACTAGGTCGACTGGGATGGTGTCGAGCAACATGTCATTGAGGGAAGGATCTTCACCCTGCTTATAGTGCCAGTCCCGGATGATTGCTACGAGTCGCTGTCGAAATGGTCGGATTTCTACCTGACCACCTGGTATTATCGCAAATCCAAAGTACCCCATTTCCCGATGTAATCAGCGCCAATGCATCGTTTTCTTCTGACAGGCCAAATAGACTGTTGCAGAATTGCAGACGAACGAATCGATCGACTTGGGATACCCGCGCCCTCGCGCTTACTAACGAGGCCAGCACGGCTAACGCGTCAAACGAACGGAAAAATCCATACGACCTATAAACCGAATTTCTTGACGCATCTAGCGACATTGAAACCGTACCATGGATACTGCGGGGATGTTACCAGGGATATTGTCAGCATTTCTTCGCCGAAAACGGCGATATTCCTAAGTGTTTCATAAAACGGACCCTTTTTACAATCAATTACAGTCTACTATCGCGTTGATCAATCATGGAGAACTCGTCAAGGTCGTATTCGCTCGTGATGTACACGTTAGTTCATGAGAGTTTGCATCTTCTCGACGATGCCGGAAACAAGCACCAGCAAGCCTGCCGCTGCCTTCTGTACCCTACCCTCCCTGCTGCCCCCAGTATTCGTGGTCGTGGCTTCTCCCCGCGTCTCCCTTTGCAAGATCTCGCTCGCCCATTCGCCTGCCGCCATCAGTGTCACGCTTTGTTCTGTTGCGATAGCGCGTCCACCATCCAGCTCCTGAGCGCCGTCGATACTGACCAGTGCAAGCTCCAGAGCTGTTGCAACTACGTCTGATTCGAAGTCTTTGGCATCGGAAGGTCCTTTAGAGGGCGTGAAGTTTGGTGCCACCGAGAGCTTCGAGCCGACGCTGATGGCCAGCTCCAGTGATTCGGGACAAATGACCGAGAGGTAGAGAACAGAATGACGCGCCGCGTGCACCATAATGGTCAACGTCGATAGGAATTGCGACACCGAAAGCGGACTTAGGATCATGCCTGTCCCGCCGACGGTGTATTTGCCTCGCGTTTGCTGCTCTCTCGTGACCTCCTCCTGGAGGTATGTCCAGAATCGATTCATCATGGGTAGAAGGAAGTACTCTGCAGCGACGTCCTTGAACGCGACTTTAGGTTGCTGCGCAGTCACCATTGTCGAACTCGGCGCAACAGGTTTGACCGCGTTAGCCATGTCTGTGATCTTGCTTCTCGCATTTGCGCCGGCCACACGCAATTGTCGATGTCTGACCACTTCGGGATGCTTATCCGCCGTTGAGTCTCGGCCGCGTCGAAGCGCTTCATTGGTGACGGAATCAGTCGCGTCCGAGATGGCTTTGTGCGCCTGTGAAAATGCTGGATCTGAAGCCGAAGCATATTTGGCGTGGAGAGCTGGTGGTAGGAATTTCGAGGGGAAATCGACCTTGGCTCGCTGCGGTTCGACCGCGAGTGGAAGCCCAGCGCATTCTCGAGCGCCCATAGAGAGACCCGTCAGGATTGCCGAACGTTGAACTAGAGAGTATTGTGCCTCGAAATAGAGCCGGATGAGGAGGCTGTGGAGAGTAATTCCAGTTGCTATGTAGCTAGACAAACTGCTGTTGAGAACTCGGGACTCACGGTGCAACGATCCGGGGCGAACAAGCCGTTAAAGCTATGACGATCCCCTGTCGCCTCTTCTCAAAGTCTTCCAGGTCGTATGGATCCGACAGAGCTAAAGCTTGATGAACAAGCTCTTCAGCATTTTCGTCTGTAAACAAGCAAGAAAGACAATTACATGAGATTTTCGAGCCAGGTCTTGACTTTTTCCAATTGTGCTTACCCAGTTCGGTCCCATAGTCCCTTTTGCGTCTGATGAGCTCCTCTCCCCAACGGAGTGCCACCTCAAGTTTCTCCGGCTCGGTCCTCGCTCTCAGCAGCTCCAACAGCTGCATTAGATAGACGGGCCGCTGAACCTTTTCTCGTGTTGATGTATTGAGCATAGGATCGTTGGCGACTTCTTCGAGGTAAGAGGGTGTAGGCGAGGGCGAGCGTGAAGACGATGGGGATGCGTCCGAGTAACCGACGAGCGAATCGTCATCCGAGTCGACGATAGCTGCAGTTTTGGCGGGTCTCGACCGGGCCGATCGACCTCGAGCAGGCGCGAAGGGAGCCTCGTCATCCGAATCCGCCTGCACATCGGCTGTTGTGCCATTTTTGATGTCTCGGTCCTCGGAAGACTCTTTCTCATCGGCTTCTTCCCATCCTAGCATCCCGTCACTAAGATCCACATCCGCCTGCCCATCCCGCAGACCCAAGAAAGCCCTCAACCACCTACACTCTTCTCTCCCACCTCCCGTACCTTCCCAGACGTCTTTTCCGAAATCGAGCCGCTTCACTTTGGGTGGGGGTCTCGCCGAAGCCGCTTTCGCGCCCTTGCCATCCACCTCCAAGTCGTCCAGCATCCCTTCCAACTCTGTGATCACCTTGCCGTCTTCCGTTTTCCCTTTCCGTCTGTCAGATGCACCTTCCTTGCGGTCAAGGTCATGATCATCGTTATCGTCGTCATCCGAAGGGATGCTCCTCCGACTGATCACCTCCCCCACCAACATACCCAGCCGCCTGATCGCTGGATCCGAATGTCCCAAGTAAGATTGCATCGAGACCAAGAATGGCGAGTGATACGTGATCCGGGTGATCAGTGGGTCGTAAGGTGGCAGGGCCGATACGAGCAGTATGATCAACAAGGTCAGGACTGTCGTAGACCAGAAGGACGAAATTATCAGTGAACACGTTATAGACTCGAATCATAAATGGGCGCGTATGGACTCACAAGCTCCCCTTCCCATCAACCCATATTTGACTTCCGAGGGATCACCCCAGACCCGCATGATATCTTCCAAGACCATCCCTACTACCCCCTTTCCACCACTCGCTGCGTATGCTACGATCACTCTGGCCCTGATTGCCATCCTCTCCCATTCATGGTCCAGCTTCGGGGTCGAAGCATGTATTCCAGCAGGTTTCATAAAGACCAGAGGGAGGACATCGGATCTCAATGTTCCTTCTTCTCGTCTGTCTGGATGACCGGCGAAGAGGCGTAGAAGGTCGGACATTCGTTTGATATGCCCGTCTGATCCAGGACGGGATTGAGAGTCGAGTTTGGGTTCCGGTCCGGAGGATGCAGGCAGAACAACCCGTGCGGTAAGCAGCGAGAAGAAAGACCCCACGATCGCCCTCCTAGGCTTTGTAGCTAGTTCGTTCCGGATAGCTTTCCATACGTTAGGGTACTTGTTCGCTTGAGATGCGAACTGTGGTGATGTAGACGATTGTTCGAGATGCGTGATGACCTGTGGCATGCAGGATGAGAAGAACGAGCGAGAATATGCGAGCGTGGAGGTCGAAGACCCGGTAGTAAGGAGAGGAAAGAGACCAAGCGTCGTTAAACGAGTCAGGAGCGGAATGAGCGGTTCGACGTCCGGTTCGACTGAAATGACAATGTTCACATGTTGATGTCAGTCCCACTCGTAACCCTTTGGTGAACGCGATCGAAGATATGAGGGCTTACCTCCCAGGGAGCTCATTTTCCATAGGACGTGCTCGATACCGCGACATACTCCATTCCAAAACCCACGCTCGTCCCAACCCCGACCGTCGTCCTGTTTGCCTGTCATCCCATCCACCCTTAGCCTGCCTAAAACGTTCCCAACCTTTCCGGACAAGCCCAAGAACGTTTGAGTGTAGGTCTGGAAGATGAGATCTACGTTGCTGCTATTTCTATCACTGCTTCCGTTTTGTTGCAGGTAGAGGAAAGTATAGATCCGATCGAACGGGTAGAGACCGAGGAGGTCTTGCAGCAGATCAAGGAGGTAGGTTGTTTCCTCCGCCTTTAGCTTGGGCGTAAATGAGGAAGAGATTGTCTGGAATGAAGATAGAGCAATGGTAACAGCTATGTCTTCTGCGAAGCGGAAATCCTTGCTACTGCGAACGCCTGTGTCGGTGTTCCCTTTGACCGTCGACGGCACGAACAATGTCCTGATCATCCCCATCTCCTCCCCATTCATCTCGAGCACGGGTTTCCATACGGGCAGGACCTTGTCGACTAATTCTTTCTGGATCAGGTAGATGAGCTTGCCGATCTTGTCCAGATCCGCCTTTTGAGCCGAGGCAAGGTCGTGTAGGATGGATGAAAGGGTCGAGTGGAGGTCAGAGATGGAGCTTATAGGGCGGGTGAGCGTGTCGAGAGAACGTCGCAAGGATTGCGAGATCGTTACGTCGGAAGCCATGATTTCGTCTGACCTCTAGATCTACTAAGCTGCATTGATATCTGACTAGGTCATGTCAGTTGTGATGAGACATGAGAGGTGTGCATGTCTCATGGATATACTGTAGTTGCTCGATATCGACACCGGAAGTATAATTCGCGGACATGGTAGCATATCTGACCCTTTCGGAAGTAAATCAGGGGAAGATGTCCGTTTATTGACCTGATACTCTTCGTTGACGGGTGTACGTTTGTGTCCCAATCCTGTGATTCCCATAGGCTCAATCGTGATCTCCATCGCCACATTAGCAGTCGATCGTGCAGACCCACAAGGTCTCCGAGTCTCGTCAGACATTGTTCTCTCCGTCTCTAGAGATATATACCCTCAAGCCGGCCTCGCTCCAGGATGCTTCTCAAATCTCTCGCACGACCCGTACTCGGCTCGATCCCGCGTCGATCGCTAGCGGCTACCAGCTCGATCCCGGCCCTCGCTCGTCGATCCTTGGCCACCCAGGCTCCTAGCAGTCCCGTTCGAAGTCATTCGGTAGAGGAGTGAGTGGCGAATACTCTATACTGTATTGAGAGCACAGATGGCGGTCAGGTGGCGATCGGAAGATGCCTCCGGGTCGAGATGTTCGGACATCGCGCCAAATCGAGATCGACCAGCCTGCCTGCTCTCTCTTTCTCTCTCTCTCAAGAATCGCGAGACGGATTTGGGGCATTGTGACTGAAAACTACAATTCTTCTTGTCTACTCGAACAGGCTCCATGAGCTCTCTGCTGAGGAGATCTTGAGGGAGACGGGATCCCGTAAAGATGCCTCGATGCGACACTTTACCGGTACGTCACCTACGCCTCCTTCCCCTCCTTATACGTTCTACTAATACTCACTCCTCGACTCGCACCGTTGCTCCACCTCACACAGTCAACTTTGGACCTCAGCACCCCGCAGCGCACGGAGTGCTTCGTCTGATCCTCGAGATCAACGGTGAAGAGATTCTCCGAGCCGACCCTCACATCGGGTTGTTGCACCGAGGCACGGAGAAGTTGATCGAGTACAAGAACTACACGCAAGCTTTGCCCTACTTCGATCGGTTGGACTACGTTAGTATGAGTGAGTGTCGCGCAGCAGTTTTGAGGCTATTCTTTCAGGAAAAGAGAAGTAGGAAAGCTAACTTGAGTATGGCTGGTCCTTACGTGTCCGCTTGTAGTGACCAACGAGCTGTGTTACTCCTTGGCCGTCGAGAAGCTGTTGAACATTGAGGTTCCCGAGCGTGCCAAGTGGATCCGAACTCTTTTCGGAGAGATCACCCGAATCCTCAATCATCTCATGGCCGTCCTCACCCACGCCATGGACGTCGGTGCCCTCACTCCCTTCTTGTGGGGTTTCGAAGAACGTGAAAAGTTGATGGAATTCTACGAGCGAGTATCGGGAGCTCGATTGCACGCCGCTTACATCCGACCGGGTGGTGTGGCGTACGATCTTCCTCACGGCATGTTGGACGACATCTTCAAGTGGGCCACCCAGTTCTCGAGCAGGGTAGACGAGATCGAAGAGGTCGTCACGGGTAACCGTATCTGGAAGGGAAGGACCGTCGGAATCGGCAAGGTCACCGCCAAGGAGGCCATGGACTACAGTTTCTCGGGTGTCATGCTTCGTGGAAGTGGAATCCCTTGGGATATCCGAAAGGTTGCCCCTTACGATGCGTACGATAAGGTCGAGTTTGACATCCCCGTCGGTGTCAACGGAGACTGCTGTAAGTTGGCCACCGTCTTCTCATCACATGTCAACAGAAAAGGTTAACTGACGAACCCCGTTATGCCCCTCGATCTCAGACGACCGATACCTCTGTCGAGTTCAGGAATTCCGTGAATCCCTCCGAATCATCTCGCAATGTCTGAACAAGATGCCCCTCGGTGCCGTCAAGGTGGACGACCAGAAGATCGTACCTCCTCCCCGAGCCGCCATGAAGGAATCCATGGAAGCCTTGATCCACCACTTCAAGTTGTTCTCTGAGGGCTACTCGGTACCCCCCGGTGAGACGTACTCGGCCATCGAGGCCCCCAAGGGAGAGATGGCTGTCTACCTGGTATCGTGAGTCGAAGTCGCGCTCCGATGACCCAACATCGAGAATGATTAGCTGACCCAAAGTTCGATCTTGTTTCGCGAACCAGTGACGGATCTCAACGACCCTACCGATGCAAGATTCGAGCTCCCGGATTCGCCCATTTGGCCGGTTCCGACTTTATGATGCGTCATCAGTCAGTCACGTTTGCACTGCGTACTTGCTGGGCACCAGAGAGCTGACCCTTTCTTTTGCGACTGACTTCTGCACAGCTTCTTGCCGGACGCCGTCGCCATCATCGGTACCATGGACTTGGTGTTCGGTGAAGTCGACCGATAATCGATTGAGTTACGCAAAGAAAAGGAAGAGGAAGACGATACGGCTTTGCGAGCGGTGTGTTTTGTGTTTTGTAATCAAGATGGTCGGCGGAGAATCGTTCCTACCGACCACCTGCCAATTCGTGAGAATCGGTCTGCGATCTAATAGGCTTGCGAGGTCGACCGTCGTCTATTGGAAGACGGTGCGCACGTTAGGCTCTGTATCATAGCTATACATCTTGGTACATCTGATCCATGTGTATATATCAGTGCAGTGAAAGGGATGTCGCGGGAACTTTCGCGACATGCTAGCATCTCCGCCGGGCAAGGCTAACGTATCGACGTCATCATGTATGCCTGCCTGTCTCCCCACTTTGCATTTGATCTCTTTCGCCGTCCGTTGGACACACCCTGTACTACGGACTTCCCCTGCCAAACAAAGCCTTCTCCAGCGATTGCGGGGAAAAAGGGAATGCGAGAACAGAAGAAACAAGTTGAGTTAAAAAGAAAAAACGTTTGGCTTTGAAAAAATAATTTGGGCCAACCCGACACCCAACCGAAACCGGCGTGGGGTGCGAAGGAGGCAGCGGGGGGCGATGATTCTTTCATGATCTGGCCGAAACCGGCGGAACCATCCAGAATCATCGTGGTTGAAACCATACATCATACCCGATGGCCAGCCGAAACCGGCTGAGCATCGAGCAATAAGATGTATGGCTCCTGGAATCGAACGCGCGACGCCTCACAGAATGTGAATCTCTTGTTAAGGAGTATCTGTGTGAATAGGCTAGCGGCACGAGCGGTATTTGCTACCCGCGTAACGCTTTTATATAGGCGATACACCTTACAAGCTTGATCTATGGCTTACGTTGATCTGTCAGTTCGGTTCTTATCGATGACCATACAATCCATCGCGCTCACCGAGAATGTCAGAGGAACCTCCGAATCACTGCCCGAGCTATTCTCTTCGGTCAATGCGATCTCATCTTTCCACTACTGTTTGATATCACGTTGGGACGTTGCTGTTATGACACTAGCCGTTTGGTATTGTTGAACAGGGAGACCATCCAAGTGCTTCATATAGTTTGGAGACCGCAACACACCGTAAAGGATTGAGCCGCAACAACCCCCTTGCTCCAAGCCGCTATCTGCGGGAACTTGAACGACACTCTGAGGCTGAGTCTGATCTCCCGACTTGGGGTCTATAACAACGCTTGTGATCTCGGAACATAGCTGCTATTCTGTCATGACTGGCTTCATCGATCGCCCAAGCCTCGTAGCAGTTTTCATGCCATGGTGTTTGAAACGAGCTTGAGATATTATTCATGGTGCGCTTGCGCTTGGTTTGTTGGCAGTGATCATTCACATTTCAGCGTCTAGGCCGTTGTTTTCGGATTATGTTAGAGAGTTTGTCAGACTATCTTGTCTTTTCCAGACTGATCAACTCAGATCAGATCTCCTCCACCCCACAGTCCAGAAGCTGTGATTTTGTTTCGGGTTGAAACGGAGACCTAGGAGAATTCAGGAAATATCCTATTCGCTTATGCATTCCCGACGAGGCAGATCTTACGAAACGTCTTCCTGCTGTATCGCAGTGGCTGGGCTGCGATCGGGTTCCACTCTCGATAAATATGACGTCGCTGGACAAACAAGCGTCATACCGACGCAATATCGGAGTTTCTAGTAGGTTCGCTCTGTAATATAGCATGAGCGCAAAGTTGATTCGATTCACTTCAACGCGCTGTCACTCGATCGATGAACGCCGGGAACGCAGGCAACGGGACAATCTATAGGCAACATTGCAGAGGTAACGCATCTCTTCCCATCGATATAGCTGCCTGTTTTTGACCTCTAAGCAAAGCAGAGATCGACGATGAATATGCTGGTGTGTAAGATGACCATTTCAGGTACTCTGTGCAAGTCATGAAGGAAGTCATGCCCGGACTTTTGATGCAAAGCAGTCCGTGATGTTATTGACGTATACCAAGTCTACGCCGCGATTCGCTTGACCTCCTACTGTAAGTGGTTCTTTGAGAAGGGTATAAAATGGCGATAGCTGAATGGCTGCCGCTGATGTTGATACTGTGGGATTGCCCGGATAGAGGATGCTTGAAATCAGAGATTCAATCGCCCGATGCAGTTCGCTTCACTCGGGCTTGTGACCATCAATCGAACGTGATGGATTGCTTTTGACCACACCGGCATCCTCAAAAGTCATTTCTGATATCCAAAACTTTACGGCTACGGAAAGCATCAATGGGCCTTTCAATAAGCGTGAAAACCGTCATACAATCATATACTGCAACACTGAATATAGTAAACGGAACTCCGGACCTCACGATTTAGCAGAATCAACGACTTCGGAAAGTACGACCACTATTTCACATAGTAAAGTAGACTTAGCGGTCAGAAATGTCATGTCAAAGCCAGTTATGCGAAAACTCACGTCGCTGTCTTCCTTTCATCCTGAATGACCTCCGGCTTGGCTCTGTTGAGGATCTGCTGGAAGCTGGCTACCCTTGCTCTCATTCGGGAATGCATATAGCTTTGGGGAAACGATGATGCGTTAAATTCAGTACGACATTCGAACGGATTTCGGGTAGATCAGACTCACGTCTTGCTAGCTTTAATGTGATAATGAAGGTAGTCCCGGAAAAGCTCGAGCTTGAACGTAGTATCAGAAGCAATTTCAGGGGTCGCGAAATGCCGAGGGAATAGGACTGAGACGAGCGAAAAATTGGAATCAATTGGAATCAGCCATATGGCCGCACGTAGATTGCGTCGTCACATACCAAAAGTAATCCAGCCGACGTCCTCTGACCGCTTTACTCCGGCGATTCCAGGTGCATTTCGAACCTCGAGGGGAGGATCGCGGGTCGTGTACATGACCTGAGGGGCAGTGCCGATCGCCGAAGAACGTCGACGAGCATCCACGAATTCCTAAAGACCGTCGCCAAACAGGTCGCAATCAGTGACTGGAGGAAAACATCCACTTGATCCTCTCGCACTGACCTGCAAGAACACCTTTCCAAATACCCTGTCCGTCTCGTCCGTAAACAATGTGGAGATGACGATGGTCACCCTATCATTGGCTGCTTGCACGTAAATCGCCTCCTCCTCTCGATAGTGAATGATCATCAATTCTCCACGTTCTTCCGGTGCTTGATCAGCCATACCGGGCTGGAAAGTCGACTTGTGCTTCGAAGCGAGCTGGCTGTGCTCGTTATAGGCTCGATGGAAGGGTGCTGAGAGGATGATGGGCTTGAGCATAGAGAAGTGGTCGATCAGGGCGTCGCGGTCGTCTGTCATGACAATGGCAATACATCAGCTGAGTTGACAGTATCAACGAACTAGTCGCTACACGGGCTCACCTCCTTCCTCCGGGATCTTTTCCAGGTCGAGAACCAGAGTTACATCGTAATCCTGCTCCTTCAGGTTCGGGTCGTTCGATACCCATTCGCCGAACTCCCGCTCAAGGATCTCTGGAGCACCGTACTTCTTCAGGTCGGACCAGCAGTGGATTCCCATCGACAGGACGAGAACCGTCTTGCTGGTTGGGGTGGACAGGTGGAATCTGACATTGTCATAGTCGACGAACTGGACGTCGATCTTTGAAGGCCTACGAGGAGCAGTTTGACAGGATAAGCGACCTAGTCACTCAGTAGCCACACTGGTCGCAAGCTCACTTGACGAAACGTTCTGTCAAGACGTTCTTGATGATGGTGTTGTGACTCTGTTTGCATAGTTCAAGAAGTCACGCGTCAAACTCCCAGAACTTGCTCGATCTGACCGCGATGCATCTCTACTCACCTCTAGCAGGATCATACTGAACGTTCGTCGAGACTGCGTAAGCCGGGTTGAATCTCTGCACCTTCTCAAGATGCTAAGGCTGTGAACGATCGCTCTCGAAGTCGAGCTCGATGTGACGTCGACCATGCGTGTGCCTCGTCATAAGCCCCGAGATTATCAATGAAAGACGAGTCGATGACGTGTCAAAAGAAAAAGGAATCTCGAGACGCGACGAGTCTAAAAATCATCCCAACTAAATTGCCTGTGCAATTTAGTTGGTTCCGGAGTTAGTTCCGACCACTACCATTTCGACGATTATTACCTTGAAAGAACTTGCTAAATCACAATGATAACGAACCGCAATCTCCAGCTGCAAGATAGAGGTCCATAGAATGTCTTTGTCAACGCTGAATTCCGCAATCAGCACCTTCCGGACCGCTCGCATCGTCGCGATCCGTGCCCTGCATCAAACCGCCTTTCGATCGGCACCGGACCTCAACTCTGCACCCACCGCTTCATCGTCCGCTACTTCTGGTTCGGCCGGTGGACTGAGTGCTGGAGAGAAACTTGGTGAGATCCTGTTGGAGTCGTTGAGGAAATCGGAGGAGTCGCAGGCCAAGTCTGCTTCGAACAACGCGGGATCTGGAGGTGAGCTGAGGATCGGTGACGAGACGTCTGCTTCCTGTTGTGCTGATTCTCTCGATCGGTGCCTGTCGTATAGCTTTGTATGGCAACGTGGTTCGACAAGCCGAGTACCGGCCATTCTCTACGAATCAGGTCAGAGACAAACGTTTTAGCCTCGTTATCGCTCGCTCGCTCGCTGATCCCGTCGTCGCTCTCGCTGCAGACTTACAGCCCGACCCGACTCGTTTCCGACTCTCTTTTCCGCACTCCTCCTAGACCTCCTAGACCCGCCTATCTTGGACCTTCCGCTCCCAAATCTCGCCAATCTGATCCGTTCCACATCCTCTCCGTCAATCCGGTCAACGAAGCTATCAACGCCGACCTCGTCGGGAGCTACCTGACGCAAATGGGCAAGATCAAATCGCGAGCAGAGACGGGACTCACTTGGAAGAATCAGAGGCGGGTCGGAAAGATGGTCAGACGTGCTAGGGCGATGGGTCTCGTCAGCCGGTGGAGTGACCAGGTCCAGAAGGTTGCGGAGAAGGCTCCCGAGAAATGATTAGAATCGTTTCATGTTGTCTATACAATAATTGACTGCTCGATGGCTCGATTGCTTGACCGCTTGAATGACTGAGTGTTTCTCTGCTTGACCGTTAAAGCGTTTGAAGGGTGATGGTTTGCGATTGTTCTCCCTGGCGGAGGCGTGTCCGAAATGATCACGAGTCCTCGGACCAGTATCGCCTGATCGCATCGGACGCATATTGGCTGACCAGAGCGCCATGAGCGCCATGACAACTACTGGGGGCAAGGAAAGGTGCGTCCTTGAGGGGGTCGTCATCTGGCATGTCCTGCGGAACATCTCCCAATTCGTGCTAGAGAGTAGCTGATCAACAACGAGTGATTATGCTTTGAGCATAGTGGGACCCACCAGTTCAGCGCACACAGCAGCATGGATCGACGTCAGATCGGGAGGGAGCTCGATTGTATCCCGATTGGCTGAGGCTCCCCTCGGCCAACCGGACTCGGGAAGCCTATGAACGATCACGCTGATCAAGACGAGGGAGTAGGGAACCTGGCGGGGAAAGTAGGCATAAACA
This sequence comes from Filobasidium floriforme, assembly GCF_021052385.1. Classification (NCBI taxonomy): domain Eukaryota; kingdom Fungi; phylum Basidiomycota; class Tremellomycetes; order Filobasidiales; family Filobasidiaceae; genus Filobasidium; species Filobasidium floriforme. The sequence goes on along the minus strand of NW_025763622.1, from coordinate 500,583 downwards.
AATCAGATATGATCTCCTAAGCTCTGCGTCCGATTCCTACCTTCTCCAGGAGAGAACGCATGTCCCAAATCGACGAGAAACGCCAGCCATCTGCCATCCCCACTGTCACCCTTCGAGGGGTGTCGCCCAACCAGTTCTTGACCCCCTTGACCTTGATGAGATCCTCCGGGGCAAGGGCGACGAGCGAGTCCATTCCAATGTGCCAAAAGACTTCTGGCAAGGCCCTGAAGACCTTCCTTGGACAAGCCAGGTCCCCGGCTACCTGTTACAGAGTGTCTCGTAAGCACGACTGCCACTTCGCGATCTTCATTCTGACACACCTTCGACTTCAAGTCATGCGCGTTCAGACGTTTGGCTGCTGGCTGACGAGCTGCTGGCTGATGAGCTGCTGGCTGACGAGCTGCTGGCTGATGAGCTGCTGGCTGATGAGCTGCTGGCTGATGAGCTGCTGGCTGATGAGCTGCTGGCTGACGAGCTGCTGGCTGATGAACGGGCGCGGGGCCGGCCGGAGGGGCTTGTTGACCAGGGACTTGAGTAATAGCTTGTCGAACGGGTGCAGTAGGGGCGGGAGGTGCTTCTTGTTGCATAGTTGGAGAATCGATCTCCATCAGATCGACAGTCTAATTGGCAACGGTGGGCAATCGAGAACGGTGGGCAATCGAGAACGGTGGGCAATCGAGAACGGTGGGCAATCGAGAACGGTGCGCAATCGAGAACGGCGGGCAATCGAGAACGGTAGGCAGAGAGGTACTTACGGACATGATGCCACCCCTCCCTTGCGGTGCTAATTATATGTATATATATGTATAGTGCGAGTAATCCTGCCAGAAACCCCGTTGTTATTTTGTTCGATCTTTTTTCGCTTCTCGCTGCTCATTTTACTAGCTTACTAGACAAGTCCCCATCAGCTGATCGCCCTGTTGCGGATCGCCACCCGCCATCACAAAAGGCGAAAAGATTGATCGCATCAAAACAAAAGCAGAATACCGCCGATCTGCACCCTGCGATCCGCCGATCGCAATCCAGACCCCTCAGAACCTCAGAAACTTGGGAGACCCGGACATATCGGATTCCATCGCTTTGTGCGACATCAAAATTCTCGATGGCAACACCGGAAATAAGGTTTGACGAAACGAGGCGACGGCTCTGTCGTTTCGTCATCGTCGGTCGCCTTTGCTTCCGACATGTAAAACAAGGGTCGCAACGTGATAGTCATAATCGGAATACAATTTGAGAGGACAGACCCATCCCGCACCGCGATTCCGATCGCTAAAACTGGAGTGTGCAGATAGTGGTCAAGATCGGGACGCGAATAAGAAGAGATGATCCGCTGCGTGGGGCTTACCCGGATCTGATATGTCGAGTTCGCTTTCGTCATGTACCGTACCCATTTCACGGACTGGTAGTTGCTCTTCTCGAAAACCTTCAGGAACCGTACAAGTAGACCCGATGCGGTGAACATGACGACTATCGGATCGGGTTTGAACACGCACGTGCGTCAACTACAAGAGGAGTCGAAATCCCTGCCGGTGCATGGTGACGGACTCACCGGAAAAATCCAATTGGATGGGCGGTCTCGACCAGGCTTGCTTGACAGTGGTGGTCGCCAAGTCGGCCTCGGCTTGGAAAGTGGCTTCCTGGGCACCTTGCATTCGGGGGATTCTACGCAAGGCATGTGAGCAGTCCCGAGCGAACGCACTTATACAGCTGGCATATCGACCCGGACTCACTTCCACACAATCATGTTATCCGCTGGGACGTATTTCGCCTTGCCCATGCTGACTTTGCAGTTGACGCCGCTTGTATTTAGGGGTGTGGGTATCTGGAGAATGACTCCGTTGGCATTTAGCTTAGGGTCAAATGTTGCCCGAAGCTGAATGGTGTATTCGACTCGAGATTTGGTGGGTTCAACGACATGAGATTGCAGCTTGAAGGGCAGGTTGATGTTGGTGGTGGATCGGTACCTACACATGGAATCCGAACGTCAGTAAGGCCTGAGATCGGCAAGAAGCTTGACTAGGCTCACTTCATCAACTCGAACTCGCCATCAGGCGGGATGAAGCTGATCGACCGATCGCTGTCGAATTTGCCCAGCCGCACACATTGATGGAATTGGCAATCGTCTAACTCGACGGCGTTGTCGGACCGTGCTCGGTCGGGTCTGTTCACAAACAGATCGAATCTCAGCAACCTGTACTGATCGACAGCGCTAATTTATGCCAGCCTACTTACTTCTTCTCGAGGACGAGCTTGTCATTCAGCCCAAACTTGCATTCCGGTGTTCCGCTTAGATACGCCCTCATCATGATCTGGCCATCCACATCCGCCCGAAGGATAGCACCTGTCTCAGTACCGAAAAACCAGATTGTATCCGTCAGCATCATGATGTGAGCGGATTCCAAGAAGCAGAATAACAGACTCGCCTTCCTTGCTCATCAAGAGGTTGACGGACTCGATGACGTCGACGAAAGCCTCGTTCTTCCTGTACTTGACGTCGTTTCTTCTCCATGACGTTGCGCCCGTAGCTTGAATCGTGATCTTGGAAGAATCCTCCCGCTACATCGATCAAATGGCTTGTAGTCAGCTCGAACAAAAGAGCAAAACTCGATGATCTTAGATGTGTGAACTTACGACGGCCATCTCTGATCGGATACCTTCAGTCGTGATGTGCATCTTCAATGCGTCGATCTCTGAGTTCTGAGGGTAGCCAAAGTCCAAGATCTCTGAAACGGGATATATCGTTCGAAACGGCAAATGAAGTCAGCATGATGCAAGGAGACGATTGGGGAAAAACTCATGCACAGCTCACCATCGAGGAGTTCGTAGATGAGCACAAAGTTGTTCTTGACAGCCTCCTCATCCAGCTTATTGAAGTACGACTTGGAGATGCTCAAGAATCTATACAGGAGCTCGAAGACGAGAGCGGCGTTTGCATTGCATCTAACGAGATATTGTTGACATTCGGACAATCAGCGCTGTCAGGATCTCTTTCGTTTGGGGATACTGACTTGGTGACTGCCAGTACGAAAACATTGTTGACCCTGACGTGGAAGAAAGAGGTAGATCCGAGAGTGATGATGGGTGAACGTACATCCGCGTTCGAGATGACCTGTATTCGGAAGACGTCCGCGATTGAACGTCTGCGATAGGGCGGTATCAGAGATAAGCGTGACTTCGTTTTATGAGAGGCTCATTCATATGGAATAGTCACTTTAAATCGGTTCGGAACAGCCGAGAGATCAAGACCTAGCAGAGACAGGCAAGACAAGGCAATGATGATATAAGCCAAGACAACCGGTTCGTTTCAGGATGAATTTTCACTGACCTCTCCCTTCTGATTAAAGATGAAGAACGCCTTAAATTGTCACAGATCTCCCGGTGAGTGCCCCCATACAAGCCAAAACGAGCAGAGGCTGCTCACGGATATCATTCTGCTGGACGTTCGCCGTTCGCTTGCTTGATGAGTATCTATGCCTTTCGATGTGTGGCACTGGTGTTTCGTTGATGCCTTTCCTTTGCGCGGTCAGACGACTGTTTCGGAACCGCTGACGTTGCGTTGCACCTGGGACTGCTGGGTGATTGGTATGTGCTTGTAGGCGGATAGACGGTGTACGGTGTAGATTGTAGCTTTGTAGCCCATGGCCCATGGCCCATAGGTACGGTATACTCTGTGCGTGACGTCGAGCTTCCGGGGACCGGAACCATCTCAGACAGTCTCCGGTGTTTCTTTTGCATAAACCGATTCGAGTTTATGCGTTTTTTGAAATGATTACGTTCGCAAAGATGCCCGAGCCATAAAGTCAACAGCAACAAGCACCCTGCAGCCTGTCCGATCCATCATCTTCCTTTCAAGCATATCATGTATGGCATAGGTTGTTATCATACAATCACGAATCCAAGGTACTACTGATAAGAAAATAGTCGCTGAGAACGTTGCCGGCGCCCCCCACGATGCCTATACGGGCGGAAGATTCTACCATTGCCCATATCTCGACTCCACCGCCGACACCCCATGCACTGGCTTTGTCGATCATCGTCCTCAACCTGTATCCGACTCCATGCGAGAAGCGGAGACTATCTCAAGATGATTGCGATAGATGGGTTGGAAAGCACAGTGAATATATACAGCGGGCGTTGGAAATGTTGGCCAGGGAGATCTTTCATGTGAGTCCAGTAGAACGCATCACTTGACAAGGGACTGTGATTGTCTGATGGCGTTCCTTGTGCAGCTGTCAGAACCTTCGACATATCTTGAACTCCAAGAGCAGGTCCTGGAGCTGGCCAACTGGGCTCCCAACAAGGAGGACGAACATGTGCAGAAGCCGGCCCAGGAACTCGATCGTATGGTGAGCTGTGCTGCTCCGTGTCCAATCCGTCTCCTCCGCGATCGCTAATCCGCCGTTGTGCATCAGCCGGAAATATTTGACAATATCCAGAACAGCTTCGAGGTCATAGATAGTGTGTATGACTGGGAGGCTCGACTTCGACAGGCAGCTCACTGCTCGTGGCTTTTCACAGAGATTCTTGTCACTTGCTATGAAACGCTTGAAGATGTACGTGGGCGCAGACATAGATATCCGTTGCGGAAGTTCAGCTGATAGCCAAGTCAATGTTCATAATGCAGGGCCCTGGAACTGGCGAAACTAGGATCGTGAGTACAGCATCAAAAGTCGGTCTGCACCAAATGTTCATTGTTGCCCATTTCGCAGACCTACCATTCTCCTCTAGGTGTTTTCCTCCGCAAAGTGCATCTGGCCTACAGGGTCCTCAACTTCCCGCAATCCCTCATCGTTCGACAAGATGTTCTGAGTTGGTGTGCAGGCGATCCAGAACCCAGCTCTGGACGTGTCTCGGCCAAGAAGCCAGCCGAGAAGGCCGACGAGTCAAGCGAACCGCGTTCGACGGACGGCACTCGGGATCTGGCGTCCCATACACATGACCATCCGGAAGACATTTATGAAGATCTGGAGGATGAGAAACGCTGGGATGGACATGGCGGAATAGGATTCGGCTATAGCATGAAGAAAGGCAAACGACGCGTCGTAGCGAACAGTGAGTCAGAGGTCGGTCGGGCTTGACCGCGGAACGTATACCGACTAACTAATGTGTTTGTTGACAGAGGTGACGGAGATGGATGATCTATTAGACGCTAGGTTGAGTGTGTTACAGGAGTGAGTAAAAAAGGAGACGCATATCGAGATACCGATTTAACCAACGGTCATCCTCAATATAGGTATCAAAACGCTTGCAAGAGAGGGAACTATTCGTTGGCGTTGTCGTCATTGGAGAAATTTTACAGCCACCGATTTCCTCCAAATGACAAGTGGGTGGCCTTTGATTTCGTTTCGAGCAGCGTCGTCAATCCTGAACGGCCTCGCCTTGCGTGACAGAATGAGACATCATCATGCCTTACTGCAGCTTGCCTCGTTCCATTACGCGACCGGAGGCCTGGAACTAGCCAAGGATGTGAGACTTGGGTCTGACACACCATACCGGTTCGTGAGGCTGATCGGTCCTCGTCCACAGACGATAGATGAAGCTACAAGAGGCGCACGAACCGCAGGAGATGCTCAGTGCCTTAAACACTGTCTTAGGTGAGCTACTGATGCGCCCCACGCCCCGAACGCTTATATTGACCGATCGGTCTGCATCAACAGTCTCGCCAAACGATTGAGGGCCGAATCAGAACCGGCAATGACCACGGTCATGGCGCCTGGACAACCTGCGCATACCTCGGACGTGGGGGAAAACGCCCGGGACGAAACGCCGCTGGATGAGCTGTGGGCCGTAAAGCAACGACTTGATCTTGTATGTCCTCGTTGAGCGGCTCTAACCCACGAAGACTGAGCTTTTGTGTTATCACATCGCTGTCAGGGTGAAGCTCTTCCTTCAGCATACGCTCGGACCTTTCGTGCGGTTGCGAGGCAGCAAGCGATCGTCCGGGCGAAAATGGGTGTCAAGCCAGCCGTCAACTCAGGTCTTGTGGAGCCTGAATCGGAGCAGGAGATCCAAGACAGACAGATCCCAGAAGGTAGCTTGATGGACAATAGTTTGCTGCACGTCGTACAAAGCGGCTTATGGGAAACAATGGGTGAGAAATGGACTTGGTCGCTGAAAGCCATGAATTCTGAGCACGTACTTCAACAGGGTCGTCATCGCTAGCCGAACTGCATGAAGATCTGGCCTTGCGATCTCCCACAAATCGAACGGACGTCTACCTTGCAGTATCGATGGCTCGATCTCGAAGGGTAAGTGACCGTTTCCGAACCTTCGCCCTCTTCGATTCCGATCCTGATCTCAGCAAACGATACTTGAGCAGTACACACGGGCATCTCGCTCGCATCAAGCCCTGGCCGTGTTACTTGATCCGTGTCTGACCGCTGACATGGGCATGAACGATTACCACAAGTGGTCTGAGGCCATCTGGGACGTATTTGAGCAGGACGCACTTCGGAGGTCAGTTTGTTCATTCGTACAAACGTTATTAGGCAGCTGAAAAATCAGCTCTCCAAAGGCACGACGACGATATATTGGACTTTGTCAAAACCTGCCGTCTGCCCAAGAACAGCTATCGTCAAGTCGGAGTAGGAGGCCCTCTTAGGATGACACATGATCCAGGACATAGAATTTCCCACGATTTTTTCGGACGCGATGACCTCAACTCGCCCCGCCGGGGAGTTGACGTTCTGACCGCACTGCTCGCGAGGGCGGAAGCTGCAGAAGTGGGTGGGATTTGTCGTCTTCGCCTCTCGCCGATTTTCCTTACAACTTGTATCCGCATAGGTACAAGGTCCTGCACCTCTGGTCGCAATGCCTCATTTGCTTCAAGCGAGTCACTTGTCGCTTTCGCTCAAGCATTGGGTCCTGTACCGCAGCGCTACCGTTCGCTTGGCAGACGTAATCAGCCGTCTCGAAGGCAACACCAACCCGTTTCATGAAGCGGACGGGAAGGTACAAAGCCTGTTAGCATTCGCGGTCCGACAGCTCGAAGCGGTATGGCCAGAGGTAAATACGGCGAAGGAGGATTGAGTTAGTTGTTCCCGAAAGTGTTTACTAAGGAGTCTCACCGCTTGCCCTAGATCATTGTGTCTGATGATGTCGAGGAGCTATGGACCAGTAGCAACATCATGCTGCGCTTCGAGCGTGAACAAGGTCGACTCGAGAATTCTGAGCGGTATTTCAGGTTGGCGTTGCGAGCAGCGTATCGGCTTCGGTCCCGAAGTCGTGTGTTAGACACTTTGATGGTCATGGCGCTGTTCGAGGACGACTTCGGTCACGATGTGCAGAGAGATAGATATGCGGAGCTCTGGGATCATCTCGACACAGGCGAACGCATGGAAACACTCGAGAGCCATTTCGACTGGATCGATCAGCCGTCCTCAATCAATCTCGGGATGGCTTCGGAAATCGCGCAATCCGGATCGAACATCGCTTGGACAGTAGAGTCGGTACAAGAGATTCGCGATATCGTCCTCGCGGTCGGCGTTCAGATTTCGAGCGCTGGTTGACTTGAGATAACGCTGGCGGCATGACGATAATGGTTGAGCGCTCGGTAATATTATATACATGCCACTTCCAGGCCGTTGTGACGGCGGTAAAATAAAAGCGACATCAGAGATGATGGGGCATAGTGCTCGCTGTCTGACAGACTTTGTACGAGGCAAATGGCATATAACGTTTAACAATGGAAGGGCTTGGTAGATGACGGCAATTTGATTTTAAAGATCCTAGGGTACGTCCAGTCGGGTGGACGTGAGCCTCGTTCGGCATAAGCAATCGAATCTCAACAAGACATACCGAGATCTGTCGATATTACTGTCTCTTAGTCTGTTCTCTTGTTCAGTTGCTTCACCAGTAGTGGCTTGAAGTCGACGAGTCTGACCCCTCCTCCCTTCCCGCGTGAGCCATGACGTAGACGATTCGCCAGCGGCCAGCGGCCAGCGGCGGCATGCATGCAATTATTGACCTCTGCTGACTTTCGTCAAGAACTGTACTCGATCGTTCTGGCTTATCGACGAGACCTCGCTGGCTTCCCACATCTACTTCCAAGAAACGAAATAGACACACAAAATGTTCCGATCCAGAACCGCCCCTCTTGCCAAGCAATTTGCCGGCGTGAGTCCTATACCTCTCCGCTCGGCCGATCTCGAAAGCTCTGCTCATACCAAACTCTTACCTTTCGGATCGGTGGACATCAGGCTCAGCGTCAGGTGCTTTCGAAGCGAGGATATGCCTCTCCCGCTGCCGGCGGCGGTGGTAGTAAGCCTCGTTGCGTTCTCCGTGATGTTATGCTCGCATCGCTGACGAAATCTTCACTTGCTCGCAGACATGCCTCTTGTCCTCGGTTTGGCTGGTCTCGTGAGTGGTGGCGCCCAATTCGATCACCTATCGCTCCGAACGAGCTCACATTCGCTTGTTACTGTTTGTCTCAGGCCGGTCTCGGAGGTTACGTATACCTGCAGAGGAACCCTTGTGAGCCGATCTTCTCTCTCGATCAAGAGCCTACCGCAATGTCGCTGACGCAACCCACATTTCTCGCCTACCTAGCAACCCAGGCCGCTATCTCTGCCAACAAGAATGAGGCTCTCGGACGAGCTGAAGACGCCGCCGACTCGCTGAAGGGCAAGGCCCAAGCCGGTGCTGCCGCCCTCTCCGCCAATGCCAACGAGGCCATCGGCCGTTCCAAGGACAAGGCTCAGGAGGTCAAGGACGACGTCAAGGGACCTTTCGACGAGGAGAGGAAAGCTATGGGTAACCCTGGAGCCGCTCCCGTGGAGGCTCTGATCAAGAACAGCTGGGTCGACTTTAAGCTCGAGAAGGTTGAGCCTTACAACCACAACACTAAAATGTAAGTCGGAGCCTGAAGCCCGCCGTTATGACGTCTGTGCATCGGCCTGAACACGTCGCATGCTTGTGTCACAGCTACACCTTCTCTTTCCCCGACTCCGAGTCTATCGCCGGAGGAAAGGCTGCCTCGGCTCTCCTGACCAAGGCTTCGGACCCCCAGGCTTTGCTCGACGACAAGGGCAAGCCTGTCATCAGGCCGTACACCCCCATCTCGCATTCCGATGAGAAGGGCAACTTGCGATTGTTGGTCAAGGAGTACCCCGTGAGTCGATCGTGTCAAGTCAAGGTCAACAGCTAGTCGCGATTTGGCGCTTACACGATACCTTGTCGCTGTTTGCAGACCGGAAAGATGTCCAAGCACATTGCTAACCTCAAACCCGGCGAGACCTTGGCCTTCAAGGGACCTATCCAGAAGTACGAGTACAAGCCCAACGAGTTTGCCCACGGTGTCACCATCGGAGGAGGTCAGCCGCAGTCGTGGCGGGATGTGACAGGGTGTACCGATAAAGACTGACCCTGCTTTGTTCTCGGCTCTCTTAGGAAGCGGTATCACCCCCATGTACCAGATGATCTCCCACAGTTTGAGCTTGCCTGAGGACAAGACCAAGTGGACCTTGATCTTCGCCAACGTGACCGAGAAGGATATCCGTACGTTCCGGCGCCCTTCGCTTGATGACACTCGTATCTGACTGTCCAAACCTACTGTGCCTTTCTTCAGTTCTGCGAGAAGAGTGGGACCGACTCGCCAAGCAGCACCCCGACAGGTTCAAGGCTGTGTACACCCTCGACAACCCTCCGTTCATGCTCTGGAAGGGTAAGTCGGTAAAGGGAATCGCCTCGAGCTTGCTAGCCCACTAACATGAAATTTCGTTCGACTCTTGCAGGCGAGAAGGGTTTCGTGACCAAGGAGATGATCTCAAAATACCTGCCCAGTGACCACAACGAAAAGGCTAACACCAAGTTCTTCGTCTGCGGACCGTAAGTTTGATAAAGCCACTGGATCGCTATTTCCTCCGTTGACTTTGCTGATTGTCCCGTTCTTCAGTCCCGGTCAATACGCTGCCGTCTGTGGACCCAAGGACGGTATGAAGCAGGGAGAGATCAAGGGAGCTCTCGGCGAGTTGGGATACACCAACGACAACGTTTTCAAATTCTAGACTATAGAGCGTCTTTGAACCGTGCGGGGTATGAATGAGAGAATGAACGCAACACACGACTTGTCGAAATCAGGAGCATGCGATGATAATCCATCTATAACAATTGACCTCAAGGTCGTCCTGTTCAATCTATACAACTCGATACAAGGGCTTGCCCTTTTGATCACTTGGGCTCCCAACTAACTCCACAACCGCAGTTTCCGCCCTCCTTGGCTTGGGGGTTATCCTGTAGCCGGAAAGAACTTCCGATGAGCTCTGTTGCGAAATGCAGTGTCGAACCTGTTGATGAAAAAGACCACAAAGCGTTCAGCTGATTTCTCGCATGGCCGACAATACCAGCTCTGCTTACCTTTCAGAAGGTCCAGAGAGATGATATCCACGACGATCGGTACACATGGCTGTACATCAGGCTTGAAGATGCTGTTAAAAACGATGGAGTCGGTATTAGTGCGACTCCATGACCACATTGCCCGTCATGGAGATGACTCACTAATCGCCTACGACAGCGCCGTCATCGTCCAAGTCCATTTTGTACTGATACCCGTGACAGCCCCCACTTTCCACTACCAGCCGGAGAGCGAGCTTTGTGTTGTCGGGTTCTCTCGATGCTATCTTCGCCAGTTGCTGTGTCAATATCGACACAACGAGTACGATCAGTGCCAGGTACTAAGAGAGTCATTATTCAAACCAGACTCACCTTGACAGCATCGTCCGTCACGGTTATATTGGCTTGATCCTCTGGCACCAACTCGGCATCCTCAAACTCCTCACTAGTCTTCAAAGATTCTGCTGTAGGCGGTATCACTTTGATCGAGGTCGACGAGCCCGGGCCTTTTGAAGCGGTGGCATAGGATCTGCCGAGATGACTAAGAATCGGTCGCAAGCTTCTGCTTGTTCGGTTCTGGTTTGGCAGATTCGCTACCCGGAATCCGAGACCCGCTGCTGATGGCGAAGCTGACGACGTCGAGTACTTTGATGCTAATGACGTCCGGCGCGAAGTAGCGGTTCTTCGAGTATAGTTGCGACATGTCGGACAGGCCGAGGCGAATACTCGCGTGATGATAGGCCGGGCGTTCATTCTCGTGGTGTATGAGGTCCTTAACAACGACGAAGGTTCCGCTCGTTGTAGCTGTGCCAGATATATAACGGTTTAAGAGAACGTAGTCTATGTGATGTCCTGTGCGAGATGTTGCACCATATGAACGAGTATCATGAGCGATTAGCAAGGTTCTGGACGTCATGGATGGTCGATTCCCGGGATTCTCCGCTGAGAGGATGACCGATCGCATCGCTTACCTTTCACGTGATGGTAGTTCTTGAATCACGTGACGTGATCGGGTCACAAGGGATCGACTTACGGAACAGGCTTGACCTGATTGAGATGCATGAGGACGCTTACAAGCTTCAATCAATTTGGAGCTGCAACCAAGATCACGACCTAAGTTCAGCCATAGCGAGCATGTTTGGTGCATTCAGGACGTCACAAGTCAACTTCGGGGGTCTTCTCTGGCAAGTAGCCGCTGTAGCGGGTCATATCCGGATGTGCAGTCTAGGTCGCTAACTGCAATTGTCGCACTCACCGCTTATACAGGAAGTCACCATGGAGGCTCTCACCAACAAGGAAAGCGAATCAGCGAAAGCGAATGAAGGCGGTAGATAGTGTCATTGAGGCCGTCAGAGCAAGCGGAGTGGAGTTCAAGGCTTTGGTGAGTATGGGTCTCAGCTGTTCACATCTGGTACACGAGCTGTTCAACCGGTTGGAATGCAAGCTGACATCCCGATCTGCTCGCTTCGAATTCTTGTTTCTGCCATCTCTTTCAAATACCATAGGACCGCAACTTGGCTCTGCCGAAAGAGTCTGAGATGAAGCCAAAAGACAAGTACACCACTTTCAGCCGGACAACAGAAGGATACCGAAAGTCGGTGCACAAGGTACCCAAGTTCACGAGAGTGAGTGGAGTCGAATGATCAGACGATTGCTTTCTTTAACGCCAACTGAGATCAACCGCTGTCTTTAGTTGACGCTGAGGGAGAATCCTAGGGGTTTCTAAAGCGGACTATTTGCGATGGGATGTATCATAGTACAGTAATGTATCACCAGACGAAAGACATCATTTCTTCTCTCTCTGTCGACCGGGTGTCTCCAATAGATCGGAAAGTCTCATACAACGGATCTCGGATGAAAGACGTATCTCAGCATGGGCGTTCAATCGACAATCTCGATATTGCCATCAGCGAACCAGCTGTCAAAGTCGGCCATGTCGGAACCGATCATGTCGTTTTCGGCCTTGATAGGCAAGGGCTCTTCGGTCTTGTGGAAAGATTCAATGGCTTCGGGAGCATGTCCAGTGGAACTACGCTTGACTTCAGTGGGAGCCTGATAGAGCGGAGTTTCAACGGGGTCGACAAAAGCTGGTTTGTCTTCCCACTGGTCGGTGTGGGTGAGAATCGAGGATCCAGCAAAAGAAGTATCGAGATGCTCCTTCACGGTAGGCTTGTCCGACGCCTCCTGGATGGGCTCGAATGAATCCTTCGTTTCGCCTTCGACCCCGTCATGAGATGCCAGTACCGGTTTCCTGACTTCCTTCGGGTCGGGTTCGGGAGCGATAAGGTCATCCAAGTCCAGGAAGTAGCTGTACGCATCAGCATCGCCAGGCTGTACCCTAGGCTTCGGAGCGACGATAGGCGGTTCCTCTTTGACATCGAAGCTCATGCTTGAGGGCGGATCGTCCGTGGGGTCGAAGACCATAGGATCCGGCGGAGCCACGTCAGCTACGCTCGAAGGCCTCGAGAAGAACAGAGGTTCCTGGTCTTCCTTTCCGAGTTGCGCGGCCATATTCATGGCGTCCGGACTGGGGGAGTACATCTGACGGGAGGCCGCCTCGAGCTCTGCATATTCGACAGGATCTGCTTTTGGGCGAGGCGGACTCGACTCATCCGGGGTCCACCCTCGAATACGCTCGGACTGCAGGAGGTACTCGGGAACTACGGCAATGTCAGACCAGCAGCTCTGGAGGTCTTAGCTGATCTTACTGCGTACCTGGTTCATCGTCCTTCTTTTGTCTCTTGGCATTGCCTTCCGTTTGATCCGCTTGCGAATCATTCAGGTTGCGTTTCGCCGGCCTCTTTCGAGATTCGGCTTCGTTTTCGGCCTCTAATAAATACATCATCATCTCGTCGATACCTGGAGCAGGGACAAACAGATGCAGCGCATGAGCCACACTTTCACGCCTCTGCCAAATATTCAAACGGCATACCTTCATCGGTGTATTCCGTCGACGCTTGAACAGGCTTCTCAGTGATTATGTCGCCAGTCCCGTCGACTTTCGCCGGCAACGCCTTGGGCTTCGCGGTTTCGGCGACAGAAGCCTTTTAATCAATGTAGATTAAAGTTAGGCCTTGAACCGATGCGTCACGATCGTCTCGCCATACCGGAGCAGCTGGAGCACGGTTTGCTCTGGCGCGAGACTTGGGTTTGACTCCTTCTTTGCAACAGACATGCTGACAAGCAGCCTTGCATTTGTGCTTGCACTTGTAATTGCCATTGGGCAGCCTTTCAGAGTCGCCGCTGGGCTCTTCACCCTGCGAATCCTCGTAGAACGTGTCGAAGACTTGTTCCTCTGGAAACCCCGAGGTAAGCCGCTGGACGAAGCGCGCTCGACCCAAGCAACGGGGACTCGCCATTCATGTTCTGCATCGCGACTGGGTCTACGGCCTTTTTCGTAGGCTTTGCAGCAGATACATTGGGCAAGCTGGTTTGAAGCGAGTCCGCTTCGTTTACAGCTGGCTTTGGGAGCACTCCTTCCGGAATCTCCGGTGAAAACTCTATTTGAAATGAGCGTTTTAGCGGGGCAAGTGTTGGCCAGACAAAATCGGTAGCGTACCTTGCACGCTCGAACACCCTGCCAATTGATCAACTGCTCGAGCATTGGAACTGCATCAGTGCATCCCACTGCGGATCGAATCCGGGAAACCACAGACTTACTGCCTACCATCACCAGAAGCTTTTGTCCCTCCTCGGTGAAGGCGGCTGGGATCCTGAGCGATCGGTTCACGGTTTCGAAGTTTTTCGTACTGCAGCTCGCGTCCGTGAGCGGATCCTACGTACGCAGACCCAAGCAAACCGTCTTACCTAGTATGAAACTCTGTAACGTATTCTCCATCGGACCTGATGGCAACGATAGAAAGGTTCCGGTGGCCGCTTTTGCCCCCTTTCTTCGCGCCTTTCTTGATCAATCGGCCTTCAACTTCAATCACAACGCTGAACTCGATCTTGATCGGTCCTACGGTCTCTTCCGATGTATCAGTCTCCTGCCTGTGTAAATCGACGTTTCTACTCAACAGAGTGATCAGTGCGAGCGGGAATCTAGCCGAACTGACTGAATCTGCAGACGGAAAGTCGGAAAATCTTGCGCCGCTTCTAGTAACTAGAGAACCAGCAGTTCAGTAACGACAATATACCGCGGTTGAAGATTCGGGCTGACCTTGTTACCGAAGCCGGGGTGTCTGTTCAACAGAAGCTCGAGTCGTGAAGCGCTTTGCCGGCGCAGGTCCGCGAAACCTGGCAGTTCATGTTGAGTTCGAGCCATCGCTTTTGGCCTGCATGGGACCAACCTTTGATGTTCTGGGAAGCTAGGACCTTTATCGATTTGGGACCTAAAGAGCGAGGTCTTAGCAGCTGAACCCAAAGCAGCATCTCACAGCACGCTCACCTATAGCATCGATCTGCCTCAACACTACAGTAGAGTCTTCCCAAGCTGCCGGAACGTTCGATGTTAGCTAGCATTAGGCGTGGTCGAACAGCCGTGCGGACCTTTTCCGTTGATTGTCCTCATCAGTTCCAAAGCCGAAAGCATGGCCCCTCCGTATTCTTTTGTGCCAGCGACAAAGGCGATGGCTGCGATATCCATATTAGCCAACTGCGCGAAACTCTCTCTGTAGACGGATCCTGCTCTTACCTCTGCAGATCCTAGGAGCGCATCGCCAGATTTGATACAACTCCTTGGTAAGATTGATCTTTTGACCTTTGCTCTGGTCGAGATAATCTTCCAAGCAAATCGCTCCCAGACACGTTTGCATCAGCATCGAAACCCAATGACTGAAAATGCTGATCAGCTTCAAGAGGACTACTCTTCAAGCTGCTCGATAGCCAACCTACTGGTGTTCAAAGGCCTGATTAGTAGGAGCCGGGAAGCGAAATTCATCGCCCTTGTTGATCTTGCGAAGAAGCTTTGGACAGGCGTGTTAGTCCGGTAGCCAGCTAGACCGTTTGTGGCCCACCTACAGTCTTCTCTGCTTGCCGAAATGCAATCTCGGAGAACTCTGCCGAAGAGCAGAACAAGCTGAGTAATTCCTCAAAGGTTGCGTTCTTAGGCATTGCGAGAATTTTTTGCATCTATGATCCGTCTTGTCAGTTTTTCGCAATGGGTCTTAGATAACATGCGACAGATCGCACAGTCGGTAGCCCTTACGAGAGGAGGTGTGGTCAGTGAAATTCTCGAGCAGGACACGACGTAAAGCTCACTTAGGACGCAAGCGCTCATCACATCTCCAAGTCTGATCCCAGTCAAAGATGACATGAGTGTGACCGCAGCGATCAGCGATGGGAGGCACTTACTTCGTTGAAGCGACGGATCTCAAGTTGTAGTCTTCTACCACGTCGGCACCATCATCAGTTTCGACCAGTCCATCTTTGGACAGCTGTTCCACCGCCGACTATTGGCACAAGATATCTGGAACCGTAAGTTGATTGGCCGCGACTATCAAGCGTTATGGTACCCACATTAACAAAGTCGTCTAGAGCCTGTTGCCAATTCATCGAGTGTTCTCCTTTCGTCGCAAGAGCAGCCGCGTAGTGTTTCGGGTTTTGTTGTATCCGGACGTATAAAAAGGAGCTTGATGAAAAGCCGATAGTGAGTACAAGCCGATATGCTTATTTGCCGTGCATTTCTCACCTTTGAATCCATTGGTGACCATCTGAGAGACTCCGGATAGTCCGCAGACTAATTTCAGAATTGATATCTGAAAACGAGAGGAGGAAATGAGTTGAATTCGGCCCGGAACATTTTCCTGACCTACGCTCGGTGAGTGTTTCGTGAAGTCGTGACTCCAGAATGGTCTTCGATTCGACGCTATCCTTCCACTGCGAAAGTCTTCAGCCAGTTGAAACAAGTGAAGCTGAGATGTTTCGAGCTGAAGAATATCGCGCACCTTTTGCTCATGTTGCTTCTCGCACATTATCTGTCAAGGAGCGGAAATCGATTACCAGCACTTCAACGTGGTCGCGTCTTTTACTCACCACTACCTGTCCATGTGTATCATACTGCGGCCTTCCAGCCCTCCCAATCATTTGTTGCATATCGAGATCCGAGTATTCCTCCATACCTGAAAGTTTCCGCAAGCGCGGATCAGCCACGACGAAGCGGTTACATCACTTGTGTCTTCACGCACCTCCGTTGATCCAGCATTTGGTACCAACGACAACGACCGTATGAGCGGGAAGATTCACTCCAACCGCAAGTGTAGAAGTCGAGACGATGATCATGAGCTGCCCCGACCGGAAACCGTCTTCGATCCGTTTGCGAGCTAGCTGCTCGAGACCACCGTGATGAAACGCGATGCCTGCTCCCGCCAGCGTTGCATCTTTACTATTCGCAACCTCGATTGGGCTGGAGGCCGTGGAGTTGTCAACAAGCAAGACCAGTGATAGCACTCGGGGACTCACGAGCCTGATATCTTCCAGGGAACTCGTCGACCATTTTGTCGGTCTGCTTGGTAACGTTTCAGCAGCTCCTCCGCGATCTGTTCACAACCTTTTTGATGGCAAACACAGATGAGCGACGTGATTTCAGAGGCTGAACACAGACATACTTTTCCTAGTTGCAGCAAAGACAAGGACCGGTTTGTTTTTGGCGTGTTTCAGCAAGCAATCATACAGTTCCGCTTTCAAGCGCGCCGCGAAAGCGAAATCGTTTCCCGCGGAATTGTATCCTACGACAAATCGCTCAAGACGAGTCGGTCTGAACGCTTCGCCGAACTATGATGTGATTCCTATAAGCATTTTTAGGCCGATTCAGACGAATTGAAGAACTTACCTTGTAGACTTTGGCCATCTTCATATCCAAATAGGCTGCGCGCTGGTCAGCAGCACCGCCCGACCCCCCTGCCTCGTAGATGTCGGTACCGGAAGGGGTCAGAGGACGAAGCCATCTGGCGACATCTTCAACGTTCGGAACCTGAGAGTCAATCGGAATCAGTCGGTCTCTTCTCTTCGAATAAGAACAATTGGATCTACCGTAGCGCTCAGAGCTACCACTCGGACAGGCGAAGCTCGAGCGGTAGTGCGCATACGGGAAACGACGACTTCCAGGACTGCTCCCCGACTTTCGTGCAGTAGGTGGACCTGTTGACGTAATATCAACAGAAGGATCAGTCTTCCATAAGGCTTAGACAATTGTTAGGTGCTCACTTCGTCGATCATCAACAGGCCGAGTCGCTGCATGATCTGATCGCTATGCCTTGTAACGCGAGTCACGGCATCCCATTTCTCCGGCGTTGTGATGATGATATCGACATTTCTAGACTCGACCGCGAAACTCTTGGTCCCATCGGTATCTCCGGTATATTCCAGGCACTTGAGACCTAAAGGCTGGAACTTCTCTTTCCAATCCTGGTATCGCTCGGTACACAGGGCCTACCCGTCGATTTATCGCCGTTAGCACCATTTAGCGTTGGTGTAAGCGTATATCAAGACAAACCTTTGTAGGTGCGAGGTAAACAGCAACTTTCCGATCCATCTCGTCCTGTGTGGACCACGATTTGATCATACGTAGCAAAGCGAGTTCAAATATGGCCGTCTTCCCGGACCCAGTAGGGGCTGCTCCAAGGACATTGACAGTATCAGCGTCCTTTCCTACTCGAATCGACATGTCGACAACTCACACGAGACAACCAGGTTGTCGTCGGTGCCATATACCTACTCGAATGAAGATCAGTTCTGTAACTCCGAGGCAAGTAGCGAGTTCACTCACGCTCGGAAATACTTTGCTTTGGACCGCATTGAATTGGCGAAACCGGAAGATACGCCTGAAAGAATCGGCTGCACACGTACCGTTATGAAATCGATCAGAAGGTATGGTATGCGATTCTTGTTCTGAGCTACCCACGAAGTCGGGTCGTCGGAACCAGGTCGATGCCATGCGCGGTCATCTGAGACATGCCGTTATTGTTGGGAGGTAAGGTATAGTCGTGCGAAGTGGACGGCCCATTGTGACCGCCATCGAATCCGTATCTGCTTTGCATGGGCATCGTGCGCGGATCTGTAACATGAAAGTCGGACAGTCAGCCAAACAAGTCAATCATAGCAAGAAGACAAGGCAAAGGCACCCTGAACGTCATCCCCTTCCAAATCCATCCCGTTACGGTTCACTTGTTCGTATTCGTCAGAAGGATAGTCCTGAATTGGTTCGGGCTCATAGGGATATGCTTCTCTCTCTTCATAGGCCGCTAATATGCACACAAAGGACGTCAGGTCGAGCTACATAGTGTGGTTGATGGGTTTGCTCACCTGCTTGATTGGAATGTGGCACGACATCGTATCGTCCATCAGCCTGATGCCGGTATTGCTGGTTTTGATTTCTATACTGCAGGTGACGAAGCGTGGGCGAGTCGTCTGCAGAAAGCAAGTTCATCAAATTGTGCATGACAGAAAAAGCATCGGCTGTAGAGCACGTGCCTGGCATCGCAGAACTGTCACTGTGTGGCAACATCGTGTTCAGATCGTGTTCTTCCGCCATGACGTTATCTTGTAGGTGATTGTAATGTAAACTTCCTTGTCGGTAACGATCCAGAAGGCCTGGATTATAGTTCTGTTCATGATAGGGGTCCTGTCGGGCGTCGTATGATTCACCCATCAAGCCGTTGAGCGCAGCGTAGTTTAAAGACGGCATTGTGCGGCGAGCCGGTCACTCCTCAAATCCCCTAGTCGCGAGTAGTCCGGTCGAGACACGTGAGATCTGGTGGCGACTGGGTACCGTTCGAGGATATGGTTGTAGTTTGACAACAGTCGAGAAGATACGATGCTGATCTGATGATTTGATGATGAATTTAGCAATTCGACCTGGTCGCTCGATCGATCGGCTGATCAGTGATGGCGGATGCAAAATCTCAGGGGAAATCTGAAACGCGTCGAATCTCCCGTAGGGCTAACCCATTCTTGTTCTGACTTGTCAGATTTGAGGCCTCGCTGCGTAGCGGAATCGGATCAACTACCTGGCATATAATTAGGTCAGGATGTTGCACAACGATCGGCGAGCAGGAAACCATCGGCGTGCTGGCTTTTGCTATGGTCAAGGCATGGAAAATCTGTACAAGGGGATAAAAATTCGTGGTACCGCAACGGTCTCGTTGTCTCGTCGTGTATCACTACGAGTAAGCTCCGTTCGAGCGCTTGATCATTTCCCAATCGACCGACGGATCGAGACTCATCTTGACAGTATCCAGCTCGGCCACCTCTGTCGTCTCGTGCCCGGACCATCCCTTGAAACCAAGACCGAGGTCTCTCTGCGCCCCCATCCACGGATCGTTGTCATACATGGTGGTCGACTCGCCAGGATTCGTGGCGTATTCTCTCCAGGCAACGTCTGGCAAGAGGTGGATACGCTTGCCGTCCTTTTCCCTTGCGGTATTTTTGCCTCGAGGGGCATCGCCAAGGGGTAGACCGGTCTTGGGATCCAGCGCCTGTTGATCGTTGTCCCAGGGGGTACCGTATTTCACCTCGCCCGACTTGCCATGCTGATGCTGAGGCAAGATCTTGCCCATCGAATCGGTAACCGGGTTGTGGTCGACGATTTGGCCTCCATAGTCGATAACAGGTTGAAGCCAGTTGCCGAGACCCTCTCCTCCGGCCCGCCTCTCCCGCTCGAATTGCCACTTTTTGATCTCTGCCAGGCGGTCTTCGTCCCGTTTCTCCTCGTCCGTCTTTTCCGGCCTCCCGGTCTTGGGGTCGATCTTGGCTTCGGGAGGCGGCTCCCGATGATTGATACTCGGTCCTCCAGCGCAAGCTGTGACGGGCAAGAACGGTTCGACCAGCATGAAACAATGCTATCAGGATGAGCGGGTAGTCAGAGTGAGCGAAACGCCAAAATCAAGGAAGTCTGCTGCGCCGTCTCACTCACGTAGCGCTTGGGACGAAACATGGTCTTGGCCACTTCCACCTCGTTCTTCGCGTTTTGCAACTTTCTCCAGGCGTCGATCTTGCCCTTTTCTTCTCCCTGAGCTTGTTTTAGTCTCCGCTCAGCTGAAACCGTCTTGGCTAGCGACTTTTTTAGCGCCTCGTCTATCTTCGGCTCGGCCGTAAAATCTGTCGTCTCGCACATCAAAAAGATGGCAAATATGATCTTGATCTGTGGCAGTCGGGGAGGGCTTGAGTGTTGACAATGCCATGATTGGAGGGACTCATCACTCACCAGTGGCCAGTATGTCAGAGTCTGTGCCATGCTTCCCAAGATGATAAGCTCGCACGTGTCAACGAACCCGATCACGGCCCAGTACGAAAGCCTGATACGCTTGTATTTAGCATGCGACCGATGTTTGGACGGGCGAGAGAATTCTTTGGACGTACCACATCGCCCTCATCTTGGGTTCCCGAGCGTTTTGTAAGGCCTTCATGGTATGGTAGATCGGCATGAGGTATACGGACGGATATGGCAGTAGGAATAATAGCGATCGAGGTATGGTTGTACTGTTGTTGACGGTAGTCGTCAGCCGTATCCGCCGAAACAGCATCGATGAGACTTACTATAGGGTTAGGTGAACGACGACTGCTATGCCGACCCAGAGCGTCTCGTCGCTACCAAATAATTTGGCAAAGTCGTAGATTGGGGGACAGGTCTTGGATATCTGTTCAAGAAAGAACGAATGGTGCAATGAGAATCGAGATTCAACATTCGCAAAGCGCTTCTCCTGTACTCACTGCACCGCTTATGCTGCCCTTGAATGTTTCGCCCTCAGTTTGGGCCTTGGCTTCTTTCTTCGAAGAGTCTCCAGAAGACATCGTGTCAGACTTTGCTGCAGAATAGCTCAACCCTTCTTGCTGTGGCCGCTGTGCATCCGATGGCTTGGTCCAGATCCGTACGTGTTGTAGGCTTGACAGCCGTTTTGTGGACTTGGACAGCGACGTGAAACGCGCAACTGTCGTGTCGATAACATCCTTTGTCAACCGGTACCTACGAAAAAAAGGCTGAAACACGTTTGATTTCAGCGCAGTTCACAGGAGTCGGTGAGTCATTTTTATAGTGGCAGTGTCATGCCAAAGATACGTCGCCGAGTTGGAGGGTATCGCTTCCAAGCGACTTCATATTGAGCCTGCGCATTGACTGAATATCCTGCATGGGTAGTAAACATACAATTGTGGGTGACAAAGGTACCTACGACTTTGGCTTGGTCTCGCTTTTCTGTTTCTGAGCCTGCTTCTCAGCTTTGTCGTTCGCTTTCTTCTGCAAGCCGTCCATCCGCTGCTTCCTCCATTTCGGACCTCGGTTGACGACGAGCCATACGAGTGGTGTGAACACCACCACGACACCCGACCACATTACGTACGTCCACCCTGCACCAATCCGATTGATCAGAGCGTCACTGGTAATCAGTGTAGACGCGAGGTCAGAGCTTGGAGCAAGTTTCATCATCACAGGCGATTGGCTTACACAGCTGATACCAAAGCAGCCGCAGACAAGCAGCGACAGAGGTTGAACTATATCAACGGTCGAGTTCAGTGAGATGTGTCACATGATCCGGTAGTGATCGCACGACTCACGCTGGCTGTAATTGCACCTCCGTTGCCCGGAAACAGGTCGACAAGCAATACGTTGGTGATTCCCATAGTTGCTTGCAGACCACCCCCAACTGCGAGTATCGCGAGCATGAGCTGTTGGCAGAACAATGCTGAACCTCAACCAATACTGACTGAAAAAGTTCATGACGAGCGATACCGCGACATTTGCCCTGGCCTCCATTGCCCAACCGAAACCGATGCATGCGGCCAGATATAGTCTAAAGGACCAACCAGTTAGCAATCTCGACGCAGCAGACGGCCCATTCTTGACTCACACTACGATCCAGGGGAATATCCGCAGCCTGACCTTCTCGATAGGAAATCCGTCCAATGAGATCTTGTCCTTGGGGTCGTATCCTGCTTTCGCCTTTGCTCGACCGTAATCCCAGTTCAAAAACCTGCCCAAAGCGAAAGACGTCGCCATCGCTCCGATCCCGTTGGGTCTGGATCATGATGTCTGATGAGTATCAGGTGATCCCTGTAAGCTTTTCCATCTAGACTCACAGATAGCAAAGACCGATCTGAATATCGTTGTACCCGTAGTTTCGCTTCAGTAGCGTCGAGTACGTCGTCAAGACCCAGTAGTATTCCACGTAGAGTAGGCTGGTGAAGGTTAACATGGCAGCTGGCAGGGAATGCGGATGGTCAGTCAAGAGAGAAGTTTAGTCATAGAATGGATTGGAGAGATCCACCGATATCTGGGTAGAGCAACATCTTGAAACTACCAAAGGGGTCGAACTGTATTTACTCCAGGGGCGATCAGTCTCGGCCATACAAGACGGTCAAACCCGTGCTCACCTTTTTGGGTTCGGGCTTTTGCTGGTAATCGAGCGGCAATCGGGAAGCCTTCTCGAGAGGTTTCTTTTCCAGCCTTCTCTGTTTGATGAACTCGACCGGTCGGGCGTTTAATAATGGTGGAGGTATCGAGCCGTCCCCCACTACCGCCCGAAGCGTCTCGGGTAGGATGCTACAGAGGCACGCTCGTCAGACCTAATACAAAAATGAATGGGGAGCAAAGACTCACAAGATCATGACGACCACGTTGATCCCACAAGCGATCGCCAAGAGCCAAAAGATCCACCTCCAGCTCAACGAATACGCCATGATCCCTCCCAAGACGGGCCCGATCGCAGGTCCTCCCATACTGACCGCACTGAAGAGCCCGATATAGCCTCCCCTTTCTTCCGGGGTGGCTATGTCGCCGATACAACCGCTGCCTATGGCGATGACCGCCGATCCGCCCGTAGCTTGTAGGCAGCGGAGTACCATGAGTAGCCAGTAGGCCGAGGTGGGCGTCAGGGCGAGCCCGATACAGGCGAGAACGTAGATGGTGAGAGTGAGTATGTAGACGGGTCTTCGGCCGATGCTGTCGGCCAATGAGCCGAAGAAGGATGGTGTCAGGCCCTCTGTAAAAAGGATACCGATGGATGCGTCAGCGAAATCGAGGCTGTTCTATCTGCTTGAAACTCCTGCACTTACGGAAAATTCTGTGATCGGCTCGACCGGGATCCAGGGTGAACATCGATACTTGAAAGTCATACCATGACCTGTAACCAACTCACAGGTACATCGTGACCGTCAAATTGATGGCCTCGATGCTCTTCCCAAACTGATCCGCTATCGTTGGGATAGCCGGCGCGTAAATCGTCGAGCTTATCGGACTACAACAGCGAATCCCCGGCGATATATCAGATCAGCGTCTCTGACTATCAAGATTCCGGGAAGAGCCCGATTCAGTGGGCTTACCTGAATATCCCTGCGACACTGGAGATGATGACGATCATCCACCTCTGATTCTTCGTGAACGCCGAATAAGGCCGTCGGTTCGTCTCGTCCTTGTCTTCCGTTTTCGTCTCCGCGGACGGTCTCGTCTCTTCACTGGTCTCTACAGCGAGCATATCGGCCGGGTTGGAACCTTCAACCTCTGGTCCTGGGTCTACGCCCTCGGGGGTGTCGTCAGGTTGATCGGGGACGAGCGTGCTCTGCGCGGATCTTGTGTCCCAATCATCTCGATGTCCAGGTCCGGCTGGTACCGTTTCCTTCCCCTTTGGCTCCTCCTTGCCATCTCCTCTTGCGTCTGTAATATCATCCTCTACGGGTAAAGCTGTACTTCGTTTTCGGCACGAATGCGGGGTCCGGATCTTGGTCACCCCGGTGGTCGTGCTCGACTCGCCCATCGTCGGCGTTCGGTCGTGGTCCATTCTCCCAGAGACAGCTAGAGTTAGGGTATAGTCAAGGTATATGGATTATAGGCTTGAGGTATAGAGAGTCATGTTCTTTGTACTGGAACAGTGATTTTGAATGGCGAACGATTAGTGAAGCGAACAAGGTCGATAGCGAGGGATCCCGAAGAATTTCTATTTCGGATCAATCGTCATCCTCGGGTCGGACGAGGCCGATGATGGGCGGCCGGCCGTGACAGCCATAGCGGGCAACTCTGGGTTTCAAGATGAAAAATCCAAAACGGGAAGAGGCCAGGCTTTGGATTGAACCGACGATAGCTTGTGTATCAAGCTTATGAACATACGGTATCGATGATCGCTATGATCGTTGGTGAGATGGAATAATCCTTGAGGTTGAAACAATAAGATTTGTGAAAGGCTCAAAGGACCTCCGCGAATGGCTGACGAGGTGGGTCGCTGATCCACCTCGCGATCGAGAGGAGAGGAAGGATCCACTTGAATTTGCGATGATGGTGAATCGAGAGAGATGGTTGGTGATGCAGACTCGGTGCGCAAGTATGACGGAAGTCTGCCTCTTTAGGTTTTCCTTAAGATGAGGTTGCGAATCGTCAACCTGCTACAGTCCCGGACAACCAAGGAGAGCTATCAACCAAGGTCGCAGCGATCGCAGCAAGAGGTCGTCGGAAGCAAATGATGATATCATCACGACCTGCGACCTTGATGAACCTCACGTGACGATCTGCCGCTGCCGGCCCGCTGCTGCTGCTGCCGCATCCATCTTTGTTGTTTTTGCATCCGCCCCGCATGAGCGAGATCTGTCCCGGAGTTCGAGCTCGGTGCTGCTGCTGCGATAGGGGGGGTACTCTCTTATACTCTTAACACCTCTCTCTCCTGTTCATCTCTTGTTCTCTTGTCACAACCTTTGCTACCTCTTCAACACACCTCACATCTCTCTTGCATCACTCGCAGACACCAGGTCGACAGCAAGGGTCCACCGACACTTTACCCGCACATGGCACCTGCCAACCGTCCCGTCTTGCCAAAGATCAACACCCACGTACCTCCTACGACCACTCCCAAAGTATCTCGCAACTCGGCATCGCAAGCAGCAAATCATAGTACCTCGAAACAAGGCGTATCTAGTGATGGCCAAGATGGACACCTCAAGGTCGACGCCGAGCCAAGTCGAAGGAACCGTGATGAGAACGAGGTCGTAAGGAAACGACCGGACCTGCCCGTCCCTGCGACCCCTATCGTCGTCCCGCCTACTCCCGCCAGTGCGAGTGGGGACTATAGAGGGGATCGGCAGCGAGCTAGGTCTCCTGCTCAAGAGTCGGTCAGCGAGGAAGAAGAAGATGAAGAGGAGGAGGGCAAAGACGAGCAGGAGGGAGACGGGGATAACGAGTCACCTGGCTACGTCCAGGCAGAATCTCCTTCAGAGTACCACGAGGACGAGGACGAACAAGAACGGGAGACAAAGGACGCTTCAACTTCGCCTTCCCCGGAGAACGAAACTGATGCGGACGATGTCCAGTTGGTATCCACCCCCGAAGAGGAAGACTATCCTCCTGTTCAGATCACCGAATCGCCTACGACGGAAGAACCAGAAGAACAGCATGATTATGTCGAGTTTGAATCTCCGGTTGATGAGCACGAACTATCGCAGGCGGGGTCGTCCCACGGGAACAGCACAAGTGATCAGGCTGGACGGCAGAGTTCAAGTCGGGGGAGAAGAGGTGATGCACAAGACGATAGCGACGACGACGACGAGGCAGACAAGGATATCGCGGAGCTTGCCCGGCGCAAACTCGAGATTGATCCGGACGCACGATCATCTTCAGACCGCCCGACCGGTTCTACCACCGACCCTCGAAGTCGATGGGCCAAGATCAGGCAACGAGCTCGACAGCGGATGGATTCGGAGGAGAGCAATACGACAATGGGCGCGGACAAGCCGAGCAGGAGTAATACGGTCTTGTTGTCCTCGATAGAGCAGGACAAGGAGCGGGACTCGAACGCAGACGGAGTTCCGGAAGATGAAGTTAGCTCACCGGTGGAGATGATGGAGTCTCCCAAGAGTGGGTCGTCTTCACCCGACCGTGGAGTGCATGGAGCTGGGCACAGGCTAGCACCTCGCCGGGATGTCAAGCAGGACGATCGCTCCAGCTCGCGCTCCACTCGGTCGAGGTCGAGGTCGGGATCCCGACCACCTCAACCTATTGCGGGAACGTTCCTCGCCAAATCCCCCAAAGCGATACACGAGACGGCTTCTCTGCCCGTCCCGCTCATGGGCAGCGACGAGAGCGCCGGGACGGCAGCTGGCTCGTCCTCCTCGGCAGACGGGACCAGGACGCCGTATTGGAGCGAACTCGCTACGAGCCCGATGGCAGGGGTCTTGTCTGGTGAGAGCGAGGACGAGTCGACACGTCCGGCGACGATGAACCGGGAAAAGCCGGGACCGGGACCGTGGCCTTCGAGGCGTCGATCGAGCAATTCGCCATCACCTCGACCCGACCTGCTCAAGGTGTCTAGCTCACAGTCGAGCCTCGCACGTTCGGCACCCAATTCGCCTCGGATAAAACCGGCCAAGGGTGAACGTGAAGCCACAGCTTCACCCGTATCGAAAGCCAAATCGACGACTCGGGCCAACTCGAACCCCCCGGAACTGGATCTGAACGACCGAGAACTTGGCGCAGAGCTGAGGAGCCGGCTGAGCGGGCACCCGGGGCATGCAAGACGGAACAGCAGTACGCACAGGGTGTTGGAGACGTTGGACGCCAAACATCACGCCAACGAAAAGGGTCAGAGGATGGTCAACCAGTACGCTCTGGGTCCGTTGATCGGGCGAGGTGCGTACGGGAATGTCGAAAAGGGAATAGACGTCGGGACGGGGCAGGAATACGTAAGTCGACTGAACATGTTGTTATAGCCTGGATGACATGAGGGGCTGATTTTTAGGGTCAATTCCATTCGATCAGGCCATCAAAGAGTTCTCGAAATCCCGGTTAAAGCGGCAGCAGCAGTTGTCATCCGCGAGCCGGATTCGGAAACCCAAGTTTGAGGAGGATTCGGCCAACCAGGGCAGCGATGACAGGGGCACGAGCAAGGCCAAGGGCAATGTCAAGGGAAAGGGCAAGGGCAAAGATGACGACGAGGACCCACTGGCTCTCATTCGGAGAGAGATTGCGGTTATGAAGAAGTTGGAGTGAGTGAAGGGCGTGTTGTTTATTGGTTCGAGCTGTGATGGCTGACGCAATGAAACCTCTTTGTTGTCTGAAACAGTCATCCGAATGTAAATAAAACGTACGAGTGAAACTTGCCGATACTGCGAGCTGATACATCCCCCGTATATACAGCTGGTCCTGCTCTATGAAGCCATCAACGTCAACACGTCCGACTCGCTGTATCTCGTGCTCGAATACGTTCCAGGCGGTACATTGATGGACATCAAGGTCGGAGGTAAACCCTCGAAATCGCTCGACAAGGAGAAGGCCCGATCCTACTTTCGACAACTCACCCTGGGTCTCGAGTATCTCCATTCCGCCGGCGTGACACATCGGGACATCAAGGTGTGTCACATATTTCCTGATTGGGGTGAGGGAGAGAATCATAGTTGACATGAAGGATCGTAGCCCGACAACGTCTTGTTAAGCGCGGATCGAACGCAAGTCAAGTTGTGTGATTTCGGCGTCTCGGAGATGTTTACAGCAGGAGACGACCGGATGAAGAAGAGTGGAGGCAGTCCGGCTTTCATGAGTCCCGAAGCAGCGATTCGTACGTGTCCAGGATCAAGGGAGCCGGATACATTCAGGGCTAACGCGGTGTTATAGTGACCCAGGGCGACGTACACGCCAAACCCGTTGACATTTGGGCGATGGGTGAGCACTCCACCAGATCAGCCTTATATGGAGGCGTTACTGATCGTCCTCTGCTACGCAATCTCAGGTGTCACGCTATATTGCATGCTTCGTGGAAGCCTGCCGTTCGAGGCTGATAACCCGCTGGATCTGTTCGAGGCGATCAAGGAGCAAGAGTAAGGCGGGAGGGTTCGAAAGTCGACAACAATTCGATCGCTGACGCGCTGGCGTTCTTGCTGATGATAGACCTCATATCCCGCCCGAATGGGACGACGATGTAAAGGACTTGGTCAGCCGGATGCTCAAGAAGGACCCGGACGAGAGGATGGTCATTGAGGAGATGAGAGTACGCAATGTTTCTGCTCTACGGGCACACGTCCCCGCTGCTCACCTGACCTGACCTGTTTCCGACTTGTAGGAACACCCATGGGTGACAAAGAACGGCGAGGATCCGATGCCCACAACAGATCAGGTGCGTTATGCGATCTCAACCTTGCCTTCGCCACCAGCTTTCGTATTCGCTAACTCGACGTCTCGTCTCCATTTCAGAACCTGTACGAGATCGGTAAACAGGTGGAAGAGCCGAGCGAAGAGGAAGTGGGCAATGCCATTTCCACCTTCAGGGCCTCTTTGTGAGTGTGGCACGCGGTCAAACGAAAGTATAGCATGCGGGGCGATAGCTAATATCGAGCCGCACGGTATGATAGTACGGTCATCTTGGCCATCCAAAAGTGAGTCTCCTTGGATCGAAAGTTATAACGCGAGACTGGAGTTGACATCCGTTGTTTCTGACAGGATGCGCCGGATGTACCGACGTCGACGCGGGCTCTCTTCCTCGGGATCGTCCAATTCGGCATGGTCGACCCCGACCATGTTGTCCCCCGCTACTGAGCATCCACCTGGGGCGAACAACAACAACGACAACAAGAGCAACAACAACAACAACAAGCCGAACCTGGGCTTGCTGGGCGCGAGCGGGTTGTCCAGCATCTCACCGAATGGAGTCGCTGATGGGCATGTGACGAGTCCGGAAGAGATCGAAGAGAAAGACAAGGATGGAGATCGTGGTGGTGGTGCGTCGGATTACTTTGGGAGTCGAGGGAGCGGCGGTGCTAGACGAGAGTGAAGGGATGCGCGCTAGGAAGCGCGAATTCGAACGAGGACAATGAAGAGAGCGAGGTCAGACGTTTCAGGGCATTCAGGGTGTGCGTGTCATTATTGTCATTTGCGGGGCATTATCGGTGTACGGCACGTAGATTATAATGAGGTCACATGCTCACATGAGGTCATGCACAGCCAAAACGTTCGGAGCATAGAGGCGATGGTGGTTAGTGCCTCGGGCAGGCTGTGCCGGATGCAAACCCGCATGCAAAAGATGTTTCCGGGGTTCAGGTCACCGAGATTCACCCAACTACTGCACCTGCTAGCTTCTTTGTGCATGTGCGAGGGGGGAGGCGACCTTCATCCGACATGATGTTCACCCTAATACACCTAGGGAGATGCTACCAAAGACATCGATATCGATATTCGACGACAGGGAGACTGGTACTCTACTGGAACAAATATACGAGCTCAAGGATCACCGCAGCCACCTACCTTTTACCCCACATTCACCCCCCGCATACGGCTGACACAACCCTAATAACAAACAAGACCAGGCCGACATCACAACAAAATCGCAAAAAGACTACGACTCCGACCTTGCAATCTACACACATCGTATCTCCAACCTAGGTCTTTCACTACGGCCAACTATAATTTTCGGACTTATTGGGGACATCATCGAGTAGTAATCAGGCTGCATCTGCTTCGAGAGGAGAATTGATCGGAACATTTGAGGAATCGCTTTCAAACTTTTTGCCATGGCCGGTATGTCCAGCTCGACGAATCACCTCGGTCCCGTGATCCAATTCTGACTTTGTGACATCAACACCCGTTGCTAGACTTGAACACGTCCACCCGAGCGACCTCTGTGGCGGTCTCCACACCTGTGTCGCAGACGAGCCCGACTGCTGCGGTTTCCAGCGCTGCGGCGACATCGACATCACAAGCGGCAGCGACCACTCCGACGACCTCGGCAGGAGTGTCGAGCACTGTCCCGGCTACTACTACCCAAGCAGGATCAACGTCTGTGCCAGGAAGCACGACGACGAACCCTGTCTCATCGTCAACTGTTACGGATGCTTCGTCCACTCTGATCACAACCACACCTGCAACGACATCCGAGCCGGTCTCGACATCAGCGGTAGTGTCTACTACCCCTTCATCGTCTTCCATCCCCTCTACCTCATCTGCTCCATCTACCACAACCGTCGCTTCTATCACGACTTCGGCACCTACCTCGACACGGCCTACCACCTCGGCAGAAGTTTCCTCCACCTCGATCATGATCTCGTCCGATTCTTCTCGGGGGACCATCTACAGCACGACGGTCGTCTACGTAAGCATGACCGATTCGAGGGGGAGCTCGTACCTTTCCAGCACCGCCCTCACTGGTGGATCGGGTCAGCTCAATTCGGGCAGTCGAGGGGGAAGCGATCCGAGTGAGTCTCGTCTCTGGTTCGGATTGCGTTTGATCTCGAATCGGCAACTGATTTGAAATCCGACACGGTGATCTTGGTAGATATCGGAGCGATCGTCGGTGGTGTCGTAGGAGGCGTCTTGGGTGCGGCCATCTTGGGCGCTCTGGCGTTCTTTTATTGGAGGAAAAAGAGACAACCCAAGGCGAGCGCGCTGGACGAAAAGATGGTGAGTCTGGTAGCGTCATCAATGGCAATTCAGGAGACTGACATGTCCTACCGTCGTGTGTAACCAGTTCGACCCCTCGCACACCACTCGGCATTCAGGAGGACCGAATATGCCGGTCGATCTGATCGGGGATGGGTATGGAGCGACGGGAGGTAGCCAGATCTCGCCCTACACTTCAGGGATGGGATCCAAGGCGGGTGCTGCTGGGTGGGCTGGAGGTGCTGCTGCTACAGCGGGTCTGGCAGCTACTGGCGCCGGGGCGGGAGCATACCAGCACAACCGCCAGCATTCCCGCGAACCTTCGGACCCTCGGTACGCTTACCCTTCGAGGGGAAGCTTCGATTCGACCGTCTATAGCGGTACGACGGATCCGTACATGAACAACATGGCCGGGATGGGAGCTGGGATGGCCGCCGGTGCCAATAGCGGTCGGGCCAGAGCTGCAGGGTATCCCGATAGGTACGGCTCGAATTCGGGACATGACAACGGGTACTATGCGACGACGCCGCAGTCGCCTGAAAACAACCGGAGATCAGGCGGATGGGGTGTTGCGGCGGCGATGGGCAACGATATGGGTGGAGCTGGGGGTTACTCTTCTAGGGACTATGCTACTGGAGGGTATCCTCGTGATGACGACGACTACTCGATGCCTTCTCCGCCCGTCTCGGCCGTTGGGAATGGAAGCAACCGTAACCGAATGAGCGCTTCGGCCATGGCCAAGTTGAGGGAAGCCAGAGGGGAGGCGCCTTATCCTGACCAGAATGGCAACGACTTTGTGGCTGGACCCGTCGGTTCTCATGGGAGGAGACCCAGCTCGCAAGGGTTGAGCTCTTATGACGGTCCCGATGATCAGGTGGACGACTACTATGGCGGCGGTGGAAATCATAATCGGAGGAGCAGCAACGGATTGAGCAGGACGAGCGAGGGAGATCACACGGGGCGGGGGAGTCTGGTCGTTCACGACGACGGTGGACCCATCCCAGAGGACGAGGAGCGAGGCGCTCTTCCAGGCGAGCTGCCGCCAACGTAAGTCACGAGAGACCGCTCAAGGATAAGATTGAGACAGGCAAGCTGACGAGACCTTTGACGGAATGTAGATACCACTCCATTCCTCAAGGCGCTAGGTAGCCGGGACCGCACAAGGAGAAATAGACAATGCGAAATACGCAAAACACGAAAAGTAAACGCAAATAGAGCGACGAGGCCGAATCACTATAGGATCTCGCCAACGCTTGTAGCATATGTATTCCCCATATCATGTCCATCCCGAAAACGGGACGAATAGCATCATATCCTCATGCAACCATCCAACCCGTTTTCGCCGATGTCCCGAAAATGACGTAATCGATGGCGCGAGACGTTATTGTTGGCTTGTTGGGTGACGTAGGGATCGACCTCTTTGATCGATTCAAGGAGAACCAACCAGTTGTTCTCTCCTATAGCCCCTTAGCCCTTCTCAATCTCCCTCAACCACTCTTCACTCGATCGATCAAACAACACACAATGTCAGCTCCTGTCGTACTCCTCAGCATTCCGTCGGTCAGGCTCGTCCATATCCCCTCTCCGGGTCAGGAGATCACGCTCGCATCGGGAGAGCTCAGCCTCACCG
The DNA here is from genome assembly GCF_021052385.1 of Filobasidium floriforme. NCBI lineage: Eukaryota > Fungi > Basidiomycota > Tremellomycetes > Filobasidiales > Filobasidiaceae > Filobasidium > Filobasidium floriforme. The sequence continues at coordinate 468,352 of NW_025763622.1, read as the reverse complement.
AACTGCCTACCGAGCCCGGACACGGAAACGCCCTGAAAGCTCTGGCCTTGTCCGGTGAGCAAAGAATCCAACTCTATGAATGTTTGGAGAGACGCTGACTGGCGGTATGATCGCTCTTGCAGTCGACCACGCTACGTTCCCCATCACAGCCAAGGCGCCCATCAGCCCTACCGAGACGAACCACGCTCACCCCAGCTACGTCTTCCGCCCAGCCGGACTCGAGGCCGCTACCAACCCTGAAAAGTCGATCGGTGGATTGGGCAAGGTCAAGATCGTCTTTACCGAGAGCAAGAACCCGGGCGAATATGAAGCTGCCGAAGCCCTCTCTCGGGCTTTCGAAGCGACGCTGAGGGAACACAAGGTCTGGAAGGATCACGGGTATTACGATGAGGAAGACGAGGTTGACAGAGAGCACCCCGAAGGTGCTTCGTACGGGACGACAATCGCGGATACTTTGACCTCTTACGCACGAATGTTCAGCAACAAGGTCGCCCAATTGACCGACTCGCACGTTGAAAACTCGGCTCCTTTGCGACCTACTCAACCGGGAGATAGCGTCAAGGCGCTCGCGCATTCTTCGGAAGGGTTCACCAACCGTCTCGCCGAGGTTACTACTTCCGTAGCTACTACCATCACGAATGTCGTGCACGATTCCGCCAAGTATGTCGGAGAAATGGCACATCAGACCGCTCAGGATCTCGATCAAAAGTATGGCAGTGGTGGACATCCCGGTCCTGTCAGGCAGCAGGTCAACGAGACTGCCTTGGGCGTCAAGGAGATGGGTAAGGCTGCATATGATGACGCTGCCGTCGCGGGTCAGGGGTTGAAGGAGGCGTGAGTAGACGGCCTGCGGTCACCAGATATGAAAATGAGGGATCTGACATCTAGGATTTTGTTCATCTAGCGCCGAGACGACGGGTTCTTCCATCTCGACCAACATGCACAAGGGGATCGCTCACGATCTCGGACCAGAGAGCGACAAGGTAGCCCAAGGTATGTTGACTTCCATCCGGTTTCTTCGTATAGCTCTGCCTGCCCAACATTATCATCGTATTGATCCTACACTCTCTATCATGGCATAGACATCGGACAGAGCTCGGCTAACCTCGCTACCGCCGGTGGAGATATCGCGTTGAGCACAACGGGTTATGTCCACGGATTCAACGCTGCCACCGGTGCGGGCCAAGGTCTCGCTGGAGAGAAATAGAGCACGGAATAGGAATTGCACAGGTAATGAGAGAAGATTGTCGTGACTGTATGTATACCGAAGCCAAAGCCATGTTATATAGAGATGATACACTGAGATAGGCGGAGGATTCTACAAGACCGCTTCAGTCATGCGTTACATGCTGAGCCAAAATCTTCGGTTGACACACGTTTCTTTGCCGTTCTGCCGGCTACGAACAGTCTAGCCTTCGAAGATTGAGGACCAGCATGCTTTGGATAGTCAGCGGAAGGATTGGAAATCTTGAAGCAAGCCTCAGCAGGGAATGAATGGATGAAAGGGCTAAGGATGTGGGTGGGATTCGAATCGTCTCCTCATTATAATCTAAACAGCAGGTCAGCAACGGTAGAGCTTTGAATCAATCAGACAAGGCGAAGTGTCAGGGATATGGTACTCGGTGCAGATGTAACGATGGCATCTTACCAAAAGAAGGAATCTGCATAGGGCGGCTGCATCCTTTAGCATCCTGCCTTTTTCCAGATGGACTGCGGCGATAAAGTGCTTCCAAGGCGCAAGAAGTTTGATGTCATGGTGACCGAGTCGGGACACCTCCTTTGCACTCGTCATGATCTCGATGGCAAGAAGCTGACCAACAGCCTTGATCAAGCAGTTTTCAACAGCACCCAAGCTCTTCTATCGCTGACCATTCTTTCATGCTTCCTCTCTTGTCGTAGCTGTTTCCAGACGCTCGCTGCACACATGGAAGAGACAAAGTCATCTCGCCTCTCTCAATGAGTGCACTGTAACCGGGCACCGGTGTTCGATTCCCACTAGAACCTTGTAATTCGATCAACTCGGCAGACTAGCCATTTCGTGGAGCGGCCGACGATGGACAATGGGAACCGCGGAACACTTGGTAAAAGGACCTGCACAAGCCTTGTCGGGAACTACCTGGATCACACGCTACAGCTGCCTTTGAAATTATAGGCGATACCTCTACAGCGTGTCGAAGTAGATCGTTTCACTGTCAAAGGCCGCCGAAGGGGTGAAACCCAAAGTGGCTCTCCGCGGGTGCACGCGCTTCACAAGGATTGTGGTGGGCGTTTCATGTTTCGATCCTTTTCCCCGCGCGTCATGTTTCGTTGATCGAAGGAGTAATTCGATCTCTTGTGTCAGCGTCTCATTGCGACGCGGAGCGAGTACATAAGTCGGACAGCATCGTCCTTTTAGCCCCTCCATACTACCTTACCCATGACTCACCTCGATCACAGTTCACTCTCGTTTAGATACGCCGGCGTGTCACCTCACTCTTTTGATTGCTTCAACGGCACCTAGTGTTCCTAGTCAAATATACAACAAGATGCGAACGTCGGTATTAGTCCCCCTTTTAGCGGCGGTCGCCTCTATCGCAAATGTAGCGGGTCTACCTTTGGAAAGCGAATTGGTAGAGAAAGATGTGGTCGTCGTGGTCAAAACCATCACGGTCGCTGTGACCAAATTTGCGGGCCAGCCTGAGATGACCGGTGCAGCCCCACCTCAATACGCTGCTGCCATGGAGTCTGGGGATGGACGCTGGGGCGAAGGCAAAGGGTGGGGCAGAGGCAAAGGATACCACGGTCAACAAGAGCAACAATCGCAGCAGCCTCCTCTCCCTGCCCAATCGACAGAGCCAGAATCAACTGCCTTAGTCGCACCTCAACCGAAACCGGTCGAATCGCAGTCCGCCGAGGCTCGTCCTCAGCCTGCGCAATCCGAAACCGCCGAGCCTCAACCCGCTTCTCCATCCACTACTGCGGAAGCGCCACCAGCAGAGCCGTCGCCTAAACCTCCCGCTGAAACTGCTGCGCAGACCACTCCTCCTAGCGGCGACGATGACAAGATTCTGGCTGCACACAACAACTATCGTGCGGTATGTCCCGGAGCTGCGAAAATGAGCTGGGACGCAGAGGTAAGAAACAGTTCCATTTAGCCCTGATTAGCTGTTCTATACCTGATCAATCCCCCCCGGCAACTTTTCCAGCTTGCTACGGCAGCTGCAGATTGGGCGGCCACATGCACCTTGGGCCATCCACAGGACCGAAGCATCAACGGAAGAGAGTAGGTGTTCGAAAGCGGCCCGGGCGCAGACTCAAAGGCTGACTCAAGGTCCTATCGCAAATTTCTGGTAAAAGATATGGTAAGACTCTCGGACGGTCGACTCCCCGTGCATGTCTGTCCTAACTATTCTTCAAGCACAGGCCAGAACGTAGCCCAGATCTACAGTGCCGACCCGAATTTGACCTACGACGTAGACTCGATGTTCCGGCAGTGGACTGATGAAGTCGGTGCGTTTGAAAGAACCGCGTTTCGTCGAGACCATCGTCTGAGTCTCGTCTTGTGAGCGTAGGCAACTACGTCGCAAATGGAGTGGCTGTGAAGGACCAAGACGGAAACGACAAGATGACAGGACATTATACGCAGGTGAGTCAAGCAGCGCCTTGCCCAGGGCCAAAGATTCCGCTCACAAGAAACATTCTTCTGTCGATCAAGGTCGTATGGATCGACTCGGATGCGCTTGGCTGCGCTGTGCAGAAGTGTTCTGGCATGTACAATCTCGTTTGCAACTATGGTCCACCAGGTAAGAGCGGCCAGATCACGCCTGGTATCCGCAGTGTCGCTAACTAAAGGCATGCCGGCGTTCTACCAGGCAACTATGGCGGTCAATTCGTCGACAAGGTAGATTACTGCAATGGCAAGCACTAGTGACCTCTTCAAAACGATGTAAAGAGTACCTCGATGGTACGACAATGTTTGTTATCTGATGTATGGCTGGCCTATACTGGAGGCCGCTTCAATTTGGCCTGACCGAGCCAACAGCAGACAACTATATCAATCATGTGTAGTATCTACCGTTGTGGCTCGTCCTGCAGCGATTCGAGATGCCCTAGCGGGAAAACATAAAGAGTGGTAACGTTCATGCTCTCAAAGACATGGATTTTGTCTCCGCGAGATTATGTATGTATGTTTTGAGTCGGCAACATAATTGGCGCAATTTGTCGTGCCTGTGAGTGTGAATTTTAAAACAAGTCTACAACGTAAAAATCTGTCTGAATGCTTGGTGTCCTGCGTTCCCGATGCATTTATGGTTCATATCTGGGCAAGAACCGCGTGGTAGGCGCCGCTGAGGTGTGTTCGTCAACGAGAGGTGGAGCCGCACCCGAATCTTCGACAGGTAGATCGAGTCCGAGGCTTCGACGAGCGTGACTTGCCCTTGCGGCTGGAGTGGGCTGGGCTGGCGCAACGGGTGCGGACGAAACACCTTGGTCATCTCGTTCAGCGGACGCCGCCGGTGGAGCAGATAGCCCCGGATGGCCAGATGGCTCCTGGTGGCCGGGATCCTCTTCCTCTTGGGCGAGGTCATCCTCGACGAGAGGAGCAGTTGGACCGGTACCGGCGGTAACGTCTTCGATGAAAGGTGCACTGGCTTGACCGGGAGCAGAGCCACCTGAGTCCTCACCAAATGACGGAGCCGATGGTATCTCAGGCGCAGCCATATACGAGCTTTGTACGACGGGTCTAGGAGGAATCGGGAACGTCATCGAGGTTTGCTGACCGTCTGTTCCCATCGGTAAGGTCTCTGGCCGGTGATCCATGTCTAGCCTCTCAAAACCCTCCTCATCGACATCAACTGCGGGAGCCGTTGCATCTCTGCCATGATGCTGCTCGACCAAGGGCGATTCTGCTGCCAGAGCATCGCCGGTTGGCGAAGGCATAGAGCCGGCGTTCCGAAGCTGCTCTAGTACGCCCTTGTCGTCGGTTGCTAGATGACCGATGACCGCGGTATCGCCCACCGTCAGATGAGGCGCTCTGATATCAGGAGGATGAGAAGCAGATATATCTTCCGTGCCAACTGATCGTCCTGCTCCACCATGACCGAAAGCGACGGCAACTGCATCTTCCTGATCTGCGGTAGTTGGAGCAGGATAGTAATTGGCAGGGCGTTTCTCCGCTGCTCGTGCAGAGATTGTCGCCGGGCCACCCTCTACAGATGTAGATCCCAACGTTTCTCCATGCTGTGGCAGATCATCGACAGCGTTCTGCGACCCGGTCGCCGCTGGCGGTACTGTCCCGGAGGCCCCAGCAGCTCGATAGTACGCCGGCGGGAAATGCGGTGCTGCAAAGGTAACAGAAGCCTGATTGGCTCCAGGAGTAGCAACATTCCCGATAGAACCTGTTTGCGATCCAGCCGGGTCTGCAGGTACATCTTGATGCGCCCGATCTCCACTCTCAGATGTCCGCGTGACAGCCCTGCTGATCGTCCGAGTCAAGGGTAGATCCGCAGGCAAAGTTGATGCGGGTGAAACCGTTCCATCTGGACCGTCGCGAAGCGAAACCGTATCGCCTCCTCGAATTCGCGCATCCGACTCGACTGCCGTGGTGCTACTGCCCTCTCCGCTTCCTTCGGCCAGGCTGGTAGACGATCGTCTCCCAACACCCGGCCGATTGGTAGCGTCTCGCCTATCAATCAGGATCGGTTGCACGGGCAGGTCACGAGATTCTGCTGTTGCCGGGACATTACTCGCTGTCTTGCGTTTCCTTAGCCCTTTCCGCCATTCCAGGATCCGGCCGTTCCCCAGTCTCGTCACTCCGACGCTGACGACCCGTCTGACCTTGGCTCGATTGCCTTGACCGGCAACCTTGAACTTTTGCTCCAAAACGTCGTCCTTCTCGGCATCGCTGTCTGCGGCGCTATAACGCCCTCCGTTCGAACGTTGCTGATCCGCCTGTCCTGCGACCCGCTCTGATCGGATGATATCTCCTATCCCATTCTCCTCATCCCCGAGACTGCTCTCCTCGTCCCTCATCCCTTCCCCAGCCATGACATCGTCACCAGGTCCATCCGCCGAGTTCGCCCGTTCCGCGGCTGCCTGTCTAGCCCGTTCGTTTTTTATGAGTTGTGCCTTTCTTCGCTCGCGTCTTGCTCGCCTGCGTTTTGCTTTTGCTCTCGATACCACGGTACTGCAGTGAACATTGGGAGACGTCAGCACCTTGCAGTGTGTGTTCGATGGAAGGCTATGACCGGCTCACATGACGATAAAGCAAAATATCAAGGCGGCAAGACAGACGCTGGCGACCGTGATCAGGGGTACGGCATAGAGGTCCCCACGATCACTCTCGATCCCCCATCCTCGAGGCAAGGCATCCGTAATCAAGAATGTCGTATCCATCCCATCGGCATCAGCGGCTGCTACCTGTGTAGCCATGGACCCTGCCGTCGAGGTCGAGGCGGTGGTCTCGGGTTCTGTAGGATCCAAGAGCGAAGTCGTGATCGTCGTCGTCATTTCCTCTTCGGCTCGTCCGATGATCGAAGGGTCTCGAGCCACGCGACCGTACAATTCCCAATTGGCCGTCCCCAATTGGCCGTCCGAGTCGGTAGTAAAGAGATAGGGAAGGATAGTGTTGGGCACGGTAATACGACGAAAGGTGGCTTCTGTGGTTGGGGTAGGTGTTGAGGTAGGGTCGGCGGGAGGGATACCATCTTTGCGGTATTGCGTAAGGAGAGGAGGTGCAGGAGTCGGTCGAGATCCGGATGAAGGAGAGGCGGAAGAGGACGTGGCAGGGGGTGTTGCTGAGAGAGTAGGTGACTTCCTGGTCGTCCAGCGAGGTGTCGCTTGGTTTTCGGGTCGTTTCCCGTCTGCACCGTCTAGAAATCTCTCACTGCCTCGCCTGACACCCCTCTCATCAATGCCCTCCGGAACATCGGCCAGACGAAGCTCAGACGACCGCCTCCTGTCCCTCTTTGCGTGTATGATAAATCCATCCGAATTTCTTGCGTTTCGTTGAATCGGTGATTGTATTGATGATGATGAGGATGTCGAAGAAGACGATCGAGCAGGAGCACGGGCACCGTCTCGACCTGCTGGTCTCGCTCCGGCTTGTACGGGGAGTAGCGAAAGCAGGCCCAGGCTGACCAGGGCCGATCGAACCCTAGGCATGGACTTTGCACGCTCCGGTTGTTTGGTAGAGTGCTCTGTTATACATGTCGACGTCGATGACGAGGGAAGAGACTCGTCCCATCTCTCCATCTCGTGGCGATCCGGCGGGCGATGTCGTGCCCGGACGTCGATCGAGTGGGGAGACCAGGCAGAGACCCCGTCGTAGGCTATCGGATGTTCGTCGTCTAGCACTATTGTGAGGAGTCTATCTACACCATCGTCTTGTTGTGATTGTGGCAACGACGATGCCATGATGGTCGTTGTTACCAACAATCTCTCTGTACCAACTGACGGCCACGGGCGGCGGCACGCGAAGAGGATCGGAGGAAGATGTCGTCGGTGTCGGTGTCAATGTGAGACGGGCATGGCAACGTCGGCGGTGGTCATCGTGATCATGATGGCTATCGAGAAGAGTACAGTGTGAGTAGTAGTGTGACATGGAGTCGAGGATATCAAAGATGATGATGATGGGATGATGATGATTACAAGTTTGAAAGCAAAGGGAGGTCAGGCGGGTAGGGCAAAGGGAGGAGGAAGCCGCGAGAATTGTTATTTTTGACACAGACACACACACGAGAATAGCTAGCCAAAAAGGTCGTACAAGTCTCATCGAGCGATGTCACTTTAATGACAGAGATGGAGAGGTGTAGATGGAGAAGATTACATGATCGAGCATGTTCAACTGCAGTATCATCGAGGTGTCAATGATATGATGTTACAGCATCTGAGCGCGGTTCTCGCGATACGAGTTGGCCACACATCTAGATCGTCGACTGCGCCTGCGGGAGACCACCCGCTCGAGAGTACATGCCAAAGCAGGGGCAACAAAATCCTTTTCTCTGCTTTGCCCCCCTTTGGAACCCTCACAAGACAAAGGGGTCCGTTGCAAAGACGACAATGCGTTACGAGGTGAGACGTGACATCTGAGCGAGCGGGCGCCTCGTCGCCGATCGCCGACCTGTTGCTCGATGCTAGAAGAAGGGATGATCGTGTATTATTGTCGAACCCGCTATGACCCGCGATAACACTACCCCTCCAGCAGCCAGCAGCGGACGAGGAGCTCAAACGCCTGCTAGTGCTAGTGCTAGTGAGCGATAGCCGCGGTTTCGAGCCACAGGTCGGACGATCACGGCCGGCGAAAAGGAAAAATCGCTCAAAGAGGCAATTCCCCGTATAAACCTTTTCTCCCAGCCCTGACACAATACCCAAACACACACTGGCAATAATATGATCCCGTCTTCGGTGGTCGTTTTATCACCAAGAACCTCCGTCGGGAACGACATGCGTATGAACCCGGATCCCGGAACCGCCCATAGGTCCCGCCGCTCTGTCGCAGCAAGGCGGTGCTGCGTAGATCGAATTGCCTCGTATCTCGTATCGTATCTCGTATGAAACAGGTATCGTTTCGAATCGTACAAAGTCGACCCCGGCCCGGGTCACAGTAGCCTGTGACAGTCCCCCCCCATTTCGTCCGCGGACAATCCCGGCGGTATCTTCCTCCTTCCGTCCGTTATATTTCCAGAATTTCTCCTTTCCGCCCGCCATTCCGATGTGTAAGCCAGGATGACGCTCTTCAGACCTGACATGGCGTGTGATCGACGGCGCTAAGCTGTTGCCCTCATGCGAAACGAACGACCGGATCGCGCTTCGGGGCATTGTCCATGATCGTCTCTTCAGGTTCTTCCCAAGGGTCGGCAGTCTCTGCTTCTGCCACTGTCAAAGTCGATCGGTTTAGTGCATTCATTACTTGGCCCAAGAATTGTCGCTCAACCTAATACGCACTGATATCCAAGGTCTTGCCAGCCGCCTGATGTTGCGACTTCATCTGGCGCATTCGATCCCTCAAGTTCCCCCTCCTTTCTCGTCGCTTGCTCTCGGTCGAATATTGAGTGCTCGATCCGGCCGTTGACGAGGGCGTTCCAAACGTGCCCATGCTGCGTGTGTCGTCGACCAGGTCAGACGTCATGGTGGTCGAAGGCGACGGCGTGGGCAACAGGTGCGGACTCGGCGAAACGCCAGACGAGGTCGAAGATTCTTTTCGTACCCGCTCGCTCATCGGCACGGATGCAGCGGATTGGTTGTCGTACGAGTTGTCCTCGAACCTATAATTCGCCCTCAGCTTGGTCGAAGACGGCGGGGTAGGCAACGTCGAGGCATCGTACGCCATGCGCGTGTCGAATTGATGTCTACCACCGGATAGAGTTTGATCCAGGAGCGCGCCGACTGGTACTGGTCCATCTCCTACCGTACCACCCCTTGCGCCTGGGTTCACCAGCCCACCTCCATCTCCCACCATCCTAGATCCCACCAGAAAAGCCTCGAGCATACCGGGCGGAATTTCGTACGTCCGTCCATTGGCGGGGTCAATATAGTGCAAGACGCCAGGCGAAATCGCTCCTGCCGATGGGGTCAAACCCGCCGACGAGGCGAGATTCGAATCATTCGAGAGTCGATTCCCTGATGGATTCAGTCGGTTGTCTCGGGTGTGGGAGGCAAGAGGTAAACCATGTTGGGCTGGATTGGGGGGCGGTTCATGTTTGGGAACCTGCAGAGGCGGTGCCGAGATCGGTGCCTTTGAACCGGGAATGATAATCGTTGGTCGAATCTTGCTTGGAGGCGGATCGGCCGAAGACAAGGCTGCGTTGGTAAACCGTGGCTGAATGGGAGTCGGGCTTCTACCAGCTCGCATCTCTGCCCTGGCTTGTTGTAAAACAGAAGGCTGTCGACGAGCCTTTTCCACGGAAGGCAGGGTTGAACTTTCGATGGACGAGATCGAGCGTCGTTGAGGCCTGTCACGTATGCCATTGATGGTGGGCTGCCCAGAAGATAAGAGCGACTCGACGTTTGGTCCGACAGATGACATTCCGCTTCTTTCAGAGGAAAGGTCGGACCGCTGCTTCGGCCTGGAAGGCACCGAATTGCGACGCGACAAGCTCGAAGCTGTGCCAGGCCGGACTGCACTTTGAGCTAAATAGCGTATCAAGTTAGCAAGACCGAGTTGGACGTCGAGGTCGGCGACTTTACCTTGAAGGGCTGCGACGGGCGTGGTATCCGATCCTGGTGCGGAAATTTGGCCATCCTGACAGGCTCTGAAAACAGATACAGGATGAGCCACTGCCCACAAATCACAAGGCGCTACGCTACAACTCACCCGAGTTCCGCGATGATAGTTTTGAGTTGAAGGAGCCATTCTTTGTGCAGACCAGAGCCGTTGAAGCGAACAGTCAACAAGCCGTCTTCGGCAGGGACGCCTTCTACGTAAGGGCTAGCGATCGTGAATCCGTCGTTGAGAATGGCAATCATCTCGGTGCTCGAGGTAATCTGGGCCCGAGCGAGTTCTGTACGGTCCCTTCCTTTTAGCTTGTACGAGATCGATCGTTTCCCGTTCATGCTACCTGGCTCGTCCAGAATGTCGTCGGCAGCGGTGTATGAGAACAAGTGAAGGTGAACTGTAACCAGCTGCGCCTTGACGGAAGTTTCCGACAGGTCCAGCGATTGCGGCCGCTTCTTGCGAACGGACAACAGGAGCAATGCTGGAGTACCCGTCTCTAGACCGAGGGCACCGCTCGCATCAACATCGGTTGGTATCCAGCCGACACCGGCGTGAGCGACCACATCCAGTAACGATCTGAGATCGCAAGGGAACGCTGGTATCGCTGGCACATCGTTGTCGGTATCGTTCTCAGATTTGGCCATTGTAGGGGTGATATCTGCGTAGTGCAAGGGATTGTCAGACCTCGTTATCATCAACTGATCAGACCGGACCTACCATTCCTTGATCGATCCTGATCGGGATTGAGGTTTTGTGTCTGTTTTACGGAAGTAGCCGACGGGTCTTGCTTTCCGGACGGCTTGGAGGCCTCTCGCTCAGTAGTGATGTCAACAAGAGCAGCCGGGACTCGAGTTTGGTCTCTTAATGCAGCGGGAAGATTTCCCTCGGAACGAGATGCCGATAGCGATGTACTGGTCTTCAGGATGGGGATGGGCTGTAGGGCCGCTGGGTATGGGGGTAACCCCGACGGGCCGTTTCTGTCCGATCGACGAGCTATATTCTCGATACCTCTAGAACTGGGAGCGCTGCTTCCAGAAACACCCTTGAAAAACGCTTTGAGAGCACCTCGCTTGCTCGAAGTCTTGTCGCTGCCTCTTTCGCTGGCAGCTGTTCGAGAGTGGGTGTCGGATTGGTTGGTCTGTTGAGTGCGATGAGAAGCAGCTACCGATACCTGGGGAGATGTCACCCATGGCTCGGGCGTCGGACCTATCGCGGTGAACGAGGGAGCGCTGGTGGTCGAACCGCTAGCTTGGCTGGTTCCCGAGTTGCGCCGTCTCCTGATCAAGCGGCTCAAACCACCCGCAGATTTCGTCTTTTGCTGTCCTTGTCCGGTGCCAAAGGGCTGGGCGAACATGTCTGGTCCCAGAATCCCCAAACCCGTCAGGCCAGGTTGATCTTGCATCCCGGGAGGTACAGGAAAGTCTGACGCGAAATCTTCCTCCATCTCTTCTGCCTCCATCTCGTCGGCCCACTCGTCGGCCAAACAGAGGCCTTGTACCCGCTCTCCCTTTTGCGAAATGTTCCCTTGAATATTGTAGTGAGACTCGATCCCTTCTTGAATATGCTCCATCTCTTCAAAGTCGGTCACTGGCGTGATGCCCACTCCCCTCTCTGCTGCCAGACGGAGTAGACGTTCCTTTCTGGCGGAGATGGTGGATCGACCCCCCGACGTCGCACTCTCCATGTCCGTATAAGTGGTTCCTGAAGTCACACGGTAGAGTTCGCTCGCTCGTTTAGAGCTCTGACTGGTAGCGGAGGGGGTACGAAGACGTGTCTTGTCGAGATCTAGCTCGAGCCTCTGAAAGGCCCTGGGAGACGGATCGGAACCCCTAGCAGCGTCCTGGTAGTGGTGTATGGCCAGGTCGCTCCCTCGCGAGGATGCGAGTGATCTATTCGTGTCATCTGGGTTTCCTGATTCGAGTGATGTACCATCTGCCTTGTATCGTTTCCTCCTGGAATGAGAGGTCTTGGGTCGAGTTCCACTCGACTTCTGCGAACGATCGGGGTCAGTTCGACAGGCGATAGGCATAGCTTGGCTCAAAGCTCACCTCGAGCTCGAGTTCCCACTTCTCGACATGTTCATCCTTGACGCGCTCCAGCTCGATCCGCATCTGTCTCTGCTCTTCGTCCGAGATCTCTTGAATCTCGTCTCCCAAGCATACCGCGGTTGATGCCGCCGAAGGTCCAAGTCGGGATGGCATGCTGGCTGACAGATTTAGAGGATAGGATAGAAGGGATGGTTCAGAGGAATCGTAGATTTCGAGGGAAACGATTGATGACCTCAACGGCTCATGGGTTGCTACTGTCGACTGTCGTGTTGATGATGCTGGCCGATCCAAGCAGAAAGAGATGTGCCATAAGCTTAGCTACTGGCTAGTGCCTGGTGGTTAGAGCTTGTCTAGCTTGTGACTCGTGATAACTTGATAGTGGTGCTGGGCTAGAATGTACGAATCAACGGCGGAGGTTGACTCAAAATGTCGATGTATGCAGACATGGAGCATGGAGCGAGATTGACCAACCTCGCTCTCTGGCTCTCCTCCTCGTTCATGCTTCCCTGATCTCTGACTTTATGAATCCGCCCGAGATCGACTCTGGTACTCTGATCGCGCAACAAGAAGCAAGAAGAGTACCTGACGACAAACGAAACCCTGTTGACCGAGTCAATCTCATCATCACGGCGACGGCGACAAGGTTTCGACGACGACGACCGATTCCAATCGATTCAGGGACGACGCGAGTGAAAGAAGGTCAAGACAAAGACGGAGGGGCCGAGCGAGTGGATCTCAGCTGGTGATTCGCATCAAGACCCCTCACATTCGGCACAAACGTCTCAAAGGATGTCTTGCTACACTCTCTCGCTTCTGCTGTTTGTCTCCTGCAAAATAGCGCCAAAGGACCCGCGACCTCTCGCTTCGAGGACGCCGTCGATTTCACCCGGGGCGAGATGAAACACTGCAACAGCGCGAGGTCGGTAAGCGCGACGGCGACAATCGCGCTTTTAGTTGGGTTATGTCTATGGTCTATAAGACCCTTTCGATTCGTCATCGCTTGGATACAGCTCGAGTGCAATGGACGTCCCCCGATGCCTCAGCTCGAAATTACACCGATTACACCTCAACGATACAGGACATCTTCTCAACGATAGCAGTTTCAATTCAAATCAAGTTGTCAGGAGAATGTCGTCTTCGCAAGTCATCCGCTTCCACAAGTACATCGTCACCCCTCAGGTCTTCTACAAGACGACGAGCAGCTATGGAATCGTCAACATGCGACCTCTGATCCGTGAGTGAGGGTTATCAACATTGTGCTTGGAGGGCAAAAGTAAAACTCAATGTCTCTCCGAACCTAGCTGGCCGTGAGTATCTTTCTCTACCGTTACTCGACGCATAGGATCTCAAGCTGTCTGTCCTCATGCACAGACGTTCTCATCTGCCCTATGCGGGTCGTGCCTAGGCTGGCAGACCTCTCCCCCGCAGAGATCACGGACCTCTTCCTCTCTGTACAAAAAGTTGGCAAGGTCATCGAGAAGGAGTATGGCGGTCAGGGTCTGACTATGAGCTGTCAGGTGAGTGTCTACACTCGAGCGCTTCGACACCACCGTGGACTTCACGGCTGATCGGCTGATGGATGGTCTTCCAGGACGGCTCGGCGGCGGGCCAATCGGTGCCTCATGTGCATATCCACCTCTTGCCACGTCGGACGACCGATTTCAACGGTCAGAACGACGATGTCTACCCGGCACTCGAGAGAAGCGAGCATCAGCTGGATGGTAACCTGGCAGAGGTCGCGCAAGAGACCGGAAACGAGCGGAACGTGATGAAGGTACCCAAAGATGAGGACCGGAAGTGTAGGACCGCCGAGGACATGGCCGAAGAAGCGGAGAGGCTAGCAACCCTGTTCCGGGATGAGTGAACGTTCACTAGGTGGAGATCAAGTTTGAAGCTCGATGCAGCGGGGCGGGCGAAGAATCAACGGCTTTCGGTCATCATAGATGGACACAGCAGGATGATATACAAGCATTGCACATAACGATTCATCACGACTCATACGACTGTACAAGCGCAACACGGTACAACAACAAGAAGAGTGGATTGCAACGCGGAATGTACCTGGAGGAGACTGCGGTGGTCTCACTCATGTCGGGACGTTATCGACTTGGAGACCTGTTTGCAACCTGAATCAGCATCAGTCGGGACACCGTTGCCATCAGGCCTGACTCACCGTCACACTCGGATTGGGAGCTGACAGGATGGTCCACGACCGGGGTACGATCGTCTTGACGTCCCGGTTGACAACGTAGAACGAGGCGAAGCTCTTGGTCGGGGACGGAGCGATCCCACCCTGGAACCTGAACAAGGGGTTGTAACGAAGTTGACCGGCGACGATCTTGCCCGAAGATCTGAATGACATGACGATGACGATGGTTCTTGTGCGAGTCTATGCGACTGATGAACGTGAGACCCAACAAGTGGTTCGTGTGGAAAACTACCTTGTCCCGTACGTGTCGAGCGGATCCGTCGGGATGCTCTTTATACCTGTACAAGGCGTCACAATCCGTCCGAGCTCCTTGTGCTCCTTGCACTGGTGACCCCGCGGCATAGGAGCATGTCATGAAAGGAATGCGATGCGAGAAGCAAGGAGAAGGACCTTTCCTCAGACCGTCCAGTCTGCCTGTCTATGCGCGAGGGCTCCGCTTGCCTCTCACGACATTGTCGCGTGTCACAGGCTGAAAGACTACTCAGACCACCTCACATCGAAAGATCAGAGTAGAGGAGAGATCGCCCGACATTCGAGTCAGGTCGGAATGGCCCCGCTCAAGATTTTCGCAGCTACTCTATCCGTATATCGCTGTCCATGCGCTTCGACTTTGTATTCAACATGGTGATCATGCTGATCAGAACGATCGCGACGACTGGACGTGCCCGACATGATGTTTCATAGCGCGGGTTGGAGAAGCGAGAACATCCTCGGGCAGGAGCGGGCACACGAAAACAATACCGATACCAAAACGGCGACATCCGACCGCGTTTGCGAGACACGCGAACGTACTGCCAGCTAGGAGTACAGCCGAGAACAGCGAGAACCGATGGGAACGAGATGTCACTGGCTTAACGTGACGCACAAGAAGCAAGAAGAAGACAGAGGAGGCGTAGGTTAGCTCGGAGAAGGACGGGACGAACGACACCCTGACCCGTGCCGAGTACGTTTCAGATCACAACGAACGCCATCGATTGTTTTTGGATGTCAACAAAAGACGAGTTGTGCAATTACGCATCACGCAAACAAAAGAGGTGTTTCGCAATTCGTGATCTGTAGATCGTTTCTGCATGGCGTGTCCTGCTCGGAGGCTGTCGTAAATGTCTCTGATAAGGCGAGGGCAGACTGCGCCTTTCCGACGGCGATCACTTCGAGGTCCCGAATCTTGTTGCTCGACAGACCCCCCTTGCCAGCCCTCTCCCAAGGGTCACCTCGGGAGTTGTCCTTGCTGCAAGGTTGGTGCTTGTTCTCTCCGCGCGGGTTTGTTTTGTTTGTTCCCTTTTGTTTTTTTCTGGCGGGGAAAGCCGTCCGTCCGGCGCCAAGCGAGCGATACCCCCCGGAATTGATCGACGTCATGGCACTTTTTCCTGGGATCCCGCCATGTTGTTGTTGTCGCGGTTGTCGTTCCTCGCCTTGCGCCTTGCCTGTCCCCCCTGGCACTCCGACAAGGCGTTTTGAATAATATACCTGGACGGATACAAGCACATCACGTCTTGCGGCGAATTGCCCTCAGAATGGCTGCAGATCCTTTTTGTCCTCGAACGTCGGTCCGGGATGTTCAAGTAGATTCTACGCCCCCGCGCGCGTCGGGGTATCAGCTCCTTTGCTGTGCAGAGGTCGAGAAACTACAACTTGAATCAGAGTGTCAGGTCAACAATCTCGACCGCACGGCACTAGCTGAGTTGATGTGACTGCTTCGTTTGTACCAGCTGGTTGCATCTGTGTATATTTCGCAATGAGCGAGCATGGTGTGTCGTAACCGCGAGTGTGAAAGGGAGGGGAAGGGAGGCTGAGGCTGATTGCGCACGCAACACGCGAGAGACGTCGAGGAGGCTGGTTCATGGTTGCACGCATCATTGGGTGCGAGACGTGCGAATGTGTGTGGTGTGATGCGATTGTGCGGTCGGCGACTTGCCAGACCTTGCTACATGCTACGTTGGATGGTTGATGCAAGCTCTACTCCTTTACTGCTGGTCTGCCTGTCTGCCTGCTGCCTGCCTGCCTCCTATTTGGCTGCTGACTTCTCATCCGGCACCTGCTACCGTTCGTCAGCCCTCGGGATTTCGGTTCAGATCCCAAGCTCGCGAGGCCTCGACTGCAACCCAAACCATCAAAGCTGGACCGACCTGACCGTGAACCGTGACTGCATTCACTACTCGACGCTTTCTCAGGATTCAGTCATCCCATCACTCCGGGTCAACAGACTCAGCACGCTCGTTAGTTTGGCACCATTACCCACAGAACAGCTTTCTCCCGGCTGGCCTACCGACTTTGCACATCACATTCGTGCTCGACCTTTCGCTACCTTCCGACGTTACAGCCACCCCTTTGGAAGACCTAGATATCCAGAGAGTGTCGAGTCCACGAGCATTTGCACACTTCGATACCTATCTAGCGACCGGATCCTCCGTCAACATAACGTCTTTCCGACCGACATCTTCGACTTGGATGACCTGGGTCTAGCTTGTTTGTCAGGCGGCTGCGTTTCAGAGTCGTGCCTTTGGGTCAGAAGTCAGTCTGGTATCCTTTATTCGACCCTTCCGTAAGCAGCTCGATACCGATCGTCCTCCCACATTGCTACCGCTTTACTCACAAGATATGTCTATCCTGGCATGTCTGGAATAGAAACGTCTCTTGTCGGCTCGAATTCACATAACACACTCCTTTGGATACACGCACCACACGCTTGGTACACATCAATCATTTCCGTATAAACAACCTCGACCTCTGCTAAACAATCCCTCACCGACTCGCAAGACGCACCCGGATCGATCTAGCCTAGCTTATCGATCATGGCTGCCTTCCACCCTTCCCGAGACGCCCTCAGTTGCGGTTCATCCCCGATCAATGGTCCTCTGGAATTGCGGCAGCGAGAATCGGCCTCTCCCGTCTCTTCTTACGGGGATGATGCCGACGAGCTGATGGAGACCGACAAGGAGGACGAGTTGACGAGCGAGGTCGATCGCAGTTTCAGCCAGACCTTGTCCGTCTCGGACGCCTTTGAGTCCATGCCCTCGCCGCAGTCCAAACCATACACGACCGCTGCCAACAAGAGGCACGGCATGACATTGCCCCGGAGGATACCCTGTATGCTACATGGGGCGGACGATGATGACGACGATGACGAGGGCGACGAAGATGATGAAGTGCATGGGAACGGTTATTTCGGAGCAATGGCTCCCATCTCTCCGACTGGCGGCGGGCGTTTTGCGAGGCGACCTGCTCTCGGGCAGGCTTCGAAAGCGAGAACGACTCAGTTGTCTTCCCGGCTAGGGCAGATGCAACGACCGTCCGCTTTCTCTGCTGCAAACGCTAGACTGGCCAGGCCAGAAGATCGTCCTCAGAGAGCTTTTGGACGAGAGTCGGGTCGGGAGAATGTCGTCATTCAAGAGCACCAAAACCAGACGCTGAGCCGACCATCTCTCAAGGTGAACTCGAAAAGTCAGACTGAGATCGGCTTCAAAGCGCCCATGACAGCTCCTCTTTCCGGAACATTGCGTGCGCCCGTACAAGATGAGAACAAAGACTCCACTTTCAGGCCTCTTGCTGTCAAGTCGAGACCGCCTCTACCCACATTCACGATGACACAGAGACCGTCACCGAAAAGAGGGGATGTGAGTCGCCGTGTACGAGATTGTCGATAAAGACCGTTGCTGAGCTGACATATGCGGCTTCCAGTCTGCGCCGATTTTCAGAGATAGAGATGTACAACCTAGCAGACATGCTGTCAAGCGCAACGCCAAATCCTTCGCCGACAACTCTATGGAGATCGACTCGCCTACACGACCGGGTCCGATGCGGATAAACGTGACGCTCGAATCTCCCAAAGCTTCCGCTACACCATTGACAGGTTCGCCTGGTCTGGGAGACTTTTTCGGAAGCGATACGTCCCCGGACGGCAAAATGCTTGAGGTCCGCGGTTCCCGCGATGAGACTATGATCGGGAGCGGGACAGAGTCGTCTCCAGGATCGGTCATCGATTCGCCCTCGAATCCCAGGATAGGGTTCAATCCTGGCAGGGCGTTCGACAAGTCGTTTTCCTGCGGAGGTGCCGGACCGAACTCCCTTTACGGGAATCGTGTCTCCACCAACCTAGCATCGAGACGACGAGAGCCCTACCTCAAGAGACCCTTGCTCATCGCGACGAACACGGCTCACGAGATCCCCACCAACACGGGGACTGCCTCGGCTCTGCCAGTCATGGACGGCAAGTCTGGTCAGCCTGCAGCCATCTTTTCGTTGGCCAGGGTCGCTCGTGCTGGAGGACAACCGCCTATGCGCCGAGCTCATTCTGTCTGTCACGAAAGCGAAGGGGGTGAAGCCGGTCGCGATCACGATGACAACCTCCCTACTGCAGCCGGAAACCCGACAACAGGTAGGGTCGTGAGCCATATCGAGACTGGCACGTCTGGTCTACAAGCCATTCACCACTTGGGCGGGCGACTCACGCCGGACAGTTTCGGTTCGAATGAGGCCACGAGGTCACCGTACGCTCAAGCAGGATTGTTGGGTTTCGGTGCCAACGAAATGGAAGGCAAGGTTCTGCCGTGTCACAGCGTCAAAGAGGATGGGCTTGTCAGGGTTACAAGAGAAACAGTAAGCGAAAGGTCCCTTCTTTTACTAGCGTGTTGCCATGAGTCTAAGCTTGATATGTGCAGGTTCGCGACTTGATTGAAGGGCATTACTCTGAAAAAATCAGCCGATACCACATCATCGATTGCCGTTTCGGTTACGAATATGAAGGTGGACATATCGATGGCGCCCTCAACGTTAACAGCAACGCCGCGGTCGAGGATCTACTGCTGAAAGACGGTCAAGGTGTCCATGCGCAAGGGCACGAACTGCCCCGACCTTCCCGCAGTGGCGAGGTTCAGGACATACCACCAGCTATTATCATCTTCCATTGCGAGTTCAGTAATAAGCGAGCGCCTGCATTGTGAGTGCCACCGATCCACCTCTAAGACCCGTAACAGATGGGCTGATCCAATTCCGTTTGTTAGTGCCAAACACTTTCGGTCACGAGACCGTTCGATCAATCAACAAGAATACCCGAAAGTCCATTTCCCCGAACTATACATCCTCGAAGGAGGTTACTGCGATTTCTTCAAGGAATGTCCTGTATGTAGATGTGGACGGGGTTTGAGGCATTCGCGAACTAAAATGAAACCGGCTCCTACAGGAAAAATGCGAGCCTCAGGCGTACGTGCCCATGGATGATCCTAAACATTGCGAACGACGGGACAACAATCTGCACGATTTCCGCAAGTTCACTCGTACAAGGTCGTTTACGTACGGCGAACCCCAGCCGCCAGTGCGCCCTGCACAACCCTGTCAACCATTAGCATTCGCCCCCGCCAACGGCCTTCTGAACCGTCGAGTGACTTCTGTCATGGAAGAAGAAGACGTCCACATGACATCGCCAGCCGCGCAGACCGCCAAGAAGTCCCTCATGGATTGGGATAGCCCCGGAGGCAGCGTCGATGGCAGCCCATGTGCGAGATATCTCAACAACCCTCGACCCGGTCAATTGGATCAGCGGCCACAGGAACCCATTTTCGGATCGATCAAGCAAAGGGCGGCCGGAGTGAGAGCCCTCGGCACCGCGCAGGGGAAAAGGAACTTTAACCGGACCGCCTCTTACGCTGGGCATTCCAATTTATGATGTTCGTAATGTACGCGAGATGCTCGGCGACCTGAACTTTCAAACACACCTTCTCGACTTTCGTCGCAACTGTATCTTTAATTTACCCACCCTTTCTTGCCTTATGCTTGTCCGCCGTCGTATCGACGGCCATCCATTCCCTTAGCACTACGAGGTTTATAGTTGTCATCTGCTGGCGAGTTGTATATACCTACAACGAATACATATACGGATGATCCTGATCGCTAGTACTGTCCAGCAATCAGCTTTTCCTGCGGCCTCTTTTCGTTGATCGCGTCGAGGTCGCCTTGCTTTGCACGATGTTTGTCTTGCAATTCTTTGAAGAGAATGAGAAGGTCGTCGATGGCCTGCTCGGTTATTTGGTGATGCACCACGAACCGTGCGCCGCGAATTACGAGCGGCTGTTCGAGAGCCTCACCGGCCGCTTGAAGATCTTTTAGCGGGATTCCCAGGCTTGCAAGGTCGACCCAGACCATGTTGGTCTCTGTAGGATAGACAAATTTGCCTCCCAACGCTTGGACACCGTCTGCCAGTTTTCGTGCTAGGCCGTGTGTCCCGATAAGTTTGGGAAAGTGCTCAGTGAGAGCGACCGAGGCGGCAGTAGCAATAGCTCCAGATTGACGAATACCACCTCCGAACATCTTTCGGAACCAGCGAGCCCTTTCGATGAGGGGTTTTGGTCCGACAAGCACACTGCGAGTGACCCAGTAACGGTGTGAGCTAATGATGGTGAACCCTCATGTCAGACGATTGCTTCTCACCTTCCGATAGGCGCCCCGATTCCTTTGCTCAGACACAAAGAGATCGTGTTGAAAGGTGCGCAAAGCTCTTTCAGTCTGAAATAAGGGTAAGCGTGTTCAGCTTGCCGATTCGTTGCACCTTTAACTCGTTTCTCGTAAGCTCACGCGATCCCTAGCCCTTCGTCTTGCATGGGCAGCCCTCTTTCGTGACAGACACGCGCGGCCACTTCCCAGATCCTAGCTCCGTCCAGATGCATGATAATGTCATGCTTGGCTGCTTCCTCTGAAATCTTGACAATCTCGTCTTGAGGGAAGACGGTGCCGGCCAGAGTGTTTTCGAGACAGATCAGGCGCGTCGGGGCAGTATGGATATCGTTACCGAGCTGCAGGTTGGGCAGGATATCGTCTTCTAGGGTGAGATGATGGCCTAGACGAGGGCGGACGATGGTGCTAAGCGATCGTTGTAAACAGCAGAGTCTCGCACACGTCGGGTACTAACCGTTACGAGGGGGCAATGCATGGGTCGTTGCTTGTGAAAAGACAGCGATTCCACCAGCTGTTGTAGGGGTGGAAGCGTCAGTGAGAGCTGTCTGATGAGACACCCTAGAGATCAATCACCTTCCATCTGTTAGAACGAATTGAGAAATCAGGTTGATGAAACGATAAAGCGGCAAACAGAGTCACGCACCTGATGGACATGCGCCCTGTGATCAGTAATCACGCTGTGAGGCGGCTGAGCCAAAGTGGACCGGATGGCCAGCTCTGATTGGAGATCGTGTCAGGTCCGATTGTGACCGCAGGCCGTACGTTGTAGAAACTCACGATTACTCATGGTGCCGCTCACCAGAAAGAGTCCAGCTTCTTTGCCCGTCAGGTTCGCGATCCGGTTCTCTAGTTCGATGGTCGCCGGATCATCGCGATAGACGTCGTCCCCTCGGGATGCTTTGATACCGGCCACGAGCATCGAGTCTGTAGGTACGGTAATCGTATCACCTATGATAGAACCGAGGATGAGCTCAGCCAGGGAAATGCCATGTTTCTTCTCGACAAAGCACTTACTCCTAAAGTCACGCGAAATTTTGGCTAGCTGATCGACATTGTGCTGACCGCCGACATCTGCAGAGATTGAAGCTTTGTTGACAGCGACGGGCATGATGGTTGCAAACGTTCTAGTGTTAAGCGGACGGAGTGTGAAAGTTGTGCGAAGTGGTAAGAGCAGGGTCCTTGTCGAAATAGATGCAGACATGGACAGGTAATGAGACGAGGCCGGCTCTGGGTGTTCTTATAGTTGATACTATTCGCCACACCAATCTGAATGATCGACGGTCCTCGTGATCACAAGTTGGGATTTGCGAGAGTCTTATTTCGAATCGTGAGAAGTTGGTTGTCGACTGTTGGCCATCGTCAGCTATCAGCTATCAGCACAAGTTGCGACGATTGTGGAATTGGCCATCGCAGCCGCCTCGGATGCAAAATACCCAGACGCACGAGGCGCCGGGTTTGTCGGTCAAATCGGTCAAATCCGACAGTCCGATCGACCGAAAACAACCCCCCGAGACCCGCGCGGCGACCCCCTGATTCAGTCTGAAACGTCTGAAGGCCCACTGAAACACACCCCTCTTGAGCTCTTCCTTTGATATCGAGGTGAATGTTACAGGTAGGGCTAAATCAACCACACACCTCATACCTACAACGCTACGACTCGTTCGAGCGTATTCCTCAACCTTTCCTCGGCGAGAATGCGCACATCGATAAGAGCACTTTCGATTCCGTATCACTTCATTCCCTTTCCATTCACATGTCTCCCATTCCTACACCATTCAATCCCGGCGACTTGGGGGGCAAGATCGTGGGTGCCGCTAACACTGCCGCGTCCGCCGTGACTTCCGTGGCACCCGTCGTGACCTCGGTCGCTCCTCAAGCGACCAAGATCGCCGGCGATGCAGCTCCTGTACTCGCCGATGTCGCCAAAAATGCTGCAGGAGGTTTCGATCTGGAAAAGGTGGGAAACGAGCATTCCGATGGAGATTTTTGTGTATATCGCTAATCTTCGAACTACGATAGATGGCCAAAGAAATGGCGATGCTGAAGTTCGTGAGTCTGCCTAGCGCTGATGCATCGGATCCCGATAGCAGCCACTGACTCTGTGCAATGGTTGTAAGAAAGAATACCTTGAACGTAGGTCGAATCCCAGTCGTGATCATGTGGAATTTTCGTCTCACTCGCTTGCACATGGTATGCTTAGTCGCCAAGAATTATGTCAGAGAGGTTTGGAAGTCCAACAGGGGGCTCTTACAATTCAGTGAATCTCTATCAAACAGGCCGTTGCACGGACCATACTGATTTCGAGTACACCAGTTATGCTGGTGCTCATTGTGTTGCTTTGGAGACAGCTATCTCGCTGGGTCGCTCAGCTATGTGGTCAATGGGTATTCTACCGTAATCGGAAACAAGGCAAAAAATGGTTGCGACAACTAGTCCCGCCTCTCCCTAAGGACGAATGGGATGAAATGAAACGCAAGGAGAGAGAGCTAGCAAGCAGAGATATATCGGCACAGAGGATGGCGAGAGTCAACAAGCTCTTTCAAGAGACTCCAATTCCCGACTTCGATCTCTGCCGATCTAGTAGGCTTCGCACGGACCTCGAAAAAGTTTGCCGTTTCAAAGGCTCCATCTTGAAGTGGGCACTCAAATGGATCTTATACTATATCGGCCTGTGGTGGATCGCGGATTTCCGAGCGGATAAAGACCGATACAAGAGTATATTCGACAAGGCGGTCAAAGAGCGGGAACAACAGAATGAGAAGACCGGGTAGATGGATGAATGACCCATGTCTGCACCTGTGGCGCTAGGCCGTGAGGTCGTATGGCTTATCGAATTAGAATACGGACCCTATGGGCCACTTTTTCATGATCGGCTCATCCAATTCATCTCCTCGCCCATCCCTCGCTTGTAACCTAAGTACGCCTGCCCAAGCGATCATGGCTGCATTATCGGTGCAAAGTGCGACCTAGAACGACGTTTTCAGCAGCATGATCATGCCATCAGGCCCGTTGCCAAACTTACGGGCGGAAAGTACAGTGGCAAGCCAGTGCCCGGGCTCCGCTCAGCCAATGTCTGTTGGAGTCTAGGAGAGAAGTATCAGTCTTAATGCTGTTGTGAGAGGAACGGCGCGCGAACTGCTCACCTCGTCCTGAGATAAGCGTTACAGGCCACCCCGCCACTGGCGACAACCGATCGAACAATGACCGGGTCTGACCGGCCATGTTCTCCCTTTCCCTCAAGTCGATCTAGAGCCATGTTGACCTTGTCGATCGCATGTTGTACTGCCGCCTCTTGGAACCTCCTCGCCATCGCTCGAGCGATTTCCTGTGGGATCGGCTTTTGCAGGTTCGGAAACAGCTTCGCAGTCTCTATGGATATGGAGAGGGGTTCGCAACGAAACGGAACACTCTGTCAGTGATTTGCTAGGCATCGTATTTCGTACGAGCGCGAATACCTTTAACAACCTTTGTCTTGAGTCCGGCGTAGGAAAACGCAAGCTCTTTTGGCACTGGTAGTCTGAGAGGAGGTATCTTGTCGTAGACGCGATTTGTCGGATCCGGCTGAGCGTACGCCTCTAGTGATGGCCCCGGGCCCTGGTCATCCAACCAAGGGATTTGCAGCAGCTTGGCAGTCTTGTCGAATGCATCCCCAATCGAGTCATCCATCGTGTTGGCGAGGATCTCGTACTTGTAGTCGTAAGGTTTGGTCTCTGTCGTTAAGACTAGCATGGTGTGACCGCCGGATACCAAGAGGTTTAGAAGGGGAAATTGCGGCGGTTCCGTTTCCGTGAGCAGCGGTGTCAAAGCATGTGCTTGCTTGAGCGAGACAGAATTGTTTAGTTCAGATAGACTAGAGCCCAGTCACTAGCGTATGTACCATGTGATGTACGCCAACCAGCGGTTTATTATTTGCGACTGCGATCGCTCTGGCCGCATGCACCCCGACGGACAGACAGCCAAACATGCCCGGACCTGAAGGTATATCGCTGTGTGAGTGGGATTCTTTCGATAGACGGGCGAAATCGCTAAAAGGCTCGCCTCGTGTGTACGCAATCGCATCGATGTCATCCATGCTCATCTTTGCCTCGTTCAATGCCCGACCTATGGCTACAGGCTGGGAAGACCTGTTGGCTGAGATCCTAGTCCGACGACGATAGCCAAGGACCTACTTACTACCCCAACGGCATGACTGTCCTGAGCTTTGATGGGATGGATACCACCAGAACTAGCATGAATGTGGTGTTGTTTCTCCACTATGTTTGCCAGTATTGTTCGATCCGACGAAACGATCGCAGCTGCAACGTGATGAAGCGAGGGTCGGTGTCTAGTGAAGGAAGGATGTCGAAGTAGATATCAGACGTCATCTTACCTGCCGAATCATCTGCCGATGATTCTATACCCAGCACACGAAACGGGCGGAGAAGTCTAGGAAGCGATCTCGAGGTCATGTGGCTATTCGTCTGCAATAATACATACACATCGTTCGAAGACAAACGCTTTCCCGAGTTGGATGTAAGACTTTCGCCGAAGCTCGACAGAGTTTGGCGGGCGGGCGAATCTCGGAACCGTCGAGAGCAGATGGCCCGGCAACAACACGCGACATGTATAAGCAGCTAAGCACCAGCAGAAATGGTAATAAGAAAATCGCTCCTAAGGCGTATACAAAGACGAATGGCTGAAATCGATCAAGCTCGCAAGAGACAGACGTTCACGAAGTTTAAAAGTAAAGAACAAATTCGAAAGGTGAGAGGGGAAGAATTAGTCGGGGAAAATATTCGTTGAGAAATAGAAAGAAAGAACAGAGGCCGTGCCATGCGGAGGGTCTCGCCCTCGGATCAATTGTTGGCATCTTCCGATCCAGAGCCGTCATCCTGGTCCATACCCTGTCCATCCTCTGATTGACTTTCGGCGCCCTTCTGGTCTGCCGCTTCGATTTCTGATTGCTTGAGTCTTCTGGCCTGGGAGAAGAAGATCTCGACCGTCTTATCGCAGACGTTCTCGATGGCATAAAAGTTTCCTGTGCCCAGAGCGGATGGAGTGTGAGTCTGTCGATTCTGGACTCATTCGAGATCAGAGAGCGAGACGAACCTCTGGGGATCATGAATTGACCGCCTTCCGCAATGATGAACTGGTGCCGATGGATGGATACTTTTACGCATCCCTTGAAAACGTGGAAAGCCTGGGGTAGCGGTCGTCAGCGCATGGCCCTGTCTTGCTGGTCGATATCCACCTACGTAAGCGTTGTCACGAGAGTTCTTAGAAGCCTTTTCGGCTTTGACAGGGATATGCAGCACTCCAGCCGCAAAGAACTCCTCTTCTCCAAAGATTTTTTGATAACCGAAGTTTGCGTTCTTGATGGCCTTGACGCGAACCATCGCTTTGGTGCAAGCGATACCTTTGAACGAGAATGATGTCAGATGGTTCCCACATCTGCCTGGTCAAGCGTAGCTTACGTCGAACATGCTCCTGTTCCGTGGAACCTCCAGGCGAGTACTGCGCAACGATCGCACTGGCCTCCGTCTCGTCTTCCCAACCCGCGTACTCATCTTCTTCTTCCTCACCAGCTGCGCGGCGCTTATTCGCTGTACGTGGAGGCACGCTGTTCGAGCCAGCCCTCTTGCGCTTGACGCCCGCCCTCTTGTTGACTAGAGACTGTACGGGTTGCTGCTTGATGAGCCAGCCCTGAACTTCCGGCACCACGTTGTTGGCATCACCAGTGTCTGTGATGACGCTTCGCTTCAGCACCGGCTTCTCTCCTAGCCAATGTCTCAGGGGCTTGTGTCTCTCAGCGGCCGACCTCAGCCTTCCTCTCGTGCGGGCAGCTATGTCAAGCGAGTCAGCGTTCGTTACAAAGCCATCGTCAAGACATTGACTAACCTTCATCCACCTGCTCCAGCTGTGCAGTTGCGATTTGGGCGTGGCTCTTGCTTCGCGGTCTTGGCTCTGCCGAAGTCTCCCGCGCAAGAGCTTTGGTTTGGTTGGCTTTGGTAACCTTCTTGGCCTTTGCAGCGGGCTTCGGACGAGCGGCTGGCTTTTTCGCTGCAGTTTTGGCTTTGATGGGGACTGCTTCTGCCTCAGGCACTCCATCAAACTCGTCGGCGCTGTTCCGCTCCGGAGACACCTGAGCCTTTCTCCCTTTGCCCTTGGCCGTAGCGGCGGTCTTTTCACGCGATTTTGCAGCTGCAGCCCGAGTTGATGATCGGCGCGATGATATCTGCTGTGGGTCTGCATCCAGGCCCGCTTGTTCATCGCCAAAGTCGTCCATCCCGAAACCCGGATCGACGCCATCAGCATTCTCGTCGTCGAGAACCTGATCGTCTGCCGCTGGAGCTTCATCATCCGCATCCAGCCCACCGGCCTCTGCGTCTTCTTCTTGAACGTCCTGCCGTTGCTCTCCGTCGCGCTCGGAGTCGCCCGTGCGTCTCGAAGGCCCCGCCTGGGGAGCGGCGGTATCGTCCCTGTCTGATGGCCGCGATCCGATTCCGTTGCTGCCATTCGGAGCTCGCCTACTGAGCGCACTGAGCTCTCCATTCGCCTTGGAAAGTCGCTTGCTTTTCGCTGTAAATATCCGTTTTGAAGCGTTCATTCGTTTGGCATTGCCAGTCTTGGCTGCACGGACGGATGGGCTCTCCGCCACGTCACCATCGTTGTCCTCATCGTCGTCGTCGAATGCGTTGCCCGAGTCATCGCCGTTGAGACCGTTGACTGGAAGCCTGATATCATCGAGGCCGCGTTCCGCCAATTGCGATAGTATCGGTCGCGATGAGCCACTGGCAGGCGAAGCCGAGGGTCGGGGTCGATGGGGACCGTTACGTCTTTTAGCTGCGGGTCCACAGGCATTAGTCAAATTCGTTGTCCCTCTAGGATACCCGCTTCCGTTGAGCTTACTTGGCGTATCCTCGATGGTACTGAGTTCCATGTCTTCGAGACTCTGGCTCATCTGTCCGTTATCCGTCTGCTTCCCTTTGCCCTTGCCAGAGAGCGTATCGTCCAGCAGGCTATCGACCACGTGACCTCTCATCTCCTCCTCTTCCTCTTCGTCATCATCCCGTACGTTCTCTTCTGCCAATCCAGTCAGGCTCTTTCTCCCATGACCGTTCACAGAGCCGACAACGCTTCGAGAGGTAATCTCGGTCCTAACCGTTCTTCGAGAGGCAACAGAGGAGCGACCGCTGATGAAGCCTGCTCTTGCGTTGACGGTTCTAACCGAGTCGATGTCCATCTCGGTCTCGGCACGAGGTGACGAGGATGCATTGAGAAACTCGTCAGGGTCCTCGAATCCGTTGGCCAACAGCTTGACATTCTCTGGCATCGCTTTGCCTGTCCGCCTGGCATTTGTGTCGGTACAGGTCGGGCCGTCAGCCTCGCACGCTGGTGGCACCTCCGGATAGCTCACTACATTTGGACAACTTACGTCCCTATGTTTTGCGGCTCTGCATTGAAGCCGACATACTGCTTTTCCCTTTCCCGCCTGGGTGTTTTCCGCGGACTAACGTTGGCCATGTTGTCGATTAGGATGAATTGATGGCGATGTCATACAAAAGGAGGGAGAAGACCTGGCTATTCACGGTCAATGGTGTAGTGTCAAGGATGTTGCTGGACAACGCTGTGTACAGGGTCGCAAGTATAGTTGTTCAGAGGGATGAAAGAGGAATAACGATCAACGACCGACGGGAGGGGGGGGAAGGTGAGTGCAGCTTGTTGTGTTTGTTGTTTACTAGCTGCTGCTGCTGCTCCTAGGGGGTCCTCCTCGCCTTTACGCGTTCGCGCGTCCTCGACTGGCAAAAGGGTAGCGTAGCAGCAGCAGCAGCAGCAGCAGCAGCAGCAGAAGCAGAAGGGGAGGAGGCCGGTCGACGATAAAGATGTCATCATATCGACCTCATGCCAGTCCATCCCGGCTAGGATGATAGCGAGATGTTCGGCTGACCGTGAAATATCGTGATCTGATCCATGGCGAAATACGACGTCGGGTCGAGCGAGACCTTCGGGATTCGATTGGCGTTGCCACGTCATAGCCCCCCTCATCATCAATTATCCCCAACCGGGTTTCCTTTTTTGATAAGCTGGCTGACGTAGCCGACATAGGGGTGATGAGTGACATACGCATCACACATCTCGAAATTCTCCCACGATTTCTTAGTCACAAGTCCGACAAGTTCGCAAGCCCTCACGGCTGTCCGACTGCTGGCGAGATCTGTTACGAGGACCAATTTAGCGACATGGCCAACTCGCGCTTCACATACGTGCGCGACTTTGAGCTCGCCGACAAGGTCTTGCCAAACACCTGGATGCTCGTCAGGATAGACGGGAAAGGATTTCACAAGCAAGTCTCGACTGGCCTGCAAGTCTGAACGGGGTCTCCAAGGTCTGACCTCGTCATCTATGCAATCTCAGATTCTCGACAACCCACAACTTTACGAAACCGAACGATAAGCGAGCCCTCGATCTGATGGATCGGGCTGCCAAGCAAGTCATGACCGAGGTGGCGGACGTCATCGTAGCGTTCGGTGAAAGCGACGAGTATAGGTAGGTGAGTAGCTCATGCGTGTCTCGTTGCGTCTCCAAACGTTCCACAACCAAAGCAAACTTTCGAATCCAGCTTTCTCGTACGGAAGCAGTCCAAGCTGTACAACCGCCGGCAGAGGTGAGCACGAACGCTCATCCCAGTGTCGCAGACAGTTACCTGATAATCTCGTGCATGTGGATCTTATAGCAAGATCTTGACCCTGATCGTCTCCCTCTTCACATCGGCCTATGTCTACCATTGGCGAGACTTTTTCCCCGACCTGCCTCTGGCTTATCCGCCAGTATTCGATGGCCGACTGGTCCCATACCCTGGCGTGACGGAAGTGAGAGACTACTTCAAGTGGCGTGGTGTTGACAGTGGGTCCCTGAGATGTGTTTAGAACTTCAACTGCGAGCTGAATGTAACTTGTTTCATCTCTAGCTCACATCAACAACCTCTACAACACGACGTTTTGGGCACTGGTTCAGCAAGGTGGACAAAGTACGGCTGAAGCTCACAAGACTCTCTCGGCAAGTCACCAAGGACATCGATGGCAGAGGCCTTTCTTAACAAGTATCAGGTTTCATCGTTGCAGGGTACCTTTTCGAAGGACAAGCACGAGATCCTCTTCAGCCGATTCGGCGTCAACTACAATGGTCTGCCCGCTCAATTCCGGAAGGGAAGTACCCTCATACGGACGACGAGTCCGGCTGTCGAGGTGAGTGGGCTGCCTGTATCCTGTACAGATATGACCTTCGAGACTGACGAGCGTGCGCCGCCTCCTCATCTCAGTGCAATTCGGTTGAATCGGCTGCTATCGGTTCCGATATCAAGGTCGAGGGCGACCCGAACGTTGCGAGCGGTATCGCAAATCTGGCCATTACGGATCAACAACGTGGAAAGAAGAAGGAAAAGGTGGTGCCGTTTGACGGGACCAAGGGAGAGATAGCTGTGATTTACGAGGACATTGTGCGGGACGAGTTCTGGGAAGAGCGACCGTGGTTGCTAGCGTGATGTGCCATGGCTGCTTGTGCGGGATAGCTATATCCTGAGCGTTGTTGTTTGCACCCCGATTCAAACCGAGCGAGGATGAATCATCATCGTCATGCGGATGCAAATTTGGTTCCTCTCTCTCTCTCTGTCTCTCTTGTTGACGAAGTAACAAATCGCGAGAAGCTCGTTTACAATTCCTATCGACTTGCTCGTTCAAGTACTACTACTACTACCACCGCCCACATAAACAGGACGGCATCACTACTGGCCACTGGGGAATACGACTGTATACGAACCCTTCTGTCGTCGTTGTACCAAGAACCTTGTCTCGGGATCGATCATACAGCTCGGCGGGTCACAGGCCTTCCGCGTCGTTCGACAGGGCATCGGTCGACAAGACAACCACAGCGAGTGTCAACTGTGATTCGTGGTCAAAGATGGCGGATGTGCTACTGCAGAAGGTCGGAAAGAGGAAGTGGAACTCGTTACCTGATTCAGTTTTCCAGTGAGCGAAACGATCGCCTTGCGATGAGATGAGGAGCTGACTCTCTTTCCCACCAAAGACTAGTCCTCGAACACTTGCTCGATGACTACCGCCATGCGGGACCGCCGAAACAGTACGGAGGCCCTTACTTTCTGAAACGTTCTCAAGATAATCCTGGAGATCCCGCCGTTGAAGTGCTTTACCATAGTGAGCGGCAGAGCCCTGGGACAAACAGTCTTTTTGTGACTAACCGTTATGTACAGTGATGTGCTTCGCCCGTAAACTAGAAGACTTGCGCCAGGTGAGCGCCAAGTGGGAAATCATCGGTGAGAGCCTTCATATCGAAATAAGGATCAAGATGACGCTGATCTGCGAAAATTGTTGCTATGGTTACGTCGACATAGTGGAGAATCACGTCTTCTGGAGCGAGCTTGCTATATGGATTAGCGGGGAACATTCCCCCGTCAACCCAAAGGACGCCAGCCTCCGGAACAGGGATCTGGCTTATTCTTACTGCTGGATTTGCGCCTTGTATCAGAGCGCACAGCCCTCTCGGGCTACCGCTGCAGCGACGGCCAAGAGGCGAAAGCCAGCATCGATGCAATGGTATCAACAATTCTGCACTCTCGGTTGGATACCAGTCTGCCTAAACCACAATGAAGATATCTGCCAGAGCTGCTGCAGATCGGCAGATGCGTATCAAGAGGATCTCGGCCTGGCAGATACAGACGATCAGGAGACTTTTGGCTGCAGAAAGATCGACACTTGCGAAGATTGTCGGACCATCGCGCTGTACGACACGCAGGGGAAGGACTGTGTCGAAGATTTCCAAGAATCTCGAGTAGCCGAGGAATACGTCGTCATGGCCCTGGGCACGGCGAGGGTAGCAGGAGAGGCGCTGAAGGAAGCGGAGTGGCTGAATAAACACTCGAGGTTTCAAGAGATCCTCAGCGAACTTGACGAATATCATGGATGGAAAGCGTGGAAGCGATCCTATCGCTATAAGGACAGGTTGCGAGGTTCGACAATCAACGAGGCGGAATGGGTCAATTCGCGTGGCTTCACCGAAAAGGTAGGTTCGAATCCGCGCGTTGAGTACGCAGTCGATCCTACTAAATGACCTGTGATGCAACGCTCCACAGCAAATAGATTTGGCGATCGAGGAGCTGGTCGTGGAAACAGCGGTAGAACTGGTAGCGAGCGGTGTCTGGGTAGCCCCAGAGGAAAGTGACACTCCTCATACAACCCCCGGATTTACGACTACGTTTCGTACATACGCACCGCTCTCGCCACTATTTACCCCCAACCAGCCGCAATCAAAGGCTTACCACCTCTCTGAAAGTCTTGCCTGGGCAAATGCGCCTTCAGCTCTACTTTGGCGCTTTAGAATGACGATCTACCAGAAGCTCCGGGAGAACCTGCCTTCGCTTCTGCGAAACGTCGAACGGATGCTGATCGATCGTTGTGGAGGGGATGTGGTGGTTGCGGGCAGACAGGCGGAACATATGCCGGATTGGGAATTAATCGCTTGGTTGAGTGATCCCCGGATCCATGTGAAAGGTTGGTGGAAAGGGTCGGCTGGTCAGGCGGCGGCTTTGAACCCAGAGGTAGCTGCTGGTCAAGTCCCAGATAGAAAAAGGCCTCGTTCTTCCGAGGACGACGAGCAAGGGCCCTTGCGCAAAGAACGCAAACTGGACCCCACCTCTTCTGGACCTGAGCCTGCCTACGAAAGCGGTCAAATACATGTCTCGCACGTCCCAAGTCAGCGACCGTACGAACTTCCCAAAGCGACGATCGACCAGGCCGACCTGGAAAGGTGGCGGCATATGCAGTACAGCTTCCCAAAAAAACTCAAATGGGTTCCTGCCGAAAAACAGCAAATATCCCGTTCGATCATGAACGTCATCAGGAGCGCCTGGCACTACGCCACTGAGGAGATTCGTCGGTGCCGCTGCAGCGTGTGCGTGCGACACATGCAGAGAGAGCTTCTAGAGGAGCAGAAACGCGCCGCAGAGAAAGCGGCGCTGCGAGAGATGGATAGAATCAAGGAGGAACAGTTGGCCCAGCTCAAAATGTTGGTCTCGGCACAGCTGGAAAAGCGACCAGGTCTCGCTACCCCTCTGACCACCGACGAGCCGGACGACCTGTTGGCCGATGAAAAATACCTCGACGAATTGACTTGTATGGACGACACTGATTACGACCAGGACTCGTACAGCGATGAACTGGACGAGGAAACCTGATACGACCCTTGCTGAATGAATGTTGAGGCTACTTATGTTACGAACAGATATATAGACGGGCTTGTTTTAATGCACAGCGCTAGCACGACGGCGAGAAATGACCAGAATTGTCGCTACACATTGTATCATCCATCCCTTATGCCGAATAAGATATCGAATCTGCGTACTGTTTACAAGCCATACAAAAATCGTGACAAAAGAAAGGAAAGCGTGATAGATCGTCGGATTCGGGATGTAGATGAGAATCACATCCGACAGGCTGCGCGCAATCAAGTGACGCCGCGTAAATCGCGCCGATCACATAAATCAAGAACCCTGGCATAAGACTCGCTTTAGCAGCATTTGCCGCCCTGTTTGGCACCGCCATCATCCTCAGACTTTGCGATATCGATGCCGCGGCCTTCCAACGGCTGAATCACATCGCTCGAGTTCTCGAGGTTCTTCTTTGCTACGATGTGGTAGATATCTGGGATCATAGGCAGCGTTTCGAGCTGATCAGCGCAGGATCAAAGGGACTCCGCAGGCCAAAGGGATACGCACCAGACAGGATATTCTGGAAAGCGGCCTCGACGTTGGAAGCGTCCAATGCCGACGTCTCGATGAACGACAAGTTGTTCTCGGCTGGAATCCGAGTTATAGCATATTGTCAGTAGCTGATTTGAGGCACGTTGACAGGAGCCGTGTCGCGAGTTCGAATCTTCTTCACTTACTAGCAAAGGCTTTCGCCTCATCTGTAGGGACAGCTCGCAAATGCTTGAGATCGCTCTTGTTCCCGACAAGCATGATGACAATGTTGGAGTCTGCGTGATCACGGAGCTCCTTCAACCATCGGTGCACGTTCTGGTATGTGGGGTGTTTGGCAATATCGTATACGAGGAGAGCCCCGACAGCACCTCGGTAGTAGCTGATGAACAAGCACAAATCAGCATCAGGAAAAGACGGGTGACGATGCAGCCACCTTCTCCATCTTACGCAGAAGTGATAGCACGGTATCGCTCCTGACCCGCTATCGAACGCAGGCATATGATCGAGTCGTCAGTCGCCCTTGTTCGGCTTGTGACCTCGATTCGGACTTGCCCGTATCCCAGATCTGGGCTTTGACTGTCTTGGAATCTACTTGAACAGATCTAGTAGCAAACTCGACTCCGATGGTAGACTTGGAGTCCAGGTTGAATTCATTCCTGGTGAACCGCGAGAGCACTATGCCGACATGCGGAATCCAAGAAGAGCATGAGCTTGGACTGCACTGCATCCTTTGCTTGTTGCCATGGCAGCTTGGGAGAATCAACAGCGATACGCACAGTTTCTAGGGTGATTGACGAACGCATCCATACTGGTGATCAGATCGGGATACCCAAGCGGGAAGGCAAGCCTTGACACTGCTCTTCACTTACGATTTCCCGACGCCAGAGTCTCCGATGAGCACAACCTTTTTTTTTTGCGAACCGGAACGAGACGTGCAGATGTCAAACCCGGACCCTTCAAGTGGCACGGCTGCATCTCCGGCCCAGCGTACCTTGAACAAGAAGTCGTAGTTTGATCCTTCCGTCATTGTTGTGACCTGATTGTGTTCTGTCGTGGCGGGATAAGAAGAACGGAGGATCGAGTAGAGTAAGAAGGTAGTCGAATCTGGCCCCCCCCCTGCAGGCGACGCTTACATTTGCACGATATTTAGAGCGCTTGATCCTGGTCACACTATGGACGATGAGACTACGAGCTATGATGGCCGTTCGAGGCTACAAGCTACAATCGTTCGTTTGACTGACCACCTTCCCCGTGATCTGGGTCTCCAGCGCGGTGTTGATGCGAGCTGGTTCACGTCGAGTCTCACGTCGATGGGAGAAGGGGGGGGGGTAATGGTCAGACAGCGTCTGATCACGTGACCACTTACCGGTGACGCGACCGCGTATGGGTGGATCTCGGAGACGCGTTCGAACGATCGCAATGAGGATGATGAAGCTGATGACGATGTTGGTGTTATGAGCTTCCCCACCTGAGAGTCGCTATTGGCAGCGTAGTAGTAGACATAGAGCAACAAATACTCTCGAGATCACGCAGGATTCTCGTGCCGCATCGTCCGTGGTCTTTCTTGCTGCGAAAGCCGGCCGTAACTATCGACCGGAGTGTGTCATCGTCATGGCTCGTCAGGCCAAGCTGGAATTTGAAGGAAAGATCTCGGCCAAGGGGGCATCAACTGACGGTATCCGTGCAAGACTCAAGGTTCGAACCGTCAATACTTCACTGTTACTGCGCGACTGTTCTGATGAGTCGCTCTCTCTCTCATCGCTGCGCGTTCTAGGAGCTGCATGAGAAGCTGAAAGCACTCAACCAAGATGAAACCGATATATCATCCCTCGAAGCTGTTCGGAAACAGTTGATTGAGAAGTCCATCCTTCTCAACAAGGAGTGAGTTCTTCATCGGCCATAACAATCTCGGGGCTTTATGGATCGATCCCTGATTGCTCGGCTTTGGCTTACTAGCAAGGGTATCAAGGCATACTGTGCATGCTGTCTCGCGGATATGCTTCGACTTTACGCTCCTGATCCTCCATACAAGGATGAAAGGTTGAAGGTAAGATCCGATGTCCTCTCTTGCAGAAACATTCAGAGGCTGATAATCAACTTGCAGGACATATTCGTCTTCATGCTTACCCAGGTATCACATCACCTCAAGGCACAGTCTTCTTTCCCGACGACTTCGCGATCCAGAGCGCCTACAACGACCCGTATGACCGATATACCATATTACTCCGAGTATTATTATCTGTTGGACAGCCTCGCGACCATCCGGAGCATATGTCTTGTCATAGATCTTAGTGGCGGGGAGGAATTGGCCAAGGACTGGTTCATCGGACTTTTCTCCATCGTCAGGTCGGTAGACTGAGTCTGGATGCCTCAAACTGATAGCCCAGGCTGAAACAAGCTAGCAGGTCCGACATGAACAAGCAAATGTTGCGGCTGCTTCAGGACATCTTGACGTCTTTGCTGGACGAATCGGGGACTCTGCCGGTTGGACTGCTGGAAAACGTTCTGTTGGCACAAATATCAGCTCACAAAGAGGTAGGCTCGCTTCATCGTGTTGAAACCAGAACCCCAATAACGGCGACCTATTCATCTGTAGAATCCCGCTCATCCTGCATTCATGCTGACGGTCGGAATTATGAGGAACTCTGCACCTAAACTCCAGCGGCAATTGCACGCGGTCAGTTAGCGATTCCCTGCCTGAGCGTTCGCCGCACATGCTGATCGCTCTGCTCACAGTACATCGCGGACATTCACGATACACGTGGCAAAGACCCTTCCGATGACGATATGGGCGAGCTGCGGGAAGCGCACAGCATGTTGTGCTTGCTTTTTGCCCATGCTCCGGAGGTATTGCTCAATGTGATACCGTATTTGGAAGAAGCGCTGCAGGGGGGATCTTTGCAACTGCGGGTCCTTACAACGGAGACCTTGGGAGCGATCTTCGGTTCACCTAGCGGGGCGACAATCGCACCTGTCGGGAACCTGACAATAGCTGAGTCCTATCATAGTACATGGCAAATGTGGATGGGCAGACGAGCGGACAAAGCGATACAAGTCCGAGTCGCCTGGGTCGGTGCAGCTCGCAATGTCTTAGTTCATCATCCAGAGTTGCGTTCATCCGTGGAGGGTACGGGCGAAGCGAACGAAAAAGTACCGCGGGATAGGTTCGCTGATCGCGATCTCATCTACTTACAGTCGGTCTTGTCGAAAAGTTCACAGACGTCGAGGACAGAGTCAGAGCGGCTGCCTGCCGGGCGTTGGGGTCACTGGACTATGAGGTAGCTGCTCACCACGTCAGTGTTGGTACCTTGAAGATGCTGGGAGATCGCTTGAAGGACAAGAAGGTTTGTTCGATTTGGGATTTCCAAGCTAGCTATCATATGGCTGACAAGGAACCAATGCATAGCCCGCAGTAAGCGAGCGAGCTTTCGAAGCTCTGGGAAGGTTATATGCTGCGGCATATAACGAAATGTTAGTCTAGCCCGGTGATGGCCAAGCCTCTAGACTAGCCTGGTCGTTTAATTACTAATGTTTGCACGACTCGTCTTTATATAGCGAAGCAGGAGATAGCGCCGCAATAGCTCAGTTCGGTTGGATACCCGAAAGTATATACAAATCCCTCGCTGACAACGCATCCATCACCCAGAGGTGAGTTTTCCAGCTGTTAAGCGACAGCCCATCGAGCACACATCGATATTCTTTCAACCACCATCAGGGAGCACGTTGAAACGGTCACGGCAGATTATATCTTGCCTCTGCCATCGTTGAAAGCGGATCCAGACGCCGAGACGCATTGGGTTGACAGATTACTAGTGGTCTGTTGTGGCTTATCAGCGTCGGCCTTTGAGAGCTTGATGTCCTTGACCAATCTATCCGACCCGTATGTATCGGACCGGACCGAGTTATCAGTTCTGGCTCTTGCTGCTGATTGAAGATATTTGTAGAGCTCTGCAGCCGTGGGAAGTCTACGTCAAGGCGTGTGAGGCCAACAATGTAAGCTTGCCAATTCTTCCCCTGGCAATTCGATGAAAGCTGAGACCAGTATAGGGCGGAGTCATCGATCGAGACGAGGAAGAAGTCAAAAAGCGTCTGGAACAGATCATCAAATATCTCGGTAAGACAGACTCGTCAGCCCAGTACCAACATCAATTATTCATTGGTCTTGTCCGTCTAGCGGGTCGGTTCGTAGAACCACATCGCACGGAGAAAGCTTTGCAATCCTTTGCCAGCCTAAACGATACACGGCTTTACAAGCATATCAACGCGATGGTGAATCTCTCCACGGATATCGAAGGGGTCATCAAAGCCAGGGCAAGTCCGGTGACCGAGGCAGGGATATTCGGGAATTCCTACTGAGAAGGATCGCCTGCGCCTGACAGTCGGATGCTCTAAAGCGGCTTGACAGTTCCCTTCCGGATGCTGTTCCTGTCTTCAAGATCCTTTTCAACAAGGCTAGCTTTTGGATCATCAATCGATCCTCGATCTCCTTGCTGATCAACAGGGCCACGAAACAAGACTCTGACGACAATTCGGTAGTAGCGCACAAGATACTGTTGCATATCAGTAAACAGCGTGCTCAGTTATTCTCGACCCACGTCGCGGAACTGCAAAGTCTGCTTACTGATAAACGGCCGAATGCACCGGTCGACTTGGCTCTCCAATGTCTTGCTCAGACAGCGATGGTCTCGCCTAAGGACACAAACCTGCCAAAGTATGTCTTCCGAGATGGGGGGACCTGCGTTGAGGGCGGTTGATCTAACACGCGATCCATTAGTCGGATAATAGAGCGTCTGAACAGCTTCTGTGCGCAAGGGACCGCTTTGCAAGGAAAGTATGCTGCTCGAATGCTAGCCCGGAGTTCGAATGCAAATGATGTGGAGCAAGCTGTGATGGCGTCGATCCAAGCTCTGGACGGTGAAGCCAGTCCGACGCCTCTATTGGCGCCTCTTTGTGCTTTGAGGGAATTCATCAAGAGGAACGTCGATGCAATCAAGCCAAAAGTTGACAGCATAGTGGACCGACTCAACGCACGCGTTTTGTCAGAGGTTGTAGAGCCGGCGGTAAGTCGAGTGAACGAAGCAAAGCTGCCCGATGTTTCAGCTCAAGTTTGTTCCGACGAAGTAGGCAACAGACGAGAGGTGGCGGAAATGGGAAGAGCTGGATGAACGGTCGCAAACGAAAGTTCTAGCCTTGAAAGTACAAATCGAGGTGTGCCTGATGGGCCTTCCCGGTGTGATCGAGGTACAGGCCCGTCATCGGGAAGGGGTCAAAGCTTTACACCGAGTTATTGCTAGCGCGGGGCAGATAGACGAGGAGCCGCAAGAAAGGTAAGAATTGGAATCTCATGCGATATTTCCTTGCATATCACGATAGCTA
Organism: Filobasidium floriforme; assembly: GCF_021052385.1. Taxonomy (NCBI): domain Eukaryota; kingdom Fungi; phylum Basidiomycota; class Tremellomycetes; order Filobasidiales; family Filobasidiaceae; genus Filobasidium; species Filobasidium floriforme. The sequence goes on along the minus strand of NW_025763622.1, from coordinate 429,329 downwards.
AAATGCTCACCCGAATTCACAGCGGGGCTTTGGCTGGTCACTTACGCTTAGTGGCTGCCACGGGCCTGACCAAAATGGCACACTATCGAGAATACGAAGAAATGATCAGTAGCGCCTGCTTCGAAGAGATCGCCTATCAAATTCAGGTGAATTCATGCTCAGCAGGTGTTTGCGCTATCTCAACAATGGAATTGATCGACGTTATTGTGTCTGGGTGACTTCGGTTTAGGATGAATACTATCCCGTTCGGTATGGTTACCTTCAAAAACTGCACAAGTACCTCTTGCGACGGAGACATGCACCGAGATGGTATATTCTGCCTTTTCTGGTCGCCCACGATGTGGAGCAAGATGTCAAAGATATGGTAAGCAAAGAAGCGTTTATTACATCAGATCTTTACTGGGACTAAGTTTGCTCGTCTCTCTCTCTCTCGCTCTCCTTGTGTATGTGCGTGTACGTGTGGGTCACAGGGTATCAAGATCACTCAGGATGTACAGCACCGCCTACCAGACAGTGGGTCTTTAGACCTCGTATCCTCCCCTTCACGAATCGATGACGATGCTGACCTCCATCTCATCTGGTTCCTTAGAACAACGCGTGACTATGATTGAGAAACCTTTCGTTCGGCTGTTATCCCTCCTTGCTCATCATCCGGATTTCGAGACAACCGGCGCGGACGACCTGATAGCTATGAGCCAGTAAGTACGCCCTCGGCCGTTGAACCAGGACCCGGCTCACCTGCCTTCGGTAAGGTACATCAACCTTTATTTGGATGAAGTAGCCAATCAGCGGAATGTCACTCTGCTTTACTATTTGGCCAACCGGATCAAGACCGTTCAAGATATCAAGGAGAGCGGTGATGTGCGACGTTTCCTCTGTGATTGAGATCTTCCGCCGAGACTCGTTACTTACCCCATTTGTGCTGTCGCCGTGATCATAGCGGCTCTATCTGCTCAGCGAACTGGCACAGCTCCTACTGCAACAAAGAGCGCAAGCCCAGCAATGGTCTATCGACCAATACAGCGGCAAGCACAACATGCCGTCAGACATATTCGCTAGATTACCGAACAGCGACGTCAGCAAAGAGGTCTGTATCCCTCTCTGATACGAGGCATTGGCTCAAGCCACTGACTTCATACTCTCGCTAGATCGCAAGAAAGCAATACTTGACCGCCGACATGGCGCGTGAGCTGCAAGCCTCAACGGCAAGGAAGCCGGCCAAACCGCTGCCTATCGAGGCAAGTTTTCCTTACGCTACTACGCCCCGTACATGTATCCAACCGTCTGTCTCCGATTTTCACTTTACCCAGAAACCCCCCAAAGTCGCCAAACCGCCCAAAGAACGAATTACGCCAGTCAAACCTACACCGTAAGTTCTCCGAGGGAGGTTTGTCCAGCTCGATCGGCAATGATCCTGATCGCCGGTCCGTGATGTCCCGGCCGACAGTAAAAGGAAGCGTCGAAGGACACCTGACAGCGGTGATGATACGGCAGGGGAGGAGACGCCTGATACCGACGACTATGAAGAACAGTCTGGTGACGAGATGGTCAGGATCAAGCCTAAGGCCAAGCGCGCTGGCCGTTCAAATCCCAGGGTGAGGGACTATCACGATTCTTGCCTCGGTAAAGTGCTATCCTGACATCTGTCGATCCCGAAAATAGGATACTGCGATGCGCAGCAAAAGGCGAAAAGCAGCGAGCCCCACATCGCCCACAAGTGACACTTCAGACTTGACAGACCTAGACGTCTCGGAGTGAACGAGACCGCAGGGGACAAAGGCAGATTCTGATTTACGACAGCCTAGTGCACCGACAAGTTTTCGAATTCGCAGTCTACAGATCTACAAGTTGTGCCATCGTATGCTGACATGCTGGTCGATCTGCATTATACCTTTATGATCTATTCAATCCACATATGCATGAAATATGGACGGTGGCGCGCTTATCACGTCGCGCTTTTCATGCACCCCAGGCCGTGAGGTGACCACCCCGCACCCGGTCCTGATCTGATATCGATGGATCCTTTCCTCGTCCTTTACACTGATACGTAGACGTCAAAGAGAGATCGCCCGCTTGATGCTCTCGAACCTCTTACGGCCTGGCAGAATTGTTCCGCACCGAATAATAGTCAATCAGCAGTACAGGATGACCAGCAACAAATCGTTCATGGATAAAGTCCTCGCTCTGCGACCGGACATGGCCGGTGCAGATGAGAAGGAGAAGGCTACTATCTCCTCCTTGATGTCAGAAGCATCCAAACTGAGTAGCGATATCCAAGTCAGTCGGCCGCTGATGAAGACATTAGTACAATGCTGTGTGGTGCTGAACCTTGCTTTGTTAATAGGCTCTCGACGCCAAGCTCACCTCCCTTACCTACTTGCATTCGTTACAACCCACACTAGCTGATGTCGCGTTATATACCGAGTTGCATGGTGAAATGGTGAATGCAAACATCTCAACTCGGCAAGACTGCAAGCTGACATGGCCATGGATCCGTCCAGTCGCGTATGAAACGTGAGAGGTACTACACCTTGCCTGCAGTTACCCGCTACTACAACCACATCCAACACCTTCAACCTGTCAACGAAGCCAGAACCTTGCTCCGAGATACTCCCTTCTTATTGGTCGAGTTTGATCTTGACAACATGCCTCCTATCGAGCGAAAGGTGGAGGTCAAGGAAAAGAAACCCAAGAAGGAGGGCGCCAAGGCAGCTGAGAATGAGAGCAAGAAGGCCAAGTCGGCAGACAAGGCGGCTAGTCCCGTCACCAAGACCGAAGACAAGCCTGCCGCTTCGGAGGAGCCTGCCTCGGCGGACCAACTCAAAAAGCAGAAGAAAGAGAAGAAGGAGAAAGCGCCTCAGCCAACTGAAAGCAAGAAAGGCAAGCCTGCCGCTGAGCCAGCCGGCCCTCCTATGCCCAGCATGATCGATCTGCGAGTCGGGAAGGTTCTGGAAGGTGAGAAAGGGACTGGACTCGTTGCGGAAATACCAGGGCGCTGATACAGTGCTACTGCCATTCGACTGCCTAACAGTATCTCGACATCCAGATGCCGACAGTCTTTACGTAGAGGTGGGATTTTCATCTTGTCGGTCTTCACAAGCTAGATCAGCTCATCATACCAACTCGTACCCCTTTAGAAAATTGACATAGGAGAGGAGACTGGCCCCCGGACTGTATGTTCGGGATTAGTCAAGTACATGAAGGAGGAGGAAATTCTCGGTCAAAGCCTCGTCATTGTGGTCAGTTGATGCTTTTCGTCGTGTCCGAGTCTGACCCCTCCAACGGACGATGCTCATGTATAAACATGCCCCTTTTCGTTATTCAGTGCAACTTGAAACCTGCGACCATGCGAGGAGTCAAATCATACGCCATGCTATTATGTGTATGTCGATGTCGCTGTATCCTGCCTCATACTGTGCGCTGACAGTAATCCTTATAAGGCGTCATCTGCGGATGGCAAGGACGGTGGACTAGAATTCGTCAAGCCGCCCGCGGAGAGCCAGCCTGGCGAGAGGATCTACTTTGAAGGCGAGAAATACGAGAGTGAGTCCTGGTATCATCACACCCATGGCCCGCTTGTTTCCTCGTTTGACGCTGGCTCGATCGATCTCTCGCTCGTCAGACCAAACCCCGGAAACTCAGTTGAACCCGAAGAAGAAGATCTTTGAGACCATCCAGCCTGTGCGTACCGATTCCCGGATCAGACCGAGTTGCATCTCGTTGTTCCTTTGACCCAACGTCGCCGACTGACTCCCATGACTCGACTCGGATGTTCTCCGCAGAACTTTACCACGTTGGATAGCCTGGAGGCATGCTGGATCGATCCCGAGACCAAGAGCGTTCACAAGATCCGCACCCAGCACGGTGTATGCAAGGTCGCCAACCTCGTCGGGGCTAGTTTGTCTTGAGGTCTTGAACGTGTGCTTTATTCGTTATGCGATAGTGTATCGCTCTTGACGAATGATCGCGAATGCCCATCTCCCCACAACCCTCTTGAACATCTTGTCATTCATTCACTCATCATCCATCATCATTAGCATCCGATGATCCGTACTATCGTGGCTGCTTGTCGGTTCCTGAGGGGAATGCGCTGCTCTCTCTCTCCCTCTCCCCGTTTTTGCTCCCGAGTGGGACATGGGGCTGGCTGGGTGTCTGGGGCACTAGCTCGCTAGCTAGCTTAGCCCCCTTCGCTGCTACGATTCGAACGATCCCCTCATCGTCGTCGTCGTCGTAGACAACCAGCTCACTCACTCCCACACGCCATCATCCCGGGTCAAGAGAGATTGCCGTTCATTGCCCTCGACCCTCCCCTACCCCCCCCCCCCCCTTCGTTTGACAATCGGATTCAACTTTCGAGATGCCGAGCCTCGCCCTTCAGGGTCTGCTAGCAGACCTCACCAGGGACTTTCACGGCGAGCAACATGGCCAGTCGGTCGATGTCCTCCAGTACTGTGCAGACTGGTTTCAAGCCAAGCTGCGGTCCGAGGCGAGTCACTTGCCAATGTCAATCCTGTGAACCCTTGGCTAAACTCTACCCTTGCCCTTTACCCTTGCTTTGCATAGCGAGCGGCCGCCCAGCCAGCCACCCTGGCCAAGGTCGGACCGACGACGACCATGGCTTCGCCTCGCAAGTTTCCCAATTTCCCGACCATGAGTCTTCCGCAAGCACCTCTGAACGTTTTCCAAGCCCACCTGTCGCAACCATCGCCGTTCTCTGAACACGCTCCTACGGACTCTCCCTTCGGTGGAGGCGGCTTGCTGTCTCAACGAAGAGCGACACTTGCAAACACTGGTGCTTCGGCCAACTATACAATGGGAGTCGCGCCCTCTACAGTCAAACACTTGCCTCAACTCGCTGAAGAAGGCTCTGCAGACGAGGATGCCATCATGAGCAATCCGGCCTCTGGCGGCTCCGATGCACCCAGCTCGTTTGCAAACTTTAGCTTTAGCGAAGGAGTCTCGGATCCACCTCACGACGAGTCTTCCCCCTTTCAGAACGCCAAGTTTCCACCTCAGGCCAGCTCTTCTGGCACCGCCCATGCGTCGTCCGATGAGCTCCGACCCCCCTCATACGCCCTGGGCCGACGGACCTCCGTCTCGGCGGAATCGCTGGTTCCCAACGACCCTGCGTTTGGCGGGAGCGCCTTTGCTGGCCAGCTTGCTGAGCAACCGCTAGACAGTGCCGCCGAGCCTTCTTCGCAACCGGTCAAGACGGACACTCAGCTTCAGAGGATCAGGCAGGCTATCGGGCAGAATTTCCTCTTCCGCAACCTCGATGAAGATCAGGAGCGGGACGTCCTCGCGGCGATGCGGGAAGTCCAGGTTCAACCTGGCGAAGTTGTCATTCAACAAGGTGCTGCCGGTGACTTTTTCTACGTGATCGAGTCTGGAGAGTTTGACATCTTTAAACGGGAACTCGATGCTTCGACCGAGAATCAGGCAGAAGACCCGGACAATCGAGGCAAAAAGGTTCACACGGCGGGACCTGGCGGTTCGTTCGGTGAACTCGCTTTGATGTACAAGTAGGTTGATTGTGACCTGATCGAGCGACCTAAGGAACGTACAACCCCTAACCACAAATTTTACGGTATCTGTTAGCGCTCCTCGAGCAGCCAGTGTTGTCGCCAAGGGAGAGGCGACGTTGTGGGCATTGGACCGAATCTCTTTCAGGACCATTCTATTGGATGTGAGTATGCTTGTTCCATTGTCGACATGTCAGCACATTGCCTCTGATACGTCTTCTCTGTGTGCGATCGTCCAATCACAGCATACCTCTCGCAAGAGGCGCATGTACGAAACGTTTCTGTTGAGCGTGCCGATCTTGGCATCTCTCGAGGGCTACGAGCGGGCCAAGATAGCGGACGCCCTGGAGTCCCGCACGTTCCAGTCGGGAGAACAGGTCATACAGGAAGGCGAATCTGGTGACGAGTTCTACATCATTGAGAGCGGGACCGCCCTCGTGGAGAAGTCCGACACGGGAGTCATCGGAGAGCTGAAACGCGGAGACTACTTTGGAGGTCAGTCACTTTGTACCAACCTGACGGACACCGTGCTGATACGTCTATCCCCTTGAAAAGAACTTGCCCTTCTGAACCGAGCCCCGCGAGCGGCAACGGTCAAAGCTGGTGGTCAAGCTGGAGACAAGCTGAGGGTCGCTGCGCTCGGTGAAAAAGCCTTTACTCGTTTGTTGGGACCTGTTAGAGAGATCATGGCGAGGAAAGCTGGGGAGATGTACGGTCTGACTGGTGCTTATCGCTCTTAACGATTCATCGCTCGTAACGCTTCGCGCTGTAGCAAAGTTGTATGTATCACATTTTCGATGATCAAAATGTCTGCGAAGCAATGCTGCCCGCCAGCAACAGCGGGAAGGCGAGTGAGTATAGAATGAAATCGAATCACAGGTGGTATGGTATGTAGCGAGATGAACCGATCAAACACGGAACGATGCAGCCAATTTGGTGCATTAGCGAATTGTTCATATGCGTCCCTGACGCGGTGCGGGTGATCCCCTTGATGGCGAACCATAGGCCTGCGGTGCGGGTTGGCCACCCGGTCCATAGCGTGCCGGACCCGATGGCGCATTACCCCTATTGCCCTGGGGAGGAAGCTGGTGATGGGTTGCAACGTTTGCTGGATGATATGGTTGCTGGTAGCGCGGGTCGCCGGCGCCCGGCTGCGTTCCTTGTCGGACGCCTTGTATTCGAGGCGGCTCAGTGGATCTAGACCTGATTGGATCATAGGCCTGCTGACCATAAGGATGATTGCCGGGGCGGGATGCTTGGGCTGAAGGTAAGATTGGGCTGGAGTGGGAGGCGTTGGGAAGCGAGCGCGACGTGGCTTGTGGCCCGGAGTTCATCGGCCGGGTAGGAGGGGGTCGTACGTTTGCAGCAGACAGCGCTGGAGATGACGCTGGACCCGGTGCGCCCGCCTTGCGCTCGGCCGCCTTGAGAATTTCGTCACTATCGATATATGTACCCGGGCATCATGTCAGGCGGGGATCGATAGAAGTCTTGCATCGTGTCGAAACTCACTCCAAGAGGTTGAGGCAAGCGCACGCTATTACCCATTCTACACAATCCTCGTTTCCCTCTCCCAAAGTTTGCCAAACCTTCTTCTCGTCCTCTGTCCGGCCCGTCACCGTGATCCGAGTCCCGCCTCCCTTCTCTGGAGCATTTTTCGAAATCTTGCCAAACTGCCACCGACTGCTAAGTACTGCGATGGATTACGAGATCACTCTGCGCCATCACTCACTTCGACTCTTCGCGGCGGAATCTGATGACCAGCGTAAGCAAAGTAAAACATTGTCCAAAATTCGGCGTTTGGATTTGGTTTCGAAATTTGATACAGAGGGGTATCGTCCGAGTTTACGATCTTATAGATCGGGCTCCTGACTCCCGCGTTCTCGATGGTCCAACGCAATTCCCGCGATGCTTCGCATCTGACGACATTGGATCGACTGGGCGTCGACTTGGATGAATGCGAGCTAGTGGAAGCCCCAGAGGACGGTCCGTGTCGAGCCGGTGGAAAGAGTTTGGCCACGCACAAGTCGCCCTCTGGCGATGGTGTCAAGAGGTAATTGACCGAATTCTGCGGTCACCATCGAGAAGATTGGCTTAGTGGTGGCTCTTTACATGATCCGACTAGATCTGCGACTGACGTGATCGGTATGCCTGTTTCGTGGGCAAGGTTATGAGCCTGCTGGTCGAGCGGTTCTTGACCTGCACAAACGTTCACTTACAGATACGAATATAGGATATTGTGGGGTTGACCTATGGGATCAAGAAGAGAATACGCAGGAAAGGAATGTGCGGGACGAACCCCGTCAGCGAATCCGACCGAATTTACGGAATGATCGTTTTGTGACCTATTTACCGTGAGGGGTGACGATCAGGGTGGGCAAATGGTTTGGCATCGGTGCATGATGAGGCGAGGTGAAGCTGAATGTGACGAACGGAGGTAGCAATGAGATGAGTGAGACTGCCTCGCTCCGATCGAGTCTGGCGGCATCAGTCGAAACGCTTACACCGAATAAATGGCTGTGAGCGACGAGCGACGAAGAACGAGAACTCTGTCAATATCCGCGTCGAAGCTTGAGCGACGGATGTGTCGACAACGCATCGTCTACTTACCTGCCATCGTGACCGTATACTGAAATCTCGTAGGGCGTGTGGTTCAAGGTTTGCCTCAAGGCGACAAGGCGAGTTGATGGATACGCCAACGAGGCCTTTAAAGGTGTACTACTAGGTCACGATCCTGCCGCCGTGTATCGCGTTGATCTTGCTCGAATTCTGATGTACACCTATAGCTCCTGTCTTTGCCTTGGACGAACGCAAAGCGGTTCGGAGAGGTTTGACAGGCCTATACAATGATAGTATCGACTTTGCAATCGTGGTTGTATTTGTGGTTGTACCGTCCGTGATGAAGGAGGGAGCGCGTGATCACGACGCAGAGCACCGACGCTCGTGTGGTCAGTGAGCTAGGGCTGAGTGATGGATGCTTTGACGAGACTGGTCTCTCTCGATCTTGCGAGTGCTACTGGTCTGCTAGATCTGCTAGCTACTATCGCGATCGACTGATCACAACTGAATGTGACCGATCATGTTGTTCTTTTGTGGACCGAGAGAGGGAGAGGGAGAGGGATGCCCACCTGACCTCGACCTCCCTTTTGTTGACAATCATCCCCCCGCATAGAGCTGAGACTCGAGGGGAGACAAGGGCCATCCCATCGATCGATCGCACTTCGCCCTTTATAAGTCACGTGATCGGGATGGCTCGTGAGCCTCGTCGAAAGGCCAGAACTACGGAAGCTACACTCGTCACCACCCCAACCGTTCAAGGAATTAGCCACCCTGGTCACTCTCTCGCTCGATTTAACCTATAGCTGCCCTGGTCGCTTTGATATCGTATCCACGAGAACAGGTCCTGGGTGTTCTTTCGCCGCCATCCAGGCTCTCCCTGTCTTTTTTTCCTGCATAGAGGTTCCGCCACATCTTTCTCTTGCGACGATCGAAATCTATGGCTGGCGCGTCCACTCATCATGCGTCCATGCTGCATAAAAGCCTGGTCTTGGTCGAACTCATAGGCACATCGAGGACCTTGGCTGCTTCAGAAGTTGGGACTCTAGCGAAAAATCTTGATCCGCCAATAGCTCCGCTTCCCCGGCATCGGCTGCGGGTCGATGTCTCGTGCAAATGTCAATATTGCCTCTCTACCTGCACTCCAGCTGTAAGCAATCGTCGCCTTGAGGCCTCTAATAACGACAAGTCGAGCTTGGTATTCAAACTATCTTGTCTCTGCTACAGGCTGGGGCTTCTTCTACCGTGAAAACACCTACTGCGCAGGTCCCCGCTCTACTTGCAAAATCTCGGCCTCGCTACTCATCGGTACATGCGGACCCTTCTCGTGAGACGATGATACGCAGGCATCGAACATCCCTCGCCTATGCCGTCGCCCCACCAGAAGATGAATGGGTTCCAGTCTCTCCGCGAGAGACTCCAAACAGGAGCGGCACAGGCAGGCGCATCGAGGAGCAGGATCGCAAGGCACGCGTTCCCCGAGCGGCGTCTTTACCATTCGGCGTGGAACTGCCGCAAGATCTCTATTCCGATGAAGTCTATGGGGAGGGAGGTCTGGTCGAGCAAGCCAACTGGTTTTTGGACAAACCCCTTGTTCCGGATGCCGTCATTCCAAGCACCTCTAGCTGGGACGGTAGCCTCAAGAATAGACACCAAGCGAGCTCGGCTGTCTTTTCCCGTCAGTCTATCGCGAATTATGACGCTGTAGAACCCGTCTTGCCGAAGCTCGAGGCAAGAAGAGTCCCGCACGCCAAGTCCTCGATGACTCGCGAAATCGATTACGCCGAGCAAAAGCGGCTTATGGACATGTTGGCGATCCCGCCCACAGTGGTATCTCCTATGCAAGCTCATCTACGCGACTTGTTCTACGCTTCTCGCCTTCCTGGGGACTCCGGGCGTGCGTTCCGGGACCTCTACGAGGTGATAGAAGCTGCGGAACCCAGCATGGCAGTCTGGCAGCATCTCGCGACTCATCTCAGGTTCTCCTTTACCCGCTGGCAAAGACGCCCACGCCCGAAGAACAGATTGACAGTCGATCCGCAAATATGCCACATATTGGTCTACTTGAAGCTCGACAGGCTGGACAAGGCAATCAATCTTGCCTCGGAGTTGCTTCGCAACAAATCTCACAAGAAGGATACAGCCGAGGTCATACCTTTTTCCGCGACACTCGCTCGGCACTGCGTGGAAGCTGGGCAAAGTGAATACGTAACGAGACTGGTCGCTGCCAGATATGATGGCTTTGCGCCTTGCTTTTCTTCCAACCAATTGAGGGAATCAAAAGCGGTAGGGTTGGCATATCGCTCGTTACGGGAATCAATGAGTATTGCGTTTACATCGATCAAAGGAGTTGACGACTGGGTCAGAGGGCAGCACGAAAAGGACATGAGAGAACTAGGCGCCGGTCCTCTTTTCGACCATAGAATGCTGCGACTCTCCGTCGCTGCTATATTGGCGTGTCTGTCCGTCTCCTCGGTCAACATGGCCTACCAATTCTACCGTGCTTTTGTCGATTGCCAGATCGAGGTTCCCCTCGAAGCGAGCTCGCGATTGTGGGAGGCTCTGGCTCAACAAGGGTCGGTCGCTCAAGCATGGGAAATATTCGACATCTCAGGAGGATCCAAAATCCTGAACAACCAGCACGCCCTGCCAAATCGAAAAGTGCTCAGCCGGATACTAGACCTCGCGCAGGTGCGAGGCGATGTCACGCTCGCTCAAGCGACCTTCGGACTGATCGCCAGCGGCACCGCCACTCCGTCGACGAGGGATGTCACGGCCATCCTTCGAGCCCAGGCGAACGCAGGCAGGACAAAAGATGTCGACCATACTTTGCGGCGTCACTTTGGCGCTACCGTATCTCGGCTGGCCGCACAGAGAAAGTCGGACAGGAATGCCGGTTCCAGCTCGCTTTCGCAGCGGCGTCAAGAGCTTAATGCCCTGGAGACCTTGGTCCGTGCGCATGCCGCTGCCGGCCATGTGACCGAGGCTGAGCTTTGGTGGGAGCGGCTGCGTGCAAAGTGCGACTCGCCCTTGTGTGAGGACTACAACGTAATGCTGCACCTTCATTCCCGTCGAGGTGACCTCTGGAAGTGCCAGCAATTGCTTGAAGATATGGCTCGTTGCAAGGTGAAGCCCAACGCGATCACCTACACAACCATGATGGGAGCATATACTTCGAAAAAGGACTATCGTTCTGCTGCTGCAATGCTCAATCGAATGCGAGATGAAGACGTGGTGATGGACACTATCGCTATCGGCAGTGTGCTCAATGTCGCTATCGAAGCTGGGAAATGGACAGGGGTCAAGGAGATATACGAAACCCTTGAGCCGGATACGCAATCAGATCCAGCGATTGCCGGTACCATGTTGAAAGCTATGCTACTTCTAGGCGCACCTTTCGACTCGGTGAAACAGCTCTTCCAGGAGACGTTCCCAGATGCCAAGTATGCCTCTAGCCGAGCTTGGTCGATTCTGATCCAGTCGGCTTGCGATGCTGGCCAGGTGGCAAAAGCTCAGCTTGTGTTAAACGATATGCTCACAAAGGCCGAGGATAACAGCCGGCCCAACCCATACGCATTCACAATACTGGTAGCGGCTCATCTCCGAAACGGAGATTTGGAGAGTGCAAGGCATATCTTCAGTCGAATGGACGATCTGAGGATACCCTTGACTTCGGTTGGCTATTCTCTCATGCTGAGAATGCTGCTGAAAGACGGATCTATCAACAAGGACTCAATCCATCGCTTTGCGGAAGATTTGCTGGTGTCCCGGCCTTGGCGCCATGTCGATAATCACGGTCGTGGTCGGGATACTGAAAATATCCTTACGCCGGTCATCCTCGAAGCGTCCGCGGCGGGCAACACGCATCGAGTAGAGGAATACACCCGCAAATTGGCACATCGAGGGGAGCTGCCATCCTTGACGATGTCTACCATACTCATGGATACGTATCGCAAAGCCGGTCAGATAGAAAAGATGCAAATGGTCTGGAACCATATTCATCAACTTGCGCGTCAGGCTCGTCAGTCGGAGGATTCTTCCAGTCCGAGCAATCTTCTGTGCATACCCCTCTCAATCTACCTCGACGGCCTGACTACTGCATGTCGTCACCAAGAAGTGTTCGACGTGTGGCAGTCTCTTGCTGCCGAAGGATTTGGCTTTGATGCCCAAAATTGGAACCACCTTGCCGTAGCTTTCGTGAGGTCGGGACGGCCCGAGGAGGCCTTCGAAGTCGTTGAGAACGTACTCTTGACGCGAGCTGAAGAAGTGGCCAAGAGGCGATCTCCCGCCTACAGAGATCCGGCGCTGCCCATAGGAGACGCTACTAAGTCTTTGTCGCGACAATCAGTATCGAGCCTTCCCCTGCCGGGCGAGTTTGAGGATGAAGCGGTCATGAGGCCGCCAAATCGGCGGCACCAATATCGATCGCACACGGAAGATAAGGAGGAACAGACCCCGATCAAGGAGACGGTCTCAAATATCGTTACGAAATGGAGGCCAAGCGATCTATCGTGGCAAGCATCATTCTTGACGGTTGCTGTGCTGGAACGGGCATATGCCAAGCTGGAGAATAACATTCCGGTCATGGCTTTGCTTTCTGGAGAAGAGGAAGAGATCGAACCGCAGAGGCAATCAGATGCGGACGGAACGATGCAGAAAGCGACCCCGCTAGTGCTGCTTGCTCGATTGAATCATCGTTATGCTCGAACGGTCTCATTAATCATGCTCCACCGTCGCAAGCGGCGATCGCAAGCACGAAGAAAGGTTGAGAAAGCCAAGGCCGCTGGCTCAGGGTCAACAGCTTGATCGCCAAAGTCAGATTGCAGTTATGCGATTTAGCTAGGCGTGATGCTTGTGTAATGAATGCCGAGACGGCTTCAATGTAGCAGCTACTTTGATGCAGTTTCGTTTGGAATAGTACAAGCTTGAAATGTCCCTCAGATATTCTCGGTACATACATCTGCGACTATAGTTCTGAATGTCGTTGCGAACAGATCCGGTACGGTGGCGGTCAAGTTCAAGGCAGGCATTTGCAGTACGCTGGTTCTGGAGGACACGGGTCACTCTTGCCTTCTCAAGCTCCTTGATCTGTGCGGTATCTGGCCTGGGACCGAAAGAGACTGTTCTAGAACTTGGCGGATCTCTTTTGGACTTGAAACCAGCTCGGTCGACATGGACAGAACTGCGTGAGCCCAAGGCTGAAACATATCTCGAGTGCTCGGAGTATCATTGTGCAGGATATCAAGGGCCTCTATGCGTGAAAACCTGTACGCAATGAGGGCGGTAGCAAGAGCTTCCCTGGCAAGAGCTTGCTTGCTTTTGGGTGCATTCACTGCCATAATAGAGGTATCTCCCTCTGCTTCCTTTTTCTTCGATATCCCAGAAGTGCGAGAAAGGAAGGCGAAGAATTCATCTGGTGGCGGCAACTTTTACTACCCTGGCGGCAATTGCCTGAAAAACGCGATTCTAGGTTTTGGACACGCGATTCTCAATTTATGAAGCACAAGGTCCGCCGGAAGCAAATGTTGCTTGTGGTGGAAGCAAAATATCCGCAAATTCGCGTATATCAGCCGCAAATTCGCGTATATCAGCTTGTTTTAGACTCACCCATAATTCCTGTAAAGACCCCCCTTCAAAATCGCTTCTCGACAAAGGTTATTACGCATCTTATGTTCCTGCTTGCTGCCTACCATTCTTGAGTGTTCTATAGTCACCTGTGGTATCTAATCTGCCTCAACTGGAAAAGTGCTATTTTTGAGGAGCGTTATGCAAGGAAGCAAATTTGCTTCCTTGTGCCGATGCGCCTAGTTCAGCTCACAACTGCTAATCAAGGCGATACTTCCGCTATATCTGTCCTGCTTCCGACGCGTTTTCTCAAAAACGCTATATTTTTACCGCCAGGGTAGTAATAGTTGCCGCCACCAGATGAATTCTTAGGAAGGCGGGCCGATGATGTAATGTTTTTTGGCCGCGGGGAGAACCGCTTCAGGGTCATTGCAGTCAAAGGTTGGTAAAGCTGGATCAGGGCTTTCTACAGGGAGGTTCTTTGCATGAGTCGTCTGTGCCAGCTGTGCCGATATAAGCATGTTGTCACACTCAACATCTTCCTGTCCGCCCATGGGCAGCCGCCCCCAGGGCAAACCTGTCATCGTCAGGTTCTTGGCTGGCGAGGGAGCCCGGTGTCCCAGTAGAAAGCAGTGTTGGAGGCTTTCGAGTCGCCCCTGAAGAGGGCTCGTAACTTTCCATAGCCCATCCTACAGAAGAGCCGTTGGTGAGAAGTTGGAGGGCAATGGTAAGGAAGATGAGAGAGTTGCAGTCAAAGGAATGACTAGGACGGATACGGTGGGAGAAAGAAGGAGAGCAAGGGAAGCTCTAATCGAATCGGTGACGAGGCTGGCGGTGAGAAGTAGAAAAGCTGAAGTCGATTGTGATTACCGGGGATCAAATGGCGGTAGGACTATCTTGGCAACGGCCAGTTCAGCTCGTCATGTATGCAGCACGCACAGGTTGCTTATTGTAGGTCGTTCCGATGATAATGCATTGGTACTGGGTTACCGACCAAGTACAGATGGTGACCCAGTACAGATAGATATGGTGACTCGTATTGTTCTTGAATGTGGGTCACGGCAGAACAAAGAAACATAACCCTCTCTCCACCTCTTTGTTCCCCGTGTCTCAACTATACCGGGCCGTTTGTAGCAACTTGATTTTGAACACATAATACACAGCTTCACGCAAAAAACACTTACATCACAAAGAAGACCTCATCTTTGAGCTTACACAGATCCATCAGTATTGTTAAGAAGGCCTTCATATCAACTGATACTGTGTCTCTGCTCTGCTACCACCATCTCTGTGTAGTTTAGACTATCAGCAGCTAGGTTGTTTGACCTCTATGGCATGAAAGGTAAGGTCAAATTTGACTGAATATCACCTTCCTTGCACGCGTAAACATACATCACGTAGCCGCACGGAGACACATTCATTTGAAGATGAGTCTTCCAACTTCCAATCCTCAATGCTCCATCAGTGCTGGTGCAATCTGCTGAAACTGAACAGATATAGACCTCCATGACCATGTCTTACAGCTCCATGTAGTCTAGCAATAATTCGAACCATATTAAATATCAATCTGAACTAAGATTGTTCCCCAGTGTCCTTGAGACTGGTTTGGCTGTGCGGCCACACGTAAATATCTGTTTTTCACGAGTTGCAACAACTGGCGCAGTATACTCAACTACTAGTCGCGCATCATAAGTCCGCCTGCTGCGCGCTGCATTTGCTAGATGCGCGTGATTGTGCAAATCTATGGAATCCCGCTTTGAACCGCACAATCCCACTATTTCAGAGCCAGCATCAAGTATCCATATCAACGAGTAAGACCTTGGCAGGGATGATCCAGCGGGAACAGCATCAAGAGGTGACATCCGAGAGTTGCAAGGACGACATGGTTATTCAAAGTGATGATCAGGACTTGCTCTCCGTCGATGTAGAGGCGGTCATGACGCCTTCCACACCTCCCGTCTCCTTTGCCAGATGGCATAGCATCTGATCATATCGCTTGAAGGTACAACAGAGATCAGAGGCTTGAGAAGACTGAGGACGGATTGACCTGCTTAATCTGACGCCAACGTCACTTCCTCTTTCTTCGCCTTGCTTGGTGTCAGCTTTGCTTCCTTCTTCTGCAATCCAGCCAACCTGTCTTGAGCCTTCTTCAGTTTGGCTTGCCAAGTGAAATTTCTTCTTCGCAATCCCATTGATGGAATGTCTAGCATCACAACCGTCTTCGCCCCGACTTTGGTGGCCTTTATGTCAAGATCCTTCATTACCAACTCAGTCAAGCAATATACAAACCTACATCAGCAGGTATACTGATCTTCTACTCAAGTCCAAGGAACATTGTCTCTATTGCTGAAAAGCCAACACATCTTCACCAGGAATGCTAATCTTGAATCCCAATGGCACTCTGTCACTTGTTTTGGAAAAAGGCATGTGAGTATTTGTCATCAGCACATGAAGGCAGTCTCAACCACAAAGTAAACAACAGGAAGCAAAAAGGAAGCAAAAGGCAGTGAACAAGAAGGATAGAATGTGAAATAAATTACCAAACTTATTCAACCACCAAACATCCAAGCTTGTTCAACTACCAAACAATGAGATTGTTCAACTTTGCCACCATTTGCCCCGTCCCAGAAAAATATGTATAGCAGACCATTTGGGTCTGATTTCAATCCCCTCTTTCTTTCATGTACTACTTGACATTGTATTATAGGCATCAGTGGTACGCACGTCGTACATACGCGGGATGTAGATTTTCACCTCGTACAGAGGTCCGTTTGGAGACTCTCTCGGAGACCCTCTTGGAGACCTATTAGAACGTGTGTTCAAAGATGTCTAACTAGCACCTTGTATTAGTTAGACATCCGTTATTACAGTCATTACCCTACCCGTACCTTCTAGTCCCGTGTGTTACTATTCAGGCTTGCTGGCAAGCCTTATACATTGTGTAAAGGCCAGGAGCCACCCCCAATGGGGAATCCCCTGGACAGGCTGACGGGACGCAGGAATGAGGCAAAGTATGGGTAGACATCTAAATGTGATAACGGATGTAGAGCTATTACAGAGGTACTAGTTCTACATCAACACAATTATACCGAAAAGTACCCCTGGCGGGAGTTGCCTACGGGAATCGCGTACAGCACGTCCGGTGCGTCACGTGATACCTATAACACATTGATGCATCCAACAAGACAAGATAAGCTCTAGTAACACACCATTACTATTGCCTAGGTACATCAAGTAACCAACCTTAGTGGATCTAGCTGTTACTTCACAATAAAGACGGGGAAGGTGTGATGCAATGTGCATGCCAGTCAAGATTGCCTTGTCAAGCTTGAACTGCTGCTGATTGTTGTAAAGGGATGGGGAGAGATATGCAACAGATGGAGGATACATGGCATAAGACCAAATGGAGGTGCACAGTATGGTAACTGGCAGCGGTAAAGACTAATTGAGATGCCAAATAGGGTTGTTATATGTAGGTATATGTGATTCAAGTGAAGTTCAAAAGTCGGTTGGTTGATTTTGTGGTGTTGCGAGAGGTTTATATGTCAATCCAGGACCAGTAAATTCATCTTGGATTCCTGACAAGTCCTCTGGAATAAGTCATTGATGTATTGGTAGAATGATTTGCCCTGATGTTGAATAAGTTGATTGATAAGTCAAACAGTAAGTTGATGAATATAAACCCTAACAAGGATGGACTTGCCATTCACGTTCATCTTCCTTATCCATATATCTTTGGATTTGTATCCCTTACCCGAACCCGCTTCATCTAAGCAAACTTGCAACATTCTCCCAACTACCTGCAAACTACCTTAAGCACCCTACGCCTTACGACTTAGGACCTATCTTGATTAGCGACCTCCGCCATAACAAAATACAAGTCATATTTTGTGTCTAGAATTACACCTTTGCAACCCAATCACACATCTGTTATTTCAGTAGTCACAACTCTTCTATCCATACCAACAGACAAATCATGCAAATACAGGAGTTCCGAGAAGGAGGAAAGACATCCCTTTCTCTTCTTCAAAGGGGATTCAGACTTCTCATCCCTAGGTTCGTTCCCATCACCTTTACCTTTCCCTTCATCCCTTTCACCCCTTCCCTTTCCAGCTTTGCACTTTTCAACATCAACAAGGACTAGCTACCCTTGTTGGATAACTGTTAGGTTGCCAGCATCCTGTGTGTTCTCCGGGACTTGCGTGGGGTAGTAGATGAATAAATGGGTGTGATAGCAGATGAATCACATATTACAATAGTGATCATAGTAGTCAGACATAACCTATCGTATTGTATAAGTACCTGCTCCGCTGGAGCTGCTGGCGGAATACCCGTTCGGATGTACGTGATAGTCGTACCGCGGATGGCTATAACAATAACAAGCAAAAGTCATCAAGAATCATCCAGTAGGACAGTGTTGAGATGACTGCAACATATCCAGTTATAAGTCCAGTTGTGAGAGTTACTAATCTCTCGCCCAAGAGTCAGCTTGATCCACACTGGGTATCAAATCCAAAGGTGCCCAGTCTGAGTTGGAAACTCCTGCTGCAATGCATTTTTGTTGGCTCAAGGACGAACCCCTCAAAGACTTCAACCGGCAATGATACGCAAGCTTTGTTGTTACCCATTGATGTGCATTGGTGCAGAGTGTCAAGGTCATCCTGAGTGAGGAAAGAAAGCCGTGAGGAAAGAAAGCCTCCGGCTACTACCAACGTGCAGACCAACGGGTTCTTTGACGACCAGCTTGTGTCGCGCGACTCGATGTCGACGCAACTCACCTCTACTCGCCTCTATTCCCCCCTACTCTAGATAATCACCTCTCTATCATTCATACTCCCATAGACTACTTTACACCTGTGTTCTCTAGCTAATTACTAGGGATCACAGGTGAGGCATAACTTGTAGTGGTTCTGAAGATATAGAGCTAATTACTAGGGATCACAGCTTGTCCCTGCAATTGCAAAGATGAGGACTGAGACTCTCAGTCAAGATCACAATCTTCCCACCCCCCCCTCCTATCATTGTGACAAGACTGTCTGTCAGAGGCATATCAAAGTCACCAACGAATTCTTCTTGCTTGCTTGATCAAACCAGTATTGCTTTACTGGTTCTTTCCATGATTCACATTTTCAGCTCTGCTGTCACAGGATCTGCAAAGACTCGTTTCTTAGGCTATGAAGTAGACTGTTCGATGTTGTACAAAGCTGTCCTGTCCCTCTTGTTCATGTCAGCCACAAATTGTATGTATGTACTACATGAGTGATTACACCATTACCCCTAAGACCTGACCCCATATAAACTGTTAGGTTATGTTTGCAATCAACTGGCTATTATACGTCTATTCTTCAGAGTGCTATGTTGTGCTAGTAAACTGTTAGCAAAATTTGGCGGCAATCAAAATCATGCAAGGGTTTGAAAGTAAACCATCCGCGAGCAAGAATGTGTCTACTTTGACCTCAGACTTCTCACTCTGTAGTAGAGGGCCAAAAGACTGCTCCATCGTCCAAATCAAACTCTTGACTTGGTTCTAGCGTAGCCAAATTTCCTAGCAAACCCCAGCAAGAAGCAGGTAGCACGAGACCAAAATTGTAGACACAAAATATCAGGTCTTGAGCGTCGATTCTTGGCGACTACAATGAGACGGAAAGTCGTGTGGTCTGAGCGATACGTAAGTGCTAACATCTCACTGGCGTTGGCATATCAAACTAGCCACTTTCCCTTTTGGGCCTATTCTAGACGTATAATAGACACTTTGCGATGTTGCAAATGTACCCTTAAGTTTCCTTGCTGATACGCATCTACCGCATCCTACTGACTTGCAGGACGGGGTGGAGCGGGGGTGCAGGGAAGGGGGTGGTTTCCTGTTGCAGATGTAAGCTCTTGACTGCAACAAGGCCAGGTTATTGAACGGGCGCAAAGTGATTTAGCTGTTTGGGGTAATCCCTGCAGGGTTGTCACGTGACTAGACGAATGCACGAGTCGCCCCTACGCCTATAGAACAGCGAAACTACTTACCTTCAATTGTTTTAGAGTAGTTTACATGACTTATACAGTGATTTCTATGGGAAACAATAAGGATGAATGAAAGTGTTAAGATACGATCAAGGGCGAATTTTGGTGGTGAAGTATATTAAGGGTGGTCTACTGAAGGAAACAAAAAGAGGGGTCCCCCAAAGGGAAGTGACTGGCCTTTTACTAAGTGAGACCCACAAATTTGGCTGGCGAATATGACATAGCAACATCAAGGTGGCCAATGGAAGGAAGGGGTGGTCAATGGCAGAACAACATATTTGCATGTTATCTGGCCATAACATTATTGCCTGATCTGGCAGAGTGAGTGACAGGTGGGGTGGACATTGACCCATGCGCACAAAATGAGGGTCAATTTGCCCAAAATTTTTGATCTGCAACCTGGTGACATTCCAGTGGGACTAATTAGCGGGTTTCACATTACAAAAACAGGACAATAAAAATCATCAGATCTAAAAACAGCCGTGTAATGCTGCAGTGTAGAACAGGCATGAGAACAAACAATTGCAGGTGGGTTGGAGCTCCAGTATAGATCAAGAGAGTGATCAGGTACCAACAACAAATCCAGAAGATGCTCATGTAAGAGAATCAACGATATTTGAAGCAGATCACTGTCTTGTTGGAGCGGTGTAGAAGTCTTCTTTACAAGTCGTATGACAACCCTATTGAGATCCACCATAGGATTGGCTGTTGTCGAGCAATAGTAACGAAGCGACAGGGTTCTTTAGGCAATTTAGGCAAGAGAGACAATGTTATAGCAACCTCTACGGAACACAATAACGACTACCTTATTGCTCAGCAATAGATAGCTCCAGGGCAACAGGGTGATTTGGATGGAACTGTTGGGGAACTCTATAACGGCTTGACGCGGGATTCAGAGCTTGACTCAAGGCTCAGGGCAAGACACTCCTGTACATGTTGAGACGTATAAGCAGGTAAGAGGGTCATACAGGAATTCACCAGGGCAGATGCGCCTCAACTGGTGGTGCTAGAGGCGTCTGACGGGGATGACTGCCAAAGGAGCTTTCCACTTTGCTTCATGCAACACCCCTGTTGTGGTCGGGCCTAGTGGTAGCGGAGGGCTGGCCTAGGTGACAAGTGTCAGTGGACATCACACTGAGGCAGAGATACTAAACAGGAAGTGCTTGGTGCTAGTAATGGCAACGATCAAAACGATGACGTGATCGTCTTCAAACAGACGTCATCTTTTGAGCCTAAAAATCTGTGACCATGATCGTCTGTTTGACCTTCTAAAATGATCAAGGACAATCACGTTTGACCTTTTAAGACGGTCAAGACGGTCAAAACAGGCGGTCAGAAGACAGTCATGACCTTCTGTTCCATGACCATGGCCATCACTACTTGGTGCCCTTCCTGACAGTGAAAGGCTGGACAAAAGCTCCAGTTTTGGATAGTGAGAGGTGGTTGAGTGGCTCAGGTCAGGGATGTCACATATAATAATAATTTTTGGGAAAGAAGAGAGAACAAGGAAGGGAATGTATAATTAGGCTGGAACGGCCAGCTATATATACTATTTTGAAAAAGGTACAGGTCAGGGCTTACCCCCCCCCCCCCCTCCCCCCCTTGAATGTGGTTTCAATTTGTGTCTCCTGGCATTGTTTTTGCCCAGCTACAAGGCAGGAAAGGGAAAGAGCCGGTGCCCAGGTGTGTATCCTCAGCGGGCATTCTCAACAGGAATACTCAATGAGTATCCTCAAGGGGGGATTTTAAGGGGTCTCTGTGTTGTCACACCTCAACAAGAAGACACAATAGAGATATTGATTGTGGTGACACATTGGGTTGGCACACCATACACAGGTGTGGGAGGCCCAGTTTTGGGTCCACCCGTAACAGGCCCTCAAGGAGCACCAAAGCAAATGGTTGATTTAGAGATCTATTCCTACTACCTGTATTAGATGATGCTTTATCTGTTATACAGTCAATACAATTTGTCTAGGCTACAGGTCCCGCTCAGAGGAGCATCTCGACCCCGACGCTGCTCATCCCCATCATTTGTTCAGTTTTTACGGGTCAGAAGCAATTTGTAGCTCAGTGGTCAATCAAACATTTTTTCTTGTACAGTACAAAACACTACTTCAAACTGCAACACCTATCTCATGGGTGAGAAAAAAATCAAAGGTCATACTGCTTGTTTCCGGGTTAACATGATATCTGTGAGATTTACAGTCTATCTGGTGGACCTCTCCGGGCTCTTAAAAATTCTGCTTATTTGCTGAGTTGGAATGAAGAGACTTGGGACCCATAGTCTAATCGGAATGTTTTTCAAACAACTCAAGATTTGGGTGAGGCTGCAATCAACCAGCTCCTTCATGTGATGACTGGGTAGAACTTCTGATTTAGTTCTACTCTATAATGTATATGTTGTTTCTTAGTTAGAGCTCTTCCACCAAGCATTGTGCTTTGTCTAGTGCTAGTCAAACTGTAGCCTTTGCCTAGGAGGTTTGAGCAACAATTCATCAGTCAAAATTTGGCTGGTATGTTGATCTGCTAAATGTGATTTGGGATTGAAATCAGACACAAATGGTTTGCTATATATACTCTTCTGATAAGCATGTCCCATAGTGAACTTGCAACTGGAGTGGTAGCACAATTGTGCCTCTAGACACATATTGCGCCACCAGTCACAATGACATTACCAATATGCGACACCAGTCGCATAAGTGAGTCTGCGGTTGCACAAGTGTGACTCCAGTCACATAAGTGTGTCTCCAGTCACAACATGTGATCCTGGTCACATGTTGACCCTTTGTGCTGAAGATTGTGCCTTGAGCATTACCTATGATGTCATAGCATGCCAATTTTCAACAGTCAATATCGGCCAAGGCCAATCCAGACGCAAAGTTGTACACGATGTTCTTGTCACCACATATGTAGTAGATTTGCCGGCTCTCCAATCTGTTGAAGACTATGTAGCCAGAGTCGAGTCACACAAGGACACTGTCATGGCTAGCCTCAATGTGCTGGAGAGCTAGCTCTAGGCCTCTCCACCAATACCATGGTGGTGGATTCTGTCTATCACCAAGTGCTCAAGGAGGATCTTGATAGAGTGGCTCATGTTAAATACAAGGACACTCATCCCGTCAAATTTCTGGACAAGAACAAGCAGAGTAATCCCTTCAGAGATCTCAGATTGCAATACAAGTGTTATAGCGACGCGCGCGTACGCCGGACTCGAGTCGTACCAACTCCGGCGGAGTTGTTCAAGGAGCATATCGTATTGTACCACTTTGTATCAGCATTGTAGTATATAGTCTTTCATCTGTTATTACATCTATATACCCTAGTCCTACGTTCTACATTACTCCCGGATATGTCCTCACAGGTATACATCGAGCCGGTCTTCCCTGGAGCCTTCTCGACGCCTAACAGAATAACAGATCATCCGAGTTCCCCGGGTAATGACTTGAACGTAGCAACTGGAGAACCGTTGGTGCTGAGCAGCATAGGTTCTCCCTCTCGGCCGGAGGCTCATATTACGGTCACCGGCACCTTCTACCCGAATGGTACTCCGACGGAGACGGTCTTGATGAT
This sequence comes from Filobasidium floriforme, assembly GCF_021052385.1. Taxonomy (NCBI): domain Eukaryota; kingdom Fungi; phylum Basidiomycota; class Tremellomycetes; order Filobasidiales; family Filobasidiaceae; genus Filobasidium; species Filobasidium floriforme. The sequence goes on along the minus strand of NW_025763622.1, from coordinate 406,107 downwards.
CGACTCAGGAGCGACCAGTTTGTTTATAGACACCGAATTCGTCGAGCAACACGGATTCGACCTCATTCCTTTAGAACGACCCCGACCACTCCTGGTCATTGATGGGAGAGAGATCTCTTCCGGTGCAGTTACACACCGGGTACAAGCTAGACTACGTATCGGTAGACATACCGAAACGGCGTACTTCTACGTATGTAGCCTCGGAACTTTCACAACGGTGCTCGGCCTACCATGGTTGAAGGAGCACAACCCCCGAATTGACTGGGAAATGAGCGCAGTAGCGTTCGAAGATAAGTGCGTCCAGAACGGATGTACACCAGCAAAAGAAATAGTATACTCCCCCGTGGATTACGAAGCAGAGGAGAAGGAGTTACGTTCGACGGACCGAATCAAAGGAGGGGTCACCGAAGAACTAGTAGTGGCCTACCTCAAGGCCAATGATGAAGAAGAAGAGAGGGTGAGGCGTCCCGACTTATGGGATTGGGACGACAAGCCAGCGGAGAGTTTCCCGGGAGACCTGGACCCTCCCGAATATATGGAGACGTTACGGAAGGTGGTACCGGAGAAGTATCACGCTTTCCTCGGAGCGTTCTCCAAGACCAAGGCCGACGAGTTGCCGGCACATAGAGACTTCGATCACTCGATCGACGTAGAGGAAGGGAAAGTACCCCCCTTCGGAAAACTCTACAACCACTCCGAAAAGGAGAGCGCCGAATTGAAGCGCTGGATCAAGGAGAACCTTGATAAAGGTTTTATCAGGGCTTCAACGTCACCCGCCGCAAGTCCCGTATTGTTTGTCCCAAAGAAGGGAGGAGAGCTCAGGCTCTGTATTGACTACCGGCGTTTGAACGCCATTACCACAAAGGATCGGACCCCGTTACCGCTGATTTCCGAGACGCTCGATAAGTTAACGACAGCGAAGGTCTATACCAAGTTGGACCTCCGAGGAGCGTACAACTTGTTACGAGTAAAGGAAGGGGACGAATGGAAGACAGCTTTCCGTACTAGATACGGACTGTTTGAGTGTCTGGTGATGCCGTTCGGGTTGACGAACGCTCCGGCGACGTTCCAAAGGTGGATGAACCATGTGTTCAGGGACCTTCTGGACGAGTCCGTCGTAGTGTACCTGGACGACATCCTCGTGTTCTCTCCCGACGAGACTACGCACGAGAGACACGTGAAGGAGGTGCTGCGAAGGCTACAAGAAAATGGGCTGTACGCCAAAGCAGAGAAGTGTGAGTTCCACACAACAGACACGGAGTTCCTTGGATACGACGTGTCTCCGAGAGGGGTAAAGATGAACCCCTCCAAGGTGTCGTCCATAGAACAATGGGCGGCGCCTCGAAACCTGAAGGGACTACAGTCGTTCCTAGGTTTCGCCAACTACTATCGGAGGTTCATCACGAACTACTCCCAGAAGATACAGGGGATGACAAAGCTCCTGAAGAAAGGAGTGCGGTTTCGGTGGAACGAATCCGCAGAGACTGCGTTCGTAACGCTGAAGAAGGCGTTCACGCAGGCGCCTATACTGGCGCATTTCCAGGAAGATGCAGAGGTAACGTTAGAAACGGATGCCTCGGCCGGAGCGATTGGAGCAGTGATGTCGCAGAGAGGTTCGGACGGAAAACTCCGACCAGTAGCGTTCATGTCAAAGTCGTTAACTCCCGCAGAGCGGAACTACGACGTTCACGACAGAGAGATGCTGGCCATCGTCTACGCCTGCAAGATATGGCGACACTACCTGGAGGGACCTCACCCTATTCGGATCTTTACCGATCACAAGAACCTCGAGTACTTCCGAACGGAGAAGTTACTGTCGAGGCGACAGGCAAGATGGTCTCAGCTGTTGAACAGTCTGAGCTACACCCTGGAGTACAAGCCGGGGGTGATGAACGGTAAGGCCGACGCCTTGAGTCGGAAAGAGGAGCTCCTAGAAGAGAGCGAACCAAGACAGACCGAGACGATGCTACGGCCCATGAATCTCTCGGCTACAGCGCGGGAGATTCCTCCGCATCTACAGATCAACGGTACCCTGCCAATTCCCGGCGAGGACCTCCGGAGAGACCTGTTGCAAGGTTACGAGGCGGACGAAGTAGTCAAGGCCATCTTGGAGAAGATGGAGAGGGAGCCCAACGAGCAGGGTCCCTACAAGAAGGATGGCGAGGGGTTCCTAATCTACAAGGGACTCCTGTACGTCCCTGATGTGGAGTCGGTAAGGGTCCGACTGATGAAGTACGTTCACGACGGCAAGCTCGCGGGGCACTACGGGCGAGACAAAACGGAGGACCTCCTCTCGAGAGACTTTTATTGGCCCCGAATGAGAGACTGGGTAGGCAACTACGTGGCCTCGTGCTTGACGTGCCAGAAGAACCGCCGTCCCCGACAAAAGCCGATCGGAGAATTGGCCCCTCTACCTGCGGCGAGGAAGCCGTGGTCGTCTATCACTTGGGACCACATCACGGACCTCCCCGAGTCATTGGGCCAGGATGCAATCCTGGTAATCGTCGACCGCTTCAGTAAGCGGGCACACTTCATCCCGTGTCGAAAGGATAACAACGCCTCGTACCTGGCGAAGTTATTCTTCTCCCACTACGTCAAGTTGCACGGGTTCCCTGATCAGATCATCTCGGACAGAGGAACATTGTTCATGTCTAGCTTCTGGCGGGATGTGTGTGCTTTTGCGGGTGTCGAGAGAAGGTTCTCGACGGCATACCACCCGGAGACTGACGGACAAACGGAGAGGAGCAACTCGACGTTGGAACAGTACCTGCGGAGTTACGTGAACTTCCAGCAGGATGATTGGGCGGAGTTGTTGTCTCTGGCGGAGTTCGCCTACAACAACTCCAAGCATTCCGCCACAGGGATGTCGCCTTTCATGGCCTCCGAGGGGACTGACCACAAGTTCACCATCCGGATGGCCGAAGTGCCCAATGAAAGCGCGGATGAGTTCAGGGAGCGACTCTCGAACATCCACGAGTCGGTACTCCGGGCGTTGGAGCAAGCAAGGGTAGATATGGCGAAATACGCCAACAGAAAGAGGCGACCCGTTCCCGACGAGGGAATGGAGGTCGGGGATCAAGTGATGTTGTCTACGGACCACATCAAGACGGTTCGTCCAAACAAGAAGTTGGACTACAAGACCCTCGGACCTTTCAAGATCACCGAGGTCGTGGGAGATGCGAAGATGGCGCGAAGGTTGGAGCTTCCCGAGCAACTGCGGCGGGTACACCCCGTGTTCCATGTCTCAATGCTGATTCCGTACAAGCGGAACGAGCTGCCCTCGCGGGAACAGGTCCCGCCTCCTCCCCCAGAGGTGATGGATAACGGTGACACCCAGTGGGTAGTATCTGAGATCGTAGATTCGCGGAGCAGGAAGCGGGGACGTCAGACGCGTACCCAATATCTGGTGCGGTGGGAAGGTTACGAGGATGAGTATAACGAGTGGGTACATCCGGAGGACTTCCACCATGACGACCAAGCGGTGCTGGATTATCATCGACGATACCCAAACAAGCCGAAACCTGCTTTCGAGGAGTACGGCGATGCCTAGGGCGTTCGGAGCTCGCCCGTAACGGGGGGATCCTGTTATAGCGACGCGCGCGTACGCCGGACTCGAGTCGTACCAACTCCGGCGGAGTTGTTCAAGGAGCATATCGTATTGTACCACTTTGTATCAGCATTGTAGTATATAGTCTTTCATCTGTTATTACATCTATATACCCTAGTCCTACGTTCTACATTACTCCCGGATATGTCCTCACAGGTATACATCGAGCCGGTCTTCCCTGGAGCCTTCTCGACGCCTAACAACAAGATGATATGTTGTGGGGTGGGAATTGGGAGGTGAAACTTGGCTTTGGTCAGGTACCTTGTCAAGACATTCTCAAGGTATGTATTCAGGTAGCGGAGCGATACACTATCCTGGAGGCCCTTGGCGTGCTCGAGAAGAATGGAAGAGAGTTACACGAGGATGGTGGTTATAACAAGCCCACAAAAGTAAGCTTGCGGTTGGTTGTGTTCTCTTGGAAATTGGCTGACCTGCTTCCTTTAGGCCCAGTTAGAGATGGTCTTGGAACCGCCTCAATCCATGGCACCGCCAGTACCTTCGCTTCAAACACCACCACGGTGCTCACAGCCTTCCAGAAAGGTTTGCAAGACGATGGCCGACGAGCCTGCACTCCCAAGCAAGACTGTCGCCATCGATCATGCATACAAAATATTTTGACCAAATCCCCTCTGAGCCTGCTCCCAGTCAAGACAAGCTTCACCGTATCATGAAAAAGGTGTTTCAGGGACGGCCACACACAACTCTCTCTGTACATCAGCCAGGTGAGCCTCACGGTTGCATATCCTCATATCCTCCTACTCACTCGACCCAACCACTGCAGACCTTGAGGTTAAGACTGACAAGAACCGCGTGAACATATCTTGAGGAATCCAAATGAAAAAGTGACAAGGTCTCTGCTGGCATTGTCATGAATAGTGCAGGCAGTTGTAGTCGCCAACTAGGGTAGTCGCCGTATAATAGTCGCCGTTTTTAGTCGGCGACCACTAGTCGTCCGTCTAAAATTAGTCGCCGACTAGTGGCTTGACGACCACGACTACGTCTAATATGCCAAGCTTCAATCCAGTGCCGACTAGTCGCGCGCAGTCGTCTGATCGTCATGTCAACAACAACTCCGTTGAATCGTTTCCTACATCCGCACAGTGGTTCCTTTCAAATACAAACAGCGTATGAGATGCCGTCTGCATACGTTTGAATGTCATGTCGACTGTCATCGTCGGTCGAAGATAGTGTTCTAGTTTGAACGCGTGAGAAGGTTCGACCGTCTAATTTGTTTTGCTTCCGCGAAAACAACAATCCGACTCGCGACTCGTCATCATCGAAAGACTAGTCATGCACCCTAGTCAAACTACCTTTACACGTCTTGCTCCATACAATCTTACAACAACTTCTAGAACATAGACATCCTCTTCTGGACGTGTGGATTAACTGTCAAAGCTAACCACGCGACGTTCTCGAACACGATGGAAGCTTCGAGTAGCGCCGGCGCGTCCGGTTCCAGGTCGGGCCTCCCTTCGACGCCGACCAAAAAGTCCGGTGGGTGGTCGTCCATACAAGGCTCCCCCATAACGTCAAGTCGGGGAACGAAGAGGTCGCGGACTGGTCTGGAGACAGATCGAGTGACTAGGTCACACAGGCTGTCCGACGACGACGACGAAGAGGAAGATGAGGAAGACGAAGAGGATGATGTGGAAGGTGAGTTGAGACGCGTTGTGTTTAGACGTCTACATTGTCGTCTCGTATCTGAAGCCGAACTTCTTCGGTCTCTTGAATATATGTAGACTCCCCGAGTAAAGGAAAGGGGAAGAATAAGAAAGGGCCAACAACCCTTGAAAAACAAGAGAAGGCTTTGGCTCAAGGTGAGCCGATTAGACGTTCAGGATCACTTCGCGACTAGTCGATTGTACTTGAACACGCCTTTTGCTAAACTGTTTGACGTTTCATCGTACTAGCAGCCAAACAACAATTAAGAGGGGTCGCTAAGCCCGACGCATCGGCTCCCCGCGAGGACCACCAGGCCTACCTCGACAAATGGTGCGAGGTCTGGTACGACAAGGGCAAGGCGAATAATACCAATAAGCGGTATCTTCGACCTACCATTGCTACGTCGAATGAGCTTCGGGAGAAGAGCAAGGAGGCGGGGTCGATTTGGTGGACGTGGCGGTGCAGGTGAGTGTGTCTAGACGTTTAATTGTATTAGACGTCTAACCACATTAGACGTTCACGACTATTGATTGTTACTGACTAGCTCTGCGTGATTGTTGTTCAGATTTTGCCGCACCTATTATATTTTGAAATCGGTCGAGTTGGCCGGCTCGGGTTCCAGTTTGGAATACCACGCCGATCGTTGCAGGTCCAATCCGGCCAACGTCGACAAGGGTACTGGTCTGCAACAGACCACAATCGCGTCGACGACGATTTTGGGCCCGGCGGTCCGTGAATTGGAGACGAGGCATGCCATCGTCGCCTGGATCTCCAGGAACAACCACTCGTTCAGCGTAGTGGATCAGCCCGGTGTAAGTTATTTTGATCGCCAATCATGTTTTGCACGTTCAAATTTGCTGACGACTAGACGTCTACTTTTTGTACGTCTAGTTTAAGGAGATGTTTACTCGCTCCTATCCCGAGTTGAAATCAGTCCTCCCGTCCAGGAAGACGGTCGCCAGCGACCTCGCAAAAGTTCACAAAGTGAACGAGAAGAGGCTGCTTGGCCACTTTAAGGCTCACGATGGGGCCTTCCATATCGCCGTCGACGGCTGGACAGACCGTCGAAACAAAGCGTTCCTCGGCGTTCATTGTCATTGGAACGTGATTGAAGGGAGCGAGATTACGCCGAGGTCGATGTTGATCGACTTTATCGAGTGAGTCAAGATAGTCAAAATCTAGACGTCTAATATTTTACTGACACTCACAACAATAACAGCGCGAACGCCGCCCACACGGGTGATTATCTCGCCAATCTTTTGAGCAAGTCCCTGTGCGCTTGGGGCATTCAAGACCAGGTCATCTCCGTGATCTGCGACAACGCTTCCGCCAACGATGTGATGGTGAAGAAGTTGGCTTCGCATGAGTGGAAGAGGTTTGGTGAGGGAGGTCGTGTGCGATGTTTCGCACATGTTTTGAATCTGGTGGTCGGGGTTAGTAGATTTGAGTCGATCTTTTTTAGACGTCTAACTTGTTTAGACGTCTAATTTTGAACACGTTAAGTTGACCTGTCCTTTGACTTATAGGCGATCATCGAAGGGGCGACCGGCACGAAATGGTCGGACGACAAGTGGGAAGAGATGGTCCCAGATTTCGACCCTGAGATCGTCGCGGCCGACGCGTCTGTGATCGAGGAAATCGAGGAATTCCTCGATTTGGACGACCACGACGAGCACGACTTCGTCGTCGATCAACCGATCCTCGACAAGATCGCCTTGGCACGAGTACCGCAGACGCAACATGTCGTCCCGTCTCAGATCGCCGAGGTTTTGAAGGCTGCTGGTCGTGTCAAGGAGACCCCCAAGACGATCACCAAGGAGGAGACCAACGTGATCGCCACCGGCGTGGCCACCAAGGTCCGAGAGCACCAAGCTCTCATGGCGAGTGCTTTGGATAAGGTGAATCTTAATCTTCTATGTTTTGTGATTTGAACGTCTACTAACGTTTAATTATTACCAAACGTCTAATTATTTGGACGTCTAGTGCCGCTCTTTGGCAAAGCGATTGAGATGCCGATCGCTTTGGAGACGACGATGGGAGGCTGCTGCCGACGCGCTCTTCAGCGAGCGCAAGATTGAGACGGGGGCCAGGAAGATCCCCATGGACGTCCAAACGAGGTGGAACTCGACGTGGGAGACCATTAAGGCCTGCATCGAGAACGAGATCGTCGTGTGAGTTTAAACGTCTAACCGTCTAGTCGTCTAGTCGTCTCGACATTGATAGATATTGGACGCCTACCTTTGAATACAATCACACATAGCAAGAGGTTCTATACCCTCATGGAGGTCAAAGACCAACCGGAGGAGGAACGGTTGACGGCGGACGAGTTCACCGCCTTGAGACAGTTGGAGCCGGTCTTGAAGGTGAGTCTACTTGAACATCTAAACGTCTACAAATCTAGTCATTGATATACCCATACATACGTCAGCTCTTGAACGCTTGTACCAAGCGCTTCTCGACGGCTACGGAAGCCAAGGTCGACAAGGCCTTCATCGCCGGGGTGATCCCTGTCATGGACGCGATCACTGTCTCGTTCGACCAGTTGAAGTCGCAGCCTGGCGACGAGAAGGCGGCCGTCAAATACGGCATAAGGAGAGGTCAGCTGCTCCTTGACCGATATTACAGCAAGACGGACGAGAGCGTCTTGTACCGGATTGCTTTGCGTAAGTTCAGGTTGAACGACTAGTACGACTATTATTGGACGCATATGACGTCTAACTTTTATACGTTCATACCATCCAGTCCTCCATCCGGCATACCGACTCGCTTACATGAAGCGAGCACGTTGGCCCGAGGCGTGGCAGGAAGAAGCCAAGCGGCTTGGTCGGGAGATGTGGGAGAAGCACTACCGCCTCGCCCCCGAGCAGAAGGCCGCCGACCCAGGCGACCAGATGGTTAGTCGTTTGAACTTCGAACCTTGACATAGATATAATCGTCTATGATTCTAATACTGATGAGGCATTGTATACAGGAGTTTGATGAGCTTGATATGCTCATCGACAAGGCGGCCGCTACTCCCGTCGATGGACCGGACGAATTCGATTCGTTCATCATCGGGGCCAGGGCCGATGTCAAAGTCCCGCCGTTCAACGACTCGGCTTTGCTGTGGTGGGCTCATCAGCCCAAGTTGGGTGGACTAAGGTCCATGGCTTTGGATGTCCTTGGAACGCCAGGTGAGTTTTAACGTCTAGATGTCTGAACGCGACCAAAAATTAGACGTCTAAATTATTTACTACGTCATTGATATAGCCACTTCGGTCGACGTCGAGAGGGCTTTCTCGAAAGCCGGGTTGATGTTCTCGTCCCGAAGGACTCGATTGGACCCCGACACGTCCAAGGCACAGATGTGTGTCGGCGACTGGATGAAGCACGACTTCTTGTCGGAGAAGGCCTTTGTCGACTCCTTCAAGCAGCCGGGGAGGAAAACAACTGAGCGAAAGGTCGGAGGGGCGTTCAAGTCGGCCAAGAAGGCCGCCCCGAAAAAGAAGAAGACCACGGTCATTGAGCTCAGCGGTGACGAGGAGGATGTGAGCGACATGGATGTCGATTGATTTTGGGAGTCAGGGTTCGTCTTACGTTGGTTTGTTGTACAATAACGGGTTTTGGTCGTCGTCTCCTCTTTTTATATCAATACCTTGCCTTATGTTGAACTTTGCGATTGGAACGACCATGAAAGATTAGACGTCTAGTCGGCGTATAATAGTCGCCGACTAATATTGGACGCGACTAATTCGAGCCGTTCAAAGTTGACGACTAATTCCGGCCGAGCGAAAGTCAAATTAGTTGCGACTAACCAGGCGACTAGTAGTCGGCGACTAGTCTTGCCTACACTAGTCATGATACTGTTGCGGAGTAATCACATCACGGGGATTAAGGTAGATCCAGCCAAAACCTCCAGCAAGCTCACAATTTTGTCCCCCAATTAGCCGAGGGGTTTGAACGGCTTTGGAGGACATGGGCACACAAGCAAAGAGCCAATGCCACGGCTATCGATCCCAACATGTTGGCCAAACCCTGTTATAGCCGTCACATGACGCATTGCTATTCCCGCAAGAGACCCCCTCAGAGGCCTCCTCAGAGACACCTCTTGACATCCCCACAGGGTCTACTTGTACATCTCCTGTAGGTGCTTATTATAATAGGCTCATTGTATGTATATACCTCATCAGATATTACACCATTACCCTTAGACCTAGCCCGGTGTAGACTGTTAGTCCTCCTCCCTAATAAACCCCAGCAAGAACAGTGCGGGAAACAAGGCAAGCAAGTCGTCTCGCGGTAATGTCATGTTACTCAACGTTGACAGACTCGCCACTGCTTGCCTCTACTCTAGAAAATTACCTTTCTGTCAATCATACTACCATAGACTACTTTACACCTGTGTATTCTAGCCAATTACTAGGCATCACAAGTGAACCATAACTTGTAGTAGTTCTGAAGATATACAGCTGATTACTAGGGATCACAGGTAAGATAGCAGTACAATGTGTCCTGTTGACTTTGACCCATGTGCTGACCCCGCTTTCACCTTGGCCAGCAGACGCTACTATTGAGCAGGAAAATCAGAGACTGTTGTAGGTCCTTGCAATGAGGTGCTGACGAATTCCCTGCCGGCTCTACTTCCTTCCGATCATTGCCATCACGATTTTGAAGCTATACAAAAGCTACACGGAATGAGTTGTTGTGGTCTTTTCCACTTTGCCTATTAGATTACCCTTCGACAAGGCCACCCTTGCCTATCAGGAAATGCATTGTATTGTCGCTCTGCGGTCATGGGCTTCCTGGAAAGTACCTGGGGATTTCAGCAAAGGGTGGCCAATGTCTTGCATCATCATACCACAAGACGCATTCCGTCACAAAGCCGCGATCGACAAGATCAGGGACTGGGATCCAGGTTTTTGTTTCTTTGGGAACATGTCTTATTTTGGTATGACGGTTGTGCACAACCTACAGGTCAGCTGCACCTGGGCAAACAAAGATTCCGCCATTGACTTGTCATCCCCTGAGATTCGCCGTTGTCTAGTCGTTCCTTGTTCAGGTTGGCTTGCACACCAGTGGGGGCAACAACAAGCACATATTCATTGTCATGGCGCCGTTTGGTGAATACAAAGGCTGGCAACTGGTAGTTGGCAACCTGTTCAGGGCTACTGGACCCTTGACTATCGACCCAGCAGCTAATTATCTTTCAATGTTCCTGTATGGAACACACCATCATGCCGTTCAAAGCAGACCGTAGCGCAGTTATCCTGTCTACAAAGGACAACGCACTCAAGTCTGTCAAGACAAACGACACAGCCCCTAATCCCTATCTGGAAGACGCCGGACTCGAGACGGACTCGGATGAGGTCTAAGTTTGTTGTATGTCACGCAAACTGCCAGAACGGGGAATTGTTTGTTTGTTCGAGATGTGATTGTGTCATCAACACCGCAGTAAAATATGCGTCAAGGGAGTAACCTATTTGGAAGTGATATTCACAACAACTAGAGCATCCGGGGCACATCGCTCATAATGAGGGCGATACCAGATCAATGCCTGGACAGAGTCTACGCCACCACCGCGGCTTGTGTATGCAGATATGGCCTTCATGTTGTGCGCATCCATCATGATGTCAGCAGAACAAGCCACAGTCAATCTTTCATGCCAATTGATCTCTTCAGAGCCATGTCTTCGAGCCCAGAAGCATGTTTGTCAGTTTTGAGTTCTGTCAGTTTGAGTTCTGTGACTTGTTTGGCAATTTCAATCAGTCTCTTCAACTCTGCCACCTTAAAATGGCTATTCTTGGCCACGCTGTGCCATGATCAGGATAGATACTCCACAAAATGGGACGCGTCATCATGATCATTCTGATAACGCCGCTTCCTCTGAAGCTCTGTTCTTCAGCGCTGCAAATCGCCCGGTTATCCTTTAGCTCGTTCAAGGGTCCTTTAGGTCAAGCACTTCCGGCCAAAGAAGCGAGTGCAGGCTGTCACAAAAAGTTTGAGCCTGAATAGTGTTATAATGATCAATAATCTGTAGATCAACAACACCAACACCGTAAATACCAGGCAGCTTTATTGACACGTATACTATACACACCTGCTCCACCTAGGCCCCTCATTCATATATCATCGCTTGCTCAAGCATGTCCAGGACCCGCCAAGTCACAGCTGGCTTGCTGACGGTCAGCTTGTCAGGAGTCAAGATTGACATCAGGAGCAAATTACTTAGGGAAGACGCCTCAGGTAGGTGACCGCCTCTTTATACATTGCTGTGACCCTGGTCTACAATGTATGCCAGCCACTACACTCCTTCAGCTGATTAACAAATCAATAAAAACACCTAGAGTGGTCATGCAAGCTTGAAGAAGCTGGATACAGTCAAAGACATCAACTGTCTTAAGTACCTGTGGACAAAGAAGAGAGAGCATCACATATTTGTCACGGACCTTCTCTTGAGCTGCCGATCAAAGCCAATATCATTGTTATCACCATCATCCTCACAACCTTTTGACTAATATCCCTCTAGACACCGAGTTTCATCAAAGCCTTCATGCTACCTTGCTGCTTGTACCCTATCTGAATGGTGGAATATCTCTTCAACCTGTCAAACCCTGCCCCTCATGTCAGAGGAGTCGCGAGACCTCATGACAAGCCGCAGGAAGACAGATGGAAGCATATTGTTCTGTGCGTGTTGGATGGGCTGGCTGTATTGGATGGTGATGGAGCTGCAGCCAGGGATCTGGAGAGCCATGAGGAAATGGCTCATCAGCAGGAACTCCCATGGCTTACTTGGAACACCAGGCCATGCAGGACAAGCTAGAGCATTTGGCTATGTTGTAGTTTGTCATTCCTTCGGTCACCTTTCCTACCAAACCGCTAGCTGGTGCAAGGTTACAGAGTACCTCTATTCCAAAATAGATTGCGGCCTCTATGGTCAAGGAGGTGCAGCAGGACGAGAAGGCGGAGAAGGATGGGAAGGCGAAAAAGGAATGGAAGGCAAAGCAGGACAGAAAGGAGAAGGGGAAGCAGGGGAGGAACGACAAGGGGAAGGAGAGGGCATAGGTGTTATTTGATATTGGGTGTAAAACCATTAGGGCAGCATGAATATATACAAGACTCGCTTGTGTCCAGATTATGCATTTATTAATCTGTTTGTATAACACATCCACTTCTAATGTTCATGACCAGAAGAGCCTCTTGCACCATCACCTTGCCCTTGCTTGCATTGTTGTCCTTGCCGTCCCTTGCATCGTTACCCTCACCCTCTCTTGCATCGTCACCCTCTTTCTAACTAGGACCCGCCTCGGCAAGACCTCTGAGCGGTGGTCCTTTGTGACACTCTTGTTTGCAGCGCTTTGCATCTCATTCAATCAGGTCACATCATCCCGCTTCCTTGAGCTGTGAGGATTATCGAAGCTCCGAGAGGCGACTATCTAGGTATATAGGAAGATGATTGGTCTCCTGGAGATCTGTAACATTATCCAACAGCCAGTAAGCACAAGGGAGGAAGTGGTTCAACTTGACTGGACGGGATTGCAGAGGAACTTGGTGTGAGTTTTTCGTCGGGTTGCGCATATACACCAGGTAAGACACATTATGACGTCAAGTCATGCAAGTCACTTGTTTATTGACTAGAGTCGTTAGTCTGGTCACAAGAATTTATCCTTGATCAACCCGGAAGAGTTGTTCTGTTGTCAGGATTGACGATCAGGTTATGAGGATTGAAGCAAGTTTTTCTTTCAAGATTCTTTCTTAATGGCAGAACTGCCAACCCCATTTTCATCCATATGCTTTTGTCTAAGTCTTTCCCCACACCATCACCGCCAACGACCTCTGCTCTCCCCCCACTCCTGTCTTGGCCATTGGTTAGCCTTCTCAGCCTTCTCACCAGGCGAACACTGGCTGGCTGGGAAACATAAATCTGCATGAGAATCCATTGAGTGTGGTCTGCTCAAGGTGATGACGCTTTGGGCCGTATGGAATGTTCATGAAGTGGGTTGGAGTGATGTGATCGACTCTCTGATACATGTACAACGACTTCATGTCACTTTGTACACTGCTTCTTTGTGGCCGCAGCATACTCTACCTGTCCCTATGATGTGCCTAGATAACCAAGGGCTTTTGCTAGGGTGCCTGCTTGTAAAATGAAACTCTGAACCAGAGGGCTTGGCTTGTGACTCAGCATTCCGCCCTTGATTGACATCCACCAAGACTCGACAGTCAATGTTTTGCTGATTGGAGTGCAGGCCCACATTGCTGATGCAACCAGTAGTATTGGATCAGTCAAACTGAGAGACTGAGAGTCACTACGCATCTGTCATTGGACTGACCTTCCACATTCGATTGCCAAGCAAGGCATTCTAATACCATGTACGCAATGAAACAGAGTCCTGTGTCTGCCCAAGTCAGCCCGTTTGCATTCTTCCAGGGCTCTTTACCGACCAAATTCTGGAAAGTGTCTTGTGATGATCTTTAGCGCCCCAACACGACCAATTGTTTCTTGTAATGGGAAAATAGGTCAGGGGTTCCAACTTACAATTTGAGGAGAGCAAAAGTCAGCGTCAACATGGGCATGTGATTGTTGACCAAGCATGGTGATGCTCACTGAATGAAGCAACATGCCTGCAGCGCCACAAAGAGTACCAGCTGTCTGAATGAGGATCCACAGTCTGACTGGGAGGTAACACGCAGACTTCGGATTGTTCCGCCGGCTTCTTTCCCATGAGGCTATGCCAGATCCATATAGCAATGCGCCTCTCAATACAGGTTATGAGAGTCGATTGATCCAATGGAGGAGATGGCCGGTGCACCAGACCATATGGGGTGAGGGAGGGCAACTGCTTACTTGCACCATCCAACACACTTCATCTGATGTGGCCAACTTGTAGCATGGTTACAAACATTCTGCTATCCCATCTGACTATGAATATTACGCTTGTTCCTCCTGTTATAAAAGCAAGGTAGGACAGAACGTGAGAGGTACATTGTATCTGACTTCACCTAGATTGCTGTACTGTTCCCCAAGCCCTGTCACATGACCAATTCATGCTAAGTCTGTCTTACGTTCTTCTCTTGTTGCAATCTGTCTGTCATATTTGGGCAAGGTGGGAAATATGGATGGTTCATCCTCAAATGTCTTTGGATCGCCAATGTGTCATCTGTACCATGTATGGGTTCATTTTCTCTCTCTCTCTCTTAGGTATTATCTTTCGTTGCTTCTTAATATGACTCTTGTCTTCCCCAAGTTCAGTATGTCTACTGTTCCTTGTCCCAATCGGCGTGTCTATCTTTTGGGTAAGCAGACATCCGTTTGGCAATGATCAATTTCAATATATGTCCTTGTACCTGTTGACTCTGGTATAGACGGTGAGGTCAGATGGTTTGGAAACAACAATTTGTCTCCTATGTCATGCGTTGAATCATAAAAAGAGCTGGTACATTTATTAAATTGTCTTCGGTAGTCTTGTTACCTTTGCGCTTCCCAATCACACGTCAACCAATTGTTGTAGATAGACCCAAAGTTGTTGCAAATTGGTATGGTATGCAACCTTGGTAGATTCAGTTCTCAATTCAAGACAGAGATGGAATCATTTTGTGATTTGTGATTGCTTGGAATTGCTAGGATCATGAAAATACAGCACAATGTCCAAGGTATAGGGTACAAAGTACAAAGTGCATTGTACAGTCTACAAAGTATGTAATGTGAAACTATGGAGCATGTGACAGTTGCTTGTTACCAAGCAGTATCTCCTCCTGCTTCTATGGAGAAGTACAAGAGACGCACTAACAAGTGTAGAAAGGCTTGTCCCGGGACTAAGATACTAGTTCTCATGTGCATGTAAGAGCCAACAGCAGGCAAATATCGCGTGCATGGAATCAAGGCAGTACATTGAGAGGTGAAAGGAAAGTCTCGGTCTGCTATATAAGAATGAATTTTGAGAAGGAGGGCAAGTGGTGAGAAGAACGATGGGAGATGATCGTTTCATCACTTGCTATACCCAAATTCACATCAACTGCATCTCCACCTGCTGCAAACCAATACCAGCTCGGCCCCCACACAATGAACGATCTACAATCTACCACGTACAACGCACCATCTACAATGTACACCCTACAAAGGTATGATTTGCGCAATTGGCCTGTCCTCCCTGTATCATTGACCACCGCTTTGATTGTCACTCCAACTACCACCTTGATTACCTCCTATCCAATTGTTGCTTAGATCGTTGCATTATCCACCACTTTGACCGCCGCTTTGAACGCCAGCCCTTCCTCTTCAATTGGTAGCCTTCCTTCAAATTGTAAGTTGAACTCGCTCCATAGCCATAAGGAAGAGAAGTGGATCTGCTAGCATGAAGTTGTGAAGTAAGCCAACTCTTATATGAGAGAGGAGTAAATCTCACAACTGAATTTATAACCGGATATGTTGCAGTTATCTCAACACTGTCCTATTTGATGATTCTTGATATTTAAAGGTGCAAAGCTGGGAAGAGAAAGGGTGAATGGAATGAAGTGAAAGGGTGAAAGGAATGAAGCGAAAGGTAAAGGCAATGGGAATAACAGTAGTGATAAGAGGTCTGAGTCCTCATAGAAGAGAAAAGTCATGACCCATTCCTCCTTGTAGGCACTCCTAAATATATGTACAATCTCAGAGAATAGCATGTACCAAAACATGTGTCTGTAAACGCAAATATGCGACTGTAGATGTGAATACGTGACTGTAAATGCAATGATGCGCCTTAGGCCGTCTTAGGTTGCTAGCATCCTGTGGTTTCTTCAGGACTTGTGTAGGGTGGTAGATAGATAAATGAGTGTGATAGCAGATGAACTACATGATACAAAGCTGGTTGTAGTAGTTAAACATTGCCTATAGTATCCTATAAGTACCTGCTCTGCCGGGGTCACTGGAGGAATATCCGTTCAGCAACACATATAGTCATACCTCGCATGGCTATAACAGGTTGCACAAATGTGTTTGCAGACACAGATGCGTAATTGTAGTTTTAAAGTTGAGATTCTGGTCACAAGTTGTGATCACAGTTGCAACCTTATATAAGCTGACGCCTTATGACCGGCTAACTAGTGACTGTTTACACCGCGCTGCGAGCCTCATTCAAGTCGTTCGGTGATGCACCCCGCTGCCACTAGGCTTGACTAGAAGCGACAAGAATTGCCCAGTCGGGTATTGTATCAAATGCCTTTCGACACCAAGGTGAGAGGAATCTTAGCAAAATCGCGAGATCGTGCTCTCCAAATCAAGCCATCGAATTTGCTGCAAACTGGCCGGTGCTCTCCTCTCCATTTATGACCGGCTGTGACTCGTGCGTGATCCGGATATACACAAAGCTCGAGTTAGTAGCTGATACAATAGTTGAGAAGGTGATGATAACACTGGCCAGGTCTGCCTTCTGAGATCAGCGGAAGATAATCGGGTTTGCTTGATCTGCTGGTCGCAGTGCACATGTCATTACGGCTGAGGATTGCTTATACATTTTCTTCAATTTCTTCAGCACGTTGGTATCGTACACCTATACGTTCGCCGCATCCCGCACAATCTATGAGATCGTGTCCACTCTCCAGCTCTTCTTCCGTGATCACAAGTTCATGACTGCACCGGCAAGGATGCGAATAGTATGCTACGTCAGTAGCAGTTGTCGGCCGATCCGGGGTTTCGGGCGGCTCGTGGAAATCGAATTCGTCAAGCGAGATTTCTCTCGTCGCGGGCTTTGAGGACCCGATCGTCGGCAGAAGACTTGCACCTGCAAGGGTGCAACAGGGTAGTCAGTTTCGCATTGAGCATGCTTTAGTAGCTGCACGATGCCCACTGTGAGATCGTTGGGCGATATAAGCGAGACGAGCTTCAGGGTTTGAAAGGACGCGATACGCCTCAAAAACGAGTTGCAGGCGTTGCGCTTTCAAGTCATCTTCAGACTGTATTGTCGTGCCCGGCCCAGTCCTCGCCTCGGTATTGTGCTTATCAGGATGAAGCTGCGGTGCGGGAGAGGATCAGAATTTGGCTTTGACATCACCTTGTGCACCAGAACGAACTGACCTGGACCATCAATCCTCTGTAAGCCCTTTTGATCTCCTGCTCGTTCGCGCTTGGCGAGACGCCCATTACCGAGAAATAGTCGGCAGCTTCCACACCTTCCGATGTGCGATTTCCTAGACTTGGCTGGACATCCTCCACAGCGGGGTCAGACGGTAGCGTGGGCGACCCGGGTTGCTCTTCAAACTGATCAGACATCGACCCTTCCGAATTCAGGGTCGAGCCAGAATCGCCCACCGGGACACTCTCATCGTTGTTCTGCTCCGCCAGTGGCGAGTCGGGTTCAAGAGCCAAGGCTTCGGCTTTAGCGTCTAGCATCTGTTCGCTTTCTGCCAAGACAACAGGAGTGGCTTCTGTTGCTTTCTGACGATTATCTCTCCGAAGGAAGTTGTTGAAAGAGGCGCTCATTTGCGTTGCCTTCTTTGGCACGGCTTTCGCCCTCACTAGCGTTAGAAGATCGTAGACTGGGGATGGTAGATCGTCCCCCGTTAATTTGCCCAGACCTTCAACGAGGAACGCTGCGTCTGCCTCCATTCTGCACAATTCGGCCCGATCGGATTTTTTTTTTCGAACATTCAGCCCAAATCGCAAGCACTGACAGTCATAGCCCAAGCAACTCGCCTTCGCTTGGCCGCGTCTGAGCGCAACTCGTATTGACTGAATTCTGACCCGATGCGCTGACGAATGGCTTCGACAACCTGCAGCATGATCCCATTCACGGTAGCTTTCGCCAAATATTTGGAAAGTACCTTGTGCAGTGTTGTCGACTCTTTCACGAGCAGCTCGGCGTATCCATTCACGCTGTCAGAAGATATAGACTCCCAATCAATTGCCTATGGGAAGGCGACATCAGCTATTTCAGCGCGCGATCAGCGTCGATTCGAAGACTCGCCTTGAGTGTATTCAAGTGGATTTGCAGGCGGTCCGCCATGATCGCGACCAATTTGGAATGCACCTCATATTGATGCTCTTGGAAATCCTGGACAAGTTCGAGGGTTAGCGCGATTCACACGCGAGGCCTCGTTGACTTACACGTTTCAACTTGTCGAATTCGATAAGCATGATGGCTTGTTTAGTGTTGAGGTGACGTCTGATGCACTCTCGCACATATGGTATCAACGTGATCATCACGGAGAGGGACTGCGATGCAAGGGCTGTATATATATATATATCAAGTAAGCAGAAGTACAGAGCATCGCTACCAACGAACTTGCTGCACGTACCAAGATGCTTTGCGGTGATGTTTTTCAACCCTGCGGATCGCATCGCACCAGCGCCTAGAACAACTTGACAGGTCCTGGAATTGAATGCCTGCTAGATCCAGGTAATCAGACCTTTCTGTTCACTGAGTTATCTCTCGGAGCGGCTTGCCTTGAGAAATTCGACTATCTTCGCCATGACGTCTGTTGCGATACTATCCAGATCGACGAGCAGTCGCATATACGAAATGAGCATGTCAAGGGTTTTTATCGTAGCGGGAACCAGAATGAAGGTCTGATCT
This sequence comes from Filobasidium floriforme, assembly GCF_021052385.1. Classification (NCBI taxonomy): domain Eukaryota; kingdom Fungi; phylum Basidiomycota; class Tremellomycetes; order Filobasidiales; family Filobasidiaceae; genus Filobasidium; species Filobasidium floriforme. The sequence goes on along the minus strand of NW_025763622.1, from coordinate 387,309 downwards.
TCAACATCGAGTGATTTAGCCGGCGAGCTGGACATGACTGCCATCGGATCGACCTGATGATTTTCGTCGCTACTGCCAGATTCGGGTTCCTTTGTTGGCTGTTTGGTCGCGGACAAGACAAGATTGCCTATCTCATGGCAAGTAACACCAGGAATATCTGCCTGGGACCATTGTTCATCCTCTACATGTTTCGCCGCTGCTTGCAAGCGCTGATTGTGGAATGCCGACAGGAATGATCTGGCCTAGACTGGGAGTTCAGTATCTCGAGTGAAGTTCCGCACTTCGCCTCTACCCACTTGGTTTGTGAGCGAGGCTCTTAGCGGAGATATCATCTGACCCGCTAGAATCTCGGTTTGCACGATAAAGTCGCGACTCCGCGAGACTATCGCTGTGAATTCCTCGCCGGTCAGATCGGCGTGAGCGGAAGATCTCGCCGCAAGTATCTTGGCAGATCTGGCGTTCGCGAGTATACAGCTGTCGATCAAGACGTTCTGGAGATCCTCGTCAAGGTTGTAATGGTCGTCAAGAATTGGGCCAGGGAATATTGCGATCGATCCGGAAATCCCCGTCTCGCTGTTTGCAGACGCCCTGTATACCTCCCGCCGGTGGTCAGATGATAATCTTCGTGAAGCTATTACGACTCGCGACTGACACTTTCAGCAATTGCTCTGAAAGCTGCCGGTTGTCCTCTCGAACGCTGCGCAGGAGTTGTAGCATAGTGTCGTACATTCGAGTACACAAGTCAAAGAAAGCTTGGTGTGTCATGGACTTGAGTGCGAGTCCGAGGCTGGTGCTGTATTGTCCTGCTGTCAATCCGGGGTAGCGCCTGGTCACATATGCACAAGGTCTTACCTCTTTATTTCCAGAGCGACATCAGCGTCATCTTCGGGCAAAACGTCTTCGAACTGCAGGTGCTGCTTTCACACCGCGAGGTGAGATAGGAAGCGAACGGGCAACGCTTGCAGGAACCTACTTTCCGCATTCCTTCCCGGACCACCTTGAGACATGCAATTCGCCAAAGTCCAACGATGTCACCAACGGAGCCACCGCATCGAACGAAAGCGCGAAATATCGGTTGAGCGAGCGAGATTGGCATTGGCGTATCCGGTGTCAGTCCTCGATTCCCCTCCAGTCTTGCCGCCTGGCTTTCGATAGCAGAGTTGAAATGTTGAGAAAGAGATACCTTTATTTCTGATCTCATACTATCGATCATCGGCTTCAAGCTGCTGATTACATCTTGTATCGACGACAGAGATGCGAGCGCGAGAGGCGTCAGTCTTTCCCGGCTCTCGGCTCTTGCGATCGCTGGTATGTCTCCGTTCATGTCCTCCGATATTTCTGGGAGGGCCGGAAGGGAAGAGTTCGCTCCACGGGTGTGCGGCTCACGCTGGGCAGCCGAAGTTTGTTGGTTGATCGCTGTCTCGGTTCCGTTGTGCCTCGAACACCACTGCTGCAATTCAGTTAAAGCGTCAAGTGCACCCGTCCAATCCTGGTTCTGACTCAATTGTCGAGCCAAATACACTGAGTCGACCGCTCCTTGTATGGCTGCCAAGCCGGAAGAGACCCGTCTACATTGATCCAGGTCGTGCTGAGTTTCGGCGACGAGCAGGCCGTGCAGCGGGACCCTGTTATCGAGGTCTGAGAGAGTCGCTTGCAGACTAGTGATCTGCTCTAGACATATAGCCGACTCAGATGTGAGATGTTGTAGGTTGGTCAAGGCGGAAAAGAACATCGGCGCTCTCTGAGAAACTTCCCGGACCAAATGCGTCTCCAAAACGTCAAGATGATCCGATAACATGTGGACAACGGCAGCGTCGTCCGCCGGAGCAGCCTGTGCTTCCAGGCCCCGAGTCAGGCTTTCCCAAATCAAAGGGTTTCCGAGGTCGAAGTCATCCCGAAAGAAAAGGGTCGGTATCCCAGTGGTGTCTAGAAAGCCTTGCTCGCTGCTGGAGGCGTAGGGACCGCCGGGTTTGAGCGCTTTGTGGTCATCAATCTGTATGGGGCTTGAAGCCGCATCCACATAGTTCTGCCAGAGAGAATTCGACAAAGGCGAAGGGTCCGGTCCAGCCAAATTTTCCAGATATGCAGCGTAGAAAGATGCAGGAGGCGCTTTAGCGAAAGTCTGCGCATTGATCGCTCTTCCAGGAAGCGGTTTCCGAGACGGTCGGAGCGGAGCAGGTGTTGCGTTGGGCAGAGCGATCACGGCAGATATATCTTATTGTGAGAACGGTGCCAAATCGGTTAGAACAACAAGGATACACTGCTCACAACAGCTTTCACTCACTAGAAAAGGGACGCGGGCCCCGACCGTTAGTTTGATCCAGTTGAGCAGTATGGGCAGAACCGAGATCGGCTTTCCAACTCGTCAGGTTGAATGGGCTCGAAGCACTCTCGGAGTCCTGAGGATCATGCGCCGATTCTCCAGGAAATTCTGTTGCACCGCCGATCGGGCCATAGCCCCATTCATCCTCCTCGTTATCCGGAACTGTACTGAATCCATCCAAGCTGTCTGATCGCGACGTCTCTCTCAGCATCTCGGATTCGGCAGCAAGTCCTCCCCTCATTTTAGCAGCGATAGCTCGCGAGTCCGCATGTATCCATTCGGAGCGGTCGTAGTTTCGATCACTCCATACGAGCTGTGATATTGATTGTACGAGTCTTGCGATCTTGCGGTAGGATGAAGCCCACCCACTGCAGCAGTTCAAGGGATGCCGGGCATGAGAGCTGGACCGTTATTTGCTCCCGGGCCGGAGGCAAATGCTCATTTGAATATGCATTTTCATACCCAACCAGCGAAACTCACACTCCCTGTACGATGAGAGCAGCCAAGTTGTACATCTCTTCGCATTGCCTTTCAAGACGTGCGACTTGATCTGCTCTCCATATCAGGATCCTAGTTGGTCTCAATCTTACATTCTCTTCAAAGTCGCACATGTCCAGCGTAATCCAACCGGCCGCTCCGAGCGGCAACCTGCAAGACGCAACTGCCTCCCGGAGTTTGACACCCCTGGCGGAGCTGGTCGCTCTCTCTGCTAAAAGAACACGAGCTGTCTTTCTCACGGAAAACGGCGAGACAGACTTGGGTGGTCTGGAACGAGCGTGAGTTTGATGGGGCACTATTGGAACGGCAAACAGATCTTGAAACGCTGTTCGTTTGACAGGAACAAGATCAAGACCGCATCAAAGCTCTCTCGCGAATACAGGGATGTCCAAATTCTACCGCCTGTACTAGCTGCGAAACATGGAGCAACTGTCGGTCCCAAACGCGCCGCCGGGCAAGTCGTGCAGGGTGCAACGACGGTGTCGGTGACAGCGTCGGGCCCGGGTCAAAAGCTGATAGGCGCACCGGGACTCGGCTCTGAGCACGCAGGGTGAGACCCAGACGGTCAGCACCCCTACTTGATGCTGGCTAAACATGTCACGGATTATCTTCTTAGAGCGGATCAACAGAATGAAGCTACTTCGCAAGCCTTGACCTCCTTCCGGCACCAGCAAGGTTACTCGGCTGAGGGTGGCCAAGCGTCAAGCCGATTGAGCCAAGCTCTGATGAAGAAAAAGGAGCAGCGTGAAGCAAAGCCCGCTTACCATGCCCCCTGTGCGTCTACTGTCTAGGCGTCGGGCGTACGATCGAGTTTGCGAGACTGAAGCTTTACGGGGATATAGGGAAACTCAAAACGGTCATATCGGGGCACCTTGGATGGGTTCGTTCTGTTGCGGTCGAACCTGGCAATCAATGGTTCGCAACCGGTGCTGGGGATCGTGTCATCAAGGTCAGTCTAGATGCAGTATCGCCGACGTAGTAGTGGACTTAAGGAAATATTCACGGGCTTCTCCAAAAGATATGGGATTTGGCCTCGGGTGAACTGAAGCTGTCACTGACCGGCCACATCTCGCCCGTAAGGGGCTTGGAAGTGTCATCAAGGCATCCTTACCTTTTCAGCTGTGGAGAAGACAAGGTAGGCCGCGGTCTCTGGGTCAGCTTTGCGATGCCGATGCTTTCGAGTTGACGAAGAAAACTTGGCTTGCAGATGGTGAAATGCTGGGATCTAGAGGCGAACAAGGTGATCAGGCATTACCATGGTCATTTGTCCGGTGTATACAGCTTGTCATTACACCCAACGTTGGATGTACTGGTTACTGCCGGTCGAGATGCTACAGCTAGGGTACGCCATGCTTGCCGTCCATTTGCTTGACCCGTCGATCTCCCTTCACTTACGAGCCTTCTCATCTTTAGGTCTGGGATATGCGAACGAAATCCAACATCTTCTCGCTGGCAGGCCATACGGCTACCGTAGCTGATGTGAAATGCCAGGACTCTGATCCTCAAGTCATTACAGCAAGCATGGATAGTACAGTCCGGTAAGTTGGCCATGTTCATGTCGTCATGTTGCATCCTTTACTCAGAACTACTCAACTCTCGTGAATCAGTCTGTGGGATTTGGCAGCTGGAAAGACCATGACGACCCTTACGCACCATAAGAAGAGCGTTCGAGCACTCGCAATCGCACCCCACGAGTACAGTTTCGCCAGTGCGAGCGCTGGGGGGAACAAGTAAGCGTTGTCTTGTGAAATTACCGTCTGCTGTCAGGCCTAACTCCCCCTGTTTTCGAAAAGCATCAAAAAGTGGAAATGCCCCGAGGGTACTTTCGTTCACAACTTCCCAGGGCACGAGGCTATTATCAACACCCTCAGCGTAAACGAGGAGGGCGTGCTGTTTTCCGGAGGTCAGTCTGTTCTCGAGGCTAGCATCGACTCGTTCGACTGACGGAATCAATTACGCGATGGTAGGCGACAATGGCTCCTTGTCCTTTTGGGATTATGAGACTGGTAAACCGTTTCAACATCTCAACGACATTCCTCAAAGCGGCAGTCTGGATTCTGAGGCGGTAAGGAATCGTTAAGACTGGCCGACTCTGAAAACCGATACTGAACGCAGATTGCTATGCCTTGACCTCAGGGTGTGTTTTGCTCCACGTTTGACAAGACCGGAACACGCCTCATCACCGGAGGAGCAGACAAGACGATCAAGGTGAGTGCCTACGATGAAACACAACTTCGGCTGTGTTCTAAACGTTACATCACTTTCAGATCTATGCCGAACAAGCGTAATGTAATTCCCGTCACGTGAAAAAAGTTTGTCGCTTGGTTCCGCCTACGGGGAGCACGCCGTGACGATCTTGACTTGGTTGTACAATATAAATCACCGCACGACGACCGACATGGCCCGCTAGATAGGGGGTGTCTCCAACCTATACGTGAAATAGATATCCTCGTCGACAATGTTTAGTGTTTCGAATCGAGCGGCCGATAATTACTATAGTTCCCGGAATGGAAGAAGGTCTGATCTCACCGATTTCCAAGCCATAATCTTTTGCGGTTACGGGGAATCGTACGTCGGGACAGCATGCAGCGCTTGTACACATTCAATCTACGTCTGACATACACTCGATATGCGATGCATTGAGATAATAGACTATATCCATTGACACAAGGTGGAAATGCTACGCCAAAAGCGCTATTGCCGATCGGTAATGGTGTAATGATCGACCGGGTGTTGACATGGGTTGATGCATCGGGCATACGGGGTAAGGGCCTGTGTGGCGGGTTTCCTGAGACCATGCTCACAGATACACTGCCTGTGTGTAGATATCCTGATCCTGTGTCCTGATCGAGAGGTACCTTTGCTCTCGGAACACGTGCGGAACTGCTGGATTTCGGGAGTCGACGTTCATCGCGGTCAATCCAACTCGAATGCTCAGCGTCACGGAGCAAAACACGATTCTTCTTTCAGTGTCGAGGTACACGGGCTTTCTGAGCGTGGAGAGGAAGCCGAATTTGGGTTGGACGTGGAAAAGAACGCCGCGACTGGAGCTGGCGGACGTGGAATCGACGTTCGGAAGCCCGATCTCAACCGCAAGCATGGTGATGCGGACGAAGGCCTCAACGCCGATACGGAAGGCGGGGTAGAGTTGATTGGTTTAGGTGGAACTGGTACACCAGGTACCGCACGGATAATGCGTCGATGGAGAGACTGGATTCGGGTGAGCATACTCTCTGCAGATCGGCAAAGCGCTCCGCAGCTGATACCGTCTGGCTACAGTCGGACTTCATAGTCTTGCCCTGTGACCTTACGGTACCAAGCAACCTAGCGCTTTCCTCTCTCACGAACCGACATCGAAACCAACCGGGAAGCTTGGTCACATCACTTTGGTACGAGAAGAGCGAACTGGAACTGAAAGATCCAGATGGTCAGGAGGCTGTCCTGGTTGCATATGATAAGGAGGGCGAACAGCTATTGATGGTCCAGCCACTAGAAGCCATGGAAGACGATTTGTCATTGAGAATGTCTCTGCTTGCCCAGTGAGTCCATCCGCTAGACCGTATATATATGTTTATTCGTTTACGAGGCTGAAGCTGAATCCATTTGTTTAAAGGTACCCTACTCTTACGTTGACTACGACGCTCCAGGATGCCCATGTCTACGTGTTCAAAAAGACTGTTCTTGATCTGATGATGACCAGAGATCCAAAGGATCTAGACAGTATAAGGGAGGACTTGGTGCCCTGGTTGGTCAAAGGGGGCTGGCAACGCAGTCTACAGGCCAGGTGGGACGCCGGTCAGTATTGCCATGTTGATTCTACCCGATATCAAGCTGATTTTTATACCTTCTGCAGTTCTAAACCCAGGAAACGACCCATTGTCGTCCGCTTTCGGAAGGTCGACCGTCTCTCGGTTGCGGAATGACGATTTGTACAAATCAGAAGCGGCCCATGACTACTCGCTGGTTACGTCCGGCAACATAACCACCCCATCCTCTCCGAAAGTCACTGCTGGTCAGCAACTTATCGATTTCAAACAAGAGCTGAGAGCCGATAATGGGATTGATGGCGACGCCCGCTGGTCTACCACGCGAGACAACAAAAGTTATGGTTCGAGCTGTGGAATGCTGCTCGTCAAGGCTCCCCTACCCATTAGCCACGCCTCTGGCAAAGGCGGCGATAGGGGAAAGACCTCGGCCCCTATCGGAATCCAAGAGCCTCTCATCCGAGGAAATACCGTCTCTGGATACTGGGCGTTGTGTCGGGAAGTGAGTGACAGAGACTGTATTGATCACAATCCCGTGAGCTAAGCCTGCCGTTCAGTATTTGCGTACCATGCCGCCCAACTTGGAGAACCTGCAACGTAGCAAACAGGACCAAGAGTCGGCTGTCGCATCGAACATTGATCCCAGAGCGCAGGTATCGGCAGACTCGCTCGTCCCGCACACAACAAGGGTTGGAGAAAGGACCTCGATCAAAAAGAGCTTGATCGGCAGGCATTGCGTGATCGGCAAGAACGTCCGGCTGTCCAATGTCATCGTTTGGGACTTTGTCAACATCGCTGATGGGTCAGTCTCCCACAGTCCTGCGAGTAAATACTTCCTCTTGCTCATCTTTGCCAAATCGGTATGCCCTCACCTATAGAGCCAAAATTGACAGCACGATATTGTGCTCAAATGTACGGGTCGGAGAGAAAGCGCAAGTCCAGGCCAGTGAAATTGGAAGTGGCTATGAGGTTGAACCGGACGGTGAGTCTTGCGATGGAATTTCTACCAACTTATAAACCTCTCTCGTCACTGCAAAACTGACGGATTTCACGGCTTGGCACGTCCTATCTTTATCAATAGCTGTCATCAAGGCTGAAAGACTCATCCTCGGAGACGACGCCTGATGTCAATGTAATGCTTGTTTCGAGGACCAGTTTTAACAGGGCAGCACACGTAGGCAGGGGCCAGATTAAATAGCGCGCCAATACGAAGCGCTTGCATTGTACCCAGCATACATAACCTGAGCAGCTTTGACGTTCCTCTTCAGTAATCTACCGTCGAGATCATATGCATCGCCTTGACCGGTGTGTAATTGCAACCGAGAATGCGGCATTGGAGTAAGCTGTGAAGCAAGAAGAATAACATTAGATGCTGTCCCGTTCTGGCTCTCTGGAAGCTTTGAGGTGGGATAAACACGCACTGTACCAGCGGTCATCGACGCCTCCCGTGATTCTGCGTCAATCTTGCCCGCGAGCGGAGACAGATGTTGTGGGACGGCAACGTTGGAACGCTTCCCGGTTCCCAAGTTGTAGTCAACGTTGGCGCCCTGGAAATGAGCATGGTAAGACAAATCGATCGCCCGCGATGTCAGCCTGCTGATCACATGATAGCATCTCTACTCCAGAAACCTGCGGTGAAGCGAAGACTGCCGAGAGACTTACCCACGCAACCACATCGTCCCCATATTTGTTACTCAGGACGCCTGATTGCTCTGATTGTGTCACGGTGTTCAGCGTAGCGAAGATATGTGCTGTTGGTGAAGATCCGACTGAGACGGCTTTGATTTCGAGCGGAATGAAACTTCGAAGGGCCTCTGAGTATTCCTGTAGGCCGCTGACACTGCGTGCGGTTCAACAATTCAGCAACGCCACACTTGAAGCATCGTTCAGCTCGAGCACCGCTGACCTTTTCACTTTAACCGGGCTGCTCGACGCACTACTCCACAAGCCGTTCCCCAGACCGCCCGAAATCCCGGTACCGACTGCGAGTAAATCCACGAATGTCTGCGTTCCGTCCAGGTTCGAACGTTCGACCGTGTAGAACGCGTTATTTCCCTACAAAGCGCAACGTTAGCACGATATCAAACCGAAGCTTTTGAAGTCGGGCTGTTAGACCCAAACATACCCCTGCAGCGATATTTGTGCATTTCACAGTGATGCCTCCCGGGTATGACCGGGCCAACACAATTTCGCTAGGCGTGGGAACCACTTCTACGCTTGCCAAAGCACCAATTCCTAGCTGACCCCTGCAAGTAGATGATAAACATGACCAACCTATGAACCACAAATCCCAAGCTCAAACGTACAAGTTGTTCGCGCCCATCCCAAGCACGCGACCATCCGCCATCCGGAAATAGGATGACTTGAGGCCAGCGGCGACCTGTGCGATCTCAACAGTGTTGAGGGACATGATCGGATTCAGCGTGTCCGTCCAACGGATATCCTCTGGCGATCTTCCTTCGTTGACTGGGATGTCGCGACGGATACCTAGTCCGAGTTGCATGTGCGAGTTGCCATCGGTACTCGTGGCCATGCTGAAAGCCCTGCCTTTGTTCGTCAAGGCGAGTATATGGCTCTATTGTCGCGCCGCGAGTACAACTAATAAGAATGTATCAAGTATACCCGCCGTCGAAGGAAACTTACCGATCCGGACACCAGAGACGTGAACCTAAAAAATTATGATAAGTTTGCGTCCTGAGGCATGCTACTCGAACTCACTTTTCGCCTTTCGACAGTCCGCCAGCCGGTACCAGTTGGACGTAGTCGACACCAGGGTCTTGCCGAAACCAGGCACCTAGACCGAGCATCCACCACGGGTAGCGTTCTGGTTGTCTGGGCTGTAATTGTTGGCGGGACCGTTTAGAGGATACCCCATAAATTTGACCCGAGTGTTTTGACAGGGCGTATAGCTTCGAATCGGTAGCTGCGAGAGATTCGATATTCTTTCCCCTCAAGCTGAGAGCTGCCTTGTCGGAAGGAACCCCATCGTCAAAGTGGCCTGCACCCCAAATCCACACATCTCCTCTCACGTCCACCGCGGCGCCGTACTTTTCGGCCAGTGCGAGGTCTCGAAGCGGAGTAGATGGGATGTAGGCAGTAACTCGAGGACCCTTGAGCACAGGAGCGTTGAACGATCGGGGCTGGAGGTTGTCGTTTCTTATCGGACAAGTATCGATCAGCAAATGCGGGCCCGGTCCGGATGTAAGAATGGAGAACTCACTTGTTTGATCCCCAAACCCATGCGGAGAAAGGCCCAACACTGGTAGTCTCCCTGGGAGCGCTTCTGATCCGGGACGGTCCTTGTTCAGGCTTCTCGCCACTAGGAGACTCGTTGGCGACAACCTTGGTGCAGCTGTAGGTGCCATATGCAGACAAGGCAACGATACCGGTAGCCAATCCGATCCTCGAACGGGTCATGGTGTACCGTCCGGCCATGTTGAAGTGTGGTCCTTGGTTTTGTGTTTAAGGCGGACAGATTCTTCTGAAGGCCGACGAGGCGATCAACGTGAAGATGTTGGAGAGCGCAAGCTGCTGAGCGGCAGGGGATTAGAGAGGGGAAAGTCGAACACGATAGTATTAGCGTTGGGTAGCTACCGGCTGGTCGTTGAGGTATTATGTGTATACGGTCGAACGATTCCCCCTTTTCCCCGATCACAAGCAACTTGCAGGCAGGCAGGTGCAGGTGACTAGCAGCCGATCGATCGCGATCCTCTCTCTCGCGCGGATGCAAGTCGACGCTCATAATGATTTCATCAGATCATAGGATCATATACTACTAAGTATTCGTGTCTCCGGTCTGTCATGTGGGCAAGACGGGTCTAAATCGCTTGCTCGCTTTCGTCTCGCACTCATGAACCATCAAATTCAGCTAAGAGCGAGAAAAGTACGTCAACCGTTTGAAACGCTACCCATGATCGTCACGCAACGCACATCGACGATTCCCGTTTCTATGCAAGACACTGCCCGTATGGATGCTGCTTCCTATTTGGAGCGAACAACAATCACATCAGTAGGCGTTGAAATACAGACGATAGACGATGGGCATGTCGACGTACGTCACCACGATCCGAGGGCGCCGCGGACAGCTCTGCTGCTCGTCCGCCCAAGGTTTGCCTTGTCGCTAGAACCCATGTTGACGAATCAGCGTCTTCCTGATAGTGTCGAGAATGCTATCGGTCGTCGGACATCACGCCCAGAGTTATTGGTAAAACCATGGTAGAGAGAGTTTGAGCTTTCCGCATAACTGATGGCCTCGGCATGAACTGACCGATGGCCTCGTATCTTTTCCCACGATGTGATGCTCTGGAGTCGAGCCGTCCTTCATGGTAAGCAGGAGCACAAAGGTGATATCTAGCAAATGAGACAAGTGAGATCCTGACAGACAATCGCGTGGTCGACCGCCAAGTCAGACTTGCCTTCAGCGTCGAGCGCGGTCAATTGGCCCTCCAGTACGCACAGCCGCGTCAGGAAGGCCTGCAGCAATAGTCTCATTTCGCTTTGTGAGGGTGAGCCGATCAGCCTGTCGACGTATCGAGCGTTCTATCAGTCAGTTGTCCGACCGCCCATCATACAAAACAGAGCTGAATCCGAGGTCGAATCGAACGGCTCACCCGACGGCACGATCTGCCTCGTCACGAAACTTGCTCAGGTCCATGTACTCTAGATCGAATAGGAACCGCTCGAGAGGTTGTCCCGAGCTGATCGAGTTGATTACCAGCGCGATCCTCTCGGCGTTGCCCTTTGCTTCCAGAACCATAGCGTCAGATCGGTGTCCATTCCGAAAACCCGTTGGATGTCGAACCGACCTTTCGCATCTCCTCGAGGACCGATCTGACGAAAGCTGCTATGTATCCTCTCACTTCTGGATGGCGACATTGGTATACTGGCACATCATAGGCCTTGACCCGGGTGAAAATGCTGGGCTGGTAGAGGTTGCGAAGGTACAGGATCGTACTCAAGGCGACTTCGACTGTGGGGGTGCAATTATTAGACGTGATCAGTCTTCGAATGTGACACGGACCGCCAGTCTACGAGGCTCACGAAAGTCGCCCATGATCTCGATAGCATCTATGTGGGAAGAAGAGAAAAGCCATAAGATCCCATTCAGTCACGGCTTTGTACACGATGAGCCTGGCGTCGGCCAGAAACTTGCCATTGAAGCTGAGTCTATCCGTCGGCTGATGCGTCATTTTCTGTGGTCGGTGGGTTGATCTCGTGCCACTCTTTCGAAATGTGACCTATGCTGTATCTATATATCTATATATCTATATGGCAGCATGGCATTTCAATAAATCAGAACATCAGAACGATCAAAATGTCAACATCAGGGTGTCTCGGGGCTCGCGGAGTTCGCCGTCGTCGGAAGCAAATTTGACGAGTATTGGAGACCCCAGACACGCGCGCACACTGAGGCGTCGAGCTAATTGTCACTCACTTGCTACTTCGTATGTCGACGAGTGGTGCACCTACGTAGCTGCGACTGTCATCCTAAAGGTCTAATCATCCCCCAAATCAACATTGCATCATCATCGTCATCATCATCACCATTTACCTTGTAGAGCGCTTCCGCCTTCGACGTCATTCGAGAGCAAGCGCAGGCGCAGGCGCGTCATTCAATCTTCTGACTGCTCGACCTGGACTGAACCTCCCAACATATATATAGGGGTCAGACACATACACATCGTCCTCACCATCATCACCTCACCACTCCTCTCCACATGCTTTTCAAGACTTTCACAACCGAGGGACTACTCGAAAGGTATCTATCTTCTCCAAACCCTCATCGCGCCCCTCCTCCTATCGGTTCTGTCGACCAGCCCGTTTCGCCACACACGACCCGTTCCGCATCTCATCGCCCTCGAACATACCCAAAGCTCCCTCTAAAATCCTTCAACACTATGCCTTCAACCCAACGAAGCCCCTCCGATGGCTCCGAACGTAAAGGCGGTCGTCAACCTGTCAGAGAGCCGACTCGCAACTCGGCAGCCCGGAACGACCGATCCAGACCGGCGCTTCAAGAACGGTACTCTCCAGAGGATTTGTTCCTGATGTTGAAAGAATACGAGTTTCAAGGTCGTCTGGCGTCTGTCGGTATACAAGGGCCATCGAGAACAGAACCAGAGGCACACCCAGATTCGGGATCCTCATGTACTTCTAGCCCTACCCATCCCTCATCCGGTAAGACCGGGAAGCAGGACATCTGGACCGACGAAGCAGAATTTGCATTTCTTGCAGGTGAGTCCCCCAGAAAGACATTATGCTATTACAGCCACTGACAGATCCATCTGATTTCTTCTCCAGCCGAACTCTATCTACCTCCCACAACAGCGAACAAAGTCATGTTCATGCAGAAACCATGCGGGCGCAACGAAATCATCGCTCTAATTATCACCATGGCGCTCGGAAAGCATATGACGCGAAAGCAAGTCTCCTCCCACCTTCAAGTGGTCCGACAGCGTAAGAAGATGAATGCCGAAGGTGAGTCCGAGACACGCTAGCCAAGACAGACCGCGCTATTCGGGCTGATCTAGGCTCGTTCATCGTGTTCAGTTCGGGGTCTGTTCGATCAAAACGCAAACGATCGCGCTCAAGGAGGCGGTTCACCCGAGACCGGAACGCCGAAACTTTCCAACATACACAACCGACTTTATAAAATCATAGGTATCGATCAGCGCTACAATCTCTCGGACCTGAACAAACCTGAATGGATCTTGCAACACGAAGCTGCTACCATCCCTACGATGCCGACGAAATCCAAGTACCGCATGAGTACTGGGAGCTCAGACTCGCCCGCGAGGAAAGACGAAGCAGGTTGGAGGGCCAGCCCCTCCCCTTCCGAGTCAAAGAGGACGAAATATCTAAACTTGCCGCTCTCAACCAGGGAGAGTGGGTCGCGCAAACGGCAAGGTTCTACATTTCCGGCCAACCACCGAGATGAGAATGCTCGTTCACCCACCCCATCTCACCGCTTCGCCCGGGCTCCTAGCACCGACTATGATGAGCTGGACAGTGATGACGAAGACAGGCAAGAGGAACGGGACATCGAACAGGTGTCTGAATCGACTCCGCGCGCTTCTCCTGGCCCCGAAGACTTTTATCAAGTCGCAGATCCGGCTCCCAGCCCTCTTTTCGATTTCCAGCTTCGTTACATTTCTATCGGCTGGCAGCGGGACGCTCATTTCGTTCATGCCAACCTTCCCGAAAACCTCGTCCGCGTCAAAATGGCCGACATCCCCGCGATTGCCCTGCGCTTCGCTCGCTGGCCCATCACTCGATGCTTCGGTATCAGTCAACGCGCCATCCACGTCGTCGTCGGAGTCGACCTGGACAATCTAGCAAACTACCACAACCAATTCCTGGACTTTGATTTGATCGTTTCGGCGAAGACTCACGGCCTATCGGTTAGGGGCAGCTTGCCAAAGATCTGCTCGACCAGTGGATATCTGGATGTCCGCCGGGAGCGCGTCGACACCATCCAACTAGAGACCATGGCCTCGTCACCTGAAGACGATGACGATGGCCGTGTAGCTCTGAGGCCCGTGAACCCGTACGAAGATGGGCTGCTCATCCAACTCGTCTCTTCCAGCCCGGATCCCGTCAACGCTGTGCTGCCGTACTTTTGGGTCGTACAGGAGATCGTCACCCCCCAGGCTAGCTTGAACGTCATTTACACGTTCAAAGCCGAATCTAGGTGGTCCATCTCGGCTCGAGAGATGATTTAGAGGAAGCGTATGATGAGTGATCTATCTGGTCCGGATTAAACGATGAAGCCACCTATCGTCTATATATTCTCGAATTTCGAATTTCTCCCATTGTGTCATGTGGTATCGTCTCCGTCGCATTAGTATTGGCCTTGTTACTCTTAATGATCTATTGATACACGATATCTCTGAAGTCTGCGTGTCTGTCTCTATGTGTCGCATGAAGCCCGTAAGGATCATTACTAGTACTTCTATACACCTCTAGGTGTTGTGCCCGTCGTCTCTCCACGTCCTCCGTATTGCAACAGCCGATCGGCATATTGTTGCATCTCGTCCAGAGGTATCATCAAGTGAAAGTCGTTGAGAAGCAGGAATTGTAGCTCGAGCTGGTTCAACTCGGTTTGAGGTAAACCTCCGACCTATGATACAGAGACGGCTGAGCAATCGTTCAAAGAAGCCCTTTTCGTGACAACGACGAAACGTACCTTGGCATACCGTGAATTCGTGTAAAAGACGTCGGAGTGAAATTTGGAGCTGATAGTGATTCCCGCAATGACGAGGCGGTGTACGTTGTAACTGTCGATAGCGAAACCTTTCGTCTCGGCGCCTGACGATCGATCCCCACGCTTAGTACCGGCGTCAGCCTCGCTAGACTGGGATGCTAGTTTGCGGCTCATCCGGTCGAAATAGACAAGCAACGAGATAAAGACGTCGTTGGTGACAGGACAATATTTGAGTATCCGTTGTAAATAGGTCTCGATCCCGATCGATGGTACGTTGCGGGCATGAAAGCATAACAACGATGAGGGGTGCGAGACGGCATGCTCTGCAGCTGTCGTACTGGGCCACTTGGCCTGCCGAGATGATGCTGACGGAGCCTGTGCATCACCGGTTTGCGTGACGCTGAACGCAGTGTCGTCGCGATCCGGTTCAGTCTGACGCGGACCCTGCCCCGAATTTGCATGAGGGGCGATAGGATCGCCATGTGGCATGGAGCGCTCAGCCGAATCGATAGAATCACCAGGTTTCGTATGGTCGGTCGGCGACGCTGCTTGCGGCTGTTCATGATCGACTGCAAGCTGTCTTGAGGTCGAAGAGGAAGCTTTCGGGCGGAACGGGGGGATGACCATGTCGGCAGGACCCGGTCGGCTCGATGGACTCCGTGGTGGACTCGTATGCGTCGACGTGTCTGGTCGGGAAGACGTCGAGTTCCCGCGGTCGTCCTCGGCGTTCTTGACCCGTTCACGTCGAAGCTTGTCGTTGGCAGCTGCGATGCGCTGAAGCAACGAAGCTACTAACGTGATGAGGTCTTGCGTCGGATATGACACGAGGCACATGTGAGGTCCCGTCTGCATCGTCGACTGCGGCTGAGACTCGGGAGGCCCGTCATTTCGTTTACCGTCGCTCGGCGACGCCTCGGAAGGACGTCGAGCCCCGACAATCGTCTTTGATCTCGATTCTACGCTCGACGCTGTTCCAGCATCATTTCCGATCGCATTGTCCGGCCGGGACGTAGTCGCCGAGACCGCTCCGTTTCGATCGGCTGCCTGGTCTACCGGTCGATCCGCATCGGCCTGACGGGCAAAGTCGTCCGTCCGGCCTGATCCAGGCGAACGTGAATCAACAGGTCGATTGGGACTCGGTACCGATGTTGACCCTGTTACAGGACCATGGCCAGACTCCCACTCGTATCGGCCTGCTGACCGCGAGGAGCCCTGCGCGTTCGATGATGAAGAGGTAGCTACGGCCCTGGACGAGCTGGATCCACTGCTTGAGCCACCTCCGTCCGTGACATGATGCCAGGGAAAAATGGTGTCCTTGTTGTACGAGTTGTCGCTCTTCGGTGCTGGGTTTGACGAGTAATCTGGCCGCGGATTGTGAGGGAGAGGACGTGTGGGTGAAGCCGCCGCCATGATGGTAGTGATTTTTGTGATGCAGGGAGAGTTTAGGAAGGGCGTCCTGGAGCGCCGAGTATCGCGACAACCTTTGCACTGATACTGTACGTCAACTAGCGGGAGGTGATGACGTC
This sequence comes from Filobasidium floriforme, assembly GCF_021052385.1. Classification (NCBI taxonomy): domain Eukaryota; kingdom Fungi; phylum Basidiomycota; class Tremellomycetes; order Filobasidiales; family Filobasidiaceae; genus Filobasidium; species Filobasidium floriforme. The sequence goes on along the minus strand of NW_025763622.1, from coordinate 370,995 downwards.
TGGTTGGGAGCAGTATATACTCTGCACAAGTAACACTTTGCTGCCGCAAAGACGAGTCGAAGGGAAAGAAGCAGGAGTCGATCCGGGATTGACGCCTATTAAGCTAGGTTCGAGGCCAAAGATGTGATCGTCGGCGTCGTCCGGGCGCAGGTGTACATCTCGGACCTGCCGCGGTGAAAAGGATGTCTGTATGACCGCGAGGAGAGTGTGTGTATCGTCTACTATGCCAAAGAGTAGTTGTGGAGTGTTTCACGAAGCAGGAGTGAAGACTAGATGGTAGCAAGTGATGCCAACAATCTGTCGAGGATGGATCAAGGCTCAGAGGTCAGGGATCTGCCCGTTGCCCGTTGCTTTGGGTCAGTCACTCGGGCGACGCGAATACAACTTCTCATCATCATCGTCATCATCAACGTGCGTGCGTGCTGTTGCGAGTTGCTCGCATGGCTCGTGGGATCGCCGAGAGCGGGAATGGGATGGAGATCTCTCGTCATACAATTCAACAAAACAGCCCGATATATAACTAAGTGGGCGGGGTAACAAAAGGATTAAAGAGCACACACAAACACAACAAGACAACCGTTCAGAAACAAAGCACTGCAGAAACACTCCTCATGCCGGCCTCTCGGGCGCACGGACACGAGGTTTTACAACGGAACCCGTCTTCTCGAAACTCTGCTTCTTCGCCTGCCGACATCATCTGCTCGCTAGACACGAGCGTCAATGTCAACTACTTCGCACCATGCCAGCAGCCATGCCCATGTTGATTCCAGCGCGGATGGCCTGTCTGAACTCGTCCAGATTCTCAGGCTGACCGCCACCACCACCCTGCTGTAGAGGCGAGCGCGACGTGATCTGACCGAATCTCGACCACTGCTCGATCTGACTATACGTCATGCCATCGAGCGACGGGTTGAGCGAAGCCATGGCGGCCGAGTTGGCGGCGAAAAAGTGATGAAGCTGCGAGTTGCTAGCGAGCGAAGCCGCGGTCGGACCGAAACGATCGCCGTGAGTGCTAGACGACTCGTTCGAGTGCCCGCCGCTGCTGCCAAACAACGTGTCGGCATAAGGGGGTGGGAAGGCCGCGGCGGCCAACTGAGGCTGATGCGTCAAGAGCGCCTGATGTGCGGCGTCCAGCCTCGATGCCGGATTGTAAGTCGGGAACGGGTTCGTAAACTCGACGTCCATCGACGAGGCGTTCTTGCCGGTTCGCCCGTTGCCTAGGTGTTGACCATCTTGGACGTACTGCAACATGACCTGCTGAGCGGCCCACTGCGACACCTTGTCTTGATCAGCGTTCGCGTGGGCAAAGCTCGTGGCCGCGGTCGGGGGCGAAGGCGGCGCGAAAGTGTTGACGTCGATGTGAACGTCGTGGGACGGGGGAGTGATGCAATCACCCGACAGCCCGCCCGGCGACTCGAGGGACGGCCCACGAGCGAAAGCGTCGCCACCCGACAAGAAGGCTTGCAGCGCCAAATGCTGCGTAGAATCGATGGGCGAGCCATTTCCAAACGCCTGTGTCAACTGGGGAGGCGATCCCGACAAGACGCTGGACAGCTCGGTGGGTGCAAACGACTTTTGTCGAGAAGGCATGGCGAACCTCGGCTGACCAAACGATTCGGCACCCATGAGCGACGACTGCAACGACGACGAGGCGTAGGTGTCGGCGGAGCGGTGCAGCGAGTCTCTACGCAAAGCAGATCCGTCGATGCTGATCGCGTCAGCAAAAGATCCAGATCGAAGCGCAGCCATGGGAGGCTCGATCTCGGACACCTCGATGGACTGGTTTGCGTTGTATTCCTGAGGTTCGGCTTCGATGTCGGCATCAACGTCGCCCTCGCCTTCGCCATCGCCGTCTCCGTTCCCCATGCCGGTGAATTCACCAAAGATTTCGGATTCGACCGAGAGCAACTCTTCCAGGTCTCTTGTCCAGCCGGTAGTCTCCCGGGGCGACATGCCGTTCCGGCTTCGCCATTCGTTGAGTTCCGTCAACATGTCCTGCTTTTCGGCGAACATGCGACGCAGTTCGCGGGCCGCCGACAATCGGTGTGTACGTTGCAGACTCAGGTGGTCGATCGAGCCGTTGACGATGGCCGATTTAGATGGACGTCGGATCTTGGCAAGAGAGGGCAGCAGGCGGGCGAGGTCCTGAAAATCGCGAATAGTGCTCAGCGATCCCGATCGGAAATGACGCGTAAATGGTTCAGCCTGCCTTTCACGTCGACTCACCAGAAACCTGCCGTTGAGCATTTCCCGCCTTTGCCTTTCGACCGCATTGTGACTGGCTCGCTTCTCGGCAGTGTTGACTCTCTTGCGGCTCTTGGGTTTCGTGGCGGGCTTGCTGGGTGGCGCAGCTTGAGCAGACAAGTCGTGGCTTTCTCGCTTGACGGTCGATGCCGACTGCAAGGTAAGGGCAGGAGCGACCATTTGGGTAATCTTGTCTTGTCCTGGGATACGAACTGTGCTGTCCATCCTTTAGAGCGTGTGATGGGCTATCCGTGGCAAACGAGGACCCTGATGACTAGAAGGTCCGGTTTCGCCTGCAAGTGGTGTTGTGAAAGCGGTTTGCGAAGGGTGTTGTTGGTGAGGTGAGCAGGACGTGATTGAGATATGGGGCATATAATCGGGTTTGCAACAAAGGTGGCGTGAATCCGGATGTTATCTTGATAGCGAAACCGAATAGAGGGTGTCGTGGGTGTGGGTGGCGGAGTGTACAACTTGAGGAAGACGAGGCTGAAGAGGAGGAGAGAAGAGTGCTGGTTCGGGTCGCGAGCACTGTTTGTGATCAAGATGGAACAGGTATCTGGATCAGTCGACCGAAACGAGGACGTGATGGCCGACACACGCCAGGAGAGATAGCCGGTTCGCGGTCGAGTCGATTTGTGACGTGACGACGTTCGATGTGCATGTTCATCTCATACACAGGTTGCACATTGGCCTGGTCTACTCCTCTGCACGAGACCGCAGGGCCTGTTCGTCCGCCATCTAGACCTGGAGTTGATAGGAAAGGGCGGAATGCGAGGTTCGCTATCTCGTGCGCCAGACTCACCGAGGCAGGCGGTATCCTCACACAGCAAAGGGGGAGAGAGAGAGATGGATGAAGTAACTTAGGGTTCGACCGATCAATCAAGTCGATTGTTCGTGCGTGTGGTCCTAGTAGAATGACTATATTATCATTGACGAGTGAAAAGCATTCGATCAAGAAGGCAAGGTCGATGGATTTCGATGGACAAGGGGGTCGGGGAGTCGGACAGGGGGGGGAGGGGAACGAAGCTGTTGTTGGAGGTTCGAGCGATTGGGCGAGAAAGCAGAAGGAGGCGTGGGAAATGAAAGCGTGAGAGCAGAAATTGGAGCGAAACGGCGGGAAACGCAGGAAGGCGACGATTCACGAACGGACCGGTTCCGAGAAACAGCCGGTCGCGTGCTAGGCTTTGCCCGAGGGTGCAAGGGGAAGGGGGGGAAGGACCCCCTTTGGCTTTTTTCCTTATCAGCCGCGGCTCCCACCTTTTGAAGCTTTGTACCGCCGATTCCTCCGAAACGCAGCCTCCGATGGTTGCGTTTCGAGTTGCCAAAACAGGTGAAACCGAAGAGGTCGCCTTGTCTGGACTGTCGTAGAGTCTTCTTGCGACTGGGTGAGCGCTATGAGATGTTGTGCAGCATGTGCGGGGCTCTTGCTCGTTGTCGATCCCACAGATCTGGGAGGTAGACGGGGACGAGTGTGGGGCCGGCGCTTAGGTCGGAGTCGAGCTTTGTTTACAAGGTATGGTCTGGGCGGGATCGGCGGATACAGGATATCAGGGGTGTGGGCCGTAAGGATGGCAAGAATGCTCTGTTCTTTTGGTGGTTTCTAATGCCAAAGGTCTGTCGGTTAACAAACTCGATAAGCTAGTGGCGAGCTACTGTAGACCCGCAGACTTACGGCGTGGGACACGGTTTCGCTGGTCTTGACTCCGATTTCGATCCGAGACTCAGCTTGCTCATTTTGGGCCAAGATAGGGAGTCAGAACTGATCCTAAGCATCGAGTTCAGCGAGAATCAACTGACTTGGTCCTCATCTTGATATCGTTCAAAACTCGTTTTTCCTGGTGCTGCGACGATGCTGCCTTTCTGGCCAGTCTAAGCAGCCTTCTTTTCACCGGGGCTTCTGTCCTCTAGAGCGTTGATTGTAGTCTGCTTGATTTGTGCATTGAAGTCTCCCTAGCTCATCATAAGTTTCAGCCGTCACAAAGGATCAAAACAAGAACAGCTTCTACTCACCTGAGACGCCTTGCCTGCTTGACAGGCTTCTGGGTCGGTTGTTTGATCAGAGAAAGCTTGCGCGGCGGGATGCACCTGGGATGCGTTTTCGGTGCCGAGATCGAAAGAGTTGTCGCTACTGTCGAAGCCGAAAGGATTGAAAAATGCATCCTGCCCAGCGCTCGCCGCCGAGGGTTCGCCCTGTCTCTGCTCAGTACCATTGCGACTTCGGTTACAGACTGATCTGCCTGATACGTCTCTTCAACGCACCCTGTCGATCTCTTTCAGCTTCAGACTGTCGGCTTTTTCTTTCCTCTTGGCCTCATGCAAAGCAAGCAAAGACTTTTGCTGCGATATTAGATCGGCATTAGCCTCGAACTCACTTCATCTTGTCAGACTACGATTAACGTGTTTGTTCAGGGTCATATTCACCAGCAATTCGAGCCTCAATGGGTTTTCCGCCTTCACCTGGTCCGTGTGCTGAAGCGGTGAATACAGTATACGTTTTACTTGCTAAAGGCAGACATCTACTGACCTGATCTTCATGTACGACATGCGGCTTGGTATCGGTCGGCTCCACTCACCCTGGCTTTGACAACCGGACCCCAACAAGACCACAAGGTTAGAGACGGGTCTTCATGTTCCGATCTCAGACGACTCACCCGTGCTTCCTGCTTCACATGATCTCGCAGCTTGGCTTGCTCTCGCGGTTCTTCCTTTGCAGCCGAGATCTCTTTCTTGCTCGATTCCGTCTCCAACCCTTCCATTCTAGCAACAGTCTCGACTTTGAACGATCTCTTCTCAACATTGATAGGCTTTCTCCTGGTGTTTCGGCTTTCTTTGCTCGCTCGGCTGATCTCTTTGCCCTGTCCATCACAGCCTGATCCCTCGCAGATGGTTTGATGTTCACAGACCTGACTTGAATCTTCATGATCTGTATATGACATCAGAAAGTATATCCGTAGGGTGCTGTCTTAACAAGCTCGATACCTGTGCGGCTAGGTGACTCACGACGGACGCACAGACTGTGCTTTGATCGCTCCGCCTTCAATGGGTGCGTATGATGGCCGTAGGTTTCGCAGAGCTTGTGTATGCGGCAAGAAATGAAGTCGTCGGAGGACTCTGATCTGTAGCTCTGTAGAAGAGCAGTTGCGTAGATTTGTAGTAGTAATAGCGTAATGTAGATATGTAGATGTCCAAGATCATCCCGGGTAGAAAGATGTCAACTGGCCATGACAGGCCGAGTGGCAACTCCGGTTGACGTCACCCATCATCAACGATCAACGATATAATCGATATAACGATGGATAGCGATCAGATCAAAACAACCGGATGAATCGATGGATTGATGAGGATCGATGAGGATTGATCCGTGAGATCCGCCGATGTCTTGGATCTTTTGATCGCGCTAACATCTCGGTTCGGCGCATCAGCATCGAGATAAAATCGAGAATAGATAGCGGCATCGAGAATATATAGTAACGAGAAGTCAATCGGTAGCTGAAGTTGTAGGTGGAAAGTGAACTGCGAGGCAGAGTCGCTCTCACGTCCCTGCAGAGTCTTGAAGAAGTCTCGGCCTGACATAGTTACAGCTTCACGTCGCGCGGTCAAGATCGTCGTTCTGAAACGAAATGCACGCGGAACCTTGTTGACATTTCGCTTATCAAGTTCATCTTCGCAGTCTACGGCGACGGCGGGATCATTACGGAACGATCCGGTCACCTCATCGATGCGCTCAAAGGTTCCGATCGCTTTTGACGATAATCGTTCTTTGCGACCAGCGAAAAAATATCTCATATAGCAAAAATGCGACTAAAGCGAAATTCGCTTGCCAACGGCGCTGTATCCCCAAAAGTCCTTCCTCGCCCAGTCAGCCCATAGTTCATGGCCTATAATCGAGCATCAGCAAAGCCTGTCATCGAAATCAAACGACGGCAAGAGCACTTGCCTTTTTCAAGCGTATAAGGACTGGGGAAACAACCCGCCCGCGAGCTGTCTTCTTGGCGTTCGGCATAGTCCAAGGCCCAGGTGACTAGGTCCAGTGCGTTTACTCTATCAGATCTGTGCTTTCAGCATTCTAGCGCTGTTTCTTTTGCTCTGCTCCAGTCAGACGCATGACTCACTCGTTATTGATCGAAGCACCTCCCCATTGCAACGCTCCGATCGTGTCGCGTGAAAGAATGACACAATCGTTTCCAATGTCAAAGGCGTTGACGTTCATTGCGGCACTATTGAGAGAGTCAGCGTCGTATTGGACAATATTTGTGGTTCGTAAACTCACGGCAAGATCAAGTATGCGTCCTGTTCCGCATTGGCATGAGCCTGCCAAAAGACGACAGTCTCGTCGTCAGACGATGACGAAGGGTACTCGGCAGGTTGCACGGTGTCCCCGTCGACACAGATCGGGGCGATCGCGAGGGGCCAGATATAACTCGGAAGCCCATATGCCGTGGTGATGAAGGTTCCAACATCTCTCTCTTCGAGTCGCGCGTCAATCTTGTCATAATATATGGCAAGAGCGCAACCCGTCTGCACGTTCGCGGCAGCCAAGGCACGTTGAGCATCAAAGCTGCTCGTCTTGGTTGGGTCCCAGAAGCGACTGGTGTTCCGTAAAAGGGGCGACGAAGCGCCGTTATGTTCTTTCAGATAATCCTCGAGATTCGGCCACACGGCTGGGATGGTCGACTCGACTGCCTTGACCGAGATCATCATGTGAAGAGCTGCCAGCAGCGGAAGGAGTATGAAGGAGGGTGTGGCGAACATGTCGACACAGTTGGAATCGATGAGTTGGGCCTGATATCGTAAAAGTGGCAAGAAAAAGATTGGCGGGGGAACCAATCTGGTATTTCGTCAGAATGCATGCACTTTATACCTCTGTCTCGGGACATCCCGTGTCGTGGCCCAGTTGGAGCCCGTGTATTATCCTTCCTGATAGGCGGCGACGTATCCCTTTATCTCGAAAAGGTCTTTGAAATCCTCAATATGTCGCATCCCGCAACCAAAAGGGGGGTCCTTTCCGGCGTCATTTTCCGTTAAAGGAGTCTCTTCGACGTTTCGCGATGGCCCCGGTCCGGTAACGCTGAGTCCTTTCCCTTGTGATTCCGCTTGTGTCAACACGTGCTGTCCTCATGAAACGAATTCACTGGGAAACGGAACAACATTCGTGCGAGCTGTCCGTTCCACCAACGCGAGAGAAAGTTGTGGAGAAACAGCGCTGGCTTCAGACCACCATCCTATTCCCCGTCTTCTTCGCCAAGCGTAGCCAAATGACCTCCCTCTGCCATCAACTTGGCCTCCTTTTTCGCGCGAGCCGACGTCTTGAGTTTCTCGAATCTGTCCTTGTATTTTTGCAAATGAGAACGCTGCGCCAGAGAAACAAACCCGAGCCTGGAACTCAGTAAAGACACACATCATAGAACAGGGTTCGGCCTGACTTACCGCCCTTTCGTTCTCGGCTTGCAAGAATTTGACCTGCTCTTCCAGATCGACAATCCTTCTCTGCGCCGAATCCGCCGGTCTGCCCAAAGCCGCTCCACCCACGCCCGCACCCACCCCCAACCTGGACGAAGGCATCATCGCGCTTCTATAAAGTTCCTGACTCTGCATGACCTTCTGAGCTTCAGCCTTGACGCCCAATACGACGCTCTTCATCATCCCTTCCCGGTCCTTGACGCGTTTGAGCGCTTGTTCTACCTGCATGGTGTGTTTTGACAAGGCGTCCAGGCTGGCTCGGAGGTGTTCGTTTTCAAGGGCCAGCTCTTCCGGGGTCTTTGCACCGATAGGTTTCTTGTGGATCACCTCGAACGAGTCTGCGCTTGAGGGCGAGGTAGGCTCGGGAACGCTGGCGACAGGCTCGTCTTCTCTGCCTTTACCTTTCGCTTTTTTGCCGACGCGCTGGACATCGAGAGGTGCTGCGGCGAACGCGACGGGGTTCGACATTTGGTCAAAAGCCGTTTCCAAGACCGCCCAAAATCTCGCGAAAGGGTCGGAAGACTCCAGCTGAAACACACGACACATACGATGTCATTGTCAGCGATACGTGGGGCGTAAGCGAGCCGAACATTGACCTACCGGGTGTCCAAATTTGACAAACGAATCCCCTGCCCCACCTCTCTCTGATGAGCTACTCGACGCATACATAGTCGATCCTGGCCCTGAGCGCATACCACTAGCCAGCCCCAATTCGCTGACGCTGGGCCTTTCTTTCAACTTCGATTCGGTGTATGCGGGATTCGAACCCGAAGACGAAGCTGGCTTGTGCATCTGACCCGAGGAAGCCGCCATGGCAGCCGAGATTATTGGTATGGGTCTCGCGAACGGGAGCGCCGGGGAGAAAGTATGCACGGGCGCTATCAGGGTGGAAGAATGATTGCCTCAGCTCACGTGCAGACAACAGGTATCGGACGACAATCACCTGCCGCTTGTGGCGATGGTTCCGTCGGACCTCCCATTCTCCTCCTCCTTTGCCTATCGTGGGTAGGCACATCCGGTTCCTTCGATATTGCAGCTGTTGAAGCTTTGGGATTTCGAGCGATTGTAGCTCTCCGAGCTAGATCCTTGGCCTTTTTCCGGTTTTGAGCAGCTAACAGGGTCAGGGTTGCCACAGCCTGTCGACGCCAAAATGATCGTATGTTCTTATGTTAGTGACAGTTCGGAATGCAGACAGCAAGAAGGTCCGTACACCAGAATCCGAAGCGTCCTTCTTGACCTGTTCAAAGAGATCGGCAGCCTCTCCATACAGCTCGGAAGCTTTAGAAAGATTCTCGGCAGTTCCCGAGATTTGAGCGGTCTGCGAAGCTTTCGCCGAGAGGGCATGGGCCTACAGACGACACAGTAAGTGACCATTGCAGTGGAATCTTTTCAAATTGTTATGGCTTACCCTGTTGATGGGGCTATTGGCGTCTTTCGAAGCGCTCATTGTTGGTCTACCTTGCGAAGATACCGATGATGCGAGACGAGGCGATTCGGGCCAGGCATGGAGATCTTAGCTATGTATTTCCAGCGTTTAAAAGGTTATCGCTATAGTATTCGAATTGACTATGCGATTGGATGGAATATGTTCGACTGACGGCTAATGGAGTGCTCCAAGTTCAAGCGACGAGACGAGAACACGCAAAGTTCAAGAGGTTGATACTCTTGAGAAGCTCATGCAAGGGGAGGCTGCTAAGCTGTGATCGGTCGAAGCCGGTTCAGAATCACGTGATCTCAAAACAAGGATGACGAAGCTAGCGAGGCAGCTAGGTGCCCAGCCTAATTCGCTCAGATCGTTGCATCGTATTATTATCTATCATTCTCACTCATAGTCATATTCCCGACCAGCCCAGGATCTCCAGCATTCTCGTTGCCACCTCATCCGCCCGCCTCAAACACCGTCTTCCAATCCCCCCACTCTCCCGGTCCCTGTGGCCCTCTCACCCTCAATTCGATGTTCTCACATGACTCTCCCCCGAACGCGCCCGATGCTTTCCAGCTCAGAAGCGCTTGTGCCGGGAACGGGCCTGCGCAAAAGGGAAGCGAGACATGGTCAGCAGAGTGAAAATAGGAGGACGAAAAGGATGGGCGACTGACCGAAGACTTCCCGTTCGACAGGACGTCGAGCAGCATCCAACCCGCTGAGATACTTTTTCGAGAACCTATATTCGAACGCTCTCAAGTCCACCTTGGCTTCCTGTTCTGGCTTGACTGACGCTGGAGCTTCGGCAGGCAACATCCTTTGCAGAGACTCTCTCGTCATACTGTAGACGTCCAGGTGACCTAGCGAGGTCAGGGTAGAGATCAGGGTGGATAGGCGGGCAAAGGGGTTTTCTGGCAGGTGTTCCGGGGATCTACGGTACGACGAGGTCGCAGGTGCAGGAGAGCAAAGCTGGTCAGACAGCAAGCAGATGGTGAAGGACGGATAGTCGCTCGGCGAAACTCACTCGTCGACCTGCATATCGTTCGATCCCGCTCCCGATGCTGCCGCAGTAGTCCCCTGCAAAACGGCCTTCCTCTCCCGTTGCTTTTCCGCCCACGTCAATTTCTTCTTCCCTCCCTTCTCTTTCGAATCGCCCTCGACTGCCTGTTTCCTCTGCTTCTCCAACTCTGCCCCAACCCTCTGCAGACCCTCCAATACCGTCTCTCCTCGTTCTAGGAGCACGATCATCTCTCTCATCAACCTCTCCTCCTTTTCCCTCTTCCCGCCATTCGTACTCTCCTCCATCTCCTTGGCTTCGCGTTCTTGTTCCATCCTCTCTTGCTCCCTCTTTGCTCTCCTAGCTTTCCTCACCGCCGCTCGGTCGGTCCCTTCTAGCCATCGATCGTACTGGTCGTTGGGATCCCGATCGTTGACGCTATAACTCTCGCCGTCGGCCGTCATACGTCCCTCGCCGAGTTCGGAACGCATGTTGAAGGCGGTAAGTTCTGCGGCCATCGGTCCGTCCAAGCCTGTTCCCTGAGCGGCTTTGAGGGCTTCCTCTTCCGAGTCGTAGTCGGAGTCCAGGTCGAGTTTGCGTTTGCCTTTTCCATCGATGTCGTCGTCGTCATCATCGTCGTCGTCCTTTTCTCCGACGTAGTTTCCCTTTTTCCGTCCGAAATCCTGCCCTTCGATATCCGTCAGGTTTAGAAACTCTTTCCCCTTGTCCTTCTTCTTATCCTTGTCTTTTTCCTCTTCATCATCACTCCCGCCAAACATGTCCTCGTCCTCGTCATCATCTTTTCCCTTTCCCTTCTTCTTCCGAGAAGGTACCACTCCCTCCCCCTCGCTATCGGTAGAGTCCGACTCGTACCCGGATGCATCCTTCAACGATCGTCTGTCCTTGTTCCGGGCGTTCTTCGAGTTGGTGGTACTGACATCGAGGTCGTCTTGCAGGAAATCGGTCGAGGATTCGGCGAGGTGGGAAGGGGATGCGAAACGGGTTCGCTTGGAGGGGCCGCTGTCAGGGTGAGTTCGTTTCGACATCTCGAAGAGAGATAGGAGCTGGAACGATTGGTCTTGGTCAATTATAGGAGTCTAGCGAATAGATACGTGCTGACACCAAGCACCAAGTCGATGGATGTACTGGAACGGTCCAGATGTTCAAAGCTAGGCGGCAGCTCTCGTATGACGTGATATCGCATGATTAGCTTCCGATATGCGTTCTCCTTTCCCGATGCCATCATCCTCCGCTCAAAATGCTTCCGCCCCTTCGGTGCTTTCGACGTCATGGGCCTTGGGTGGATCGACTTGTACAGCTCGAACCTACTTTGAACCTCTTTCTCTCGTGTTGGCAGATGTCATATCGTTGATAGCATCACATCTAGGCTTCTCACTACCACAGAGACAGCCGTACATACTCTGTCATCATGCCATCCTCCTACGACCCGCCGATGGACGCCACGGGCATCATTACCCAGGAAGAGATGCACCGGTCGATGATGCTCGTCAGGCTTCAGATCGCCACCCCGCTTTCGTTGTTGATGACGATCGGTAGCAACCTCGTCTGCGCATTGGCCGTCAAGCCTGGTCTCGGTGAGTGTATCCTGCTACCTCCCCTCGTCTGATTCTTCCTGTTGACCCTTATCGCCGTTCCTATTCGTATCGCGCAGCCGAGATAAACAAACAATACCCCACCCTCCTGAGTCCCAATGCCATCCTTTTGGGTCTCTACTGGATCGTCGTGTATGCGCTACAGATAGGGTTCTGTTTGATCTTGGTCACTGCGAGGAAGGATGAGACCAAGGTGAGTCGATTTCAGCGTCTCTGGTCCTGACTTTGGGTTCGAGAGACACGGCGCTGAACACGTTCTTGCCTTTCCTCTTCTTCGCGCCGAACCACTCGCAATCTCTCCTATCCAATTTCAACCATCTCAACGGCATCTCATTTCCATTTGTGAAAACCCTCTTAGAACACCCTCGTTCACGGCGTCGGGCTCCGATTCGCCATTGCCAACTGGCTTCAAGCCGCTTGGGCCGTCGCTTGGGTGAGTACCGCTTGTCTGTTTGTGTATAGCCAAGATTCCGGGGAATCTAGAAGCTGACATTACTCGATGGTCATGCGATCGTGACGTCTGTGCTGTACGACATATAGACCTTGAAATTCTTCATGGTATCCGAGATCATCGTCATCCTCAACGTCCTCAACTTGTGAGCCTTCCCCACCAGCATGTATTACGATCCGAACCTTTCTCGCTAACAATTCCATCATTGCACGTGCCACAGGCTGTCTATTCAGCTCACCCTCCTCTCCCACCCTTCCTCCCCCCGCCACCGACCCCTAGACACCCTCTTCATCCACGCACCCATGACCCTCTTTTTCGTCATCCTCTTCACCCTCGATTGGCTGCACAACGGTTTCATCGCCCTCAACTGGCTCTCGCTCCCAGATCTCAAGAACCCTTATGCAAAGACATGGCAAGCCGTCCTCGTGCTCTTCCTTGTGCACGGGGCTCTCGCTGTCTGGGTTGCATTGCGATTGGACTTTTGGGCGACTTTGGGAGGAATGTGGACCCTCCTCATCATCCTCCTCGGGAACCAAAGGAAGCCTACCCCCGAGGTGGTCACCATCGTCATCCTGCTGGTCTTGCACCCCGTCGCCCTCGTCGGAGGTTTGGCCTGGAAAAAGACGAAGGAGAGGGAGGGCAGGATCAGGTTGGAAGAGGAGGCCGGAGAGGGGATGAGGCCTTATGATGACGAGGTCGAGGAGTAGGATGTTCGGGTCTGTGATGGGATGGTAGAGACAAGGAGGAGTAGCAATTTCTGTAGGACAAGGCGTACGTTGTTCAAAATCTTGTTTTCCCGTTTACCGATTTGACATGAGTATTCCAAATTCCGGAATATTGCATGCGTTGCGTTCGATGCCAATCTCCCACTCGAAAAGTTCAGCTTCGAAGAATCATGCTTCATCGCACGCAACACTGCCTTTGTAGTTCGTAAATCTCGGCCTCTCGAGTATCGTTCGTATGGCCGGATCGTCGATCGAGGGTTCGGACAAAAGAACAATCGATCGCCGTCTTTTGACCTTCCTCGCAGATCGTTTTGGGTTCCGAGGAGCTGAGAAGCATGAATCGATGTTGTATATATAAGTCTGACGAGCATGAATTTCTAGAACCGATCTTCTACTTCCTCGCTCTATCACACATCCGTATCACTTTGCACTCGAGCCTATCGAAGCACGTTCCATATCGACCTGAAACGGTTTCACATCCTCGATCTTCTTCTTCTCGCGCGAAAACCCGCTCAAGATGCCCGCCGCCGCCAACCTTTACAACGAGAACATCGCCGACTACTTCGCCGGGGCCACCAAAGCTCAAAAGAAGGACCAAAAGGTTGTGGCCGTCCAGGTCACACCATACGTCGGTCGATATATCAAGGACTACATAGGCGCCGACCAGCTCATCTACAGGGATCCGGCGGGGCACAAGCCTTTACCTGAGAAATGGGTCGGCGTCGAGTGTGTCGACAGGGAGCATCGCAGGCTGAGGCAGGAGGCTACTCCCAAGTGCAGGATCCTGAACAAGGACGGACAGGTCACGCTCAAGTATACCAAGGAGGATGGGGATGTCTTCAATATTCGAAACGGCGACGTCGTCCGCTGCAAGGGACGGGTCTTTGGACAAGTCAAGAGGATTGACGCGAGGGTCGGCGCCGGAGTCAGACCCAACCCGTCTCTGCATCTACACTTCTGGAGACACGAGCGGGATGGTATGCTTCAGAACCACGCCCATCCCAAGCGTCTTTTCCAGCTCGAGTCATGCGGCGATATCAACTTCAACCAGGTGGTTGAGAAGCTTGACATTGTCGATGGTCACGTTCGACCTGGATTTCATCCCCAGCTCCGCGCGGAGAACTCCTACATCTGTTCTCACCGGTACGTTTCTCAGATAATACAATCTCGGCTTGAGAATCACAGTTGCTGATTACTGTTTACCGTCTAGCCTCATCGTTGCTACCAACAGCCTAGTTGGCATCCCGTCCGACTCTCTCGGTTGCCCCGGCTGCGTCATCAAGGACAAGAAGCCCAAACGGTTCGCCGTCAACGATTTCGTCGTCTTTCGCCGCGCCGGTGCAGACTCCAAAGACCCCTGCGAGATAGGCATCGTCAAGAGGGCTTCCTCTCCCCTCCTCGTACTTCCGCTCTCACGCTGGGACGATTTCATCAAGCAGGAGGGAGTCAAAGAGTCCGCCATCTTCCGCGGGGATGAGAAGCTCTTTTATGTAAAGAACACCTCGGCTGTCCACGTCGATGAAATCGAAGAGGCAATCGACAAGAAGATCAACTTCATTGGTCTGAGCAAGGTACAAGGACTTGGGGCCGCGCTGCGACCACTCCAACCGACGTCATCTTTGAGTGACTTCTGGATCGGAAAGCGATTCGTTGATGAGTCTGAAGACATCTTTTGTCTGATGGATGGGGATGCCGCCGACCTCAATTACCTGTATCAGAACGAGGAGAAGAGGAGGCAGTTTTCGGGGCGTTCGGATCTGTTAAACAGTGAGTCAGAGTAGGCCTTTCGAACTGTCTGCTTCCTGGCTTAGCTGAAGGCGTTCGACTTCGTTTCATTGCAGATATGAGACAAGACGCACCTCTCGTCGATCAGTCTGCCTTGATTCAGACTTGCGTGGAACGAGAAGAACGCGCCCGCTATATCGGCTCTCAGACGGGCATCATCGACTGCTGTGCCGGTATCGGTGGATTCAGCATGGGGGTCGCCGATACCACTAGGGCCTCGATCCCACTCGCCGTGGAGAACGACACCGATATCGCGGAGCAATACGGGCGGCTCCACCCAGCTACCGTCGTGGTCGACAAGGGAGTCGCCTTTGCGGCCAAGAACTGGGGGGCGTTGAAGATCCGAGCGCAGTTGGAGAGGTTCAAATACATCGTCGTACAAGCGGGGGTTCCATGCCAACCTTTCTCAAGGGCCAACCTGTGAGTCGTCCGTCCTGCTCGTATCTTCTCAGACTTCGCATCGTATATTCGTCAGGAGTCCTCATATTCGATGGTACTGCGACATACAGGCATCCACATGCGGATGACCCTCGGATCGGCATCATTTTCGAGGTTCTGAGCCTTCTCCAGATCTCAGGTGCTTCGCATCTCTTGATTGAATGCGTGGACGGGATGCTCTATCATCGTAATGGCACCGAAAACGGCGAACAAGCGGAGATAATTTGCATTGCTTTGCGGATTTTGGTCGATCTAGGGTAAGTCTTTTGCACTCGTATCTGCTCGACAGTCGGCTAACTACGGACCCGTAGATATCAATATACGATCAACGTGCATCAGGCAGCCGCGTACGGAACCCCCCAATCAAGGCGACGTCTCTTCATCTGGGCGGCGAAAATGGGTCTTCCATTGCCGGCCCCCCCTATACCGACGCATTACTCTGGATCGTCTGGTATCATCAAGCTCCGCCGATACGAGCTCCAGCCGGTTCCAGCTCATGGGCCCTTATACTACGTTACGCAGTACGACGCTATATCCGATCTTCCTGATATTCTCGGCGCAAGCACCTCTGCGTTCTCCGGGGACTTTAGATCACAATTCTATGGATATCATCATGGGGTCAAGAGCTACAAGACCAGGCCCTTGAATAACTATCAAGCAATGATGAGGGAATATAGAGATGAGCCTCGGGTCGCATTGCAGGTATGTCCGCGCCCGGACGGAACGCGCGCCTTACGCAAATCGCTAACAAAGTGTTCCGTCTATGCGCGAACCACACTGTACAGTATTGTCACATACCCACCCAATCGACTTACACCAAGATTCTGGCTGAGAATGATAAGGACAAGAGACATCGGCTACCGGGCACCTTCCCTTGCGTGACGACTGGGTCGATTGTAGCGCATCCTACGGTACGTCAATGAGCCGTAGTTTCAACTGTGCCCTCCTCTCTTTCTCGGTTTGCAATCTCGTTCGCCCAGATGCTGCTCAGTCGCGCTGATCATGTCTGCGTTTCCGTCCTACAGCAACAACGGCTCTTCACTCCTCGAGAGAGGCTTAGAGCGCAAGGAGTGTCTGATCTTGTGCAATTACGATGGAAGCCGTTGAGCAATGAGGAGCTGATCAAGGAGTATGAATTCGTATGTACCGGCGATTGAGACTTATCGCTCTGGGAGAAACTACGCTCACAAGGTCTCCTTAGCTCTGCCTTCTCGCCGGGAACGCCGTTCCTACCCGTAAATTCGAGACATATAGCTTGGTTCAATTCGATGCTGACAAGTCTTCTTATTCTTATTCGTAGCACTCGCGAGAGCCCAAGGTCGTGCTTTCATCAGGAGCCTGGCTTGAAAGGGACGCTCTGATGTGATGGTCGAAGCACATACGGAACAAATTTTGATTGATACATAAGAAGCCTGGTATCGACGGGACATTATACGGATTTACAACATGAGGCATATGCGATCAATGACGATGACTACAACTGTCGTGATGGTGGTGGTCGTGATCCTTCTTCTCGTCATGCTCGTGATGGTGATGCTCGTGAGTGTTGTCGTGGTCACCGTGGTGGTGATGGTGATCATGGTGGTGATGATGATCGTGGTGGTGGTGATCGTGTTTGGCGCTTTCCGCAGCTGCAAGCTCTTCTGACAGCTCCTTTTCTCGTTTGACGGAGATGGTGACCTCGCCACTCGCATCTCCGTGCATCAAGTTCGCTCGTCTTCCGTGCTTCGCTCGTACAGCTTCAGAGCAGCGCTCATAGCAATATCGTGTCAGGTCCAGGATCGCCTTGTCCTCGAGGTCGTCGCGGACCCAGACGGTAAGTTCGGCAACGAGCACACATGGTTGCGTAGTGAGAGATGCTAGCGTTTGGACTCCGGTCGACATCCGGGACATGCCAAAAGGCGAAAAGGTTGAGGCTGATCGATCGATTGACGGTCGCCGCGATTGCGCTGGTGTCGATCCAGGCGTTCGGCCTGTCGAGAGTGTTCGAGGGTCATGAGGGGTAAGCTGCCAGATGTGTGGCGCATTAGTTCGTAAGACGGAAGGATGGTCCTTGATCTGCAGGTGAGATGATTTCAGCAAGGCAAGCGACATCTTGATCGACATCCCGGGCTTACGTCTCGGATAGCCTTCCTGAAAGCCAGCATCTGAACGGTCTCCTCTGGTGGTGCCGTCTGAAGCAGCACTTGACCGAAGACCACGCTGGAGGGGTATGCGAGCCAGAAAGCGACGCCAGCCTCGACGAAAGCCATGATCCGCTCCACCTTGGGCATTTGATGGCTATGAGATCGAGAGTTTCAGCAAATAAGGCCTATCCACAGCTTTGGCATGCGACCTACGAAGCCAGTCCGAAGTTGCCAAAGAGAAAGATCGAGATACACGAAACGATGGCTAGAGAGAACGGATTGGCCAAAAACATGTCGACCATGTCAAAGTATCGACCGATTTCTCCCGTCCGTGCGGGTTTGTTGGCATTGCGTCCAACGGGCATGATGGCGGGTCCGACAGCTGCGATCGAAGGCTGGTGATCAGCAGACGCTCCAGGAGGCCCGACGAGCTTGTGCCTCACCTTCGACGAGCTTGGCGTGGTTGTGAAGAACGGTCGCAGACAGAAAAGTCGCAAGCGCGGCTGAAACGAGAAGCCAAGAAGGCAACTCGCTGGCATTTGGAATTATAAAATTGGCAGGTCGTGAATGACTGGTCTTCCGATGATGTCCGACCTGCTACTGACGTTTCGTGGCCATCTTCAGCACCATGACTGTGTCCGTGTCCGTGACCATGCCCATGTCCACCTTCCGAACCTGCTCCAGACATGAGCGCAATCTCGAGCGCTTCCTTGGCGATGTACATGGCCGAGAATAGTAAAAAGATCGATTGGACAAAGTATAGCAGCGCTTCTTTGCGGTGCGAGCTGATTGTCGTAATAACCCCGATGAGACACCGAACAGCGAGTAGCAAAAGCCGGAAAAACTCACCCGAAAGGCTTCTCCGCCGTACTGGTCGATCCCTCGCCCGTCTTCAGGACCTCTCCCCACAGCTTGACCCAAACGCCCAGCGCATCAAAGACGACCAAATATCCCAGTCCCGTCAACCCAACACTCCCCAATGCCTGTCCTTCGACCCAGATCGTAGCTCCGAGAAAGAATTCGAACACTCCAAACCCGAGTGTCAATTGTGCTCTCGGGGACATGTCGAAGATCTGGGCTAGCCACGATTTGGACGCCTTGGGATTACTGATGGGCGAGGGGAGGAGCGGGGCAGTCATCGGTGCCGCGAGATTGGGGGAGGAACGAGTCCCGCCGATATGCGTCGTTGCCATCGGTCGAGGAGCCGCTGAAGCGGAAGTCGGCATAGTAGCTGATGTTGGGATGAGAGCGGGCTCGCCCGAGGAAGCGTCGAGGTTGGCCAGGTTGGGGTTGGTCACCGTGGGATCGAGAAACGAGAAAAAGTTGTGCGACAGCGAGTGTTTGTGCTAAGAAAGGCCAATAGCATCACCCAATATAGCAACGATGAGCTTTTGCTTTCCGGTTGACCAGGGAGAGCCGTAGCGAGCAACTCACATGATGCCCCCTCCTACCGACGACTTTCGGATTAGGGCTCCCAGGCGGTCCCATCTCGCCTGGCTTCGATCCTCCTCCGAAACTGAACGACCCATCCCCGCCTAGACCGACCTTTCTCCTTGTCCTCCCCGAGATGTCCGTGACCGGGGCCTCTTCCTCTCCACCTTTTAAGCGAGGAGAACCTGGCGCGGGCCTTTCGGCTCCAGGTTGAGGGAAGAACAAGGACAAATTCCTAGCGTGAATCCTAGGTTCACCGCCTATCGATCCGGTACGTGAATGGATGCTTGGGATAGAATTCCTCGGTGTGAGAGGAGGATCATACGAACCGAACCTAGGTGAGAGCGGGTCGACGGTGTCTCCTCCGAAGACGTTGCTGCTCAAACCCTGATCGAAGCCGTGACCGGGATCGTATTTCGGGAACTGACTGCTCAGGGCGAACCTAGCCGGTGACATGGGCAAGTCTGGCAAGATGGAATCCCCCTCTTCGGCCTCTTCCCGGCTGTGTTCGTCATATTCCTCTTCTTCGTCTCCCTCGTCCCCGGTAAGATGCCTGACCTCGCCCGTGGGATGATCCGTAGGTGGAGTCCTCAATAACGTCGGACGGCGGCTCAGCGGCTGGCTGAGTCGTCCTGGTGAAGAATCGGGGGAATAGCTCGCTCCCGGTGTGCTCCCGAACGACCCCCCGAACCTAGGTGTCGGGGTTGAAGGATGGTTGTTCTCGTGGTCATACGGCAGGCGAGGTGAGGACGGGACCTGAGACTGAGTTTTGAACTTGCTCAAGCTCGATCCGTGTTGAGCGAAAGGGTAGAGCATCCCTGGTGAAGGTGGCGTCTGCATCGTTGTGAAGTTGCCTGATCCTGACCCCATCCGAGGGCTGTACCTCGTTTTTGGTGACGGTGTATCGCCCGAATACCTAAGCTCGTGCCCGAGCCCTGTAGGCATCACGACCTCTTGGTCCTGTCCGTTACTATCATTCTTCCCAGCCGTCTGGATCGAACTTGGGTCGTCTCGAACGTCCATCGAGGGAAAGTTGCGGATCCCAAGGCCAGCGAGCTGATGAGGTCGTTCCGCACCGCTGGAACGACGACGGGTGGGAGTGGTGTTGGACATGATTGTCGAGGTTGCCTCCTGCTTTCACCTCGAGGCTGTCGTGTACACCGTAGTATACTAGAGTACAGGTTGAAGAGATGAGATGGGTGGACGAGCTACAGTTGTACCTCTACCTTAATGCGAGATGATGGCACGTTGCTTGGTGGAGCGCAAGATCAGCGCGACGCCCAGGACTGATGAGCGTGTTTTGAGCCATCTTGGGGGCGAGTCAACAACTCCTGCCATATCGATGCTACTGCTCTGATCTTTGGCCCATTGAGATACCCTTGGCTATGTAAGCAGTTCTACACCAAAACTGGGGAGATCCAAGAGGTATTGATCAGCCTAGAGGTCTCGCTGTAACGTGAATAAATGGCCCAAAATATTTCGTGGGCCGTTTTGTGGATCTATAGTTTTGCCACCAAGTAGATGGATTTCACAGGCGAAATCTCGAGGTCGTCATAGAAGTAAGCATACAACGGATTCGCTTCGAAAGTCTGATCGAGAACGAGCTGAGATAGCATGTCCACCCCTCGCCAAAACGAAGCCAGAATATCGACTTCCAGCCAGGCTTCGCTCTTCATCTCGAAACGTCTATAACGCCGTCCCTCGTTCAAAGTTGGCTCGGATCCTGGCAAGGTTGTACCGAAAGAAGCAAAGCTCTGGTCAGCCACATGCAATCACAAGGCGAGGTGAGTCTGACACTGACTCTTGGGTGTACTTGTCAAAGTACCGATTGATCTTCCTGTTGAACACCTTGTTGGCATCGTTGATATAAGTGACGTCTCCGCCGTCATCTTCGCCCTTCTTTCGCTTGCGCATGGCCTTGTTCCGCTTATCCGTGCTACAAGTCCAGATTGATTCGTGGCTGTCAGCGTGCTAGACCAGAAATGATGACAAGCTTTTACGGCAAGACTCACTCGGCGTTGATCTTGCCTACGACCCGATCGATGGCGTCGTCGCTCGCCTTGTTATCCCCATAACTCAACGTGTTCGCATCCCTATACAGATCTTCCATCGCGCTCAAAGCCTTGCTCGACTGCACGATCTTCCTTCGACTGCCTGTGGCGTTGACACTGGTGACGACGCTGGAACCTTCGACAGACTTGGCGTCGACGGGTACGATCGTACCGGGAGCGAGACCAAGGGCGAGTTCTTTCTGACGGTTATAGGCGATCAGGTCGGGCTTGAGCTGGTGCGTGTTCTTGTTGTATAGTTTGTGAGCATTTGTGTCGGCGTCTACGGTGAAGCAGATGAGCCAGCCCCGCGGTCGCTCATTTAGCATGTGCAGCTTGAACGAATCTCGCAGACCCAAACTCACCGTCAAACTCCTCTTTCTCCTTTTCGGCGATTTCCTCCTGGGCCTTTAACCACCTCTGATTCTGCTCGATCGTCCAGCCCCAATTCTTCTTGCGCTCCCCATCTACCCCGTTCTCCTCGTTGTCGATCTTTTCCCTGAGATTCTCGGCGAGCTTCTTTTGCTTGGTGAGTCGGGCGAGTTCTCGTTGCGTGGTCTTGGATTTCTGGTGATCCTCGATCAGGGATTTACGGTTGGCTTGCGTGGATTGGTTCTGAGATGCGACATACGTATAAGTAAGGTTGCAGCGATATTCAACGCAGCGGTGCTTACCATCCTCATCCGCAACTCTTTCAACTTGGCCAGCCTCTCTTCGGGCGAGACCCTTCCAGACTGCCCACTCTTGCCCACTTCCGCCTGTTCAGCCTCTACCGCTCGTTCTCGTTCTGCCTCTTCCTCATCCTCGCTGGTCGCCTTTCCTTTCCCTTTTGCTTTTCCTTTCCCCTTTCCCTTTTCGGCCACTACTTCGTGCTCTTCGACATCACCTCCCGTGGCTACGTGCGAGGGTAGAGCATCCTCATCGACCTCGATCCCGGTCTCCTGGACTGCCTTTTCAAGCGTCTCCATCGCTTTGGCCGAATGGATGTGGGATAACGGCGCCGGGGATGGGGCGGTAGATTTGGACGATCTTGTTGTTCGTGACATTGTGATGTAGAGGTTGGTGGTAAGTAGCTGACTAGCTTGACTAGGAGGTGAACGGGAGTACAGTTGAACAGGATGTATCAGTCGAGATCATCATCATCATGGTCATCATCATCGGCGAGCCATATCAATTAATTCCCCGGGTTCGAGCATTTTTGTAGCGTGAAACCAATGACGTGTTACTAC
Organism: Filobasidium floriforme; assembly: GCF_021052385.1. Lineage (NCBI taxonomy): Eukaryota > Fungi > Basidiomycota > Tremellomycetes > Filobasidiales > Filobasidiaceae > Filobasidium > Filobasidium floriforme. The sequence goes on along the minus strand of NW_025763622.1, from coordinate 349,025 downwards.
GAGAGATCATGTCCGGGCCGGATGAGAATCCGCTTCCGACATCACCGAGCAACAACCCCGACGATCTCGGCCCGCGTCGACACGAAAACCTCCGGTTGTCCGTGCCTGAAGATCAGCTTTTGTATCCGACGAACGTGCGTCTCGATGAAACGTTCGTTTGATCCCAAGAGTTTCGCGACTTTCGACGTCGCAATACCCAGCGCAATTGCACGTACGGAAAGTTGGAACATCCATGTGATCGGCTTCGGCATTCTGAGAGATGACGAGGTACTAATAAAGAGCCGACAGAGTGAGCTATCTTTGGGAACGGGTCGAATCAAACTCGAATAAAATTTCGACGAGAAGCGCACGGGCAAACGTATTCGCTCGATATCCGCACAACTCGCACCACATACCTTCGGCAAGCTCACCACGAATGACGACGCCGTTGATGGATCTGCGTCTGAGAACAGCACGCACGTTGATACGAACGACGTAGGGAATTAGGAATCGAGACGTTTGACGACGTTTGGAGCCAGGATGAAACGACGCTTTGAACGTGGACGGACATGTCCGGTAAGGAAACGTCCCGTTCGCCAGGTCCTCACGTGAATTTCTCTCTCGCTTAGAGTGTGCGCGCGCGCGGGGGGCGATGCCAAAATTAGGCGAGGAGCACTCTGGCTGGGGGCGACGACGACTAGCGACTAGGAGGAAAAAGTGGGAGTCCGGTGGGAGCAGCTCGCCATATAAAGTCAGGATCAGGATCAGATCAAGGTATCCTTGAGCCTCGAGAAAACAGCACCTCTCCTTTCCTCAGAGCCACCTCCCTCTCCCACATCTCCACCACCACCACCCACTACCCCTATCTTCTCTTCGACCATGGACTCTTCGTCGTCGAGCCAGAGCGACAACGTTCCCATGTCGCACATCCCCCAAGGAGCCCACACCCACTCCAAATCTCACGAAGATTATACCACGTCCAACAACCTTCCCGCTGCCAAACTCGACAAGATCGAAAACCCCGCTTCTTACCCATCTGCCTCTTCCGGAGAAAAGATCGACCCCACCCACCCGTTGTGGGAAGAACTGGCACCCAGCGATAGTTATGTCGATGGGGTCTACTGGGCCGACTTGCCCAGGGCACAGAGGACGAGGTGGGCGATGAAGCAGATGAACGACGAGGCCAAGAGGGAGTTGAAAGAGTTGGGCAGGATGACCAAGGCGGATCCTCTGAGCCCCGTCGCCGGATACTTTCGGTGAGTACTGGGTCAAATAGCTGGTCTGGACCTCAGTCGAACAGCCGGCTTACCCACCCCACACCACTCTACCTCGATACTACTCTTCCACAGACGATACGTCCTCAACGGTTTCGGTCTGTTCACCGAGGGTTACACCTTGTTCTCCATCGGAAACTTGACTCCGCTCTTCAAGGCCGTCTGGCCCGACTGTTGGAGCAGGCACAGGACTTGCGACAAGAACTGGATCGCTGCTGTGAGTCGTCGAGTCGGTTTCTCAACCCCGTGCGCGACAAGACACTGAAAAACGCCAACACAACGACCCGCAGCAAACCTACCTCCAGATCATCGGAATCATGGTCGGCCAGGTCGCCGTCGGTTTCGAGGGAGACTGGATCGGTCGTAAATTCGGTCTGGTCCAGGACGCGTTGATCATGTTCCTCGGGTTGGTCATGTTGACCGCCATGTGGGGGACGTCGTTGAGCGGGTGGACGATCATGTACGCTTGGAGCTTGTTCATCTACGGTATCGGAGTCGGTGGAGAGTGAGTGTCGTGCGGTCTTGTGAAATTCTTGGTGACCAAGACCGGATCCGCTGACATGACGACGACCCTTCGACAGGTACCCGATGACGTCGACGACGGCCCTCGAGTACAAGGCCAAGGGAGGCGGTCGAGCCATCAACAGCCGGGATGACAAGCTTCACCGAGGTCGAAACGTCGTCCTCGCCTTTCTCATGCAGGGTTGGGGTCAGTTCTTCAACCAGGCCGTCCTCATCATCCTCCTCTTGTGCTTCCACCACGGATCCGGTAACCCTCCTTACTCGGCCGTCTCTGCTCAGTGGACGTTCAGGGTCCAGTTCGGGATCATGGCCTTGCCCACCCTCTGGTTGGCCTACTACCGTTATTACAAGATGCAGTACTCGAGCGCGGCCTTGATGAGGAGCAAGAAGAACGCCAGGGTCAACCAGTCCGGATACGACGTCAAGTCGCTCAAACTCGTCTTCACCCATTTTGGAGGTCGAATCTTTGCCACGGCCTTTGCTTGGTTTGCCAACGATTTCGGATTTTACGGAAACAAGCTCTTCCAGTCGTCTTTCATCAAGGTCATCAGCCCCGGTAACAACTCGGTCATCGTCGGTTGGAACTGGAACCTGCTCAACTGTGGTGTCGGGCTTTGCGGGTACTACACCTCGGCTCTGCTCATCGACCACAAGCTTGTCGGCAGGAAGCGACTCCAGATCGTCGGTTTCATCGCCAACTTTATCCTCTTCCTCCTCCCCGCCATCCTGTTCGACACCCTCCAGACCCCGGCCCACATCCACGCTTTCCAAGCCATCTACTTTTTGTCGTCCTTCTTCCAACAAGGGCCCAACTGTACCACCTTCTTGGTCGCCGCCGAGGTCTTCCCCATCGCCACCCGGGCTACCGCGCACGGTTTCTCGGCCGCCATGGGTAAACTCGGTGCTTTACTCCCTGCTATCATTTACAACTATATCGGTGAGTTCATGTTCGTTGTTCTCGTGATACGCCTGTCAGCCAACTGATCGTATTCGTTCTGGATTCTACAGACGCTCGAACCTCGTTCTGGATCGTCAACTGGTTCTGTCTCGCCGGAGCCATCGGCACTTGGATCTTCCTTCCCGACACTACCGGTCTCGACATGCAGGAACAGGAGCGATACTGGGCGTACGTCCGAGCCGGCCGAGCCGCCGAGTACTGCGGAATCGCCGTCCACCCTCGACACCTGTCCGTCTGGGAACGAGTCGTCCTCAAGCGTCATCTCGCCTACGATGCCGATCTCGACAGGATGGCCAAGATGGCCGAGCTCAGGGCGGAGTACCAGGTCGCCATGTCTCGTGTTCACGAGGAGGGCGAGACCATCCCCGTCGAGCACGGCGAAGAGGACGATGCCGCCTTGTCGGGCGAGGCCAACGCTTACTTTGCTCGTGAGTTTACCTGTCCCCTACATGCAGCAGATGACAGTGTCTAACCTTTTCGCTCATCTCGGCCAAATAGGTGAAAAGAAGCAAACTTTTTGATGACTTTTAGAGATCCAATTCCCGTGTACCCATAGAATGATGTGATTTGTAGATGCGATCACCAACAATAATTCTCGTCCCGAACTGTCTTTGCGGCATGAATTTCGTTCATTCATTTACCGCCGCCATCACAGGCAGGTCAGCGCTAGGCCTTGCCTTAGTCTCATCAACTTCATATCGACCAGGCAAGCCAAGTGCACGTGCAGGGGTCTATCATCGCCAATGCGTCCAATCACACTGCTACCTATAGCTACGCCTACACTGATAACTATCATTGATAGTTGTGAATCTCAGTGGGGGCAAGCTTGAGTGAGTCTTCACATCGGCGCTGTCATCTGCACCCTTCCGACTTCTCGATTACTGACAACAGACAGCGCTCAGGAATGAATGATGAAACATGATGACCGGCAACCAGAAGGATTCGAGTCAGTAGCTCGTCATACCTGGAAGGCTATACATTACAGAGCTTTTAGAAGTCAAAAGATACGTCGAAGGCGCGGCACTGTGTACGCGGAACATCGCAAATGGTGAGAGGACAAAGAATTGTATGAAAGCCCGCGGAGTTGTGGAGATCACTTTGACAGCCTGCTTCTCTCCTGTCTTCTGCTTCTTCCTGAAGACATTGTCGTCACTACTCCCCGACTCAATCTTCCGCTTGTTACCAAAGACGTCTTCTTGATGAGCGGGTGGATCGTGCCTAGGGGTGTAACTACTACCCAAAGTCGTCTCAATCAAAGAGCCGCTGTCAAAGCGAAATGATAATCACATGACTTGCAACTTGATCAGCACCCCCACCTTGAGTTCATGAATCGCGGTCTGATCGTGTTTCATAGCACGCACGCGTCTACCCGTACTCCTACTTATCGCATTTGAGCCTTTCTTCTCATTTCGGGGTAAGAAGACCCGAACGTGATCTATCCACAACATGATGAGACCTTCTCTCTCGAACCAGATACGCATTAGCTCATGTTGTTTATTACAACTGGATAATCAGATTATCGTATGTCGTTCTATTGAAGGGCAAGAGCAACCCGAAAGTCTATCGGGTTTGCAAGAAATAAGCGGCGAGAGCCAACATCAGGGCGATCAAGACCGCCGCGATCATCATAGTAGCTAAAAGCATCGTCATTATCGAGGATATTGTCAGCTGATCGACCATGGTCAATTAAGCCAGGCTCCAGGTGACTTACAGCTCCCAAAGCTGGCTGGAATGACGATCAGCCTGACCGTGTTATCAGCCCCGGCACTGGCCAGCAAGTTGCCAGACGGGTTAAAAGCGAGCGCGGTGATCGCAAACGAATGCGCATGGAGGATCTTCAGTAATGGCTGATAGCGGAGACCAATGCAAACAGTCAGATCATTCGGCCGTTCCATTGTGCAAGAGCTATCATCCCGCCTGTGGCACTTACGGCCAGTGTCCGGGCGTCCAGAAGACCGATGGAATAGTCCGCTGCAGCATAGGCTAATACCATCCCATCCGCGCTGTATTCGGACCACACGCGCTCCCCCTATTAGTGTCATACATTGTCTCGAGCAAATCAAAACCCTCAAACTGACCTGATCTCAAAAGCGCTGACCGGAACGTTCCCGACCTCCCTCTTTCCGGTCATCTCCCACTTGCCCTTTAGCGTCTTTGCCTTCTCATCCCCAGTAGCTTCCGCCAGGCTGAAGTTGACGCAATATCCTTTCTTCAAGACGGTCGGACGTTTACCCTTACCCCGCGGGAGAGGTTTGGGATCAGTATTAATGATCGCGTGGATCGTCGGGGTGGGAGAAGGTTGTCGGTTGAATCTGTTTCGCGAGAGATACTGCTCAGCGATGTCGCCCCGGGGGAATAAGACCATGACTCATGAGCAAGACTGACTTTGCCGAGCGGAAGGTGACCGGATCAGCTCCGAGAGTCGGTAGAGGTATCGAAGCGGTCCGCTCGATCCCCTCTTTAGACCCATTGGATGCAGAAGTGACATTGAAGACGTTAATCGTCGTCGTCGTTGTGATCGCCAGCTACACGACAACCCAAAATCAATATCATCATTTATAGCGTATCAGTCTGCTCTTTCAGCTCCACTCACACTCGACCCGTCGGCTGCGAAATCGATATCAACCAACTCTCCGTCGATCTTGCTATCCGTCGACTCCCATTTCCATACAAAGTCCATCCCGGGATAAGTCAACAGGGTGACGGTAGATTGGGTGCCGTCGATATCGGTCGTCCCCACTGCGAGGAGGTCTAGTCGAGGGGAAAAGGCGGTGAGTTTCTGTATTTTTGGTAATGAGCAGAGGTCGGTGAGATCAGATTGTTTGTCTTGCGGAGAAGGACAAAGAAGCGAAAGGTGGGAGGGAGAAGCGGAATGGGTGATCGCACGTGCCTGATAAGGATAATCGTCATTCCAGGGAGCCGTGATCGTCTGTGTAGACTTGACCATCTCCAACCTGACCCGACAGCGGTTCTTTTCAGTATTCGAACGATTTGTATGCCAAGGACTGAACTGACTTGTTATCGGCATATGAGAACGCTCGACAGTGGTCATTGCCTTGACCGGGCGAGCTAGCTTTAATGGTCGTTTCAGGAGCGTTGACTCCAACAACGACTTGTTTTGTCTGTTAATGACGAAACGAAAACGCAGAAGTTTTAGTATATCGATCAATATTCAATATGATATGTTCGACCTGTGGAAGAATCCAAGCTAGACGCACCTCGACGTTGATGGCCATAGACGTCGGCAGATCCTCGCCCGGCTCAAAGACGTGTTCGGCGACTTCCGACAATGTTCTGCCGTCCAGAGAAGCTGTGCATATTTTCTGCGAGATGACGGACAGACGTTCAGACCAGTACTTCGCTTTTGTAGCTCCATCGAATTCTGACTGACCAGCTTGTTCTTGATCCCGGTTCTGCTAGGTCCACCACCACCTCCGAGTAGAAGGGTCGTATCGTCCGTGAACCCGAGGCAGGATACGGGGAACGACGGGGTCGGATGAGCTCGGTGTTTCGTGCGTGTCATCTTCGAGCTATTAGCTATACGTTCAGGATATCTGCAAGATGTTTGTTGACTTCGGTAGATGTTGAAAGAACTGTTAGGGGGGCGGTATTTTTCTTAGAGAGGCGGTATTTTTGTGGGGTAAAGGTGGAAATAAGAACACGTAATATTACGATAGCAATGTTACGAAAGGAATATTTCGAAGAACTTCTCACGCGTGATAAGCAAGCTTGAAACGTATGGTATATCGAGGCCGTAAGAGAGTCGCTATCGTTATCGTCGTACAATCGTAGAAATATATATAAAGAAATATTGCGAGAGGTTTATTCCTCTCGCTGCTTGCCCTTGTTCGCAGGCTTCTCCTTCTTCGGCCAGACCAAACGATCGACGATCTCTTGCACCGGCGTGCAATCGTGCGTAGGATTTACTACGGGAGCGACAGCGGCGGGTGCCTCTTGACCTTCGACGGCGGCGGCGGGAACGGGAGCGGCGGGAACGGGAGCGCGCTCAGTCTTGCGATGACAAACTATCTCTCGCAAAATTTCGAACGCTTTTTCTCCTGCCTCTTCTCGCTCGGCCTTTCTCGTCCAGAAATTTTGCGTGAACTGCAAAATTGTCTTCGCGACTCGAAGAACGCCGGGGACCGATTTGTCGTCGATTTCGAACGCCCAACCTTCAGCGACCGTTAGCTGGCACCCGTGTCCCGCCGTCTTGCAAGGTCCGCAGGCCGCGAACGCTGACGCAGCCGTGAGGGGAAGCGCCGTACGGCAAATTTCGACCGGTCCATATCGAGCCGCGATGATGAGGGGCGATTCGTCGATCGCCTTGGCCGACTGCTCGTTGTCGGCGATGTAGTCGATCTGGAGCTGCTTTGGGCCGGAATATACCGGGAGATCGGTCCCGTCCACGTTGGAATCGCCGAAATCCTCCTTGCAGCGCGGGCAGATGAGCTTCCAGCCGCCTTTGAATTTAGCCTGGAAATAAAGTGTCAGAAAAAAAACGTCAGGAATATTTCGAAGAATATACAAAACAAACTCACAAGATACGCGTTGATCTCCTGCTGGTCGATTTCTCCCGTTCGGCCGACCTTGCATAAGTCCTCGAATTCCTGGGTCGGCTTCACCGGGAGCTCCTTTCGGTCTTCCTCCTTGCCTAGCCAGCTCTGAACTGTAACGACAGAAAGAAAGCGTCAGGAATATTTCGAACGGAGAAGAACGCAAGCAAACTCACGAGGCCACGCCCAAGGACCTTCTTTCGGCAGAACAACGTACGCCCCGGTCGAACACCGCAACGCCTTCATCGACGGATCGAGTGAAGGCGTAGGGAATTCTCCCTTCTTGTCCGTCTCCCACGTCTTCTGGGCCTTCGAAATTTTCCGCCACCAAGCTTGGATCGTGGCGCAGCGGGCGTCCCACACGTACATCTTCGGGTCGATGTTGAACACCGCGGACCATTCGATGAGGTTGATCGGTCGGAAACAATCGGGAGGGGTTTGGCGGGCGGCGGTAGGGGGAGCGCTATATCGTGAACAAACATGCGAGGGGAGGAACACGGTCAGAAATCAGCGACCGGAATATTTCGAGAGCAGAAAAACATAGGTAGCGAATCGAGAAGAGGGAGACAAGAGTTACATCACCGCGAGGTCCTCGGCGGGACGCTTTTGAGCGCCGGAGCCCGACGGTCCAGCTTGGGCGTTGGCGTTCGCCGCGGCCGCACCCTGCTTCTTCTTCTGGGCCTCCTTTTGAGCTCGAGTAAGTCTACAGCAATAAAAATTAGGGAATATTTTGAACGATATCGAGCGAGACGCTGAACTTACCGTCCACCAGACATCTTGAATAAGTTCTTGATATATTTCGAGAGGTTGAAGGCGAGAGGTCGAAGGCGAGTACGTCGAAGCGTGCGGGTATGTTCGAGTGGGTTGTAGAGTAGAGAGTAAGTTAGAGAGGGGGGGGGAAATCGTAAAACGAGAGGGGGGACTTCGAGTATATATATTATTTGGCTTCTTAGCGTACGTGTCGATTCGAATTTACTCGACGATTCTCGATAAATCGATAGCTTGACGTCAGACGTATCACTTCGCTACTCATGACATCATGAGAAGCTAAACGACGTATTATCTCGGGCCCGAACGTTGTTATTACCAATTCGAGACGTCTGAGAAGGTCGATTTGTTACTTAGAACAATACGTTTCGCTTCAATTCACATGAAACGTTCCTGATCGTCGATCTTCATAGAACCAATCCGTCAGCTAGTTCACAGCGGAATCAAACCCTCTCCTACTCACGCCAGAACAAATACGATATCAAACGGCTCATCAAATGTAAGCGAAAGGATCAGCGATAGAATAGTCACGAGACGAAGTAAAACAAAGAAAAATCAACCCCCGAAATAATCCGAAGCATATCGCGCACGCGAGGGGTCCTTTGGCGCCTTTGTTCTACTGATAATATCGGCCGAGCTGAGATGGAGGTGCGATAGGCGCTGACGAAGGTCCCGGCTGACTTCCAGCGTAATATTGTTGAGGGAGATTCCCGTACGCTCGTGCGGCGAAAGGTGAGACGCCCAGGAATTGTTGCGGGGAGGGAACTCCAATGATATTTTGCGGAGGGAGGAATTCGACAGCATAATGTTGGGAATATTGTGGGCGAGAGGGGAATTGCTCCAGGTATGTGTGCTGAGGTTTTGCTTCTTGTGAAACATTCCGAAAAATATTGGATCCCGGAACATTCCCAGAGGCCTGAGATGCCGTTTTCACGATGGCAGCAGCGTCCGCTGCCGTCTTCTTTGGGCACGTGCGAATGTTGTGACCGGAACCTGAACAGTGGCCACATCCTCTCGGCTTATTTCCCTGGGAAATTTTCCTAGCAGCCGTGGCCTCGGCTTTTCTCCTCTCTTCTACCTGACGATTCACCACTTCAGCAGCAGTTTCCATTCGCCCACTCTTCGCATGAGGCCTGACGATATCCTCCGCAGGACCTCGTCCCTGTTTGATATCCTGTACTGCCCTCTTGCGCTTCTTCTTCGCTTGCGCTTTGACGTACTGCGGACGAGAGATTGGCTCCTGAATAATCACAGCGTCGGGTGACATCTCTCGGATAATTTCGTGTGGTTCGAGGTATTCGTTCATCGGCATAAGCGCTGAGTCGTCTGCCTGAGGAGGGATCGCAGGTAGCGGGTCTAGGGGGTAGTGGGTGAAGAAGGTCCCGACTGTCGCATTATTCCGAACGTATTTGAGCGCCAGCTGCTTTGCCTCAACCTCTAATTCATCCTGCTGTTTCAAATGCCAGAAACGATGAATCGAGGAAGGAATGATCAACGGGTAATGTTCTTCCGGCGCCAGAATTCGTTCGAAATCGTGCTGACAAACGAGCCCCATGGAATCCTTCATGGAGTGCGTGCAGGGACGCAGGGGCTCGTTCTTGATTCGTGCGGCCTGATGCAGACGATATGCTCCCTCGAAAATCTTCCACTGAGCCTTGAGCGAAATTCGGCCTCTCAGCTGCCGTGATCATGAAAGATATCGTCAGGATTTTTCCGATCGTTTTTCTTCCTACGCATGACTCACATCATACATCGATGGCGGGAAACATTTCACGTTTGTGATGGCGTCAGTCGAATGCTTGAGGAAAATACTTCGGTGGATGCTACGCATGTGATCGAGCGCTGCGTTGACTGCACCGAATAAATCCTGCCCAGCACCACCGATCGTGCTTTTGATAGCACGATGAAACGATTCAATTCGCGAGGTGGCAGTCTCACCGAAATTGAGCGTGTGGGATAATTCGTGCGCCAGAAATGCTCTGCCAAGCAGCATCTGTCGCTCAATATACAGCCAACAGGCTGATGTCCTCTCGTTCGCGAGGTATTGCAATCGAAACGTCCGGAACAAATCGTCATATGTTTCTTTGGTCGAAGCGTTGACCAGGGATTTGTATGCCGCGTTGACGCTGTCGAAATCGTCCTCTGACAATCTGGCTTTGAAATTTTTCGTGAGGTTTTGTCCGAGATGCCAACGACAGAGCTGCTGCTTCCACAGTGGAAATACTCGGCTCAATGCATTCCGCAGAGCCGTGCATTGATCCGTCAGAACTACTCCGGTCGGCAGATCCTCACACATATCTTTGAGAGCGTTCATCGCCCAGAAATATTCCTCCTCTGTCTCTCCCGTCATGAAGCAAAGCGCTACAGTAAAGGAAAGATTCGCAGGGGTTGTGCCGACGATGTGGAGGAGGGGCATTCCGTAGCGATTGGTCTTGTAGGTCGCATCCATGAAAAGGACGTAGCCGTAATATTTCGCCAGGATTAATCCCATGGGATTGCAAAAAAAAAGGGTTTGAAGCTCATCGGTGAGGGGATGGAGGTCGTAGAGATGAGGAATTCCCCTCCGGACCAGCTCTCGGATAATCGCGTCCGTTGGAGTTCGTCCGCTCAAGGCTGCAGTCTTGATTTCGGCTCTGAGATTGTATATTTCCTGTACACCGATATAGCACTTGCGTCCTTCACCGCTCGATTTCTTGTGGAGCATTTCGACAATAGACCGAGGGGGGGCCTTTGCCTTGAGAGCAGCGATTGCTAACTCTCGCTCAATTTCGGTCAACGCTCTATGCTGATGGAATGGGTATGCAGATCCGCTGATCTCGTGATTGTGTTGGAGGTTTCTGATCGAAATTCTCCATAGGTTGTCGGTCTTGGGTTTCCTGGCGACGTAGAGTTTCCAGGTACAACCACATTTCTTAGTGTACCCCTCGGAATTTTTCTTACGCATGCGTCCGGACGCATCTTGGTACTCGTGTGTGTTCTTATGTTCGCCTGTTCGAGTGCAGACGACAGCGAAGTTGTTCAGAGTTCCCTGTGTCTTGCGTACAGCAAATCCCCCTTGGGCGGCCAGGGATTGCAGCTGTGGTAATATTCCGGCGTCATCAAGATCTGCAAACTCCTGCGACAGTACTTCGAAGGGAGACTGTTGAAGAATTGCATGTTGCGGGAATATTTCGATATCCGAGTCTTCCTCGGAATCCGCCACATCGACGGGATGAACACGCTGAATAGGGCTAGGAGGTACGGACATTTTCAATAGGTGCTATACGAAGGGAATAATACGACTGCAACATTGCAAAATCATACAACGCGTCCAGGCTATCACTGGCGCGTCAAGGTTTGACAATGTTTCTCACGCTGTATTTCTGTCGAAATCACGCGTGCGGTTATTTCCACCTCTACCCCGCAAATACCGCCCCTCTAAGAAAAATACCGCCCCCCTAACAGTTCTTAGATGTTGATTCGAATTAGTAGTTGTTTGCTAGAATCGCTAAATGATCTGTGGGATATGACGAGGACGTGCGATGCCGGCAGCGGCTTTCGGATGTAAATCACGAGTGGTTGTTCGGAAGCAAATCGAGCAGATCTCGAAGGACATGCTCAGCTCTCGTGTTGATGATTTCGAGAGTTTGACCTCTACACAATCATCAACGAGCTATGAGCTATGTCAATGGATGATCAAGCAACTCTCGACTTAGGATGTCACATGAATCCATGAACGTTTAGCTGAATTCGGGACCGCTAGACTGGGCTCCGTAGAACAACCATTAACGTACATCAAGCAACGCGACAACCTATCGATACCCGCAACCTTCAACATCACGGACGGCGTACATGAGCCATAATATCCATAATAGTAATAGCTGAAGGAATACTCGTCGAGATAGTGACACGAGAAAAGATTCGAACCTAGGATGGTGAGTTGTTGATGGTGAACAACCTTTATCGATCTTCTGTCAACTAAGCTGGCGAGCTGACTCTTTTATATACCAGATATTTATCCATTAGACTTACCCGATTTGGATACTGTCTCAATCTACGAACAATACCATATCAGGACTCTAGAAATACTGAAGAACACAAAAATGACGAGTATACCTCAGTCGGCTATCGATCCCGGCCGCGGTCACACTATGATCAAAGCAAACGGAGACGGCTCGATGACGCTTCAACCTACCATGTCGCTCACGATCTCGAGCCCGTCTCACAGCCAACAGGAAAAGTCTTTCAGCCATACTCCGGGAGATGAGACCCTGGTAGAAACCCATTCGCATTCGGCATTCTTTGAGAAGCAAGAGGAAGTCTTCCCCCCGATCGACGTGATGATGGAGGAGAAAAGATACCCGACCCAATCGTCTCCACTCTCCTCGGTTCCTCCCGGTAGTCGAACCGCGAGTCAAGCTCAGGTGATGGTGCCCATGGACGTCGATACCAAACCGCCTCCACCTCTTGAACCTCTCCCGATCCTTCCTCTCCTACACTACCTTGCTCACAACGTCTCGACTACCCAGAAGAGCCGGCTCCTTCGACTACTCCTCTTGTCGACCGACGAACGAGCGCAAGCCTTGAAGAAAGAGCCGGACCTGTCAGATCTGCTCGGTTGGAGGTCTTCCCAACCGCCTGATCACGAGTTCATTGAAGCTAGGATCAAACACCTCGATTACCTAGGTCTACAGTTGATGTTGACGGCTTATAAGCAGGATGAGGACAGGTTGAGCAGTACGGAGCAGGTTCAGTTAGGTGTGGATATAGGAAAGTTGGGGTTGGAGATGTTGACTTGCCTGCAGCTTGAAGCGGAAAAGACGGCAAGGGCTGCGAAATCTAGATCGATACCCAAATTCGCTTCTTCCTCGACGTCAACCTCGACGCCGTTCAAAATTCCGGACGAGGGGGACCGACGCAAGTTGAAAAAGGTCCTTTCTGGTGACATCTCCCTCGGGCGCGCTCCTGCTTCACCTACACCCGTCTCTCCCTCGCCTCTGACGAACAGAAGCAACAAATCCAACATCAACAATGGCGTGCCCCTCTCTCGACGTACTTCGAGCTCGAGGTTCGACCTGTACGAAACCCCGAACAAGGGGAAGAAGGATCCGTTCAAAAGGGTCGGTTCTCCCTTGGCCTCGACCGCGGATGATAAGGTGGATTTGAAACACTTGGAGACGAGCAATTTGATCAAGGAGATTGAGGGGGTTTTGACGTCGAGCGTGAGTCGGGCGTTTTATTTCGATGAGGTTACCTTGGGATCAACCAAGAACTTATATATTTGCCTCTCATAGATCAACGCGGGTGCGAAAAACAATACACCGGGTGTACGGAGTGGGGTCCTGGAATTGACAATGTTAAGGACACAATTGGATGTCATACAGGTAAGGGATCAGGATGGTCGGGTCTCAGTAATCGTCACTGACTCGTTGTCGCTTGACGTGCATCAGGGCGGGACGAATTACGGGATCAAGATGATACAAAAACTCATCTCCACCATCGAGAACGAGTGAGTTCTGTTCGCAGTTCAGTAGAAGTCTCAAAATTGATCGACGCGACTGACGGGATGCACATTACAGTACCTCCCAGTCGCATATGTACTACCGAGCCATGCTGATGTTGGCGGGATGGGAGAGCGAGTCGAACAAGGACCTGATGCCTGCAATAAATACCCTACAAGCAGTTATCGTAAGTTGTCTTTTAAACGCGACTCATGAGCAGAACACAGTGGAGTTGTCCTCTTTGTGTCCTTTTCGTAGAAACACGCCCGGAAGAACCGTAACGATCACGTCGCCCTCATCGCCGGTCTGGCAAAGTTTCGCGTCATCATGGCCAACTCTTACTTGGATATCGCCCCAGACTCGATGGCCGAGGTCAAGGAACTCCTGACGGCGGGCAAAGTCTTCCCTCGACCTGCCGATGGCGATACCCACGATCTGACACATCTACAACCCGTGCTAGCGGTCATGTTGGCACAGTTCCTGATCCTGGCAGTCCCGCTAGAAACAAGACGGGGCAACGTCCAGGCGTCGACGGAGTATCTGAACTTGCTACACCAGTTGATGGACCGGTCGGATGCGCTCAACGGGGATGCCCAAACCGCCGTGGGTCGATTGCAGGTAAGTCCCAAGCCACTATCTCAATACACCTTCGGCTGACGCCGCTTTGATTAATCGTTGCAGGTACCTTTGGGCTCTTTCCGCAACCCAACGGAATCTGGTTTCGTGGTCCAAATTACCCCTGCTAGTGTGCTCTTCCAAGTGACCTTCCTCGTCTCGTGTATCGGCCAAGCGGATGTCATGGGCAACAAGCCGAAACGCTTGATCTACGGGTCCGAAGGGTTGTCTGGCATGACCTTTGCCTGCAATTCGACCGCGAATCATCTTCAGCACCCGTCCACCCTCGGCTTAACGCACGCGCTTTCTATCAAGCGGGAGCTGCAGACCGTACACGCGGAGCTGTTACTGGACCTCGCTGGGCTATACATCTTCTCCGCCACTTTGAAACAGGCCGAAGAGGTGAGTTGACCTGCTGTGAATTTGGCTTGGTTGTGGGACTCCATTGACTCTGCGGTCGACAGACCCTGCACAAAGCGATCGCCCACCTGCGCAATCACAACATGTTCGATACCTACGCCCCACGGGTCTGTCTGCTGCAGGCTCAACGGTATCATATGCTCGGTCGAAGAGAAAAGGCCATCGCGTGCTATGAAGCTTGTCGATACATCAGCAATCCAGGAAGCGAGATTTACCTGGTCGCCAGGACTAGCTTGTTGTTGTTCCAGCTTGCTGGACCTGACTCATCTGATCTTGGCGGCAAAGTTTCGCAGATCAACGAGATTAAGGGCGAGCTATATGCCACGCAAAGCGTGCTCTACATGGCGGCTGCCAAGATGCTTGAAGCGGTTACTACCGAGTCCATCCAGAAATCGAAGTGAGCGTCGAAGCATTTGCGGCTTTTCCCGGAAACGACAGCTGAATAATCATCGTCTGTCTCTAGAAAACTCCTGGGACTCGGCTTGCAGAGTGCCATGACTATCAACAACAATCAGATGCGAATGCTCTTCCTCGTCGTGGCCTCGTCGCACTACCGAGATACCATGCAAGACTCTTGCGTTTCGATGCTCAAGACGGCATCGACGATCGCGAGAAAGCTGGGGATCGCTCAGACGGTCAAAGAAGGGGAGAAGGTAGAGAAGCTGGGTCCGACCGGGCTAGGTGGGTTCCAGAGTCTGCTATGGACTTACCCATGCAATTGGAGCTGACTCTGACTTTATGACTCTCAGGCCTATGGGTAGCACAGCGGATCGGTAAGTGATTGCGTGCTCGCTGCACGAGTGACCAGCTCACCCTTGTGCTCGCGTCTCGTAGCTTCAATGACCGCGAGAAAAGAACCCGAAACATCAACGAAGAACCTAGACAGTCAGTATCATCTTCTACAGCCAGTGTCCGCAAAACCTGACGCCCTATTCGCTCTCGGTCTACCAGGGGTTCAGAAATACCTCGAGAAGCAGAAACTCGAATTCAAGATCCCATGATCACGTCTAGCAAACCAGCTTCACGAAGCCACACGACCTACGATTCTATACCAGGCCCCAGGAAGGCAGGACTCTTTTATGACGCAATGGTTCTTTCCAATCACCCCTCGCTTTCACAATAAGCTTTTCGCTTTCGATTTACCATACCTTACGACGGGCTTGTCCCTTCCTGTACTAGATCGCAAGATGTCGACTACGAAAGTTGTACAAAGCTACAATACGAAGCATCTAGCATGTCCAATGCTGTGTTACCCTTCGTCTTGTGATCCTGCCAGGTCAGGGTGCTGCCAGCGATATCTCTCATCAATACGAGTATATCGACCTTTACTCTGAATGCGTATAATCGATTTCGCGGCTATATGTACAAGTCGTAAGGTCGAGGTCGTTCGTTCGTGAAATGTGATACGTAAATGAGACCGGTCAAGAAAGTCGAGTCTACGCCGTCCATGATCTATACCGTCGTTTTCCATCCCGCACCGATCTCTTCCCCGTTCGTCTGATATCGTTGATTGTTCATCGTGCGCACCGTCCCTCTATTCCATCACTCCCTCTTCATCACCTTTCAGCTAGCTTGTGAAGTGCCATCAACCACTCCTGGGAATCTCCAACACGCTCCCGAATCTTCATCGGCGCAAGCCGAACCTCCTCCCTTTGCTCCTCTCCTTCGATTCGGCTTGTTTTCCGTAGGTGCACTGGGTGCCTTTCTTGGCGCAGCATAGGCAGCGTTTGGAGCCGTTCGGAGTGGCTGTGATTGTGGTATCGTTACAGAGAGGATCAGGTGAAGAGAGGATAGGGTAGGCCAAAGAGACGGACAAAGAAAGGGAAGAAAGCAAAAAGGTATCTAAGTTTGGTACGAACACTAGATGTCTGGCAAAGAAAGGTGCTGTATGACTGACTGCAGGTAGTTCGTCGTCGTTTGCAAGGATCACAACGGACTAGGATCGATTTGGAGATTTCTGAGGGTTTTTCTATAGGGCACAGTCGGTATGTAAGCTGAGATAGAGTAAATCAAAGCAGGCTCATGGCTTACGGGGTACAAGAGGCGTCTTTTTCGAAGTCTTCTTCTGCCTCTCCGGTTCCCCTAGCACTTGCTCCTCCGGTTCCCGGTCAGCCAGTTGATGTGCCCAGGGCTCAGTCTCTGCCAACACTCGTCTCTGTCTTTTCGGGAGTGGCATGGTAGGGCGGGATGGTCCGGGTGCGAAGAGCCGGTCGTATTGCTTCAACAGCTCGAGGTCGTCGACGTGTTGGATGAGGTCTTGTAAGCGGATGTGGTACATGGTGACGGAGTGTTTGGAGAGTCGACTGATGAGCTACATGCGATGCAGGCGCGATGTGCGGTAGGTGGACGATGTAGAGAAGCTCTGGTAGTTGCCTGCTATGTTGAGGTCAACCTTGGTGCAAGGCGTGTATATCATAGATGAAGCTGATCGAGCCCTGAGAAGCGAGAATCCCTTGATCCTTTGACCCGGATGCTTCCCCGCTTCGTCATCGTTTCCATCAATTCGTTTTCTGTTTTGATGAGCCGTTTGACATGATCATCACTTCTCGCGGAAGCATTCACGTCGCATCAGATTGATCGGATCGTCATTTCAAGAGGAACAGAAAGGAAGGCGCCTGAGCGCCAAAGGTACCCGTGGGCCATGTATCTCAGCCCAAAGATCTCTCCACTCTCAAACTTAGATGACATGATACGATGGGATTGACCTTCTCAGCTAGGATTCTCTCGAGCAGTATTATTGTCTGATCAGTCTGTTGCACTGACGATGAAACGCGAGGTCAATGATCCGCGTTTCGACCGTTATGTAATCACGGGGTAAGCACATCGATCAATCAGACTGACCTCGTATGTTCAAGCAGTTACACCTTACAATGATCAGCGAGAACCTTCTAATTAACCTTTAAATATCACTCAGAATGTAATTCTTGTTATGCCAGGATGAAAAATCCAGCTGTACAGCTCGTGGTAGTCGGCATGACAAGAAGCCTCGGTGATTTCTCGGTCAAGTCACGTGATACGTCAAGGTTGTGAAACGCTAATCTTCCATCAGTCCCGCGGGTTCTTATTGTTCTCCGGTCATGTCCGCGAGCCTTCTCAAACCGATCACACAGCACGTCCAGCATCATACATGTATACATGTATCGCCATACCACATCGCCGTTAACTTCAACGACACTATCCTATACGGTCGATACAACTACAACACAGAGCCGCTCTACTATCAATCGACCCGTACGGAGAATAATCCTCTAGAAATTCTCTAGACTAGTACTTTGCGCATCATGTCGAGAGTGCGCATTGACCATGATCTCCCTCCCTGCGGTGCATGCTAAGTTGCGTCTAACATAGCAGATCATTCATTGGACACCTCCACCCGTGACGATCAATTATCAAGCTCTCCCACCCTTAGTAAAGATACAAAACCAGAAACTTCTGCGTCGAAGCCAGTCGCAACGGGTCTATGCAGTGAAGGAGGTATCCATCCCCCTTCAGGGCGATCAAAAGACCCTGAAGGGCGAGTTTCGCAATCTCGAGTGGCTTGGAGATGCGGTACTGTCTCATTTCTCGACCGAGATACTACTGGAGAGATGGCCCGACTTATCTACTGGGTCCTTGACAGTGAGTACCCTGCAGCGAACCGCCGTTGCATCACTCTGACCTAGCATTACCCCCCTGGGATTCGCGACAGCGTGTGAAAGCTGCTCTTATTCGGAACATCACTCTCTCGCACGTGTCTTTCCACCTTGGTATACATGGTCATCCCGAACATATGGAGGAACCCGCCTCGCAATCCCTTGCGGCGGACTCGTTTGAAGCTTATATCGGGGCACTTTATAAAGACGCTCAGAGACGCGGAAAGCCGCATCTCGTTCGACATTGGCTCCAGAAGCTTTGGTCCCCCGCAGTATTTCCCAACTTGGAGGAAGTAGCCACAAGCCAACCCCCAACAATTGCGAAAGGGGAGAAAGCTAGGGGGAAGGGAAATCAGCTCAAGGGGAAAGAGGAACCGCCTGTGCAGCTATCCAAGGTTAAACCGAACTCGCTTGTTGGCTTGCTGGAAGCAAACATAAACACGTTGGCTTTGGAAGCAGGGAAAGAAGCCGAAAAGAAGGCCACCGCCGACGTAGAGGTTGGCAAAGCTGCTACCAAAGCGACCCCGGTCCCCTCCAAAGCATCTTCTCCTAAGCCGAAGCCGAAGCCGGAAGTCACCATCCGAGCCAGCACTAAGCTTCAGGGCGATCAACCGAAGATAAAGAAGAAAGCTGAAGTTATAAAGGCCAAGGCATCTCCCGCTACTTCCACTCCGACGCCCAAGTTGAAGAAGCATAAGAAGCAGCCTGACCTGGTCTGACCGGAGTGGCATCCCGATTGACCAACGAACGCGTAAGTGCCGGTGCTAGTTATCTCCACAAATATGACCTACTCCGGACTGATCAGCGCCTCGGGATAGGTCTTCTCTGACGAGCTGGAGTATAGCATAACCGTCCGATAGATATTACGAATGTTAAGAAATCGTCTAATATGTGGGCTTGTGTCCTGAGCAGCTTTGTAATACTCGTATACGTCTGATGTAATTGAACATGTCCTAACGATCGAAACAAACTTTCACAATCGAAGCAATTCACAACGTTCACATCGTTCATAGAATCGGACAGCGTGTTCGAGCGGGGTCGGGGTCGGCTACCTGGCTTACATCACGTGATACGGGGTAAAAGTGAAACACAATGTATTCATCAATTCAAAACAAAAGCACGCGTTGCTACAATCGCGGATCCTGGCCAGTCGTTCACAGCAACGCAACAACAGAACCGAACGTCTTATTGAGTCGAACTCCCTCCTTATCACTATCAAGGTAAGTCTATGCAGTAACAATAACCTCTACCACAAACAAACTTCGCCAAACCTCTATTTGAAAGCTAGTGCTGTCGACATCGTCGAATCATGGTGGATGTGAGTTTCGTTACGTTCGGAAGGAAATCGTACCACTGCTAACGGTCTCATCAAAGGCCTTTGAGGTAGAGCCTCCAGCTACAACCATCAACTACGCTGCATTGCCAGCTCTTCCACCCATTCTAGACTTTAGCCTTGCTCTTCAATGTACGACTCATAAGAGCTGGTGGACGAGGGGCCCGAAACAGATCCGCAGCAAGAACCCTTGTCCGAGGGGTAAGAACGCTTTCGATCTGATGAAAGGGCTGGGGATGAGTGCGTTGGACTTCCAGACCCAAATACTCGTCAAGAGATACCCGTGGAAAGGCGCAAAAGATGTAAACGTGAGTGGGGAAATATTGTCTTGGCTTTATTACTGGTCGTCTACACGGTTTGAAACAAGCTACGATTCGCTAGGGCAAGAAGAGGGCACTCTTGTACGATAGGACTCTAGCTCACCTCTCACGCGCTATGGACTTGACCAACGAATCAGGGTCGGACCGGATCTACCAGTGGCTGCTGAAGGGGTTTCTCGACAGATCTTTAGCGACGCTTTCGCGGCCCATATCGGCGGATTGCTGAAGAGCGAAATCGTTGAGGGCTCTGTCAGTCAATGGATCAAGGAGCTATTGTCAGCGAACGCCTGGCCCGATTTAGGAGAAGCGAGCATCAGACAACAACGCAGGCATGAGAAAAAGCTTAAGAGGGCTGCTGCCAAGGCACTGAGACTGGCTCAGAAGTCTCGGCCGAAGAAGCGTTCTTCAGCGGCGAAGCCGCAGGGAGCCATCGGCAACGCAACCGAAAATCCCGTAGCTTTGAACGGGAGGGCGACTTTGCCCGAGGCAGGAGCCGCGGATGTCAAGCAGGAGGAAACGAATGCTAGGTCTACAGGGACAACAAAGGTGGAAACGATGACCAAGTCGGAACCGGACATCGAGCCGAAAGTCAGGGTTAAGCATGAAGTGAAAGTCAAGCAAGAGATGCTGTAGATTGCTCGTGCGGGTGGGCCGCTTCAAGTACGTACTGGATCACTATCATGAAGAACGACTGATACTAATCTTTGATGCCTCTTGCGGACTCAGGCAGAGCGTCGTATACACCGATGACTCGACTTTGGAACGTCGGAATGCTGCTCAAGGAGCCATGTGCATGAATGCTGTACCTGTAGATGATATCGAAGTATCCGCGACGTCGTGTGAATCTTTCAGTCTCTAATGACCATATGGTAGTAGGCTCGCAAAGGTGTGACCAAACTGTCCACGAATCCGGTGTGGGCGTAACCTGAAAAGAAGGCCGCAAGGCGGAAGGGATGCGCAGGTCACGTGACTATGATCCGATATCTGAAACGCGAAATCGCCATCAAACTGCGCCGTCCTCGTCACCGTCTTTTTTTCTTGTTGTCGCATTTTCGGTCATCAATTTTGATCAGTTCCAACGTTCCAACCAAGCGATAACAAACACAAGCACTTACCCAACAACGACACCATGAATGTCATCCAGATATCCAGAGCATCATCAACGATTTTACTCTAGCACTCTAGTCATTGGTCGTCTACGCTACTACGTCCATCTTCGCTCAGAAAACCGTACAACAGCTACCAGGACACCGCTGTACCATCGTCAACCTGAATCTGGATTGAAGCATTGTTGGGTTGGCATCATGGCACAAGTGAGTCTTCTATCACAAATCACAGAGTAGCTAAGATCTGATTGTCTTACTACTTCGATTCAAGAACAATACCGTCTGGAAACCTCCAGTTATTTCCATCAATGAATTTGCCTTGCCTTCCTTGCTACCTTTACACGATAAGAAGCTCGTTCGGCAATATAGCCATCACGGCAGTTGTCTAGCTTCCCATACTCCACAGAGTGACGACGAGACATCTGGAGTCGAAACCCTATCGCAACCCAGTGGTCAAGATAGCTTCAGGAAGCTTGAATGGCTGGGGGACAGCCTTCTGTATGTTCACGCTACGCAAGTGCTCATGAAGAGGTACCCGGGACGATCCGTCTCAGAACTCGAGGTGAGATTAATTACGCTTGACTTGAGTGACTTGACACCTGACTGTTCCACCTACCTTTCAAAGAGGATGAGGCAATTGCTCACCAGCAACAACACCTTGTCGCATTTATGCAGATACTTGAGGCTCTACCGTCATCTTCGAGTCGGCGCGTCTTATATGATCAGTACACGGATCATAACGCAGAACTTGGCTGCCGATCTATTCGAGGCTTACGTCGGCGCTCTTCACAAAGACTCGGAAGCTCGAGGTCGGCCGGAGATTGTGGGTGAATGGCTAGAAAAGGTATGGTCGCAAGATGTCTTGCCTGGCCTTGAACATTGGGGCCGGGCCAAACACGTCGGCCAGAAGACCGGAGACAAGCAGCACCGAGCCTCACAGGTACACAAGGTTCCGGCAGGGCAAACCAAAGGAAAGGATGAGAAGAACAAGGGCAAAGGAAAGAATGCGGCGAAGCGGCAGGCAGCTGTGAAGCAGGCGGAGAGAGCTCGGCTGATGGAAATCCATCGTACGAGGCAGCAACAAAGCCAAGCCAATGCCAAGCGTCAGGCCTGAATACTTGAACATGGCTGGGGTGATGATTTGCAATGACGGACGAGCGGTGAGTCTTTATCGTCGTGTCGCAGAGCTATTGCGGCGTGTTCATTGCTGACCTCCCACGTAGTCAGCTTAGATTGCAAGCGAATATCTCACACCGTCTCACCGTGCCAGTACCGTCTAACAGCTATAGAGTGCCAGGCAGGCAGGCCATTTCCTCAGTTTCAGCTGCGAATCCGAGGCAAATGTATATTATCAAAAATGTCATATCAATATTGTCCCGGAGACGTCCCCGGGTGTGCTCGCGTATATTATTGCTGACCGCACTCGCTAAGTACCCTGCTGAGGCGTCTCGATCCACTCCCACAGATCCTGCTCGACCGGCCTGAGACTATTCAGTATCCGTTTGTAGTCCTCTTCCACGTTCTTGTACGTTTCTGCTAACTTTTCTCTTCGTTCGTCGGGCGAGATCTGAGCGAGAATCTCGTAGTTGAACCTGAACAACCTTTCCTTGACCTGATATCCGAAGTATCAGCCTTGGTCCCGCTCGTCCCTAGAAGTTGAAGGCTTCGGGCTTACCTGCAGACGATACGCTTTATATCGTTCCGGGCTCCGGTTCGTCTTTAGTCGTTCCAAGAGCAGCATCTCGATCAGACGCAAGAATTGTCTCTGCAAAGTGCATACCCGCGTCAGCCACTAGGTGCTTTCCTGGTCATCACCAGCACCGCACATACCGTGGCATATTTCCCCTCCGTCCTGATCTTTTCCAACCACTTCTTATCCACCGGCGCCCCCTTGGCCATCTCCTTCGAATCCTTCAACTGCTCCTTCAGCCTGACCAAGTCGCATCGATCTCGCAGGTCTTCAAAGGCTTCAGACGGGTCTTCTACTGTCAGCTCGGCGACCTTCTCTAGCGTTGATGCGTAGTCGTAGAGGGTATTGTACAGTTGAGCTGACAAGATGGGTAACCGAAGATTGTCAGCACGACATCTCAAAGCCGAAGCGCAACATATGGCAACTCACATCCGTGTCCCTGTCCTTGAAAGGGCGGCAGGATGACGAATTGACTATATCATTATCATTGTCAATCCATGCGCTTCTTCACAGTGAGATGATCGGGAGCCGAAAAACTCACCTCAATCTCATCCGTACCATGTCCGGGTAACACCAGAACGGGTAAGCCGAGACATAACCTGCGAAATGATAACTAGCTCCGGTAGGTGCCGTATCATGTGGCCGGATCTCGAACAGTATTAGGAATTCCCACTGATCTTCGTCTTCCTACGAACGGGGAATGCACGTCGGTCATACCGCTCGACCGAGCATGTTCAATTGAGATCAGGGACGAACCTGAATATAGCTTCCTCCCTCGATGTAAAGCAAGACGAACAACTGCGCTCTTCGGTGAAACTCCCTGAATCCCGGTGTGTCCCATTTACACTACACATCTCAACCCGCAACAGATCAGCAATAGATTCCTCCTCACCTGCTTCCTTGAGTCGATCTGATGAAGCGGTCGAACTCACGTGCCAGACCCCGTATTCGACGTCATCTTCTTCGTCATCTGCCGAACGGTACGAAGCGATTTGAGTACCCGGCGGGACGAACGATTCGGCGTCCTTCGCTACGGTATCGGCAAAGATCTCGGCTGATTTTGTGTAATCTATATCACCATCATGGATATATTATTAGCCACACGGACGGTCAAGACAGGATCTGTGCGGAACAGAAGGTAGGTCTTACCGGAAGGAATGAACTTGAAGAGCGTCCCTTCGATATCGTCCGCTTGGCTCTCGAGCTTTTCGTCGTAAGTGACGTTGAGGTACTGCTTCAAGCTTCCTGATACCATGTTGACCTATATTGGAGCCTTGAGCCGACTTGAAACCCAGACATCGGAGGAATGTGGCATGGACGCACCTCAACTTGCAATCCCTTGTAACCGTAGATCTTCTCCTTCTCGCCAAAGATAGGATAGGTGAATGCCGGGTTGAAAGGGAGCAAAGCTCTTGCTTCTGGGTCTTCGTCGATTACCGAAAGAGCATCCTGAGCCGATCTTACTGTGATAGATAAAGAACGTTCATATTGGATCAGCTTGAATTGCTCGACCTAGCCGGTCCATATCGACTAGCGAGGGCAGCCCATAAGCAAGACCAGAAACGCACCAAGAGTCACGCTCAACGCCTTGTTGGCGTCGGCCGTCCATTCGTGTAGCTCTTCCATGACCATGATTGCGGGACTATTAGATCAGTCTAGACGTATTGATGATGCACCAAGAAGGTCGGAGTTGATGCACATTCACATGCACGACCTTGTTCTGACCTCGAGGTCGACCTCTTCTCCTCGAACGCGACTTCCTCTCAGAAACGCGTCGCGTGATGGACGATGCCATTTAGCAGGGAGCGGATGCAAATTTGTAGTTCAACGCTCTACGACTGTTGGCAAACTCCCCGAAAAAACGATATTCACAAGATCGACTTTTACGAACCGAATCGATGCAGATATGAGTTCTAAGAAGGTCACTATACACTCTGAAATTGAAAAACGAGGAAAAACGAGCCAGAATGACCTGATATACCGAGTTGAAACGCGACGCAAACTCGAAGCGCGAAGCTGCGCCGCTGCGAATGTTTCACTGCATAGTCGTTACGATGATCTCTTCTCCCCGGGGTCGTATGGTCAGCAAGCTTTATCACAATCCATTGACGATTGAATCTGTCATTGTTTGAACCCTGCGGCCGACGATTCGAGCCAAACTTCATCTCAGTGCTTTCGTGAAAAGGGCGAAAAGATCGCCTCGTTCCCAAGTTTCAAGTTGTGCCGATTCATCAATATGAAAGACAGGACTTCATTTGGATGGGGACGCTGTTTGAGTTGATCCTCGTGGATATCCTGATCTTGGAATGATACGAAACCTAACGACTCGGCGTCGGTCAATGACGCTGCGGATCAGACTGTTGACCGCCTCTGAGAGATGACCTTCTGGTGATGCGTGTTTGCATTCGAGCTTCTTGGGATATCGCAGCATGAGCACGTCCGTCTCTCTCGGCGTGTTACATCTGGAGTGGCGAAACAACATGCGATAAAGGTATACTGAAGTGAAATCAAAGTTACAGGGACGGTCTAGTCTCATGGAATCTGAGGACTTGATGGTAGACGGAATCTTCATTATCCCCCGCTCCAATCACACCAGCGTGGCTCGTGCACGCGTTCACCATACTTCTCTGTACATTATCATACGGCACATATACTAGTATGTGAGACATTTCTGTTTGAGGCGGAGAAGCGTAAACTGAAACACCGCTCACTGTTTTTACAGGGAAAATGTCAAATCTGTCAAACTGACTTGGGACGGCGAGGTATTAGAGATGGCGGGAAGCGAGATTGTGATTGCTCAAGTCTTCAACAGCATTCAAACTTTCGACAACGCTCTGATTCGTTTCAAGGCTTTCACTTCGAGGGAAAGTTTCTAGCATCGCGCTTCCGATCACTGGGATGGGCCCATCAATCTTCTTCGTCAGCAGAGTGTCTCACGATGACAGATGAGGATAAATGGAAGACACATGAGGGATATACATATGTTGTACGAAGGTGCGGTATTGAAGTACAACGCCAGTGGAATGTCAGGAAGTCATCTCCGAAAAGAAGGCCGCGCGCTTAACAAGGTTACAGCGCCCTTTGTTGAAGAAGACAGATTTGACAATAATCAAGTGTATCGATTAGCCAACGAGATCCGCTTGCCCTCCTCGTCATAACCATAGAAGTCGTCTCCTGTGAAAGCCGGCCAAGACCGATCGCCTGCAACCGGTAATCAAATCGAATAAGTGTGACCTTCGCCTCTAACATTCATCATTAGGAGAAGATCGGGGTGAACTTACCTTTCCCGATGATGTAGGGATTGGGAACACATCCGGGTAGTTGCCGCCCCGCATATGCCTCGTAATGCAGTAACCAATCCATAACTTCAAATCCTATGTACCTTTACTCGGATCACGGGCGCTATCAGCTCCTTAAATGTCGCAGTCCATGTCAGAAAGGACTGCCCACCGGTCGCCGTCTTGAGTTTCATGGGAGTCACCCCATAGCAGGCCTGGTAACTCCCGCTTAAGCCCGACACAATCGAAGTTGTACCCTGCTGCTTTAACATCGGCCATATAGGATGGGTCGCTCTCATAGGGGAGATAGAAAGGTTTCTCAATTCTGAATGCAGGAAGTTGGTCAGTCCTATGCGTTTCCAATCTTGCTCGACCGTAGCTTACGGGATCACGAGATAGAGATCCTGAGACGTGTCGCTATGAGCTCCCCAGAAAACCATAGTGACATTGTCTGATGTCGAAGCTGGGTATTCGCTGGCGTTTGTCTGCTGCGTATCGTTCTGACAGATTGGAGCGATAGCGAGCGGCCACTCGTAGCTAAACACACCGTCCGAATTCATCAGGCCAGATCCGGAATCCTTTTCTTTAATTCGAGATTGCAACCTATCGTAGTAGACGATTACAGCGCAATCTGCTTCACGCCCAGATAAAAACTCCTTGACGATGTCCAAATCGAATCCGGGTGCCTTGGTGGGATCCCAAAAGAAACCGAAGCCGCGAGTATTCATCAGTTCCATCTCGTCGGTGGTGGCCTTGAAGTAGTCGGACAGGTTGGGCCATTGTGTTGGGCTGCCGGATGCATCATCAGCGTAGACCGACAGAGGCAAGTGCAGACATGCGGCTAGCGACAGCATTGCGAGACGCGAGGCGATAAACATTTTTGGTCGTTTCTGCTGTTTTTGTGAAGATGCAACCTGTTGAGGACGATATGATGAGAGATGTCTGAATGAGCAGGCGGGATTTATGTGCTTGCATTATCGGGACGCATTTTCATAGTAGTTCGATGAAACACGTCCCCTTTCGTGACCTCCCTTTGTGGAGCGGAAGATGGCGTTTCAGGGTTATTTCATGTTTCACTCGGGATGGTGAAACACGTCCCGATTTGCGGGAGTCCGGTCTTACTTCGCGGTGCCATCGCGGTATGGCCATCGAAGCCTTATCATAGGCAACGCCGCAGACCAAAATTTCGCCCGATAGCATGTTCATCTCGCTGGTAGATACATTTCTGCCGGTCGACGAGCATTCTTCGGCTGTGATTCTCATTCCTTCTATCCTTGAAATTATCAACAGCACCTAAATTAGTCTGGGTAATGGGCCTTGGCGATTGTAATACAGCTTGCAAGACTCGGGATACAGACAAAAAACGAGCCTGTCGAGCAGAGCGTGTGGTATCAGTCTGACGGACAATTGCGGCTCAGTGAACTTGTTGATAAGACAAACTCACGAACAAGAGATTGAAAACAGACCCTTGGGCCTTCACTGCGATCAGGGTCTCATCGACTCGATCCTATGATGAGGCGCGTCCGTCCTCATGATCCTGGCCCCACCTCCGGTACTCTCACCCTCGCCATCTAGCCCAGGCGACGGACCAGTGTTTGATCTCGAATCGTTCGCCTCGTTCAAAGTCATCTCCTGCATTGACCTCTCCATAGCAGGGGTGGCAGGAGAATCGTACCCGGGCGTAACACCACCTTGCGGCGTAGGCGGATGGGTCGCAAAGCCGTCCGAGTCGGTCGAGACGTACGATTCCGACGAAGGCAATGGGCCTCGATCGGGAGCGGCCGGGAAGGCCCCTTTGGTCTTGGATCGGGCTTGGGACATGTGTGAAGGGACGTAGTTGAGCTTGAGGTTGTCGGCGATGTTGTGCTCGGCGGCGACGCTTCCGCTGAGCCACTGTCAAGGTCAAGCACGTTTAGTGGACAATTGCCAGGACGGATCGTGTATTGCGACAACGTACAGGGTGCTGGAAAGCGGCGTCGGCCGTCAACCTTTGCGCCGGATCAAGCACGATCAACTCTTTGATAAAGTCCTTGGCTACCAAGTCCCAACACAGTGATCAGTGTCAGCGAGCTCTCCCCTACGCGTTGGACTGAAACACACGGCACATTCGGCGACCCACCTTCCTCGCTAACGTTCTTCCAATACCTCTCGTGGAATTCGATCTTGCCCCTCATCGTCTCCTTGGCGACCTCGTTCGGGTCGTCCGACCTGAAAGGCTGGTATCCACAGAGCAAGACGTACGTGATGACCCTATCATCGCACAAATATCGTCACCCGATGCGGCATCAGCTTTCATCCTCCGTCTTGTGTCCCATCGACACAGCGACCAGACCGGAACTCACCCAAGACTCCACATGTCGCAAGGTTTCCCATGAGGCTTTCCTACGATCACTTCAGGTGCCGCGTACCCAAAGCTGCCGGCGGCGGTATCCAGGTAATCATCATCGGCGTTCAAGTGCCTTGCTCTGTGATGCCCCGACGAACGAATACATCAGCCGTCTTAAAGTCTTTCTCTTTCCGAGTCTCTTTCTGGGTCTCATCAAGAAGATACGAGACGAGATGGAATTGAAACGGAAAGGATAGAGAAGAACCGGAATACACACACTCCGAAATCGGCAATGACGATCGAACTATGAGGTTCTCTCGTCCTGTACAAGATGTTCTCCGGTTTGAGATCTCGGTGGACGATGTCGTGTTTGTGCAAGTACTGGACGGCCGCGAGGATCTCGCTACGTGGGAGACAACGTATAATGACCAACGTCGTCATCGTCGGCGTTGTTGTCGGTGTGGTTTCCAAAACGAGATTACGAAAGAAAGACGTGTCAGTACAAGACATCCCAAAAGAGAGGACACGATCGCAAAAGAGACTTCGACTGACCTGACGACCTCGACGGCGTCCTTTTCCGTAAACTTGCCCTGCGAGGTGAGTCGCTCGAAGAGTTCTCCGCCGACTGCGAGTTCGAAGACTAGGTAGAACCTGAGTGTTCGTTCGAGTGAGGTGTAGGGGAGGAGAGGAAAGATGGAGCGGGAATGAAGAGATAGAAGGAAAGCAGAAAAGATGAAATAAGAGACAGACCACGCGATTCAGCAATCCCGCAAATGACAGTGGACAGCTCAAACCGCCCCGCAAACACGACTCACTTGTCCCGACTCTCGAAGTGGTCATAACACTTGACGATCCCCTCGTGGTCCAACCCTCTCAACACCTGAATCTCGTCGAAAACGCTCTTCTCTTCCCCCCTGACGAGTTTCTTGGGGATGACCTTGAGAGCGACGGATCGGGTGGGATCGCCAGGAGGAGGAGCCTTGTGCCAGGTCGCCCGGACTACTTTTCCGAAAGAGCCTGTTCCTAGAGTCTACAGGTAAGTCGAGGTTAGCTTTGGGTTGAGCGGATGGGACCGGGAGGGGACGTTTCGGGCTTACGCCTTCGAGGGTGTATTCCTTCTTCTTGGCTGCGATCATCGGAGATCGTCATTCGACCACGAAACCATATGATCACAGACACGCCAGAAAGACGTCGTGGATCAGTTCCAGACCAGATCAAACTCGGGCCAGATTGAGCTTACCGAACGAAGGCGGTTGTGAGAGGATGTGATCGCGGATACCCATGATTGTAAGTTTGTGGTATCAGGTTGCAGGTATAGATTTACTTTCGGGTATATGGTATTCGAGTTCAAGGTGCAGACACTTGGATCTCCAGGATATCGCAAGCTTTGAGTGATGAGTGATGGCAAGGTGAACGAGAAAGGCAAGGCAAAGGTCGAGGTTGACGATGATGATGACGATTTTGGAGCCCTCGGTCGCTCGGTCGATAGAGCTGCTACCTGCTCGGATACCCCGAAGCGGATACTATTTTTAGGGTCACGGGGTTGTGGAGGGGGTTGTGGAGATAACGGGCGATGGGGGATGACGAATATCACCGAACGAACACACAACACACACTTGCACGACCACCAGGCCACCATACAATCTGCGTCGTATGCGTCGCTAGGATCGCTTACGTCTCCCATTCGAGGCCCTCATGATCTCGATGACATCGACCTCTCGCACAAGGTCGGTCCGGCTTGCCCCGAGCTCGGTTCCGCGTGTTGGTTAGGACGCCGATCCACTGTACCTCGTGGGGAGCATCGTGGCGTTTTTCTGCTTGCAGGTACGGGTGTTTCATCAATCCCATGTGTCCCGGTCAACTTCAGTTTCAGGAGGAGTACTGGCCGTACTACTGCACTGCAACTGATACCGCGATGGTCTGAATTCGGAGCATGAGAGGCGGTCAATCAGACGAGGCGAAACTGACATCGAATTCGAAACTCAGTATGGCAGCAACGCGTGCACGTTTCCGATACAATCGTAGGGGTTGTAGCCGAATGACAGCTGTTACCGATACCAGGCAAGACAAAGGAGGTCGGCTCTATGTTACAATCGGGCTGACGTACACAAGAGGCGAGTAATGATAGCGAGGAATCTTTCAAGGCTCTTGTAAGTAAATATCATCGACCAGTCCCTTCTACAACTAAGAATGGTCGCCATCTCCATAGAGCCGGCTCCTGACGATGGGAAACCGGCAGACAAGGTTCATCGCGACGTGTCAGAATATCCGATTTATGACAGTAGCAGTAAGGACTGGTTCAATTCGAATACTTTGTCGCAAAACAACCAAGATGTGTCCAACGCGGTACATATTGCCTTGGGGAAGCAACGAAACTTCTTCAAGCTAGAGTTTACAGACAACAAGGGGAAGAACAAGCGTGTCTCAGGATATTGCTCTCGATGTCCCAAGGGATGCCGTCGCCTGATTGTGAGGACAAAAATCGTAGTGCGCGGTTATTCATGCAGGAATTGCAACAATACTCGTGAAGAGAGATCCATCAGGGAGGCGAAACGGAAGCGGACTAAAGCAGCAGGAACAGGGAAGAAAGGACAAGGACGGACTTAGCTATTGAAGGGTGTTCTTATTCGGTAACCTATACGTTGGAATTCACATCGTATCTCCTATGAGCAAAAGTTCCATAGACATGAATTCTTACTGATCCTGACAAATTCCAAACGAGCGCCAATAGCTACTTTGCAACTGTCAATGATTATTCTGCGGTAATATCCACGGGGCAAACTTGTCTCGCTCGATCGTAGTTTACGCTTTTCCCTTGTGATTCCTTGATACGATATAACCGGAGCGAATCTACGCTAGCCTCACGCATCGATTCCGGAAAACTTCCTAGTGAAGTTGGCAGACACCAGGTGACGACAGCGCGGCTGAATCCTTTGATACGATGATATCCTTGTATCGTCGGACAAGGTATCGCACGCGTGATCGTCACAGTGTGGCGTGCCCTTGGGTCTGGGTACAGGAAGAGACGACTGAGTTGCCTTTTACAGAGAGGGAGCAGTTTCAATTCGCATGAAAGGAAGGTCGATTCATGAGATCTAGGTTACTAGACAGGTTATATATCCTTGGGGTCTTCCAAGGAAAATCATCGGAAATGACTCGCTGAAGCTTCTGTTGTGAATTCGCTGCGCCAGTTTCGTCGCAAAGAATTATACATAGCAACAACATCGCAACGATGACCGAATCATCACAAGGCACACATATTAGCAACGATATTCAACCTCCAGAAGAATATCCGTAGTGGGACGTCTCTGGCAGTGGCTCGTACGGGACCTGGGTCGACGGGACTAGCATTGTGCAAAGTAGCTACAACGCCCGAATTGCGCAGGAGGAGTCGGCACCGAGATACCAGGCGTTTGAAGAACAGAACACGAGTGGAGCGGAGATGGATGACGCTCTGTTGATGAATCCTTCTGACTACTTTGGTTACAATACGGAAGTGGCACCGTCCAAAGTTCATTGGTCGCGAGCGCCGTCATGGGTTGCGCCAGATGGTACCGTACATCCTTACAACGACTCTTCAAGCAAGTATCTGACCTGAATCCAGAATGATTTGTCTATCTCATTCTGATACTAATCAGAATTTTCACAGATCGATCGGCTTTACAATCCAATCACCCAACCTCGTTCGAAATGGATCCCGATGACAACTCTTTCCATCCCGGACCTGCCGCTCAAAACAGTACTCGTATGTTCACCTTAGCATATAGCCACTATCAACTCATCATCAATCCGTTCCTACAGGAATAGTTCCTTCAGTTCCCTCGAGCGCTGTCAAGCCTGCGAAACCCGCCAAGCCAGATGCATCGAGATATGATTGCGGCAGTAAAGACTGGTTCAAGGGGCACCATCTATCAGAGAAGAATGAGAAGTTTTACTTAGCCGTACTGGCTGCCCACAACGAGAAGAAGGACGCCTTCACCATTGCCATTACAAACAATAAGGGGGAGACAAATCGTATTTCAGGAAGGTGCTCTCAGTGTCCCATTTGTTCTCGTTTGATCGTGCGGAAGGTGATCAGACGGAGAACCGGTTTCCAATGTAAAAATTGTTACCCGTACCGGAGTACTGGGCTAGCGAAAGCGGAAGAGTTACAGCAAGCGAGAAACGAGGTACCGATCACGATGAGTACATCGCCTTCAGCATATTCGCAACCGACCGTGGAGTATTCCAACGAGGATATACCAGGTGGGCAAGAAATTCATCTTCCTCAATATGATGGCTTCGCAGAATCTTCTGCGTCTTTGCTTTCCCCTTTGCCAAACTCCTGCGATACGGGCAACGCGGCATATTCCTCAAGCTCTGTGGCCAATATTACATTCCCCTATGGTTACGGTCTGCAAGGCAAGTCAAACAAGCTTCTTTCCAGCCGTGCACATCAATTTGCCTGATGCTGAGAACCGCACCTTGTAGAACAAAGCGCAACGCCACTCATTCAGTACCCGTTGCCTTGGCATGATCAATATGGCAACCCCATCCACCCTATTCCCGGATCAGGCAGCGAACATGCTACATTCGCACCGTATAACCACGGTGAGTTCGTTTTAAAGGCTAAAACACTGAGTCCTACTGAAGCTCGATGCGATGCCCTAGATTTGGCCGCCCGGACCGTTCCATCCACCGTCATCCGCCAGGAACCAGGCTCGAAGGTTTACGATCACGGTAGTAAGGACTGGTTCACGAAGTACAAGCACAAAAGAATTGAGCCAGATGACAGAGACCTGACGGAAGCCATAAAGCAGGCTTTCAAAAATAAGCAGAACTACTTCTACATCCGCGAAATGACAGTGCAAGGGGCCTGTTACCCGTGTCCGAGAGGGTGTTCCCTTATCCTTCTTAGGAGAACAAAATTCCGGAATCCTCAGTGTATAGACTGTAACGAGAAAGAGAGGCGAACCCGAAGATAAAAAAAAAACGATATCATCGGTCAGGCCAGCTCAGATCAGAATCTAACTCTTGAATTCCCCAGACACATCGTTATCTAGGCCTTATCGTATCCATCTGTATCCATTTCTAGCATCATCATGCAAGGGTCCAAATTTAATTCATGTATCAGTAGGCTATAGACCAAAAATCGGAACCGCGGCTGCGAATATCGTCGAGCTTTAAGCGCTGCGATGAACGAATTTTCTCGTTCCGACCACGTCGTATACGCCTTCGCTGCTTTCTAACGAGATGATATGGCGATCAATAATTCGAGCGGCCTTGTTAAACTACGAATTTCATAATCAGATGTGAAGACTCGAACTACAGCACCATCGCGTACGTCCGTGTTATCGCTGCATGTTGGTCTTGGCTTGTGTTGCAAAGCTTATGTACCGCCGTAGACTATCAGTGTTTTTCGAAGACTATTTTTGTAGCACGATTAAGGCTTCTTCGATGATGGAAGTTCAACACAGCCGCAAAACCTCAAAGTATAACATCAGAGACTAGAGGTGTGTGAGCGCTGAAACCTGAAACGAGGATTGTGGTTTCCGGTGCAGGCGATCGAGACGTGCGCCGCTGGTTGATCGATGTTCCCGCCCGCGCGACTTGGGTCTCATTTCTGACCGCCTCACATCCAACCTAATCGCCTCATCGAACGAAATACGCAGAACTAGGGACAGTTGTCAATTCACTACAACGCCTATCCAAGCGATCTTGACGATCTTGACAAACTCGCTGATGATAGCTGCCACGATGATATTCATCGCCCTGATCTACTTACCACACTACCTAGTCTATTTGCATCCGCTCGTTACCAAAGGTTTTCCGCGCGCGCGGCTGATTGCAGAAAACTCGAAAGTAGGAGATTGCCGAAGAGAATGAGTGGGTGGATGAGTGGGATATGGCTGTCAAGGTTTGTGTTTCGATGGCTCGATAGCGACATACAGTAGTCTGACGAGAACAGCAGCGTCACCATCGGATCATCCGCTCAAGATAGTCTAGGAAAGTTTTACGAGGATCTAGAGTCGGTGCAGTTCGCGAGGACGATCTCGCAATTCCATCGACTTCTTCTTCCGTAAACCTCGCTCGTTCGGGATTCATCGACGCGACGAGGATCTGGAAGAAAAGGGCAAGTCGGGAGGAAGGTATCAACATGCCAGACAACTTGCCTACCAACGACAACGACGACACTATCATCGACACCGGCACAGACCGTGACCTAGCTGTAGAGAGCTTACGTACGGGAGGACCTGGAGATCGTACTGCAGCTGGTGGTGATCTCGCCTCGCGTTTGCAAACGGTTCCAGCAAGGGTCGACATGGACACCGAGATGGAGGTTGACGAGGCGGCGTCGGGGTTGTCCAACAAGGGAAAGGGAAAGATGGTCGGATCCTTCACTGGATCTATGACTCCATCGTCGTCGTCGATAGTCAAACCACCTTCGATCCTACCGGAGATGATCCTGCCGACACCATCCACCTCGAAACTCAAACCGTCGAATTCCACCTCGGCCTCGGCTTTTCTTCCGCCTGCCACCACGAACTCGAATTCGACAGATCCTCCTCTTCCGATCGACCACCGCCTCACAGAACCCATCGATGCGTTCTACAAGCTCCAGTTCCTCGATCCGATCGATACGATGCACGAGACCGCTTCCGGCTCCGGGTCCGGGGCGGTCAGGGATGGGTTCTCGTATTACATGCAAACTCTGGATGTGACGATAGGCAGGCGGGTACCCAAGCGGGATAGAGAGAAGGGCAAGGGGAAAGATCCTGACAAGGACAATGCCAAAGTCGAAGTGGAGATCGAGAAGCAAGAATTGGCAGTCGAGGACAAGGACAAGGTTGTCAAGCAGGAAGGAGTGGAATCGGTCGGGATCGACGAGGAAGAGGACCACGAAGCCAAGTTTGGGAAACAGTTCGAAGACCTCGTCCGTCTAGGTCTAGTGGATCCTATAGAACCCGACGAAGCGGATGTCGACGTTGATGTCAAGCAAGAACCCGTCGATGTCGTCGCCGGAGCATCATCGGTTCCCCCTGTGCAATCAGTCAAGCCTACTGTCAAGCAAGAACAAGCAGAAGAGGGCGATACACCAGCGTTGCCGATAACAGAAGCATCACCGACGGCCATCCCTCAGACGCCCGAACCGCTGGTCGTTGAAAAACAGGAGGAGATCGTGGACGAGTCGTCTAGTGCCGAAGGGCAGGTGGATGTCGACCTGGGAGCGTTGAAGAGCGTTAGCAGACTTCACGCGCGGATAGGGTGAGTCGACCTCGCACGCAGGCTTCGTCAACGCAACGGCGTATATGTTCAAACCTAAACCATTTTCCTTTGGTACTGCCGGCTCGTAGATATTCGTATACGCTGGCTCAGTTTTACCTAGAGGTCTTGGGAAGGAACGGGGCTTGGGTGGATGATGTTTTTACCGTCAGGGGAACACGGACAGCGTTGGGACCATAGTCAGTTCCAGGTTCTTGGAATTCTATTGGATTTCAACGACAGTGCTAAGAGTCTGTGTTATCTTGTGTCGGCACTTACAGTACCAAGATCCAGATCTCAACAAGGACGTTCTACTTTATCCTCCCGCCCCAATCGGTTGCTACCTACCCTATTCCTTCAGGTTCTACAGGTGGTCCCCCTTTCCCCGGCTCGACCACTTCGGCGTCCCCTTCCATCTCTCACGCCAATCCGTTCCAAGCTTCAACGCCACAACCGTATCAGCAGACTCCAAACAAGGAGCGGGAAAGAGATTTGCACAACCTCTTCAGGATGCCTGCAGCTTTCAACGCGTTCTCGCTGGACGCGGGTCCTTCTGAATTACACGGATCACTGGGTCTGGGCAAAAAGGGCTTGATGCAGCAGTGGGAAGCTGAGAGGAGGGGTCTATTCGGGATGGAAAGGGACGGGAAACGAGGTTGGAAGCTCGGTCGAACGCGAAGGAGGAGGTTGGAAGCGATCGAAGCCGAGCCGGATCCAGAGGTTCGGATGGTACTTTTCGCCGAGGAGGAGAGGCGGATGGCAAAGAGACGCAAGGGACGGAAACATCGGAGAGAGTTTGAAGATGGTGGAGAAGATATCCGCCGGGACGAGGAGAGGCGGCTGGCAAGAGCCATGGGGTCAGACTTTGGGGAAGACGACGACGAAGGGTTCTCCTCGTCGTGGTCGTCATCGGCGAGATCGTGGTCTCATTGCAGCTCTTGCAGTGGGAGCTATGACGATGACGATTGGTCGTCGTTCTCCGAAGACGACGAAGAGGCAATGAGACGGGAACTGGAGGATAGCGATCTGAGTGAAGAGAGCGATCTCAGCGACGAAAGTAGTAGCGAAGAGGAGGCATTGGCTGCCAAGATGGAGATCGACGGGGAGCCGGTCAAAGAGCCCAGTGATAGTGGGAGCGAGATTATCGCTGCGAGCGATTATGAGCCAGAGAAGCCGCCTTCGGCGTCTGCCACGGTAGTCACTCCGGGTCCACCGATGATACAACCTCGACCTCGACCTGGACCGGCACCTCCTGCGCCAGTCACTCGTCCTCCTGCTACAGTCCCGCATCTCGCTCCGAGCACGGCTGTCGGCGCGGTCCCCAACATAGCTCCAAAACGTCCTTCTATCTCGGCACCAAGCCCGGCCCTGAGCCCAGCGCCAGTCGCAGCACAGAACTTGCCACCAAACCCAGCTTTGAACATGCCACCAAATTCGGCACCGAATCCGTTACCCTTTCTCGCTCCGAACCTGGCACCCAATCTCACACCGGTATCCGCCTCAGTACCAAGACCTCCACCTCCTCCACCTCACGGCGCCTTGCCCGTTGCAAAACCCCCTCAGCCCGTCTTGCTGGCCCCTGCTGGTCAGCCAACGCCACGTCCGACACCGGGACCTCGTCCACCAAACGTGCCAGTGTTGGCTCCTGGTCCCTTACCTCCGCCAGGATCGGCGCCGACAGCGACCCCTGCATCGTCCTCGACAGCCGGTCCCGCTCTTGCTGTAGGACCTGTAGCACCCGCAGCTCCTCCCAAGAAAAAGTCTGGAACAAAGAAGCCACCTGGACCGCCAGTATTCTTTGGACCTCTGAACGAAGCCGACATGATCGCAAAGGAAGCGGCCATTGCTGCGCAGAAGGAAGCGACCAAGATCGCTAGGAGAGCAGCGGACGCCGAGAGGAAGCGTGTGGCGGCTGCGGCCAAACGAGAAAGGGACAGACAAGCAGCTGCAGCCGCGAAAGCTGCTATGCCAGATCCGCCTCCAGCTCCGATAGGGGAAGCATCAGTCTCAGCTTCATCCTCCGCCTCAAAGCCTGTCAAGAAGCCAAAGGCGGAGGATGACGTCCATCTTGTTCCCCTAGGTGCCCTGATGCCCAGCCAGAGACCACAACCGTC
The DNA here is from genome assembly GCF_021052385.1 of Filobasidium floriforme. NCBI lineage: Eukaryota > Fungi > Basidiomycota > Tremellomycetes > Filobasidiales > Filobasidiaceae > Filobasidium > Filobasidium floriforme. Next base: position 311,415 of record NW_025763622.1, on the reverse strand, counting down.
GCCTACCATGACACCTGGTCTGCCTGGTTCGGCTGCACCTCCAATGTCGATCCGTCCAGCTCCAGCCCCTACCGTTATGGGCCCTAGACCGCCACCCATGCCTGGCATACGGCCGCCCGCTGCAGTCCAGCCACGTCCGCCCGGTCCTCCTGCTCCCGGTTCCGGCCCTCTTGGTCCGCCAACAACGGTTGTACGACCGCCGGGTGCCCCTGGTCATGCACCGATCCCGCATCCGCAGCCGGTCAGACCACCTTCAGGGCAATCTCTACCGCCGTCTGTACGCCCACCTTTGCCATCCCAACCTGGGGGCCCGGTCTCTCCTCTTCCAGCGCCGGCAACGAATTCGCCTGCAGTCCGTCCTCCTGCGAATGGTCCTGTACCCTCCCTGGGTTCCCCGTTACACCAGCCGCACGAGTCGAGCCCAACACCAGGCCCGCAGTTGTCAATGTCGGCTTCGGCGGCAGCTGCATCCGCAGCACTCAACAAAGCTCCTCGCATGGCGCCTGAACCGATATTGGGGATCGATGGCCAGCCTTTCATAGGACCCGAACCGCTGAAGCCAGATTTGACATACGCTACCATCATCTACCGAGCTTTGGCTAATATTCAGGGAGGAAGAGGTACTTTGGGGCAGGTCTGCGACTGGGTGGCTGGTGAATGGGAATGGTTCAGGTTGAATCCAGAGCAAAGCTGGCAGGTGAGTTTCTGACATTTATGTATCGCAATGTACATATTTGTGCTAACGTAAAATCCCGTTTAGAACTCCATCCGGCACAACCTGTCCCTGAACAAAGCATTTCTGAAAGTTCCTAGAATCGAAACGGACGACCCAGAGTCGAAAGGTTCGGTGTGGATACTCGATCCCGTCCATGCCCCCGAGTACGCGGAAAAGGAGAGGAAGGCACAAGAGCTTAAGGAAGCGAAGGCAAAGCGGGATGCGGAGAAAAGTGGTGTTCCAGAACGCCCGCCCCCTCCCCCTATTCCGAACAAGCCTGTGGCGCTCGCTAAGCCAAAGAAACCGCTCACACCGGTCTCTGAGGCCCCTCCTCAGTCACTCGGTAGTCCTAATGCTACGACCTCTGGCAGTATCGTTCGACCAACGCCTGCAATGGCAACTGGCCCTCGACCCGCTCCAGGCACTTCTGCGCCTACTGCTGCGCCAAGACCAGGTCCGATTATCGTAAACGGAAGTCCTAGACCTGCAATGCCGGCAGGTACGTCGGTCAGGCCCGTTGCTCCTGGACGACCGCCTCAGGGTGTCTCGCGACCAACGATGAACGGAACGGCACCTAGGCCTGGTATGTCTACGGTTCGTCCAGGAGGCCCAACTGGAACGAACGCACGGCCGGGACCTGGACCTGTGAACGCTAGACCCAGCACGGTCCGACCTGTTGGGGGAGCTACTCCTGGCATGGTACGTCCCGCATCTACGGGTTTGCCTCCCGGTGCAAGACCGCCAGTCAGACCGCCGCCCACTGGCCAGGCAGGTCAGCTTGGGACACCCAGACCCCCTATCAATGGTCAAGCCCCTAGGCCAGGCCCTTCAGTGCGACCTGCCGGAACAGCTCAAAGTCCAGCTACACCGGCAGCACGGCCAGCGAATCCAGGCGCTCGACCACCTCCGGCTGTGAGACCGCTTACTGCTCCTCGACCTGCCTTGGGGGCTCGACCGCCTGCCGTCAGACCGCCGCCAGGGAATGTCAGACCTGGACCGACTAATGCCGGTGCGAGACCGCCCACTGCGAGACCTGCCCCGGCAATACCGCCCAAACCCGCAGCAATTGGGAGCGTTAGACCACCCGCCACAAGCGCTACGGCGTCACCCGGCGCACTCGGCAAGCTTCCGACTGCCCCTGCCAATCCAGGTGGATCTTTGGGTTCGCTCAATATTCCAGCCAACAAGCAGTTCCCCATCGTCGTCAAGCCTATTCCAGCCCATCTACGGAACAGCAACTTGAACACGCATTCGCACATTCTGGACGGTCCGCCTCTTGTGGTCGACGAAGGGACGATCATTCTGAATCCCTCAATCTTCTCGCACTTGACGCCAGATCAATTGAAACACCTGCAATCGTTGGGTGCTCAACAGACACTCCAGATCTTGCAAGCCTACATTGTTCAGCATTTGCGTGAAAAACTTCGGCAGCAAGGAGCCAATGGAGCTAAGGCTTCGGCGGCGGGCACTGCTGCAAAGACGGGTTCTACTCCGGCTAAACCTGCCACTCCGGCGACGAACGCGGCTTCTGCCGGTACGACATCCGCTCCTGCGTCTAAACCCCCTGCGCCTGCCCCGACTGTTCCCAAGCCCGCTACCAAGGCTACTTCGACGCCCGTCAAAGCTCCAGCCAAGCCAGCACCAGGAAAGACGCCTCTGCCTGCGAATGTTGCCAACAATCCGGCAATTGCCGCTTTGTTGTCTTCGGCTCAGCAATTGGCAGCCAAGTCAGGCTCGACTCCAGCTTCCAGGTCGGGCTCACCTGCCGCTCAGCCGCCGGCAGAAACAGTCAGGGTCATCGCTCAGCTCGCTGCAACAGCCGGGAATCCAAGCAGCGCGTCGACTCCCTTGACGCCGAATGCAGTCGCCTTGCTGCAATACCTGCGGCAAGTTGGAGCAGGAGCGAATATGACGACCGCTGCTCATATTCTGGCTACGGGAGTGATCCCTACCGGGGCCATACCTCCCAAGAGTACGGCCTCGGGCAACACTACTCCTCGGCCGGCACCTGCGAAACCGGTCGCGCCGCCACAGCCATCGGTTGCACCCGCTACTACCAACACACCCGCAACTGTACCGAAACCTGGTCCTCCCGCGGTAACATCGCCCGTACCGGCGGCTGCTTCGCCATCAAGCAATCCTGCGACCCCTCATGCACTGCTCGCTGCGTTGAATGGAGTCTCACGGCCTTCACCACCAACCATATCTCCTGTAGCGACTGCTTCACCAACCGTGTCACAAACGAACGGGACGGCTCCTATCACGGCAACGATTAGCGGAACGACCCCTCCTCCGCCGGGTCCCTCGGTATTGGGCAAACGACCTCTGGAGGACAATCCTTCTTCACCAGGCAATGACCCGAAACGACAGAAGGTCCAAGATGATTCCGGAGATCACCCATAATCTCTCTTCCCACACACATTTTCGATTTTCGCTACTCAATTTTCGCATTGTCTCGCATGTTAATCAATTGTATCGGTAGATTCGAACGCAAGCCATTCAGTCGGGCAGGATTAGAAGCAGACTATCCTCTCCACACGACTATGCCAAGCCGTCCGGTTGTATCACTATTATAAGTAACGCACAGTGCACCATGATCACCATCATATTAGCATTCAGAGTTTCGCAAGCCCCAAGTCAACGAGCAGTCAGGAGGAGCATCACGTGATGTAACCGATTGGTTCCGATATCGGATGATAATCCCCAACCCCGAACCGGAAACGCTTCGCTGTGAGTCGAGATCATCAAGCGTTAACAACCTCTCAAAGTTACAAGTCCCCCAAATCGCTCATCTTCGCATCAATCCCGCTCGTTCAAAGTTTCAGTCACGATGTCTCTGCCCCAAGTACCAGTCTACGATAAATCGGATCCCCGAGCGGGCGAGCCGTAGGTCTTGGGTGCTCGTGACCTGATGATACACCAACTCATGTTGCACGTACTTCTATTCTGACAGCCCCATCGTTCCCTTCCACGTACCTCGGCATTGGGAGGAAACCTCGGACTACTTTGGTACTATCGCTACTACTCTGGGAGGACTGGCCATGGTTGGGAAACAACCCATGGCTGCTTGGCTGGCCATCGCCGCGGCCATGCTGGGAGTGATGAACGCTCGACCTCTTACGGAGAAGAAGGACAAGACGGGTCAGAGTACGGCTAGCTCGCCATGGGGCGCTTTGGCGTGAGTGCAACTCGTCGGAACAGTCATCGATTCACCTATACTGACATTGCTGGCCTGTATCTCAGAATGGGGGTCGCGGGTCTGCTTGGAACTTATGTCCCCAGAGTCATGATGCCGCCTCAGCCTCCTGCATCGAAGCAGTGAGCGTGTCGGCTTTGGCAGCATTTCATATCGAAGGAATCATCGGTTGTAGCAGATTAGTTCCAGGCAGATCAGATATCGAGTCGATCAAGGTCAAAGTCTCATGGTCAACCCTTACGATCAGGGGAGCATTGAGAGCATTGGGGTACTAGCTATCTTGTATCCACACTTGACCGTTCTGTTATTGGCTAGATATACCCCGCTCCCACTCTTCCGCTTCTTGTACCAGCTTCAACCTCTTCCTCATCTCTTCTTCGTCCCTTTCTGTCGAATCCTGTGGTCCCTCGAACACGTATTCCACACTCAGGACCGCTCTCGAGCGATCCCCTACGGTTCGCCCTGTGATAATGCTGGACTTTTGGCCGTGAGCAGGCCAGGTCCAGCGCGAACCAGGACCTTTGGCGTTAGTGACGCATGGTAATGGCTGTAATCGAATCGTAGAAGCGACGGTCGGTTGTGTGTTCATCGGCACGTGAGCCAGATTGGTGTGTGGCTACAAAGTAGGCCCACGGAAGTCAGATCGTCGAACCGGCACACCTAACGCTTTAGCTACTTACCTCATAGACCCCGTACGCCTGTCCAGCTGGGTAATGCCTCGCTCGTTCTCTTTTCCGCTTCAGCGTTTCCTTCGGTGTCTCGACTACGACACTGCCCGCGTCGATTTGGCTTAACATAGCGGTATTCAGAGCGTCATCGAGGTTTCCCATCGGTCCTGTACCCGTTACCCGCTGTCGAAAGTCGGGATCGCTTTGAAGGAGCTCCTCCACCTTTGCAGACGAAGGGATCTTGTACGTCGGCTTGGCCTCGCTAGCTTGCTCCACCCCATTTGTATTGATGTGGGCGACCGAATCATGGCCGTACTGCCCGTGCCAAGCAAACATGTGCCTGACCTCCCCTAAATCCATCATTCGCTGTTTCCGCTCTTCACGTAGCTCTGTTTCCAACTCTCGAGCCGAGATGGCCATTTTCCACATCCAATTATCCGGCCCGACATCGTCGTTTGTCAATTTCGTGCGTCTGTGATTGATGGCCGCGCTTGTCCAGGGATCAATGCCTGCCTCTCCCCAATGCGTCGTAGGAGCTCCCGGTGCGTAAAAAGGTGCGCCTATCGCTCGATCGTCTCCTCGAGTTGCACGTTCAGTAGCAGCTTCTCGATGGCGTACTGGCACGAAACTACCAGGATCGATACCGTCCTGCCGACATCGCTCAGCCGCAGCGTCTTCGTAGTAATCGTCGATAACATGACGCCCGTCTGTGATGGCCGCAGGTGATAAGTACAGCGACATTGATGATGATCTGATAACACAATCTCACTTTTGATGATAGCAGCACCCATGTACTTGTAAATGTTCCTCGCGGCATAGATCGTCACCGGCCTGTCGTTACGGAAGTTTGACCCGCTTCCGATCCCGGTCTCAAGCAGCAAGACCTTTTCCGAATCTGTCAGGTAGGCCTTGACGAGCGAATGGTATCGTCGTGCCAGGAGAGATGAGTCGGTATGTCCAGCAGCTTTCGCCACGTCGATACCGAGCATGTAGAGTTTTTCGGTGTTAGATCGTTCTGGGAGGGTAAAGGTCGTCACTCGGTATTCTCGTTCGGCTGAGATGATGCACGATGTTGTCAGCTCAGGCTCGAGGTCAAAGGCAGGTCAGCTCGACTCACAGCCCAAAAGTCTTCCGTTGGAGTCGACCTTGGTCTCTCCCTTCTCGTCATCTTCCATAGCAACCTCGTCGTCGACGACCTCATGAGGTACACCTCGCACCTTGTGCATCTTGACGCCTACAATGTCAACGGACATAAGAACCAGCTCATACCTCCCGTCGCCCTATCTCGAAACTCACGTCTCCCGATCCCTGCCATCGGCCTATGCTCTCCATCCTCTTGTGCTGTATCCTCGTCCTCTGTATTCGCTCGGCTCTGTCGAGCTGGTCTCGTAGCCGTCCGACCACGACCTCGTCCTCTTGGTCGTCCTCTACCTCTTCCAGAGCGGATGGAACGAGCCTTTTGTCTTCGCGGCGTCCCCACTTGCTCAGGTTTCTCATCATCATCGTCTTCTTGATCTTCGTCGTCTGATAGGTGCTATCTGCTTCAGTAAGTGATAGATATCTGTGTCTCCTTCTGCACTTACCATTGCCATCCTCCATCACGACATCATCTTCGCCTTCCGCGTCCTCGTCGTCAGCTTCAGCATCGGCGGGTTGCAAATTCATAGGGTCGGTGTCCTGTCCCTCTCCATCAGATGAATGTTCTGAAGGTTCCGGATCATCCGTTCCTATCGGTACCTCTGCATAAGATACGCTTTTGGCGAGTGCTCTCCGTCGAGGAGTCGAGCTAGCACTGGGTTCTGGGATGGACCGTCTGATGGCCGCCTCGGCCGAACTTGCAGCTGATCTTCTCGTCCGGGTCGAGTAACTCATACTTGGTGCGGGTTCAACTATTGTTGGTAGATGTCGCTATGCACAACGACAAAGAAGGGGGTCGTAGTTGGCGATTGAGACACGAATATGCCTTTTGATTCAAGAGGGACGACTGATCTCGCGTGTCTCGCGACGCGCCGAGCTCTTCGAAAGATGAGAATACTCTGCAATCTGCAAGCACAGATGACGAGACCTGTCAACGATAATTGTCCAAGTCATGATGATAAGATGATACGTCTTTGTCTAGTTACAGTCCCACTTCCACTTCCATAGGTACAGAAGAAGAAGAAGGCGAGCCCGGCAAGGAAAAAAAAAGATGTAGTAGCAGACGTTCCCGGAACAACCAAATTCACTCGAGGGGGAAAACAGAGGGGGGAGGGGAAGCAGAAGGATATCCGGGGATGAGACCCGTAGGTAGATAGGCCGACATGTGGTATGTGGCCGACCTCTCTCCTATATGGCCATGATCTTTCCGTGTTTGTTCGAGACTCGAGCTTAAGCTGCGGCTTGTTGAGGAGGCAGGTCCGCTGCCACAGGTCCCTCGGCACCCTCGGCGTTGATGTCACCCAGATTGTGGAAGTCTGTACGACGAGATAGAGAAGCAAGGTCAGCTCTGCTGGATGATCCAGAAGCAGCAGGAGCAGGAGCCTTCACTTACCCAAGATCTCGCTGTACATCATCACCTTCCAAGTGTCGACGGGAAGGTCGGCATCGTTAAAGCTCCAGTCGAACACCTCAGCGGCGGAGGGCTCATCGGTCGGGTCGTGGTAAGGAGCCAGATACTCGTGAGCGAGACCGTCGGTAGCGGTGATACGCTTGCGGGGGTCAAAGACCAGCATCTTTTCCAGCAGATCGAGAGCTGCAAGCAAGGGGGTTTGAGATATCAATATGCTATACTTGATGCGAAGGTTTCATCCGGTTCTTTGCCGACTCACCCAAGGGGTCGGCGTTGGTGAACTTCTTGCTGAACGGTACTCGTTCTCGCTTGGGCAAGCTCTGAACGAATCGGAGGGTCTGTGTGTGAGGCGAACGCGATATCAGCTTCTGTGGCCTGTAACTCCCCAAGCCTTCGACCGCCCTGCCGCAGCACTCACGTTCTCACTGGCGATGGTCTGGATGACATCGTCGGGAGGAGTACCGAGGAGCTCGGTGATGATCGAGAATTGGTTGACGTCTGTTCAGACCCGCCGTCCTTATCAGCACCACGTACTTTCTCCAGACACTGCTCGGCGAACTCACGGTCCTTTCCGGGGAACAACGGCTTGCCCTCCAACATCTCGGCAAAGATACATCCTGTACTCCAGATGTCGACAGCGACGTCGTACTTTTGCCAGGTCAACATGATCTCGGGAGCACGGTAGTATCTCGTCGACACGTAACCGGTCATCTGGGGGTCCTGGATACGGGCCAAACCGAAATCACAGATCTGACGAGAGGAAGCATGCGTAGCCCAATGTCAGCCGGGGAACAGCGAGTCGAATCTGTTGGTCGTAGCAACGCACCTTCAAGTCACAGTTCTCGTTCACCAGAATGTTGGAAGGCTTCAAGTCTCGGTGGACAACACCTGCCGAGTGCACGTATTTCAATCCACGCTGGAGTCGATGAACATGCAAGGTCAGCCAGGTCTGATCCAGAACAACTCTGTTGGTGCGGAACAAGCTCACCAAGATCTGGTACAAGAAGTACTGGATGAACTGCTTCTCCAACGGCCGCGAAGTCAAGAGACGGTGCAAGTCGGTTCCCAAAAGCTCGGTGACGAAGTAACTGATAGTACCAGATGACAGACGGGTTGTTAGCGATGCAGTTGCTTGCAAGAGGAGATGAAGGCACTCACATGTCCTCTAGAGGCGAGATGAAGATGTCGCTCAAGGAGATAATCTACGGGTAGAGAGGCATACGAGTTGTCAGCTAATGGAGTTCGGCTGGAAATCTTTCTTGAACCTGATATCTGCTAGTGGTCGGCAAGACAAGGACGGCTGAAGATGTGCCTTCTCGCTGTTATGCGCATACACTAGCGAATATCCGCTCGCGCCGACATATTCTATGCCTGCTCCATCCCGGTTCCCCAAGCCACAATCGCAGACCCCCCCCCCCCCCCCTCATGTCTGAACACATCGACACCGGCGTCTAAAACACTCACGTTCTCGTGCCTCAAATGCTTCAACAACTTCAACTCTCGGTAAGTCCTCTTGCTCAGCACGGGGGTCGAGAAGGGCTTCATGATCTTCTTGATGGCGACGGCGGTTCCTCCGAGCTGGTCCTTGGCGGAGCTGTGTCGATCCGACGGGAGGGAGGATCAAATCGTGTGAGGTGAAGAGGAGGTTGGAGGAAAGGAAAGGGTTGGAGAGGATTGATAGTCGAGGTGGGTGATCCAGGAGGTTGCCATAATCGATGCACAAGTATGAACGTTGACCGACAATTTGAAGGTAACGAGGAGAAAAAGTATTGATGATCGTCAGCACGACCGATCTCGAGTGCCTTTGGATCCCACGTCGTCGACATCGATCTGAACAAGCGTGCCGTCCATCTCATCACAGCCTCCGTTCGCAAATATCCACTCTGCTCTCCAGCAGACATCGCTTGCTCCCTTCCTGTATGCGATTGATCGTATCGAGGATGGTCTCGAACATTCATAAGGAGGAGGATGATGATCCTTATCGCCCGCCCCTATCGATCCTCTTCCCCCGTCGACCGCTCTGCCTCGGATACCTTCATCACCCCGTCCTCAACCCACATCCCCCAAAGCAGAACGAGGACGCAGATCGTACACAGATTCAAAAGGTAACTCACCAGACAAGACCGAAAGCACCCATACCGACCGGCTGGAGGTCGACATAACGGGTGGTAACCTCAAAGACCTAGTGTACCGAACCACCGAATCGACGAGCCGCGCAGAAAGCCGGAGAACAAAGATGACGTCGATCAGAGCAATTTGCGTAAGAGGAAAAATACGAAGATGAGTGGCCAGTCGTTATCAGCCAAAGACGTCCGAGAGGACGATAGGTGCGGAGGACGTACGGTTCCAAAGATGGAAAGTTTTACGAAATCGGCCATTCTGACGTTGACGTGAGATGTGATACGTTTGTTCTCGATTGTCGGTTTGTGTGCGGATAAGCTCTAGGTCTAGGTTTCTAGGTCTAGGCGTCTAGTATCTAGTCCGAGATGTATGTGCTAGTGCTGATGTGTTTGGTAGTAGATGTGCAGGGCCTGGTGTTGTAAGCTCGAACTCGAGGTCGAGATGCGAGATTGTGATAGGGTGCGAGGTTGATCTGATTTGTTTGGTCAGAGGGAATGAGGTGAGAGGGTTGACGGGGGGATAAGGAGGCGTGCGAGGTGGACTTGTTCACAGAGAGGAGAGTGACAGTGGCCTAATTCGAGGTCGAGATCGATAGCAATCAAGCGGTGTCGATGTCGAGAGAGGGAAGAGAGATGGAGGAAAGGTAGGTAGGTGTGAGTGTAGGCAGGTGGGTGTGCGTTGTGAGTGAGATGTGGCGTCGTCCGCGGTCGATTCGGGTTCCGGCGTCGAAAAAGCGGACAGCGAGAGAGCGAGCGAGACAGCGACGAGGACGTGATGAGACGAGGGGCACCGGGTCACTTTCGCGAATCAATTAAACATCACAGCAAATACAAGTTCGAAGAGTAGAGATCGGCAGGGTCAACCCCTGGGGTCGGGATGGTTGGCTCGAGGAGGGAGGCCGGAGGCAGCGATCAACAACGACGATGAAAGGTGCTTGCGTACGTAGGTGAACGCGCGGGAGCAGAGGGAGAGAGAAGAGAGAAGCCTCGTTTTGGTTCACCGAACGTCAAGAACATCCGGTTCAAGCACCCGCAGCTCGCTGGCATCTTCGAGCTGCAAGCAGATCGAGTGGCCAGTGGACACTCGACCTGGAAACTGAGTATCTGCACAGCACACGTCGCATTGCAGGTCGAAGATGTCGCGAGCGTCCCCAGGCGGAGATCACGGCCCTATCTGCCTCCACCCCGAGGTCCAAGATGATGACTGGAACCCACCCCCTTTTTTCTCACGCGATGTATCGCATTTCCCAGACAGTTGTCTATCGTACAATCTCTCAATTTCACTTGTACACTTGGCTGATACAGCATATGTATATACCTTTGCGCAGTCTTCGAACGATGTACAGACGGACATGATAAGTACTCGCATCCCGAACCCGAGTAGGTACAGGTACGGACGCAAGCGCAGATTAGACCTCGAAGCGTTTCATCGAGAGCGCCCAACACAAGCTCGCGCCGACCGCCATTTCCGACAGGGCCCTGGCCCAGCCCGGACGGCTGTATCTAGACTGAACTCAGTGTAGACGATTCAGTCGCATGCGAACCCCAACGTTTCAGTACAAGCTTCTTCAAAGAGATCGAGAGAACCGTCAATGGCCGTCAATATCGTCCAGGCGCTCGACGAGAAACGTCCTCCCCAAAACGATTACCCTCGATCCCGAACGTCAGAGGTCGAGGATCGAGCGAGATCGAAAAAGGCACCAAGGACCACGCGTCATCGCGGAATCAAAAGTTCTCTTGTCCTCCTCTCGACCGGAAGTTAATTCGGCGTGGGCCATGCGCGACCTCGGGTGGCTGATCGCCGGGGTGGCGTCGAAGAGCAGAGCGACCATGAGACGTGATGATTTGATGATGGCGCGACAATTGAATGACGGTCCATGTCATCTGAGCATCTGACGGATTCAGCTCTCCATCGTGGCCATGAGAGGATGCCAGATATATGACAGATCTCACAAGCTAGTAGCTAGGAGTGTATATAGATCGAGATCGACCCAGGCGACAGATCAAACATGGACCCCAGATCCATCATCACCGATGCACATCAATCCGTCGCGGTAACCGACATGTCGTCCGATACGTCTTTCGACGCACTGGAACTTGAGGAGGTGAACCGCGATATCGAGGGGTAGGAAGAAGAGCTAGTTTCGACTGAGAACCGGAATAGTCCAGAAAGACGGGCGGAGCTTGGGGGAAGGCTTCGAGAAGCCCGACAGATCTTGGAAGCGATCAAGGATGATCTTGCTAGTCGCGACAATCGCTTCATAGACCGCAGTCCGGAGTTGGCAGAATTCAAAGACTCGGATATCTTTTCCCAATTGCGAGATTCACATCAATGGGCTCGTGGACCGTTTTCTATGAAATCTGTGGGACTGGCATTGAAACAAGAACCCGTTAAAGGGAGAAGCCGCAAACTGGAGGGGGGCCGTTCAAGGTAGCGAAAGGCGCATTTTCAGCTAGTAGTGGACCGCGATCACGACGCCACAAGGGCGACAACGGGTCATTTCGCAGCCATAGCATCAACGCAAGCCTCGACAGGGATAGGCTGGAATCGTTGGCAGGATCCGCTCGAACTGATGACTCGGCTCGTACTGAAGTGGGATCTTTTGTCGACCATACCAACCTCCTGGAATCAGGTTATGTTCCTGAAATCGACATCTGTGAATAGCGAACTTTGGATATGTGTTCCCGAAGATGTGCCAAGACTTTACTTATGAAATGTGTGGAGTCAAATTGTACCGCTAGGTGGTAAACAGTATCGCGGCAAGCAGATTGACAGAGGGGATGTTCAGCTCGATGAGACAGTGTCAAGCGGGAAGGGACGACCCTAGTATAAATGGACGAAAGACATTGACCATGATCTTTCGTCTATCTTTTCAAGCAATACCGATGCTCCCTGTTATGAAGGAAGCACGATGTACCATGGGCGCAGATGAACAGATGTAATCGAGAGCATCTCGGTCGTGCCGTAACGAGACCGCACGGCGATTCAGGATGACCTGCTACACACATTGCTTCTCGATACTGGAGAAGGCCTGGCGGATCGACCATAATGATGATTCACATCCGCGACGAAGTAGGTTCGGGGCAGCTAGGGTGAGTGTTGGATAATCACGCTGCTTGCGGTGGGACGATGCGTTCATGCTAGTCTTACCATCAATGGTAAGCCCTCCGACGAGCTTCCCGATCCATTGGATATCGCCCTCCATTGATGCTTCATGGGGTGCTTTGCCACGCGGCATGTGGAACTTGCAAATAGCTCATCGCTGTAGTCACGAGATCGAAGGCATAGATCGCAGGCATGGTCCTTTGAGAACGTCGAAGTTCCATGTACAGTAGCGAGCCCGCCGTGAGACGCCCTTGACCATAAAGCTGTGCTGCCACCCACTGCGAGGAATGGTGTCATCCTCTATCAAAGGAGAGACCGTAACATCGGGGGTCAAGCATGAGGGAGTTACGTATATATAAGTGGGGCATCGCATTCGAACCACTACCGAAACCGATTGCAATATCAAAAAGGCACATTAACTCGAACTTCTTCCAATACCTACTGTCCATCATCCCAACCAAACATGACGTACGTTCAGTTCACCAAAGAAAACATCGAAGCTCTAGGTGGATACGTGGGGGGTGCGGCTACGATGAAAGATGCAGATATTTATAGGCAGTTGGCGGCAAGGCACACCAAGCTGATGAAATTGCTGAAAGAAGACGGAAGCGATGGCCCGGGCCTGACGGCAGCGTACAGAGAAATCTCCGATGTTGCCGAATTCTACATGAAGCGGGATTCCCGGCTCGACCTCGATGTAGCGTTTGTTGCTGCTCAGGCGAAGCAAGATGGACCGCAGCACCAAGCAAACAATGGCAGCTCTGCTGCCACTTCCACCAAGACCAACGCGGAAGACGCAGATCCAGAGGATGCATACGGTTCAGATGGAACTGCTATTGCCGAGCCTTCTCGCCCCAGCATGTCTGGTCAGAGCGGAAAGTAGCTCAGGATCTCAATCGTAGTGTTGACCATGGCAAGTGAGGGGATACAAGATGCTATAGCGGGGATACGATGTTGTAAATGTATTCTTGCTTCCCTTCGCAAACGCGGTGTACAGTTGGGTTTGCATGTCTATTGTGTCTATGGAAGATGTCACAGAAAGAGAGCCTTCCTTTTTCTGTACAGAGCGGAGCGATGGCTCGCACCTGGAGGACGTGAACAGTAGAATCTGCTATGTTGACAGCTTCAAAAGGGATTACCAGCCCCTTGATACAGATTCTACCAATACCGATAGTTCAGGTGATACTGACGGGAAGATGCCAAAAGTTCAATCGGTCAACGGTGTTGGCGGATCGTACCATGTCCAGTCACAGCAATTAGCTGTCGATGGGGTGCTCGGGGATGGTAAATTCAAGGGGGAGGAGGCACCCGTACAGTTTATCCTAGTTTGTCGCGGCTGTGCGGATCTGATCCTAGAGACTAGAAACCTTGGGGGCTTCATTCATTGTACTAGATAGAGAGTTGGACAGTTCAATATTTTCCAGCGATGCTACCTCGCTCTCCTGATCCCCGGATACGTCGGGACCGTAAGGACCGAATCCTTTTGAGAACCCCAGCCTAATAAAATAGCGCCAGGTCTGGAGAGGGAAACAGGTTCGTCGAATTCCAAGAAGCGGGCAGTCTGGCGACCACGTGATCTCATATCAGGAGAAGTAGCTGCGACTTCTCAACGAACAACAAGTGACTCGGAATGCGTACATATAGGTGGCATATTCTGTCTGGTCCGATTGTTCAGAGGCTAGTTCAAAAGGACAAACAACCGTTTCCTCTTCCTTTCCTCCTACAAGCACTTAATATCGACCTACAGATGACTGATAGTGTACCAACCGTAGCCGAGTTTACCGCCCTCCTCAAGGAACATGTCCCAGATACCGATCAACTATCTGGATCCGAATTGGAAGCGCTGCACCTCTGGAAAGCCGAGAAAATGGGCGAAAAGCTGATGCTCGAGTCAGGGTCGGATACTTCAAACCTGGATGCTAAAGCGCTGCGAAAGCACAATCTCTTGGCCGCATGGGCAATCGTGTGTGACAAAGCTTATGCCACCGCTCCGAAGACATCGACGCCTCCAGCTTCTGAAGATCCCGAACAGGAAGGCCCGGGATGTTCGACGAGAACCGAAGGTGCTGCTCGTACATCTGAGGACGCTTCGGACTCCGAAGAAATTGTAGCTTTGGGAGGGAGAGAGTTCGTTGGCAGCTTTGAAGTACCCACACAGAATACGGACAAGCTCGACATTACCTGAAACAACGAGAAGACGACAAAGAGGTTCGCCACGAGCAAATGTCCAGGTAGTCATGCATATATCTCTAGGGTATCAGCTTGTTGTATTGTAAATTTATCTTCACCAGATGTGTTTCGCTCTGCCATTGTATACACGATATATTGTTTGAATGATAGGACGATGGATAATCCATGGACCTTTTTCGACCCCCAAACGTGGAGTGGTGCGTCTGATCGATAAGGTTTAGGGTGATGCTCGCCCTCTGCCTTACAAGAGTGTGAGAACGTCGAATTGTAAGCTTGGTCAGTTGATCCGGCAGCGAATCAGAAGCTTCAGGATGTGGGGTTGCGCAACCCCTGGTGCTCAAATTTGAGTCAAAGAAGCTGCCAGATCACCCTGTGAACAACGGTCTGCCTTTCCCTTTCTCTTCGGGGGTCACGCGACTGAGATATCGCCATCGTCCGGCTTTGACGCCTCAAGATTCATACGCGCGTGATCGACCATCCTATCGGCTGAAAGGAAGGTCGAGGTTCTTCGAGCAGGCGTAAGGACACGGTAGCATGTATGAGGCTATGTTCTGCGATCGCGACATCCAGTTTCAGCCCCTTCCACTTGACCCTAAGCTGTCACAGGACCTAGGCACGTTGTATGGCCTTTGCGTGAACATTCGCAATCGCGTCGAAACGGCATAGCAGGCTTGAGAAGGACGCTACAGAGCACCTGTATCTAGCATGATCTTTGACCATGAAGATATAAATATGAAAGGATCGCAATAGTCGCCATTGCACAGCTTGACAGTACAACTGTGAGGTGCCTTGTCACATGCTCTACTCAACAGACGGCCTCGAAGTTTTCCAGTGTGATAAAGGCACTTCGAGCCGTCGAGAACCCTATCACGAATCCTGACAAGGGGTAAATTAAGGGGTATGGTCTGCTGATCACGTTCGAGAATCATATACGTGATATCATGTCAGTCTTGTTCGGGATGAATGGAAGGGTAGGTGAGTATCGCCTGATGAACGGGTATAAATACGCAGCTCGCCGGGTCGAGAGATATCAGGATTCCATGATTAGCGTTGTACAGACCATTCGTCACATCTCACTACACTCGCCACCTCAACCCATCCCACCAAACATCACTTGTCATGAGTTCCTCCCAGCAGCAACAGCCTACTCAAGAGCAAACTACTGTCTCTGGGCAACGGAAAGACACGCCCAAGCAGCAAAAGGCTCAGCCGGCGCCGACGCAAACAGATACCTCTGGCAACTCTGGCTATGCTCCCCAAGACGATGGTTCCTCCATCGGTTCGGACCCCTACCATGGTCAACAAGAAGAGACCCCGTCCCATGCGAAGCTTGAAGACTCTTACGGGGGAGAGCAGTCCTCTTTGGGAGGATACGGTGAGAATCCGTACGAAGGGTCCAATGAATCATCATGTGATTGGTGAGGGCTCGGCTGAAAGTCTGGTGCAGCTACGTGTAACTACAGCCAGTCTACGATAGAGATCTTGTAGTCAGTCTCAGAATGGAGCATCGACTCATGCTATCGGCTTTGTGACGCAACGACAATCCGTAACCCCTTGAGAGAAATATGCATCGTTGTTCCCCATCGCCCACGTTGTATTGTCGGTGCTTGGTCGCGCGAAACGGGAGATTAAAGGAGGCCGACGCTTTATCAATCTCTCAACATCTTGGAGATATTAGAAATGCAGCTGGCCGGCCTCTTCGCTTATTCTAGCTGATTGTCAGAGACACTCATTCTTCTACACTCCTGAGCGATCTCACAATGTCCGTCGAAAAACAGTCTTGTGAACCGGAACGACCCAGACAGCTCTGTCGCAAAGAGTTTCTGACAAATCCGTACAAGTACCTTCAGACGTCTTGTGTCGTGCGTGATCGCGATGCATTCATCATACTCTACAACCTTCCTTTCACCCTACTCGGCATGATGTTATACCTTCGTGCTCCTTAGCCAAGCTGCAGCATATTTAGCTTGGCATGCGCCTTAGTATATAATACAACGCCTTACCTATTAATAATACAGCATCCCCGTTCCACTATGCTCTCTCTTTTTCTCCTTATCTATCTTTACCCCTGACTCATGGTATCGCTGTTGCAGCTCAAAAGGACGAAATCGGTAAATATTCAGGAGGTCCTGGGACTTCTGGAAGACTATAAGGAATACTACCAAGAGATAGCCAAATCTCACGCCAGCCTCAGAAACCATCCTCGTCTATCTCACAGAAAGGAAATACTCGATAGCCGTTACAGGCGTCTTCATATGTCGCTCCCGGTTAGAAATTGGCTGGAAAAGGACCTGGAAAAGGAAGTGCAAGCTGCCTTCGATGACTTGTGCAGGTCTGGCTCTATGGAATGTACCACTACCACCAGGGACTCATGGGATCGAATGTCCCAACACAGCTCATTTTCGATGAAGCCGTCTACCTGAAGATCTGGTGACGGATGTTTCCCTTCCAAAGATCTCCGGGTGGCGTCCCGGTTCTGTATCCGATGAATCCCTGTCATGTAATTCTCTTCGATGAGCACCTTCCCATACCTTTGGTTGATGCATGTCGATTGTATGACCCTACGTATTGCAGATACTGCAAAAGCAGCGGGCTCTGATGTGCGTTCGTCCGTCTGGAGTAGTATTGTCCCCCACAAAGCTGAGAAGATCGTGGATCTTGACAACGTGTATCTTTGGCGGATCCAGTCGTTCAAGCGAAACGTCTGAAAGTACTAGCAAGTGATTGTGGCTTTTTCCTATGCTCAACATAGGCCCTCACCCGCCTTTCCCCAGGTTTGGTCAAGAGGGCCAACAGGACCTCCTTACTTGGCAAGCGGGTTTGAGACGATATATTGTTCAGTGTAAAATTGAACTGATTACCAGCGGTGTGATTTCTCACACTATTGAATGGCAGGGAGGAACCTATGCCCTTTTCATCTCTCAAATACTTATCCTCCTGCACGATTTCTCTTTGAAGATTGAGTGGGTGTTAAGGGTTTTGTATCCCAACATCCCTCTACTCTAGTATGTTTGCGCCGCTGGAGATCACATCCACCAAGCAAAGAGTGAGCCCTGATGAGACGTTGTCAAGTCTCGGGTTTAACACTGGTCCTTCTTCTTTTACAAGCACCTTGAGACACAGGAGGTACGCAACCACGTAGACGGAGAAGGAGATGAGAAAGAAATGGCATAGCTTGTCAAGCGAGCGAGTTTCGGCGGCTATACACCCTTGCAAACCCAGTTTGGATGCGCCTATGCTAAAGTGTCATGTCGCGTGCTCTTATGTTTAAGCCGTCTGACCGACCGTCAACTCGGCAGTTTGAGTTCCTGAGAACAAAGCTGGTGAATTCAATCCCGTCAATCGACTTCGTTGCTTTCGGCTACAAAGGATGACGCTGTTCGCAGCTGAAACCTACGCGCACCCAGCCTTCTCGGCACCAAATCCCGGCTGCGGATCGACCGTAACACGGCCACAGCCCTCTCTTTTGATTCGGATTCGCCGCTCACTCTGGACGGAGTTTTCTATCGTCGTGAACCCCCACCCGGCCTCATTCTCTTGGTATGTCGCAAGCAAGCCGTCGTCTACGGCATGTCCGCCATGGTGATATCGGTCCTGACTGAGATCTGGTACCTTGCTTTCGCGGGATCGAACTTCACTTACCCACTGGACAAAGCATAACAGCCCGGATGATCGCTGTCGCCAAAGGTCGATGCTGATCTACCGTCGATCGATTCAACTCGTTTTCGAATTGGCGCAACCTCTCGTAAAAGGGGTTCTGCCGCTCATTCGTTCCAGCGATCGGTCAATCCTCGGAACATGGACACAGAATAGCACGCCTTGCTGAACCGACTATCCAGTTTCCCTCAGCTCGTAGAATCTCACACGGTCGCTGACAGGGAAGGACTCTCGACTATATGGTACTCCTAGCGCTCCTCGTGAAGTCCAGGTCAAGGGGTAGCGCAAGCTATCACGTGCCTCCTGCTCTATGTTCCGCCTTCGAGTTGCCACCCTGCTGTGCAAGAACGGCCAGGCGATAGATACAGCACAGCTTGGCATTCCTTTGTTCGATAAGGAGATCTTATGCATCAGCCGATCCTGTCTAGCTTGTTCGCCTCTTGTTATCCCTTCTGTCTATGAGGTCTGGCACTCGAAGGGCTAGTTGATCCTCGCTCTTGCACTACAGATCAGATACTGGACAAAGTCGCAGACAGACAAATACGTTCCCTCCCTCCACCCTCTTCCAGTATCAACCCTCCTTCGCGCTCTTTACACCGAATATGACCGCCATGCAGACAGAGCAAGAGAAGCGAGCCAGGCGAATCGGCAGAGAGTACCGTGATATTCAAGCAGAATACGAAGCTGGGCGTATTGATAGCTTGGGCCGCTGGAAAGATGGGAAGTGGATTGAAAGCTCGCCCCAAGAGAGGGCCAACGTCATCATCAAGTACCAGGCCGCCTTTAAGAATATGCAGAACTTGACCACGCATGAGCAAGAATGGGCGATCGATGCTTTGCTGGAAGGCAGGATCTTCAGGGACCGGGAGTCAACGAAGGAGCGTTGGCTTCACATGCTCAGTGCCTTCAAGCCTGCTGCATCTACCTGGGCATCGAAAACATCGCAGGAGCAGGAAGAGACTGGAAGTTTTGGTACTGGGACGTACCGACCGTGCTCGCTGGAGACGCCTGAAGTCTCAAGTCATACAGCGTTTCCCTCACAATGAGCGAGCGTCTTGACATGATACAAGCACAGGATCTGGTGGGAAGCATGAATCCGTCTGTTGTAGCCTAGACCCGATTGAACACTTTCGATCTAAACTGCGCACCGAAGCACCGTGTGAATGCAGGAGCCGAGACTATGCCTTAAGACTCAGGCTTTCGTGGAAATCTCCTGACTGGCAATCATGAATACTATTTCGCTCCAGGCATACTTCCAATCGATTACATGACCAATTCCTCATTCACCTCGATAGAGGGATATTTACTTTCCCAAAGCCAAAGGCTCGTTGTTCAACCACCTGTCCAACATGTTGAGCGCAGCCAAAGGCTGATCTTGCGGGACCTATCATATCGCAAAACCCAACCCCGATCAGAACCTCTCATACGTAACGACGAAAGAGAACGGGATCTTGGGTGTACTCACCATGTGTCCGGCTTCGTAGATGGCCATGAACGCAATGTTTCCGGCTCCGTGACCGGCCGACCTGACGTACCCAGCCTCGGTCTTGTTGGACGAGATGAAGGGGGTGGCGGTCGAGTTTAAGAAAGCGGCTTGGTAGGTCGTCTCGAGCTTGTCGACCCAGTGCTGCGTGATCATAAAGGTACCCGACGATCAACGTCACGCTCGGCGCAGAAGGGGGGCCAGGTTCGACTGACCTCGTTACCGATGAAGTTGCACATGAGGTCGTTGACTCCAGCGTAGATCAAGACTCGGATACCATCCTCGATGACGGGGATCAACAGGTCGGACGATCGGTGCATGACGTCGGCCTTGAACCTATCGTGCGCCATCCACATCGTTAGCCTCGACGAACGCTTCCTGCCTTTATCACGAGAACGAAAAGAGGAAGGCCCGCCTTACAAGAACGACTTGTTGATATCCATGTTACAGCTCTTGAACTCGATATCGGCAGGAGCTCCCAATTCTACCATCCGGACCGTATCCCATGATCAGCTCAGAGCGCAAATTCAGGTCAGAGACAAAGATCGAAAGGGGGACTCACGCTTCTTGACCTCGGGGCTGTTCATATAAGTCTCGATCCATCCCATCTGTCGGTAACACAACTACAACCCACCCGAATTCCAAAGGACGTTCAGTTTCCCGCCAACAACGGCATTTGCATACCGCAGAAGGGCGATGTGACTCACGGGACCGTCCTTGTCCTCGGCCCGATCGCACTTCTTCCTGGTATCGTACATGTTCAAACCGAGGTCTTGCAACTGTCCGAACCCGGACCAACAGGACAAGGTAGCGGGGACGCAGACGAACTTGTTGTTCACCCTATAAATCGTCCAACATGGGTCGAATCAGTCGTCATCTCCTCGAAGAAATGGGAACAGCCAGCAAGGGGGAGAAATAAGAGTGGTGATGATCTCACCTGTAACAAGTCTCCGCCAACTTTTCACACCGCGCCATCTTGCTCCTCAACCCCTCACATTCCGACCCGTTCGGATCCTTGTAGACGGCATAGGGCGAATCGCACGCGTACTCGGGGACCGAGGCGAACTGGGTGGCTGGTTCGGAGAGACCGTTCCCGATCATGACCGATTTAAAGTTCAATTTCGGCAAGGGGGCCAACGAGGTGGATCTCTTCTTGTTCTCAGAGTGGATGACGTGTGCGATGTGGGGTAGATAGGTCCCCGCGTAGCTCTCCCCGCTGATGTGCAAGTCGTTGTCCCTGTACTTTCCATACCTGGCCGTGAACAGCTGGAGGAACGCATGGACGTCCTCGGCTGCCGCAGGGGAGTTGTCGACACTGCCCGAGTCCGAGTAAGAGTAGCCGACCCCGACGGGTTGGTCGAGGAAGAGCACGTTGGCGTGGTTGGTCCACGAGTGAGGGTTGTAGGTCGTGTTGACCGAAGTAGCCGGGCCAGAGGGGTCAGGGGAGGTCGAGGTGATCATACAAGGACCGAGCTCAAAGAGGAGTCCGGTGGTAGAGGAACAACCGGGTCCTCCGTTCAACCTGCCAAGTGAGCGGTGGTGGCGAGACGACCGTATCAGCGCTCCGCACATGCAACATCAACAAAGGACCCGCGCGCCGACTCACCACAAGAGCAGAGGATCCTCCTTGGGCTTGTCCCTGCTCTCAAAGAACCAGAAGAACAAGTGCTTGGTCTCGCTGACGTCAAGGTAACCGGAGATCATCTTGACGGAAGGGTCGCAGAGGTGAGGCATGGTCGTCCCCGTCCCCGAGTTCGAGGTCGAGGTGACTCGGAGACGGTAAGAAGGGTGGTCCGGGTGGGTCAGGACGTCGTCTAAAATAACAACATGTTCCGAGCGAAGAGTGCCAAAGGAGGCGGGATGAGAAGGATGATCAGAAAGGCGGTCACATGCAAGATGAAACAGCGACTAGAAGAGATTTGGCTCACAATCGACGCCATCCTGGACCAACTTGGAGACCTTCAGCCCCTTGACGGTATCGTGTACATTCTTCTCGGCGTTGCCCAACCAACTTCCTACGCTACCAAACACCTTTTCTGCGACGGCGGGGACGGAGAGGGACGAGTCTTGGAGGTTGAAGAGGGACGAGGCGGTAGGGAGGGCGAGGGAGAGGGTGGACGTGGCCAGGAGGGCCGTGGTGGTGGCAGCGGCTAACGAGTAGCGCATCGTGGGATGTGGCTGGGTATAGTATTGTATAGTTTGAGGGTATAGAGAGGTGTAGGTGATGAGAAGATGAGATGTAGTTAGTTGCAGGGATGATCGAACGATTCATCATCTCGATGACCGTCCTCGTTGCCCCTCTTTCGGTCATTTCCGGGTCTCACACACACATACATCCCGCTTTCGGTAATTCCCCCCGAGCAATGCCGTCATCACCTTGCCGTCAGAGATGCCGTATATGGTTGATGCGCTTCTGTTTGTCATACGCAATGCAACCAAATCCGCGCGTCACGTTACACCCCACCCAGCCTATATAACCTACCAAAACCGCAATTCAACCTCCCCCTCTCTTCTCGCACCCGCCCCCTCTCCTCTTCTTTCTCAAAACTGAAAAAACTCTCCTATTCTGCCGACCTTGAGACGCCCTCCCCCTTACTAAGGTGAGGGCACTGACTTGGTCGTCCTGGTGAAGGAGATAGAACGAAAACGGCCCACTTTTTCCGTCTCGTCCTCTTCCCCCCACTAGGGGAAGGGAGCGAGGTGGGGTGGGTGAGCGTCATGGATTACGTCCCGCGAGGTCTGGGGTATTCTAGTACTTTCAAGGCCGTCGTTCTGAGAGGATCGTAGGCGCCGATAGATTTTTGAGAGGGAGGAAGTGAGTTTGTGAGTATTCTGTGATCGGGTAACGGGTTTGCGGGATTTGGTTGTATCATGGTTCGCAATAATGCGAAAAATACAACTACCATCGATCATCACCGATCGCTTCTCTATCATGTCGTATCGTTCACTCGTGTCACTGTCATCATCATCGTTACACTCTCAACCCCTCATACCATCTCTCTGTCCATCTCCCATATCGTTCCCCTTGCGTATCATATATCATTACGTGTCTCCTCTTCCGACCCCTCGACCCCTCGAGCCCCCATCCCCCGTACCAACCCGTCACTCATCGCCGACTCAAAACCTCCCCGATCCCCCTGACTTCGTCCGCCAACACTTTACCGCGGGAATAAGTCTCCCCGGAGGCGAGCGAGATCTGGGCTGATAGTTGCGTCAGGTTCGGCAAGGGCTTTTGCGGGGAGGTCGGTGCCGTAGATGTCGTTACTGTAGATGCCGTTGCTGTTGCTGTTGTGCTTGCTATTGTCGATGCTGTTGTGGTGGATGTCGTTCTCGGTATCGTCGACACGTCCTGAACGTCCGACGCGCTCGAGTTGGGTATCAAAGGGACCCCGCCGAGAGAGGTGGTCATCGAGATCTCTATCAGTCGTTTGAGGGCTTGAATGGCTGGTTTTTTTCCGGTTGGGTTAGGAATTCAGGGAGACGTTGAGGGAGGTTGTTAGTCTCGGTTGGCTAGGTAGTGTAGCAAGGAGGAGAAGGTGTTGGACTTGGAGTGTACCTTGTTCGTATTTCACTAGTGGATTCGTTCAATAGTAGTGTTTTGACGTCAGTACAGACTCGCATGGAGAGGTATTCGTAACGAGAGGCCAGGACGGTTGGGAGGGGGGAAAGGGCTTACATTGTGTCACGCCTGGGTTGGTTGATGGATCGAATGCATTCTCTCTACATTTCCCGTGAGGACGTGCAACAAGGTGAGAGATGGCACAAGTCATGGTGGGTAATAGAGATAGAATGAAGCAATCCGATATCCAATACGACAGATTTGTACAACGAATTACCGAATTTTCAACAACCATATCTCATATATCGGCAGAAAAGAATCATCGACTCACACACCATCAAACACCCCCACTAGATCCTTCTCCAGCCCCTCTAATCCCTTCAACATCTCTTCCAAGCCCGCATCGATCTGACCTGGGTCTGGCTGGCCGTGATGGGCGGGTTGACGGGAGGTTGCGCTCGTCACGCTACCCCCGATCGTTTGGGTTTGGGGTTTGAGACCAATTCCAGCTCGGCGAGAGGGAAGGGGGAGGGTCGAGCGGGGGATTGAGGGGGTATATGAGGATGACATATGGGTTCCTAGGTAGTGGGTCGTCGATATGATTGCGAGTTTGCGAGATCATGTAAAGCACGAGGGGCAGTAGTAAATAAGAGTGGTTTGTTTAGGATGTCAATCGTTTGAGGGTTGAGGGTGACGACAGACGATGAACTCATTCACGGACATCGAATATCATTCAACGATGTCCGCGTCGACCTCGCCTCGACACCCTCGGGACCGAGCTTGCCATGACATGAACTGCCCAACATTCGAACAACCCCTAACTTCATATCGCCACGCCTCTCAATCCCCGTTGCATCTACGTCTTGCTCGTAGTATCGACCCCCATATAGTTACCTACCGATCAGATACCGATAGACACCGGCCGCGATGGACAAGGAACTCGAAGAGCTCGAGCTCTTGTCGCTCGTCAACAAGGTCTCGCAGGAGATCTTCAACTTTACGGGGAGTGCCGATCAGGACTTGGCCAAGTTTGTCATCGCCGTGAGTGCATCATTCAGGCTAAATCTGATCTCTTCGATAAGGGAAATCTTCGATGTGAGCTGACACGGAATCTGATTGATCATGACGACGCAATACAGCTCCATCGGAAGAGCAAAAAGTTCGACGTCTTTCAGACCAAGATGAAAGAGATGGGAGCTCCCTTTCCCGATTCCTTCGTCCAGAACCTCGACCGGATTATCCTTTCCATGCATCCCAAGTACAAGAAAAAGGCCAAGAAAGCCGCCGAGATGACTGTAGGGGGCGAAGGCGCGCTGAATGGCAAGGGCAAGGACAAGGACATCGACCGGGTCGTGGACGAGGAGACGGATCGGAGGGCGAGACTCTTCCCCGGGTTGGCTGTACCGGATAGTAATCTGAAGAGCCACGAACAGTTCTTGAAGGACGAGAGGAACGCGGGGCCGGTTTTGCCCGATGTGGACGACCTGATGAAAGAGCTCGAGGGGGTCGGGTCTAAACGCCGGACGGGAGGTGGGCAAGAGGACTTCAGGGGCGATAATGGGTACAAGCGACAACGCGTGGAAGATGATGGATACGATGGACGAGGGCGAGGGAGGAGTCCACCCCCCGGAGGTCGGCCTGACGGACGGGATAACGGGTATGGCACCCGACTAGGCGCAGGTGCGGGGGGTAAGAACGGGTACGATGGACGAGGACGACAAGACGATAAACCCATCCTCTACAAGATCTACAACGGCAGAGTGGCCAATATTAAGGATTTCGGATGTTTCGTCACCCTCGAAGGGATCTCGGGGAGACAAGAAGGCATGGTACATATCTCCAGTATGGCGAGCAGCAGGGTGAACAGTCCCGCGGATCTCGTCGCCAGGAATCAGCCGGTAAAGGTCAAGGTGATGAGTATCGCCGGTAGCAAGGTCTCGTTGTCGATGAAGGACGTCGATCAGAGTACGGGAGCGGACTTGTCACCCCACCTTTACGTCAAGACGGACCAGGAGATCGAAGAGGAAGAACGACGTCGAGCGGCCAGGCCACCGCCTGTGACGGGAGCCAACAGCGCGACGATCCATGTTGATGAGCGGAAGGGTTCTGCCAAGCGATGTGAGTGGGCGGGTGACGGCCGCTGAGGATATGGGCTTCATGCTGATGCTGATACAACGACGTACAGTGTCCTCGCCGGAACGATGGGAGATCAAGCAGTTGATCTCGTCCGGTGTCGTCAGTGCGGCTGATGTAGGTCATGAGCCTAGACTTGAATAAAATGACAGGAAGGTAGCTGATATGTTCTCCTAACTAACAGTACCCGGATCTTGACGAGGACATCAACTCGACGACAGTGGCGGCCGAGGTGGAGGAGGAATTGGATATCGAGGTCAACGAGAACGAGCCGTGAGTCTTGCGAACGCGGTCTGGGGCTTCCAGGTTGCTGACATAAAACCATCCCATACAGTGCATTCTTGAGCGGTCAGACGAAGGTCACGCTCAACTTGTCGCCCGTCAAGGTCATCAAGGCGCCCGACGGATCGATGAACCGAGCAGCGCTGGCGGGAGGAGCCTTGGCGAAAGAACGTCGTGAACTCCGTCAACAAGAGGCGAACGACGAGGCCGATTCCGAGGCTAGGGATTTCAGTCAACCTTGGTTGGATCCCATGGCACAGGCTGCGGACAAGGTGTTCGCCTCGGACCTGAGGGGCAACTTGATGGGTGCAAAAGCGTTGGAGAAGCCGACTTGGCAGGCGGCGAACAAGGCGGTGACATACGGAAAGATCACCAGTCTCAGTATTCAGGATCAGAGGAAGAGCTTGCCGATCTACAAGTTGAGGGAGCAGTTGATGCAGGCCGTCCGGGATGTACGTGTCGACACTCCTCTTTCCTCACCTTCTAACAGATTGGCTGACGTTTCGTGCTTTGCGGCGTGTAGAACCAAATCTTGATCGTCGTCGGTGATACTGGATCGGGAAAGACGACGCAGATGACGCAGTACTTGGCAGAGGAAGGCTTCGCCGAGCGAGGAAAGATCGGTTGTACCCAGCCTCGACGTGTCGCCGCCGTCTCGGTCGCCAAGGTGGGTCGGTTCGCATGTCTTGATCAAAGACTTCTCAACTGAGGCATTCGTGATTCCCCCTAACAGCGCGTGGCTGAGGAAGTCGGTTGTCGAGTGGGAACCGAGGTTGGGTACACGATCCGTTTCGAGGACTGCACGAGTCCCGAAACCAAGATCAAGTACATGGTAAGCATGACATCCTCCAACATGTAGATAGCTCAAAAAGCTGACCCGATGACGACTCTACAGACCGATGGAATGTTACAGCGTGAATGTTTGGTGGACCCCGACATGTCGCAATATTCGGTGATCATGTTGGACGAGGCGCACGAGCGTACCATTGCGACGGATGTGCTGTTCGGTCTGCTGAAGAGTGAGTAATTCTGGAGGAGACCGGGATTTATTGGTAGCTGACAACCCTGTCCTAACAGAATCGGTCAAGCGACGACCCGACCTGAAAATCATCATTACTTCGGCCACCCTTGACGCCGAAAAGTTTGCTCGATATTTCTACGGTTGTCCCATTTTCACTATCCCCGGTCGAACATTCCCCGTCGAAGTGCTCTATACCAAGGAGCCCGAGAATGACTATCTCGACGCTTCGTTGATCACTGTCATGCAGATCCATCTTTCGGAACCGCCAGGCGATATTCTGCTCTTCTTGACGGGTCAAGAAGAGATCGACACGGCGTGCGAAGTCTTATACGAACGAATGAAGGCGCTCGGTCCGCAAGTACCCGAATTGATGATCTTGCCCATCTACTCTGCACTGCCTTCAGAAATGCAGTCGCGAATCTTCGATCCTACGCCTCCAGGAACGCGAAAATGTGTTATCGCCACGAACATTGCCGAGACCAGTGTTACCATCGACGGAATCTACTACGTCATCGACCCGGGTTTCTCAAAGCAGAACGCTTACGACCCGAAACTCGGTATGGATCAGCTGGTCGTGGTGGTAAGTTTAAGACGTTGCGGGATCGTATCAATGAACCTGGCCACTGACGTATAGCCATCTCTCGTTGCAGCCAATCTCACAAGCGCAGGCCAAGCAGCGAGCAGGTCGAGCAGGACGAACAGGACCAGGGAAGACCTACCGACTTTACACTGAGGTTGCCTTCCGAAACGAAATGCTGCCGAGTCCCATTCCTGAAATTCAGCGACAGAACTTGTCTTCGACGATTCTTACGCTCAAAGCGATGGGAATTAACGATCTCATTCACTTTGACTTTATGGACCCGCCACCCGCACCGACACTGCTGACAGCGCTCGAGCATCTCTATGCGTTGTCGGCCCTGGACGAGGAAGGTCTGCTCACGCGTCTCGGAAGGAAGATGGCCGACTTCCCCTTGGATCCTGCTCTGTCCAAGACGTTGATTGTCTCGGTCGACTATGGATGTTCGGAAGAAGCCTTGAGCATCGTGGCGATGTTGCAAGCCGAAGGCCAGGTCTTCTACCGACCCAAAGACAAGCAAGCGCAAGCAGATGCGAAGAAGGCCAAGTTCCATCAGCCAGAAGGCGACTTGCTCACCCTGCTCGCGGTTTACAACGGTTGGAAAGGGTCAAAGTTCAGCAACCCATGGTGTTACGAGGTATGTCTCGGGTGATGAACAAATGGCCAAGGTGATCGAGCTGATGTTGAGCACTTTCTACAGAACTATATCCAAGCTCGATCGATGCGAAGAGCCCAGGATGTACGAAAACAGTTGCTCGGTATCATGGACCGATACAAGCACGACATTCTGTCTTGTGAGTGTTGTCGAAGGGTGTAACATCGAAGCATTTACTGAATAATCACCTTTAAACAACAGGTGGAACCAACTATAACCGTATCCGTATGGCCATCACTTCAGTATGTCATCGTCCCTCCAACCGTTTTGTTCTGAGACTGATATTTTAACGCCTTTGATAGGGATTCTTCCGTAACGCGGCCAAGAAGGATCCGAACGAGGGGTACAAGACGCTGGTCGAGGGTACCCCAGTCTACATGCATCCCAGCTCGTCGCTTTTCCAGCGGCCGCCAGAGTGTGAGTGAAGCGTTCGCGATAGATTACCGAGACATCATGCTAAGACCACGAGCTTTCTTGCTTGCTGCGATAATAATCAGGGTGGTACGTACACGCTTCTAGCCTACTCGATCCTGTTGCGCGTTCGATGCTGACTCGCCAATGTCTCTTTCGCCTCTGTAGTATTTACTATTCGCTCATTCTGACGACCAAGGAGTACATGCACAATATCACTGCTATCGAGCCCAAGGTACGTAGTCCCGCCAAAGCAAAGGACACGAGACACAAAGCTGAACACCATCTCGGCTCTTAGTGGTTGACACAAGTCGCACCAAGTCTGTTCAAGGTCGCGGACCAAACGAGAATATCCAAGATGAAGAGGGAAGAGCGGATCCAGCCCTTGTTCAACAAATACGTAAGTGCTGGTCCGCGTCCTGTAGAATACACGAATACTTAAACTCTGCTGGCGCGATGCTATTTCGTTTACAGGAAAAACCCGACGAATGGCGTATCTCCAAGCAGAAGAGGGCCACCAGGAGTTCCCAAACTTTCGGTTAAGCAACGTTTTGTATCCTTCTTGTTGTATCAGATTATCACTTGCACCACGTATCCCTATCATGCAGAAATGTTGATGCATCTATCCTTTGGGCTGTGCGGTCAGCGCTTGCCGTACCAGCGTGAAACATGCGCTGAAACACCTCCATACGTATACAAAGGAAGCATCCGCACCGTCTCAGATTGGCATGATGAAGTGTCCCTAGTCTTAAGAAACAATGCTCATCGCAAGCTGATGTTCATGGTTGATTCTCAAGAACCCTTTCGATTACACACACACTTTAACCCCCTTCCTTGAACAATATGCAAGGTCTTGCCATTTCACCTCCCGCGGCTACGCAAGCGGTAGCGCCTCCCCCTCCTCCTACCGCCAGCCCATTTGCAGCGCCTCCAGCATATCCTCAATCGACTACAAAGTCAGAGTTCGACTCGGAAGGAATCGAATTTCTTCGTCCTCTGGGAGACAAGGGGGACTTGAAGCAGAACGACTGGCTCAACGAAAGAGCCGCTTACCCCATCGACGGCAAGACGCCCCCTCCGGCTTCTCCAGTCAGTACCTACGCGAGCCACTCGAGAACGCCGTCGAACCCTAGGATCAGCTATGTTCCGCCCGGACCTCCTCCTCCGGTGCCTGTACCAGCTCCTTCTCAGCAGATGTGGGCGCCGCCGCCGCACGATCCCGAGTATGGTCGACAGCCTTATCAGGAGCCCGAGCTCGAGCCCAAACGTTTCGTGCCTGCGTTCATTTACCGCCGGCACGGGTCTCAAGGTCAGCCCGGTCAACCGGGGCGTTTGTCCAAGGGCTTGAAAATATTCAGTGAGTGGTTCATAAGATCGGAATCTCTTCGCCGCGAACTTCGTACTGATAATCCTGGCAGTCCAAATCTTCCTCATATTCATACTCATTGGCATGGCGTTTGGCGCGGGCTTCCAGTCCGGCAGACAAGTTTCGTGCGGAGGAGCTTACTACTCGGATAATGCTACAATGAGCGAAATATCCCGGCTCGAGAGGCATGACGACTCGCTTGACTCTTTGTCCCGTTTTGATGACGCGCACGATGAGGACGATCTCGACGGTGTGGTGGCGGGAGCGAACAGGATGTTGACTGGGTAAAGGTGATCTGTAGCTCTTAGGGGGCGGACTGTGTGCTATTTCCCGTAGTTCCGACAAAAGAAACCTCTGTACTACCCTGACAACAAAGCAAAGCACTACTCTGTCGTTACGAACAATGTGAATGCAACATGGGTCGAGATGGGCAGATCCGGGCATAGCGCGCCGGAAGCAGAACAAACAAAGAACAGTGGCGCTGTGATGAAACGTTACTTCACCCCCCCTCCTCGTCCTGCCTTGTTGATGAGTTGCAAGAGTCGACGATCAAGCCATTGTTCTCGCAAAGAAGAACCCCTATACTCGCTTACATGTCGTCATCTAGCTGCTTCGGGCAGATTCGCGCGCATCAGGTCGGCAGAAATCAGCAAAACAATAGCATGAAAGTGATCATCCGATCATCTTGATCATTCGAACGTTCTCATCTTTCCCACGAGAATCATGAACGTTCCGGAATCCTGGAGACGAATTGATATGCGATATCCATCGCAACAAGATCAGACCAGACGAGCACATATATATTGCTGCGACTACAGCGGTCATCATTCTTCTTCGTTGCAAACCCTTATATCCTTTCTGATTGACGTTCACGTGCTAGTCCTCTCGTCATCCGCACCTCGAGAAGTAATCCCATATCAGCTCTTGAAATAGCGTCGATATACACTTCTTGAGCCGATACACGGCTCATACCTGTTGTATCGTCGGCGTTCAACCCTGTATCCAGTGAGTGATATCACTTGGACCCAATATCAGCCCTATATCAAGCAAGTGCTGATCCTCAATTGCACAGATACACGCGAAATCAAATACGGCCTCTCCCTCTATTCGCCCATCCTCGTATTAGCTACACATACGCTGCCCATCGGTATCCTTTGGAAACAGGATGTCAGACTCCGACGACGACCTGCCGCCTGGCACTTACAGACATCCGGTGCTCGTTCTTCGGGGGGAGCTTCACGACCGTTGGAACTATCTAGGGCGGAACGAGCCGTGGCTGGCGGTCAAGGAGCTGGAGGATTATATCTTGAGTAACGAATATTTGGAAGTGGCGTGGGATACTGCATTAATGGTTTTGCTAGCTCAGGTATGTCAAGACGGTTTGGATGCCGTAAAAGCCTGTCTGGACCCTTACCTTCTGCATCGTCCTTCCACAGGCGTACTTGAACAACGAAGAATACGCGATGGCTATCGCAACGGCGGAGAGAGCTCGACGAGTGGGCCAGGGTATACGACCGGAGGAGGCCCTCCCTTACCACTACCCATGGTTCAGAGAGATGAAGGACTGTTCGCAGTCCGTTTATCCTGAGGTCATTGCCGGGTTGCACGAGTGGGGAATCGATCCCGACTTGCACAGGATCACGATTCAAGAGACGGGATACTTGGATCTGCTGCGAGAGCACTCTGCTCATCGGGCGGAAGATTCAGATGCGATTAAATCTCCCTCGAGTGGTACTTCCCAGGCCAATCATCCCCAACCCGATCACTTCCCGTCGCAGAATGCTGGTGCATTGGGAGAGGATAGCGGTGATTTGCCCAAAGGCGATGAGCCAACCGACTACGCTCAAGACGCAGATGTCGCGGACACTCTCTAAGGCGATCCTCTATGCTCACGCATGGGTTGTATGGCTCACGGCATAGAGGTAGGCTCCACCCAATTATAGGACGACTCGTAGACCGTTTGCGACGATATCATGAAACTGAACTTAACTTTGTCGCACTCCATTGTATACTCATCCAGGGAGTCAGAGGATCTTCCTTGTTATGCCAGAGTCATCTCCATCGCTGTTCACTTCTTAGAAGACCTCTATGTCAACCAAGCATCAGTGCGCTCAACACGATCGGATCAGACGTGTCGTGCCATCATACACGGTCTGCAAGCGCGGGCTTTGATTAAATGTAGTGTCAAGCGCGGAGGGGGCGTCGAGCACATTAGGTCGTGGTTACTGCTTCTTTCTTTTTGCTTTGCTCCAAATTCGGTCTGCCAAGATGAGGTACGAAGGGTTCTAACAAGATTTCGAGACCTTGAGATGCACCGTTCGAGGCAATTGGGAGCTGATGGAGCGCGTCGATGTGTTGCAGGCTTGGTCGAGCCAAAGGTCGAGGACGCGGTGGACATTCGACGATACTTCCTCTCCGACTTGTCCCGGAGCGCGTGCCTTAAGAGGTGTGGCAAATTTTAAGGGCGCATGCGAGCAATCGCTGGGCATCCCCGATGTTCTACACCTCACCCTCCTCGAGGTTTCGAGACATCAATCAGACAACTTTGCCCACCGAGCTCCCGTATGATATGGTAGCGATGACAAGAGAGCCTAGGCTCAGGAGGCTCGGCGAAGCTGCATCTGGAAGCTGGCGGGTCGGCGAGGCGGCCTTGCGCGCGCGCAGACGCGCTGGACACTCACCCATACTGGATCTCCATTCTCCCGAGCCAGGCGACCGAATCGACTGTTAAAAAAGGTGGCTACACTGCTTGTTGCCAAGTGATCTGGGCATAGTCTTATAAGGGTACATTTCTGTTTGCCTTTTGGCTTTGATCATGTGTAGTATCTGTTCTTAATACTCTGACGAGTATTACTAGTCCACTGGACTAATTTCGTCAAGTAATCTTTTCCGCCTGATCACTCCTCTGAGCTTGCTCATGAGCGTTCACCTTGTCCTCGGCTAAGCACTATCGCCTTGAGACGAGACGGCTACCTACCTTTTTGCCATCGGCCAGGTCGATTTTCGCGATTCGCGAGGTCGAGGTCGTTGTTTTGACGCGTATCCACGTCGACACGCGACAGGTCTACGCATATTCGATTCTCGACCTCATCGTCCTCACCATTTCCATCACGCCGGCATATCGTCTTCACTCGCCTGTACGAAAATAGTCGAACTCTCACAAAGGACGCGCTCGTATTGCGCTGCAGACGAACTCAAGTCAAAATTCTTTCGTGGCACTTGTCGCAACCTGTTACTTCCTAATCTAGTCGAATCGGATCATGTCGCACGACGACACGACCGTGACTCTCAAAACCGTGCTCCATCCCTGTCAGCCCAGCATCAGGGAGGTATAAGACCAGGACGAGAAGAAGGTAGGAGTGATTCGGTGACCAATTGTGCCACCGTTGAAACGACACGGTCGATCTCGTGCGTCTGATAGCCACAGCGAATTTGGCTGGCGAACCGGTTCGGACCGGACGGCGAGCATGGTATACTATGCGTGTCAAATTAGCCTGTTCCGAAACAGCTCGTTACAGTGGGCTTGGGGATTCGACTCAAAACACAGCGAACTTTCGAGTTGAACAATCCCGTTCCGAGGCGAGTAAGCCAAACGTAGCAGACGAGAGCGCGATGGAGCAAGAAGAAAAACAAAGCGGATGACAGTGAAGTATGGAAAGTGAGATTTGGCTTATGTAGTCTGCGTTCTGTAACAACTACAAGCAGGGGCTTATATATCACAATGGCGTTGTCGAGCGTGATGCCCATGGCGTCGGCGAGGTCGAACGAGCGATTTGTTCAAGCTAGCCGATGGTCCGTATATTTGATCTGCCCGTTTCGTTCTTGGTAAAATTAGATACCAATCACAAGACTCTAGTAACACTAGATCACATCCGAATTTTTACTCATCGATCCCCATCGTATCCCTATGGATCCCTCGGAGTGTCGAAATCCCAGGAGATGGTCGTCTTCGAGAGCCAAAACGTTGGAGATGAAGCTTGTTTCATGACGATTCTGTAAAGGCTCGGCGGTGGCGACGTCGAAACGATGCGCGATGCCGTCCTCCAGGGACTTTGATCAGGAACACAAGTGAATGTTGAAGCAATATGGCTGGGTTAAGGATACGACACGTCTCGACAATCCAACACGATCATAACACGATGAGTTGAACAGAAGGAGTACCAAAAATGAGCATGAGACCGGGGATGTGAAACTCACGTCGGAGGGTCGAACTCCAAGGGCAGAGATCCGGCCGACGTATACGACCATTTCCCTTTCCATCCGAATCAGTCCGCACCGATAACAAGGGATACTCAAACTCGGTCTAATCACTACGTATCGCTTCACGATCCACCTGTAAATCATCGGACCTCCTCGACTTGTATCTATTTCAAGTACGCATAATCGTATCTGACATGGTGGTTTATATATTCGAAGCTTCCCGTTCCTCTCCCTTCGTGCCACTGAAGGAGTCGGCGTCGTCTTTCGTCGATGCTCGGGTCACGGTGTCGTCGAATCGGCCGGTCCGGTGCATTCATGGCCGTTAGTATCAACGTCAGTCTCAGTCTCAACGGAGAAGCAGAAGAGGACAGTGATCGATGACTTGGGTAGTCTCGGGTACGGCTGGTACGGTAGATCATCCTATCGGGCTTATTATACAGCCTGTTTCATTGAAGTTGGGCCCAGCACGGCTATCATCGAAGCAGAACCGAGCACCGGCAGACATCGAGGTTTCATCTACGACAAAGTAGCGTCAACCAGCAACAGAATCAAAGGTTGTTTCACTAGTAAAAAGAAGGCCAAGAGTCCTCCAAAACATAGTCAACTTGCAAAGACGTGAGCGATCTCTGATTCGTCAAGCGCCTGTCAAAGGGCAATGTGAATTAAAATCAAGAGCTTCGCCGGACCAGCACACTAGCTTCCAGCCGACCGTGGACGTTGCATCGGATTATAAATGGTGGTAATATTCCTGGGCAGAGCCGATAGAATGGATAAAGGCTTGCTGTGCTATTGACCTCCACGTGTCTGCTCCTACAGCATGACTTCATCCTTTCTGAATGGCATCTTCTACACCTTCTTCCTGCCTATCCACAACTCGGTCCCGCCCATCCCGCTCCTTACCTCCTCCCCCTCCTCCTCATCCCTCCCAGTGATAACGTCCACCCCGAGGTCCTCTTCATGTCCCGAGATCGTCCCAAACTTCGTCAGTTCGATCCCGATCTCCTTCAACGCGGGCCAGAGGGTACGTTCGGCGGCGTGTCGTTGTTTGTAGGCTAACAAGAGGAGCGGGGCCGGGCTCAATGGCAATCTTGAGGGAGGGGCGAAGAGGTGGGAAAGGGTAGATATGAGTGATGGAAACGAGTCGGTGTTATAGGTCACATCGGCCGCCCTATCGATGGCGACGCCAGTGCAGTGTCAGCTCAAGCTCTTCTGACCGATATTGAGAAGTGCGAGACTCACACAATGACGTCTAACGGTCTTTGTGACCCTTCAGGCTCGTCCCAACTCCACACCCAATCTGGCACTTCCTCGTCCCAGTCCAGGACCCCCGAACGTAACCTTGGCTCGTCATCCTCTTGCCCGGATCTCGAGCGCCACAATGATCGATTAAGCTCGATATTCTCATCGATCAGCGGGATGGCCGAAGCTGCAACAAAAATCCCCCAAGCCGCGTTAGCCTAATTCGCTTGATACCTGCACCCCGTTTGGCCCTGGACGGACGACGCTGAAGACACTCACGCAAATCGGTGATCATGACCCTCACCCCCGCCTGACTGGCTATCTCACTCGCAGCCAGTCCGATCCCTACCAACCCTGTACCCGCACCGATCTCGAGAATCCGAGCTCGAGGGCGTTGCAGCCTGTCGATCAGGTCTGAAGGGGTTGGAAACGGTAGCGGTGCACCGACAGGGGTTGAGGTCGGTGAGGAGGTGGAGGCCGCCGGGGAAGACAGTTGTGTGATGTATGAGGTAAGAGCCAAGCCCGAATCCCAGATTTTCTACCCAATTCGGAATCATCAGCGTTATTCCAATGAATGCTGGTTGATGGGCCCGATTTGAACCTCTCGCCCAAGAAAAATGAAGCTGCAGACTCACTTTATCAAGATCAAAGCTCGTCTCCTCGACAACGCTCAGTATCCTCTCTTCCGAACTCCCCGACCCCTTCTCTTCTTCATCCTCGTCGTCCTTGTTGTTCTCATTATCACGTTCCCCGCCGCGCCGACCTGCTTCTCCTTCCTCTTCCTCTGCATCTGCATCTGCTTGCACTTTGGAACGCTTGGGGAAACCTTCGGAATCCCTCTTGACGGCCCGACCGGGCTTCCCATTCTCGAACCCTGGACTGATCGTCAACCCTGCTGAACCACCTCCTCCTGTGGTTGTGGTGCTTCTTGAATCTATGAGCGTATGTCCTGGTCCTGTTACGGGTTCTGCAACATCCTCCGCTGGAGGCGACGATACGGTCGCACCGCCGATACGGAGCGGGGGTAACACCCAACTCCGAAAGATCCTCGTCTGTTTAGGTCCTTCGTATTCCTTTTTCAGAGGTCTCGAGGATCCCGAGGACTTCAATTTCGATTTCGATTTCAGGTCGGTCCGTCCATTCGATTTTGAATCTGAAGACGATAATGAGGTAGATCCAGAAGAGGTGGAAAGAGAAGAAGAAGTAATCCGGATTCCCTGACTCCAGACATCCACGATCCTTCCCCTTTGTAGCGGTACTCGCGATCTTCCGTCACCCGCGTTGGCCGTCAGACCTAAGTACCAGACGTCCCCGACTTGACACCCCTTGGGGAGGGGGACGAGGTTCGGTTTGTACGTCGAGGAGGGGGGGAGGTAGGTCGTCAGTAGTGTAGGTGCCGCTGGTAGTGGTGGTAAAGGTGAAGATGAAGAAGAAGGTCCGGCGGGTGAGTGGGAGGAGGAGGAAGAGGTGCTCGTCGTAGGCGGTCGGGTTGACCAGGTATAGAAGATGTCCGTCGATCGGTCGTCCAGTAATCTATCGAGACGACAAGGTGCAGGTGCAGGTGCAGGTGCA
This sequence comes from Filobasidium floriforme, assembly GCF_021052385.1. Lineage (NCBI taxonomy): Eukaryota > Fungi > Basidiomycota > Tremellomycetes > Filobasidiales > Filobasidiaceae > Filobasidium > Filobasidium floriforme. The sequence continues at coordinate 274,717 of NW_025763622.1, read as the reverse complement.
GATAAGCCAGGCATGCTCTCATCTAACGATATCATGATCATCTATCGAGATCGAGAAGAAGAACCCTGGATATGTGGTACGACATACGGGACACGCACTCTGTACGTAGATCGTTGGCGATCTGCGGGGTGATCGTGATCCCTCCCGAGGGCACGGCGATATCGATCGAGCTGGGTGGAGGGCGGAGGAAAGAGAGGTAGTAGTACATCGTCCGTGTTTATGCTATGCCAGTCGTGGTTGTGAGAGCCGGTAGATTAGATTGCAAGGTGTGTGCAAGTACAATCTTATGGGTATAGTTGGCAATCTGGCAGCAGGCAGCAGGTCGTCTCCCGAAATTCGGAAGAAGCCCGAGGTTCATTCAAGCTGCAAGTCGCGCTTAGGGGTTACCGGAAGTTGAGTATCGTGACGACAGCGGCGGGGACCGAATCACCGATCAGGCTCTCAGAGTTGCTGTTCATAGCTCAATACTTTGCAAATCTCAACATGCATCGTGCGCCATGCATCATGTGCCGTCGAGGATAGGACGGGGGATTGTTCAGGTCGAAACGTAAAAACGAGCTCGACTAGACATCGGCGAGCGCGTTTCCCAATCTCCTTGCTAACCAGAGCACTTGAGAAGAGTCGACGACCCTGGCCACTTGGCCCCTCGGAGTCCGCCTCGACACATGGAAACATCTTTCATCCAGGAATCATGCATAAGAGCTACGCTGGCACGCTGGAGATGTGGTCGATCCTAACGAGGACAATACGATGCCGTTATCCACTTACGTCACAGCATCACTTACGTAATGACCGAGGTCGATCCTTTGGGACGTCGTACCACCTTTTCCCCTCGCCATCGTCAGATCATCCAACAACTCTTACAATCGACCTCACCTTTCTCATCGAATCATGCATCATATCTTTCAAACACCTGCTCTCAACATTCATAACTGCTCATAGCCGGAAAGTACAAGCTAATAGCTATCGAACGCACCTATTCTGAGCCAGATCGGACACGGGGATCGAACGAGGCGCGGAGTTTGCCGTTTGATCTCTTAGGTCGTTCCACTGTTCTACCTTGAATCTGTGGTACGAGGCGAATAGAGGAAGTCGTAATCGACGTAGTGATAACAAATCACTCAGATCTGAGAGGACAGGACCACTACAACGGACGACATCCACCGCCAAGTCGGCGTCAACCTACCTTCCTACCTCTTTCATCATGTCAGCCTCGACATCGATGATGTCCCACCACCAACAACAACAACCCTACCAACAAGACCCCCCGCTCGATATCGAAGAGATGGACGACGATTTCCTATTCACACATATCCCTAGTACTTCCCTGGACTTTGAAGATATCCTCAACCTCGCCGAACCCAATTCACAGCCTCTACCTTTAATTCCAGGTCACGCTCAGGTCGATGGAAAGGATTCGGATGTACAGTTCAATCTCAACTCGAACAACCCCAACCTACATCCGTACCACACCCCCGTACTCGACGCCTCTACCCCTTCGATGACGTGGTCGACGTCTCAATCGGCGAGTTCACCGGAGAGCACGTTCAGCCTCGGGACAGGAGGTGGGGCGGGCAATGGGAGTGGGTTCAGCGTGGAGGGGTTGGGGAATATGTCTTCGCCATCTTCGTTGATGCAACAACAGCAACAGCAGGTGTTTCTGCGTCAACAGCAACAACAACAACAACAACAACAACAGCAGCAGCAGCAGCAGCAACAATTTCTGTTTCAACAGTATGAGCAGCAACAATTGCAGATGAGACAGCCGCAGTTCCAGCAGCTACAACAGCAGCAGGAACAGTCGCAAGCACAAGCACAAGCACAAGCACAAGCACCGTCCTTCAACCCCGATCCGTTCAGCTTGGACGGGTTCGGTTTCGATTTCTCTTTCGAGGATCCCAAATACCAGAGCGGTAATGGCAACGATCTTCATTTCGGGAACACGAACCTTTACACAAGTTCGGGACCGGCTTCAGCACCAGGGATGAATCCGAATCCGGGGATGAACACCGGGCTGGTCTTCGATCTTGGCGATACATCCGACTCGGCCTTCCCCGGCTCGGGTCGTTCGCAGTCGCACTTGTACGGCCGAGCTGAAGGTCAGGGACAGCAGGGTCGAGCCAGGGGGTCTTTTGAAGGGACGTTAGGGTTCGGGATGGGCGGACCCGAGATCGCGCACAACCCGAACCTCAACTTTAACCCCAACCCGAACTCGAACCTGAACGTGAACCTCGATCTCGGGCTCGCTCTCGACCCTACCCGGTTCGATAGCGATAATTCGTCAGGCGAGGTATTGAGTGAGCAGGAGTTGAAGCGGTTGTTGAGTATGGGCGGAGGTGCTGGCGGGATCGGGATTGGAGCAGGAAACGGCGACGGGGACGAGTTTGGATTTGGAACCGGGTTTGGCGGGACGGTAGATTGGGTGGGGTTGTTACAAGGAGGTGGAGCGGGGATGTTGCTCCAGCCTGATCAGCCCCAGGGTCAGCCTCGAGAGCGAGTAGAGGAAAGGCCTGCTGGCGGGGTCAAGAGAGAGTCGATCGATGAGACAGGGTCGACGACGAGTACGGCCAAGGGGACCGCTTCCATCGTCGAGGCTGGAGAGCTTGCTACCTCGACCACGACCGCGACCGACCCCGCCGCTAATGCTGGGCCACCGGCCGCTCCGACGTCCAACCCGAACCGATCGCCACGACAACAACAATCCAAACAACCCGGTATCAACCTGCACAACAAGGTCGAGAAGCGTTATCGGAGCAACGTCAAGAACGCCCTGGACTCGCTCCGCGATTCCGTGCCCCGTCTTCGACAGGTCTACGGGACCTCTTTACCTAGCGAGATCGAGACCACGGACAAGCCGGACGAGGACGGCCTGGTAGGCGGAGTCAGCGAGATTGGGAAACCGACGAAACAGACCGTCATGCTCGGAGCGAGGATGTATATCGAATACCTGGAGATGAAGGATCACGCGGGCGAGGCCAAACGGGAGAGGAGCGATCGGGTGTTGATGCGGTTGTTGGGTACCGGTCCTGATTCCGGCGACAAGTGGGCCAAGTGGGAACGGGAACAGGAGAGGGTGGGGAAGCTCGCTGAAGAGGCGTACAGGCAAGGGCTCGAGAGGAAGAGCGTGGAGAGGGCGTTGATGCTAGCCCCGCCTGGTGGATCGACTTCGGGAGGATCGCCATCGTCCTCGTCCCCGCCTGACGGAGCCGACGAGGAGGAAGAAGAGGAGGCTCCGCCCGTGCGTGGTCGACCGAAGAAGCGTCCCAGGGAGAACGAGGACGATGCCGAGGACAAGAAACCGGTCAAGAAGCGACCTGCGACGGCTAAACAGCCTAAAAAGGCCGGAGGGAAAAAGCCGACGGCGAGCGTCGAGACGGTCACCGGGGCCGGAGCGGCAGTGATGTACTCGTTCGGGTTGGCATACACGTTCTTCCCCAGGGCCAGCTCGGTTTTCCGAAGTTCGGCTCGACAGGGACAAGTGGCGGAAGGGTCGAGGTCGACCGGGTCGGTGATCCTCTCGGCGCCATACAGGGCGGCCAACCAGTCCACGCACTTGCTGAAACGCGCCCTGCCCGAACGTCATCATGACTTTTGGGTGTTGAGGCCGGACGACTTTTTGGACTGGGTCGGGCTGTTCTTCCTCGCCGGAGTCATCTCGTGGATCACCTGGAGCCTGGTCAGGTCATTCGGCTTGCTTACGGCTGATACGCCGAGTGAGGCTGAAGACGAGCAGGCGGTCGAGGGTCAGCAGGTCGAAGTCGACGTCTTGACTGAATCCGGTTATCGAGGACGGATTGGGACCGTCATCGAGGGTTTAAAGAGCTTGGGTAGCAAATTTGGCAAGCGACACGGAGATGACGAACCCGCGGTCGAAAGGGCCTGGTTGCGAGTCACAAAGGCTTTTGTCGGGAAGTGTAAGTGAAGTCGCGCGTGCGGTTTAGACAAGGTCTACCGAGCTGATTTGTCGTGTTTCCCCTCTAGCTCTCGACCTGGATGTTTGGACGCGGACACGGATTCGCTGGAGGATGGCTCGTAAAGCAGGGGAAGACTCGCAATATGCGGTCCTACAGGCCTTGCACACGCAGGACGCTCTGCACTGGCAGCGTGCCCGAAAACTCGCGCTCGACACAGGCGACAAGGCTATTCACGACGTCGTCGCCCTGCCGTGTTCAGAGACCCGTGCATTGTCAAAACGCCTTGGGCCTTCCGAGGATCCCGTCCGCTCTATCGCAGAGTATCTCGTCGTTACCCACCTGGACGATCTCGCCACCAGGCTTTACATCTCGCTCGTCGATGCTAGCATATCATCAGACGCCACAACCAAGAACAGGCTGGCAGCATTGGCCGATGTGTCCTACAAAGAGCAGATCTTTGAAGCGCTACATGGAGTGAACAAGGATTCTGCAGCCTACTCGTTAGGCTTGGTGCTCATCGGTTTGTGGGGAATGCTAAGTCAACAAGACGCCGGTGCCCAGCGTTCTGTCGCCAACATGCTCATCGCCAGTCAGCTGAAGGACCGGGTTGACCTACCTTCGGTTGATGTCTTCCTCCGACTTGTGGTTCCCGCTTATCGTCCGATCAATAAACGAGACGCCAGGAACGAGGTCAAGCCTAACAGACTGTCGCTCGGAATAGAGGAGCTTGATACGTTGCTCGAAGTCTGTCTGCGCTACGTATCGCTCGTCAAACAGCTGAACTCGCGCGACCCATCGGCGTTCCGTGGCGTCTACCCTGAAACGCTCCTCATCCGACAACTGCTCGGGCGACCCACCTTTGAGCGGACTTTCAAAGACATCTCGGGATACAGGATGAGGACGAGCTCGTCGAGCTCGGACGGTTCGGGGTCCGACACGGAATCGATCGCAGGAAGTGAAGAAGGGTCGATCTCGGCAATCGAGGCAGAGGTCGAGGCGTTTGACGCGCAGACGGACAAGTTGATCGACACTCTCGTAGAGATCGGTCAGCGGGCGGCTTCGGCTCTGAATGCTTTAGGTTTCGATATTTGAACATTGTTTCGTTTTCTGTCTGGTAATAAGTTGTAAATTAGCTGGCTGAAATCGCGAAGATTGACGGCCTTAAATGAACAGATGCACGCAGCCATCGCAGAATTTGATTTCATCGCAATCATCTGTTCTTCTACATGCCTCTATATCTGGATCTATATCGAGGGAGTGTCCGTCGTTGACCGAGATGACCCGCAGCCGCTGGTATCAGTAGGCGGTACTCGCGGTCGAAGTTTCATCGCCGCCGCCCGTCTCCATCGACTTGTCGGCCGAGTGGGCACTCCTCTCGGTAGAGGCGATGCTCTCGTCTTCCGGCTGCTGCTCGGGCATGGGCTTGGGCTTGGGCTTGGGTTTCGGCTTGATTTCCAGATCCACCTCGCTGATGGCCGCACTATTGTCGAGGGTCGAGTATGGACCAGCTTGTCTCTGTGGCCCAAAGTCGTTCAGGTTGGGGGATTCTCCAGAGTTCCACGGATTAAGATAATCGCTACTTTCAGGCTTTTTGGAAGATTCAGCAGGCATGTTTGTCGATGGTAGAGTTTGGACTTGGTAATGAAAGAGGAGTTAGGCTTGATATCTAGATACCATATCAAATTCCGGTCCAAAAAAAAAATGAGAGCAGGGTTCTGACCGGTATATATGCTTTTCCGCTGGACAAGGTAACGTTAGCAAACTGACAACTTCCATTCATTCGTGACCTGATAGTCAGCAGTATCACGCCTCGGTTCCACGAACTACGAGGCCTGAAGAAGCATGATCATTCCATCTCAATGTGTTGCTTTGTCGTCTAATTGATAGTGTATACATGGCTGTTTTCGTTTTCGTGAAATTTCGATGTAGAAGCCCGCCTCCCTCTTCAGGCAGGAAGACATGATGCATGCTTCTCCGGCTTTCGTGGACATGTGACGAGTTCAGCACGACCGCGCTGCCATACGGGCCATCCATTCATACTGCGAAGCGATGCGCAGCGCTTGACCCATTTCCCCACTGACGCCATCTTATGGATCTGACGCCATCTCATCAAACCGATCCTCCATCCGAGTCTCGGTGGATTCTCCGGTAAATTGCCTTCCTTTCACTCCTTCATCGCTATTCTAATCCAGGGCGAGCGAACTCCCACCCGCAATCGTGCTTCCCCCCAATCCAGCGTTATCCTTCTTCCACTCCTCGTGGGCCGCTTCCGCCATGAGGACCATGATTTCGAAATACTTCTTCTCGTACATGGCCCGATTAGGACCCCCTCTGACGACCTCGCGCCGGAAGGCCGTCATCACGTCGTTCATCCCCAGCTTGTCGTCGACCTTGACAAACTCGTAAGGGTTCGGCTTTGACGGAGCGGTCCCCAAAGTCATCTCGTTCATCAAGCCCGACCCCTTCTTGGTCCGCTTCGACATGCTCAAAGGAGTCCCATCGAACGGTCGCTTGTTGCCCCTCATGCCCGCCGGTCCAGGGGTCGAGGGGGAAGAAGCACCACTACCCCCCGAATCGATCTTGATCTTGCCATCCACCAACATGCTCGTCCTCCTGTTCTTCCCCCCACTGCCCAATCCGCCTACTCCGAGCTTGCTCAGGGGTGTCTTCGGACTAGCCCCCACCCCACCACCGGTCATCCAGGAATACTTTTTGCCCATCCCCTTGATCGACGAGATGGCCCGTGAGGACTCCTTCCTCATGGCTTCGTCGGCTCGACGGGCGGCCAGGTCTTGTTCCGCCTGAGGGTTTCTTTTGGTAGACTTCTTCTTGTTCGACGGGGTGCTCAGCGAATCGGGTGCGACCAAGCCCGGGGTGGAAGGTCCAGCTCCGGCTCCAGGTCCCGGAGTGGAAGGCCCAGACGAAGCCCCTACAGCCGATCCTCCCGAGTTCCCAACGACCTGCATACCTTCTCCCTCCCCCTTCACCTCGTCCACCTCCATCCCCATCCCCAAGATCCTTCCCTCGGCTTCGTCACGTTTCCTCTGATCATACTCTATCCTCTCCTTGACCCTCGCGCTCTTCTTGGCCTTCTCACTCTCCTCGATAGAAGCATGGGCAGTATAGATATCTTTGCGAGGGTCGTCGAGGACTTCGATCTTCCACATCGGGACCTCTTGTTTAGCCCCACCTTCTTCCTTGGTATCGACGTCCATCTCATCCTGTCCACCAGATTCCTTCTTCACCCCCACCTTCGCCCCGGCATCGGTGGAACCGGATGTGGAAGACGAAGGCCAGAAAGGTGGAACTCGAGGGTTCGTATACGCCACCCTATGCTCCTTGATCCGATTCGCCGACCGCATCATGCTAGCCAACATCCCTTCCACAGCCCTGTCGGCCATGACCATCCCCTTGACATCGTAACCGTAATTGTTCCCGTGATTCTGAGTGCTGCTACTATTGTTGTTATTGTTGACTTTGGGCCTGCCCCCCGCCCTTTCGATATGCGTCCTAGCGATCTCCTTGGCCAAAGGTTCCGCAAACAACCTTCCTTGACCCACGACGCTCCGGTCGTTTTGCCCGATCATGCGTGTCGGGTGGGACGGTTGATAGGTAGAGTTGGAGTTGGAGTTGGAGTTGGAGTTGGAAGAAGGGTTGTTATTGTTTGTACGAGTAAAGTTGGAATTGGGACCGCCAACTGTAGATGTCCCAGTAGGAGTATTCGCTGTCGATCCAGCCGGGGTGTTCAGAGCAGAGTTGGGAGGATGATGAGGTCCCTGTCCATTTCCGTTCGAATTCGGGATGGCAGGGAAGGCGGAGGGGATGGTAATATTGGTAGGCTACAAAGTCGCCGCAGATGTCAAGATCGTTCGGGGTCGTCAGCCTCCATCACGAAACCCATGTCGGTTTGACTTGTAGACTAGGCTTACTCTATTAGGATGGCCCAGACCCCCCGGAGCAGGTCCAGGTCGAACATTACCGCCACCTCCATTCATCATCTGCCCCGGCCCCGGCCCTGGCCCGTTCGTCGACCCCTGCATGTTGCCACCCGACACAGGCCCACCCGCCGGTCCCGACCTCGCCTTGTCCCCCGTACGATCTAACAAGCCCGACGTGCTCGAAGCTGTCGAGGGGGCAGGTGGTCCGGCTTGGTTCTGACTGGGAGGTCTATTGATCTGTTGAGCTGAAGATTGAGGTTGCATTTGTGCAGGTGGTCGAATGGGTTGAGATTGAGATTGAAGTTGAGGTCGAGGTTGAGGTTGAAGGTTGTTTGGTTTAAGCTGAGTGGGTTGAGAGGATGCAGGGGTGGATGTCGGCCCCGTTGCCGAGGGCGCAGGATTGGGATTCTGGGGATTCTGCATGATATAGCAGAGTTCGATGAAGTGACGAGATTGACCACTTCAGTATATACTTGTATGGTTGTTGATCTCCCTTTTAAGGTCGTCACGACGATCTGGACCAGCGACGTCGAGGATGATTCAACCACTCCTCGAGCAAGGGCGATCCCGTATGACCCGTCGACGTCGTCGAGCTACCTTCTTGTAGGTTCGGAAGTGTGACGCTCTCCAGTTTGGTGTCCAGCAGTGATGGTTGATGTTGTCGCAGCAAAGTTGTGAGGGTATCGATAACAAATAATGGTGATGATGGTTAATATGGTAATAGGATCTAGGATCTCGCTCGACCCGACTCTCGCGGGGTTAGCCGTGATGACGCTACTGTCTACTAATGAATACTAATGAAGATGTCAACCTATTAGTAAAAGTTGCTAATCAACCCTGATCAACACCGCTAATACTCTTTGATTACTAATCAAATCGTGGCTTCTGCCGGTGGGCTCTACTCAAAAGTCATCGCCAACCTCCATACATTCGATACGGCCATCTCCTCCCCGTTCACTCCTATACCACCTCTATATACAACACAAACACACAAGTGGATCTGCTATCGTTAAAATGTTCGCCCTTCGATCGACCTCCGCCAGGACCGCCCTCTCCCCGCTCCTCCGACGCAACTTTAGCTCATCCGTCCGTTCATTGAAATGCTACGAGGGCGTCGATGCCGCTGTGAGCCCCTCGAGTCTGAAAGGCCATTCCCTTGTTCGGAAGGTTGAACGCTGATTGCTTCTTTTCGTATTTCCTTTGGTCGGGTCGGAATCGATCGGGATACATGGGATTTGGGTGATACGGGATGAATCGGGTGTAGACGTTTGAGAAACAAGTATCCAATGGTTCAGGGATCGTCCTCGTCGATTTCTACGCAACGTGAGTCTCAGCGTCGTGTTCCTCTTCTTTCTCCTGCTTCTTTTTACCTTTAAGGCATACTATATATAATTCAGTCTGCGATCCATGTCCACTAAACAAGCACTGATACCTCTGCACCTCTCTTCATCTCTGCTTCACCGTTGTCCGTCCTCACCATCCCATCCCATCTTTCCTGATTCGGCTCATCCCGACCATGGTATAAACGAACAGCTGGTGCGGTCCGTGCAAAGTCCTAACCCCGACTCTGAAGAAGGTTACCGAGAAGGCCAACGTCGAGTGAGTCTCGCCCTTGGCTTCTTCTTCGTCTGTCTCCTTCCTGTTCCTATTCCATCCCCCTCTTCTCGGCCGTACTCGAATTGAATCGACAGCGGAATACGATCGAATTCGAGCTGACACACACTTCGTCTTCTCATCTTGCTCGTTTCTCCTTCTCTATCTGTTCTTTGCGTGTGGTATGACATCGACGGAACGGAACAGCCTGGTCACACTAGACGTAGACGTCGAGGCAGAGTTGGCCGCTAAATACAGCGTGAGTCTCCTTCCTTTCCTTTCAAGTTCGATTACCCCGTCCAGAGCTGGATATTGGGATGAGGATCGGTCGTATCATTCTGTGGAAAGTCACAAGCTGCTGATACCCAACATCTTTCTCTCCTACGTCGTTCTATCCTGCTGCCGCGCCACATCCGACCCGGAAACGCTCGAGAACAGATCCGATCGTTACCGACAGTCATGGCTTTCAAGGACGGACAACCTATCAGCCAATTCAGTGAGTCCGACACACTGTCTGTGAATGAACGGAAAGAACGGCGCTGAACGACTCTGGGCATGACCGTCTTGGCCTACTTGCAGTGGGTGCGATTCCAGAGAAACAGGTCCAGATGTTCATCGATAGCGTGAAGGAAAAGTAAAGATGGGCGCTACTATGCGTTGTAGGCGGGACAAAAGGTCACACCTTGGCTCGATCCTGGAATGAGAAGAGGTGGATTGTGATTAAAAGTGAATTACTGTCCGAGGAGTGTACTATCGTCATAAGCTCATGAGCTCATAAGTGTATCAGCCATATAGTATAGTCGTCGAGCATGAAACGAGGTCTAACGGGATGATGATGGGATATGACGTGTAACAAATGGTTCTCGCGGATTAGCTTATCAAATAATTCGTAACATAAGGGGCCGGGGGGGGGTCGCTTCGTCATTGCATACAATTCAGAGCAGCCATGTACAGCATCGTTCATGTTCTTCGATACAACAACCTTTGACATCACCACCACGACCACCACGACAGAGATAGAGATCTAACGAACAACTATAAGCAGTAACCACAATGTTTTTGACGAGGTGAGAGAGAGACCGTACGAGCTCGAAGCAGCGCGGGCAAGGTCTAACGAAAGGAAGGGGGTATGCTGTAGGTCTGAATATGATCGAGGTGTAAACACCTTTTCTCCCGAGGTGAGTCGACCGTTTGCATGCTAGTCAGTGTTGTGTTTGGAGCTGATTGATGATGGTTTGTTGCGATTGGGTGATATCAGGGTCGACTGTACCAAGGTGAGTCTTGGAACACGAGCTCGACCCATAGCCGAGCTGACCCTCGACCCCCTCCACATCTCAGTCGAATACGCTATGGAGGCCATCAAACTCGGTTCTACTACCGTTGGTATCACAACCCCTCACGGGACCATCCTCGCCGTCGAGAAACGCGTCCAATCCACCCTGCTCGAAACCTCTTCCATCGAAAAGATCATGGAGATCGATTCCCACATCGGGTGCGCCATGTCCGGCTTGACGGCCGACGCTAGGACCATGGTGGAACATGCGAGGATGACGGGCCAGATGCATGCGTTTACGTATGACGAGCCTATCAAGGTGGAGAGCGTCGCTCAGGCGGTGTGTGACTTGGCGTTGAGGTTCGGGGAGAGCGTGGATGATGACGAGGCCATGATGGTGAGTGTTCTGTGCGGGCGCTCGCAAACAAGTTAGACAGCGGCGAAGAGCTACTATAGCTGACGTTATTTGCCACCTGCCGGCCATAGTCTCGACCGTTTGGTGTAGCACTTCTGATAGCTGGTGTAGACGAGTTCGGACCTTCGCTGTAAGTCTCCACCTTTTCGCTTACCTTGGTTCGACCACGGCTTGTTGGCTCATCCATCATCTATCTTTACAGCTTCCACACGGATCCGTCGGGAACGTTCACTCGATACGACGCTAAAGCCATCGGGAGTGGGAGCGATGCCGCGCAGACTTCGCTACAGGACGCTTACAACAAGGTAAGAAACTCGGGTGCTCGGGTTCTCCAGTTTCCTTTGTACAAAGAACGCGAGAAAGCTAACGAGAATTGACTGTTTTGGCATGACGTATCTTAAAACTAGAACATGACGCTCGACGAGGCTCATAGGCTAGCGCTCAAGATCTTGAAGGAAGTCATGGAGGAAAAAGTGGACGAGAACAATATCCAGCTCGCCCAGGTCAGTCATCCCGCTCACCGTTCAATCTCTTATGACGTCGCTGAACATTCTCGGAGCCTTGCCTCTGGTGCTTGTCAAACACAGGTCGTACGGGCAGAAGGGAGCAAGGAGGCCAAGTTTGAGATTCTCTCCGGCGAGGCTACCAAGCAGCTCATCGCCGCCATGTAGAGGATGACGAACGATTTGTTTTACATGTGTCATGTTCGGTTTCCTACGTCTTCTGTCATTTTAGTTCTTCATGTGATACGACCATGCACGATCATTTCTGCTACATCCTCTCGGGCCCTTGCTGCCTTTGTTGTCTCTTTCTCCTTAGCCGCAAGGTCGTACGGTCTGATCCCGTTGTATTCGATTTACTGCCCCGCAGTAGCCTGGTCGAGCTGCAAAGTCCAGTTGAACGGCTGGAAAGCGTTGCCCAGCTTGGCCTTTCTCGCTTGATTCGAGCTCTGGTCCATTCGACGAGGCTTCCTCCATCGCCGAGCTTCGAGACCCAACAAGTTGCCGATGATCTCATGCGCAAAGTATCTACAATGACCGGAACGCAGAGTCAGGCAAGGCGTCGAACGAGACGTTTCGCGAAACCAAACTTACCTGGTATATTCGGTTGACCCTTTGTCGCCCTCCTTGACGATCCCCTCGTTATCCTCTCCAAACGTACCTCCGGATCCCTCTTCCGAACCTTCGATTACGTGTCCGTACCCCTTTTCGCCCTTGTGATCCCAGTGTACCATAAAGTATGGCAGATTGGAGACCAGACTCCGTCGGAACCCACCGGGTCGGTCGGAAAAGTCGATGAGCTTTCTGTGCTGGGACCACTCGGACTCGGACGTCAAGATGGCTTCCCGGAAATACCCAGGAGCATCGGCGAACACGTCAGCCGGAAGCGGAATCGCTTCGATAAAGGTATGTTTGTGAAACTTGATGTTCGTCGGTAGGACCGTCTCGAAGAATAAGACACCCTTGTTCTGCTGGGCGTACATTTGCATCAAGCACTTCATGAAGTTCTGCGTTGAGAATCACCATCAGCCCTGTTCATTCGGCTTGCCGGAAAAGGCATCAGATGGATCGTACCTTGATCTCTTCCCACTCATCGTCGTCCAGGTCAAGAATACTAGTATAATGCTGGATCGGCACGATAATGCAGTGTCCGTCCACAAGCTCCTCGTTCTGAGTGCAAGACAGGTAGGCACGGTGACCGATGGCGACGATAGGAGCTTTAGGAGGACCTTCTTCCTGATAGCAGAAAGCACAGGTATCCAACGCCTTTTTCGTTCGAGCGTAATCTGTTCATGTTGTTCGGGTCAGATCGAGGTTACTACTGAAGGCTGATCTCGTACTGACCATTCACGGCAAAGGCTCGTTTCATCGCGTCGTTCTTCATCTTTTTGCGTGCCAGACGCTCGACATTGTCGTCCATGTAGTCGTTATCGTTCTGACCGAGCGGGAAAATCAGTCTAAAAAACCGGTCCGACGTCTCTGCCTAACTCACCTCGAATTTGGCATCGCCCATGATCGCAGCGGCCATGCTTGCATCCATACTCTTCTGATCGGCGGAACCAGCCCCAAATCGCTCTTGCCGGACGAGCTCGCCCAGAGTCGTCTCATCGTCGTCGGCGTTGTACCGGACGACCTCTCCAGTCTTGTGGTCCCGAGTCTCGAACTGCGTTGCAACCGGCATTTAGCTGGCTGAACAGGGGCAGACCTGCCTTTCAGCGACAACTCACCTTGCCATTAAGCTTGGGCCGACGGTTGCCGGGTAGCAATGTCTTTTCCGTACCATCCCCTGTCCCAATATCGTACAGCCGTCCCTGAGCGTCGAGGGTAGGCAAGACCTGAACCTCGGTCCGTTTCCCTCCTTTCTGGTCTTGCTCTCGTCCCAACTGTCCTCCCGCTTGACCCTCCCAAAGCCCTCCTCCTTGATCACCTCCGCCAGCCGCATGTGTGCGGTGTCTCTCACTCTCCCGGTCGTATTCTGCCTGAAGATCAGACGCACAGGGATCGTTCGAGAGCTTAGCGCGAAGTACTTTGGCTTGCAAAGCGTTCAGCGCGGACAAGGTGAGGGGAGGGGTTGACGCCGTCGGATCTCGTCCAGGATCGTTCGAACCGCCTTGCGGTGTAGCGTGAGGGATGGCTACGGTCGACATCGGGTTCCTCTGTAGCAGATGATGAGGCGTCAAGACGGACGGAATAGGGGTAGCCGGTTTCGACTGGTCGAATTTTCCTGTTCCTCGAGCCGGCTGAGTAGGGGTAGACAAACCCCCAACTCCCGCTAACGAGTTGTTACTCGCAGATCTCCTGAGCCCGATCGCCTCGTCAAACCTGCCTTCCTCACCTGGCCGTCTGAAACCGGCACGACTGCTCGGTCGACTACTAGCAGCCTCATCGCTGGTGAACATGAACCTCCTACCCCCGGGCAATCCACCGGGAGTGCTTGGCCCGCTATCCTCTCTGGATCGATTCCCATCTTTGCTGTTGGGCGTGTCAAAGCCCGATTGATTTCTCCTGGCAGATCGGCGGGAACCACGATCGTCCAGTACCCGGCGCTCTTTGACGGCCTCGGAAAAGTCTTCCAGATTGCCGTACCTCTCCATCGCGACATCCTCGACGGATCGAGACCTGTCCGAGAGATCCACCTGAGTCTGCGGGTCGTCGTTTCAGGCCAACCCGATTTAACTCACTCTTCCTCAGCCTGTTCGTACACCTTGCGCAACTTCATCATCCGCCACTGGCTACCCGCCGATCCGGGTACGATCTGTTTCTTCTCTACACAGCGAGATAAAATGCCATGAAATGGTTCAAACTTTGTATTCAAACCTCTGCACAGCCGTATCGACTCGATTCGACTTGAAGGGAGACTGACCTGTAGGCGCGTACTCTTCAACAGTCTTCCCATCTTTCATCTGTTGATTGAGCTCGAACCGAGATACCACCAGCTATGACAAACAAAACACCTTGAACACTCTGTCGTATATCCGAATTTGACAGCACCGCTTGCGTACCTTGTCAGGATCAGGCTTGTTGACCTCCTTCTTCTTCCGGGCCGTACCCATATCAGAGAAAAAGTCCCCTGTGCTAGTACCAGTCGATCCTTCCATACCATCCGTCATCCCTCCGGAACCTTGGTAGCCCGTACTCGAACCTCCTCGGGTCTCTTGTTCGTTCCCAACTATCTCCCTGCCATCCCGCAAATTAGGATTCACCTCTGCAGAACGCAGAGCACCCAACTCTGGTTTCTTGGCGACGTGTCCGTCCGAGCCAACTATGAGTCCCGGGATGGTACTGGATTTAGGATCTAGCATCCATGATTCCCTAGCGGTATCATCCTGGCCTTGTCCTTCGAAATTGCCCGTTGCCACGGATGGGGCCAGGTGAGCGCCAGGAGGGACTGTGCTAGGGTTTGACTTGAGGGGGAGGGAGTCTCTTGTGGGTATGTTCGATACGGCGTTCTGGAAGATTGGCGCGAGACCTTTTTCAGTATGAGATCTTTGTACTGGTGAGGACAACCAGGCGGAACCTACCTGGATATCGACCTCGTTCATGTCCTTCTCCACCCACTCGTCCTCAGACTCGTCATCATCCACGACCTGTAACCCCGATCCTTTCCCTCGCTTTTCATCCCTCTTTTCTCGCTTCCTCGATTCTTTCTCTTCCCTCCGAGCCTTCTTCTCCTTTCTTCGTTCCCGGTCGTCAAGCTCGTCTTCACCACGATCGGATCGTCGTTTGTGTTTGCGTTCGTCCCGGTCGCGCGATCGAGAACGATGTCGCTTGTGCTTGGGATCGCGAGAGGCTGGGGACCTCGATCTATTGCGGTTCTTGGATTCCATGATCAAAGTAAGGGGTCGGCGTCTGATCAATTATGGTGGAAAGTAGCTACATGCATCGAGTAAATAGATGGCTAAGATCTGCTACTTTCGAGAGACGTTGTTAGTGAGATGCTCTGTCGAGGTGAGCTTGGACTCTTCGACCTTGTTGACGTCAGCTAAATGGCAAGATCACTTGCAGAGTACCAGGTTGCATAAACAGCAACTCAAGTTTGTTATCGACTGCTTGCTGCTTGAGGTCCTCGAGCAATATATTTACACCGCATATCTCACAACGAACTGGATATAAAAAAGGAATTCAGGATGTTCGGGTGCATATGTGCCGGAAGACTTGTGTGAGTAAGATCAGGATGAGCCGAGCTCTTTGCGGTTTCAAATGCAAGACGGCAGGCTGATAGCGCATTTCTCAGGCAGTCAAACGAACCTTCAGCAGGTCAGTACACATGTCGAGCTCCGTCCTTCAGAGCGAACTTGGACTTATCACGACCCCCACCCTTACCGTCGATGGACGAGACAGGTCAACGACACGAGCTTTGTCTTTTCGATTGAAAGAGCAAACGAGATTAATCACTTGACCGTCTTCCTCCTGGGCACAGGCAAGTCGTCATTAGATCATGCTCCATGCCACGGGATACCCTGCTGACGGCCTACATTGTTTTGCTTCGACAGTACCGTTTCCAGATGGATATGGAGCTTCTGTGCATTTCCAATTTCCGGGTAGGGATTTTGTGACGCTCGGCACGTAAGTCGGGTAATTTACCGCATAATGATACATACCTTTGACCTCGGAATACTGATGGAGATTCATACCTCGTCCAACTCAATCAACATAGGCTGACAAACGACCGCCCTAGCTCGATCTACCGTGTCAGGCCGTTTCAACCTCAACCTCAAGCGCAAGATCCGTCCTTGATGACGGCGACCTTGGGGATTCAGATCGTACCGCTCGATCAAGTGCAGGCGATTGCGGCCTCGCTGAAGACACCAGGGACAATTGATGCTGCGGGATCCGGGTCGGCGTCCGGAACGGGGGCGACGAATACCGCTGGAGCCTTAGTCAGGGCTGGGACGGGTGCTGGAAGTACGGACGTGGGAAGGATTGCGGAAAAGATCGTCAAGAATGTAAGTGTGTTAGTGTCGATCGAGATGAAGTGGATCGCCTGCTAAACGAGTAATTGTCGGCTCTTGCAATCACGTCACCTAAACTCTCGTCTGCCAAAGTTGTTCAACTACCTACACTCGTTCGAAGGAGCGCCTCAAACGCTCACGCCGCAGACCCCGATACCGCTGGGGGTCTTTCAGAAGTGGTACGAGGGCTTCTTGAACAAGATCAAACATGATGGCGGGTCGGGCTTCCTCTCCCGGGAAGATTGACTTGTGGGGCCATAGTAGTATGCCACGCCAATTATTCTAGAAGAAATGACAAGTAACGAGCTATATCCAGGAGCAAACGCATACCGATTATTTTGATAAAGGGAAGATCGGCGCCAAAGCGCCAAGGACGGGCGGACTTTGTGCGGTATGCGTCGGGAGGTTTCTCTGTGTCCATCCAATATGCCCGAACAAGACCCGGGGCTGCCACCTTGCTCACAGGCTTCCGAGAGTGAAAGCGTATTCCACATCCCGGTGCCTGGGACGGAGTCGGCGTCCGACACAACTCGCGTTCCCCGATCCGCGATCCGCGAGCCCGCGAGTCCTTGTTACATGGCAGACGGCAGGATGGTTTGAGAAATAACGATGGTGTCGTTTCTACAACTGCGTTGGGACGATGAGCGCATGAGAACTGAAGAAGTGTAGGCTTGACATGCGGAGCATTTCTTTTGCCACCGGGAGACGAGCCGATACATGAATACGCTGCGCGTGATGCGGTATGAGCTGGGAGGATCGCCTTGGGGGGGCGCTTCTAGCGGTCAATGCGCCAACCATGGAGCGTCCCGAACGTCTCTGTTGTCACAGTATTGTTGTTCCGTTCATGGGAATCGCAGCGCAGAGCGCAAGGGAAGTCAGAGCCCATGTCGGCCATGTCAACCGTCGGGAACGGCAACTGACACAAGACGAGGTTGAGGTATCCCGGCGAGGAAGGCAAGAAGGGCGGACGCACGCCCCGGTGTCATCGCCAGGCACAAGACTCGCCGTCCATGGGGAGAATTAAACTGAAACCTTGTCTGGTCGGTCAGGCGATCAAATGGGGGAAGCGAATGCGGGTGACGACGACGACGCGAGGTCATCAGCAGCGATCATTCATACATTTCACACCTTTTCCTGGACATCCCATACAGAGGGCGGCGATCATCTCGACGGTAGCCAAACAAAGCCCTTCCCGACGGCGGCCTGTCAAACGAGTCGTGCCCCTGCTCCGCGGCCTTGCTCGGGAATTTTATTTCGTTTCGCTGTATTCCCATTCCGCAGGCGGTCCCGCGCCGCGGTCCATACCGCAACCCATACCGTTTCGTGGCATCGATCGTCGAATTCGTGATCCACCGAGCCTTGCCTAGCCACGGCTGAGGAAGAAGCTGTGGAGAGTCTCACTTGGGATACACCTGAGCACGCCAGCGACATGACCGCAGTGTCAGAGACGACCGGAACAACACGGAGTCAGCTGACAAAAGGGTAGAAGCCACGGATCGTGGGGGAGCCTTATAGTGATGTTGATCGGGTACACAGCGGATCCCACAGCTGTTCAGGCATACGTCGCAACTTACCCACTGAGTCCACCACAGTATAGCCCCTCCTCCTGTAAGCTGCAACACCCGCCATACCGGAATTCCTCCGGCGACTAGTCATTGATCAGAAACAAGCTGTGTCTCTGCTCTACCACCCCACCTCGGGTCCCTGAAATACTGCCTCTTGCTCTTGATTGACCCCGATATCTCCACTCTGGCAGCTACGGCTACAGGCCACTCTGGTGTAACGTGTCTCTGTGTTCGTGCTAGAGGATCGACAACATCTCAAACAGCGCAAGGATCGCTGTGTACTGTGTCTCGCT
Organism: Filobasidium floriforme; assembly: GCF_021052385.1. Taxonomy (NCBI): domain Eukaryota; kingdom Fungi; phylum Basidiomycota; class Tremellomycetes; order Filobasidiales; family Filobasidiaceae; genus Filobasidium; species Filobasidium floriforme. The sequence goes on along the minus strand of NW_025763622.1, from coordinate 256,274 downwards.
TCGGCCATACCTCATCGTTTTACCCCTATCTCCTTTCAGGTCTCGGTCTTTGCCCATCACAATCACTACAACATCCGAAGCAGCTTACCACAGCGATCCACACGGGATACCTAAAAACGTCACAGAAACCATCCGGAGAATATATCGAATTACGATCCGCAAGGCGTGCGCACCCGCGCACACTCAAAACAAGCAGGCTTTCGAGGCCCCGGAGCAGCCGATCGATCACGAGAGGAGACTTCGAGCGATCCCGGCGGTAACGACACAGGTTTTGTCTCGAACAGCTAGAACGATTGACGGCAGCGTGGAGACGGGGAAGAGGCTGAACACGAGGTAGAAGTCAAGGCTCGAAGGAAAAAAAAACACAATAGTTGTCCAGGGATCAGTCCTCTGAGCTCATCGAGTTCGGGTCCCTCGGCTGGATATAACATACACTGCACCTCTCGGTTCGACGGCGAAATCCCCCAATTACTTCTTGTCTATATCAACAGTGCTGAGCGGATCAGAATAGCGTCAAACCTTTCCACTACTTAGGCCTCAACGCACTTCGACATACTATCAGTATTTTCCCCCTCGTCATTCGCCGACGGCGTGTTTGATATCAGCGACCACCATTTCCGAGACTAGCTAGTCCGAGCGCAATCTAGCTACACTCAGGTCCGACCAAAGGACCCATCCTGATCCCACCAAGAACGATCCAGCGATCCAATTTCGGCGCCGACTCCAACTCATCGATGCCTTTGACGACACTATATCTATAATACTCATCTAGAGGGTAGCAGTCAGGCATTCGCTCAGACGTCGCTCACAACACCTGCCTAACATCATTCCGACTTCGAAAGGCACGTCGTATTTACGGATCGACGTGGAGAAGCTGGTCAGACGGGGAATGTCGGAGCCAGAAGCGGAGGACGATGGAGGGGTCCACGAAGCAGAAAGCAAGGTCACCACAACTGCGGTGTCAGTAACTGCCTCATGTATCGCTATATGTGAGGTGTCGGCGGATTGCAATTATCTTTGGCTCTCACCATCGTTCAAGGCCATCCTCGGTACGTGCTAGACGCGCGCGTTGTCGTGCACCATCGTCTCAATCATCGCTCCTCCTACATAGGTTACGAACCTGCCGAAATGATAGGATACTCGCCTTTCGACCTGATTCACCCGGATGAGAGAGAAGCTCTACAGGAGGTCCGGTAGTCAGTCGCGCGTGGTCTTCTGCATGTCCGACCTCGTCTAACCCAAACTGCCTGTCTTTTCAGCCAAAGCATGGTCTACGACAAGGTAGGTACCTCGAGTGCGCACTACATAGTCAATATGTACATGTCTCATCATCGAGGATATGTGCGCAGATTGCCACCTTGACTTACTCGAGATGGAAGCATAAGAAGGGACATTATTTGCTATGTGCCGTGGGAGCGTAAGTCGGCCTTCTATCTTACCCGAGTCGTTCCCCACTGACTACGAACCCTGCCTTTATAGGAGTATCGTCTGTGACAAGATCCTAGGGAGTTTCTGTATCGCTGTGCCGGAGCCAAAGGCTAAACGTCAGTCGGCGTTCGCAACAGATCCACCTCACCTTTCGGACGCGCTAAAAGCTGATCCGTTTCATCACGCTGACGACAGTACGAGCGGCCACGGCACAGGAGGTGCTTGAGATATCGCCCGAAGCACAAGACCAATTCCGTAAACAGGTGAGGCGGTTGGCGGATCGGACTGGGCAACATTCGCCACATGGCTCATTCGCGATACGCCCATCAGAAATGGTACAACAGCTCGCCACCACGGAGGACGTCCGATTCGTTTCTGGTCCGAGCAGATAGAGAAAGGCTCCGGATCCCTCTTAAAGATCTGAAACCACCCAGCGTCAGGTCTTTCTTCCTCATCGACCGGTTCTCGCAATCCGAAAACATCTTCTATATCAGCAACAACATGCTCGTCAAGAAGCCTGACGAGGCGAGTCATTGATCTCCCTTCACATGACACGCCAGCGTCGCTTATTCATGTGCTCACCTTTTTTTACGTCGCTTCAACTCCTCGTCCCTCATCTGCAGATGATCGGCAAGTCGTTCTATGACCTTGTACGGGAAGAAGACCGGGACATGGTCCGCTCAGAGATCAAGATGGCCAAGAGTTGGGCCGCATCGACCATGACGGGTGTCGAACAAAGTTCTTTTGCATATATCACGTTTCAGCTGATTCAGCCGGTGAGTCATCCATCACGACGCCTCAGCCGGCTCAAGCGCCATCAACAATTGGCTGATCGTTCACGACTCGTTTCAAACCCTTCCGCCCTCCAACAGGACGAACTTCCAATAGAAGTTCAAGGCGTTCTGACAGCATACTCCGATGGAGTCACTTGCATCATTCGGATAAAGTAGTGTGTGTCTCTTTCGCGTGATTCTCCCAGGATCTAGGACAGCATATAACAGTCTAGTAGTAGTGGCTTCCGCGCATATTTTCTCTGCATATCTCTGCACATACCACCCTGCCCTGTCCTTGCCAGCCATCGCCTCTTTGCATCAATGTATCGTCATCAAAGTCGTTGTATCTATATAATTCTGCCTTTCATCCCATAATACTCGCATTCTCACGTCACCACCCCGACAAGCGGGTGTGCTGCCCCGCTTTAAAGCTCGCCAGGAGATCGTTTCAGATCATCCAACTCGATCTCCTCGTCTTGAAGATGTCTGGAAGGGAAATCCACTTTACCCGTCCCGCTCAACCCGGTATCTTCGGGTCGGAGTTTGTGGAGCTCTCCGTTCGCGAACCTGTGTTGACGCTTTTCCAAGTCAAAGGCCCACATGGCAGCCCCGACCCTGTTGGATACGGAGAAGCCCAGACCGATAATCGGGATCGACTCAAGGAGGGACGCTGCAAACCCAAAGGCTATATATCGGGTCAAGTCGAGTTGAGCGATCATGCACGGAATAATGTAAAGTCCCAGAAAGAACGCGTTTGCGCTAGTACCAACCTCGATAACCCCATCTTCTTTCTTGCAACCACGTCTCGATCTCCTTGTTGGTCATCTTTTTGGCTTCGAAGTAAGGCCTGTGCAACACTCGAGCGGTGTAAAGACCCCTCATTGCCGAGGTAAATGCTACGTTGTAGATCGGCAGGTAGGGCGAGAGCGGGAACAACACGACTACGAGACAAGCGAATCGTCCATCAGCATCAGTCTTGTGAAAGCCAAGAGGAAAAAATTGAAGAAGCAGAGGGGAGTCAGAGCCTTCCGCACTCACAATGACGTAGAGCCATCTGAGACGGCCAGAACAACAGCCAGCTCAACCACTTCTCTTGCTGCTCTCCCTTGGTACCCTTGCCCTCCCCACCTCCAACTCCGGGAGGTTGCTCCCATTCCTCGATATACCCCTTGGACCAGAACTCGGCGGGCTTATCTCGGGACTGAACGGTCAGGTCCCAAGCTCGAGCTCGGGCGATCCGGAGGTTCCGTTTGAGGAAATAGTGGACGAGGGAGGTGAGTTGAGGGAGGATGAAGAGGACGGTGGTATCTACCACCCGAGCGCGACAAACAGGTATACGTATAGGTCAACGTGCTGAAAGCAAGTGTCTTTTCGTATTGTACAAGCTGCGACTCACAATCGACGACGTCGGCCTTTTTCAACCAAGACAAGCTCGTCTCCAAGACCTCTCCCGGTGGGGCCTGCGCTCGTTTCCCAAAGAGGCTGAACCCGCCCATCAAGAAGTTCTCGACGAACCATTTCTGGATCTTCCATGTAGCCGCGACATAGACCCCGGCTACGACCAGTCCTCGGAGGGTAGCGTGCTTGACTTTGGCCCAGACGGCCGGTCGAAGCTTGTCGTCTGTAAAGAGACGGTAGACTCCCACTGCGGGTGGGTTGAGCACAGCCAGGGTCAGTACGCAGGTCGATATGGGTCTCGGTCGGGACAGGAGGTCTCACCGACGACATAGTATGGCGGGAAAGCCAAGAGTTCCTGTGGCATGGTCGAGTGTCTCGATCAGGACAATGACTATATCCTGCCTGAATGAGGAGGCGAGGCGTACATGGCATCGAAGATAGGGTAGTCTTGTGCAATTGTGCAAATGGTCGAGCGGACTGTCCCCCGTCGGAGGTTCCCATGGTCGATCGGCTTCGTCATCAGCATCCGCGCTTAGACAACAGCCGGTGGCCTCGATGCTTGACAATTGACTCTTCATTCTCGATATCGACGACAAGCGACAAGCTATATACAAGACGACCACGATGACGGACAAGACGCTAGCTAGCCTCTCAGAGGGCAGAACCGGGGACCGAACCAGAGGTACTTCGGACGACCTCGTCGACGGCCTTGGCGCTGAGAAGGGGCAAAGAGCAAGATGAGTCTTGGTGTCAGATTAGAGACCGTCTGGAGTGTCCCGACTTACAAGGTCTCGACGTTGTGGGTGTTCAACCCGGCCATCGATATCCGACCGTTCCCTACGAACAGCAACGACTCTCATGTCAGCCACCTTCCCCCATGAATAAGTATCAGCAGCACAGGAAACGTCAGGGGCTCACCGGTAAGGTAGACGGAATGCTCCTCGACGAGCTTCTTAGTCTGATCAGGGTTGAGACCGGTGAACGAGAACATGCCCTGTATGGTATCGATATATCGACCATCCGTATCATGTCCATTAGCCTCGTTTTCGATTTCGGTTTATTTCGCTTCTGCCCTTCGCCATCATGACGATACTCACGATCTGCTCCTTGATATGACCCCAGTCCTTCCTTCCGGGCGGGGGAGGCGTCTTGAACTTGTCATTGAGCAAGTCAAACAGGGCATCCCTCATCTCGATGATTCGACCCGACATGGTGGTAATGTCGTTCTTCCACGAATCGAAGAGTTCCGGGTTGGTTAGGATCATGGAGACCTGGGAAGGGCGGTGTCGAACAGTACATCAGCAACTAAAAGGAATCCTCGAAGAGTCGTTGTTTTCGCTCCAGCGACTCACGATATGAGCTCCGTAAGCGGGAGGGTTCGAGATCTCGCTTCGCTGCAAGACGGACAACTGGGACTTGACCCTCTCGGCCTCCTTGGTATCCGCCGCGACGACGTGCAGAGCACCGACTCGTTCGTTGTACAACCCGGCGTTCTTGGCAAACGACTACGAGGCGCATACACACGTTCAAAATCAGCTGGTATGCCCAGAATGAGAGAACGGTCCATAGGTTCCGCAAGGCCTCACCTGGCAGACCAACATCGGGACCCTCTTCTCGGCAAACTTCCTCATCGACCCGGCATCCCGATCGAGATCTCCCGTGGCGAACCCTTGGTAAGCCGAGTCAAAGAACGCGTAGTGCTTCTTTTGCAAAAAGACGTCGAGGATCTTGTCCCACTGCTCGGCCGTCGGGTCGACTCCCTGTGAGCGAGGTCATAATCAATATCACCGCCTTTTCATGCTCGCCCGTCCCGCCCCTCGGCCTGGACTCACGGTAGGGTTATGGGCACACCCATGAACCAAGATGACCGATCTCTCCGGGGCCTTTTGCAAGTCCTCCAAGTACCCATCGAAATCGAGCGCGATGGTCTCCTTGTTGTAATACCTGTAAGAGACGGGCGTAACCCCGACGTTGGAGATGATGGCGTTGTGGTTGGCTACGAAGTCGAGTCGGTCAGCTACAGCTACATAGTCCTTTTCTGTTTCGGCAATGAGACGATGGACGTACCCCAAGTAGGATTACTAATGTAGATCTCCTTCTTGTCCGTGGGGAACTCGTAAAACTTGGCGAAGAACAGTGCGGCCAAGTGGTTGGCTCCAGTACCTGACAAGGTCTGGACGCTGCCAATTCCCCATCGTCATGAAATCACTGATCAGCTCGACTGTACCTTTTCAACTCCGAAATAGAACAGCGAGAAGCTCGAAACCCACCTAATAACCCTCCCCTCGTCAACAGCCTTGTTCTGTTTCCCAAAGATCAAACCCTGAGCGGCCTTGGTAAACTGAGGAAGACCCGTGATAGGGAGGTATTCATGGTCGATATCGGGGTTCTCTTCTAGTTGCCTGGAAGCCTGAGGTGAGGGGTGGTGGACAGTGGTTGAAGCGAGATAAGAGATCAAACCGAGATTGGAGATTGTCAGATAAGGATTCCAGTCAAAGGAGGTCCCCTCCTCCGGCTCGTCTGGCTGCGGGGGTTACGGAGCTCACCTTCTTGACGGTGGGCAATACCCAAGGTTTCCCCTCGTCCGTCCTGTATGCCCCGACACCCAGGTTGATCTTGTTCGGGTGCTTGTCGGCGACGTAACGAGCGGTCAATTGGAAGATGCTGCGATGGTATTTGGTGTCCGGTTTGTGTTGTGAAGGTCGAGGTGGAGGTCGGTGTGGTGGATGAAGAGTATAGCGATGTGAAGAGATGTAGTGCGAGGTGGTACGCGGAGGATTAGCCGGCGTTCGATCAGGGTGGAATGTGGATGTCACAAACTCAGGACTTACGAATCAGGAGGAGCCTGAGGGACGTTGGGGAACGCAGCTACACGAATCCCGTAGACACCGCAAAAGAGGCAAGGTCGATGATGTGTAAAGCCGAACAGAGTACGTGGTTCGTCAAGTCAGCTTTCAGTGGTCCTCGGACCATTCTTCCGACGACATGAATGAAGTAGCCGGCGGCAGAGTATCAATGGGAGACTGACCGTAAATCTCTTGTTGGTCGGACATTTCAAATTGGTTTCGGTTTGTATTTTTGATACGTTATTTACGCTGGTCTGGGCGTGTGCTCTTGAAGGGGATGTAGTTGATGGTTGGCAGGTCGTCGGTGTTATATATACAATGTTATATATACAATGTTATATATACAAGGGAGGTGACTCGAGGTCAAAAGCAAGAGAGGGATTCGAAATGGTGCATCTCCCCCGTGGGTCCTCTCCTTTCTGTGGCGTTCGGCAACGGACCGAGGCCGAAGCTCAGAAGGTTATTAGTGGACATGCAAAATATGGTCATCTCCGTCTACCATCGTAGAGCAAGCCCTGTTACGTTATGCAGCGGGCATAGCGGCGGATCGGACGTCATGCAGCTTGCATCGAGTGCGCTCGCTGTTCGCACAGATGTACCCATGCATCGGCTAGCACACGGTAGTGAAGAAGCTCTTCCTAAGTCTCAACGGCCGCATGCCGTATTCAATCGTTTTTGTCCGACTTGCTACTCGCACTAGATCCCAGCAGTTCTGCATCGAGCTTCGAGACTACCCGATCTGGCCATAAGCGCGCGTCACCGAGCGACTCACAACCCGCTGACAAGATGTACGTCGTCGACCACATACGACACATCTTCGAGACAGCGAATGGCCAGATAGTCTGTGTTGAGCGTGCTATGTATGGGAAGGGATATAGTACCGTGTACTGTATGACGGAGGTGGTGATCCCGACTCTGAGGCCGTTGGCCGAGACTCGGGACCGGTTTCTTTCCTCGAGGGCGTTTTGGGGGGGGAGGAGATGGCGGCCGGCGGAGAGAGAATTTGGTGCCCGCGTGAAAGAGCGACCTATCTGCAATCTGTTACCTGGCTGTTTGACGTCGTTGTTTGCAATCAATGCAATCAACACATACAACCTCGAAGGACGAGGATATGTTAGGATAGCGAGGGGAAGTCCTTTAATACATCTAGGTGGTGCTGCAATTGAAATATATCCTCGATCCGATCGTGCCCGCCGGCTACCCCGCTGCCTGCTAGCAGCTAGCTGCCTTGCCCCTTGCCCCCGCGCCTTAGTAGCAAACAATAACAAATCGCCCCGTCTCCCCGTCTCACGGTGAGAGGGATATCGAGGCATCTGTCATCAAAATCGAGAAAGAGGAATCAACATCCACCCATCTCGACTTTCTCCAGCCATATCGACACAGTCATAGCTCATATCCTCTTCACATACGCTGTGCACTGTACGATCGACTGCCCGCTGATCTGGAGAGAACACGAGACTACCTAAGAGTAGTAGGATCGCGGCTGTTCGGTATTTTCGGCACACGACGAAGATCAACGCAAAGCAAGTTGGGCAGCTTGGTAGATCGTCGGTTGATCATCAGTACGATTCACAACCTTCGAGAAGATCAACACTGGACGAGTAGCGAGTAGCGTTTAAAATAGTCTGTCCAACTCTTACTCGAACAGGATAATCAAGTCGGACGGGACCCTTTAAGATCTCAGAGGAACTTCGATCGGTGATACCGTCTACCTGTCTTGGAAAAGCGTCTACGGATCGACTATCTGGAACTCAGTGATAAAGAGCTTGGGACTACCTGTGAAGACCATCTTTTTCGAACTTGAACAAGCAAACACCATCATACGCAATCACCTCGAGACGTTACACCGCATTCGGCTCCACAGACAAATCCACGCCCACACTCGCTAGTCTCATCACCTCGCTTCACCTTGCTTCCCTCGGGCCATGCCTCTCCCGTTCACTCGTTCTCGACAACATTCTCAGCATAATTCCACTTCCGACTCATCGTCCCAACAGAAACAACCCTCTAGCCCCGGCTCGTCCTCTGCTCACACGCATAACGCCGCTCACGCCAGGTCTTCCAGCCCCACGGTCTCCGTCTCGATCTCGCATAGGAACCACCAGCCGGGACCTTTGAGACCGGAGATGACCCCGCCTAACCCGCCTCATAGGCATACGACCAGGTCTAGCGGGGCGACGAGCGCCAAGGAGAGTCTGATGAGCGTCCTCGGTCCTGCGTCTGGGAAGCTCGGCAAGATGAACGGGAATGGGAACGTGAACGTATATGATCAGGAGGATGACGATATGGAGGTCCCGGATCTCGTCGGTGGACACGCTCAGAGGATGGTCAATGGGAAACCGGGGTTGACGTCGAACGCTTCGTTCGTCACCACCTCGACGGCGAGCACGGTCAAGGTCATGACGCCTCCTTCGGACGATACGCCCTTACCTTATCCTTACCTGTCAAACAAGCAGACCGTACAAGGGTTCTCCCCGCCTCAGTACAAATACAGCGCCCATCAGAATTCAAGTGGTATGGGACCGGACATTCTCGAACGCCAGGCCACGCTCCTGCACTCCAAGTTCGACGGGCTGCAGAATGGCACTTCTTCCCAAACGTCCGGACAACAACAACATCACCACTACAACACCCATTCGCAGATCAGTTCGGTCTTGCCGGACGACCTGAGCCCGATCTTGGAGAAACCTCTTATGCTAGGACATGGACCCAAGGGAGGGTACGGGTTCCCGAATACCGCTGGGTCTGCTAATGGAGGCCCTTGGGGGACGAACAAGAGTGGGAATAGGCATTCCGAGTTTGGGTGGGATCCCAATCAGAATTGGAGGTATACTAGTCAGGTGAGTGTACGCGGGTTTGGAAGTAGGCTCATGTTTCAGAGGCTGATCGGTTGGGATGATTTGTCGCGATAGTACGACCCGAACTGCAAGGAACCCAAGGAAGTCGAGCCTACGTACTTTTGGTTGTTGACGACCTACTTCAGGTTAGTCTATTTCCAACATCTTTGGAGTTTCTGGAGAGCTCGAGCTGAATTTGGCGGATCCGGATCGATAGTTACCTGGTCTTGATCTCGCTCGGACACTTGAGGGACTTTTGGGGAAAGAGGTTCAACAAGAAGGAGTTTTTGCATCTGATGCCTCAGGACGTGAGTCACGAGTGGATCATGATGGCGATGACGTTCATTCGCTAACAGCAACCTACGCAATACGATTTTCAGGGCTACGCTGCGTTGATGTCCGACTTTGACTCGTTCTACACCCGACGTCTCAAGCTCCGATTGGACGACTGTTTCTCCCGACCTACCGCCGGTGTGGCCGGAAGGACTGTCACTTTACTCGATCGAAAGAGCGACGACCAGCACAAGTCGTTCCAGCTTACGGGGACCAAGACCCGGGCTTTGAACATCTCGTCGTACAACTATCTCGGTTTCGCCCAGGCTACGGGCGGATGTGCCGATGCTGTCGAGGCCGGCATCAGAAAGTACGGGATCAGCGCCGGGGGTGCTCGTCTCGAGGCTGGTACGCTCGACCTGCACGTCCAAGCGGAAAAGCTCGTCAGCCAATTCATCGGATCCGAGGACGCCATGATCGTTTCGATGGGCTTCGCTACCAACTCGACGACCATCCCCGCGCTCGTCGATCGGGGATGCTTGGTCATCTCGGACGAGTTCAACCATTCGTCGATCCGGTTCGGAGTCAGGTTGTCGGGTGCTAGCGTGAGGACGTTCAAGCACAACGACATGAAGGCGCTCGACACGTTGTTGAGGGAGAGCATCAGTCAGGGTCAGCCCAGGACCCACAGGCCGTGGAAAAAGATCTTGGTCATCGTCGAGGGATTGTACTCGATGGAGGGAACCATGTTGCACCTGCCCGAATTGATCGTCATGAAGGAGAGGTACAAGGTGGGTTCATACGGGGTTTGGTCGAGGTACAAAATGGAGCCGGGCTGACTCGCTGTACTCGAACTGCCAGTTCTACCTGTACGTCGACGAGGCTCACTCGATCGGCGCTCTCGGTCCCAACGGACGTGGTGTTTGTGACTACTTTGGCGTCGACCCGAGGTGTATCGATATCCTTATGGGTACCTTTACCAAGTCGTTTGGAGCTTCAGGTACGTCAAGTGTAGTTACCGGGCATGCGGATGAATGACTGCTAAACTCTTTCTCGATGCTTTACAGGCGGCTACATCGCGGGCAACAAGGATGTCATCGATAGGATCCGCGTCAAGTCCCACTCGATGGCCTATGCAGAGGCCATCACGCCGCCCGTCTTGACCCAGATCATCTCGTCCATGGCTTCGATCATGGGTGTCTCGCCGCCTCTTACCGCCGCTACCAGTTCTCCAGACTTCAAGCCTACCCTCGCCTTGCACCCGTCTTCCTCGGATACCGACCTCCCGGCCCTGCAGATGGCCCACGAGCCCGGTCCCGCGGTCTACGGTCCCGCCCCATCGCACTACTTGCCTCCCTGGATGCACCTCCCGCCCGCCTTGCTCAACGGTACCGAGGGACGCGAACGACTCCGAAGACTGGCTTTCAACTCGAGGTACCTCAGCTCGGGTCTTCGAAAGCTCGGGTTCGTCGTCAGCGGACATCGAGACTCGCCGATCGTCCCGCTCTTCTTGTTCCACCCGGGCAAGATGCCCGTCTTTTCGCGAATGATGTTGGAGCGTGTCGGCAAGGACAGGACGCCGGTTGTGGTCGTCGTCGTGGCTTATCCGTGAGTGACTTTTTTCCTACAGACTAGGTATGGCCTCACTCGTCTGACTCGATTTCTATCTCGACCTCACGGCAGCGCCACCCCCTTGATCTCCTCCCGAGTCCGATTCTGTCTCTCGGCTGCGCACACCAAGCACGATATCGACTTGATCCTTCGAGCGTGTGACGAGATTGGCGATATTCTCGACCTGAAGACGGGCAAGAACAGGTGGTCGGCGGACGAAGTCATCCGTCGGGCCGAAGAGCTCGTCCACGAGAACTAGAAGCCGGGGCGGGACACACGGCCAGAACTAGGCGTTTCGCCCATTCCAGCTGGACTCGGAGGATGACGCTCTGCTCGCGAGCCGACACAAGACTACCACCATATACACCGATAATGAGCCTACGCCAACACCATTTCACAATCACACGCTCGTTCGTGGGGCTTCATTTTTACGCATCTTCTCTCTATTTTTTTTTTCTTGTTTTCACTCTTCCTCTGCTATCATTCTTGTCTTCTAATATGTTTGGGAGAATAGAGTTCCGGCGGAACGTCCTCGTTCGACGTCGGATCCCTTGTATTTGTAGAGAAAACGCATCGATGAGACGTCATGTGATAATACGACGTTGTTAGATGGGGTAATGGACGCCATCCGTGACAGTTGTCCTGTCCCGGTTGAGTGGTCACTATAGTAGTACTCGGGACTCTGGTCTCTGATCATTTGAGGGTGTTTTGACGTTTCAACTGTGCAACTGATGCGACCTGCGTGGTCTGCTGCTGCGAGGGAGCGACGTTACAACCGGCTGGCCGAGAGCGGGGGTGGGTGTGGGTGGTTAGTCGCCGACGAAGAGCGAGCAAGCCACTGACGATCCTCCTAAGCGAGAGAGGGAGAGGGAGAGAGGGAGAGGGCGGATGCTGTTTAGATTCCGCAGCAGACAAGTTTAGAGTTATTGGGTCGATACGTCGTCGACCTAGCGAACACAAGGTCACAGTGATCAGAGAGATCAGAGGTTGACATTCCCTCGCAGTCCATACATACTACCTCGCAGTCAAGGATCTTATCTCCCTCTTGGCTCCCACTGTGTTCATCTCTTCGATCCGCAGGTTTTCCATCTACCAGTACGCCAGTACCGGACCGACGGGGTTGTGATTCAACACACAAACACAACAGATACCCGGGAAATTCGAAGCAAGGGGAGAACAAGGGGGGTCGCCGTCGTCGTCAATCACCATATCACTATCAAGATATACCTAGCTACCTATTCTACTGCTAGCTAGTTTATTCAACTACCCTACGAAAGTCTTGTGCTACCCTGCCACAATCGGAACCATCAATGTAAGCCCCGCGACCCTTATCGTTGTCTTTTGATCTAGAGGATTCGCACTCGAGCATCGAATTTCGATGGGTTTCTTGCCATCACATTGGCCATGACCATCGTCGACTTGCGATCGAGATCGAGATCGAAATAGCGTCCCCTTAAAAAGCAAAAGCAAGAGAAACCCAGTACTGATGTTCGATACTTCTCTTCGTCTTGGTCGCGTCATACTGCAGGTCGAGATAATCCAGGATACATATTATTTCAACACTCTTTTCCCCTAGTCCTACACCTCTCGCTCCTCGACCCCTATCCTAGATCTCTGATCTCGAGCTCCGGCCTGTGATCCGTACCTTCGATCGGGACCTCCATCTCGGAAACCTCCATTCGACTCTAATACTCTAGTTCAACCTAACGCTCTATCCTTCGATTGACGATCACGATGGACCGGGTCCTCTCTCACGTCTCCCGAACCCGCTCTCGATCCAACTCGGGAGGATCTCAGCGGTCAAACCTCTCCTCGTTAGGTTCTACGCAGGGGGATCGTCCGAGCGCTGTCGATCATTACGACGAGACGGGGAATGGGAAGAACGCACAGGTCCCGGATTCGACGGCCCGTGCGGGGGATGCGTCGACTTCGCACGCTCCGCATGGGGGGGACGCTCAGCCCCATTCTCATGAGCATGGGCATGAACATGATCACGGTCAGGATAAACCGCATACGTTTGGGGATATAGCGAGACGTGCCGTAGGCGATCATTCGTCTTCCCACGCCCATCACAACAATCCGCATGGCGGGGACGGTCTTCATGCGCGGTTCGATTCCGGGGGAGATCATCCCGGGTTGGATAGGAACCAAGAGTCTGGGCATTTCAGTCATGGGATGCCCGGGTCGGGGTTGACCAAGGCCAGAAAGGAGGAGTTGGAAAAGACCCCCGGGGTGAGCTTGAAGGATGAGAAGAACGATGGGCCGGGGAGTATCGCTGCTAGGCGGGGTCGTACTGGAGGTGAGGCTGGCGATGGGGAAGAATTCGGCAGGATGGGGGAGAAGGAGAAGGAAGATCCCAGGTACAGGAAAGCGGCTGGGTTGTTGCAAAAAGCAGTCGGCGGGAACCTGGACTCGGGGAAAGATCAAGATCGAGATCAAGATCAAGGTGGTGCTCAGCAGCAGAAAGATTCGGACTTGTCAGGACACGCGGCGGGGAGGAGGATCGGACGTGAAGAGATGGAACAACGTGATGTCGACCGTGCGACCAAGATCGTCGAACGGCACGCAGAGGAACACGCTGAAGAACATCATCCGTCCGCCAGAGCCGAGGAGAAACTTTCTACGGCTCAGGAATCGCAGAGGAGGTGGTTGGACCCAGATGGGGTTCCACCCCGACAACCTACCGGACAAGATCTGTCTTACCCTTATACGGGACATCGGCCTGAACATGCGTATCATGGCAAGAGCAAGGAGGAGACGATGGATAGGGAAGGGAATGATCAAGATCCACCTCGAGTCCATGGGCATAGGGATGACGAGGACCACGCAAATGAAGGGGCCAGGGACCCGGAAGCGCAGAGGGATCATATGACGGACGAAGAAAAGGAAGAGGACGATCGGGAACGGTTACCAAAGCAGGACAGACGACCGGCGGAGAACGGACAGGTCCCGGATGTCTTGCATGGCAGCAAGCGGGAAGAAAGGCCGGGACCGAGGAACGAGATCAACCTGAAACCCCGGGTCCCCAAGATCAGGTATCATACCGTCGACGCACCCGACCTGCACGAAAAGGCCGACCGGGTCTTGCTCGAGGTCTCGGCGGATGGGGAGACGGAAGACTTGCCCAGCGGTTCGACGTGGCGACATGCGCCTGATCCGGAAGATCGATTGACTTCGACCAGGACCAAGGAGAGGGAGTTGTTGGGTCTCAAGAAACAGCCCGATGATGACGAGAATGCAGAGTACGATGATGAGCGGATGTTGAGGGGGGATCACGTGGGGCCAAGTGATAAGCATGGGCCGCTCGTCGAGGGAGATCGGCGGTACGATTATGGAGAAGAGGAAGAGGACGCGGCGTCCAGTTCGGATGATGGCATGTCAAGTAGCTCGGACGAGGAGAGGCTGAGGAACGAAGAGGGGCAGGATCATGTTGGTAACCTGAACGGGGTCGGTCCGGGCAGGAGGTCGAGTCGGGTCAACGGCGGAGCGGGCGAAGAACGCATCCCCAAGGCCGATCCCGCCCGTCAGGATGAACTCAAGTCGGCCAACGAGAGCCCAGCGAGTAAGCGACCGAAGAACCAGAGGATATGGTCGACCTTTCGAAGAAAAGGTGGTGATTCGCATAGCGGACCATTCGAGGCACCTCAACAGGGTTCGGCATCGGCCAACCATTCCCGGGCAGGTTCGGTGACCGAACTTCAAGGCCCACTCGACGCTGAAAAAACGGTCGACGAGCCAAAGACGACGGGACAACAGAAATGGACCGTCCTTCGGGCCAAACTGCTTCACCGACAGACGGCCAACTCGGAGAAACAGTCGTCGCCCGCACAGATTCCCGTTACGACCGAGCTGCTCGCGGGGCAGCTGCCCGCCATGATCCTCAAGACTTGGATGGACAGGGACGAGCATGGCGCCAGGACCGTTCCTGTTCTCTTGGGAAGTCTCAAGTTTAGGGTTGGTGACTCGGCCGGGTTTGGGGGCAACAAGGATGGACAACAGACGGGACGTGAGGTGTTTAGGATCGAGTGCGAGTACGGGGATGGTGCCGTGAAATGGGTGAGTTCAGCTTCTCCGTCGTGATATGCGGCGACACGTGCTGACAAGGCCGTTTCCCCCGAATTCAAGGTCATCTACCGAGAGCTTCGTGACTTTGTATCATTGCACACGCATTACAAGGCGGACAACCTGGGTACCCGTGTGAGCCAATTTAGAGGCGCGAAGCGGGTCGAAATTCCGGAATTCCCCAAGACAAGTGAGTAGTCGGTCAATCTCAGTGGTTACGCCGTCTTTACTCAATCGATCTTGTTGCCTCTCAGGTATCCCCTACCTAAACAAGTTTCGACGACTCGAAGGCAAGCTCGACGGCGATACGGCGGAAAAGGAGGCCAAGGAGATTGACATGTCGAGAAAGGACAAGTCGAAGCAGGAAGCCAGTCGAGAATCGCGAGCGGTACTCCAGCAGTACCTCGTTGATCTCATCCGTGCGGTGGTAGGTCTGAAGGTGGTCCTGTCTGCTTGTCTGTCCCCCGCTAAATATCCCTACTTCTTAGATGTTCCGTTCCGAAGCCAATCGTCTGTGTCGGTTCTTCGAACTGTCATCCCTCACCCTGGCCCTCGCTCCTCGAGGCGGTTTCCAAGGCAAGGCCGGCTTCCTTCGTATCCTGGGCAACAACGCGAGCAAACGAGCCAATCAGCCGGGTCTACTTCCCTCAAGCTGGAAACACGCCCGTGAGCCAAAATGGTGGATCGTGCGAGAGAGCTACTTTGTGGCAACGGACGGACCCGAGTCGGTAAGTCATCTGGCTGGACGGTCCTATCTCATCCACCCTGTCACTGACTTGCGTCATGCGCATAGACCGACTACTACGATGTCTTCCTGATCGACCCTGACTTCAACATTGAGCGACCGAAACGAGCGTTGCGCCAGGGGCTGAAGAAACTCACTGGACAGGGCTCCATCAAATCCGCAGTCGGGTACAATGCCAAGGAAGGCGAGGGCAATCATACCTCGGCCGAGGACAAGAACCTGAATGAGATCGCTGCTGCCGCCGGATCCGGCCAAGCGTTGACCAAGGAACAGCAGAAGAAGCTGAGTCAACATAGTACGGCGCTGGGTGAGGGAGATAGTCGGGACGCCTCGCAGCACACCTTCTACATCAACAGCTCTCAGCGCCGCTTGAAACTGGTTGCCAAAAACGTGCGGCAGATGCAGCAGTTCATCGTATCGATGGAACGTGTAGCTGCGCAGTCGGTCTGGGCAGGACGCAATCGGTTCGACTCTTTTGCCCCTATTCGTATGAACGTCGCGGCCCAGTGGCTTGTCGACGGGCGAGATTACTATTGGAACCTGAGTCGGGCTCTAAACATGGCCAAGGAAACAGTATACATCCACGACTGGTGGATCAGTCCGGAATTATACCTTCGCCGACCCGGCAACGAAAGGTATAGGCTAGACAACCTCTTGAAACGCAAAGCTGAAGAGGGCGTCAAGATCTTCATCATCATTTATAACGAGGTCTCGGACAAGACAACGCCCACCGACAGCACCTACGCCAAGAAGAGGCTTATGTCGCTCCACCCTAACATCCTGGTCCAGCGATCCCCCTCGCATTTCCAGACCGGTACCTTCTACTGGTCGCACCACGAGAAGCTCTGTGTGATCGATGAAGCGATCGCTTTTATGGGAGGTCTAGATCTATGTTACGGTCGCTGGGACACGTCGCAACACGTCCTAGTGGATGATGACTTTGAACCCGGCGCTGTGGGCGAGAACGGACCGATCTGGCCAGGCAAGGACATGGCCAACGAGCGAGTCGTCGAGTTCCATACCCTGAACAAACCGTTCGAAGACATGTTTGACCGGACGAAGGTACCTCGAATGCCATGGCACGATGTGGGACTTCAAATTGTCGGACAACCGGCACGTGACTTGTGTCGACACTTTATACAGAGATGGAATCATCTCATCCGTACCAAGAACCACAAGCGCCCCATGCCTTTCCTACTGCCGCCTGCCGACTTTACCGAGATGCAACTGAAATCCTTCGGACTACAAGGAACGTGTGAGGTTCAGATCTGCCGATCCTGCGGACCTTGGTCGATGGGCACGCCCACTACCCTGGAACATTCGATTCAGAATGCTTACCTAAAAGGTAAGTATCGCAAAAGTCTCGACATGACATGGCAACCTGACCCGCTGACCATCCCGTATACGCAGCTATCCAGCTCTCCGACCACTTTGTCTACATCGAGAACCAGTTCTTTATCACCTCGACCGTCGTCGATGGAGTCGAGATCAAAAACCGTATCGGGGATGCTATCGTAGATAGGATCATCCGCGCGCACAAGGAGGAGACCCCCTGGAAAGCCTGCATCATGATTCCTCTACTTCCAGGCTACACATTCCCCATCGACACTGCCGAAGCCAGTTCCGTGCGGCTGATCCTCGAATGTCAAAATCGAACCATTTCTCGAGGCGCCCAATCGATCTTTTCCCGGTTGAAGAAGGAGGGCATCGACGTAGGTCGATTCTCGCCTCAACTCCGGTTTTCCACGCTGACTCTTTATGTAATTAGCCTAACGAATACATCTCCTTCTTTGCTCTGCGAGGATGGGGCAAGTTCAAGTCTGGAGCCCTCACGACCGAACAAGTGTACATTCATGGCAAGGTACGTCGGTTTCTAAATTGACAAAATCGTTAGCTCCCGATTGACAGCCCGCTTGTGCGCCCATAGACGATGGTTGTGGACGATCGGCTGGTCATTTGTGGATCTGCCAATATCAACGAGCGATCACAGTCTGGTGATCGAGATTCGGAATTGGCTGCCGTCATTCGTGATACGGACATGATCGACAGGTGGGTGTGCATGCCGTTCGGGTCGATGTCAGGAAGGTGCTAAACCATCTGCGAATGACACAGCACCATGGCTGGCAAACCATACAAAGTCGGACGATTCGCACACACCTTGCGAATGCGATTAATGCGAGAGCACGTCGGGGTTGATGTCGACGCGATTGAGGAGGACGAGCTGATGGCCCGAGACCCGATCGCTCACGAGGACCACTTGCAGAAATGGGACCCTGACCACGAGCAGAACGAGGGCGAGAACAATATATCGGGAAGGACGACAGTTAAGCATCGTCACGCCAGGGACCGTCTGCTGATGACCATTCAAAGCGGTGCGGGTGCCGTCACCAAGGGCATGAGCGAGAATGCAATCTCAAACGTCAAGAAGGCTGCCAACATCGTGATCAAGCCGGCTGCCATCTTGAACCAACACAACACCGTTGCCACCTCGGGAGCGCCCAAAGGCGACCCTAGCGAACGGCAAGATTACGACCGGGAAGGCGATCTCACGGCTGGATTCGCAAGCTCGGTCATGCCGACGCTCGAAGAGAGGACCATCTTTGAGCGACGACCGTCACAGGGGCACGCGAACGGAAAGCCGCTGTTCGATGCGCTTGACGAGCAGGGCGAGACGAATAGCAATGGGAAGACTGGTGATGTGCCCGAGGCCAAGATCACGTCCGACGAGAGAAAGCAGTTCAACGACAAGCCTATCGACGAGGTTGAAGATCCCAAGAGCGGTTCCGGCAAGGCGCCCCTCATTGCAGGCCCGGCTAACGAGCAGGACAAGTTTGGGGTGCCTGCCAATGCTGATAGCGGAGATCATCATGTGCCCAACAAGGATACCGAGAGACAAGACGAGACGGAAGAAGAGAAGCTTGCCGTCAAGGCGCGCTCTACTCTGCGAAAACACTTGAACGCCAAGGTCGGGACTTCTCCCGTAAGTATCGATTCTACCTTGTGTCGATGAGTCTGCGGGCTGATGTTCGATGATGGCCTCTGCGTAGTGGACGATGCCGACTCCCACCCCCATCATCGAGGCCGACAAGTTTGCCGATCCGCTACTCGATTCGTTCTGGAAAGACATGTGGATCGCCACAGCTGTGCACAATACCGAGATCTACCGTAAAGTGTTCCGATGCATTCCGGACGACCTCGTCACCTCGTGGGCGTCATACAAGGCGTTTGCGAATCACGCCGAAAAGTTCAACAAGATCCCGACCGACGTCACGCCCGACAACCACGATCCGACCAAGGTCACTCACGATGGACCTGGGACGCACGGCGCTGGAGGTGGAGGAAGCGGGGGAGGGATCGTTGGACAAGAAGGTGTTGGCCCGAACGAGGGTACCGCCACACGTGCCAGCGACATTGTCGACGGGCATCCCCTAGACCGCCTCAAGTCTAACGGCTCGTCCAACTCGTCCGCTTCGTCGTTGCACCACATCTTGGACCCCACCTCGGGACCGACTGGAGCGGGCCATAAACACACCGCCTCGAGGGCGACCGACGGACCTCAGAAACGAGAAGGTCACGGATCCGGTGGAGGTGGTAGCGGGGGTGGCAACGTCGAGGGCAAGAACAAGCGGCCGAGTGGACCCAACGAGGCTTGGCAAGAGTGGGAAAAGGAGGAGATGGAGATCCTGCTGGAGGAGGTCCGGGGCCATCTAGGTGAGACCCGACCACGGGGCAGGGTTTCCGTTCCGGTTCGAGCGCTAATCGTCCGGTCCTTTGCGTTCTGCGATATGTGTCTTACAGTCGTATACCCTACAAGATTTTTGGAGTCAGAGGATGCCGCCAATAATTTCCTCTTCAACGTGAGCCTGCTCTCAGTTGCCAACAAGTCATATCAAGCTAACTCGACCTTTTACCTTTTGATAACCGATTTCAGTCGGACAAGATTCTCCCCTTGCCTATTTACGATTAGAGCACGTCCGAATTAAGACCCGCGTGTTCGTACTCGCTTGCGCTGCCTCGACATTCGTGTGGACCTCTTCGGCCTCGATTTTCTCGCATACCCTTATAATTCAAATTATATATTCTGTATCGCTCGATGCGCTGCCGCTTTTCGATTCTTGGCCTCGTCTTGTTCATCAACATTCGATATGTATTAATGTATGGATCATGTTTAGATTTGATCATATCCCAGCAGAGGAACGATGTCCGGTGCGGCATGCTCAATGTTCCTGCCGCTCCTACTGTACGGTCTGTGACTTGGCCACATGACCTTCGAGGTGGAAGAAACCACTAATAGGCGGGGTCTCTAGCGTCATCGAGTTATTCATCACCGTGCTCGCAAGTCGAGGGTTTCCCAAATTGTTTCTTTAACGAGCATTACCAGCTCTTTCGGTTCCTTTGCTCGACCTATGGTTCCCCAGAGTGTGACGTCGGCCGGAAATCTCTTGTTCGAACTCGACAATCCGGTCATGCGTGTATGTCATAGAATGGACCGGCGGATGATTTCATGTCACTCTCTTGATCTTGGCCCACGGATCCTCGAAGAATTTTTCGTCGTAATATGCTGTGCCTTCCGGAGTCTGCGGAGCGTCATGAATGGATAAGCATCAGTAGAGATGAGGATAGTATCCGGATGGCACAGGCGGACTTGAAGCTGACCTTGTGTACCTGACCGGTCCCACCACCACCACCACCTCCTCCTCCACCACCACCAGGTCCGAATCTCCCACCTCGATAACCCTGATCTCCACCACCTCTTCCGCCTCTTCCACCGCCCCCTGCCCCACCTCGACCGCCGCGATATGGCCTGTTGCCCATCCTCGCATCGTTCGTCATACCCCTCGCACCTCCTCGACCCCTCCCATGACCTCGATTTCCACCATTCCCGTTGTGGTCTCCCCGACGGTTATTATTGTTATTGCTGCCGGTTGGGGTTGGATTATTGTCGGGAGGAGCTGCGAATTTGGAGGATGTTGAGCCAAAGGCCATAGGAAGGCCGAGGGCGTCCATGGTCACGATCGAGGTAGAGGTCGGTCTTGACGAGCGGGGTGTCTGGACTCAAAGGTATTCTGACTGTTCGGCGATGCGTCCCCGGGGAGACTGTCAGGTGACAAAGGCTGTCGGCAAGTCCAGTTCGTGGCTAGCTGAATAGAGATATAAGTCTTTCTGTTACGTTGATAATATGAAGGTTGTGGAAAGGTCGATCTTTCGGATTGGTCCATCCCGGCCTACCAAGTGCCCAAGCGCGACCTGTAGGCCGGCCCTAGGGAGACTTCAAGCTAGTCGACCTCTTTCTGGTCAATCTAGGCAATTACAACTTGATCGACCTCCCTCCCTTTCACAACGACCTACTGCTAGCTGATGATCCGTGTACGACCGCTTGCAATATGGAGCCACCTTACGAAATCTCCACGAGATACCTCCATCGAGCGACAGCCCAACCATGTACGCTCCGCTACGTCGGACCCGTCACGACCCAGACCACCAACACGCAGACCGAAGCCGAACGAGATCGAATCTGGCTCGGAGTGGAATGGGACGATCTCACTCGAGGGAAGCATAGTGGGACCCACCTCGGTGTAAAGTACTTTACGTCGAGGGTCGAAGGAGCGGCTAGCTTTTTGCGATGGAAACCGAAGGACGCTTCAAAGGCAAGAGGAGGTACGAACGGGACCGCCAACGATGGGGAGATACTATGGAGAGGAAGGACGCTTCTACAAGCCATTAAAGATCGGTACCTGGACACGGACCTCCCAGATATGGAGCAACCTGTCGAAACTACGAACGATCACAGCTTGGTGTTAGGCTCGTCTAACAGTCGGATCCAGGTCACCGTCCCGAATCTGAACAAGGTCACCAGCAAGTTTGCGGATCTGGGCCGGTTGACGCATTTGGGTCTGGATGGGATGTGGATGTATGGTATGAAAGCTCAGGGGGAGGGTAATGATCTGGATATGAATATGTTGGATCGTCTGAAATGTGAGGGCTCGGGCTGTATCTTCCGTTGCTGTATCACATCAATTGAACCGTATGAGTTACTGGTCTGGGGTGTGATCCAGCTGTCAAAAGCCTCGACCTATCCGGGAATCTCATCTCTTGTTGGCAAGACCTGGCGGATATTGTCCGAGTATTGCCAATGCTCTCGAACCTGAAACTCAAGTAAGGCATACAGATCGTATTGATTAAGAATGACCTTGTCGTACTGAAATCTGGTTGTATGCAGTCATTCCCGATTGCCGCAACCTGAAAGCTCGCTTGATGGGGTCGTTGGAACCGCTTTTCGGGATATAACCGATTTGACCATCCGGAATAGCTTGGTATCCTGGCCAGACGTAAGCGAAACTACCTCCCATCCGGCAGAGACCCGGCTGACATCCACACCGATAATATCGATGTGATAGGTGACGCTACTCTCGAGTTCATTCCCGAATCTCGAAAGGTTGGATATCGCCGTAAATCCCCTTTGCTCTAGCAGACAAGAAGGACGGAAGGCGGCATCGGGGTTCGACAACCTGCGTGAGCTTGTGGTAGGGGATTGCAATATCTCAGCTTGGGAAGATATTGTGGACATGTTTGGGAGTCTACCTGCGTGAGTCTACCAAGACGTCTCTCCTCCGGAGGGTTCGTAGACGGATGAGACTGATACGGCCAACTTGCGCAGACTCGAGCGACTCGACATCTCGGTCAATCCGATTCACTCAGTCCCGAATAAGTCGTCATCAGCATCGCCACCGGCGGTATTCCAGCCGTTGAAAGAGCTCGTCATCAAGGAGACCACGCTTGAC
The DNA here is from genome assembly GCF_021052385.1 of Filobasidium floriforme. NCBI lineage: Eukaryota > Fungi > Basidiomycota > Tremellomycetes > Filobasidiales > Filobasidiaceae > Filobasidium > Filobasidium floriforme. Next base: position 233,519 of record NW_025763622.1, on the reverse strand, counting down.
GATTGGGAAAACTTGGGGAACCTGGCCAGTTGGTTCGATCGCGATCCTGTCGTCTTAAAGAGTCTCAAGATCTCGTCGCGAATCAATGTTGCGGAAGAGGTTCCGGAAAGGTTGTCACCAGACAGACAGCGCTTATCGGGGACGAGAGCGGATAGGGCTGGGCTGGTCGCGAGGTTCCAAGGGCTGGAAGAGCTGAACTCGTCGCCTGTGAGCCATCTTGAAGCAAACACGTTTCTGATGGTCGCTAAACCGTCTTCGGATTTGGTTAGGTGACGAAAGCTGAGCGAGAAGAGGCAGCCAAGATCGCTCAATCCCTACAAGCTCAGCCGAGGCAGGACGTCAAGGTGCAGATCAGCGATACCGCGGCGATATCTAAACCCTTGCAGAACAGCCTCAAAAGCAAAATGATCGGTAAGCAGCGAAGCAGATCACGAAGCAATACGCGATCCCGCTCGAAGAAGGAGGCTCATTTCAGGGCCATCACGCAGATCTGAAGCTGGTCTTTCCAGACTCGCCCTTAGACCAAGCCTCGACTCTGCCGCAGACCATTTCCGTTCTGCCTTCCGCGACATTGAAGATCCTGATGATCAAGCTGAAAAAGGCGGCAGGTTCAGCGCTAGCCACCGGCGCGTTTCACTTGGAGTTCGAGAGTGGCAGACTGGGTGATGACGATATGAACACCAGGCTGTCGGATCTGGGGTTACGTGCGGGAGATGAGGTGATGGTCAGGGCCGAGTAGTAGATGTTGTAGATGGTGCTCTCTTCCTTTTTTTGCAAACTTCGATCGAAGCCGAATGCCGCGATATGTACAAGACAGACAGAAGAAACCCATCGTCCGGCGAAATCGGCGTGTAACCATTCTACTTCGACCTCATCATCGTGCCGCAATACCGTTGTTGTATCATATACTGAACCCCGATGCCATGATGGCCAACCTGTGCTCGTGGACAACAATCTCACGCCGTTTAGGCGAAACTCCCTTCACCTTCGTTATCAATCCATCACTATTTCAATCCCCAGCTGAGTTACGATCTCCCCAAACAACTTCGAACAGTCAGTCGTGACTTGTGACGATCGTAAATGTATGTGAATATTATAAGTGTACGTTTCCGTCCGAGCACTGACCCCTCCGAACCCGGTATATAGCCCCGGGGAGGAAGAGGGCCTCGTGCTGGTATTATGGTCTATTTGATACAGTTTTGTTCGAACTCCTAGCAAACTCGCCCGATCCAGAGTGTAGTGTATGTGCTTTGTTCGTATCTTGAGCCACTCTGGAAGGCCAACGAGCTACTTTCCTGCTCCGATCATTCTTCTCCCTGCATCTCCGCTCGGTCCGGTCGTGAAACTAGATGAAGACGAATCTGATCTAGTGTCCGGCCTTGTCGGCAACAGCCTGCCTCTCGAGATCCTCAGCGGGGTAAAGGTGTCCCTCCTGAACTCCGAATCCACCGTACTTCGAGGCGGCCATGGCGAGAAGAGCGAGGTAGATCAAGTTCAAACCAAAGTCGATCCAGGCGATGGCCATCAGAGCCTTGTAAAGACCGAGACAACCGGTGACGTCCCTGATGATACCGGCGGGGCAGTAGTGAGGGGCATCGTATCGCTTGACGGTGAAGGTGATGGCGACACCTGTAGGTACGAGGAACAAGGCGAAAGGAGGGTCAGTCAAAGGCAATGTGAGCGAAGCCAGGAGTGGTCAAAGGCTTACCGAGGTAGTAAAGGGTGACCAAGGTGTGGATGCTGAAGGGGATCATGGTCTTGTTTATGTTACCCCTCATACGACTGGCGAGTTGGAAGACGATGTAGAGGGTCTCTACAGAAATACAACGTAAACAAAATTGAAGTCGTCAATAAAGGATATCCGAGACGATAGTCAGGACGAGGTGGATCGATCACTTACGGACGATACCAACGACGAGGAAAGCGATCACGGCCGGGTTGTAACCAACATCATCCTCGATCTGTCGGTTGGTGTCTACGCCGAAGATAGAACAAACCTGGAGGTCAGCGATCCGAACTGGACTGTACAGGAATCGCGATGATTCCCTTGTGGGACAGAAGCAGTATCGAGGACGTACAGATGATCGAAAGGATGAACGACGAAAAGGCACAAGCGAGAAGGACTCCGAGTACGAGGTTCTTGACCGTGGTGAGGCTGTCGGAACGTTGAAAAACAGGTAGACGTAGAGGTCAGCCTGGGATCGATCCGATCTGGTCTGGCGGGCAGACGAAGAGGACGTAGATACTCACAGAGCCATGGCTGAGTATGAGTTCGAGATGAAGTTATTGGTCTGGGGGTTTGTTACTAGTAGTCGATGAGAGCGAGTTGATAATCGTTCAAGTCGAGGTCAGGGGGGCGATATGAACCGAAGGTATTCGAGGGGCTCGAGGGATTATATATGGACGAAGGCTACTCTTCATCAAAGGGGGAGAGAGCGGAGAGGGAGAGTAACCCGATTTTTCGTGGGTATCGCTGCCGCAGTAGTAACGAAAATGATCCTACGTCAGCCTTCCACCACGCCACCACTAGCTGGGGGGAAGAAGGTAGAAGCTGGGAAAACACTCGGCTTGCTCGGCTTGGGGGGCGTCATCGGTTGCGTCACTTTGCCGCGCTCCTCCCCCTTCGACTCGCTGCGGCTCGATACGGCAAGTCCCTTTGATGATGACATGGTGATCTGGTGATCCCCGTGATCCATCATCGTCCGTATCGAGGCTGGAGAGGGAGGGAGAAGGCGGAGGCAAGTTCTCGAAACGTCAACGTCGTCAACGTCGTCGACGTTTCCAAGATTTTCCAGAAGGTGGATTCGTCATCGGATCGTCTCAGCTGTCCCTTGGCTTTCCCCCTTGACGCGCGCGAGCGATCGACGCTAGGCGAAGATTCAGGCGGGACGAGGAGCGGGCACGTGAATGGGGCGATTCCGATCAGATTCCTTGGCGCCGGCGGCATGACAAAGATCCCGCCGTCTCAACCCGTCTCGTTTCGGCCGGATCTGATCGGGGTCAGCCCCCCGGAACGACTACTTGCGATCTGCCCCGTTTCATCGCCGCTTCACCTTCGGCATGCTCATCGGCATGGACATCGGCAAGGGTCGAACAACCACAAATTACCAGCGGGGGCAGCGTCTTGCATGAATTGCATGTCTGGTAGCTGGTAGGCGGTCGAGGGTTGTCGAGCGAAACCATGGACCGGGCGTTCGAGGCGAAAAGCTGCGAGACGATGCTTGACGGTTCGCAAGCGAGATTTGCACCGTCCAACATCCCTTATGCGAAGCCGACACGATCTTGCCTCCCTGTCAAGTATGCAAGATACGCAATGGCGATGGTCATGAGATTCTTCACAGTTTCCTACATCTTGGGGAGTTGGCGCGACAACACTTCGCCGACCTAATTAATTGTCTATCCTGATCACGAACTACTAGAGTAGAACATTCAATTTGTAGCTTGATTCAACTGGAAGAGAAGAACCGTAGACGTCCTGGTGTCTCGAAAAGAATCGTCGAAGCGCTCGACTCGTAATTCGGCATTTATGGTATCTTGTCATTCTGCTGTCGCCTTACCAGTAATGTATATTTCGCAGCCACCGCGATCCTGTTGGGGTCAGTCGCTACCCGCGGGGTTTCTTAGTGGTAGCATACGCTTTGGCCACATGGCGACGTCTTTACTGAAGCATGTACCTAGAAAAACAAGAGCAAAAGTCGCTCGAAGAAGTCGAATACACAGGCCCATGTTTGTGTAACGCATATCACAGCGGTCTAGAGCGGCGGGATACCATTTCGCTGGATCGTGATATCTAGAACGACTACTAAAACACATCCTACTAATTTTTGATATAATCTTCTCTTCTACTTTGTGATGCATGCGCATATGCCAGTATTCTGCTGGAACACTGCGATACGATGTATTTGCTGCGCGATGAGGGAAGACACGAAACTCGAACATCGACGATCGGTGAGCCCAATACAATGAGATTCACGCATACTCGCTAACACCGCTAACACCCGTATTCGATTCATCCAATCGATGAGAATGAGGATCAGCGGATCCGTACAAGCCTTGAAGCGATTGGTCTGGCAATGAACCGGCTATGGCGGACCTAACAATTCAATCGATGAGGCAAAACCTAAGCGCCAAAGCGACACGATGCATGCGCGTTCGGATCTTGCAGCCTTTTATCGGTTTGAGGTACGGTTCTTGCGTGTTCGAACAGGGTACGCTGTACGTTACGAGACTATAATGCTATACGATCGCGGCCATGAGATTGTTTTAAGCGCACTACAGGCAGGTCGTCCCGCGCCTAGCAGATCTGCCTAGCAGACTTCAATTCGGCATCGAGATCGCCAACGACCGCTCGTGCGAGGCATTATTCGTCGGTTTGGTTGCATAAATGCATTCCTCAATGTACCCGCTACCAGATGACGCTACCAGAAATGGTTTAGAGAACGTTTCCAGCAATTTCGAATTTTGTCGACGAAACGATACCACTACACCACAGGTTTCACGGTTTTGTGGGTCTCCATATCTCCATCGAGGCGCGGTTGATGATCCGCGGTACGATCGCTGAATTATAGAGTTGCGAGTCGACGCGGGGACAAGGACTCGAGTATGAGAACGCATAAGTCCGCGGAGAAATGCGTTTTGATCGGGTTGTTTACTTTGTGGACACTCACGTGATCTCTTGGGGCAGGGCGAGGCGCGTCTCGCGATCGTCATCGCGTAGAGCCCAAGGTCGGGAGAAACGTATAAGACCAAGTCGGATTCTCGAGGTTTCAAGGTCGATTCTAATCCATTTTCTTTCTCTTCACCAACAAACACCCAATCTCGACTCATTTTCAACGCCTTCGCCCCGATACCAAACCCCAACCCTCAAACTCTTATTAACAATGGCCCGAACTAAGCAAACCGCCCGAAAGTCCACTGGAGGAAAGGCGTGAGTCCCACCTCGACCGTCTCAACCTGATCCATCTCCCTAACTTGACATCGACGGCCTCTTCTTCAGTCCCCGAAAGCAGCTCGCTTCCAAGGCTGCCAAGAAGACCGCCCCTTCCACTGGAGGTGTCAAGAAGCCCCACAGGTACAGGCCCGGAACCGTCGCTCTTCGTAAGTCTGCCATCCGAATCTATGCGACATCCGTCTCTGTTCCTTTGCTCATCTTCCACGACCTTGCAGGTGAGATCCGAAAGTACCAGAAGTCCACCGAGCTCTTGATCAGGAAGTTGCCCTTCCAGCGTCTCGTCCGAGGTCAGTCGCCTTTCCTCCACTGCCGATGTCCTTCCCCTGACGATCTTCAATACTGACGCTTCTCATCACGTCTTGTATGGCTTTGACTATATATAGAGATCGCTCAGGACTTCAAGACTGACCTCCGATTCCAATCGTCGGCTGTTATGGCTCTTCAAGAAGCCTCGGAAGCTTACCTCGTCAGCTTGTTCGAGGGTACGTCCGGTTTTGGCTATTTCCTTTGCTTCTCGATCTCGATCACTTACGATCCTTCCCTTCGCCTTCGATGTAGACACCAACCTCTGTGCCATTCACGCCAAGCGAGTTACCATCCAGCCCAAGGACATGCAGCTCGCCCGAAGGCTCCGAGGAGAGAGGGCTTAGGTCTTCGCCTAGTCGCCCCTCTTCTATCGCACATCTTTTTCGTTTTCGCCACCATCACGACTTTTCGATATTACCTTACCATCATCCTCTCAACCAACTCAACACGGCACTGCATTTGACTTCGCTCTTCCTCACAACATTTTTACCGACCGCCCAACCTCGCCTCTCTCGGCCTCTAAGGAACCCGGACCCTGATCAAGTCCATTAATTTTCTGAGAGCCTTGTCGGTGGCGACACGTGGCCAGAGTCGACGGCATCGATAACCCCATTTCACATCCGCCCATCCCCACCGCACTTTATTCGTCGGATCCCCTTTCGCATTTGAGAGATTATTGTATCCATAGTACCATGATCTTTTATGGGATGACGACGAGTCTTTTTTTTTTTACTTCTCTGCTTCGGGTCTCTTTCGCTGCTTAGCGTCTTCACGTCCTTGTTGTGATGAAAGATGACATTGGGAGCTTAGACGTCTGCTGGACTACCGTCCTCCTGACAGACAATGTCAAGCTGTGTTCACGCAAATAACCCACCATCCTACCACCAGAAGTTCCGCGAAAATCGGCAAGCAATGGTTCGATTGGCACACGAACGGCTAGTCTAATTATTCATCATCGACTTATTGACTCGTAGTCTCGTTCGAAAGCGAGAGATATAACACCGGGCCCATACATAGATAGACGAAGGCTCGATATAAAGGCGTTCATGTACGGTACTAAAGGTCATCCAGGAAAGCGACTGATCAGCCAAATCCAGATTGCTACGGAGAAGAGACGGGCAACTTACATCTCCGTTGATAGTGACGTATTCCTACGATCGTCAACCAGATTATCGTACAAATCAGCTCACTATCCTTCTCCATCTCGGCTGGACCCAAGCAGGTCGCCTTATGCCGAATGATTATTGAACTCACATGACTGAAATCGCACGTCCAATACTTGGCCGCCTCTCCACCCTCCACCCCGAGATCGACCAAGATGTCCAGATCCTCCTCTGCCAAAATCTCGCTCGCCCTGCTCTCATCGATCGAGGGTTCAGGTTCGCCGTTGGTCAACAACCTCAACGGGGTCGGGTTGGAGGATTTGGCGGGCGGGATGAAGGAGACCGAGACCGAGGCAGGAGAGATAGTTCCCTCCGGTACGTCGGTGTAGCCGCTACAGGGAAAGTATTTGAGGTTGAGTAAAGAGGATGGATGGGCCGCAGATCGGCTCGTAACCTACACTGCGCAGAGGATTCGTCCCCAGTTGGCGTCTACCAGCAAGATCACCACATCGAATCAGCTCCATCCGGTTCCGATCTACCTTGAGGTATTTGAGCTCACCTTCGCCGTACAATGCCGTCTTGACGAGCGAGGATGTAGCCACTGACGAGGCTACCTTCCTAGCGACATCGTATGACGGGGCGTTCTACTCGCCAGCAAAAGGCGAAAATGCATGCAGCGAAAATATCTTATCAGTACTCTTCCAAACCAAGCAAGTAGTGCCCTTCTCAACGATGGGCCATGACTCACCTCGACCCTGACGGTGACGAACTTGGTCGCACCCTCTCCATCCCTGACGACCAATTGAGCGAGTTCCTCTGCGAACGCCGTCAACTCTCCTTTGAACGTCTCGTACGCCTCTGGGTCTCCCTTTTCCGTAATCTCCTTGGCCCGTCGCTCGCCAGCGCCCGCTCCGTTGGCTAGGCAGAGGATGGTGTCGTTCGTACTCATATCCCCATCAACCGAGATGGAGTTGAAACTCCTATCCACTGCAAACGTCAATGCGCTCTGAAGCGCTGACGGGTGGATGGGGGCGTCGGTAGCGATCACACCCAAAAGAGTACCGTGAGGGGGTCCCATATTCGGGTGGATCATCCCCGCTCCTTTATCGATCCCAACCAGACGATAGGTCTGAGAGTTGAGTTGGAACTCTTTGGCTCGGAGTTTGGGGAAAGTGTCTGTCGTCATGAACGCTTTTGCTAGACCGAGCCATGCGGAGGAGGAAGACGACAAGTTGGAGGTGAGATCGGGGATGGAGGAGGTGATCTTGTCGATAGGAAGGTGTTGGCCGATAACTCCTGTGGACATGACCAATGTCCCACCCTGACCCTGACCCTGGACATTTTGGTCCTTGGTGACCTTTTCGCTCATAGCCCAAGCATCTTCCAAACCCTTCGTCCCCGTCACCGCATTCGCACACCCCGAATTCACTACGAACCCCTTGACCCTGCCCTCATGACGTTTCAGCAGCTCGTTGCTGACCTGCACCGGAGCCGCCTTGAAGACGTTCCTCGTAAAACAAGCTGCTGCCGAACAAGGCGTCTCCGAGGTCGATACCAAGACCCCCAAATCGAGGACGCCGGGTTTCTTCTTGATCCCACAGTGAGAGGAGGCTACCTTGAATCCTCGAGGAAAGATCGAGTCTTCGTAGGTGGTCACCAGGTGAGACTTGTCCGGGGTTGGCTTGCTAGCCATCGACCGGGCGAAGCTCGTGGTCATCATGCTCGTAGTATGCCATGACGAGCGAAGTTGTCGAGAGGCTCGGAGTGTCAAGACCATTTTGGGAGAGTTTTACTGTCTGTGAGTGTGACGCTGTGCTAGAATCTGCGCTCCGTGGTTGATCATTCAAAGTACGATACTCATATCATCAGCATTCCCTTATCTCTGCGTGTTGGTTGAGAGATTCTCTACTCGCTACTCGCCCGAAACTTACGCACGGCTCGTCGACTTGTAAATGAGCAGGAAACGTTCGATCTAGTTTTGTCAACCCAGAATCCAGAGCGAGAGAACCCAGTAAGTGATGGCGAGGTTGATGTCTTGCTCTTGCAAGGTGTTGTGGAGTAATTGGAGTCGTTATCATGATTCAAGGTCATCTGTCCCTCTGACTCGCTCCTTGATTCGGGGTGGAGGTCATCCAAACCTCGAGGTCGCCGAAGACCATGACGAAGTGCAAACAACTTTTTTGACAACCTCTTCTTATCCCTCGGCCACTCGTTTCCATCTCATCGACCTCAATCCACCTCGTTCTGACGCATACACAGAACTGTAGATCATGCTGTTCCGTCACTCGGCTGTCCTACGTAGGACAATGGCCACCCGGCCGACCTCATCGAGGAGGTCCCTCTCATCGCGACCTCTCCGCCTGGCGATCATTGGCGCAGGCCCATCAGGATTCTACACCGCATCCAAGATCCTCCAGACACTACCCATCGGCTCGGAACATGGCGATCATGTCGAGGTGCACATGTATGACAGGTTACCTACGCCGTACGGCTTGGCGAGATATGGCGTCGCTCCGGATCATCCCGAGGTCAAGGTGCGTGGGTTTGGACCTTAAGGCAAAGGGTACGGCATGTCTAGGATTGAACAGGCACTGTGTGAAGTATCGCATGTGCGCACATGTACTGACTTGGTCCTTCTCAATGTATCATCACATAGAATTGCCAGCATAAGTTCGACGAGCTCGCCACAGACCCCCGATTTCGGTTCTTCGGCAACGTCTGTATAGGCTCATCCACCTCCCCTCTCCCCGGTTCTTCACCATATACCTACCCTGACGCTCTTCACGTCCCCCTGATATCTCTCTATCCTTACTATAACACCCTTCTTTTCTCCTATGGCTCGTCCCACTCCACACCTCTCCCCAACACACCGGGGTCGAGCGCTTCGCCGGACAGGCTGGAGAACGTCTTCCCCGCTCTGGCGTTTGTGAACTGGTACAACGGTCATCCTGCTTACACCCACTTGGCTCCGGATCTGAGCGGGGAAGAGGTGACGATCGTCGGCCATGGAAACGTCGCCATCGACTGCGCTAGGATCCTCTTGAAACCGCCCTCGGAGTTCGCTTCTACCGACATGCCCACGCCCATCATTGAGCACTTGAAGACTTCGAAAGTCAAGCGGGTCGAGGTCGTGGGGCGGAGAGGACCGGCCCAGGTGGCTTTTACGACCAAGGAGTTTAGGGAGATGGTCAACCTCGAAGGGATCCGGTATGAGCCTGTCAAGGGGGAGATGTTGGAACAGGCCAAGGGGATGGTCCAGGGGGATCGGGCGAGGTCGAGGCTATTAGATCTCATGGCCAAGGGCGGCAAGAAGAGACCGAGTAGTTCTATAGAGGATAAGGAGTTCAGTCTCGGGTTCCTCCGATCCCCTAAAAGCTTCCTCTCCGACCCGACGTCCTCCACACCTAAGCGTATATCCTCGATCCTCTGGGCACAAAACGCTCTTCTCCCACAACCTTCCACACCTCCTTCACCCTCTCCAGGGGCGCCTGTCGACCCGGCGAGCACATCAGCGGCATCGCCATCGTCGGTCTTGGCTCGACCGACGGGAGAAGAGTTCGAACGTCGGACAGGGATGGTCATCGAGAGTGTCGGGTATAGGGGCGAACCGATATGGGATGTAAAAGACGCCGAGGGTGACATGGGAGGAGCGGGGGTCCCGTTTGATAGAGCTCGGGCGAGGGTGATGAACCTCGAAGGCAGGGTGACGGATGGGAGCGGGGTCATGGTCAGTAATCTAATCCGGCCGCAGTTCAGCTCGATGATAGCTAATCAATCAAGCTCACTCTCATTATCTCAACCTTGGCAGATTCCCGGGATGTACACGGCCGGATGGATCGCAAGCGGTCCCATAGGTGTCATCGCGTCAACTATGCAACGAGCCTATGCGGTAGCTTCGACCATCTTGACCGATCACTACCAGTCTCCGGCGACGTCGGCCAGCTCTTCCTCGTCGATTTTGAATTTGACCCCGGAGCTGGGTGCGACCCCGGATTTCGTAAAGAACTCGACTAAACGGGTGGTCGAGTTGGGAGATTGGAAGAGGATCGACGGGGCCGAGGTTGAGAGGGGCCAAAAGGCGGGCGGAGGGAAGCCCAGGGAGAAGTTTGTCTCGATACGGGAGATGTTGGGGGTGCTGGATTGAATGTACTCAGTAAGGGAGATGAGGCATCGTGCATTATTCGTGTCATGTCATGATTGATATCCCGACATATGGTATGCAAGTCAGTTTGGTGTTCGGGGAGGGACAGATGACCCTGGAAGCTGGTTGGTCTAATCGAGATCATGCGGGTTGTAAGCTGGAGTTGCCCCGACGAAATATACGATCCGCGCTTTCGATATTCGGCTTGGATCAAAATTATCACCCTGAAACACGTTGGCAATTCGCTGTTTTGCGTTTGAAGTTGTCGCGGCGGCAGGCATTCAATTGGCGTGACGTCGTTGGAGTCAGGCAAGGTCGTGCGCGGTACATCTCAATGTGTAGATATTTGCATATCAAGATATTATCGTACATATGATATCCAGGAATCGCCCAGTCTGAGCGGCTCATCCATTTTAGTGCGCGAGGGAGAAAGGCAGACCGAGCTGTACCTGCGAGACCCTGTCGCAGTGTCGCGCACGACCGCGATACATCGCACATGTACTATTGGCAATAATGGAGGTGATACATCGACCGCGACGACAATCCGCAAGCCATACGTGTTTCCGGTCGCCCGAATCCGATCCTGCAGAGTGTCCTGCAGGAAGCAGCTCCGCATGCCGCCGCCTCCCAAGCTACCATCCGCCCTGTGTCTCCCTTGCCCCCGGCCGCCACTGCGAAAGGGACCAGTCCTTGAAAAGTATATATACCAGGTCGGGTGAGCAGGAATTCTCTTGTTCCCATCTTCGAACTTCGACACCACTCATCAACCGCTACTAGAGGTAAGTCGTCCGGAAGCAAATTTCGTTCGAATATGCTTCCGATGGTCGACCTTCGAATTGGAATGTTATTGATGATGATCGGACCATGTTGACATATACACAGACATCTATTCAGCCACTCTTACCTACACCCCAGCCTCAACAATAGCGACACAGCAAGAACACACTTGAAGACCATACACTCCCCAAGTACAGCCGTCGAAGTTGCGGCGGTCCGGGACCGATAGCATCTTCTAGGAGCCAAAGCGACTCGAGCCGAAGGATAAACAAAGACGACGGGACGCCAAACGGCAAGGCAAGAAGATCTTGCGCTCTTGCGGTACCTTCTTCGTCGTCAAGCTGGGTAACAAGAGAAGGGTGGAACAGTATCGGCTGGATTCTTGATACAAGGTCATACAAGCACAGAACTGAACTGAATAGCATCGTGCAATCCAGTAAGTCGACACACCTATCGCTTCGGCATGTCTCTTCGGATCTCTTCCTCAATGGCGACTGATGATGCTTTTGTTTCTTAACTTCTTCAAACATCCCTCAACATATATACTACTACTTCCTCTGAACGACGTTGGACCTGACCAACCTCTGGTAGAACCCGCACGTCGTGATTCGCACGGAAGTCTGACCCAATCATCCAGTCATTTTATCGATACCATCTTCAACAACCGGCAATCAACAACAACAACGACAACAACCATATCAAAAACATAGCGATAGCAATCTCTCCATCACAACGCATATGGTAAGTCATCCACCTGCTCTCCACCATCCTTCTGCGTTTACCTATAAGCATTTCCAGCTAAACCCTAAACCTACGACCCTTCGGCCAGATCCGACGAAGACCATGAGCAAAGTCCTCCCCGTCAACAACGCTCTCATCCAGCTTCGACAACGTCGACAGATGAAATCCAAGAACGACACCGCCAATGAAGATGAACCCGTTCGGACTCGTGCGTTCAAACTGGAAGAGAAGTTGAGACAACCCGAACCTCCCTTCGCGAACCCGTTTGCCGAGGATGGTGGATTCGGCGGGCTCAGCGGGGCCAGACGCAGAGACAAGCAGAATGGGAGGAAAGAGGAACCCGACGATGGCACCGATGACGAGGATGATGAGGAAGAGGATGAAGAGAGTGATGATGATTACCGTGCCGGTAGAGCATCTATTTCGAAGTCGAAATCTACCCCTAAATCAAGAATCTTGGACAAGAAGCCTGCGAGGACTAGACCCAACACATCTTCCTCCTCATCCAAAGTACAGACTCGAGGCAAGAGGGGCCGATCAACCGGAGTGATCACTATCGGATCGAGCGATGAAGACGAGAACGAGGAAGATGGATTCGAGATCACCGAAGTCCGTCTGAACGCTACTCCGAGCAAGAGTACGCGTAGCAGGCGAGGGGATGTACAACCGAAAGCCTCTGGATCTGGATCCGCGAATAAGACGAAAGCCCATGTGAAACCTGAGCCCGAAGTTGCTTTTAAACTTAGAAGGGGAAAGACGAACGGGAACCAGAGAAGGCCTGGACCTCAAGACGAAGAGGACGAGGACGAAGTCGAGAACCGGGTGGAGGGCGAGATCAAGTTCGTCCCGCTCGAGGAGGAAGATAGATTTAGGATCGTTACTCGAGGTGAAAAGGGCGGAGAGAAGCGTCAAGGCCACGAGGCCAAGGAGGCAGGCAATGCTCCAGATGCGGCAGGAGCAGGTCGAGCGAGAGATATCGAGCAGGAGCAGGAAGTTGCGCCCGACGAGCCACGTGCAGAAGTTGGGGGCGCTGAAGCTGTCCGGGCAGTAGTAGCACTGGAAGCGGCAATTGAGGATATGGACGTGGATCTTGATATCGGTATCGACCACGACAACAACAACAACAACAATGACGAGGAGGACGATTTCTGGGCTCACATCCCGCAGGAGCTTTGGGACGAGGCGAGACCTGCAGGACCGGCAGCTGTGCCCGCCCTCGTACCTGGACCAGTAGCAGCACCTGTACCGCCTCAACCTGCCCGTCTCCTGAGTATGGTCGACATCCCCGAGATCATCCCTCTTGTCATTTCGCTTATCCCAGACGTCTGCCCGGATCATCTCCGAGGTGTCATCGAGGGTCAAATCTTCCGAGATCCGGCTCGTCAGATCACGGCTGAAGATGCTTGCGGAGAGATCCTTGCGCATCTGTTCGATACGGATCTCGCTAGGTACCCGAAAGTGAAGGACAACAAGCGGAAAGCTGAGGATGAAGCTGGGCCTTCTGCACCAAAGAAACGCAAGCCGGATGAAGACGATGGGGTTTTGGACGTGGACGAGATTGAGTATCTCGTTGATGGAAGGGTGAACTACAAGAGCGAAAAGGTCAAGCTGGACGACAGAAAAGGATGGGCATATCGCAAGAGCGCGACTAAAGACTTGCTCAACTTGTTCCCCCTGATGACTCAAAAACAGTCAGTAACCTTCACTCCAAGCTGTTTGCATCCCTCTCGGAAATGATTGCTGATTCGGTTCTGTTGTCATCCCGGTAGTATTACGGACAACCTGAACTTTCACATCGGACTTTACGTTCCAACATATCTCGATCTCGCCTTTCAATACACCTTGCCCGAAGATCAGAGACCCTGGCGAGCGATGAAAGTGCCTCGCGAAGTTGATCTTACCAAACAAGAAAACACCAAGGCGAAGGGCAAGGCCGCGAAGCAGGTCGATGAAGGCGCGGTGACGTTTGCAGAGGAGAAGGAGTTCTTGATAGGTCTGCTCTGTGCGTCGAAAGACTGATCGATTCTTTCGAGGACTCGCATAGCTAACTGAAGGCATATTCACATAGTCGAGAACGCGGATACGTGCAGCATCGAGGCGGTCAAAATATTGCAACCACTCGAGGGTGATGGGGATACCGAGTGTCAATGCTGTTTCGGGGATGATCATCTGGTAAGCATACAAAGTGGCGAGTTCTGTCATTTGTCGGAGCCTCGAACTCATGGGAGGATTGCAGGTCTACATGATACAATGTCGGGACGGACACTTTTTCTGCCGAGATTGTTTCAAGCGCTTGTTGGAAACGGCATTGGGAGATCAAAAGGCGGTAAGTGGCCTGTCCTCCTGCACCAGTCGGTTTCCTCAAGTTGACCATGTGTGACAACAGCCCGTCCACTGTATGCATGAGAGCGGCTGCCGTGCCGAGTTCACCGAACGCGACGTCAAAAAAGTCTTGACTCCAAAGGTGACGAACAGTTATTTTGCGTTGGTCCAGAGGAAGGAGCTCGAAGCCGCGGGTCTGGAGAATCTCGAAACGTGCCCATCTTGCGAATTCGCTATCGTCATCGACAACGAACATGAAAAGCTGTTTACCTGCCAGCATCCGAATTGTCAAGTTGTATCATGTCGAGCTTGCAAGAAACCGGTCAGTTCCCGCATCGGGCCAGGTACCGTAGACCTATACTCACTGTGTTGTCATTACAGGACCATATTCCTAAGACCTGTGCTGAGGCTGCGGCGGAAGACGAGCATCTGAATTCTAGGCATACTATCGAAGAGGCCATGACCCAGGTTAGCGTTGACGGCAGTATCTGACTGTGTATGCCGCTGACTGGGCGTTTCACCTGCAGGCGTTGGTTCGCAAATGTCCCAAGGCCAGCTGCCAGAAACCTTTCCTCAAAGAATCTGGTTGTAACAAAATCACCTGGTGAGTGCGATGTCGTTCTTTATTATCGATAATTCGCGCTGAAATCGGTCAGCATTTCGACCCTCGGCTGCAGTACATCGTGCGGGACTGTCTCTTGTTACATCTGTAGAGCGATCGTAACCGTTGGGTATGCACATTTCAATCAAGGTGAGTGCAAATTCGATCTCCGAGTGTCTTTATACCATAGGGCTGAGTGAACCGGTTACGCGATCGCCCAGCTGGTTATGGGGGCAATAAAGCTAATCCATGCAGATTATGGGACCCGGTCAATGCGGCCGAGCTTTACCAAGCCGAGGTAAGTTCTGTACGAGCTCGAAAGCAGCAAAGTTTGATTGAAGGCTAATGTTGCATCCGACAGGTCGCCGAAGCGCGAAACCAAGCTCAAGATCAGGTCATCAACGAAGCAGCTCGTCTCGGTCGACAAATCGCTCAACCCGACGTGGAAGTGGCCCTTCCGCAACAAAACGAAGTGTTTCGTCCGGCTGTAATTCCAGGCGCTTATCCTGCACACGCTGCTGCGGTGGTACCTCCCCAGCTGGCTCAACCGCAACCACAGGCCGCTCCGCCTGCTGGTGGACCTGGCGCAGCTCATCTCCCGGTACCAAGAGCTGCAGAAGGGATCGGGCGAGCCCAATTCGACGCTGCTCGACGTATCTACGAAGGTCGGATTCTGGAAGAGCAGCAACTTCGACCTGGAGTGCCGTTGGCCGGGCCAGTCGTCGCGAGAATTCGGGCCGAGTATAGGGCTCGAATCGAAGCGATCATGCGAGACATGGCAGTCGCACGAGGAATTGCAGCACCGCAAGCCGGAGCGTACGTCGCAGCGAACATTGATGCGGTCTTTAGAGAAGTCGCGCGTGGAATTCCAGAAGCGCACGCTGCCGCTGCTGTACGACCCCCTCCGCCACGCGCCATGGCCGCATTGCAGGCTCAGGCTCAGGCTCAGGCCCAGGCTCTTGTTCAGGCTCATGCTCAGGCTCAGGCTCTTCGAAACGCTCCCGGAAACCGAGTGCGCTTTGCACCGGCCGCACCGGCACCACCTCCAGCGCCCGTCGTAGCAGCGCCGCCTCCAGTTCCTGCACCAGCATATCAAGGTCGCCTGCGTGGTCATCGTTGATGCGAGATAAGTTGATGTACGAAATCAGCGGCAACGATGGGAATGGCGGTGATAATAACAATGACAATATCACGAGCAATAAAAACAGAATCACGAGGCCTTTCGGCACAACAACAATTCTCGGACATGATAGCCGACAGATCGTGAGAATTCGCATTTTGTAACTAGCTTGAATCTCGCTTGTCCTATACCATGATGAACCAACGTAGCGATCTCTCTCAAATGATTTTCCAGTTCAAAAACAGCGACCGGCTCACGAGCGATCTAGCTCCACTAGTGAGGATTCGTAGAAGAAACAGCGATCGCCCGATGTTCAAGTATCGGTCAAACTGCGATTCCGATAGCCATCCTGACAGGTGACTATGACGATGTGTTCATATTCAGGACCCTTGCTCGGCCTGTCCAACGTTGCGCGCCAGGTTCACCATATCCATGATCCACTTGTAGTCCCTCTCGCGGATGGTTTTGTGATCCATTGTGCAGAACAAGGTGTCGCGTGCGTGTACAAAGCTGGTGTGGCGTGCGGTAGAGCACACGACATCGTCGAAAACCCGGTAGTCCACCGGAAGGGTTGGATCGCCGCGTGGCATCAAGAAATCTCCTAACGAACCCGGCGGTGGGACCATGAAATGTCTGTAACTCGGCGGAGCCATGAAGTAGGTGATCTTCTCCAAGTCGAGATCGCTCAAAGTCTTCTTGAGATCTCGGCCTGATCGTTTTTCATTGGGATTTTTCAACTGAGGGCGGAAACCAAAGTCGCGTAGGCCAGGTAAAGCCGATACGTATTTGACGATGAGCTCATCGCTAACGTATCCATAAAACCAGAGTTTCTCAACCGTCGGCGCGCAGAGTTGAGAAAACATTTGGGCGTATTCACTCCCGCAAAACCAAGGTCCGATTTCAAGCGTACGCAAGCTGCCGATATGTGGCAGGATCCAGTTCATGAAGGGAATCAAGGAAGGGTCGACATGACGGTATCCCGCAATGTCGAGTATTTCCCTCCCTTCGATGGCAAGCCGAGTAAGAACGAATGTCGGTAATTCGACTGCGAATGCCGGATCAGAGTCATGTTCCTCAGGCTCGTCCCACTCGCGAAGGGCCATGCCTTCCATAAAAGATGGAACGTTGAAAATTTCCATTTCCATCTCCGTCCATGTTTCTGCGTGTCCACGCCAGAAAGTGACACTGGCTTTGACGCCGTCGGCTTCCAGGCGCTGGATATTCGGGCATTTCTTTGCGATAGCACGGAGTTCTGAAGGAATATCGTTTGCGAATCTCAGGAATCGAGGATAATCCGGAGCGTAGTATGTGTGGACGGCGGAAAGGTACTTCGACAAGCGGTGCTACAAGACAGGTCAGCTTGGTGTCCTAAGCGGGTCCCATACTAAACTCACCAGACCAGCCGGTTTCAGAGGATCGTTCATCAATCTTGAGAATCGATGAAGCTCGACTTTGTCTGAATCGATGTTTCTCCAGATAATGTTGACGACCAGGTCGAATTGTCGATGATCAAGTACGAGGCACTTGGTAAGCGTCGATCTCGGGCAGAAGCCGTAGATCATGAGCATGAGCTCGTCCGGTAGTCTCGGTGGAGCTGACGGGTCGTGCATGGTAGTAGCTACGGGCAATCAGACAGGTCTGATCAGTTTCCGGTGTTCAGGGCGAAGGTCAAGTAGGATACCCGCTTACGAATCGTGGTAGTCGAGGTATCGTTTGCGGCCAATCCACCGCCATCAACCATCTGTTTGCTCTGTCTCTGGCTCATTGTACTGTTGACAGAGAGGTCGATTGCGTTGGCGTAGGAAAGTATGATCGTGAAAGGCAGGCCCGATATGGCCAGAGGTCGTAATAAGTCGTAAAGAGTCGTGACGTGTTGCCTGTCCCAGAGACAGTCTAGCTTAAGAGAACTGGATGGCGAGGCAAGGATTCGTTGACAGAGTACAGAAGGGTGGGAGCTCAGAGTGACGGATCGTCAAGGCCAGGGTTTAACTGCCTCGCCCCGAACCGCCGTGACAACGTATAGACTGCATCGATGCATCCCTGTTAGCTCGTATGATACCTGGACGATGAAGTAGAGCAACTCACTGGCAATCTATACCAACTGACACGATGCTGAAGCTCTGATTCTTCGCAAAGGACCTGATGACAGAACGATCAAATAGTTGAGAACACGAGTGAAGATGATGAGAGGTAGACCGGGGGACCCCGCGGTGTCAAAGGCATACGGTCACGTGACTCGCGCGTAAGTCCAGGTTTGTCTGCAGACTCGATCGGAGGGGCGCGATTTCGATAGTAAGCAGACGAGGCCCCGGCGACCGGTATAGCTGTAAGACGAGGTATAGACGCTCATGTTGTTTGCATCTGGTTTTGCTGCATACCGCTCAGGTTCTGGTTAGCAAATCCCGAGCTCCAATGCTGAACACGGCTCCTGAAACCATGCCGAGACTGCCGCCAAACCCATGCCGAGACTGCCCGCTCGCCGGAGTAAATCGATGACGGTATATGACGAAAGTGGCGGGACCCTGCTTGCCGTTACGTTTGACAGTTTACGAATCATCTGGCGGTCAGCGGACAACCAAAAAGCAGCCAAGACCGCGCGGCCTATGCGTTCTGCTGATGATTAACATTGCGTCCGAGACGGACCACAGTGCTCCAACGGTCGGCGTACTGGTCCTCGGGCTTTGACGCGCTTAACTCCGGAGCCGGGTGCCGAGTTCGGGAAATACCGATGGTGTCCCTGGATTCCTGGGGTTTTCCTTCTTTTTCCATGCATGGGTCCTGCGAGAGGGAAGTGGGGGAGGCTGCCGCGATGCGATTCCAAGATCGATGCGTTTCGAAGTGTGTTCTTTTCATTTGTAGAGCCAGCCCCGAGGGAACATACGATGTTCTAGCGTTGTTTCTCGGCTGATCGTCGAGATTGATCTACGTTTGCCTTGCGTCGCAGATCCTTTCCAGCCATGCGATACACCCCCAGTCGTGAATCGTATATAGCCCGCCTTGTTCAGTTCGAGTACGAGACGCGCCCGCGACCGTCTGAAGATCGTACGAATGGTAGCTTCCCCAATCGAGGTGTTCGGATGACTAACCAGCCTCGACACAATGTCGGACGACCCAAAACGGTCCCAAGCCTTCCTTACGATCGAGGTTTCGCAGTTCAGCAGATGGAACCAGAGCTTGGACAACAACAAATACGCAGAGGCTGCGTCGGGTCCACAAGCGGAAGAAGAATCACTGGGTCTCCTCGCAAGGTCGAGCGAGGACAATGGATATAGCGGGTGATGTCATTTTTAAGTTCCGTTCAAGCCAGTGGCGCTCTAGTCTGTCGAGTGTCTGTGCAGCAAGAGAGACAGGTGTCGCAGTTTTGACAAGGGAGCAATGGCGACTGTATTTGGTGTTTGAATCGTTCAGCTCCAAGGCGGTCTGCCGGCGAGACTCTGGATATCATTTCCTTTTGCTCGTGCCGACGCGACGATATCGGATTGGAAGAATGCGAGGCTGTGTAGTGATTGTCCCTCCACATACACAAAACTCGCCAAGCACCCCGACAGTAGTGAAGGTTCCGAACGCGACCCTCGAAGGGGTGCGAGCCGCGGATCAAGACGGATGCGGTTAGGATTTGTCTTTGATCTTGATCAGATCCCGCTCGTCGACATCTGATCTCTATCCCCGGGGTCCTGCCATCGCTCGGCCAGTTTCTCACCTCGGGGACAGTGTGTGTACAAGGCGCAGGAAGCCGGGAAGACGGCGGACGCGGGCATCGAAAGCGTGGCGTTCAAGAAAGCCCCTCTCCCCGGCCGAGGGAAAGGCGGTTGACCGACCAAGGGCCAGGGAGAAATAGATATCGCTTTCGATCGAGCAAGGCAGGTGGACAAAACATACAATACACGCTCTGACCATTCCATAGCACGAACAGTACAGCTCGGCTGCGACACATCTCTTTATCGAGACCTCCACTACTTTCGATCCTTGTACATGCTAGAGGCCAAGAGGAGATAATAGCGCTAGCTTTGCTTTCGATACTTTCATAATACCCGGTAGACTTCGCAAGCAACCCCTGGCTCTTATCCTCCTTGCCAGCCATACCTCGCAACCGGATCCACCTCTTTTGAAACTGGATCCACCTGCCTTGGAACAGGGCGTGATCGCCTAAGCAATTAATCTTGCGTTCCATCGGATAATACCAGCTTCGAATCGCTTCATAATCGCATACATCGACAGAAGCAGAGCGGTCAACCAAACACGAGTGACCTTTCTGCCTCCTCTTGGACATCTATCTTCCCGTCCTACCCTACCCTTTCTCGCGATCAATCCATTTCCCACAAGTCGATAATCGCTGCGGGTCGAAGGAACCGGTTCGGTCTTGTCGGCTCAGCGAACCAGGGGCAACAACACAGCATCCCCTCGAATCTCTTGCCTGGCACGACGTGCTTTCGGTCCCTTCAGTCGCCCTCCACATCGGAACCTCCACACGGACCCTACAAGGGTATATAGGCAACAACACACGAAAAGCTCGAGAGCTCAGCGAGCTTGATCGTCCCCGCCGATCCCTTTCATTTCCGACCCTTTTTTCGAACTAGGAAAACGTGAGACTTCGGCGAGGCAGACAATCACCTTGCGGCTATAGCTATAACGATATCCTACATCGCGGCAGCGGGCAGGTATATGTTCTTGGCCTCTTGGTAGCTTGCCGATCAACCGGCGCCCGAAAGAACGGCCTCTTAGCGCGAAATCTGCATCCGTCGGCTAGACAGCTGAGGTGGGTATTGGTTCCGACGACCATTACTCATCGAATTGGCGGAGCTGACGAAATTTCTACCTACACACGGTAGTGCTGCAGCCAGCTCTCCGACTTCTCGGTGCCGGCCTTTGAGTACAAACATAGAATCAATTTACTACAATCTACGACCCATTCACTTGGCTCGGATCTCGGTGGCCGTCGAGTTGGCACGATCTCGTCGATCCGCACGATACTTAAGGATCAGCGAAGAAGAGGTTGTGGAGCGCGAGCAAACAACTTCTTTCAAACTCTCGGACTTCTTCACTGATAGGACACCGATCAAGCCAGATACCATCTACTACTGCATTCGGACATCAACAACCTACGAAGTCTCTTCTGTACACTAGCGACGGACAAAGATCGCACAAGGCGATCGCCCGACCCTACCCCGTATTCGTCATCGAGAGGTGTGTGGGTACCAGAAATCTCAAGCCACACGCGCTGCTTCCGCTAGTCCCACTAGTGAGCGCGCGCTCGCCCTTGACCATCCTCGACCACACTATATAATCTGGTCCGGACCCCCCTCAACAAGTCTACTCTTCTACACCTACTACTTCTCTACCTCAGCACCGGTTCACCGTCAACATCGACTTGCTCCCATCGACCCCCTGTCCACCCATACATCATGTCGAACGCATCCCCTACCGTGCCCATGGCCGAACCTCCCTCGTATGAAACGCAACAGGCGCGTCATCCGGGCCAGCAACCTCCTCAAAACCAGCAGCAGCAGCAACAGCAGCTGCAGCAGCAGTACCATCATCCGGCTTCGACTACCTCTGCCATGAATGGTTTCTACCATGCCATCCAGCAGAGGCACGGTCAAGCCGATGCTATGATCAAGGACGGCGAGGTGAGTTCTGATTTTCGCGATCTGGTCCAGTTCGCAAAACAACTCTTCAAAGAGTTGATCGGTCTGGATCTCTTTCGCTACCAGATGGCTCATCAGAACCAGGCCAACGTCTCGTTGTTCTCTCCCTGGTTCAACTTTGGCACCTCTGGCGCCGCCTTCTTGCCGATGCCGTCGCCCTCGTTGGGAGACAGCATCAACGACACCTTCGTCCCTTGGTCGGAAAACATCTTCTCGTCCGGTCTCACTCCCACGCCCGGACAACCCATGTCGCAAAACTACCCCATATCTGACATGCATCCTCACATGCAAGGCGGCCCCGAGGACAGGACCTTCATCAAGCAAGAGGCCCCGTTCATGCCGTTCGCGATGCCTAATATGGGCGGAGGCGACAACAAGCGCCAAGGACCCGCCGCGGACTTGCGCAAAGAGTCTCTCGCTAGCGGGCCCGGTTCGGTGTCCCGCGTCGACTCGTCGTCGTCCGGAGCTTCGGCTGCGTCGATGCTCATGGATGGCAACGTCAGGACCCCGACCCCGTTGTTCAAGAGTCGAGAACCTCCTC
Source organism: Filobasidium floriforme (assembly GCF_021052385.1). Classification (NCBI taxonomy): domain Eukaryota; kingdom Fungi; phylum Basidiomycota; class Tremellomycetes; order Filobasidiales; family Filobasidiaceae; genus Filobasidium; species Filobasidium floriforme. The sequence continues at coordinate 211,271 of NW_025763622.1, read as the reverse complement.
GATCTTTCGACTCTACCGGGAGTTATTTCACCTACCCTCGACCTGGAGGCCCAGAACAGATGCCTTCGAGCTATCAACACCAGCCCCAGCTCTATTCGCACCAGAGCGACACTTCGCAACAGGCCGTCCAGCCGTCGCAGCTGTTTCATCAGAGCCAGCCTTCTTTCCAAGGTCACGTGCCGAACCAGTTCATGAGCTTCCCCCCTGGCTTGATGCAACAAAATATCTCCCAACACCAGAGCTATATGCATCAACCGGATCGTCAGAACTCGCGAGAATCTACGTCTTCCGAAGCCTCGAGCATCTCGCCGGCCATGCTCAACTCGAGGGCGCCTCGGACCGGTTCGCCCGTCTCGATGTACAGCGATGATGTGCTCCATTCGATCTCGGCCCAGACCAGCCCTCGGTCTCAAGTTTCACTCCACCTTCCCGGGCCGAACTATAACAACACCGCCTCGGGAAGCGCGGGACAATACACCTCTGGACCTGGATCCTTGCTCAAAACCCATCGAGACTCGACCAGCTCGATGCAGACCGACATGTCGGCCGATGGCGTCGAAGGCGTCGATGTCAACGCGGACGACGATCCCGACAGCATGCGCAAAGAGAAGAACGGAATGATCTGGGGAATGGATGCCCCGACCTATTACAAGATGTCGGCCGTGGAGAGGAAAAAGCTTCGGAACAAGCTCAGCGCGAGGACGCATAGGGTCAAGCGCAAACGTAAGTCTGATTCCTAGAACCGCCAACATGTCCCGGGTGTTAACGAGTCATTCCGATATACAGAAAAGGCGCAAGATACTGAACAACAGTTGGAGGTGGCCCGAGATGAAATCGATCAGCTGCGAGCTGAGAATGCTGCGCGTGAGTTCATTTATCACTGGTGGATCTACTTGCAAGGCTTTCATGACTGATGAACCGTCTCATCCTTGATGCAAATCAGTTCAAGCGCGGCTCGCCAAGTACGAAGGGGGCCAATGCTGACGAAGCGACGACGACGGCTTTTGCCGTTCTGTACAAGCAAATCGAAACAAAATCGCAATCCCCGACATAACAGTGGGACGATAAAAGCTCTAATGTTGGCATCTATAGGCCCGGGTGTATGTAACATCGAACTACCTTCTTCGCATATTTTTCTTCAAGCCTTGTATCCATACAGCATGGCCAATGTCATTACGTGATCGTGTAGCACTCTGAGAGCGTCGCTGATGTTTTAAATCGGAAGAACTGTTGCGTCGAACCTTCTCTCACGGTGCTGTGGCTCTTGGCGTTTCCCGCTCTTCGGAGAGACGCTGGTAAGCCAGTCGCTGGAAACAATTCAATTTCCCCAGGAAGATAACGCCAATCTGTTCAGGCGTCCGGGCGGTAGAAAGGCAGGCACAGGAGAGAAGCGCCAAAGGAGCGACGTAGTCTTTAGTTGTTGGGCCCGCCGGGGCCATTTCGAATCGAAAGCCGACTTACCGGGTATTGCTGCATCCGATCGAGCAGGTCCAGCACGGCGTTTCGAACGCTCTGTGACGGGTGGAACAAGCCCAATGCTATGGGCGTCAGGCCCCCATTATGGTGTGGTAGTTGCGAGATGAGCTATCAGGTGGAAACTGAACGATCAGCCCTGACCACTTCAGATCCGTTCCATGTTGGGAGGTAGCCCGTATCTTGGCTCTACCCGCCAGTGGCGCCACGGAACAATACTTACGTCGGCGATCCGTGGGTACGTTGTCACACTGGCAGCGAGGCTTCGGTAAATCAGCGCGGCTTCGCTTTCCGACATGGGTTTGGCGTTCCTGAGTCTCGAAAGTTGATGCTGCACGTCCAGCTGAGGAACCGCGAATGGCGAGTCGAGCCAGGTTCGAAAGTCCTGCATGAGGTTCCGAGAGCTTTTCAGTCATGCGCAATTGAATTGAAATACCTCGGTGCGGCTGACCTCTCGCCAATATCGATAGCTCCGAGTACGCCTCCACCCCTCGATTCTATTCGCATTCGTTAACCACTCTTTGGTCTTTGTCGATTCGTCCGGGAAAATGAACCCGCCTCCGAGCGAAGACTCGCGAAAGGGCTGTGAAGGGTACCCGATGCTGGTCTGGCCATAGAATTCCTCCTCATATCGAGCTGCCATACGGACAAATTTGCTCATATACTCTGTGAAACGGGCGCGAATGGCGGGTTCCCCGTAGTGAGCGTTGATCGAGGCGACAATCTGTCGAACGCGCAAACAATCAATCAGCGCAGTTGATCGATAACAGGAAGCTGCACCACTCACTTCTTCCATAAACATGTTATCCGGCGTATCAGGATTATACGATCGCATCTCCTTGTTCGAGGGCCCTCCCGCATGTCCCGACAAGCTTTCGGTGTCGTTCCCCCAGTTGGCCTGCTCGGTACTAGTGGGAGTCTTCATGCTCGTATCCCTGTCACTGTTATCGTTCATGAGACCCTTCGAGACTGTGATCCTGCCCGTCTCGAGGTTGCACAAGAGATCCCACGTATGCGGCAGATCTTCGAAACGCGGATTTGTTACACCTGCTATGTACCCCGGAACCTCTTCGAGAATGTCCAGCCCGGCCAGATTCGAATAAGGGAAAGCCCTCTCGGCAAACCCACGCAGGACGGGTGCCGTCAGCGCGCACGCCGCCAGGACGAAGTTGGCCACATGTCCCGCTGGTTGTCCATGACCCAGGAAGATGATCCTCTTCTGGGTCAGTAGCGCGTTGAGCAAGAGGATGATAGGATGTGTGAATGCGCCCGCGGTATGCAATTGAGGGTGAAACGGTGGGGCGAACGGTACGGGCACGGAAGGCGTAAACGTCTGGATGAGCTGAATGATCGAGTACTGTGTGTTCGTATCAATGTCAGCAGCCGCAACGTCCCGTACGAGAACACCGAACTTCAACTCACATCGCCGACCTCTTCCGGAAATATGGAGAGCGGGACCCTGATTGGTATACTCAATCCGCTATACTCGGCCACAGTATCGAAATAATGCGTATCCTTCGGCCCCACCGCCTTCCTGACCGTCCCCCCAGCATCCAACTCGGGCCGCCCGATCCCCAAACCACGATATTGCTGATTTTGCTGTTGTTGCTGTATCTGCGCCTGATTCGTATTTGTCGATGGACTGGCCGCTCGACTGCTTCCCGGTCTGCCGGACGATTCCGAGCCCATTCCCACCTCCTTGTCGCCCAACAAGGACGACCTCGACGTCTTTCTCATCCGCCTCCCGCCGCCATCAGACAATCTCGTCAAAGTGCTCTTGAACGATTTCCTCATACTGAGCCCTGATCCAGAGCCAGAGGTAGAGCCAGAGCCGCCGTTGTGGATGGTCACTCCACCGCCTGGACCCGAAGTCGACGAAGCGTTGAGCGTCGAGCCCAGTCCTTCCGGTACCCAATCCGGCTCAAAGACGTCCAGATCCTCCATCCCGCCTGCTTCCCCCGTATCTCCCTCCACGCCTCCCGACGCTCCGTTAACATTCCCTCCAAGCCCCAATCCAAGTCCTGAGCCCGGACTAGTGAACTTTTCGGCGAACAGATCTTTCCTCTCCGAATTTCTCAAGATGATCCGTTCGGCCCTGGACAACGTCGGACAACCTCGAAGAGAGACGTTGTTGAGCGAGTCGAACAGTTTCGCCAGGACTTGCGGGGAAGAGGATTGATAGTATTCTTCCAGAGCGAGCAAGAGTAAAGGCTGTGGCGACCATAAGTGGAATGTCGGTTTGTGGAGGACGGCAACGAAGACGATCAGATATACTGTACTGTACCGCAACGCGCTGTAGTATCGCGAATGTCCCACCTAGACTGGCTCACCTTGTAAATCTGGATGTACGGCTTCGTAGTACAGATAGCCAACGCCTTGACCATAGCTCCCCTAGAGTTCCGAACGAATCACACAAAGCACCTGCGACTTGATCAGCTCGACTTCCCTTCCGGCGCACACCTCGCCTCGCGATGATTCACCGTCTGACGCTCTTATCCTCCTTCATCCTCACGCAATTCAGGACGAACAGAAGCTCCCCCAATTCTTCTTCTTTCCCTTCTTCCCCCCTTGTTGCCCCTACGTGTGTGCCTGCACCTGTGTTCGCATTGACACCTGAACTTGTGCCCGAGCCCAGAGGTGCTGAAGCCGTCGCAGAAGAAGGAGATTCCGAGGCTAAGACGGGCGCTACGGCGTTCCTCTTCGTCTGATTCAGATAGAAGATCGTCCAATCTTCTGGTCTTAAGTGGGCCCCGTCGGGGAGCATGAGTTCTGCCAAGGTGCTGCAGTTTATAGTTCAGCGTGTCGGTAGAGTGATGTGTAGGGTATCGTAATAAAAGGTTCAGGCATAATACGAATTGCATACGTCTCCATGAGCCTGTATTCATAATAGACCTCAAGGCCACATGAAGGACTTACTGTTCATCCGTTCCCGTAGGGAATGGATACTGGTGCGTCAAGGTGGCTCCTTGATCGATATCAAACTCGGCGAGGAGGACGAACTTGACGGGTTCTTCCACGACGTCCGTATCTTGTCTTTCATGTTGCTGCAGCCTGGTGGAGATCTTTGTTCCCCTTCCAGCAGCAGGTGTGGATGCGGAGGTGGTCGTATTCGAGCTCGTCTTCGGTATCCGAAGTGCCCCATCCTCCTCCTCCGCCGTCACCCCACCCTGCCTTGAAGCTTGTCCCTGCTCATGTCCTGGTCCCTGTGCTTGCTGTCCTCCATGCCCATGAGTCGGCAAGACAAAGGAACTTTCCAACAACCCCGGGTCGATCTCGTTGTCCACCAAGGGCCGGGTGGCCAGGATCATATCGACGGTCGAATCCGACATGACCGGCATTTCCGATTGCAAGGACGATGTCGAGATGGATGTCGACATCTTGCGATGGGCTGGCTTGGCGGCGCAAGCAGCAGCAGATGGGACGAGGCGGAGTGGTGTACAAAGTGTCTGAGTCTGAATCGATTGCTTCGTTGCGGGAGAAAGAGGGATGGTGTGATATGGTCGATCATTGCAAGTGGAGGTGATGCTCCCTCTCTCTCCTTTGACCTGATCACCGAGCGATATCACCATGTGCATGGCAGCATTTCAACGACGACGACGACACTCCGATTCAAACTCAACTCCGACCTGTGCCCTCGCACACTGCATGGTCTTCCTGATAGTCATAGCTCGCAGGTCTGACAGAGTATCAGTGTGTAGGATAAATATAAGTAGTGAGGTCGACGAGCAGGTCTCTCGGTCGAGTATCGTCCGGAAACGAAACTTGAATCGAATTGGTCCTAAAAGCAACGAACCTCTAGCAATACCATAGCTCATAGCTACCAACAACTACAAGCTATCACACCAGTCTTTCACCTCCGTTGATCACCAATCATGCCGGCCCTAGTACAACCACACTCATCCATGCACATGCAAGACCCGGACCCGGCGACAACACCCTGGGAAACGTCGTTTCACTTCAAGACCTCCCTAGGCAAACGACAACGAGATGGGGACGATGAGGGGGGCGTGTTCTTCAACGCAAAAACGGCACATTTGCATGATGCTGGAATGGGAGGAGGTGTGGGTATAGCAGGAGGGAACGTCATGGGGATGGCTCTGGGTCAGGAAGGTGGAGACACGTCTTTGAGGAGGTTTGGGATGAAGAGGCTTAAGAGCACCAGCGTGAGTGCTTTTAGCTATATAACATTCGTCCTGCGACCTTGTTCGGCGTGGCGTATGACTACAGTAGGAAATCTGTACTGACTGGAGATGTCTGTCGGTCGCTCTCCATATTACAGGACACACCCAGCTCGTTCTCCCTCTCCAGCTCCTCATCATCCCCATATCACCCGAATCCACCTGCTTTCCTCCATACCACATCCAGCTCGACATTCCCCTTCGCATCCAGCTCCACGACGAACACAACAACGGCAAACACAACCACGACTCCTACTGCGACGACGACCTACCCCACTTACTCTCCCAGCCCGTTCTTTCCTACCGCCGCTTCGTCCGTTTCTACACCAGGATTACAATCCGGTTCTGACAACCGGTCTTCCCAAAACGGAATCCCCAGCTTTTTCGGGAATGCCAATACCAACGCTCCCGGGAACGCCTACCCTGCCCCAGGTCCTTCGACAGACTATGCCTTAGTGCCGGGAACAGGCAGTTTGAGCCTACAGCTACATCCCCATCACAATCATGACAGCAACAACTACAATAACGAGGATGGCATGGACGTGGGGATGGAGATGGATGCTCAGGACATGGAAGACCCGTTCTCTGCGCACCCGAACGCTCCGCCTCCGTCGCTTTATTCGATGGCGAGTTCGGGGATGGGCGGCGGTGAGCTCGGAATGGAATCTGGAGCTGGGCCTTCCACCCATACTCATACCCAGAGTCATTTCGGCCATCTGCAAAACAAGGAGCTACCATACCCCCCTGTAGAGACACCTCAAAGGCAGACTCCAGCTGCAGCCCCTCATCTCGGCGAGGGGATGAAATTATCGGTCTCTGTCTCTCCGAACGACGGGTACGCGGAACCGTACTGGAGAGAAGGGATCAGGGGGCTTCGGAGTGTTGGGTTGAGGGAGGACAATGAGGGCTCGCCGGGGACGGGCACGGGGTTAGAATTTGCGAACGAAGGAAGAGGGACCAGAGCGAGGATGGTCTTGGGCACGGAGATGGGTTCACACCTCGATCAAGGTTACAATCATACTCTCATTCAGCAAAATCAGCAAAATCGGGGGAAAGAGATGGGGGTCGCAGACCTGGATTTGGGGAGGAGCGTGGCCATGGCCATGGGGATGGGGGTGGATTCGAGGATGACACATGGAGACGTCGAGATGGTAAGTCGACGAGGTTGGAGCTGGAGAGTCGAAAGAGGGAGACGGTAGCGGTGCCGAGGCAGAGTGGAGGAAGTGTGCGGCGCTGTGACGGGAACCGCGGAGAACCGATCTCGAAGGAATATCGTGAACTGAGATTCTTTTCCTTTCACCTCTCTTCATTCGACACTTCCTTGCGACGACCTGTAGGACACCTCTCCCGTCTTCTCCCACCTCCGTCTACCTCAGCCCAGTCCGGTCGATCCCAACTTTATCCCAACCGTTCTGACCGATCATCCGGGACTACCTACCACCCCCGTCGCCCCTACGTTCGATATCGCCCCTTCCGCGCCTGTCAATACGCCCGCTACGACCCCGACCAGACAAAACGCCGTGCCCAACCTGTTCATGACCGGAACTCACAACAACCCATCGAGGACGAGATAGATGTAGGAAACACGACATATCGAGGTGCATGTCCTTTCATCGACGAAAATGTGACGCCATCAGGCGTTATTGCCTTCGAGGAGGATACTGTAACAATCAGCTAGAATCAAACAAAAGGACAATCGATCCACTTTTACGCAACTATTACGACCATTCTATCTAATTCGACGAGGCCCTGAACGACGCAGATGGGTCCGCCCGATGTAACGCCCTTTGTAATTACGGTGCGCGGTTATCGCACACGCACGAAATGTCAGATTTATGCTTGTTTCTTCACATATCCACGCTCGCCTTGAACGAGACAGCATTACCGACAAGTGGACGTCAAAGTTGACCAGTTACGACAAGAAATACACGGCTTAAGATTCAATCCATGACAATTAGATTCATGCCTGTCCTGGGCCAAGAGCGCTGCTACGACACATGACGATCAGGAGAACAGGGATCTCGACGAGAGTGGCAACGTCGCTCAAAACGATGAGCGCCGCTGGAGGATGTTCAACCCTGGGCAGACCCTCCGTCAGCGCGGACGGCTTTCGTGAAAACCTAGATGAAGCCCACTGTTTGAGTTCGACAGATTCTCAATCCCAGTAGTCAGAGAGTCAATTCTCAAATGACAAGAAGCGCGCCACGCTTCGGTCCCTCGTTTCATTCATTTCGGCAACACATTGAATTGTTCTCGTCATGGGGTTGATGCTCTTGCCTCGTCATGAGTTGCGTGTAATGGAGATCTTTTCATGTGCTCGAGGACTGTGTTGTAGGACAATTGTAATTTACTTCGAACGGCTACGAAATGGTTTATAAGCTATAAGACGGCACAAACATACCTACATAAGGGACTTGTAAATATACCTGAACTCCGCAACATTCGAAGAGAGAAGATAACGAAAGCAAAAAAAATAATAGGTCTGGAACTCCCCCGTCGTGTCTATAAGGTGTTCTATTTCTATGTTGTCCTGTCGAGGTGTGAAGCTGGTAGTCGGACCTGTTGAAGGTCAAGTCCAAGGTGAAGTCGAAGGCCGATATCCAGTGGGTAGTCCAGAAGGAAATAATCCAGAGAAAGGGCGAGTTGGGAATCGAACGCAGGTCGCGCGCGTGCGCGTCTTACAGTTGACGAACCCTCCTTGCGGAGCAGCCCTCGCCCGAAACCACTAGACCAGCCGACCTAATTTGGTGGTATGTTCCGATGACCATATCAAAGCTCTATGATCCATTCCTGACCGGATCAATATCAGGCTTCGAGAGGGCTCACTCGAGGTCCGCATCCGGGCGCATTGCTGCGACAGTCCTTTGCCCACAAGCTCAAGAACCACCGTATACAGCTCATTGATACCCTTACCAAACCTCTGGATACCCAACGGCTCATTGTCGCGTCGAGAAGGGCACCGATCTTTCCCTATACCTAGCTCCCAGACCTCAAACTTCGCGCTCTTCACCTTGAACGGTCGTACACTATGTCATGTGCAGGCGCACCCGCCGTCTCTTTCATGTCGCATTGGTGCGGCAAGTCGATCCAAACACGTTCGCCCCACCTAGTAGCCGATCCTAGATTATGGAAAGTTTTCTGGAAGCAGCGATTCGACCGTGAGAAATGCACCATATGTCAAAGACTAAGATTATGCTTGAAAAGCGAAAAAACGACTGACAGTCCAGGACCTGGAATGTATGCCTCCGCCCCTTTAGTCAGATTAGACGGCGACAGCGGTCCCGCTTCCTTCTACTTCATTTACGCCACTCAAAACTGTCGTCGACCATGTCCAAAATGTCAATCCCCCTACTTGCTGCTATGATCAAGACCTGTCCATACCAGCTCAATTGGAAGGACTCGACTTCTTCCCTGTCAAAGCAGTGTTTCAGATCGGATGGAATATGACATGCCGAATGATGCTTGTAGGCGGCACGAAATCAGCGTCCAAGTCACCTCTCCTATCGGCTTATTATTTCTTTCTTCAAACCAGATAATCAGAATAGGGATCTTCCCAGAACCGCAGTTGCAGCTTCGGGCTACCGTCGAACGGGACGCGGCGCGTGATGAAACAGCTTGACCGAGCGTCGCGTTTCGTTTGTGGAGGGAACTTCATCTCCTTGAATCCTGACCACGTCGGAATTTGTGAGAGGCTCTTAGATCAGCGGAGCAGTACGTAGTGACGATTTGGTTATACATGGTATACAGCTGCTTTGACCAACACTTCGGGACTCACCGCTTGACATGAAACATCGGTCGCCGGATCGAGGGAACGCGTCGGTTGCCAACTAGAAGCGCGACGCGTGCGGACGCCTCTGCGCTTGCCACGCCCACGCCCAGCATTCCCCCACCTCCAGCTAGCCAGCGAATGTCAACAAAGAAGATCGACCTCGTCGTGATGAACATCAACGACATCCTCGCCTCTTCTCTTCTCTTCTCTCTTCGCCGTCTCTTTCAACAACTCTCCTTCAAGTTCCGTCTCGTTCTTCTTCCCGTTCGTTCCGTCAGCAAGGTCGAAATAGCTCTAGTCCTCAAATCTCTCGTCAAACGAAAAAACAACAACCTCTTTTTAACGCGTCTTCGATAATCATCAAAAAGTAGGTCGGCGTGATGGCTATTCGACACGGCATGACACGGGAAAGGGTCATTCAAGAGTTCAGGAGCTGATGCGTATCTCTCTGTGTCTTTCGCTATCCTCCTCTTTTTCCGCGGCCTCTTGTCGACTTACCTTCTTGCACCTCGGAATCACATTCCACCCCTGCCAGTGGGTCGAGAAATCAGTAAGCTCCCATCCCCTCTCATTCACATAATGTTCGCCCTGCACCAGCTGATCTCGACCATAATCACGCCTGTGAATCCCTGCAGTTCACCTCCAGACCGGTCAATGTGGTAACCAGGTCGGATCCGCCTTCTGGGACGTGTTGACCCAGGAACACGGGATCGACGCTAGCGGAGCGTGAGTCTTTAATGTCCTCTAACTACCAGATCGTGATGTCTACTCTTCACTCTCCGGAGCGGGGGAATGGTGAAGATAGAAAGTCTGAAACTGACTTCTGGTTTGGTTGTTCCTGGCGAGCAGTTTCGTCGGTCACTCGGAGACCCAGTTGGACAAGATCAATGTCTACTTCAACGAGGCTTCGGCCAAGAAGTGAGTCGAAGCCTTTTATCCTTCGGAGCTTCCCGCAGATTTGCTCATCCTCTATAACACACTTCTCGCTCCGTCGCTTGCGCAGGTACGTCCCCCGAGCCGTCCTCGTCGACTTGGAGCCCGGTACTATGGACTCTATCAAGAGCGGCCCCCTGGGAAACCTTTTCAGGCCCGATAACATGGTCCACGCTCAATCCGGTGCCGGAAACAACTGGGCCAAGGGTCACTACACCGAAGGAGCCGAGCTCGTCGACCAGGTCCTCGATGTCGTCCGAAAGGAAGCCGAGGGGACCGATTGTCTCCAAGGGTTCCAGATCACCCACTCGTTGGGAGGTGGAACTGGGTCTGGTATGGGTACGCTCTTGATCTCCAAGATCAGGGAAGAGTTCCCGGACAGGATGATGTGCACCTTTTCGGTCATGCCCTCTGCCAAGGTGGGTCGTGCGATTCATATTCGGGCTTAGTGCGAAGCTGACAAGTTCATCTTCATGTGGCACAACGCAGGTCTCGGACACCGTCGTCGAGCCTTACAACGCCACCTTGTCCATCCACCAGTTGGTCGAGAACTCTGACCAGACCTACTGTATCGACAACGAGGCGCTTTACGACATTTGCATGAACACCTTGAAGATCCCCAGCCCTCCTTATGCCGACTTGAACCACTTGGTCTCGCTCGTCATGTCCGGTGTTACCACCTGTTTGCGAGTGAGTGCGAGGTCGGGGTCGGGTCTCGTCATCGTAGTCTGGAGCTCATTGTTTCTCTTGTGTCGTTCCGGTGCACCTTCGCAGTTCCCCGGATCGTTGAACTCGGACTTGAGGAAGCTCGCCGTCAACATGGTTCCCTTCCCGCGTCTCCACTTCTTCATGGCCGGTTTCGCCCCTCTGGCCGCCAGGGCTTCTCAGCAGTACCGAGGTCTCACCGTCCCCGAGCTCGGTCAACAGCTCTTTGACCCCAAAAACTTGATGGCCGCTTCCGACCCCAGGTCCGGGAGGTACTTGACCGTCGCTACTTACTGGCGAGGAAAGGTCTCGATGAAGGAGGTCGAGGATTACATCTACACCATGCAGACCAAGCACTCGGACCAGTTTGTCGAGTGGATCCCCAACAACGTTCAAATGGCCCACTGGTGAGTCCATAAATCTACGATAGTGCCTCGTGGTCAAGGGGATCGTGTTAGGCTGACGTTCGGTTGCTTGTCTTGCCCCGCAGTGACATTGCCCCTCGTGGCCTCAAGATGTCGGCTACTTTCATTGCCAACTCTACCTCGTGAGTCCTGGTGCCGAGTCAGCTCGATAACTGGTCGATTTCTTAAATTGACCCAATCACCTGTCATCTCTCATCATCTAGCATCCAAACCTTGTTCAAGCGTGTCGGTGACCAGTTCTCTGCCATGTTCAGGCGAAAGGCTTTCTTGCATTGGTACACTGGAGAGGGTATGGACGAGCTGTAAGTCTTGCTGGAGTATCAGGCTGTGAAGAAGAAACGCAACGAACTGATCGCGGATTCGTCGACGCTCGCAGCGAGTTCACCGAGGCCGAGTCCAACTTGCAGGACTTGGTCGCCGAGTACCAGCAGTACCAGGATGCCACCGCCGACGACGAGGAGATCATGTACGAGGACGACGTGAGTTGGACTGGGTCGCCTGTGTTTGGTAGCCTCTGCAGAAGCGCTGACTCGATTGCATCGTCCTTGTCACGCACAGATGCCCCTCGAGGAGGAGCAGATGTAAGGAGCCGGCGATTCGCTCTTCACGAGCCTTGAAATCACTCTCCCTTGACCGCCGACGCATCAGCTCGGTATTGACGACCTTTCGACCTACTCTGGACACGAACGACGACGAACACGGAACTTTTCCCCTTTCTTCCTCAAACACACGCTCTTTTGCATCTTTTTTTTGCTACGACATGTCTCTTTTTTGCTTTCGCGGGTTATCCGAGGATCTGGCCAGCCTCGTGTCTCTTATGAGACGGATCTCCCGGCGAATGGCGGTGTCACCTTTTTCTTCTCCTTGTAACGAAATATCTGTCTGGGGATCTGAGCGCTCCATATCAAAATCAAACGATGGACAGAGATTTGAAAGCGCTGCGAGATCAGAAGTCGAAGCGACCCGACCTCAGGCCGGTTGACACGATCTCGCCGGTACCCGTGACGGGAAATGTCAAGGTGAAGGCTACACTCTACCTACTTGGCTCGTCGCTCCTGGATTTTACCCGACTGTGTTTCGTCTCAAAGCTCGTCCCCTACCGGGACCGAACTGCTTTGGGGCGTTGGAAGAGAGCAAGAGAAAAGAATGACATCGATCTGCCGGCCAAGAAGAAAGACGATATATGATACAAAAAAGCCAAGTCTCGTTCCGCTCGCTCGAGCTGTGATATATACATGCACAAGATGAAATTCTGATACCGGGCCACACTGACTGGAGATAAATAAAATATGACTTGTGCTTACGCCTCCCCGAGGGCGCATTGCTTCTTTGCCCGGAACCGTGAGTTGAGGCTTGTTTGCGTTCTCTCCGCAAATCAGTCCGCGGCGAGGTGAGCGTATTCGTGACGTTTGCATACTTCGAGTATGTTCTTTTTTTCTTTGTTGAGGCGGGTGCTGGCATACGAGCCGCTGCGCGTTTCAGAAGCTGAGGTGCAAAGTTCACTTAGCGCACGACGGACGTCACACAGGCGCTCCCAAGGTACTCACATCGACTGTGTGCGATCTGGCGGACTTTGTTTCTTCATTCGATCAGGTCTTGGTTTGCTTCTCTTGGACTGGTCCTAAAGAGTCGTATTCCCGGTTGATGGACGTTGGGGACATGTCCCTGTAACGTTTCACACGAGCGGCAAATGCACGCGCATGGTTGGCGCAGGAGCTTCGTCGTCGCATACTGTTCGGAAAGGTCAGCTCGGTCAGCTGTCCCTGTAGTTGGTTGGGTTCATTTGCCACATACGGATGTTCTCCCTCTTGCGATCCGGGAGGAGGATTCGGCAGATCCAAGACGGAACAGATGGGACACAGCTTCTTGAGTACTGAAGCATAGTAGGCAGATAAGGATCAGCGAGATGGATGACCCCATTGCTCCGCTGCAACCCTGCCTCGGCGTGATAATCTTGGCTAACCTAGTCTACCCCGTCTGCGTCTGATGGCTCTGGGCACCATTTTCTTGAGCAACCGAAGGGTTGCCGCGCTTTTCAGGGAAGGTGGGTATCTCGGTCCCGCGTTCGACACCCGCTCTCCTCGCTCTGCCACCTTCTCCGATCCGGCTATGTCATTCATGAATAACGGATGAGCGGCTCTGATCTCAGATAATCCTCTCGCCAGTGCTTCGCTTCTTTTCGCTCGCTTGCTTGCTGCTCGCCTTTTCTTCGCCCGCTGGCTCATCTTCCGTTCCGCCTTGTTCCCTTTAGGCGCTATGGGACATCTGGCCAAGAAAGCAGGAGAGTTCGAGGTTGAGGATGGAGCATAGGTAGGATCGACGTATTTGTTGTTGCTAGCTGGACGGAGAGAATATCGAGTCGGCGTATGGGGAGGGGTGTAATTTTCCTTGAGCGTCGAGTCGTCGTCCTCTCCATAATCCGTGCTACAGGCCGAGCTCCTACACAGCGTATCAATGTTCTAGCTCGATTAGTCACAGAACGCAGAACAGGCCATGTCTCGTGAAACTCACTCGCTTTCCTCATCGTCCCATTGAAAGTAGCGAACAGAGGGTACTTCATCCTCAGACGGTTCTTCCATCGCATCGTCTAGCGATTGAGATTCCGGACCAGATAATTCCTCTTCCCAGCAAAAGGGATTTGGCTGGAAGGCTTCTTCCTCCACCGATCCCGGACTCGCAGTTCTCTCCATCTGATGACCTTGTTGGCTCGGTAGAGAATCTTCCCAGAACATCAAGACGACCTCGTCATCCTCGACATCTTCCTTCGTCCTTCCGTTACCGTCTCGTTGTTGTTGATCGTGATTGTAGATGGTAGGAGAAGCGGCATCCAGATCGACGACAGGTGTAGGAAGCAGGTCTATCCAGTATAAAGCTTCGATTCCATCATCATCTTCGTCACTGCTCCCATCCCTGCTGCTACTCAAGCTTGCCGTCAAATCGATCGTGTCGTCCAGTGGCATCTTCTTTGTTCTTCCTCCCCTCAATGTCAAATCAGTGGCAAAGCTGTCGTGAACGTACGATATTGGTACGATTGTGTATTCAGCATGATTGGTATGTACCGATGTACGAACATCCCGAACATATCGATATACTGCTCACCAGATCACCAGCCGCTACCGGTTCTCCCTACCGTTTCTCGCTTCTTCCTCCCTCGTGTTTCGGCCGAGTATGGGTCAAGCTCGTCAAGACAAAGAGCAATGTGGAAGAAGGGATCGTCGATGATCGTCGATGGGAGATTGTTGGCGTTTGATGCTCTTTGGCAATCAAGAACGGATGGACCAGCTGGTTGATCTTAGATGTGCTAGAAGAGACACAAGTCGACTATGGGGACTGTTGGGAGACAAAAAGGCGACGAAAGGATGTCAGCTACTGCCTCGAGTTGGTTATGGAAAACAATCGCGACCAGCAGACGTGCTGTGATGTGATTTGAACGCTGATGCTTCTACGATCGATATGTGAAGCCAACAGATATACTCAGTCATACTTACTATTCTTCCGAGCCGAGAAGAACTGCTTTGTCCTGAAGCGGCGGATGCGGGGGTCGGCGAAAGCGATACGAGAACCGTCAGTTGGCAAGAATGTGATCGTGAGCTTCGAGGTCCTTTGCCGGCTCGTTACCGCTCCCGCTGGCGGCCGAGTAAAGTCCCAGAACTATCTCCTTTCTGTAGGATAAAGAGCCGTCCAGCTGGTGGTCCGAATGCGATGCGAGATGAGGATAAAGGATGTGGTGATCGGAGTGAAATGAGGTGCGACATTTGATGGCTTCGTTCCCAAGTTCACCTCGGTCACCGCACGCGCAAGGGCGAAATCGACTGCGGAATCGACCACCGGTTTGCGATACAACGCATAGATCTTTTCGCTTGGATCCCAATCACAGAAAATTAAGAGGAGAGATGGTCTCGGTATGGACATAGGGCTTATGGATATTTTGTGCATGATCTTAGCGATGACGTGACGGCTGCTTCGGCAGAACGCTCGTGATGAAAACCTGGCTGCGATTGACGATCGATAGAGCTGATGACGATCGATCTCTGCCATACTACTCTGTGCTACGAGATCATGACAACTTGATCAGACTAGAGAACGGAAGGGTGAAGTTGCCAGATGACAGTACGATGTGATGGTATCGAACGGTTGTCGTATGTCATCTACAACGCATCGAGCGCGGTACGAAGACGTTGAACGAGTTGCTTGAAGCCTTCGGGAAGGTCGTCGGCATCGAGACTGTTCGTAGACCCGTCGTTCGATTCGATCAGCGCTGCTTCGGCATAGAAGAGAGAGTCTGAAGCGACGAGGAACTCACTCAAGCTCGTACACCTCTTCGTCTTCGTCCGCGTCGAGTTCCTTGAAGTGCTTGTACAAAACGCCAAAGCAGAACAGCTCCATGCCAATGGTCTCCAGCAGCTCATCCTTGTTGAATTCAGCATCTTGATGGAAGAAGTTTTCTGCCATCATGAGGACCTTTCCCATGCCCCTGCCCCTATCCTGGAGAGCCGCAACCAAGGCGTAGATCAAGGGCCTATAGTACGTTTCCAAAGACCTCGTAAGTATGGCTACGGTGAAGTGTTACGGTCGGGCCTAGTGGGTCGATCCGTAACACGAAGCGACGACGACTCACCTGGCACAATTGAAGATCCGGAAGGGGTAAGGAATCCTCTCTTTGAGCTCTCTGATGCTGAACAAGCGAATGTTCCAGATGACTGAAGTGATGGTTGAATTGTTGTTGGAAAGGGAGTACCTTTCGACGAATTCCCTGGTGGAATGATGACTGTCAAGTTGAGTTAGCTAGCGTCCGAGCTGAGTCGATCGAGCGGATATCCGAGGGGGTCCTTTCATTAGAACTTACGACTTGGAAGATCCCAGCCCCATGCGCTTTTCAGTAACCTTGATCTTATCCTTCTGGTGCTTCCTCTCCTTCCTGCTTCGCTTCTGTCCAGCCTTCTGTTTGGCGAGCTTTCTGTTCTTGTAAGTCATTCTTGCGGTTGGTGAGGCACTTGCGGTTGATGAGCAAGGCTGATGGAAGAGAGTTGAGAGTAGACAAATCGAAGTTGGGTTCGAGATTCGTCGATACGACCTCGCCTTGCCGCTCGTCTACGAGCTACGATCGTTCTCGTCTTATAACCAGCGAACGTATGGGGAGAACGAACGAGCGATCCGAGCGAGCGAGGCGCATGCCATTCCCCACGCCCGCGCTTCGGCTCCGCCCACTCTCGGTAGCAAATTATGTCATTTACTTCCGATCGCGGGCACAATCGCCGAAGACTCGCTGGAATTTAGGCGTTTATATTCGTTGAACGCGGAAACCGTCAACAAATGACCCGCGTTGGCCGGATAGGCTGTGTGGGTAGCGTGAGATGAAGCGATCACCACCCCGAACAAAGGGTCAGCGTGCGGTAACTCCTGAGAAACAATGATCGAAAATCAGGGGGAAAACAATTTTTTGCACTCCAAGGCTCGCTCTACAAGATGAGCAGAGTTTCAGGCTCGTCAACCCCCGGAAAGGCTGTTTTTTGTGCCTTTAAGCCTGCCGGGATGGTGGCGATGAATACACGGTTGCGCGTGGTCCGCCGTTCGAGCCTGACCCAAGACGAATCGTTTTGCCACATTCGTTTCAGCGCGTGATCGATCTGTCGATAGAGAGCACAAGTTCGTTGAGCCTCGTGCTTCCCGAAAGACTACTGCTTTCTTTCGCAGGCTATAGATATGATCTGATCGGCCATGTCAGGGATATGAGCATACGAAGTTATGACAAGAGAACCAACGTAGCATGCACTAGTTTCTACAATGTTATCGATGTGTCATCTGTATTAACGGCGTATCTTCACGTTGTTCCATGCAGCCCCACTATTCCTGTTCAGGGCCTTGAAATATCCACCCTGGTGGAAGAGCTCTTTTGAAAATGACAAATAAACTTTAACTGGAGAGTGGCGGTCAAGCACACGAATGCTATAAGATTGATGTCACACGAGCATAGCGAGTGATCCTGGTATAAGATAGCCCGGATACATACAATAGCCAAAGAGTACATTGTGTCGTGCGTGCCACTCTCGGTATGGTGCAGAAAAGCTCTAGTTCGAGCGGATAGGTCTCCAACGTATCGCTGGATTTGTGTATCGGATTAATAAGATTAACAAACATCAGTCGGAAATAGCAGAACAACAGGAAGGACTATCAAGTCCCGTTCCATACGGCCGATCGACGTGTCCTCTCTAACAATCCCTCCCAGATGTGTGTCGGATCATAATAAAGCTTGTCTCTACACATCCATTCAATCATGCACCAGAGGTGAATGGGAGCAACCTTCCCTCAACACGACAAACTTCTCATGTCAGCCTTCTTCAAAAAGCGTTTGAAAACGGCCCCTTGAAGGCTTGTACGACCAAGCTAGTCACTTTATGTGGAGGCAACTTCCTTCCTAGCAGCAAAGATCCTCCATGGCGGTGAGATCCATGATTTGGTCTGGACGAGCTTATAGACGTCTGAGGGTTTATCCTGTGGCAAAACATGTGGCAAAACGCGAAATCGACTAGAGCGCCTCATTCGTAGTCGCTGCAGCCACGAGACTCTCTGGTATACGTTGGGCTGATCGCGGCGTCTGTATCTCCTTGATTGAATCTAAATGGAGGATACGATGTCAAGCTAGATGTGACGTTTGGCTCTACTGTAGCGCCCACTCGTAGGGCAGGAAAGCATCAGCGGGAGTACATCCTTCTTCTTTTATCGAACCCTGGCTCTCCAGATGTAAGATGGAGATGCGTGACACAGCCAATAGAAGCTCATGATCAGGGTAGAAGCTCATGATCAGGGTCGTTAAACGCTTCTCATCTCGGTAATCGGCAGCTTCAACCTCGCAGAATTCCACCCGATAGGTTCTGAGCAAGTTTCCACCATTGAGACTGATATTCATCATCATATGTGTCTCTTCTGCTGGCGCTCCTAAATTTGCTATGCCGCACAGAGCTCGCTTGAAGAGTTTCGATGTACTACATACAGCCCAGAATTCGTACGTGCTTGGCTCAGCTTGTCATCGCGAATTTCTGGCAATCACATCCATGTCGATCTGTCTATAAGTTCGGTTACAGGTCATACCAGCCTCACGCTGAAGATCCGAAAGACGTATCGGCATCGTCTGCGGCTCAAAGCGACCCGGTTTCGATGATCTGGGTTGATGTCGCTCCCCAAGGCTATTATTTTGTATATAGAAGATATTTGACATCGCTGTGACAAATTAGGTAGAATATCAATGAACCCGCGAGTGACCCCATCTGGACTTCCGATAGCGATTCGATTTGGCCCACAGCATTGATGATATACGTGCTCGTCTTGATCGCGATCCCGCCTCGTAAGTCTGGTCGAAGGGTGATCCGCTTACATATACCTCATAATCTGCTTGGAAAATCTCTGCCAAGCCAGGAAGACGTAGCTTGTATATGACATTTATCCGGATCATACTCACATGAAGGCTGCCAGAGACAACTCCAGAGCTGACCTCTGCGAGTACTGTATATCTAATGTCGATTGCGCCAAGCGACGCCTCGGCGTTGGCGATTGACCTCGAAGCTTGACTGGACATCAAGAACAGCTCGAAAGCTAGCTCTGGCAAGGTACCGAGGCTATCTTGTCTCTTCGCATGACTTCGAGGATTGCAATCGTACAGGCTCAACTACATCGGCTTTGCATCTTTGTTCATCTACGTTACACGATTTTCGATTCTCGACTTTGACAAGGTTTTGAGCATTGGTAGCGGCCGGGCGGCATCAAGATTCCAGTGCTTCGGATTGCCAGAAGAATACGATCACAATAAAGAGATGGCGGTGAAGGGGTACAGACGGTGCGTTCAGACGCAGGGTGCCGAGAGCTGTTGATGCTAGTGAGGGCTAGACGGTGGCGAGGCTGGCTCGGAGCCGATCGATGAGGGCGTTCAATGGCGGGAAGGTCGGCGTCATGCAGACTGTCATGATCATAATTCGATCGATCAGCCAAAGCTCAATAGATATGAAGAGGTCTCATACTGATAACGCTTACTCTAGCTCTACACCAGTGACAAACGGCTAGGCTCTGGCGAGGCTGACACGGAGACGTTGAACCAAATGCTTGAAGTCGTCCGGAAGCTCGGCATCGTCGAGGCTAAGGAACAGATCGATCAGTTCGATTTCGATGCATTGGAACGGATGGCCATCCAGGGCTTACTCTAACTCGAAAGTCCATTCCGGCCTCGGCTGTTCCCGGTGAAGGATCCAGAGGCAGATCACGTCGAACCCGAACGACATGTCCAGCCCAACCACCCCTCCCGGTTGATCCCAGACTCGATTCATCTGCATGTGCACCGTACGCATTTCTGCAGGACTCTCCTTTTCGAGGCTGGCGATCAAGGCATCCACCAATGCAACGTCACAATTGATGACCGTGATGGGATAAGGACCGAGGCAATGTTTGACAAGGGCAAAGGAGACGTCAATAGCATCGACGATGATATGCTTCGCGGATTTCTTGCCAGAAAGGGTGTGGTCCTTGACAAATTGGCTCGAACTGCAGCCATAAATGTAACGAATGAATAAGGACAAGATCGAACAAGGAAAGATAGGATACGTTTGCTTAGCAAACACGGCGAACTCACGTCTGGGATGTCGATGACTGTTTGGTTTGGCTCTGGGCTTCGACTCGCTTGCGGTCCTTCCTCTCAGCTCTCTTGCGTTCGCTAGAGGCGTAGTCGAAACAGTCAGGAACGGCGATCAGACAGAGCAAGCTAAAATCTCTATACTCACACGACGGCTCGTTTGTGACGTTTGTACGCCTCCTTACGGCTGGAGCCCGCCTTTTTTTTCTGCGGGATAGGGGCCATATCTCGTTCAAGCGTGATGACTTGGCTCAATGATGCGGGAAGGACGAAAGACGATATCTAGGTCGGTATAGGATGATCCCTAGGTGCTAACGCTGAAGGTGATACACTAAGAAGAAGATTTCGATGACAACCGAGCTTCATTCGTCTCTGATCGATCGTCGAATGATCAGATGTCGGGATCGAGGTCCTTTCTCGAATGAAGCGTTCCAGCCGTCGCTCATAGATCCGGAAGCAAACATAATCAAATGCCTCCGGACGCCCGGCACGATGGCCGAGCATGCGGGGAAGTTTCCCTTTATATACAAGAAAACGCGCGCTCCGTCCAACTGGTTCGCGTTGGCATAGTGGTTAGCGGTGTGGGTTATGGTACCCCCTGCTCTCACCTAACGTCGAACAACTCCTGTGCAAGGAAGTCCTCGGATGACCTCGCTATTGCAGGGGGCCTCGTCCAACCTGGGGTTGAAAGGGATTCCGCCTCTTTTTTTCTATACATTTTTGGGCCGTGTCAGGCCACGGAAAGGCTTCTTTTTGGCCTTTCAAAGTCGAGGACCAGGTGGTGGCGAGGTGCGCGAGATAGGTCAGGTCGCGCGTTCGATTCTACATCGAGTTTCAACGATTTTTGCCATATCCGTACATCGTTGTCAAGCGCTAGCGAATTCGCTACCCGCAGTATCCGATGATAGTGGAAAATATCGTTGCTTATACACCACAACTTGTATAATCAATAAATTCAATACAAATGCGAGTTAGGCAGATTATTGTACGTTTTAGAGCCCCCAGCGTTTTGTCGATCTCATGAGTATATCGTCTGTCCTGGTACGATATCCTGGTACGATCGTGTAGCGTTCACATCAATGAAGCACCGTCTCCAGCGCTCTATCTCTTTTCCATCGACCGTTTCTTTCCCAAGAGGGAATCTTTTTTCTTTTCCATCGACGTATTCATTTTATGCGTCACTCGTCCACTAGTACGTTACATGATCTTCGATTGCGTCAAACACTTGGAACGTCGATGGTGGTGGTCGTAGGGCTACGGAATATTGTTCAATCGGGATGCAGAGAGGTCACGGATGCCAATGAGAAGCTAGAAGTTGACGAGGTCGGCCCAGATGCGACAAAGGAGGACCGCAAACGCTTCAAGACCTTTGGGGCCGTCGAGACTGTTGAAAGTTGGATTCGATTAGCCTAAGCTCAGCGGAGATAAAGAAGGACAGACACGACGGTGCTTACTCTATCTTCGCGGAATTCGAGACCAGCTAGAGGTTCGCAAGCTGGCTGCGGAGACGTCGGACGAGATCCTTGAAACCTTCGGGAAGGTCCTTGTCGTCGAGGCTTTCGAGGGAGGGGTCGATTTCAGACTCGAACACGAATCGCCATACGGGTCGGACTCACTCTAGATCGTACGGTTCCCCGCGAGGCTGAGGCTCGTACTCAGCTGCCCACAAGTTCGACTCTTCAAGCACGAACATACAAGCCAATTCGAGCCCTACATCCTGTTCGATGTTGGGTTTTTGATCGTCTCTGTTCTCCTTGCTCATGATCCTCTTCAATGCGCTCATCGTATCAGGTCCTTCCTTCTCTAAAGCCGCGAAGAGGGATCCGATCAAGACATAGTCACAGTTGGAAATTTTCAACGGTTGGGGAATGAGGTCCTTGATATGGGCGATGCTGCATTCCAACGTAGTAGCAAGATAGCCGAGCATCGAGTATTTCTTGCTAAGGAGGTGCTTCTCGACGAAATCCTTGCTGGATTCCCTATGAGCGGGATGGTATCAGCACGCGAACGGGTACAAGAAGAACGGACGGGACTTGCCTCTGCCTGGTGCTGTTCTCCTCCACCTGATGTCCGAGTCCTTTCTGCTTTTCTGTCCTCCTTTCGACTCGCCTTTCTTCGCTACACCGAGTCCCTGGATCAGTCAGGTCTTTTGAGCTCGAGATAATACCCACTCACATTCTGAGTCGTTTGTAGGCAGGCTTGCGGCTGCCCGACTTCGACTTTGACTTCGACTTCGACTTCGACTTCGCCTTCGCCTTCGCCTGTCCTTTGGTATGAGAAATGGGAGCCATCTTGACGTACGTGAACAGGTAGGTGAGAAACTATTCGATCACCGACTGTCGATCTTCGCATATCATTGTACCGCAAAGGACGGTACTATATGGATGTATGGACGAGATCCAGGTTTTGTCGACGTCGGATCGTCGCGGAGCCGGTCGTTGTCGTCATGCTCTTCGGCAGCAAATAATGCATCCGATCGCCAAGCACAATGACCGAGAGCGCGCGTTGCCCTTCTAGTAAGCGTGATTCGCGTTGCCTAACATCTGGTGCGGACTTGCCTAGTGGCTATACGGGTGTGAACGGAGATTCACCACGCCATTCCCTGTCCGGGCTACTCTTCTCGTCACAACAACACCGTGACGAGAGGGGCAAAGATGGGTAACATCTTTTTGTACTTGGGAGACCCCGCTACAAGACCAGCGGTATTTTGGCCTCGTATAACCACGAGAAGACCTCTTTTTGGCATCCGAAGGTCGAGAAAGCGTGGTGGCGAGGTAGGTCAGGTCGCGCGGGTCCGGGGTTCGATGTCGTGAGTACTGCCAGACTTTTGACCAGTATCGTCAAATCATGAAGCGCGAGAGAGCGATCTTACAGCAGCCAGCAATCAGATAATGATTATCACAAGAACGCAACAACCGTCTCGTCCCGTCTATAATCACTGGAAGTGAGTTGTGAACAATATGTAATATCGCAGTTGGAGCGTTCGTTTCCGTATCACAGCGCTCCCGTCCGACATCTGATCATCTCGTCTGTCCTAGCCATCCAAAAAGCATCAGAATCGATAAAGCGTGTTCGACCCAACCTAAAACATGTTCTCAAATTAACCGCCATATCCCGAAGTCCCCTGAAGCCGTGACCTCGTCTTTTGCCACGCAAATGCGCTTCAATCGTTGAAGAGCTACTGCATATAATCCGTCTCTCTCTGCTTCCCTTCCTCGATCGTATGGAGACGATTCCTAGCCAGAAGTCGTACATCGGGGATTCTCGTATAGAGCATACGGTACCCATGCACCTCCTACCGCAAAACAATACCTCCTCGGATCTGTCGACCGAGCCACGTTAGAACGATGAGACATATTCTGGTGGGAGACGATACTCGATTGAGGCTCACCCGGCTTAGGCATAACGGGGTGTCTCGGTTGTCCATACCCCATGGTAGGCGGTGCTTGAGCTGAAGACGCTATGGGCATGGCGTTTGGGTAAGCGCCATGAGGGGTAGCGTAGAACGGTCTCGTCCCGTATGGGTATTGAGCGGTTGGAGGAGACGGGGAAGACGAGTTCGCGAGAGAGGGCACATAGCCGGGAGGAGGAGGGTGGCTGGCGTGACGCCGGAGGCCTGGTCGTTGATACATCGGGGTCGGAGTAGAGGCGTTCGATTGAAAGGGTTGAGGTTGATTTTGTGGTGGAGGCTGATACTGATAGCGATCGTATCGGGGAACTGAGACGGCATTGGTATACTCGTACTTGACGGCGTCTGAAGCGCTTCGTCGAAAAGCAGGTCGATGGTATGTTTGCTGTTGCTGCTCCATGATTGCGTAGCCTTCCTTCTGGCTTCCGGTATTCTGATCGAGGTCTTCCGTTCTTCTTGTCCAGGTAAAGGGTCTTCGGCAAAGCGAAAAGCCAGCGAATAATTCACTGTAGGTCAGGGATTTGCCTTTTACGATCCGCCGATCAACTGTATTTCACTTCCTCTTCGCCATATATACGCTCTTGTCCCCTCTTCAGCTTAAACCTACCGTAGATAAGCTTTCTTCCCTCCCCAGCACCAAAGCGACTTGCCAGTCATCACGACACTTCCCACCTCCCTGCGATCTGCTCATCGGGGCCTTGCCTTATCGACCCGACCCCTGATCTGCGTCATCGTTACACAGCCAGCCATACAAAGGAACCCCCTGCCCCCTTGTTTCGCCCCAACTACAAATCGCTGCCCGCTTAAACGCCTGATACGGTCCATTGTACGATCGGCACCAGCTAAGCGGGCACGTCAATCGGAGATGGTATGGCGAGAGTGTACGATAAGCCCCTCTCCTTCTTTCCTTCCCGATTCGGCTTCTCCTATTCTTTCCGATCATCGTCACGGCTTCAACTCTTAAAAGTAAGTAGCGGAAAACAGACATGGTAGAGCGGAGGGACTTGGCGGCTGGGTCTTGAGTCGCAGGGAAAGATAATGATACATCGGATACAACGGTTCAAACCCACATGACCGAGAAGGCTGTTCTCGGCTTGAAAAGACGTTTGTGTTACAGAGATATGCGAGCTTCTTGAAGGACCTATCGGTTGTCGAAAGGCATCCGTCATCCGTCTCCGGTATTGAGGTGAAATCGAAAGAAGGTCCAGATCCAGGGGCGGAATGAGAGGGGGACGAAAGGATGATTCCCAGTCCGTCAGGTAGCGCGAAGCGATCAAGTCATAACGTGGCCAAGGAGCCGGTGTTGATAGATGGGTCGGTCCTCGATCTCATTTAGGAAGGTTCATGACCGTCTCTCTGACGGCCTTGGCTCGTTCTGCACGTGATACCTGCTCCGGTGCGTTCTGCGAGGACGAGCAGGAGGAAGAGGAAGGTCGAAAGGGAGGTACGAGTCAGTGTAAGTCGATCGAATACACAAAAGAAAACAACAGAGCGGGAGCGAGGGCGAGGAACGCTGTGCCACATCGGATGGAAGACATAGGAAGGGTAGGGAAGCAGGAGAAGAAGGTAGACACTCACGCTCAAGACCTCGTTCAGGTTGATCAACGTCTTTTTATACGTGTCGACCGTCTCATCGTGCCTAGGCGGGAGTCCTATCGACCCGAAAACGGAAAAGGAAGAGTAAACGTGCTTCAGAATCGAAGATCATACACCCTATGTACGTTCTGAACACTCACGCTCAGGATCCAGCATCATCTCCTCCCCACCCTCCTTCTCCTTCCTCTCTCCCTCTCCCGCTCCCTCTTCGTCCATCTCGACATCCCACTCCAAGCTCTCCTTGATATTCTCCAACATATCCTCCAAGTCCTTCGCTTGCCCCGGTGCTTTCCGACGTCTTTCCGCGATGACGGAGGACCATTCGACTTGTTCCCTTTGGAGGGCTAGGAGTTTCCTATCGAGGCCTTCGTCGAACTGTTCGGTGGGAGCTATGGCCGTTCCAAGTACATCATGGGAGGAAAACAGGACAGCGCGTGGGAGTATGGGTGCCGACGAGTGAGATGAGAGAGACGTGTGATGCAAAGGAAGCGGTTTCGAGGTCAACGTGATGCCCGACGATCTTGCAAGGAAGCAAGGTGCCAGGATATCGCTAGCGTCAAGGGGTTGAATCGACAACTCACCTTCTTTACAGTCCTCATACGGCTCTCCATTTACCAGCAGGTTTCGATGCGAATACTCCACAGCGTTCTCCAGGATCTACCATATCGATCGGGCACGTGTAAACACCGCGATAACGAGATAAGATCAATGATCAGTTATCGCTGTTCATTCCGTCTCCCTCTCGTATCGCAGATCCCGAAAACAGAGATCATACTGACCCTTTTGATCCTCTCTCTCACTTCCCGTTTCAAAGCGTTGTTCTTCCGCTGATCCCCATCGGTACTGAGCAAGTTCAGATGTGCCTCCATCCTCTCCGTTGCGAAAGTCTTCACGGTCTCAGTGACCTGAACCCAGTTGTCCTTCCGTTGGATAGGGATGCGGGTAGATCCAGCGTCCGTCGACATGGTTATGGCCAGCTAGGTGACGATGGTGAGAATTAAAGAGGTTGTTATAGAAAGCAAGTTGTTACACTTGTCTAAGAGGTACTCGAGATGACTTCGCGACCTTTGTTTACGATTCGGAGTCGGGCGAACGATCACGTGATCAGTGTGTCAATCAGTCGATCGATGGTCACACACCATCTTCTGCTTTCGTCACGCAATCTCTTTCACTTCTCTCTGCCACAGCACACACTCGCCGACAGTAGCAACTGGATCACAAGCAAGACTGAGCTTTGGGATCCTCGACGATCATAGCGATCGAATCAGCGGCATCGATCGAACCTCGGAGACGCGTACGAACACGAGGTTGAGGCGAAGGGTTGTGAGCGGGACAATGAGCGATACCAAGTTCAGAACCATCACCATTAATCCATACTGTTCTTCTTCCTCATCGAATTCTTCTTTCATGGCGTTCTTAGCTCAGAACCGAGGTCCTTGATGGCATCCTCATAGACCGAACCTGGGATCGATCGGCACCCTTCGGACTACCCCGAACCACACCCTGCCGGATATCGCGAGCAGATCGCTGTATACAAGAGACAAGAGCTGAACGATGTCGAGCCCCCGGGAGCCGACTTTAAGTCCGCTGTCCAAGTATGAGCGGGAAGAGAGGAATGCTACGGTCGCTAGAGAGGGTAAGTCTCACAGCGACATCGGTCGTGTTGCGGAAGATGTGGCGTCTGGTCTTAGCCATAGACGACGAGGACAAGAACAGGATCGAGGCTGATTGTGGGTGCTTACTTTGTGTGTTCCTAGATCTGGTTAAAGAAGTCAGTTCCTCATCAGATGCTTTTCGTGCCGATCCTCAACAACCGTCACTGACATGACACCTCGCCTTCGCCGACATCAGTACCGCAAGCTGAAAGCCCAAGCCAAATCCCTCGACTCGCTACAAGAAGCCTATTCAGGCCTCCTCGCCGAGAAAGATCACCTAGAACGAGAATGTACGGACCTCGTCGCTGCGGAAACGGAGAATCAGGAAAAGATCCGGGGGTTGGAAGAGAGAATCGAGGGGATGGAGAAGGGGTACGAATCACTGGAAAAGAAACACCTGGAAGTGGAGAAGACGTTGTATGCGGAAGAGCTGCTGGAAGAATCACGGCAGGAGAACAGAGACCTGGACAAGGCTTTTGGGGAAGAGAGGCAGAGGCTTGAAGATTTGCAGCAGGAGTATGAGAAGGTGGTAGACGAGTTGGAAGAGTTGAGAGAGAGCAGGGATATCGACATGTTGGATACCGAGTGAGTTTGTGCCGCCTGTCTCCATTACTGAGTCGACGTTACCTCGGTAGATTCTCCTGTTTCCTCACCGTGTTCTGTTTCGTCTGGTATCATATACTACGGCAGACGGACTTCAAACTCGAATTCCACCACCCGCTCGCAGCTCCTGCACCTTCAAAACCAATACGACGCCCTCCTCCAAGCCCACAACACCACTCAAAAAGAGAGGAAAGATGATGCCCGAAGATGGATCGAGATGAAGACCAAGATGGATGGAGAGATGAGAAAGCTCAAATCGGCGCTGAAGCGGGAGAAGGAGAAGAACGCGTTGCTCGTCGCCGCTGATGGAACTGGGGACACGAAGAAGAAGCCGGTGGACGAGAACTCGGCAGACAGGAGCCGGACGGTCAAAGCTGTCGCGGCGGGGAAGAAAGATAATACTACAGGAACGGGAAGCACAAGGGCTCCCTTACGGTCGATATGTACCGGATCGCAAGGGGTCGAAGAAGGACCTAAGCGGGAAGAAGCCAATCCGGCTGGACGAGTGGAATCGCAGGATAGTCGTCAGCCAGTAGCTTCAACACGGGCCTCGGATGCGCGACAATCGGCCGTACGATTTGAGACGGACCAGACTCGCAAGACAGCCTTACCGCTGCCAGACGTATTCACCGAAATGGACAAGCCGAGCGGACCGTCCGTTATTCGCACTCGTCCCGAAGTTACGACAAAGAGGATCAACCAGTCTTCTAGCTCAGGACCAGAGGAGCGGGAACAAACGATAGCTGATGAGGTGCTCGATACCCCACCGGTCAGAAGGACGAGTAAGGTGGAAAGGATCCAGGAGATCCAGGAGGATATCGGCGGGAGCACAACCGAGGAGGATGAGGAACCGCATGATGCAGTCATGAGAGATCGGCCTGAACCCAGCTTGCTGCGACTTGGGGAGAGGAGATCACTTCATGCACCATCAGAGACCTTGCGTACCGGTAGCCGTCCGACCCGAGTGGAAGCGAAATCGAATACCCAAACGACTGGCCCGCATACCCCTGTGATCTCCATCAACACGGCCCGAACGACCAATATCCACATCTCGAAAACGACGCATACCGCGGAAACACCAAACGCAGCTTCGTCCAGACCGCCCACCTCGATTGCTAGAACCGGTTCTCGGGTTACTCGAACGCCCAGCGGGATGCAATGGCTAGGAGGAGAAAAGACCAAGTTGACACGCCGAGACTCTTTCGAGGACGAGGTCGGGACCAGTTCTCGAGTGAAACCACCTCAAGCTGAGGTCGTTCATACCCTGCCTAGGGCTATGCCGGTCAAGGCGTCATTAGCGATCTCGACGGCTAGTACCTCGAAATTGCCGGCGATGAAAAGGCTAGTTGGCCGACCAGAAGATGGTCAGCAGACACCTACCAGAGCTTCGCATGCTCCGTCACTCAAGAGGAAAGATCTGCTACAGCTGGAAACACCGGCAGGGCCATCATCGGCATTGACAGGCACGGCAGGTCGGTCTGAGAAGAGGCAAAAACTGACAGCGACTAGGTAAGCGATGGTTGTACGGCAAACAGCTTCGTCCGCTAAGCGAGAAGTCGTATGTGCTTCATTAGTTCGCGAAGACTCGAAGATACAAATCAGGAGGAGATCTACGTCATTAACCCGGACAGAAACCAGGGAAAAAACTATACGTTCCATAGTGTTCAGCGTAACAAGGAGCAGAGGCGATGTATGCACGGAGAAGCGTGTGAGGGCTGCGACAATGTGAGTTTCGAATAGAGGTCTTTCGTCTGTATACTGACATCATCGTGCTGACAAATCTTCGGTCATAGTGGTACGAAGCAACAAAAGACATACAGCCTGATGGGGGGATTCAATTTGGTCGATATTCGCCTACGCCCAGCCAATTGATAGAAGAGGATCAAGAGGAACTCGCTCAGGCTCGAAAACAGAAGATCATGAACAATGTCTCGCGGCACAAGGTCGAGGTGAGTATAGATTTTCGTCGTTGTAAGCATACCGCTCATCTCCCTTTACTCTCTCTATAAATAGCACGAGAAGAACCCGACACCTCCGGGCTACTGGTAAGTTCCTGTCACCCATCGCTATATGGATGTATGCTGACTGTATCCATACCTATACTCAGGGCTCCCGGCTTCCCCTCAACTGCTGTAGTACAGCAACAGAATGAGGAAGCTGATGCCATGCAGAAGGTGAAACGTGATAAGCAGCGGAAAGAGGCAGAGAAACCTGACGGAAAGTGGAAAATCCTTGGCGAAGGATCTCCCCGCAATCGCACACCTCGAGCCGGCAGACGGTCTTAGGATTGTGCTTCGAATCTATATCAAGAATACAATCGACGGATGTCATTTAAAGCCTCAGATACAACTTGTAGGACATTTCGGAAACACTATATATACCCATCCTTTGCCGTCTAACCTTCGACTTTCCACACTTTGACAACCCCTCCCGCATCGGCAGTAGCGATCATAAGGGCATTCGAGAACGGAGTCGTGAACGGTAGCACCGCTGTAGTTTCGTGAAGATGTGGCCTCGTTACGCTGGCGGTAGAGGTGCCGCTCGGGATGGCGCTGGTTTGCTGTTCCTCTGCTAGTTTCCTTGACACCCGCGACTGCGGTTGCCGGACTTCTTGGGTGCGGTATGGTGATTCGATGTAAGATATTGCTCCATCCGATTCTCTGATGTGTCTACAGGCGGGAGAAACGTATGTCAGAAAAGGTGCTAGGGCAATGACTTGAAACAGCCAGACATGCCTATATCGCTTGTTTGCGTCTTTTCCAGCTCCAGACACGACCAGGCTCTGAGCTGGTTGTCCAAGGTTCCATAACCTTACGATGCGATCTTGACTGACCGTCAGGATGATACCCGCGGGCAAAGCGGCCGGCTTTTCTTGCCCGTGACTCGTCTCGAAGGTTTCCTGAACCGGGCTCAAGTCGGTGCTATTGCCGAACGACGTGTCACCGGCCAAAATCTCCAACGGATGTATGGCCTGTATCGAGCAAGTCGCATGGTGCTGATCCTGATCGTTTGTATTGATTTTCGGTAGTTGGATTTCCGGACGATCAGCAAGCAGCTTTTCGATGGCATAAGCTGGAGTCTCCACGGCTGGCGCGGACTCGAGATAATCCGGTGGAACCTTTTCCGCCTTCGATCCTGTTGATGCAGCCGACGATGTCGACGTGGTTGTCTGGAATCTCTCGGTGATCTCTCCCGTGCTCAGGTCGACCGAGATCATGATCGTGACGGGTTGGGAACCTGCTGGCTTAGACGATCGCAATTGGGATGCGACAACAACCCATTTCCCCCGGCCACGAGCTGGATGCCCGGCAATGACTGTGACCGCAGCTTCCGAAACTTGCCAGTGGCGGACGAGTAGGCCGTAGCGTAGATCCCAGAGGGCTAGATTACCCGAGCTCGTGCCTATCACTAGCCAGATGTGCTTGGAGTCAAGATAGCATGCCGTTGGTCGGCCGAGTGTTATGGGTTGAGTGGCCGTCCACCTGATGGCAGCCGTCCTGATCGATATCAGGGAGATATGACCCAGATTGGTCACGTAGAGCAAGTCAGATTCCTCAGCTATAACAAAGTCGGGTATGAACTCGTCAAGTCTTTAGTTCCATTGCTGACGCAACGGTTGAGATCACTTACCTTGATACACGTTCTGAAGGAAAACAATCTCGCCTTGATCCCTCGCGTAAGTCAAACTCTGCACGTGTACTAGACGAGCTTGTTTCAGAGAGCCGTTTGAGGAGTTGCTGATGCGCAAAAGCTGGATCGTCCCGTTCGAAACAGCAAATGCAAAAGCCGAGCGATTGATCAACGGACACGCTGCAGTCAAGTGGTCTCCTTCTAGCCGATGGGTAAGTCGAGGCTTATTCGAGACGCTTCTTTCGAAACGAGCTACATCCCAAACGCAAATCGCCCCGTCTTTGTCGGCCGAAAGAAGATATGCTTGGTCCGGAGGACTAAACAGTCCCAGGATAGGAGATTCGTGTACTGATAAATGTGCCACTAGCGAGGTGGGCTGATCGCTGGACCGTGAAGGCTGTTTCGTTCGGAACGGGGGGCCACGCCTTTGTGCTTGACTTCGTTCCACCACGGGTCCCAGATGCGACAAGCTGACGGATGCATTCT
Source organism: Filobasidium floriforme (assembly GCF_021052385.1). NCBI lineage: Eukaryota > Fungi > Basidiomycota > Tremellomycetes > Filobasidiales > Filobasidiaceae > Filobasidium > Filobasidium floriforme. The sequence continues at coordinate 179,792 of NW_025763622.1, read as the reverse complement.
CGGCGTAGGTGCGTTCCAATAGCGCCATGACGTTCGGGTCGTGGCCTTCATAGGTCGATGTGAATGGTCGGAACAGATCCGCTGGCGGAGGATGGGGCTCTCTTCCAGGTTGACGGGGAGTCGTCAAGCCCGAATTCATGGCGACCTTGTCTTGGATGCCAAGACCGGCAACGGCTTCGAGCTGACCGATAGCGATCTCGTTGGTCGCGCTGACGGCAGGTGCTGCTTTAATCGGTTCCCGGCCGAATGACAACCTGCTGCGTGTTGACAAGAGTCCGTTCGACCGTTCTTGTAAGGTCGAAGGCATTGACGCGTTCGACAAAGCACGCTGCAGCGGCGGGTCGCTTGCGCTCGCGATGCTAGCCGGTTCATGATTTGCAGAAGGAGCCGACGTCATTTGAAGTAGGTCTTTCGAAGCTGTGCGAGCATCGTCCAGGCGTTTGAGCTTCCGACGCAGCTCATCCAGATGCTCAGCATCGACACCCGATGCCGTTTGGCTGGGTTGCCGAGGCCTGAACGGATTGCCAGAGAAAGACGAACGCCTGCTCTCATCCGAAAGCGCGCGCGCGACTGGTGAGCGTAATTTGTCGATGACAGGGTTGGAAAGAGAGTCTGTGTGCTTGGGTGTGAGGAAGACAGTGACTGGTGTGACGTTCAATTCCTGCAGAGATGCTTGTTTTCCAGTCGTGGATGGTATCCCGATAGTTTGCACTTCACCCCTTCTGCTCATAAGCGCTGTAAGCGAAGCTCAAAATATGACGTGGTTGCAGAAACTCACTCCAGAGAAAGGGCAGCTTGGGACGCCATATAGTCCCTCAAGGCTACAAATTTCCTTGTTTCATCATCATTCAGGCCCCTTTCACGCAGTTCCTTCAAGTGTTGTACGTCCCTGACCCGATCTAGATCAGCTGGGAGCGCTTAAAGACAAGTAATCATGCTATCAAGACCAACCTCTCGTCATGTACCTGAAGAGCTTTGCTAGAGGGGATGGGGTTCATGTGAAAGGCTTTTCGCTTCGTTCCGCTCCGCCCGGGGATGTTTGCTTTGGTCCACCAATTTCCACGAAGGTTACGGCTGGCCCAGGTCTTCCCACCATCTAGTAAGCCGCGAGGTAGCTATGGGTCACGCGGACTTATTAGACTGAGCATCACATGAATCCCTGGCGAACGAACTCACAGGCGACATTACGCAGTCCAGCAGATTCTCCCTGGTAAGTTCAGCAATCTCGGCTTGAAGCAATGGTCGAATGTATGGGTATACCAAGCAAGATATATCCGTCGCAGAAAGTTGTCTGCAGACCGCAGCCACGAATGAGGCCGCCGCTGATAGTCATATTTGGGGATCTCAGGTCTTTATTCGATATTCGGCAATGACGTAACGCACCTTGCACGACCCAGATGGATGGATGACACAGGAAACCGTAGCAATTTGAAAATAGCTCGAGCATCCTCGCCTTGTCGAATAAGCGTATCTCTGTCAGGCTGGCCAGTGATTCCAGCACTCTTGCAACCACAAAGTCTTCAGGATCTGTAGACGCGACGCCAAATTGATCAGTCAGCTGCAGGCACATTAACAGCAACTTACATACGTACCTGCTAGGGCTTGCTCCATCAGTGGTAATACGAATTCCTCCAAGCTAGTTGAACCGACAAATGCAGCCACGCTAACGATGTTTTCGAGAAACGCATGCCGGAGTCTCCAATCCTTGTCGTTAAGGTACGTGATCATACGACTGAGCAGCACTTCGTTCGTTTTGGTCCGTCCGAAAGCTAGACAGAGCCGTGCGACGTCCGCTAGAGCCGCTCGCCTGACATCGCTGTTCGAATCCACGAGTACGGTTGATGCCTGTTCCGAGTAGGCCTCAACTAGCTCTTGTACGTTGGCATCGTAGCCGGGCTAAGTTGATTGGCAATGAGTCAGCTTCTACGAGTGCTATTTACTCCTCGCGTTGGACTGACCTCTAATGTAGGATCGATGTCGATCTGACCAGCACCGATCTCAGCAGCCTTAAGAGCTTGACTCATCTCCATGATATTCATCCCTATATCACTGAGCATCGGTAGGTTCCTGGCAAAAGTGCTGCGGACCATGACATCCTCATCCTCTGCTAGCTGACGAACGTGCGGGAGTATGTATTCCGTGATGATACCGGTTTGATGCGCTGAGATGACTTCGAGCTCTTGAAACTATTGACAGTCAACGATATCGTTTCAGCCTTTAGACTAACATCGTATACGTGTATCAGACCTGCTCACCAGCTCCACAAGAAGCTCGAAGGATGCAGCTCGAACTTGTGGGCTGTCGTCTTTGAACAGGGCGACCAGGTATGGTACGATCCGGTCGATAGTCTCGTCCGCGGTGAGCCGTTTCGCGATTTGACGAAGAGGCTCGAGAGCGTTGACTTTCGACGATTCTCGGACGCAGTTCCGTATGTTGGAAGTGATGATGTTCAAGAGCAGGAGAGTGGGTGCATCTAACGAGAGAGTGGGTAATCGAATGAGCTATCAACCAGGCCAGGTCGACAGACGTAACACTCACTAAGATCCTCGCCAGCAAAGCGGTCGTCCAATCCTGCCTGATCTGCTTCCGACAGACGGCTCACAGCCAGATCATGTTCTTCTATCATTGCTGCAATCATCCCATCCCAATCCCGGCAGATACCGGAAATGATAGAATCCGCCTGACCATAGCTCCGAGCTATCGGGTCGTTGGTCAAAGTGCTGTTCGGTACGTGGTGGTCCGCCGCGAGGTTGACGACGTAGTCGCTCATGAAGGTGTAAAAGTAGTCGGGGAAGACGGTGTTCCGGAAATCGGAGAGTGCCTTTTCGAAGGTCGGTCTATGGTCCGCTTCGAGGGCAATCATGCTTGCGATCAAGGTCTACCGACAAAGTTAGTAAGTAGCCGGAAGGAAAGCAAGGCGGCACACTCACTCTGACAGACGTATCCTCCAGACTCCCCAATATCCCCTCCAGCTCATTATACTTGCCTTCCCGGTAACCGTATAGCTCGCTTAGCGTGAATATACTAGCTCCATCCGTCCACATCTCCAACAGGACGCATCCTGCTGCAAAGACGTCCATCTGTTCGGTAACCTTGCCATCCCTCTTCCCGATACCTGCATTTAGCCAAGAACCGGTCCCTTCTGCCGTAACTGAAGCGATCGCCTGTCTCTTTTCCTCTGCGATCCGGCTGTCCTCGGTGTAGAACCTCTCCGGGGCGATGTAGCATGTTCGACGACCGGAAGAGTCGTAAAAGTAGGAAAAGTCCGAAGGGTCGTTGAGAGGGAGAAAGGTGGGCTTGAAGGAGGATGCAAAGTCGGTCACGAGAACTGTGAGGGCTGGCGTGATGAGGATATTTTCGGATTTGAGGTCTCCATGCGAGATCTACCGAGAGAAGGGTTATTGTTTGAGAGTTCAGACGCACTTATTGTCTGACTGTCATATCCAGAGTGCTCACATCTCTTGCCCTGGCATCCCGCATAGCACTCAGGATTTGAAAACTGATCCACTTCTTCTCTACAGGCGAGAGGTACGGCCGGGTACTGCTCCATGCCAACGAAGTATCTGTCAGCCACATTTGCATGGTCTGAGAAAGAAGAGCTAGCTAATCTCACCTGATTCGGTCATACAGACTCGCTCCCGCATACTGCCTGATCAGGTAGCCGGCCTTCTCCGTCTCCACAAAGGTAGCGTAGGTGAGGACATTCGAGAGGTCGCTTAGGGAGTCACGTTGATCTGCCGAGGTCAGGACATGAGGTTCAGCGAAACAGAGCTCAAGAAGTAGAAATAAGAGCTGGTGCAGAACTACTGACGTTTGAGCCGACGTTGGATGACCCGAAGGGACATGTACGGGTCCGGCTTGATGAATAGCTTGAGAACGAGCAGTCCATAGTTGTGCCGGATGAGGATGGTCTTCAGGAACCGCGACGAAGACAGACTACACGGGTAGTATCAGTCCGAATGCACGATTGAAGATATCCAAGCCGTACGCACCTCTTTTCGTAGGAGATATCGCTCCCAAGCTCAGCGACGTAGGAGTCCAGGGCACTCGACCTGTAGTATTGCACACGTCAGCTTCCGGACGACTGGCCTTTCCGGTCGCCAGATAGGAAGCTTACGCTCTAGCGAGAGAAGAGACGTTCCCCATCCTGCCTTCATACTTGTCGTGGCTCTATACTATGAGATTGATGGGTATCCCTCAGGTCGGCGGGCATCCCTCAGGTCGACGGGTATACGAGTTGTGGTCTAACGTGAACGTGAAAGGTTGGCGAATCCATCGTTCACAAACGTCGGGATTGACCGAAGCGACGCGAACGTGACCCCCAGTGACTGCGCAGCGACCTCATTACCGGCGGAAAGGGACAGAGTTTGGACAAGTTCATCCCGGTCGGTGATCTGAACACCTGCGCATGGACGTTGTGCCACGTCTGATACACTAGCTACACTCAAGCGTGTGGGAGAGTTTTCGAAATTGGACGTCTATTTTCGCTATCACAGGTAAAAAGAGTCTACGGTCGACGAGGTCGAACGCGAGACCTGGCCATCTCCAGAAGGTGGAAATCCTTTATCAGGCCATTACTCGGCCTAGAGGGCAGACAAAAAAGCGGGCTCAAGTACAAAAAGTCAACCCTCCCCGGTATTGACTTCCCCGCCAGATATGTTCTCTAGAATGACTTGCATAGAGAAGCTATGAGACCTGGCCAGTTGCATCAGAATGTTTCGTGTGAGGCTCGCTCGACCACTACTCCATCATCCGCCTCTTGTTATATAGCTGGTTTATTGAAATATATAGGCTAGCTTCCGCGCGCGAAAGCCCGGTCTCGTAATAGCTTCATTAGCTTCCGCGCTGTCCCCTCGAGAAGCACCTCCCTGTTGACGTTTGGCAGCCGATTCACCATCTTTTGACAATGACATGCAATCGTTCACTAGGATATGCCAGACGATAAACAAGGTTAGACATTGCTATCGAGATATACAAGTACAACCGAGAGATTCTCGATGTACAACTTTGCCACCTGGCTTACACGGACGTATCATCAAAGCATCGGGTGGAATGAGGATAACCTGTACAGCAACTTAACACGGAGCTCGTCTGGTGTGTGTAACCTCGTCTTGCGTCGGTGTCTCTGTCTTGCAGACTATCTGATGCTACTTCTACTTCTACGCTTCTGGATTATAGCTATACTGTGAGTGAAATTGAGCGGCTGCTTCATGGCCGAGCTCAGAGCTCAACGACCCGTCCCTTTTGCAGCGATTTCGCCATACCGCCGTCTCTAATACTCCAGCTCTCGAAATCGCCTACACCCATATTCTTCACTTCATATTCGCTCGAAGCACTACCTCAACTCAATGGCTCGATCAGCTATATCACCAGCTCGATACCGCTGGCTGGAGTAAGTAACAGCGAAACGGATCGCTCTTGCTATCGAGCTGATGAGCTACCTTCGGATCTCCTTCAAAACAGATCACCCCTTCCCATGCGGCCACTCTCAAATCGATGACACCACACTTCCAGACATATCCATCTCCCAGACGTCCGTTACCCCCCGAGGAAGAGTACCTAGCCGGAGACCTCTTGGTTCCACCACGCGATTACCTGCTCTACTCTCGTCTCCATCTTCCAACTCTCCACCTCAGTGCTCTGGCCAGCACCAAGTTGTCAACGAACTTGCAAGGAAGCCTAGCTTTCATGCACTCTCCTGGAACACTGTTTCGATCAGATGGTGGCAGCAGCGGCGGGAGTGGGTCGGCAGGGAGCGGGGTGGGATCATCATCCAGCTCTACACAGCAACAGAGTGGGCCAACGTTTCCACCGAGCCCGCCAGCGAACCTGCTTCTCTCCTTGCAGCAAGACCATGGACGATGGGCGACCGAGTACACGTATTCAGCCAAGGATGGGATGGTCGGTCTGCGAGGCTTATGGAACTTTGGGTTGACGGAAGAGATGCTCCGACCGACTGCCTTGGACGACTACCCGATCGTGCATAAAGCGGGCCCAGCTTTACCCAGCAGCTTGAATCCGGGGGAATTCGAGGGCAAGACCGATAACGGGAAACGAGGCCCTCTGGTCGACCAGGAAGACAGCTCGGAGAATGGTCTGAGAGGACGGTTCTCGGCAGGTGGGGAGATCTACTTCTCGGTCAAGCAGAGGAGTCTAGGATGTGAGTTTGACTTGGTGAAAGATCAGAATGCATGTTTAGCTGACCATGACGCGGTTCGTCCTGCTATCCCTCAGTGTCGACCGGGCTTCGTTTTACAACAATACCCAACTCGACCGCCAACCCGGCCGCACCCGTATCCCCACCTACAACCCTTACCATCCTCTACAACCCTCTGATGGGTTTCCTCTCTACGTCATATGCCGCACAGGTCACGCCACGCTTAGCACTCGCCAGTCGGTTCGGGGTCAATGTCTACAGCTACGAGAGCGACCTGTCTTTGGGAGGAGAATGGTGGATCGGGAAAGGCAGAGGTAGCTGGATCGGTAGTAACGGGAAGGACAGGGAGGTGGTGCCAGGTGGAGCGGGTGCGGAGCCCACTTTAGCCCCGACGACGGCCGACCAAGATAGAGATGGGGTTTTGCGCGCCAAGGTTTCGGGAACTGGGGTAAGTGGGTGGTGGATGAGGCGATCGGCGATACATCGCTCAGTAGCTGAATCTCCCTCGATTGGACTTTAGACGATCTCGTTGTTATACGAATCCCGGATCCGGCACTGTCTGGTATCAGTCGGGGTGATATCAGATCTTTCATCTCGGCCATCGACGTCAAGTCCAGTACAAGCGATGGGTTTGGAAGTACAGTATTTTGCGGACAGCTAGATCAGAGTAGCATGTATCTGATCGTGTCCGGGGATGTAACTCGGCTAGAAGCAGCTTCTTCGATGCTAGAGACTGGCGACGGTGGCGAGGAGACGCTGGATCATTGAATCGAAATCCTGAGGAACGTCTTTGAGACTACCCTGCGAGTCAGCCCAATGGAGCAGAACTGGATAGATTGATCCGAGAGAACACTCACTTCAAGATCCACGCGTGCTCGCGGTCCTCGGCAGTCGAGTTTACGCAAGCGCAGGCGAGCTCGATACCCACCAACTGATTCGAGTGGAAGCTGGTTTCGGTTGCGATTAGCCCCTAAGCTCAAGACTACGGCTTGACGAGTTATGACGTTATGAAGATCGTACACACCTCGATCAGACTAGCTCCGCAACCCCTGAGTCCGCCACTGATCCACCCACATGTCGACCTCTTCCATAGCTGGATGCAATTTTAAAGCCCTCAGGAGGGCGTCGATGAGCTTCTGCTGGCAGCTGAGGATGCTGTGTTTGAAAGGCGGGTAAGCACGGTCGAGGTAGACAGATTGCGGATGGAATTGATCGTCGACGGGCAGGCAGAGTTTGCGACGCAACCTACCTGTATTGACCTTTCCCAATCTCTCTGACCGCTTGAATAGGGATAATGAGAAGCTTGCTCAGTTGGAAAACAGCCTCTTTCTGATCCTTGGCCTTGTTGGTACGGCTGGCCACCCAGTCATAGTTAAAGGATGCAGTAGACTCGGAAGTGGTGGCAATCAAAGCAGTTCTCGGCTTCACAACTTTACGCTTGTGATCCCGTTTGAAGTCTTTCTTGCGAGCGTACTTTGAACCCATGACACTTGAAAGGATAGGTAGCTGATCAGTACGAGCATGATCGAATGTGTTCTAAGCCGTAGGGATGGGAACTCACAAGAGGCAACGATGTAGTAGCACTTCAAGAATGTTTCAAGCTATTTCGTGGTGGTATCGTGCGAGGAAGCGATATGCATGACGACTTGAAATACTGGTCCGATAAGACGACTTCTCACACTATGACTTCTAACAGCACAATCCCTACTGCAAAACTCGAGGGAATCGTTTGTAAGCGACTACAAGGAGTCAGCCACAAGCTGGTAGAGGAACAGAGACGCCAGGGAAAAGCTGTTGCAGAGGGTCTTGATACGGAAGATGGATATGACCGGTCAAAAGTCCGCATCTAGCTCTGTATACTTACAAGCTGCAAGCTGAATGTTCCGCAGCGCAGTTCGCTACAGCAAACAAACACGGTGTATAGCATCGTCCCATCGAATACATAAGCTTTGCTTTGCGCCGTCACGCCGTAGGCGGGGCGCTGTCGACTTCGTCGACAGGTTGACCTCCTCCTACACAACTGTCTGTTGCGCATCTCACCTCCTTCCGTCTCAAAATTTGTCATGAGTTCCATTTGCCGCGCTCTATCACTTTCCTCTCGTCTGTAGCGTCAAATTCGTCTGTTAGCCACAACCATAAATCTTTCTCGCATCATTACGCCATGAAGGTCTTGTACGAGGGGCGTAGCGGATCTCTGGTCGTCAAGCTTCAATACCATGGTGACTACTTGCACTCCACGTTCGGGGCGATGGATACACACGATGTGTCTTCTGTCCCAAGATCGCTCTGTCGACGCAGAGTTTAAATCCTCCTGTCAGCGTTTAGTCAGCGTTTGTTGTGGCTTTTGTCAATGGGAGAGCACAGATGGATCTCAACGTCTTCGGCCTGCTTTTCCACCGCTTGTTCTTTCAACGTCCGTTGTCCATATCGCTACTATTCTCATGCATTGACGACGATCACGGACCTCTTGCGCCTGCTTTGCATCTGACCTCGAATCGAGGAATTCTATCCGATCCGATTGCTGTAGAGACATACTGTGCACATCAGACCTTTCTGCGCAAGGGCGACTAGGCAGATAGTCGCTCGTAAGATTCCAGGCTTGAATGATGGTCGGATAGTTCGGAGGGGTAAAGGGCACGGCAGCACTTTGTTTCCATCTTGTATGCCTTTATCAGTCAAAGTGCCCCGAACATGCTCTGACGATCGAGTTTGGTTCTCTGCTTCAACGTCAATACGACGCCTCCACTAATTGAGGAGGATTGGTACTTTGGGCTTTCGTACAGTACTTGCTGTACCGCAGCGGCACATGCTTTTTCGGGACCAGAACGTGATCGTCATGAACCATTCATCAAGCCGAAGTGAGATCCGTGCCAGCGTGTACCAACGCTGATGAGCTACCACTCGTCCCGAACGATGCGATCCCCACGTCTGCGCCCTGCCATGCGAAAGAGCCAGAAATTTTCCGGTGGACGTAATTTGTGTATCATCGAATCATGGAAGGAAGGTACAGATAATGACCCTATGTCCGGTTGTGGGACATCAGAGTCTCGAATTGAATTCCATTATGGATATGGTTTTAGGATCTAGGCGTTCTTGACCTTGTTCGAGACTTGCTTGGCGGCCGCGGTCACTGATGAAGCGGCGTCCTCCGCCTGGTGTGATGAAGAATAGTGATGGGCGGGGTGATCGTCGAGTTGTTGGCCAGGTCAGGGATATTATCGGAATATAAAGCACAAGAAGCAGAATCAGTAACCAGTGCGACAAACGGTCGCAGGCGACGAATCTCGAATTGAAGCGACGTCAATTCCATTGCAAAAGCACGTTCTCCGTTCCTGCCGTCTTCTCCGAGGCCGCATATAGACTCTCGCTTGCAAAGCAGGAATCGTTCTCAGTAGCATCCGTCCGGGATCCCTCTCCATCATCCGTATGACCTCCGCCTCAATCGCATTTAGGATACCGATGGCCTTTATTCCTGCTCTTTAACAGCATCACACTTCCCGACGATACGCAATTCGGATAGCCTTCCCTTCGTCTCGAATCAGCCGCCCGTCTTTTCTCGCCGCCTCCCTTTCAACCCGCTTCCTGTTCGAGCCGCCAACTATCGGTTTCCTACCGCCCACCGATATACCTGACTGATGCTTTTATCGCCAATCTCTTGCCTCCTGATGTGCACCCATGTCGATCTCCTCCGGAACCCGCCCCATATTACACCCCTTCGCATGGTCAAGATACGCCGAGCATATCTCGTCGTCACCGCCGCGATCAAGACCAAAGGCCAACACCCCGCCACCTTCATGTCCTCTTCCTCCCGTGACCATCTCCCAGGCACTCGGTCCAACTCGCAAATCCCCGATGCACCAACAGCCAGCTCGATCGGCTCGGCACTCTCTTGCCCATCCAGACAACATCTCCTGGGTCTTATCGACCGACCCGACCGGCTTGCGCCTATCCCAACACCATGACCAACTTCGCTCTACGGCCTTCGGCCAGACCTCGTGGTCCACCAGTACCGTTCCCACGCGAGGCCACCCGGATTGATGAATATCCTCAGACCCTGCGGGCCATCTCCTTCGATCATATCAACTGGGCTCGGTCGGCTTGCCCAGAACGTTCTGACCAGCTCAGCCACCGCCGCCGGTTGAACCATACCGGTCGACCAAGACCACGTCCGACCTGAACCGGACCACCCCAGCTCTCACTCCAAACCACGTCCGCTCGGACACTAATCAACCAAACCAGACCATCCCGACCAACTCAGACCACGCCGCCCCGAACCCGAACCACCCTAACCAAAACCAAACCCAGAGTATAAACGACGCCGACTCACCTTGGCAGCGATCCCCTTGGCCTGCTCCCTGCCCCCAAACTTCCAATACTGAGCCCATCGTCCGCATTGTATCAACTGGGCCGTGGCGTTGGTGGCGTGACAGGCGAAGAGGAGGTAGTTTCGGGGGATGACTGTTGGGTGTGGTAATCCGTCGGGTGTAAGTAGGTATTTGAGATTTGGAGGCGGGTGATGACGAATGATAGGTAGATGGGTTGTCCGGAGGATGATGCCGGGGACGGTGTGGTGATATTAGGTCGATTGAAAGGATGTTGGTGAAGCCGGCGGTTGAGAAGGCGTAAGAGTGGTATAGAGGAGGTGTAGCCGGACAAGGCAGAGCGTCGTAGGCAGGACAATAGCCCGAAAAGTCGTCGTCGCCGCCAAGAAGCACGACCCGCACCCGAGAATCGGTTCAGGATGTAGTACCGAAGAGGATCCGATCGATCGTACCGTCAGAGTTGTTCCGAGGGGATGAGCCGTGGTCGTCACAGGTTCCCCAATTGCGTAGCGTGTTTCGTTGAGCAGTACGTGATGACGTCAAAGTCCGCGGTTCAGAGGTGAAAGTCAACAGTCGACCAGCAAGCCGGGAGGAGAGTGAGAAGGGGGGAGCAGAGAAGAACGAATAGAATAGATCAGCATCGATACACATATCTCCCCTAACCCGCAGAGTAAAAAGAACCCGAAGCCGAGGTCGGATCGGGGCTGAGAAGAACTTAGACGTGAACGTTGACGTGGACGTACCTCTCCAAGCGAACCTCATGAAGATCAACCTGTTCCGCGTGCGTGCAGGCGAGGATTGACGAGTACACCGGGCCCGGGTTGTGAATTGGGTGATATGACAGGCCGTAGAGACGAAGGTGGTAGAGGTCGTCGGTCGACCCAGACAGATGGATGATCATCAAGCCCGTTCATAGTCGGTCGAGACGGTGCAGTGCAGTGCAGCGCGGGATTGAGGGTCAGGGTAGTTTCAAGGTGGTGGTCCGCATTCAGCCGGATCACGGCGCCAGATAATGTGGACGTCGGTCGAGGTGGAGGTAGAATGGCGATGATGGTCCGGTTCAGGGTCCAGGGTCCAGGGTCCAGGGTCCAGAGTCCGATCAAGCGTGGAGCAGCCGGTCGGTGCATCCGATTGTTCGATCGCGAGAGACGGTTGAAGAGTGCAGAAGAGAGAGCAAGGTCGGTCGGAAAAGGAGATCCAGGTAGGATCAAGTTGGTAAGTAGGTAGAGGGTAACAAGAAGAACGACAAGGTAAACAGTTAACCAAGGTCCACTACGATCACCACGACAACCACCGCGACCACCATCCTCCCCCAACTCCCTCCTCCCCCTCTCCAGCACAATCCTCTTCTCCTTTCGGAACACTCACGAATACCCAGCCATAGTAGGACTCATCACCCCCGAGATCATCTCCGGATCTTTCCTGATATCGCTTATGGCGGCGATGGGGAGACCCCAGTTGGCCACTGGGCCCCAGAAGTTGGTGCCTACGATTGCAGTGTGATGTGACGGTGCCGGTTGAGATGAGAGGGAGGATGACGATGACGATAGGGGGATGATGAGGATGACGAGAGAAAAAGATAATGCGGAGGATGAGGAAGGAGGAAAGCAAAGCAAAGCAAAGCAGAGCAGAGCGATCAGCCTGCGTTCGGGTATGACTCCGCCAACGACGACGAGTCAAAGAGAGCGAGGACGAGGGGGCACTTACTGAAAAAGTATTCCCTAGCCGCAGGGCTCTTGGCCCAGTTGAAGAACGTAGATCTATGGCGTCGAGAAGAGAATAAACAGGATGGGGAGTAGGAAGAGGAGAAGTGGTGTTTAGCTCTTGATAGTCCGGAGTCGGATAACCGGACGCGGCAGGGGTTTGTGATGGCGGGATACTCACGCCATCTTGTAGTGTTACTAGAAATTATGATTAGGAGGGTGGCTAGTGTAAAGAGTGTGTAGTATTCGGGAGAGGAGGTGGACGATATCCGATAGATAGTCCCATAACCCTCACTACAAGACGGATATGAGCGGAAACCACGGGACCGTCCAACGGACATCGCGAGTTGGCAACACGCGTAAAACAATCTCATGTCCGCGTCATCAACCACGCTCTCCTTTCGGGCGGTTTCACCTAGACATTAATTCGGTTTAACACCCGAGGAGTTTCAAGAGAGCCGAGAAGCATCAGAGGGGGGTGGCAAAAGTGGATTTTGGAGGGGGGAAGTCGGGTGAAGGTCGAGAATTTGAGATTGATAGACTTTGAATTTGGATTGACGAGGTAGGAAACTGTGGGGTTCGATCAGTCGCTCGACGAGGGGATTGATGAGAGATCGAGAGAAGGCTGTGTGAATTTGATGAGAAGAAGGGAGCGAGCTTTCAGGTGGATCGACTCCCCCTTCCATATGATGATGGCACGCGCGCGCGTGATCGGATGCCCCCTCCATCCCCAATCTCGCGTCATCAACGACCTCGAATCAGACCTCGCTCCCACAACAACGCCCTACCCCTATCTCTACACCTACCCCAAAAGACATCCAGACTCACCATCTTGAACGTCAAACTGAGCGTATTACTGTTCCCGGTAAGTAGACCTCTTTTTTTCCTTCTGCTCGCGGCGAATCTCGTTGGGTGGTCGGGTGCGGCTGTGCTCGCACCCCTCTTTCCTCGACCTGATCGACTTGAGGGGGGTCCGTTATCAACATACACTGATCTGGACTTCATTGTGTCTCCTCTTCTAGGTATTGCAACTACTACCCGACTCGCCCATCCTGAAATCTGGAAGTTGAAGTGCGCAGGATCGAAACGGGGAGTTTAAAGGATGGACGCGATCATCCACGATAGGACGGACGTGGACGTCGACATGGAGCAGCAGCAAGGACACGAGCGAGCGGGAGCAGGATTACAGTTGCAGGTGAGTACGAATACGAGGTGAACCTCGCCTTCCTCTCTACCTCCGTTTTCTTCTCGTTTTGCTTTGAGCTACGCCGGGTGTCGGTCTGGCTTTTTGACGGCATGGGTCCGCCTCGGCTGCAACGATGACTGTTATATCCGTTCATGAACTGAAAGCTGATCCTTCCCGATCCTTGCCTTTACGCCTCTTTCATCTTCTGCTTGCCACCACGTCGCCTGGATCACCTACGCATACCTACACGCATATAATAGCCGACGGGCTTTCATCCTACTTTCGATCCCAACCAGAACTCCGATGATCTTTCCGACAGCCCCTCCCATGTACATCAACTCGGACACGACCATGGATATCACCGCAAATACAAGCTCAACTTGACCAACCTCGATCCCGAAATCCCCGATTGCATTCCCGGTCCCGATTCCCAGTTCCATCCGTATTCCGGAAGACTCCCATCGAGGTCATCCTCGATCTCGCCTCAAGCCTCAATCTCAAACTCAAACTCGGCATTGGGTTTGAGCTTGAGTCCGGAAGTACAACGTCCTTGCCCTTCGCCTTGTCATTGCCACCATCGCCAGCATCGTCAATCTTTGCGATCCGACGGATCTTCTTCCCCGGTCGAGAACGAGAATGATTATGGCTACAAGTACGACTACGACGGCTCGGATGCGGTTCAGAAGAGAGGTATGGACGGGGGTATCAAGGTAAGTCATTGTCTCGATCTGCAGGCTCCTTTAGGATGCACGCATGTTGATGCGGCTTTGTTTGGTATGGTCTTCGCTACCCGGGTACTCTGTATTGTTCTCAACGCATGGCACTTCGGTACGGTACGACTGGACAGATGAACAAGGGAGATGATGAGGAAGATGAGCTTGCGGGTTTGAGGTCGGCGAGGAAGAGAAAGGCTCGGATGGTGATCAGCGATGAAGAGGAAGAGGGGAACAATGTGAGTACTTCGCCTCGCTTGGTCTGTGCAGTACCATATCGTAGTAAAGCGAAGCGTCCGATCAATTCCGACCCGGTATCGTGATCTGCTTGCTTACTACCTATCTCTTCCTATCTTATCTCCCTGCTTGCCACCATCTCCACTCACGTCGATATCACCAGGGCATCTTCCAGAGATCCCTCAAACCCGCTAATTGTCAAATTCAACCGGGGCCTTCCAAGAAGAAGAAGATCGACCTGTCGTATTTCATGCCGCCTCAGGATCTGGATTCAGCGCGAGCAGACGAGGAGAAGAAAGGATCGGATGTACGTAAAGGAATTCGAGGTCGATGTTGGGGATCGTCGCGGTTGTGAAGCTTAGACTGTCTTGAGTTTGAACAGTATGGATCGATGCAGGGTGCTGGGTCGGTACAGGTGAGTAAAGCATCTGTTCATTTGTGAGTGACCCGTCAGTTGTCGTGTACTGATCATACCCCTTCTTTTTTTGTCTTCGTCTTCGTCTTCGTCTCGAAATGACTTGCACTCCCGCCTCACCTCGTATCGTATCAATCGGCAACACGTTGCCTCACGCCATATCGTTCTTGCGGCGATCGTGGCCGTAGCCATTCGTACTCAACGTCAAGATGAATAGGGGATTCGGAGGCGGATATGGATACGGACGAGAGGTTGGGCATGATCCGGACCGAGCTGAGAATCACGGGGGGAGTCGAATGGGATGTTGGGATGGCCAAGACGTGAGTGGTTTGGTCTTCCTGATTATCGTCTCTTTACGGCCGGGTCCACTGACCTAAGTGTCCGTTTTCGTCTGTTTAATGGAATATGCTGCTCTGAGCAGATGAACAACGGGGTCAGGCAGGATCGCTTAGGCGGAGGAGAGGGATCTAGGGAGAACAAGCAGGCGAGTCCCTTATCTTTCGTGTCATCTCGTCCCCGTAGTATACCTCGGACTGATCTGATTTGATCGTATCGCCTTATTATCGCCTTATGGTCTGGCGTTTTTTTCTGTTTCTTGCTCCGACGTTCAGCCTTTCGACGTCCATCATCATCCGTTCGCCCCGGATTTTCTCAAGGCCGACAAGGACCGTCGAGGTGCGGGTACGGGCGGGAATCTAATTCGACATGGCCGTAAAGACGGTGGAAATGGACATAATGAACAGGCGAGTACCTGCTCATATACCCTGCAATTAACAACCAGGCTGAAACTGACTCTCCCGTTACTACGATATGTGTCGCTCGCTCTGTATTTGACCTGCGCGATCGGGACAGGCGGCGGGAATCAGAACCAGCGAGAATCAATACGGACCGGGAGGCGACGAGTGCGGAGACTTTCCACCGAAGATCAAGCTCGGGAAAAGGGCTAAGCGAACAGCGAAGGTGAGCGAGACAGACTCTATACTTGAGCACCTGTCCTCTGGGTGATTTGTCTCTTTCGTAGTTGACTGATCTCACCTCCTCGCAATTCCCATATCTCAGCTGAAGGCAGCCGAGGCTCAACATGTCGTGGAAATGGATCAAGAGCGTAGCGGGTCGCAGAGCACGAAACGAAAGGATAGTATGGCGACGACTGCCAACGCTCACGGGAGTGCAAGTGGAAGCGGAAGGACGAGCTTGAGGGAAGGAGACGATGACAAGTGTCAGAATTTGGGGGTCAGTCTCCCCCAGTCGTAGTCATAGTCCGACGAGGATGCACTCAGCTTACACGTTGCCCGCGATACTGAACAGTCCCAGTCGAGCGCCAAGATTCACCGGTGGAGTAAAGCAGGATCGGATTCGGAGATGATGGACGCAGGGTCTTCCATCCATGTAAGTCTCTCGCTATCGAAAGATTTCACGGCTAGATGATTCTCAGCTGCTGACTCTGCGATATCAATGTGATATTTGCTGTAGGAATGGGACCCAGACGGTCTCGAAGAGGAGGTCATGAACAGTGAAGAAGCTCCTGCGGCGCCGGGTCTTACCCTCTTCTCGCCTGACGATTTTGCCGAGATGATCAATGCGGCCAAGAGGAAGAAACGTGATGGAAAGGCGGTGAGCGATGGTTGTCACAAACACGCAATTCCAGCGGGCGATCCAGGCGCTGATTCTCTGGTTGAATCGTACCGTGTTTCTAACTGGATCGACCATAGAAGAAGGGGAAGGCAATGGATGAAGTTGCAGTTGGAAAAGCTGAAACACGAGATGACCTTCTTACTGAAAATGCATCGAGGAAGGGCAAGGAGAAGAATTTCACGCAAGGCAAAGATCTGCAAGCGAAGCCAAACGTACGTCACGACGGCAATTGACTCCAGACCGTTGAGAGTTTAGATCATTCCCGACGACAGTCAGAGTCACACCTCGCATCGCAGAAGGCTCGCCAGCGAAATCGAGGGATCTTTCGGAGAGCTCTTGGCTTGAGAGCTACGTTTCAGTATGTGAAAATGACCGGGATTCTGTTTCGTACCTTTCCAGATCTGATCGTCTCGTCGACTAGGATGTGCGACAAATTGCCTCAGGCGGTAGGCAATATCAATCGCCTGACTTTGGAGGGGGTACGACCCATCAAAGCTCGCCTCGACCTCAATACCGTCTATATCGAGAAGGTCGACAAGGTCATGAGGGAGTTCAAGAGTGCTCAGCTGCGAGCCTCCGTCGAAAAGGAGGAATCCCATGAGGCGCAGCTCGAGAGGACTTACGGGTAAGTTCAGAATCTTGCGGAAGAGCTCCAGCCTCGCCAGATTGCTGAGATGACCGTCCCGCCTTCGAACAAACGTGACTTCGCAGTATGTTGAGTCGCGTGCCCGTCGACTTGGCCTATATCTGGGTGATGCTCCACAACAAGAGCACTGCCGGGTCGAGCGAGGGCGAAATGACTAAAGAACAACAAAGCGTTTTGCACGAGTTGATGGAAGCTTTAGCTGCTTTGTAGTTTGCACTTGCTGCAATGGAGTGGACCGAACGTCTTGTTTCGTCTTGAGCTTGCATAAGATCGCTATGTCAGTATTTCGTGTTGTTCATAGTTTGCTAGTCGGATAGCCACGCATTGATGAAGCGGGGATCGGCCGCAGCCGATTTCGCGCGGGGACACATTCCGGTCTCCCGTCTCGACTTTGTTCGAGGCTCATGAACCTCATTCGTTCCGCATCCTCGAAGACCTCCCCATAACTCACATCATTACCTCCATCTCACCTCTATCGACTCGATTGCACGCTATCTCATTCCGAACGGGCATCGAGCGCTTTCCAGAGGCATTTGTGTAAGTGCGGAATTGTCTTGATGACAGTATTGCCGGCTGCCAGTTTTACTGATCGCACCATCCTTTCGCATAGCTATCGTCAGGCTTTCGACACCCTCTTAAGACAACTGACTAGAAGATCGAATACAGTTCGGAGAGCGGGACGTGAACTATTCTTGAATTGTTTGAACCACGAGGAAGGGTTCGAATCGTGAGGAAAGATGAAAGACAAGGTCAGTCGATATTTGATGGCTCGATATTTGATGCCATCAAGTGGAACGAAAACGAATTTGCGCTGATTCGTATAACCCCCCTTGTTGTAGGCTGATGATATCGGATCTGCCAAGGGAGAGGAAGAAGCATCTATGACTGAAGTCAAAGTCGAGGAACGATCGGAGCATGGAAGATCGGTGAGTATCGCCATCATGATTCTGCAGCATCACAGCAAATGTCTGATTCTATGATGGGTGCATCTGTAGCCGCTTGACGTCTACGCTCGCAACAACTCTCAGGAACATCAGGTCGACGAAATCGAAAACGATGAGATCGATGAGAACGGGGAAGTTGACGAACTCGAAGACGATCAGAACGAGATCGACGAACTTGAACACGATCAGAACGAGAGCGACGAACTCGAGGATGATCAGAAGGAGAGCGGAGCGGGGAACGAGGGACGCAAGAATAAGAGGAGGTCGAAGATTGCTAGGAGGAAGGTCGCCGCCGAGAAGGCCCGCAAGCTGGAGAAGAGAGCTAGGCAAGGTGAGGTCAGGTCGTGTGGGGGAGCAGATCTCGACAGCAGCTTACGCCTAACCCAAGTAGCACTGAAAAGGGCGAAAGCGACGAAGAAGAATAAGCCATTTCACATGGCTTCTGCCAGGGGGAGGGAGTGGAATCGACGACAGTTCTGGTCCTGCCTGGGGATGGAATCGCTCGACAACCTCGATATTGGCAACCTCGATATCGGCCCAATCCTTCATCTCAACACGAAAACCTTGCAGCCCATTCAAGCTTACATCAAATCTCACCCAGCCTATTCGGCGACGATCAAACCCTGCATGTCCAAGTTGGGTAACGATCCGACCCTCTTTGAACGAGTACACATCGACCTGGTTTACGCTCTCTGCATGTCTGAACACACTGTTTCCACCGCCGATGATCACCAGAGTATCATCGACGAGCACACTGTTTCCATCACCGACGAACATCAAAGCATCATCGATGAGCTGTCCATCTTGTTGAACGATCTCTGATGTACTCTACCATTACGAGATTGCCCTTCCGACGTAGCTAGTAACACATGCGACGCAGAACATGTACTTTGGCTACTCCGATTTTGATTTCCGAACACTACAAACAAACAATGAACGTCCGATCTTGCAGTGATCGAAGGTCGGCCGGTCGGTCGAATCGAAAAGACAACGGAATCCGACCAAAACCGCAGATCTGCTCAGTCGGACAGCATGCGCTTCCAGACGAAACAATATCTGAGCGATTGAGTTCGGGATGTTCGCATCGGTCGTATGTGTTGGACATGATTGGGGAATCTTCGGTCTTATCGTGTGAGCGTCCTACCAGCCGGTTTCAAGATCGTGTCCAACATCTAATGTTTTTCTCGCCAATTTGCGTCTCTTTGAAAGTTGTTGAGAGCCACAATGCTAACCCCCTGAGCATACCCCATCATATAGGCTTGAGCAGGTCGCCCACAAAAGAGCACGGTGATCGAACGGGCCGTGTATCGATATGACAAGTGGTTACAGTGATCGACTCATAGTAAAAACAAATGATCACTTCGACTCGTCGACGCGGGAAAAAAAATATGCGCGCAGGCTGTGACTCGACCCGACGACCTTATCAAGTCGAGGTTCGACGTCAGGCCAAAAATGCCTGCTTCAGGGAGCAAAAAATCGAATAACTCGCTTTTGAACAGCCGTAGAGGCAATCAGGCGAGCCACAAAAAGCAGAACATATCGTAACACTGCTCCCCCCTCTATCTCGCTACCCATCAGCCTCAGCTGGAGCAGGAAACCAAGAGTAGCTTTCAGCGACGATCGGAAACGGGCGCGCTCCGTAACAACCTACACTATGGAAAGCTTATTGTTGGGGTTGCCGCTAAGCTGTACAAGACCTTGGCCCCGCGCGCCACCTCTAGCCTATGTCGTTGCGGCGCCCTCCACTTGACGACATGAAGTAATCCAGGTCCGTACCCTTCATAGTCGTTCTCCGATTCTCTATGGGTCTACCATCACGCCTCTTAGGACGTCATGACATGTCTTCACAATCCACACGTATACGATCTCAGCTGTTTCGGAATAGTCACTGTAGTACTGCAATGAGCTCTCTCTTTTATATTTCGTGACGCCACGGCGAGCGATCCGATAGAGAGATAGATCGTCTGGGAGGAAGTCAGACTACTTCAAGCCATAAGCAGCAGATGAGACCGAGGGTTAGCTTTACAGTCACGTCCGTCCTCGGACCTTGCTATAGATCGATTCGGCGATCCAGATTCGGGACTTGTCGCCAAATTGTGTTTCGCTGTAGCATCGGATCTCTTGCTTAACCGTATCAGCTTCAAGTTCGTTCTGGTCAACTATAGTCCCTCATAATGCTTAGAACGGCCGAGGCTTGTTAAAGCGTATCAGCTGCTCGAGCGTAAGGATTGTCGAACGCACGGGTGACCGGTCCATAGAAAGCTAGACGTTTGGTCCGTGCCGTCATCATGTGGACGAGCCTCCTTTCGTCCTAGGAAAGAACATATACAACCGTATGATCGATCCAGAAGTCCCTGATTATCAGTTTCCGTACGAGCTGGGGCATGCATCTGGCCACTACTCGAGTATATCCTGAATCTACTGCTACCTCGTCACGGACAAGCTAGACTGCGACGGAAGGCTGATTCTCGGATGGTAGCGAGCAAACTTAGGGGTTATCCGAATTAGTTATCCAGTACTAGAATCCGACTGCTTTTCTTTGTGCATATCAGAGGTCTCGATTTGTCTCGCTACCTTCGAGATGTAACTAGTGCTTAGGTCGTATAGACGATCCGGCGCGACAAAAAGGCAATCGATTCGCCGAGTCGAACGCGGGACCCCTAGCTTTCGTGACAACCTGCCCAAAATGCACACCATGTTTTGGCTGGGGCTCGAGCGAAGAAGGCTCAAAAAGGCAGCCTACAGGCATCACAGCGACCTGCTGACCAGCTCACGTTGTAGAGCATGACAAAAAGTAGGACTTATTCCTACTCCCCTCCTTCCCTGAACAATCCCTACGCTGCAAGCAGTCTTTCAATGGGGTATAACAGGGCGATTCCCTCACTCGACGACTCGAGCTTGGATGTTGGTTACGCGAAAGCCACAAATATACCTAGTGTGAGCCGTCCGGCCTCCCCTACGCCTCGGCGATCGTGCGACTTCCGCGCGGGGAAGGGGGTGGAGAGACCTTGTCAGACTCTAACCCCCATTCGGTAAAGTCGCCATCGATCCCATCCCATCAAGGACACACCTTCATAACCCTACCTATTGCTCAGCCGTACAACCGTTAGAATTCCCTCTGCTCACACTTCATTCATCCGAGTAGAGATCAGAACACGACGAGAGCGATCAAACTCCTTTCAGACCCAATCACCTCGATACCGAAACCCATACCGACATCGCAAAACGAGGGTCCTTTATCCTTCATCACCTCAAGATGGAGCACGAGGATCTCGGGCTCAAGGTCAACAACGGGGAGGTCGAGGTCAAGATCGAACACGGGGGTCTTGAGGTCAAGGTTGAGAACGGGGAAGCCGAGGTCAATGTCGAGAGTATGGAGGTCGAGGTCAAGGTCGAGGACGGGGGGTTCGACGTCGAGATCGAGAACGAGGAGATTCAGGCTAAGATCGAGGACGGGGAGACGGATGAGGAAGATGTGCAGTTCGAGACGGAAGCCACGGGCTCGGTGAGTCAACAGATACGGGCATGCTGTCTGCATTCATCGAGGTATGACTAGTCGAACTGATTGACCCGTGCTCGCTCTCGAATCCCACATCAGAACAAGAAGAAGTGGAGAAATAAATCGAAGATCCATGTCGAGAAAAGGGAGAGACGTCAGGAAGGGTTGAAAAAGGCTGTGGCGAAACAGAAGATCAAGGCGAAGCGAACGGAGATCAAGGCGAAGCGAACGGAGATCAAGGCGACCAAGCCTAAGATTGAGCCTCCAGCTCCCATACCCGGTCGATTATCGAAGTCCCAGGCAGCTAAACAGGTACGTCCGCACCCGGACGGAACGCACGCCTAGCAAATCGCTAACAAAGTGAGTGTTCCGTCTACGCGCGAACCTCGCTGTACAGCTGTCATCGCTTGCCCGAGACCTTGGTCTCTCAACCAAGGATGTCAACACGAACCTCCCAAGGGAGGGAGCGTTTGCCATTCATCAAGTGTGCGGAGGAGGGAGTCTCTTGGATGCAATCAGTTCGGAGGAGGATAAGAGCAAACTTGACGCCGTGATGCTCGAGTGGGAAACGCAAAATCGACAGGTAAGCTCAGGCTCATCGGAGTGGCATGCCTGGTATGATACTAACACCGTCGACAGCGAGAACTTCTGGATAGGGTCGGGATCGAGCTAGCATGTGCGTGGCTGTTGAAGCAGTACCGGACCGCTGGAAGCATCGTCGACACCCCCGATCTCCAGAGTGACGAGCTCGCGTCCATGCGTCACAGGCTGGAGCTCGCTCTGCAAAGCCTATCGGCAGACGGGAAATAGCGTCAGATCGTCGGGAATCTGAGAGCCACAAGAGACCCTTGGTCTCTGCAGGAATCGGTCCGATCAAACAATCGATATAGATATGTATGAGCGGAGCCGCCTGATCGGTTTTACATGCTACGTCCTTTACATGCTACGTCCAACGTCACCCACTCGAAATCAGCGAGCTTTTCGAGAGCACCTCAATTCTTCTTCTGCATCGGTTTCTCTATCTAGACTGCTGTAATCGATGCGACAATTCGATAGACTGCTGTGATCGATGCGACACTTAGCTGTATGCGCTGTTGTACCATTCGGGTTGCATCTACATCAGCTTAATCGGTAGAGTTGGAATGACCGGGACGATCGCTGTCAAGGAGAGACATAAATCCCTGACTCTCCTCAAGTTTGACCGTTGTCTGACAACTTGCAATATGCGCTACTGATCTACTGATGAGATTATCTTTGTAAGCGTGGTAGCTGATACACATGTACGTACTCAAAGTTCAGGGTAGCTGGCATTGAGTCCTCTTTGATTCGACTTTCTGCTTTCGCCTCCGCCTTCATCCCTCGTGAGCGACGTCTGCTTTCAGTAATCGCGATGTGCCCGGAAGTGCGACAGGTGCATGCGCATGCTAATCCAGGAAGTGAACGGGACCACGAGACTTGTTCCGACTGAGTTTGTGGGATGTAAGGCTCGACACGACCGTCCGGGAGGCTGTGTTCGATGTTCATTCGTTTGGCGAGTTCCGCCCCTCGTCGGTGCCAGAATATATTTGCCTGCATTCCCACGACGTATCCCTGGAACTATGCTGTATTAGCTTCCCATCGTTGTCGTAGATTCTTCCTCAGATAACTCACGTCTTGGGAACCTCTCTCGGGACCCATCCTCAGAGCTAGTCTTCAGCATTAAATCTCGATTCGCCCATTCAGACATCCCGTTGAGTAACTTCTAACAGACCCTGCACAGGAAGGACGAATGAGTATATCCGACCGGGCTAGTCCGGGACCTGCCAATGCAAAGGGGCGATCGTCAGCGCCTTCTTCCCGTACTCATCGTATCTCTAACCTACGTGTCAGTCTTGCTTAAATCCAACACGCTATCGTTCATCGTAATCCCAACTCCGATCTCGGATTCGTCATTGGACCTCGCTCCTCTTGCATTCTGCTCCTCTGGGCTTGCGTCTCGGTTACGTTCCAAGTGGACATATACAGTAGGATACTGCGGGATATCTAATTCACTTCCACAACATGACTTGGGACCGTAGGTACACGTTGATGAATTTCGAATTCAGCAGCTAAACCCACTTGACTTGGTCACCGACATCCGCTTGATCGAACGGCGGTATCGATTCTCTTCCCGCTAGACGGATCCGCCGGTTGTAGGGGGCGCTGTGACTCCAGACAACTGTCAGCTCAAATGTGTATAATGGCGATCATGAACGGGACTTCACGTTCTGTGTTCATCCTCATTGTTACTATCAGCTCATGATTCGGTTCTCAATCGGTCTCACGTACCGGCTCAAGAGTCGGTTCTCGATTGGCTTTTCTTTCGATGGGTTCGCCTCCTTTCGACACCGCGGGATCGCTTTCCGATCGTTTCATCTCCACGTAAAACGATGCTGCCTCGACAGATCCACGAGCAGACCTACGTCTCGATGCCAGCTATCGCCGTTGTTGATGCAATCCCTTGAAAGCTTCTCACTTGTGATCAGAACGCTTCTTTCGCTTGAGGTCCGTCAGTCCGCGGATCACCGGCGCAGATTCGTCGTTGCCATCACTCACTACGTGTACCATTTCGAAAACGATCGTCTTGATGTACATCGGCCAATTGTTTGTCAAATGTTCTACCTAATTGGCGAGCCTAGATATCCTATGGTAGGTCAATTAGAACGATTTCCTCCTTGTCTGTAGGCCTATCCGACACTAGCCCTGATCTCGTCTAGCGATGTCCCACTCTGGGAGGAATTGCATGACATTTTCAGACGACATGTTTCAGATCCTGTAGCTTGCGGCGCGACCACTAAAAGGTGATGCAAATCAGATTGCCGCCCAGTGGCGTTGAGGTTATCGCGCAGCCCACCTTCAAGTGTTAGCTCCTGCTCCGTTCATGCACATACTTTCGAATTGAAAGACTCATATACCAATAGTTCCTGATAAGTGGTGCTGGCGAAGATTCCGATCTAAGGGGTAAAGGACATTCTGTTCGATCCTTTCTCCACCGGAATGATGATGATGATGGATGATGGATGGTGACCATGGCGGTTCGGGGAGCATGACGTAAGCGGGTGACGTAAGCTCGGAAGCGCGATGAGCCTCGGCGATCGGGCTGCAGTGGAATGTTCAGATTGGAGAATCGTCAAACATCCTTTGACCCCTATCCTCTCTACCTATCTTACCACTCGACGTAGACATCAAGACCACTGTCAGCGCTGCTACCGACCTACACTACGTGACATCAGCTCATTTGGCCAGACGAGATGCGGCCCATTGACGTAATTTAGTCCTCATCTGGTCCTCATTTTGAAAATCACTTACGGTATGAGGTCTAAATGAGGTCCAGATGCTCATCTAGTCCGCATCTAGTCAGCTGATTTGAGCTCTTGTCACGTAGTGCGACCTACGGTCTTTTCGCCGGGATATGGGATCTTGTCGTCTTGTCAAATCCGGAACGTTCTCGCCTAGCAGAGAGAGGGAAAGGAGGTACGCGGAACATCGAAACCGCGAGCATGAGTTGGAGAGGGCTCGAGCGTGAGTGTCGATGACCTTTGATGGGCATGCGCAGCTTGAGCTTACCGATCGTGTTACGGTACACAGTCATAGGCTAGGAATCTTTGAGGCGAATACTTACGTGATACAGGCCGGCGGTCATCGCGATGACGGAGACGAAGATCTTGGAGGTGATGCAGAGAATGATGATAGTGAAGACGAAGCGGAGGACAGCGGAGATGACTACGAATTGATCGACGGCGAATCGTAAGTCCCGGTATGAGTTTAATGGAAGCGCTCAGTCAGGCTAAATCAAGTATGTACTCTTTGCGACGCCTCGGGATATAGCAACGGTGAAAACATCTTCGACGATCACGATACAAAGACCGAAGACTTCTACGATCTCGGGTCGTTCGAATACAACTACGCCCTCGATCAACTGCTATGGCCTGGAGACGACAGTACGCTCGAGCGTCTGGCAGAGCTTTTCAAGATCCCTTCTTTCCGATTCCGTCAGATCATCAGTCAAGAGGGGCTCTTTGGCTTGATCAACTGTCATCAGGATCTCACGACTTGCATCCTTTACTCGTTGAAGCAAGGACGCGGTCAACAGTTCTCTAAACTCGAGACTATTGTCGACTACTATACCAGTCGATGCTGGGCGGAGCAGGCGGGCGATAGTGAAGAGGATGGAAGGACGGAGATCATGGAGCAGGACGAAGATGAAGGAGAATGCTTGGATATTGAGGAGGACGAAGACGAGGGGGAGGATCATGGCGAGGATCTCTGCGCCGATAGGATCTGGGAAATGTTCGACGTCATCGATCCGGAGCTGGCCTGCGCCTGGGTGCTCTACAATGATACCCTCGTCAACGGTCAGTGTGGATGGCACGTCCAGCTGGAAGACGGCGAGACGGTCTACGAGCCGTTTGAGCTAGAGTGAGTCTATGGATCGAGACCAGAGCCTGTTGATGGAGCGTCCGGGCTTATGTTCGCTGTGTCGATCTAGTATTGAGTACCTGCCCGACTTCGCTCAGGGGTTCGCTCGGAGGCTCGAAACCGCTCTTCAGCAGCTCTGAGCGATCTGATCGAGAATCTATTCGATCTTGTCGTACGCGATCGGCGATAGGGACGCAGGTCAACAATGAACGGTCATCTTGCACGATCATATGGATAGATAGAACACATCTCTTGACGAGTGATAACGATTGAATAGTTGATTCTTTTGGAATCGATCTTGTACAACTTCGATCACATTTCGCTCTATAAGATGTCCATGCCGGCTCCAGAACATCATTCGTAGGCTAGCTTATCGAGCGCGGCGATCAACCGCTGCTCAATCTCATATGGCAACGAAGCATCTTCCTTCATCTCCCAAGCCAAGACCCAGGCACAAGCCAGCTCTAGCCCAACCCTTTCAACCGTACCCTCACCCCCTTGTTGGTTCTCCCACCCAATCATCAAGACGTCCAACTGATCGAGACCAGGGTGTTCTGGGATACGAGATGGTGCGTAGGCGTAGATCTTTGGAGAGAGCAGAAGGGGATCGAGCTGGGCCATAGGTATACTGAAGATCTTAGATAGATGCTGCAGCGCCGTCCTCGCGGCTCGACGGGGGAGTCGAATGGGATCTACAGTAGTCGAGTTATTAGCTCTCATCAGTATCGGTTGCATGGCCTTTGTACGTACCAGGCAGAACTCTGTCCGTATTGCCATTCTGCTGCTTCTTGGCGTCTACGTTCTCATGAGTGATGAGGTTGTCGATATGCATCGGGTTGGATGATACCCGATCCTTATGCGCTTCTCCCCTGATCCTCCTCGCCCTCCTTGCGCTCTGTATGATCTGTCGGTTGCTTTTGGCTATATTCGAGAATCGCTTCGCGTTCTTGCTTTTCCTTTTCTTCTTTAGTTTGAGATGATCGGTCGCCTTCGCCCTCCTGCTGTTACCATAGACACGACGTTCAGAGTCAGTTTCGTCAACAGAACTGCAAAGCAGATTGATCGATAGGTAAGGGCGGTTAAGCTCACTCGTTCTTTGTGTTGCACCTCAGCTCGCCTTCTTTCGGTCCATCGTTTCCGGATCCTCCAGAGTAGATCTCTGGTACGTGTCTTTGAGCAGAGCGAAATTGAATCGTGCAGCATCAGCCTGAACGCCTTTCGTGAGCGGAGTCGTGGCGGTGGTGAAACGTACTGAACAAGCACAACCGATCCCTCTTCTGATCCGCTTCTATACTCCTCCGAATCCTCGTCAGGCGTGTCACCTTTGACGTGTTGCTTGTGGAGGTTTCCATCTCTGAGGTATCTATCGGACCCCACGCTGTCCGGATCCGCCGATTGGAGATCGGTTCGTCCGCTCCACATCTCTCTGGGCTTGTCGAGTTGAGGGAAAGGCGCCAAAGGATGGTCTTACGTTGTTCGATAGCTGGACAATGCGGGATTCGCAAGTACGATCTACACCTCCTTTGGCTGCCTCTTCGACTTGCTGTAACTGGGGGAAGGAAGACGATGACGAATCTGATAACAATGACCAAATCCAAGATCATTAGATGATCGTCCGCCGTCACGAACCACGTCGATCGGGATGATCTCGGTCGCGAAGGTATGAGTTGTCGAACCTCAATCTGGATCATTGCAACAGGCTTTCCTGAGGTGACGGTACTTACCGTCTGTATCGTCCAAGTTTTTGGGTTTAGACAAGTCGAGATAAGGTATTTCGAGGAGGTACGTTGTAAAAGGACCCCACGAGGGTTTTGATGGAATGATGTTATGGTGTTACGATCGTTGTGATGATGACGATTGATGCCTCGGATTGCGGTCAGAGTGGAATGTGGAGGGGGGAGGGTGGCGTGCGCGCGGAAGATAGGGGTTACAGTAGTATGGAGAGATTTGTAGGGAGTTAGACGATGGGCAACGGTCGCGGGTCGGTACACGGTTCGATGGTAGTGGTTGTCTGATGAGAGGAAAAAAGAACCGACTGAAGGTGCGATCGTGCGACTCGAACCAAGGACCACACGCGTTCGAGACATCCGCATCGAATTGGCACTCCACCTTTTGGCTGGACTGCGATTCAAAAAGAGAGATATCTCTAGAATGGCTGGTTTTAAAGGTACAAAAAGGCTGGTCCAATTGACTCTTATCCTTTCCCCTCCTCCTCCTTGAACCCACAACCACCTCGATGATTGTGGATAAGTTATCATAAGAGAGTAGCTTTCGGAGTGTAGCAGCTTTACCACTACACCATTACTCACGGGTTGTTGATATGCACAATCACCGAACCATGACTAGCGTTAAACGCGCGAAACAGGCCCATCACGTAATCGCGCCCTTCTCCTTCTTCCTTCAAAGGCGACATCGTCGTGCTTACCTGCCATACCAGCCTCTTGAAGGCTTTCCGTAACAGCTTCAAGAGATCGCAAGACCTTACGAGGGATGTGCTGGCGGCTCAACTGCACAGTAGCAGTCAGATATACTATGTGACGATTCAAGGCTGGCTATCACCATCGCCTGACTATCGGATCTGACTGTACAACTATACCCATGCAGCATGCGAAAGCGAACAAGTCGAGTCTAGCCATACGGATCAGCAGAATCGATGATGTAGCGGGACGTTCAACGCGGTCATCATTCGAGTCGACGCCGACGGTCAAGTCGCCTTACAGTCCCTACAGTATCAGCGAAAAGTTTCTGTAGCCATTCGTGCTTCCGCACATGATCTCGCTTCGTTCAGGATTGCCTCATCTCGATCGAACGCTCTCTCAAACCAAACCACAGCTGTCTCGCACGACACCAACATCTTCCGTCTGACACTGTCGTTCCTTATGAGATGTTTGCCAGGCTATATAAGATCGTACATATTCCCTCATCGTCCGTGAGCCTGAGGAGCAGGATACGTTGGCCAAGCCGGGAACGCTGGGAACGCTGGGAACGGCGGGAACGAAGGAAATGCAGGGAACGCTGGGAAAGGAGGAAACGGCGGGAATCCGGTGCCTTGTCCTGTCCCAGCTACATGGCTAGACGAGGCTAGTGGTCCAGCCGTCTGACCCGTAGAGGTCCTCATGACGATTTTGGGCGGCGCCAATTTGGTCGCATGAGCTTTGTGAGGTCCAGGCGGAAAGATCGTGACGTGGCAAGGAGCGGGAACGGCAGCTGTCCTTCGACTCTGGATGTCAAGCTCTTCCGCCAAGAGAGGTGGCATGGAAGTGAAGGCGGGCTTGGGTGCGCCAGCAGGAGGGGAAGATTTCGAGATCCCGCTTCGCCACGTATGGATCGAACGGTCGCTACCGGTAGGCGCCAGACTGGGTCGAGGAGCGTGTGTCTTGGTGGGAGCTTTGGACCCCGACCCTTGAGAGGAAGCTTTGGGAGAAGACGATGTCTTGCTCGTAGCACTTCGTACAGGTGAAACATCCGGCGCTTGAACCTTAGCGGACGTATGCCCACTATCGGACCCGCCCCCCAGTGAGTAGGTGTACGGCAATCCGGCATTCCTTCGATCGCTCATTCGGTTGAACGCTTCGTGCTCTTTGCCACCCCTGGGCCCATTATAAGTCGCTTGGAATGCATGCTCGGCACGCGAACCAGGGCCTTCGGGGATCCGAGCACTTTGCTTGACCAGGACATGATGTCCGTTCTATACAGAAGCGCACAAGCAAAGAGTTTAGTCAATATATAATTCGTTCACTTCCGGCAGATTATTACTTACAGCTCCGCTTCTAGATTTCTCTAGCTCGTACGTATGAGTGTGTCCGGACATGCCCTTTGATGTCGATCGTGGGAGAGGAGGAGGAGGGGGTGCGCTACGAGGAGGAGCGGGTTGACGAAGTTGCTTTCCGCCGGTGAACCAGTTGCCGAGAGTTTGCAACGGAGTTACCATATTGGACTATCAAGCTGTGTTTCTCGACAGCAAAACATAGACTACAGGTCGAGGGGAACGGGTATGCCTTTATATCCCAATTCAGACAGCTAGCTTTCACCTGACAGAAGCCCTTTGTCAGCTCATCGATGGCCTTCCTTTGTGCTCTCGCGCGGCTCTGGGCTCATCACCGCTTCTCTGCGTAGCGGGAAAGCCAGGAGAAGGTCTGAGAATTATGTGATCCTGGTAGGCGCTCATACAACGACCGGTTTAACCCGAAATCAAGCTGAAACGCGATCAGACTGTAGAGTCTTTAAACAAGCGCGTCCTTGGTATTTCGCAATCGTGAGAAAACTGATAGCTCTGAAAACTACATCATATTCAGAAAGGCTTGTTATCACTTGAGGCAGTCCGCGGCACTCTTTGACCAGTGACACACGTATCGATGCATCGAGACTTGAGAACGAACGGATCTGGTCTGAGGTCAATGGAGCTCGGTGAGTACAGTAGGGTTGGTGTTGATCATGATCACTGGTGCGTTCATTAGATTGCAAGGCGTTTGATGTGAGGACTATATGATATAGATGGATGACTCGATCGTGTCATACTTCCATGCTCGTGGACGTTTAGTCAGCAACACTTAGTAAAAATCGTCCGGATGTAAAAAAAAGAGTACATATTTACTCTTTTTTTAACATCCGGATACTTGGGTAGACCACGGTCGTTCGATGTCTTCAAAGCAACATGCGTCGGCGATATTTAAGGCTGATACCTCCTCATTTATACTGCCGTTCCCTGGTAATTCGGCGTGACGACCTCCGTCTGGAGAACCTATCATCACTAACCCCTATCGGGTCGATAATCAGCTGAAGCAAGCGATCTTGTCTCATGCTAGCCTCGTCGATGGCGCACTATGTGAGATTTACATGAGGACTACAAAATGGAAGGAAGCGAAGCCGCTCATGTAAGTTTTGACCTGGACGTATGTTGAGATCCGGTTATGATGTTGAGAAAGTATTACTGTATGACCAGTGCTGCATACGTTCATCATCACTGCCGTGGTCGGATGTGCCGTGAGACTCACCTGAAAGCGCGTTGTCTGGACATGGCAGGGGAACGTCGATGGACTCTGATTCGTTGTGACGCGTTCTTGGTTACAAAAGGTAGCAGATTGATGGACATCGGTTTTGCAAGGCCTTGTTTGATCATCGTCCGGTACAGAGATTCAGTCACGCAGACGTACGCAGATTAGTATCAGCTCGTCGGTAACAGCTTTAAGAACGTAGCAGATTCTGTGACATGCTGGCGCAATCTGCCATATCTCAGGTGGGGTCATACTAGGTCTCGACATATCGTCTAGATCGTCACAGTAGGCTGAACATAGCGTTGAACATAGTGGACGGGATTATGAGTGTATGAACATGTATGTTGATGTCGATGTCGATGTCGATAATTTATGCAAATCGCGAGCTGCGTCACCAACCCCTAATAAAAACCGTCCGGATGCGACATACCGTTGTGCTCTTGCTTTCCACGAGCACTAAATGAATAGGAAAGTTACCTAGCTCTTTTGGCGGCCGGCTCGTCTGTCTGTATGCTTTTCATAAGTGCAAGGGTCCCGAGAGGTCAGGATCAGGCGAAAAACCTCCGCTCTCATTCGCCGTTCCCATTGCAAGGATGTTTCGCTGAGGGTATTACAGTGGACATGTCCGTCTCGTATCGGTTCGGTTCCTCAGTAGGAACCCCTTGATAGGCGGTTCTTGATTATACAATCTGGTAGCTTTACTTATCGAGGAGAGTTGGCAGGATCATATGGCTGATTCGATAGCCGGCAGCGTTTCTCGACTCGTCGCAGCTCAAGGAGGCGAGAGACACCGCTAGGGCTAAACTCCAGTATTGTTGTCCATGTCGCCGGGAATGAATGAAATTCCGCGAGTCTGGGCGCTGTTAAACGATTCGAAGAGTACAGTGAGATCTTTAGTATCTTAAAACTGTTAAGACATCTACAGAAGAGAGCGTACGAATGACGTATAAGCATGCAAGGTCATGCACATCGTCAGGCCGGAAGCAGGTGTCCGGAATTCCTAATGAAGGTGATCAGACAGACAACTCTAGAATGTAAGCGGCCAGCCTGTCAACACGATTGACAAGTCGGAACTCACATCAGGGTACCTGGACACAGAGCGTGCAGGTCTGACTGTACTCCGGCAGAATCAATCATGATCTACAGACGGGAGGATCTATCCGGTAGCAAGCCGAGATTCCCTGGGTAATGTGGGTAGGCTACACACGTTCTAGGCTTTACCACTGTGCGATACTATCTTGTGAGACTTGAAGTTATAACCTCTCGACTGGCCAGAATGAGCCTTCTCGAGTCGTCCCGACGCGGGAATGAGGGGGCAAGACTATTCGGCGGGTCTCATATCTTCGACTCGTGCGTCGTGTCACACGCATAGTTAGAAGAGCTAGTCAGGCTGCTTCAGTTGTCTGTACATCGTCTTTCTGGTCGGCAAAGCAATTTAAGCTGTGATGTTTCAGCTATTCGGCTGTATAATTTGCATCTCCGAGTAGGCTAACGCAAAGATTCCATCAGACCCGAGTATCGATCACAACAGAAGATCCTGATGTCATCCTTCAATTCAGCGAACGACCGTTTGGCTGTACCATCAAACCTAAACCAGTGGTTCATTGCCGATCGGCACCAACAGGCAGCGGTTCCGTTCCCTACCTCTCGCTCACTCGTTCTTCCTGAGTTAATCCATCTCGAATGGCTTCTTCAATTGATTGGTAGAGATGCACGATAGTTTGAAGCCATCTTCTGTTGCATCCAATCGCGAATGCTCATACCGCCCGAAGGACAATGTCAATGTCGCCTCGACACAGAAACGGTCCTTGGCAGTCCTTCCGTTCGTCCATATCATCATGATGACTAGATCCTGATCAAGGCTTGCACGACAAGAAAGTGAAGGCACCAAGATGACACGAGTCTCGTCGATAATAGTATCGATTATCGGTCCTGGCTTCCGTCGAGAGATTCGAATTCGCTGGTCATTTTTCAACAAGATCAGTGAGGGATGAGGACTAACCGTCGACATTTCCAAATGTATCTCGCATCAGTCCAGGCAGAGTCTCTGCATGGGAGTCTGGCAATAGGAGTAGACGATCAACACAAAAAGGAAACCGACGGCGATTTTTCACAAGAGACGAGACAATAGATTCAAAATCGAAAAAAATAATGGTTTTTTTTTTTTGTTATCACAGGGGCATCGGCCAAGCCTGTCTAACCTCTAACTCAGAAAGTTTGAGTTAGAGAGTGCTGAGGATCTGGACAAGACTTGGATCGTTAGTATTTGCTAGTCACGAACGTTGCTTTCCCGCGAACTTACTTGTCTTCAGCCAAAAATCCGCAAATCCAATCCAGTGAGTTGAACGCGCGACCACACAAAGCAGTAGTGCCAATCGGTGACACCCCTTTGCCTCTGCGATAGTCGCCCGGTGTTGTTACCTATACTTCTCACTAACGAATATATATCCTTCATCACGCAGAAGAAAACACTCAAGGAAGATCACGAGCCCAATCCGACGAGGTGTTTTTACTCAGCATGACCATCACATCGAATACTCTTATTCGACATCGGGTACTCTGGACATTCCACTGCAGCCCGATCGCCCAGGCTCTCGCGCTTACAGCGAGAAGCTTCGACCAGACGAACGAACTATATCGATTCATCGCATCGCTTTACTGCTCTATCGCTCTATGAGCTAAACGACCAATCTTAAGTCTTTACGTCGACGTTGATAAATCGCTCGCTGCTCGTCAGCATCATGTCCGACACATACGATTCGCGTATAGTGCAGCTTCCATGGCGCAAAAGGAACCTTCTCACAACGTCGACGACGCATCCGACGAAGAAGTCCTTTTCGACATTTCAGATTTTGGCCCGCAGGATCCTAGCGAAATTCTACCTGCCCCGAAGTCTCGGTTTCGAATCGGACCTTGTCTACTATGACGAAGTCAAATTGAAGGTTGAAAAGCCCAATGAGATACTTCCCCAGACCAAGAAACAGGCGACAACTGTGTGCCCTAGGAATTACGGAGACAGTCCAATAGGCGACACTGTAAAAGTACTTGTCATTTTTCAATATGCGTCTCCACAATGAGCAAAAGCTTATTACCAGGGAGGAGAAACTTTCGCCGTTACGACCTCTTCTCCTCGCTCAGAACTTTTTCGCACGTTCTGGGCAGACCAACTACGCTGCTGGACCTTTTTTTCAGTACCAGGTGCGCATTCCAATGTATAAAGGACGCAGAAAGGAAGATTCGACCGTTCTGTTTGCGTCACTATTTTCGCGCGGCGCAGAGCAATTTTTCGACGTCTCGAACACACGATGGCTAGTTCACATTTGATTACAGGGTGTATTCAGTATGCATATGCTCTGCAGACCTCGGACGACCGCTAGAATACTCCGGCACTATCTATTTTTGCCTCCATGTAGGCCGGATTCTGTTCCAGGCCAAAGCGTTTCTCTACCGACCCCTATCTGAGATAGCTCAGTCCCGTTAAATATAATCGGGAAAGCACCTCGCGATTGATCTGTTATTTACGACGTACAAACCTCACGTACGCCGTATCTTATTCCGAAAGACAGATTGACGTGATTCCGCATCAAGCTGTTGGGAACTGCATTTGGGGTTTGTTTGATTTTGAGCCGCATTTGACGAAACCCAACCACAACATTGTCAAGTAAGTTACAGCAATGAAACTATTCCTGGAGGAACTGGACCGAAGGTTAAAAGTGAGACTGCATGGGGAATTGACCGAAATGATCTCTTCACCGAAGATCTATCAGACAGGTCAAGGATGGGTTGCCTATCATTCGCCATGGAACCTGACCTGGATAATGAAATCTTGATACGGGTGTCCGTGAGCCTGACAATCATGCATCACCCACTCATACTGTTTGAACGCTTGTAGCGGTCATAGCGCTCGACTTGGTTTTTCATGAAAATTGGTACATATTCGGTCAGCTGGCCCCACCAGACCTGGTGCTCGAGCAAAGAAACTCAGCAACGAAACATACGTATTCGCACGAAGCTGACCCATCGAATAACCCATGAGTACACCCTGACAGCTTTGATGAAGCTTTCGCTTGTAATCCGGAACATGCGAGCGGTGTGCTGCATTTATGTTGTCGACCGTAATCCAGTCGAATATAGCGAGGAGCGGAATGACGCGCGCATCTGTTTACGATATGGCCCGGGTCAATTCGCATGGATGAGGAATGTATCGTGAACGGTTGAGCTTTCACACATCACAAGCTTATTCTCATCTCGACCAGATCACGCTCACCTCAAACCGCTCGTTCTCATTTCGACCAACTCTCAGACCGACCAGCTCTCACTCCGACCAGCTCTCATCCCGACCAGCTCTCATCCCGACCAGCTCTCATCCCGACCAGCTCTCATCCCGACCAGCTCTCATCCCGACCAGCTCTCATCCCGACCAGCTCTCATCCCGACCAGCTCTCATCCCGACCAGCTCTCATTCCGACCAGCTCTCACTCCGACCAGCTCTCATTCCGACCAGCTCTCACTCCGACCAGCTCTCATTCCGACCAGCTCTCACGCCGACCAGCTCTCACGCCGACCAGCTCTCACTCCGTCATGCGAATCCAATCTATCGGATCATCTCTTGGTCGCCGATGGAAGGAAAGGTGGTTTAGGGTCATCGTCGACTTAGAAGCGCCCCCGCCCCCTCTGCTCATCGACGGGAATAGCAACAGAGGAGAAGAGAAAGCGAAGGAAACGGCAGGTGATGCGATTGCCAACTATGAGATTGAATGCACTATGACTATGTATTTCTTGAGCCAGCTCAACAAAGGTCAGTCCTGCACTATAACTTTGGTGTCTACAACAAACTGACACGGCTGTGCACAGATCACTGGCCAAGCGAGAGATCCTTGGGATTTTACAATGGAAACTTCATCTCAAATGAAGCGTTCGCTCAACTGCCAATCACCCAGGATCTTGCTAGTCGAGTGGTCATCATGGAGGTGTGTAGAGTTGTCCTTGACACGCGACTATTCGACTGATCGACTGCTTTATCTACACACAATTATCGCCTTCGTCGTTCTACAATGTTACCAGAATCAGTATGAATATGCCTACCAAGGACAAGGCCACCGATCAGCCTACACATATCATTGCGTGGGCAAATTCTTCGGCGATCTCTTCGAGAAGTGGGTCTTCCGCCGATTCGACGAAGAACAGAGGCGAGAACAGAGGCGAGACCGGAGGGGTAAATGGTATCGAACTCGATCAGACAGAATGAGAGAGATTCTTGTCAATGTTGGGGCTATTGAGGATATGGATTTCAAAACCAATATCACGAAGGTCGCCATCCGCATACGGCAAGGACAGAAGAAGCCTTTAAATGTGAGTGCAGCCGAATCTCTTGTTGTGGTGTGGCCTTGGCTTATTGCAGTTTTGAGATAGGGGTCTCTGCAAAAGCAGAAGATGCAGTTGTTGCAGGAGTATGGATTCAAGAACATGGAAACTACACCATTTCTTGACTGTGTACTCAACAACAACAAGGGCTGGAACTGTATGAGGTCAATTGACTTCAAATACTTTCTCCAAACCCTGATCTACATTGGGAAATCTCATCTGAGATTGCCCATCACAATGGATCTATATGAGCGAGGCTTCAGTCCTAAAGAGATTGATAGGAAGCGAGAGATGTGGATGAGGAGGCAGAGAGATCAGTGGTATACACTGTTTGGAGCCATGGTGATGGATAGGAGAAACCTGAGCAGCACTGGGACCTTAGACTACTATCATCTGAACAGTGTATACAAAGCCTTTGTCTGTCCTTATATCTGAATTGACATCTTGTTGTTTACTGTTACAATAGAGCAAGGTCGGATAGGGGTAGCAGAATCGCGTTTAGCTAAGTAGACGTTGATTGTTGGTTGCTAGACTAGATGTACAAGTAGATCGTCTCCCGCGGAGCGACTTAGCTGCCTACGCGACAGCGTGAACGGACTGGGCGGTCGAGTGTAGTGATGTAGAATGTAGATGACGCCGGCTTAGATCGGCTCGGCGAGGGTGGTGTAGTGATGTAGAATGTAGACGACGCCGGTGTGAATCGGCTCGGCGAGGGTGGTGTAGTGATGTAGAATGTAGACGACGCCCGTGTGAATCGGCTCGGCGAGGGTAGTGTAGCGATGTAGAATGTAGACGACGCCGGCGTGGATCGGCTCGGCGAGGGTGGTGCAGTGATGTAGAATGTAGATGACGCCGGCGTGGATAGGCTCGGCGAGGGTGGTGTAGTGATGTAGAATGTAGATGACGCGGCGTGAATCGGCTCGGCGAGGGTAGTGTAGTGATGTAGATGACGCTGGCATGGAACCATGAGCCTACGGTGACGACCGTAGCAGAGGGTCGAGGGACGGCATGGAACCATGAGCCTACACTAACGACTGTAGCAGAGGGTCGAGGGACTTACCTGATACCTTCCGGGTCTGATCGTCTTCACTCCATGGGTCCAACAACCTTCACCCTAACGATACCCGTCATCCGTCAACGTCTCGCCCATGACAGTCCTTGTTCTGCCTGGCGTCGGTCGAGCTGATGGTGGTACGGCTTGGGAGTTCAGTCGATAACCTATGATGTAGGATACGTGGAGGGTCCGATGGCGAGACGGAGGGATGCGAGCGGCGATGGATCTGATCGTGTATGATATGATGTTCGACACGAGGAGGATTGTCGATGTCTAGAAGGATGGACTTGACCGTGTATGTGACCCCGGACATGAGTCGAGGCGTCCTGATCTTTCCCGCACATCCGTATCTCCAGGTGATATGCGTCGAAGGTAGTGGAAGAATGCGAGGTATGAAGGTGCCATGTGGAAGGATACGAGGCGCCACGGTGAGACGTGGAAGGATACCAAGTATGAAGGTGAGACGTGGAAGGATGCAATGTGTGTGAATGGATCTGATCACGACAGCGACAGCGCAGAGGGTAAGTACAGTTCAGAGCGATATGATCAAGACCGGTAGGACGGATGACGATTGGGATGGACCACAGAGACCGGTAGGACGGATGACGATGGGGATGGACCGAACTCACGACGTGATGGAACGATAGTCTCGATGATATTCAACAGCGGTAACGTAGCTTCCATCCGTGCTGCAGGATGACGGTCCTGGTGTTGATGATCTAGAGTCCGTGGTGGCATAGATGTCAACGATAGGTATGGTATCCTGGTATCCTCAAGCGAGTGACGACGAGTGGCCAGTGACGAGTGATGCGTAGGCTGACTTGGTTGATGGTGATCTGTATCGGAGTAGCGAGCGTCGACCAAGTGTCAGTCGATTGTAGTCTGGTCGCTCAGAGAAGGAAAGACGGACGAGATAAGGTGTACTTGCGGTCGATCGCTTGATGGTATTCCTGCTCCAGGTATTCTGGTCGTCCTTCAGTCTTGATCCTTCCATAGTTGTCGGGAAGCTAGTAAGCGACGAGGTTCGAACTGCGAGTCAGTACGCTAGTCTATTGCTGTCATCATTACTGAGCAGATACTAATCCGTTGAGTATGGCTTACTAGACGTATTAGTTCGTATTACTAAACGTATTACCCGTATTAGCAAACTCCGATACTGTGCGGTTCGCACAAGGTACAAGGTCGAGGGGAAGGGGATCGAGCGAAAAGGCGAAGAGAGAAGAGAGAGCGATCGCAAGAAAGCCGTAGATCGAGGAGCAAAAACGCAAAACGTAAGCTGCTCAAGTACGGCCGTGCTGTGCTGTGCGTGGCGAGGAACACTTCGATCGATGATGAAAACGGGGTAATGACATCATGCGTTTCAACCCTCGATAGCGTTGATGAGACACACCCAAAGACGAGGGTACACGACGACAAGCGACAAGCCAAGACCGACGACCGACGACCGTGCGCTGTGCTGTGTAGAAAATCCACCCGAGATCCGGTCAGTGCGACCGCGCTAGAACGACCGTTCGATCAACGCAACAGATTGATGAGACGCGAGACGATACTCGGTGATGGCAACGCTCACGATTAAAGTTCGTGGCGTCCGAGCGTAGCGCGTGAACGGTTCACCGAGCGCAATCTTCTATCAGCGGCTGTTACTTCCGGTGGATCGCGGGCCGGAAGCAGAGATTGTACACCGCGCAGCCGTGATGCCGTAACTCAAACTGTGACAACCGTATGGTTGAGGTCGTGGAAGATCGCAGCTCAATGATCTCGATGTCGAATTCAGAACTATGCATTTCGCATGCTGTATGAAGTGACTCGAAGGGTTGTACCGGTATCGAGCGCTCTCGAACGGTTTACACGCACCGATTCCGCGTTCCCCTAGCAATCGGATGTTAATTTCGTACCACTCGATTCGGGTGGTACGAAATTAGCATCCGGAAGCCCTCGAACCTCGAAACGAAGCATATGCGATAGCTTTAATGGATTTCACGTTGTGCGTTATCGTACCTAGGACTGTTCGGACGCTTTGAGTGTATTGTAGTGTGTACTTAGATCTGAGAGAAATCGTGAAAGGGCATTCGGCGGAGCGGAGACGATCGGATCGATATGATTAGCCGTCGTCAAAATCAATCGCGATGTAAACTCGAATCGCAGGCTTTCCGCTCGTCCCAGAACGTCCGGAACAAGGGTTGAACCAAAAATCAATTTGGTTCACCCTCTCAGACGCACTTTTATCTGTGGTATTATCCTAACCACTCTGGATGCAGGATCAACTTTCTTTTGTTCTGTCGAGTCGCCGATCACTAGAGGATCGTCATCGTCGGCTGCGAAGCACGTTCGGGGCTTTCGCAGACCTGGATTGTTTTTGTAGTTGTTTCGAAGCCCACGTCGATCTTCGATAACTTGTATCAGCCTGCTTTGATCACTTTGCAAAGACGAAACAGGGCGCAGGGCATCGATACGTATTTCACATGAAAAAAAAAAAAAAAAAAAAAAAAAAAGTACAAAGGATGGGGAAACACCGTAAACAGTGACGAAAACCCCACCCTGGAGAAAGAAGAGAGGAGAGGTACTTCACCGAACATTAAAGAACTCGCTCTTCGTTTTCCGGCGTAGCATGCTAGACGCACACATGTCTGAACTGCACATGGCAGCCTAGGGACCCAGATCCACAAGGGAACTACCGTACTTTGGGCTTCGAGTCCCTCTAGGTGCGATGAAGGGGAGCTGCGAGAGTGTGAGAGGGGAGGATGAAGTAGCCACGGAAACGGCTGAAGAATAGGGGGATGAGAATAAGGGCAGAAGGGTACTCGTCCTGGTCGATAACTCTCGACTCGAAGTGTCCTAGAGGTGAACACTCGTCTTCGTCGATCGTCGATCTGACTCGGAGTACCCTCGGAGGTGTGACTCGTCTTCGTCGATGTCTCGACTCGGAGTGCCCTCGACCGACTCGGAGTACCGGATACTCGTCCTTGTCGTCTTGCTGATCTTGATGTCCTGCTTGAAGTCCGACCTTGATGTTGGTCTTGAAGTCCGACGGGAGGAGCCAGCCTCGATCGTGTCCTCTTGATGTTAGTACGTCCTGCTTGAAGGTCCGACGGGAGGAGCCAGCCTCGATCGTGTCCTCTTGATGTTAGTACGTCCCGCTTGAAGTCCGATGAGAGGATCCAGCCTCGCCCGTGTTCCTCTTGATGTTAGTACGTCCTTTTTGAGGGTCCGACGGGAGGAGCCAGCCTCGGTCGTGTTCCTCTTGATGTTAGTGTGTCCTCCTTCTTGAAGCGAGAGGCGAGACGGGATCGACCGTCTCGTCTTGCCGGTCCGGATGGCCGTCGACGCTCTTGTTGATCGGACTCGGTTGAGATCACAGGAGGTGGGGATGTCGAGAGGCCACCGATGATCCGGATTGCCGCTGGGTAAGTACGGAATGTCGTCGTTCTCCGCATGACGGGCGATCCGGATCGTCCTTGGGGTATTGGACGAATCTAGTCCCATCGATCACCCCCAATAGTGACGTACCCCTTGCCCTTCCCGAGGTCGGCGAATCGTTCCTTCTTGCTCATAGGAGCGAGGGAAACGCGGGTCTTGAGGTTGACCTTGGGTTTTGAGGAGGCGTCGGTAGAGGTGGAGGAGGTGGAGCAGGAGGAGGTGGAGCAGGCGGAGGTAGGTCGAGAGATGTTGGTCGACTTGATCGACTTGTGCTCGTTTCGGACCGGTGCGAGAGGCTGTCGGGACGAAGCGATCACCTTCACGTTGACTACCGGAGTAACCCTGGGCCGGGGTGCGAGAGAGAACCGGGCGGTGGGTCGGCCGACGGTAGTAGCGGCAGCGGTGGGTAGGACCGACGCTCGCTTGTTCTTGTTGTTGTTCGCGGTGGAAGCGGACGAGATGGTAGAGACGGTGGATGCCGATGACGATGGACGAGAGGAAGAAGCAGAAGACCCGAGAGTCTGTCTCCTCCTCACCTCGATGGTGGAGGCGACGGTAGAAGTGGTCTTGGTAACCTTCTTCTCGACGGGGACAGTGGTGACCTTGTTATCGGCGACGGCGATAGTAGCAGCGGCCTCAGCCTGGATCGCCTGGATCTTGATGGCTTCGGCTTCGGCTTCGGCGTGCATGGAAGCGAGGACGGACTCGACGTCGACGTCAAACGACGGAGTGAAGGTGTAGTCCTCGAGCTCAAGAGCGATGGAGGTAGAGGTGAAGTCGAAGGATTCCCTGAGGTAGTACGAGACAAAAGTTTCAGCGAAAAAAGTCCGGACCAGATTTCGGAGAAGACTCACTTGACATCGACCTCGACTTCGTCTTCCGAACCGCCGTAAAAGTCCAGCTTCAACGGCGTCCTAGTCGAAGTCCAAGCGACTGATTCGACAGTAGCAGTAGTGGAGACCGGCTCCCTGACTACGTCGAAAGACTTGCGGCACTTGCAAGCGCAAGCGCAGACCTCCTCCAGGACGAGGGGCTCGTAAGCGTCGATGAGCTCCAGCGGCATAGGGACCGAGAGAAGGTCCTCGTCGTCCAGCGCTTCTCGGGCTTGCATGCCGTAAGGGAGGTTGTCGTGCATGTAGAAGAAGTCTGAGAATGTAGAAGAGAGAAGGAGGGTTAGCGTCGAACAATCGAACCGGACCGGGCAAGGACGAATCGATCTGGACCACCGCAGGCGAGGAAGAAGCGACGGAGACCGGAAACTCACCTGTGGTGTCCCGTCCGACCCACGAAGAGAGAAGAAAGAGAAGAGAAGAGAACCGAGAAGAAAGAAGAGAGAAGAAAGAAGAGAGGAGAGAAGCGAGGTCAGCGTCGAAGAAGCGGATCGAACTGAACTGAACCGGGGCGAAGAAGCGACGGGAAGTTCAGACTTACCAGAAGTGACCCGTCGAGCCCGATCGATGTGAGTAGAAGGCAGTGCCTTCAAGACCTTGTAGAGAGTTCGGATGGTGCGGGAGGAGGCGGAAGAAGAAGAAGAGGTGAAAGACTTGAAAGTAGACATTTTCGGTTGTTCAGAAGATCGTTGGTGATAAATCGAGAGTGATTGATTGCAAAGGTTATGCGCTTTTTCACAAGATGTATCGTTAACGATGAGAAGAAGAGGAAGGGATTGTGCGACAGAGGACGACATAGATAGTTTCGATGAAAGTAGGTCGATGTGAACTAGGTCGTCGACCGAGAAGCTCGAGAGGGTAGGGTAAGGGGGTCAGATGCGCTTCGGCCAAGTCCGCGCCTGCGCTTCTCCTTGGCTCGTGGGTCTCGTTCTCTCCCTTCGTCATGTGATGTCATCGGCATCATCAGGTCATCTGACCATCTGCCCCGGCTTTCTGCCGTTCCCTGCCGGTCCAGCCATCTTCTTCTTTGATGATCGTCGATCGTCGTACCATTCCATGGTGGATCGACGATCATCAAAGGACTCGAGGCAGGAGAGCGAGGAGGCGACAACAATAACAATAACGTAACGAGGCGCTCGGTCAGGCGAGCAAGCCACTGCGCCGATGACGGATCGATCCACCCCGTGCTCATGAGTATGTCGGATGATAGCTTGTTGGGCGATCAAGTGGATTGTCTCTAGAGCATCATCAAATTGACCCTCTTTCAACTGTAGGGATGCTTTGGACAAAGGGATTTCCAAGATCTTTGTCTCCAGAATATGCCAG
Organism: Filobasidium floriforme; assembly: GCF_021052385.1. Lineage (NCBI taxonomy): Eukaryota > Fungi > Basidiomycota > Tremellomycetes > Filobasidiales > Filobasidiaceae > Filobasidium > Filobasidium floriforme. The sequence continues at coordinate 136,853 of NW_025763622.1, read as the reverse complement.
AGCCGTTGGAAGTCCTCAGGCGCCTCGAACAGCAAGCATTGGCCATACTTATCTCGTCGTGGTGGACATACCCGACTGTTATGGCCATCAGAAGCCAGGAGAATAGCGAGTCCAGCAATGTTTGGGATGAGCCCTGAGCACGCCACGTCCGACCGAGCAGTCGAGTACACGCGCAGGGGGATTAGCAGCTTGTTCACGCAGAGTTGAGAGCAACGGAAAGGTGAAGACGATATGTACTTAATCGATGATCAAATTCGGAAGTTCCCCAGATCTTACTGCTGTGCTCGACGACTGTTATGAAAAGCTCAGGATAGATCATCTTAGAAGCATGACGACAAGACGTGGTGGAAGACAGGCAAGTATAATGTCGACCCCTTTTGTGACTTCCACTTTGATACCCTGATCAACCTTTCGTCTCTATCCACAAAATCGGTTGTTGTACATCACATTTCCGTGTAGCAGTAATGTGCATGCGTCGGTACTAGAGGCATTGGCTTAATTGTTCAACAAGTTCCAAAGATAAAGGCGGAAAGCTGAAGACACCTATGAGATACGAGCTTGATCCGGGGTCCCACTTCTTTGTACACGTTGACGTGCAAGAACATCCAAGATGGACCGTACAGATACAGCCGATATCGTCTACAATCCCTATTCCCCAACTCCGGGAAATCGCGATGAGAGATCCGACCTGTTCTCCCTTTTGCGATGAGCGATCCGAGGTCGTTATTTACAACCACGACGACGACGATGTCGACGACGATGACGACGACGATGACGACGGGTGAGATGGGTGGGATCGACGCTCGTGTGAATTCATCGCGCAGGTCTCCCTCGAAGGGTTTACCTTCGGAAGCGCTGAAGAGCGCAACCACGGACAAATGAGAATCGATCGGCAACAAGCAGAACGACCGAGCCATCTTTGTCGCTGCTGGCGCTGTAGATCGTAAACCAACGTTCGGGAGCAAATTCGGATGTTTTTTGCTGCGGAATTCATTCCCCCTGGATCGTTTGTCCCATCAAATCCCATCATCGTCCATCAGATTCGACTTCGGCTCGTTCGATGCTACCCTGTCGTCGTCTCTTATCACCTGGATCAGTTCTTCTTGTCCAATATCTTGCATCCTGAGGTGAGTCTCTCTCACTACTGATCGCGACCGATACTTCATTTGCTCACTCCTCCCGTGTGTGAAAGGAAAAGTGAACAACCGGCGATATCGATCTCGAACAAAGAACGGCTCAGGTTTCCGTTCCTTCGTTTAGACCACGCTAGACAGCTTCTTGACATCCGGCTTGGCGATTCCTGTACAAGGGTGAGTGGAAAGGCGGATTGAATACGGATAGAGAGCTGAAAGGACCCCCTTTTCCGCACGATCAGATCTCGTCAAGCCTAACGAGAAATACATCTTGCACGCTCAACATCGGGTACGACTATCTCATTGTGATTCGCTGGACTTCCGAAGGGGTCATTTTTGAGTTTGGGGAAGTCGAAGGGGTTCACTGGGAGAAAGTACGTGTATCGAGAGGTCTTCATGTGCAAGCAGGTTATAGGGGCTGATGAATCCGCTCGCATGATCATCATTTAGCATCAACGTCCTATCCGAGACATCACAGACTAAACGAAAGCATCCCTTTCGGTCATTCCCGGACCAGACGCCGTGTCGCATCAAGCTGCGCGCAGATTTCGAGCCAGATCTCACCTCTACCGAGTACACATACAGCAGTGAGTTAGATCAGACGCCCGGCCGCACGTCTCGACGTCTACTGAACACGACTCTCTTCTCGAATTACTGTAGTCTCCACCCCTCCCTACGCATACACGTGTCAACTGGTCCTACATCGCTATCGGAGAGATATCCCTTCGATATTAGGCTCTGAGCTATAGAGTCGATCTCGTGCAGGATATTTCGTAGAGCGAACAAACGGACATCCGCTCCGTGATTTAAATCATAGACAGCAATATGGAGGAGGTATCCGAGCAAGCGGAGGCCATTCAACCGGGACCGCAGCAGGTTTTACTTGCGGACTCGTACCCGAAGGATGAAGGCACAGGTCAAGCCGGCAGTGAGAATAACACGGAAGCCGAAGATGACTTCGGCGACATCAACTGGGACGCCCCTCACTTGGATATCACCAAATACCTCATCAAGATCATGGACAGGCCCGACAATCTCATAGGGCGACAGCAGGTGAGTTCAGGGCATTCATGAAGATCTTACGAGCGCCTTCGACTGAAGAACGTAACGCATCTTGTTGAACAGGCGAAGAACAAAAAGCATATTCTATTTTACCTGGGGGCTCACTTGACCTACAAGATACGCCACATACTCAAGCGGGCTCCGTTTGCTCTAGGCTTCAATGGTGACTGGGGATTTTCGTACTGGATTTTCTGTTCCCTCGCGGAATTCAGGCAAGTATGCTTGCTTCGCAGCAATTCGGCCTACGCTGATGAGACCCAACGTGTGCAGATGGTTAGACATGAAGGGATACCTACACAAGCTCCATTCTCTCCTCAAGGGAGACGATGCTCAAGAAAGGAAGCTATACGTATCTTGCAGTCCACATCTCGCTGCGCTCACCGCCATAATCGTCCGGTCTAGGAAGGGGCCCCCGGACGGTACGTGCTGCGCAGCGACGGCGTAACGTGATTTGGTCCTCATGGTTATCATCTCTCCAGAGAAACAGAATGTGAAGCAAGCAAGGGATCATCCGATGCTGGGCAAGAATCGAAACTTCTCTACAGCTTTTCCACCCTTACAGGAATGGATCGCCTTACTGGACCAGGAACTTGACTTCACAATCCAAACGTTCCCAGAAGTAAGTTGTGTGTATGTATCACGTTGGGGCCATAGTGACGAAGTACTCATTGCGATCTTGCCATCGAGCTTACAGATATCTCAACTCGATTGGGAGACCCGAATGGACGCTCGTGACATGAAGCCTGCAGCTAGGCGTAGAATATTCTGGCTAGACTGGAACTGCCTCGAGGTGGGTACCCTCCGGTCGAGCCGTTGCGTCACAGACATTCATAATAGCTACCACAGCCCGAATACTGTTTGGTTTTCGATACCACACCCGCAGAGGTCTTCTCGCCTGCAGGCACCGATTACGATCATAGCTCACTCATCGACGAGCATCAGGCGTGGATTCTGGCCGAAACGTGATCAGGAGAGACAAGCACAGCTGTGATCTCGGGGGGGCACCAACTTTATACCTTTGGCAATGAAGATCCTCCACCGGACGACGTAGACCCTCTCGCTGTCCTGACCCTCAGAGCATCCATTTAGTTGGTAACAGCGATCAACCGCTCACAATAGAACTCCTTCTGCTCAGAAGGCTTCCCGATGTATTTCACTTCTGGATGTATCGTCGAAAGACGCTCTGAGTTTTGGCACAGACTGAGTAATCGAGCAAGAAAAGTCGACTGTATGGAGTTACGATGGCAAGAGTTTTGAAAAGGAGCTGGAAGATCGGGGAAAGGGTGCTTGCGTACTTGGCGTCGCTCAAAATTCCGCTGGCAGTTGGCATGCAGTGCGCAGCGATTATGGGGAAATCCAGGAAACGAAATTGGGAAAGGAAGCGTGATGACGAAAAGATGTGACGACGACAGCAACGGTGGGTAGACGGCCGGCGATGGATCGGTCAGGTGCATAGCATGCATAGCCACCCGCCACTCGAGATCTGGTGTAACCGATGGCGAGTACAGAACGACCGCGCTAAGCTGATCGGTTCGGTCGGTCGACAAACTGATTAAACTGATCACGTTGAGGGATTGATGGAACGAACCGACTCTGATGAGACACTTTGAGACAAGGTTCGACCGGAGCAGCCAGGAGAAGGAGGGGAAAATCGAGGGTGACGTAAGAAAAGCCCCGTGCGCGTCCGTGCGCGAATGCCGATATCGGTCGTGCCCTTCTTTTCTGAGATCCACCTGCCAACCTGCAACCGGCCATCAAACGTCAGCTCAAGCATGTTTCGGAGATCGATCAGTTTCACCGATTATTGATCGACACAGCCACGTCTCCTTACGTAAATATGTATGTGGTCATATCAATCACGACCCCAGGTCACGAGAGATCGAGACACAGCGATTAGCTTCTGGGAACGTAAGCACACGACATCATCCGGAACGGACAAGACCTTGAGCTCCAGTTCAAAGACCGAAATAAGGCGCATCCGCGACCGAAGCCGGTCGAACGGTTAAGAACAGGGACGGGTGAGCATTGCCATCATGACCAGAAGACTCGATACGAATCGTTTAAGCCTTCCTACTTTTCTACTATCGACCAGATACACGTCCTGCAACTGCTGCAACTGCAGCACACCTCGGATTCAGTATGTTCTCGAGAGATGCCTTTACAAGTCTCTGGAATCTTCCCCCGTTTCTTCGCACTTACAGGAAGTACATTTCACTATCAGGATCAACTCACATACCGCGAACGTCAGGGTCCTTTACCTACCCTCTGATCATCGAAGCTTTCGTCATCTAGGGCATTGCCATCACTGTCGAACGTGCCAACGCATTAGGCTCCATCGAGTCATCTTCGGTGAGTGCCTCTTCTGGACATACGTAGCTGATCTCAAGGCTGACGTTGAACATGTGCTCGGCTTCTTACTTCATCCTACTCTTTTTCACACTTCGGCTCCTCATCCTCCAGATCATATCGCACCAACACCTCCCACAAACTCGTCTCATCACCATGTCTGATATCCTAGCCGCCATCGACGCCTACAATCTTTACGAACTCATCGCCTCGACCTCGAACTCGGAACCCGATCAAGTCAACCTCGGCCCTTCAACACCAGCCACGGGTTCGAACACCCCCGAGGCCGCTGGAAAAAAGGGCATCGCCAAGTTGATCGCGGATGGAACCTTTCCTACCGCCAGGCGCAAGACGGGAAGAGCGGCTATTGTGAAGAAGACGATGGATCCGGTCCACGGCGGGTGAGTCATGTCTCGAGAGTTTGACTCCGATTAAGCGCAGTATGTATGATCGCTCACATGGAATGCACTTGGTCGGTCTCAGTTGGGTCTGGGATATCGCCTGTCGGCTCCCCATGGATATCACCAGGCTGAAAGACGGTCTACTTCGATGGGTCCTCTCGAGCCTCTACATGGCTCACCCGGAAAAGATGACCTGGTTCTACGGCAAACTCCTCGACGGTTTCGCCACATACGACGCATACAGACTGAGGCATCGTAACGTCAAGTTCTTTGCGGATTGTCCGAACACCGTCGTGGTCGCCTTGATCGTGGCAGAGAATCGTAGCAGAGGACAAAAGGATACGACACAGTATGGTGTTTACGGTAAGTCGGCAGTGAGTGTTCGGCTGGATACATGGAGGTTGAACATCGGACGCGATCGTTCTTAGGTGATTGTTACCTCTCCGCAGCCCACACCAACTTTCAAGCTCTGTACGCGATCCTCAATGCAGAAGTCAAGAACTTGCCGCGAAGTGCCGGTAGCGACCGCATGGATGAGATCAAAAAGACATGGCCGCCTTCGGAGGAACACAACCTCATCATCGACATCCCCTTATACCCGAACCCAGCTGATATAGTGCAGATGAACCGAAGGATTATTTATCGGCAAGCGATCAGCGGCGAAGCTACCGACATTGCGGAGCCTGAAGGTATCCACGACAAGGCTAGATATCTCGGGAGAATCATCATGCCGAAGGAGATTTTTTGGGATCTACTCGGCGATGGACACATCGGCTTCGCCGTCCAGTTCCAGAGCGCCGATTTGCTCAACTACGTCTGGAGGACGATTTCCGCCGCCGCTCAGCCTAAGATTCGCGAAGATCTCATGACCAAAGTCGACCAATTGATCTTGAGTCGCGAGCCGAAGCAATGGCTCGACGTCTTCTCCCGATCCCCGCACCTCATCTCCATGCTCGTCATTCTGCGTGCAAGTCCTACTTCGACTCTCAACCGGATCGACTACCTAGACGATCCGATGGTCTTACCGAGTCTCGAATTGGAAGACTTCGAGGTCATGTGGCGAGTAAGTCGGTCACCATGTTTCATACCCAATCAGTACTTTGCGCTGACGTCCTTTCGGCATAGGTGATTCAAGCCGAGTTCCAGCAATACTGCACCGGCACACTGCCTTGGCTGTTTCCGAGCCGAGGGAAACCCCTGAAGATGCTCATCGAGCATAATAGGCAAGTAATCGTCTATAACTTTCTTCAGTGAGTTCTCGCCAACGGCCGTGATCCGATATCGACTGGTCTTGACACTTGTCGCACAGTCCTCCTGCTTAAGGCGATCGTTCTGCCGCCTATCCCAGAGGCATGATGCCAAAGAATACTCTACATCATCTTCGATCATTTCCATCTGGATTACGACCGTCTTGCTCTTTCGCCGAGTCATTCCCGTCGTGTATCTTATACTGCCGATTCCGTGTATCACCATCGCTCCTGTTTGACCGAGTTGTCAACACCAGAACGTCGTACGCTTGGTGTGGTGGATTGAATCGAGTTCGTTACTCGCAACTTCGAACTACTGGAACGAACTTTGAGTTATGTGTCTGCGTTTCGCCGTGCATTCAATGACCAAGTTCAGCCTACTACGGACCGCTCAGTCGCCGCGTACTTCGGCAAGGGTAGCATAAGGGACCATCGTTATGTGATCTCATTGCGACATTTGATACATACATTTGCAAGCATAACATTTTCGCTGATGTGCCTTGTATCGCCTCCTCTTACGCTCTCTTTCCCTGCCTCCGCCCGGATCTTCTCTCACCGACTGAACAACTCGGCCTCCAGGGCGTCCTCGATGAACTGCCAATCAACAGGCTTCGACTGATACATCCCCTCGTACGCTCTCGAACTCGCTCCGATGAGGAAAGGTTGCAAGCTGGCCATCGAACCGATAGAGTGAGTCTCTGCGAGTGCGGGTCTTCTTCCCGAAATGCCAGATGGGGAAATCGGTACGAATGCGGTTGCCGGTGTTGTCATCTGAAATCGGAATCATGAGAAGGCGGAGCGTTAGTCTCTATAGGCCGGTCTATTAGTGACCCAAGTTACCGTAGTACTGACATGTGTGTGATGCTTAGCGGCAATGGCATCCGACAACATCTCCGTCAAAGTGTCCTCCCTACTGGCTCCAGGATCTGGATAAAGCGCATCCGTCGTGTCCTTGACGAAGAGCCATTGATGCCTTCGAGAAACCCACAGCCAGATGATCTGGTCAGTAACGATTCAGCTGGGTCCGTGTCGCCTATCTATAGAGCTTACATTTGGAACTCCTCCATACTCAACGCGAGCATCAAGTCCAGCAGTTTACAAGTGGCGAGGCTCGTCTTGAGGTTGATTGCGTTATCGGCAGGTAGTTCCTCCAGTATATCCTCGAAACTCCGTATCTGTGATGTCATAATTCTCAACGTGATGTCCCGTTGCCTCCCACTTTTCTTGAACTCACCAATTCGGACAGGACAATTGGCAGGATACCGGTTAGATGTTGCGATCCAAACCTGCACATGGTCACTCTCAAACAAAGGTACATCTAGAATGCGAAACGAGCACATAGTCAGCTCGATCCGCAGTTCAGCAAGGCTTTCGAGGCAAACAGGCGGAAAACAGAACGACTTCTGTCGTCGATCTCATTTAAGTCTCCCAAGACCGGCGACGGCGCGACGTGCGGATGGACCTGCTGACTGACCTCTGATATAACCACGGGACTTGACGCAAAGCCCCTCGATAGGTCCACCAGGCGGGCTTGTATATTGGGAAGCTGGATAACATAGTGATTCTTCTCGCACACAAAAAGGCACAGCGATATCCGGCGAATAGTGGCTGCTCGTTGCTGCGTTTCTTGCTCTCGGTTGATGAACAGATTAGCTGCCGAGGTCACAACGAGCGCACGCTCTATATGACCTCGAATCAGTCGGTTAGCCTGGAGAACGGTATCAAGTTTTTACGAAGAGGGACGTACCAAAGAGGTCGAGTAGCCTTTCTTTCTCGCCGCTTAGCCATAATGCGAACAGCTTTCTCCATAGAATCCGGGCGCCTCCTTCCTTCAGGTCAAAGATTCCGGGATCATTGAAGACGTCTTGCACGTATGGTTTCCAACTCTTGCTGGCTTGCGGGATGTGCGCGATCGCTTCAAGCATGGACAGGAACTCGACATCGGTGCTCAATCCAGTTCTGCCAGGGAATGGCAAGTAATTCAGCCTGATTGAGCATTGACCCGACGAAGAGCCCTGAACCGATAAACCCACCTGGCTCGTTGTTTGGCTACAGGGCTGATGACCGTATGCCCGATCACAGCGGTGATCTGGATGACCCTTTCGTCCTCGTCCAAAACCTCTCGCAGATGAGGCACGAAATCTTTGCGTAAGAAGCGTAGCAACTGAAATGAAACGTGCGATTCTGATCAATTCTGAATGCTCCCTGGCCTCGTTCGGCAGGGCGAGCTGCGGCGATCATCCGGGAAATACCATTCTACCGCTGACTTACAGCATCTGACGCCTGTACGTGTGGCTCTATGCTAGCCTGCCCTTTCTGTCCGAGTCCTGGAGATCGCGGTGGAACGTCCCGCGGTTCAACAGCGTTGACGTTCACTGCAGTTTCTGCAAGCCGGATGAGAGAGTCCTAGAGATGATTCAATGTTGAGCCAAGTTATGGAAGTCGGCCGAGACACGACCACGTAACACACTGACTAAGGCGTCTTTTTTCAGCCTGCGATCATTAAAAGCTGAAGTTTGCGCTATCTTGCGCATCAGGGCAAAGTAGGATCTTTGGTTTGGCAACAGCATGCGTTAGCCTATTGTGCGATCGATGTGCCATCGACCAAGAGAGGCTCACTCCAGTAAAGGCAAAGAGAATTGCTTTTTGGCCAAGCTGGCGGTGGACGCATTGGCTGTTCGAACCAGGGACATCACGGCCGGCAGCACATCAATGGCGACCGGTGCTTCAACTCCAGCGAAGTAGGCGTCCAAAACCGCCAGTATCTTCGGTGGACGGCTGGATCAATCGGAACAGTATCGCTATCAATAAGTGACGGCATTGCGCCCTCTTAAGCGATTTCTTACCTGATACCACTGGCCGTTTTCGTCCGTTCGGCGTCGGAGAACAGGGGGGAGAGCATATCGCATAATAGCGAAACCAATTTGTGAGAGCTTGAAGTGAGCGAATCCAGAATAACCAGGAGTGCTTTGGGTTCGATCTGGGCGAGAACGATGATCAATCTCAACACAAGCTCGAAGCCAACATCCCAGAAGTCGCTCACTTTCAGGTGATCATCGTTGACCGAAGCCTCTATCATGGCTTCGATCGTCTCATTTGGTCTCCGCGAATATAGCCGTAACAGACAGGCCTTTGCGGCCGCGACCAAGTCCTGACCGGCAGCCTGTCGCAGATCTCGCGTATCGTAGAACGTAGCGAACGTGTTGATGGCTGCGCTGACCACTCCTCTCATAGTCTGGTTTGACCCCATAGACGCCTGAGAAGTCGCTCTGATCAGCTTCGTTGTCTTTCAACGGCTACTAGAACAGACTCACGGCCTCTCTTGTCGTCCTAGCTGTACTGCCGTCCCCTGTCAAGACAGTCGACACGTATCCGAACAATCCGGCTGGTTCCGGGAAGCCGTTGGCTGGAGCAGGTGTGTCGCCGGAACTGCTTGTGGGAAGTATCCCCCTGACGATCAACTCGGCAGCTTGCAGAAGTAGAGGTATCTCTGATTCAGCACCAGATCCATTGCTCATTCCGTCTTCTAATGACGCATTTGCGCTATATAGCCGTTCCTCGATTTGCAAACAAAGGGCGTCAGAGATAGGATAGAGAATCGGCATGACATTGCTCGAGAGACCTGCCGAGATACTGAGGATGAAGTCGAGCCAGTCGGCCAAGATGGGTCGGTTTGAGGTCAAGCCAATGCCAGCGAGGATAGTCTGTAGCAGATAAGCGTTGTCCGGCTGAGTTTGCGAGAGCTCGATCTGAGCTGGAATATTTGAACGCGTGCGGTTGTGCGATCTTGTCGAACCGATCAGAGGCGAAGTCATATGGCTCCTATCGGCATTCTGCTTCATTATCAAGTTCTTGAGAACGGCCAAGATCGACGTCTGAAGATCCAGATCGCGGCCATGTACACATGACAGCAGTCTCGGAAGGATTGCGTTCTCGAGGCTTGCCAATTCCGAGGTTGTCCAGTCGCCGTGCGATATCAGAGTGCCAAGGAGAGCGATAGCCGCGAGATGTAGAGGCCGTTCCACAGCCGAAGTGGGAAAACCAGCGGCCGTTTCCCACAGAAACAACATTCTGGTTTTGGTATGGAGAATGTTTTAGCGCGTGTATGGGCCTGACATCGATGAAGCTCTTGAAACTTACCTGAGAGCAACTTGACATGCAAAGTCGCGGTAGGTCGGTTCTGAACACACATCGATTAGCTTTGCAGATCGTGTATCGTTGCACATAGTACGGCACGGACCTTGCTGCAGTTCGCTCATAACATATGTATTCCTTGCACGAGCTGGGACTGCCGAACTCGCCAAGTGGTTCGCCAATAGCTGTCCTCCGTGATCCAATACTTCTGACATTTTCTCAAGGACGTAAGCGATCTGTTTGAGATCGCCGCGCTTGCCCAGGTAATCGACGTTGAATTCGCAATCCGCTATATCGATGCTGGTACGTTTGGTCACTGGTAGTAGCATCCCAAGACGAATAGTGATCACGTCTAACATTCTGAAATCGTCGCTCTGAGATTAGAATTCAAGGTGTGTTGGCGACAGACGCGGCCAACTTAGCGCGCCACTTGCCTGATGTAAAGGCCCAGCTCGCATCGCATCCATCCTTGAGCGAGCCTTTTCAATACGATGTCCTCAGACTGTAAGCCATCTAGGATGTAGAACAGTGGAAGATGGAACGCTTCCTCCTGCTTCAAGGGATCCTCTGTATGACATCACCCATTCAGCGGCGACGAACGGCTTGCGACAAATCATAAGCATAAGAGCTCACCTGTTAGCGTCCAAAGGCGACTGAACGCTTGCACCGCATCTCCTCTCGAAACATCATTGACTAGGGATCGCATGACGGTCTGTCGGAGAACAGCAGGAGAAGAACCGTCTGCCACTCTCCACAACAAGGCCGAGGCTTCTTTATTTTGATAAAGATGCTGGGGTCGCATGAAGCGAAACAACTGATCGGCAAGGATGATTGAGCACCTCGATCCGTTCCGATATCATTGCCGAATTTGACGCACCGACTGTACGACATCCGGCGTGATTCCAGCATCCCCGAGTCGGAGAGCAGGCTTCAGCCAAGAAGCAGCGCCGATGTGCAGCACCAGCTGTGCAAAGGCGGCGGTTTCCTCAAAGTCGTGTGTCTGCTCGGAACCCGCATATTCAGCCTGATAGTCATCAGCAAGTCGACCGGGTCGTCGAACCACTCACTTGCGCTATACCGTTAACCATCCGCTGAAGAAAAGTATCCGGTTCCCATCGGACGCTCAAGCCGTCGGTCACGTTCCCGCCAGCGATGATGATGTCGGCAAGCAATCCGCAATGCTTCGCCAATGCAACAGGAGTAGGTTGCGATTCCGTCCACTTTGTGAAGTTCCCTTGAATCAGGGTCTGGGCGGACGGTCCCGTAGCACGTTGCACGTCTGGGGGTCGAAAGCGCGAATCGACGGTGTAGTAATCCTTAGCTGCCGTTGTGATGGCCGTGTTATCCTGGTCGTTCGCTTTAGTAGCAGTCATGCTTCCCCATGGCAGGGCCTTGAAGATCGCTCGCGATGTAACCATCAACAAGTCCGGCTCGGCTCGGACGAGCCTCTCATGATCCTGAGAGCCAAACATCAGCCTCGTTATCGTCACAGGCAATCTGACAAGTACGTACAGTCACGAAGAGATACAAGATCAAAGGCAAATGGACCCGCGTGACTTCTTCATCTTGTATCCGGAACGTGTTGAGAACCCAAATAGTGATGTTGAGAGCGGATGTCTGGAATTGAGACGTATCATCGATGGTGTAAGCATGAGCAAAACCTCACAAGCTTCATAACTTACGACATCTGCTTCGCGATATCCCTCTGTTACCTGAAGCTTCCCGTATATGATAGACCAGAAGACGTAAGGCTCGACTCCCTCATAAACCGCTCGCGCAGCCATCCTTGCCTGAGGCAGCCAAACAGTAAGCTTAGAATCGAGTTCTCCCGCTCCGAATCGAAACAACGCACGTTTTCCTTGACGACCTCTTCAACACTGCCGTTCTGATCCACTTGCATGGCGACATTCAAGGCATCATAGACAAGGGCCATCGATAAGGGATATCCCACTTCCCAACGATCGAGCAGCGATACGAAGATCCGGAATGGTCGGGCAGAGTCGAGCGTGTTATTCGTGATGTCCTTCATATCCTCCTTTATTGAGCGGAAAGGCGGATACAGGTCTCAGCATATCTCCGTCAGCACGAAGTCCTCCGCTGACTCACTAGCAATGCATCCCGAACGAGATCCAGCCCAACCGACCTGAACCGATCCATCTGCTTCTCCGACTCCTCCTCGTTCCCCAAGAACCACCCATACATCCGCTTATTCAAGCTGAGATCTCGTCTGAGTACGATCCCACAAGCCGACTTGATCAGGATCTTCTTGTCCGTCGGGGAGAAGTCGGCGAAACTGAGCAAGGAGGGTAAAGGTAGGCAGGAGTTCAGGAGGTCGAGCGTTCCACGGCGGACGAGCAGCGAGTCGTCTTCCAGCCCAGCTGCGAGGGCTCTGATGAGGAGACCACCGTCAGGACCGATGACCTCCGATAAGAGAGGTTGCAGGGATGCAGTCGTAACGAGATCAGGGTTCAGCAGGCCGGTTCCGAGAGATTTCAGGTGCTGCTTCAGCCGAGAAGGCAATCGCCTGGCAAGGTAGTTGACCGCTGATGTCCGAGATCCGGGATTGGTGATCATGACGACGAACACGCATTGCAGGAAATAAGCATCATCGACCGACTCCGAGATCTTGTCCACGAGTTTGAGTACCCGTTCGAAGTGGTCCCCCGTCTCTTCCTCCAGACCGGGTAAGAGAGCCAGAGCGAGAGCTTTGCTGGCTGAGCGGAGTGACCGACCGAGAGGTACGTAGAACGTCTCGTATATGTCCAGTACGGTCGGCCGGACTGCGGTAGAGGCGTATTGGAAGAAGGGAAAGAAGCCGGAAGACCAGGTGGCCAAGTCTTGGCGGAATCCATCTTCCCCCAGAATTTTGAATATCTCCCTGTAGACCTCGAGTGTCCTTTGATGAACCCCGCTTGGCAGAGCAGGATTGAGACCCTGAGCGAGCCGTTTGGCGATCTGGATCTTGTACGGAATCTCTGTGTATTGAGGGGTGGTGGAGAGGAGAGCTTTGTGAAGCCGGGAGAGGAAGGAAATGAAGTCGGCCCATTCGGCTACCGAGTCGAATGTCGCTAAAGCTCTCTCTATCGTTTGAGCGTAACGTTTGTATCGAGGGTCACTCTGTAACAGAGCCAGCGATGCGGCTATAATTATAGTACATAGCTATTAGCTTTTGAAATCCAGTGAAGCCGTGCTACGAGACCCACCTCGACCACCCTTTGTACGCCTGGAAACATGCCCATCTCCTTGCGAGAGCGTAGTCGTCCCAGTCACTTCCGCCTTGACTGCCTCGGATGAGATGGATGACGCTCTCGACCGACTAGCTCTTCCTGTTATGAGCTGAGACAGTCGTCCTTGGCTTGAATTTGGCCTTTCTATCCGGCTGTCGAGGTGATCACCGAGAGGTGGGACAAACGACGGCCTGTCTGCGTCCGAGGTCATGTTGAGCTTGACGTTTGCGGGCTATATCGATCGCATCGTCTTGAAAATAGCTAGATTGGGTAGCTCAGGTGATCTTGTACGACCTCTCTCCGCCTCTAATTTATGATAGCTGTAGGTGAAGCTGTCGTCGTCGAGTTATAGTTGGAGATGGGGTCGAGGTATAGGACGTGGAATGCAACTTGGTTGAGTTCGATGACGAACCTCGCGGACCTCGCCGAAGCAAGCACGCACTCGTTCCTCCTCTTTTCGACTTGTACAACTACTACCATCCAGCTATACAACCAGTACTTGCCTCCCTCTCATCCATGTCCTCCATAATCACTACCTCAAACGTAGGCATAAACATATAGCCCATACTAGAAGCAAGTAGGACTGCCTCGCCAGCCTGACTGGGAATTCCGTCGGCTCATCTCGCTCCTCCTCTGCGAGGTCCAAAGGCAGGTAGAGGACGATGAGCGGTATTCACCTGGACGACGGAACAGCGTAAGCATATTGTAATGGATATGTTGGTACAGAATCTAACGGTACCAGGTCTGATATGCCTGCTTTTTCTCTACGGGAAACAGCCTACAGAGCTCGTGGGACCTGGCTCTATCCCATTCCATCCTGCACTTTCGCCAACTCGTCGCTTCATCTTCATCACCGTCCTGGAAGCCTCTTCCCATCACCTACCCAGCATCTACTTCGTCCAGCGGATTCCAAACACCACCAATAGCTGCCCCTTTGCTGGATGGACTGAAGGGAAAGACCACGCTACATAAACGCTCTCTCAAGACCGGCGATGTCTTTCGAGCCGTCTTTGAATCGGATGGAGCCGTCTTTCCTGACGAACTCGATATAGACACCTTTCGGGGTGCCATCGTCGAACCTGGATCGAGGAATAGATGGGACAGGCTGGTGGATAGCTGTAGCACCCTGGACGTGCTGGATACCAACACCCGGATCGTACATACACGCTATAAGCTCGGATGGCCGTCCAGCCCCAGAGATTCAATCACGATACAACGGCATTACATCGACGAGGACGCGCTCATCTGCGTAGCAACCAGCTTGCCAAGGTCAAAGCACGAACCGGCATACCTGAAGCCCAGCCCCCCGTTTGTCCGAGCACACGTCGGACTAGTCGCCTGGCTAGTCCAGCTCGTACCGTGTGAACAAGGCAGGAAGAGAAAGTTACGCATGTCATGCCATTTCAACTGGACTCCCAATGGACAATGGGCTATCGGAGCTAGCATCCAGACGCATCTGCCAGGACTATTGAGATCGTTGCGAGACTATACGATAGCAGAAGCCATACCCGTACCGGAGGTCGTCTGGATATCACCCGGAGTCTCCGTTGACGACATAGGCTTCGATGCGACGAGGGTTCTCTTCAGCCTAGACTATTCGGTCGTCCACGTTGATGAGAAGGAAGGAAATGGGGACGAGGGCGAGGACAAGGAGAGGGCTACGGTGGTCTTCCGGTTCAGCAGCCGGTCGAGTTGGGATATCGACTTCACGTATAGAACGGGCGAAATCGTGGAATCGACTGATCTTCACTATCAAGCAGGACGACGAGCAGGATCGATGGAACATGATTCGGCTTTCCTCTACTTCCGACTCGACGTCTCTCCGCCTCCTCCGAATCTCTACATCAAGCGGTACAAGGTCACGCTCGAGCGGACGATGGGGAACCCCGATGACGTCAGATTCAACGGATCTTTATGTTCCTTAGAATCGAATGTCGAGACGCCCGTATGCCGTTTGAGCCCTACAAGCCTGCTAGGCGATTCATCCAGTGTCCTCAGCGACATGTCTCTACGGACTACTAGGACACTTGATCCGTTTGGCGGGGTCGGTCTGGGTCGAGCGGGATCGATCATGTCACTGGAATCCGAAACCGGGGCAGATGCACCGAACGTGCCGGCTTCGCTTCAGCAGACGGTCGCAAGGCAGAGATCTGTCTCGGTTGACACTACTGTAGGTCACAAAGGAGCTCGCAGCAAGAGTCAGGACAAGACGGTCGCCTCGCTCATCAAGCGGAATTACATCCGTGAGTCCGGACTGCATCTCGTTTGAATTTTACTGTCAAGCTGATATTGATTTTGTAGACTTTACCGCGCTACTCCAAGAACCCGAAGCCAAGTGGAGGCGTATCAGCGAAGGCAAAGGAGTTACCCTCTACTCGCTGAACTCGATGGACAAGACACTAGCCATTCACCGAGTTGAAGCCGTCTTTGTCGGTGTCAGCCTCTGGGACTTGTTCGCGATCCTCATGAACTGGGGAGCGAGGTCTACTTGGGATAGAGCGTATGGAGATGCTATCTTACTGGAACATGTCAACGAGATGACCGAATTGTGGCGGGTCAGCCAGAAGGGTCGGCCGTGAGTATTATTGCTTTACAAGTCGTGGGAATTGAGCTCTTACTCAAAATCCCTCTGAAACAGATCACGTGATCTCCTCCGGACTACCTACAAAAGCAATGACGCCATGCACATTTTCAGCTTCACTCCCGACGCCAGCCTTTTCCCGTCGGTTCCGTTTTCTTCTGATTCCAGCTTGATGCGGGAAGAGTTGACTCTTCAAGGATGGTCACTGGAGCGGCTTTCTCCGACGACGATACATGTTACCCTGATCGAGCAGATTGATGCGCGTGCTTTAGCTGCGAGAACGATAACCCAACAAATGCAGAGCGCGATGGCAGGATTGGGAGAAACCGCTATCAAGACTGGAGGACCACCTGTCATTTCCCGGCTCAGCGGCGCCAAGATATCTGCTTCTCGCTATGACGTAGAAAAGGCGGTCGTAAAGTTCACCTACGAGGCCGCCATCGTAAGAACCGTTACTTCCGCGCCCAAAACAGCGATGTCGTCTGCTGTGCAAACGGAAGATGCGTCGGCGAATGGCTCTCGAAGAGGATCGGAAACGCCTATCGTTATCGAAGAAGAGAAGGCCACATCTATGGAATGTCAGATAAGATGCGACCCGGACAGGTGGGCAACCTCGCTCGAAGTAGTCGTCGATCCTCCACCATCATCATTTTCAGTGCTCAAGAGACATTCCCTCACCGAGAACGGGGGACTTTGGCTGACGGTCGAGCACGAGAACGCCAATTCTCCCTTGAACAGGAAAGTTACTGTCAGTATCCAAGCGAGACCTGCAGCAGGTCTGGGCAGGGAAAAGACCACAGTCTTGCTCAACGGGACCAACGTCGAAATCGACAAGGCAGATCTCGCAGCAGCCGACGTGACGGCGTTCAAGAAGCAGAAACGATCTCAAGTCACCCGAAGATCCTTGGATCAACCGGCTTCTGTACCACTATTGAGACGAAGAGCTACTGGCGTACCTGCGCTCAAGCTTCCAGAGGGCGACGAACCGGCCCCGGAAACCGAAACTCCGGAAGAGATCGTCCGTCCTCTGCCACAAACGCCGACATGGGCCGGATCCATCTCGGGATGGTTCAATACAGCTGCAGGAAGTGCGAAGTCGATCATAGTCGCTCCGTCTGGGCCTCCTCTCGAAGCATGCAAGCAATCACCTTTTGATGCCGCTGCAGGAGCGCTAGAACGGCTAGTCCGCATACATATCGATCGCTTTAGCGAATCGACCACGGCCGATGACCAATGGATCGTTGCGTCCCGCAACGGTAACGCTATCGTCGAAAAAAAGATCCTACCCTTTGTCTCGGAGAGCCTTCCTGTTTACAGGTCCAGCCGCATCATACAAGGTTCCAGCGCCGAGGACGTTTCAGCTATCATTTCTAGCTCAACGCATCGCAAAACATGGGACGCGGCCAAATTAATAGATACAAAGCTTCTAGCAGCATATGGCGAAGGTGTACATCTGCAATTCACCTCCAACAAGATGGCGTTTCCATACAAGAACCGAGCGTTTCAAACCATCAACATTGTGGCCCGGGCTGAAACCGGAGGACCTCCATCTCCCGTCCCGAACTTCACCTCTACTGGCGATGCCGCATTGATCTTCCATGCGTCGACGTCCAACTTTGACGCTTCCGGCCTAGGTCTCGATTCTCGTACTTACAACCCATTGAGTATGCCACTCGGCAACATCGTGCTTGAAGGCTGGATTCTCGAAACACTGGATCCATACTCACACGATCAATTCCCAATCCCGTCAACACGATGTATGCACGTATGCGCCATCGATTTTGGCATTCCACTCGCCATGAACAATGTCGCCAATGCGGCTTTACCCTATCGGATCTTGGCAGTAGAGAAGATGCTCAACGCCGAATCGCGGTTACCCATGGTGATCAGTCCCGCATCCGGCATACTGCTGCCCAAGACACTACTCAAAGCTAAGAAGCTGGGCAAAGATACGAAATATGGGTTGGTGGGCCGTCCGGACGCCACAATATTGAGTCTGGCGCACGATCCGGACGGACTTACGCAAGCGACAGTCAAAATCATTCCCTCCTACAAAGACAATAGACGTGGATCGTCCTTTCCTGCTGATTGGTATGACGACGAAACGACCGAAACCGACTCGGGAGCGTTACCGTCTGGCCTCAACAAGCCCTCTCATGCGCGGACTGCTTCTGCCTGGTCTCGCCTAACCCGTAGTCGTGCTGTCAGCCAACAGCTAGTCCGAGGGCTGTCGCAAACAAGCGAGCAGGGAGAAGAGAGCTTCTCGGCGCATCTCAAGGTGCCACTACTGGAGATGATCGTTGAATTGCCGGCGGGAGCAGGCGAGAAGTACTCCATTGCGGTCGAAGCGCGAGCTCAATCCGCCGATTCCGTCACAGCACCGTTGGCACTGGAAGGGCCGACCAGCGAGATCTTGGAAGATACCCTCAAAGTCGAGGTAGAGAGAACGGCTTTGCCAGTCCTCAGAGGCGCCCTTACGGACAGCCAGGCATACCTCATCAAGATCCGAGCGCTGAATGGTCAGTCCGTACAGGACCCCCTTGGACAGCCGCCGGCAGACGTCACGCGATCCAGAGTCGATCACGAACTTGTACGTGTGGGTGGTCTGCTGGTGATCAAGCTTCAAAAGCTACCTCGTGACGGTAGCGGAGAAGTCAGATTCTTTCGTGCCGGCCAGCCTGTCCCGATTAGAGACTCTCCATCGGTTTCATCGCCATCCGGTACAGCAAGCAGGGTCGAGGCGAAGGTCAAGCTGTGGTCAAAGTTGAAGCGGTAAGTCGAGATGTCACAGTGTCGGTAGCGGTCATTCTGACTGACCTGTCTTGTTTCGTTAGCATTGATCCGACTCAGGATGCCCCGGCGCTCACTGATCACCTCCGGCTCCATATCGCACCTATAGCCATAGCCAAGGACATTAATTCGCTTCATCACGCCAATAATACAAGTACCGGCAGCCCCGCCGGACAGAAATCTCTGAAGCCAGACGAACCAGAGGCTGCTCCTGCATCAACGTCCGCGATCGAGAACCATGAACCGGGCTTGCAAATCGACACCCATAACGTCGAAACTCGACCTCGATCTCAACGGATGAACTCGATCTATACATACCTTACTAGACCGGCACGGTTCTCATGGCCAGTAACCCCTACCAGCAACCTTGCCGACGCTTCTCCCGCCAAGGTCAAGGCCGTGGAAGTCGCTTCGGACGCCGACCAATCCATCTCCGCTGAACATGTCATACCGACTCCGCAATCAACCATCGCTTCCAAGAAGACTACGGTGCCGCCGACTATGATACTAGCGCTGTTGGCCACCGCCGTCCTATTCTTCCTCCTCGGATCGCTGCTTCGATCCCTGTTAGGAGAACACCAAGACTATTACACGGTCTTGCCCGCAGGAGCGGTCTCGACAGAACCGGAATGGCAGGAGATGACGAGGGTCCTGGAGTTGAAGGTGTTCGGGTGGCATCTTATGGTGGCGTTCTTACGTGGGCGTACGCCTTGAATAGGGATTATGCGGTACTATATCGTCATTGCACGACTGTCATCTAATATCGTGATTTGCGAAACATGTCGCAAAGAGACATACCATACATACCATTTTGTTGCCCGACCTCTCCGTTCAAACGTAGCTGTCATCGTCGTTCCACCTGTCGCAGCGCTTGACGTGACGTCCACCGTTCGAGAAATTTCGATCCCATTTGAGTCTTGTACTAGCAGTGTAAGCGATGACGGGCACGAACATGGAAATGTACTGTATGACGTCTTCTACTACACCGGGCATATGATCGCGTCGCGCCCCTCACCTTGTTATCCCTCTGACAACGATCATCAACATCGCTTGCTCTTGCCTTTGCACAATTTTGGGTCGCTATCAGATTCATCTGTTGAAGGCATTCATGTACGTTTCGGACGACTTGGACAGGATTGAAACTTTGGCATCGGATGGGACCTTGCAGCATACACCTACGCGGATGGATGGCAGGGACCTCCTAAGCCGTTTGACATGAGAAGCGTCATCCAAACGTAGCGTTCTTAGGGCTCGTCCCAAACATCGCTGGACTCGCTATTCTCCTGGCTTCTGATGGGTGTAACAGTTTGGTTATGTCCATCGGCTACAAGTATGGCCAATGCTTGCTGGTCAAGGCGCCTGAGGACCTCCAACGGCTCTGATATATTCTGAAGGCTGAGATCTTGAGTATCTCTCTGTCCAAAGCATCCCTACAGTTGAAAGAAGGTCAATTTGATGATGCTCTAGAGACAATCCACTCGATCTGGGCTCCCTTGCAAGCCCATAGTATTGTTATGGATTTTCTTCCGCCACATGTGGAAAAAGTGCTTTCCAACTGTCGATTTATCTACGGGAAAGCCTTGGCATCCAAGCAAGAGGCCCATCAAGGGGCATATTGTCTGATGCCAGATTTCGTCTTCTCTGACCGCCTTGGATACGAACCATGTTCACCCAACAAGCTATCATGCTATCATCCGACTTACTCGTGAGTGATCGCTCCTACATCATATGCAAATCCAGAGAGACTGATCAGCTCGTTACCTGGAGAATCATCCATGGACCGAAATGAAAAAGGCTCCCAATGAGCATGACAGCTTTAGAGCGGCGCATTAGCCTTGGTGACTTTGAATGCACCTCCGTGTACGATTGCTTTGGGTGTCGAAACCAGGCTTGGCCATACTGATATCAGATGCCTTGTAGGTATCTGGATCGACTGTTTCGAGTCCATGTTCAACCTGACTTACGTCGCGCTGATTGTCGGGCGAAGCGCAAACCTACTGGCAGAATTCCTGCCCGGCAGCGACTCATACGTTAAGACAATCTGGGCACGAACGAGCCTGTACTCTCCAGCTGGTCGATTATCTTCAAGATCGGGAGGATGGAGCGGAAGTCATCGGTCGTTCAGACCAGAGCACTTCTCGACCATCTGGTACATGATGAAACGGATGTGTGCTGCAGGAAATTAACCTTTCTTCGAGCGACGGACAGCAAGATAGGCTTGAACAGTTGCTATGATTTCGTAACAGTTTGCTGACAACCACGATGACCGGAGTGACTCGCTTGACAGCCGTGCCGCTTGGTGTCGTTGACGACATCATGATGGCCGGCTCACGATTGTGCCTTGTTTCACAGGTCACAGATCACAGGATACTTGGAGCTTCAAACTTCTTCACAGCGGCGTTGCTAGTCAGGATCGCCCACGGCGCGGCCTAAGGATGGGTTGTTGCGCCGGCAGCGAGTAAGATCGGATAGAACGATGCGCCCGCCCCTTGGTGGATCCGAGAAAGAAGGGTGAACGGTTAACGCGCGTACTAGTACGGGACTTTTCTTACGTCACCCTTGTTTCGCCTTCTCCCTCCTCCGTCTCCCGCCTTGACCACTTCGAACCTTATCCCGAGTGTCTCATCAAAATCGGTCGTTAATCAGTCTCTTCGCCCCGTCGCCCCTCGCCCGTCGTTTGTTCCATCAAATTCATCAAATTTCTTGGACGACCGCGCTAAGATCCAGGATAGGCTGTGCAGTCCGTCGTCCTCGAGTCCTCGTTTTTGCATCTTTTCGTCGTCACCCTCCTTTGCCATTTCCCGTCACCCTTGCCCTCGCGCCCTCGCCCCCTCATCGCAACTCGCAACTCGCAACTTACTACTACTCCTTCTCATTGTTAGCCATAGCTATATAGCTGCTATATAGCTATATAGCTATCGCTTTCCATCATCATATCGATCTCGAGACCGAACCTCGAATTACTCCGTCGACCTAGGCGACGTACATCGCTCAGCCCACAGCGTAAGCACTCATGATTCAGGGGAGAAACCGTCCTGTATGTAATACTGACCGATCATTCTGGTCTCTCGTTTTGACAGTATCTCGCTCACACGTCTAGTTATACCCTATACCTTTACTTGAGCATTTCATCTCGCTGATACAATATCGTACGCCGTCGCGAGCACGATCTAAAACATCAGCTCAGGCTAGCTCATCTATCTGCCTTTATACCCCTGTGTTTCGCTACCGTCGAACTCGCCTTTCGACGATCGCCTTCTTATCATGACGGACATGTAGGAAGGCCTCACTTCGATCCAAATCGATTCTTTCTATTTACTTGGGTCGACTTCGAGCTTCTTCGCATCCCCGTAAGTCCTCTTGACCCGCTGAGAGTCTCTGATATTAGCTGTGCTGATCGATCTTCTTTCCTCTACGCTACAGCCTGTGATCGAAGCGTCAAAAAGGTGAGCCTCTGACGTATTGATCAAGTGATGGCTTAACGGTTTTCCTGAGAATGGATGCTGATACTCGTTGATACTTCTGGAACTGCTTCTCCTCATCAACTCCTCCGATCGATCTACCGTTCGTCATCGCACTGGATCTTGATGTCCATCTCTCGATCACCTGTAAACGCTCCATTTACGGATATTCCACCTACGACCAATACATACGGGAACGCTCCACCCATCGACGCTACACTAACATGTCATCGTCACTCGACCGCCTACGTACCACGGACTCTCGATCCACCATCCTTTGGTATATCATCACCTCACCAATCATCACTCTACCGCCCGTATGTTAGGATCACCAGACCCTGCGTGCCGCTACTGTTCGACCATACAAGCGTGACTGCCGCTGGGACCTTGTAGTCGCCCGCAATCGACTCGCTTTACATCATCAAGCTCTGAGAACGTAGCACGTCCTCGTTGCTGATCTTCGTGATCGATCGTCGTAAGTATCATGAGATCCCGAGTGTCGATCGGAACCAAGCTCATGATTCGTCCTTCTTGTTGTCATGCTTCGGTCCACTGGTCACCCCTTTCCTATTCCATCCTCGTTCCGTTGTCCGGACACCTTTTATCGACGACCCGTTCCCTACCTGGCCGTCTCCTGGATCAGTCTCTCGCTGCTTGTCAAGCCGACTACGGTACCTAGCTTGCGATCGTCGTTGGCGTGATCAGTGAATACCCCACGTTTGGTACTTCGTAAGCTCGTGCGCAATCTTCAAGAGCTTATGATCGTGTTCTGATCCTCGTCTTTGTTTCTCAGATACCCAGAATGTCGTCCACCACTACCGGGCTCCCAAAGATGCTGGCCGATGCCGCCATCTCGAACGCCAATCGCAAGAGAGGGAGGGAACATATCGTGGGACCACAGATCTGGCCGATCGTCCAAAAAACATCCCTCATCGACCTAACCCGCACCAAAGACACGGTTCTTCGGTGGATTCTGTCTAGTTTGCTGCAGTTCCATCCGGAACGCATGTTGTGGTTGTATTCGAAGATTGATGATTTGCCCGGAAATCGGTGAGCAAGAAAATCTATGATGGAAAACAGGAAAGAGAGTGAAAGTTCATTTCGAGCTTGACATACATTTTATCATTTACAGGCACGAAGTCATTGGACTGCTCGCGAGCGCTCCTCACATCGTCGCCATTGCCAAGATCGTCGCTGAGAACCGAAACATCTGTTTCGACGCTGCATCGTACGGTCCTTGCCTTCTCTCGACTGCTCCTGGATTTCGTCGTCTCTGGTCGCTGCTCGAGGCGGAGATCTCCACCATGGTCAGTCTTGATACCGCTCTCCAGTACGTCAAATCAGGAAGAATCGACCATCAGGTGAGTGCACAAGCAAGTTTGCATATCTCAGTTGCGAAAAGACTCGGGACTTACAACAATTTTCGATCAGCTCGAGCGTCTCCATACTATTTGGCCGCCCGGGAAGAACAACCTTGTGGTGGATTGCGTTCTCGACAACTACACCAACCTGGTCAAGACGAACAAGAACGACATCTTCGGTAACGCTATCCTCCAAGGCGAAAGGGATCTCTCCAGCGCCGAGATTCAGGCCCGTCGACGTCTCATACAAGCCAAGGTCGCGCCGTCTGCGTTTTTCGAACGTTTTAGGTTTGGCGACGGGTTCGCCGAATTCGAAGTCACGCGTTTGAGCAGGGATCTCCTGTTCACCGTTTGGACCCGGATTCTTGCCACCCCAGCTCATATCAATGTCTCGAAGCAGTTGATGGCTTTGGTCAAGTTGGGCGCGCCCCCGGCCTACTTCGCTCAATGCCCCAACTTGATATCGCTCGTCCTGATCCTCGTCTCCGGAGAATCTGCTCAAGAGATTGGATATGTCAAACCGAGTCTTATCGTGTCTCAGGCGGAGAAACTACGAGCCCTCGAGGTACTCTGGGAGGTCTTGGAAATCGAGTTCGCGGCATTTGCAAAGTCAGTATTGTATTGCACCGAAGCAGTCGGCTCGCGCTGATCTCGTGATGGTCTGTATATAGGTTGAGAAAGGCCGTTCTTCCAAACCTACCTCCGACGTTTCCGCAGGTGGGCAGGTGCCTCGGTATGCTAGTAGAGCATGCGCGCCTTACGATCCAGTGGGACTTCGAACATGAACCGTAGTGTCAGACCTGTATCGATCGTATCGAAGATCAAAAAGAATTAGCTCGTATCCCATCGCCCAAATTGCCCGTGTCGATTCGCTAGAACAGTCCGGTTGGGCACATGCCAAGCGCAGGGGGTCAGGAAACCTCGATTACCCCCACGCCCGTGTTTTTGGACGCGCAAAACGTCCAAAATCTCAACCGAAAAGCTCAATAGCACGAATCGACCGCACGACCTATCACTCGCCAGTTTCGGGCGTCAACGTCGGGGTCTTTACCATTAAACTAATGCTTTTATAGATTCCGACGAACTATATTTTAGTGAGAGAGAGATGCCGACCTGACGTAATAGCAGGTAAGGCCGTCCAGCGCGTTCGTCCATCGAGCCTCGTCTACAGTTCCAGGTCACGAGCGATCAATCATGTACTCTTATAATCCTGGATAGCCGTATCAGGTATGTATCAACTTCGATACTGCTGTAGCGTGACACTCGTACTAAGAGTAAGCTACAGGACGGAACTGACCTGACCAAAACATCGTCCCAAAACGTCGCCGGTCAAGATGATAGTTGCACTTAGAACCGATCTTACAATCAAATGCGCTGTTGACTGGCTTGAGTGATGGCGGTGGTAATCTCGAAAGTATATGCATCTTTCGCATGGAGGGAACAAGAGATACTACATAAAATTGTACACAGTATCAGAACCGGTACGACGTCGAACATGCCGCTGACAATGATTCACGGGCTACAACATCTGTGCGTGAAGTCAGATAGGCTTTAGAACCCAAGCTTCGACCTTAAGCTACCGGAGTTGCAAACTTTCCACGCTCAGCTGCAGCTATCTGTTCTCGGCAGTACAGCCGTGAACGCCCTGCTCCACCGGAAAACCTGCACAGCAATCGTGATGATCGATGATCGCCACCCCCTGTGACGTAACAAAAGTCAAAGGAGGGTCGATCCACGCGCGGAAGCGAACTCGGAAGCTATTTTAAGCGCGGAATGCTGTTGTCCTTGTCTCACTTGGTCGCATGTCGCGGGGCGCACGGTCGTCGTCGTCGCTGTTGTCGCCGTTTCCATCGAAAGAATCCACCGAGATGGATCAGGTGTACAGGCGTTTCGGATGATCCACTTCGGCTCGGGGGGAAATGAAAATGGGGTGTATCGCCCTTTTTCCTCGCATAATCTCACAACTCTCCTTGCCCTTGACTCCTTTCGCCTCCCGATCGTGAACAGCTCTTATTCTCTCAACTCATGCGACCTTGAAAGCCGTCATACATATACACTAAGAACAACAACTCCGTACAACCTGTAACCTGTCCCCACCACGCATCACACTTCGACTCGCACGCTCATCGGACCGGTACGTCTCCTCGCTTGTTTACCTAGAAAACGTGAGGACTTCAGCTGATGTGCCGACCTTTCGTGTTATGTTCCAGCCGTTCTCACATCGAGCTTGCGCTTCACACGCATCGGAAAGTCGAGGGAAGAGTATCGACATTCCCCAGATCACTTGAAGCAACAGAAGCAAGTCAGATACCGAGTAGTTTGGCTCGGTGAGCCAGATACTATGACGGGATGATCCCCGCCCTCCTTTATGTATCGTCAGCAAGCTACTGACTCTAAGGTCGTGCTGTTCGTATTATTCGATATCAACAGCCAAGACTTGAATTCCTCGTCCTTGACAGCGGATCGACAGGATAACAGTCAGTTCAATCATATCCCAAAGCTTCTACCATGTGAAGAACGAGACTGATCTCTCGCTTACCCCTCCCGCCAAGTTCCTCAGCCGTATCGCACCCAGGAATCTCCGTATCGGTGGTCTGTTCAAAGGCTTTCGTCTGCTCAGGTGAGTATTAAAGTCCCAAGGTTTGAATCTCCTCATCGTGGCGGGACGATCGTGCTGATATACCATTCTGATTTCGACTCATGTGGACATACCGTATCGATTAGAGCATACAATCCATCCCGAGCAACATCGACGCTATCCGCTCACCTGGTATCCCAGTAGTCACAGAGAGATCGGCAAGTGGCCCATCATCAGAACTTCAAAGATAGGCGCTGCTAAAGGAGGTGTGTCAATTCTAGCAATCGGCTTACATCCTGTCTTTTTCGCTAACCTGATCACGGCTTCCTATTAGGAGTATCCAAGAATCCATAGGGGAGCCGGTACAAGTGTCTCCCTTTCGGTAGTCAATCCTTTGGCTCCTTCTACTTCATCACGCTTCATCCTTCAAGTAAGTTTCAGCTTATAGGTCAAAGCCAAAACGCTTTGCTGACGCCGGCCCCACGCCCCTCCCCCCGCTCTTCCTTCCGCTTCAGATTCCTCCTCGCAAATATTCAAGAGCCCACTCACGATGCCGTTTGAAGCGGTCCCACCGAAGATGCAGCGCCGACAGCTTATCGGAGAGTACTACGGCGGTCTCCCGATGGCTTCGTTTTGGTAAGTCCACTTCCTTGGTTGCTTTGACTCGACGAGCTTCGCGTTCTGACACGTCCGATTTCGAGGATCTTCCAGGCCGACTATGGTCAAAACTAACATCAACGTATCCAACCTAAGCATCAAAATCCTCCATTGGATCACCTCTTCACTGGCTTACCATCAAACGTTGAACGCCATGGTCTTCTTCTCCACTATCAAGCAGATCGACGACCCCAATGACAAGTTCGACATCATCGCCGGGCTCAAGATATCGAACTTTGACATGGACGAAAATCTGAAACGCAAAATCGAAGTCATCGCCGGCTGTCCCAATCTCGCGGCGGTAGCGGCGGTGGTCGCGTCGGCCAAGCACGAGCTTGAGGAGCTGTTACTTCCGGACGCGGCGCTAGAGTCTAGTGAGCATCAGGCGGAAAGATGGTCTGAAACTCGGTTGCTTCGCAAGCGCTGATCCGATACTGCACAACCATCAGTCTCGTTCTCCTCGCTACCAACCGAGTTTCAAGAATTTTACAGTCTCCTTTCGTCGGAACTCGCTGTCTTTGACGGGAAGAAGCATCTGGGTGAGTTTGGGTCGAGGATATACGGTCCTGAGTTTATGGCTGACAGCATCCGCGTGCGCGTTAGATCTGGCACCCCATGTGCTCAAGATGTACGAAACATGGCGACCATATCCGGACCACGACAAGCGGATCGTGACGATCATCAAAGGCAGCGATGTGGTCGTCGAGGATTCAGAGAAAGCTCAAGAGCTTATCGCCACGAACAGAAGGCATATCCTCCTGAAGACGACATTGGCTACCGTCAGCGCAGAAGAGATCTCTACACGACGCAGCGAATTCGACCAGGTCTTTCCCTCCTCGGTGTACTGGAAGATTCTGCACGAACAGCAGACGGTCACGCGTAAGCCCATACATTGATTTATGAAGAAAAAAAAAGGATTTCTGTTGACGCGTACCTATATTCTTAGCTTTTGAGATGCGGGAAGACGTCCTCAGGGCGATCTGGGCTTCTTTGGCAAATCGCATGCCAGTTGCCGTAGGGCTCTTTGACGTGCTCGTTGCATTACACAGAGAAGTCCCCGCGCCTTTAAGCGCTACGGTCGATCATGTCGCGGCGAGTCCGAATTTGATGATAATGGTTCATATCATTCAGAGGCTCGACGTAAGTCCAGTCACCCGAGTCCTACCGAAAGCAATCGGTCTCAGCGGTCTTGCTTTTGTGTTGTCATGCAGCGAAACATGTCCCCATACCTGCGTCAGCACGAAGGACACCCAAAGAACAAGGACGGGAAGAACTATCTTTCCAATGTCGTCCCGACCATGAAGATTTGGAGGATAATGTATGCGGAACTGCATAGGTGAGCAAACGTGTCCAGGGGATTCAGCTTGTGGTCCTCGTAGCTCAACTATTGTTCTTGTTCAATCATCGCCTTCGTCGACTGGCGGAAACTATGGCGCAGGTACGCGATGATTAACGGAGTGCCGGGCGGTGATGAAGCCATGGAAGAAACACTCGAGATCGCCAACGTCGAGAAAAGTATTGATGACGAATATGAGCGCCAAGCAAAGGCTTGGGGACGTTAGAGATTGTACATTGGTTTCGGAATATCTAGTCGGTCGAATACGATCTCGTCGAGCAGTTGAACCGTATTCGATGCATCAATTCAAGAGGGCATCGACCACCTGGCGGAACCGATCGGGTCTGGTCATCCGAGCGATCGTTAGGATCTTGAATGACAAAGACCTCTTCTGGAAGATATAGGCCTAGCCGCTTTTTGATACCAGTTTTTTTTTTAAGTCGGCGATCGGCTCGTCCTATTATGATGTCCCGTCTCCAGATTCGAGCTAGCTGAAGCTCATGTCAGAAAGAGGTTCTATCAGCTCGACGATGCATTTTGTACCCCTTCCGACTGCGTCCGATAGAGAAGGTGAAGACATGTGGACAGTGATCCTAGTCTTGATCGTCTCGGACAGGTAAAGGACCCGACTCTGGCCTTTTGAGTCGGCCAGAACGACTCGGTGCACGGGGGGACGGAATGCGTGTCTAATGATCTGACGTTCGTCAGACGGTATCGTCAGCGATGACACCCAAGAAGGCTGAAGATGGTATCGAGATCGAGATACAGTAAAAGGCCCAAGCCTAACGGAGTGCGATAGCTGAACGAAACTCACGACGCTACACATCACCCACGGTAACAACAACAGCAACAAGCACAGCCGACCAGAAAAAGATGCAAAAAATACAACTACACCCTCGTTAAGAGGAGTCCACCCCCGAAACCCACGCGCTTTATGGTGCCCGTGAGGAGAAGCCCTCTCTCGAGAGAGAAAACCCACACCGTCACCAGGATTCGAACGCTTGACCTCTAGATCCGAGTGCCCCGATGACTAATTACAACCCATGTTGCCAGCGCCAAAGGAACGTCGCTTGTGGGGACGCGTCGCGCGGCCTGTTTGGGGTGTTCTGACAGGCCTTAGAAGCAGGATTTCGAGAGAATCCAGCGTTTGTCGAGCAGAATGACATAGCCGGGAGCTACGAATGTACTCGATTCTGCTTGTTTCGCCACGGACACTTGCTCGAGGTGTGATAGATAGTATGTCGCGTCTTGTCCGGTTGAGAACAGTGACCGATGCTGTGAGTGACCTCCAAACGGGATGTCCACCGCTGATCATTTTACCAACATTGCATAGGCGTTCTTCTAGTTCAAGAATACTGTGACAGCAACAATCGATTTGTAGATATCGTTAGGCCAGGGTGTAACCGGCAAGTCAGCCAACAGTGTTCCAGCCAAGATATCAGAGCATGCGTTACGGATCGTTCATAGTCACCGTATCATCCAAGTTGTACAGGATGCATCGGCCACACTCGGCGAGAACGTATCGAAGTGGTTTGAAAATGTTGTCGCACATCATCTACTGAATATCACTCCATCTGGACTAGAATTCGGCCATCCTCTCGGAGGAACGCGCCGAGATCCTGAGTCTTTATATGTTTCGGTGCTACCCTTTCGATGCTCCCCGTAGTCCATGTTTGACGAGCAACATCATCTGGTCAAGAATCAAACCTGTAAGGCTTCTTGCAGCCCTATGGTATCGTTTGCCTCCTTACAAGGGTGAAACATAGAGTCTGGGAAGCTGATGTTATATGCATACAATAACCGATCTTTCTATCTGGCTTTACAAGTGACAATTTGCTAGACGTAGTAATCTGACCATGGACTACACGACATAAGGTATACATCATACAACGGTAGCTGATCGCAAAATGCAAAATCAACTGGCATTCTCCTAGCAGGATATCCCGACAAGCATTTGACTGTTGCCGATGGGAGTATCATCGTCAGCATGCAGTGAATAATCATACTGCTAGCGATGCTACGGACCGGGCATGCTATTCTCTCGTCCTTCTTAGACACCGGTGGACGTCGATGTAGCCTTCGTGCGGATCGACATCGATATAGCTTCTGGACTGAGTGACGATGGATTTTCTTCGGAAGCACTCGATGCCGGCGGCTGCATGGCTCTCTTAGCTCTTCTCCTTCCTCTTCTCTTTCTTTCCTCTCTACGTCTAAGTTGATCTCCTCTGACCTGTATGATTTCTGCCATACGCGGATTGGCAAGCTTCGATGGATCCATCCTGAGGATACTCTCTTGACTCAACGAATTGGCGAGATAGTTCGATACAGTGGAGTCAATTATTTCCTCAAGTTCCGTCGCGATACTCGTGGAGATGTTCATAGACATGCACTGGATATCACGAAAGACGTCTTTGCTGAGCTCTGGATATTTCTCGAACAACATTCGAGCGCCATAAGCAGCTGCTACACGCCGATCTCCATCCACCTCACAGGATTCCATGTATCGCTGAGACCTCTTGTCGATCTCTGATTCTTCGAACTGTCTTTTGGTAAAGAACGCTTGGATCACCTTTTCGTCTGTGGTATCCCGGTCGCCTTTGTCTTTCAAAACGCTTCGGAGGTCTAAGATAGTATCCCCCACCGATGCGACGAAAGACGTCGCAAGCTCAGCAATCTCTTCCAAGCCACAGACTTCAACGGGATCGTCCTTCCGAGTTCTGCGATGGTCTAGTAGTTCTCGGCGCTTCGCTATGGCATATGCTATAGCAAAGTCCGCGTCGACCTCGGCTTTCTTGTGGAACCCCGTCTGATCGAACAGTAGACGGAATGTGCGTTGCGCCCGCAGCCACCGAGGTGGCATGTCCCACCTGAAAGCAGCTTCGACACACCTGGCAGGGAACAACCATCCGGACTCCTTTCTGTGAGTCCTGAACTTGTCGTAAACGGCCATGGGATCCAGAGATTCGCTGCCCCGCTCGATCTTTCTGGCCTGAAGTGCGTATGTAGTGAACGTCTCGCCACTGCTCTCGTCTTCCTTATATAATTCCCTCCACCCCCATTCGCACCAGATATCGTTGATTCGGACGATTCGGTGTGTCAGCATCCGCCGTACAACGTCCTTGTATTCTTGTAGGATGCCGTCTTGTGGCAGCCAGACCTCTTCGGCAGCTCGTGGGCGGGTAGGAGCACTCATCGTCTGTCAAGTGCTGGGTAAGAATTGGATAGTGCTGCTGATGACTTGGGCTACGAATTGAGCCTGGCCGCTCTATATACCGCAAATCGCTAGAGGTATCTATGGTTAGGTGCATGCCTGAATCGGCCAGGCAGGGTCCCTTTCATTGTACCCCTGGGACAAACCTCCTTTCTTGAACGTTCTCCTGTCGCGTCATCGACTGGACACCCACATGACGTCTCGAAAGGATTGTTCCGCGAGGCACATGACCAGGAATCAGCCTCTAGAACGAGGGTCACCTTACAAGCGCTCTACGACCAGTTACTCAGTAGGATTGCACATACGACAGCCCGGGACAAGATGGCGTGCCTCTGGGTGGAGTGCGTGATATATTATCGCTTGGCGACTTGAAGCGCTCGCATTTGCGGCCGCAGAAAGGCCTTGTAGCTCACATCGCTAGTGAAAGACATCCATCTAGCCGCTGTAGAAACCTTGACTTGTACAGGAAAGATGTTCCACGAGGAAGACCATATCGTCATTTGGGTGGAGGTGAAGAGGTATGAGTGGAGGTGGAGGCGCGGCGCACTCAAGCGGAACCAAACGACCCAGAACTATAAGAACCTGAAACTACTTGATCGTCCCTACTCCTCCCGACTGGGTCTTGCGACATACAACCATCTCGTTATTCATTCAGTCATGTCGAATTCCTCTACCACTTCGTATCTTAGTGAGTGTCGATGATAAGGACCACGCGCGCGTGTGGAGCGGTGTACCTAAAGGTGAAACGGATGCTGTCAGTCACCGGCGCGAACCGCGGTGTCGGTCTGGCTCTGGTACAAGATCTGCTTGAACACAAGCCCAACGTCGTCGTGTTTGCCGGAGTCAGGAAGATCGATTCCTTGAAGACCGGGGATAAACTCAAAGATCTGGCCGACAAGTACGGGGATCGTTTGAACCTTGTGCGATTGTCGTCGACTTCTGTAGAAGACGCGCGAGAGGTCGGGAAGGTCATTCTGGACAAGGCTGGCAAGCTCGATGTTGTCATTGCCAACGCAGGTGAGTAGTTCGGCATATCCCGATGATCATCTCATGTCGTTTTTCCCTCTTCGAAACCTGACTGGCGTGATGCTTTGTATCTCAGGTATCATGACCGGCCACTCCCCAATTCTCTCCGTTCCCCTGGAAGACATGCGCAACCATTTCGAGGTCAACACCCTAGGCCCGCTCATCTTGTTTCAAGGTACGGCTCAGGCGTTGTTCAAGTCCGCGGCGCCCAAGTTCGCGGTCATCTCTTCGGGAGGGGCTAGTCTGGGACAGCTCTTTGATCAGCCTATCACAGCTTAGTGAGTTATATGCCGCAACGGGATCCATTCAGACGGTTTCATTGACCGCATCATTGATTCTTCTGTACTCCCTATGTAACACCAACGATTGGCTTGGTAGCGCAACGTCTAAGGTCGGCGTGAACATGATCGCAGCTAGGATCAACCAGGAACACGAGAAAGAGAACCTCGCTGCTTTCGCTCTGCATCCGGGTGTCGTCGAGACTGATATGGTGAGCTTCCCCCTCCTCTCTGTCTTTCTTTGACCGCTTGACTCCACGCGCTGATAATTCTTCTTTGCTGTCATGATCTCTATCTTTCTGCCTCCGAATATGCCTGATCAGTCTGCCGGGCACGAATTCTCACCGGATTTCAAGATCATCACTCCTCAAGAGTCCGCACAGAGTATTCTGAGATACGTCGACGGTGCGACGAGGAGCTCGGCAGGAGGCAAGTTTTGGAGTGCGCCGGATGATGCGGAGATTCCTTGGTAGTAGCGCAGGACGAATCTTGAGGCAAGGTCGAATGTCGTAAGTCAACATACCAGAAGATAGGGACGGAGCAAAATTGACAAAATTGAATTTCCGTGAAAGGGTGGTTAATGTCATGGTTTGGCTTTGTGAATAGGTGTCAATATTCCTCATGATCGAAAGATTGTATTGCCATGAATACCGGCGAACCTAGCCGGTGGATATCACATTTTCAAGCCAAGGATCAGATCTTGGGACTGTCGAACGGAGATTCGCTCGCGTGTCAAATCGATTCACATTGCTGATATAATCCTGAATATTAATCTTACAACAATCAAGTAAAGCAAGCAAAAACGCAGCTTCAATCGTACTCAAATCCAGTCATTCCTTTCCCAGCGGCTTTGCGGTCCTTTCTCGTATGCGACTGTGATGCTGATGAGCATTAGCCTGTCGCTTGGCTCAGACTGAGCAAGCTCAGGTCGTTGGCGATTCCCAACACTTGTTCATTCAAGGTCGAACCAGCCTCAGGTTCAAGTTTGTCGATGCGGGTCGCGATCTGAAACATCGCATCCTCATCGTCCTGCAGTCTCTGTTCGGCGCGAAACACAGACCCCCCTGATGCAAAATCCATTCCAGGGGCTCCGAACGTGCTGCCTATCGATTGGACGCTTTCTGCGTCTCCATCTCCCTGAAAACTGTTCGACGCGACTTGGCTTCCATCGAACGAGCTGATCTTTTCCATAAATGATATGGTCAGGTCCGGAATGCTCTCATTGGTAAGCTTGAATCCTGGGTAGTCTCGGGATTTTAAGCCGATCTTTCGCTGAAGATCGAGCACGTGCCTGATGTAAACTGGAGCTTCCGCGATGTTATCGTTGAACATCGCATTCCACCATTGCAATTCCCTCGCGTACACCCACGCTGGGAGATGCTGCTTGTCTTTCCTTTCGACCTCAGCTCTGATCGCCAACATATCTCCGACAGTCACTCCCCAGGCCTTGTCTATTTCCTTGCCAAACCATTCGGGGGCGATGTACCTGCGAGTTGGCGGGGGTTGTTGGCGAGCCTTTTTTCTGGCAAGAGGTCTTTCGAGTGCCAGCCACATCGCCGTTTCGCCGTCCTTCAACCAGTTCTGGTTCGTGTTGACCTTCCATTCATACCAGTTGCCGTTCACATACACGGTGCGTTGTCGAAGCATACCAATGAGTTTCGAGATGTCGGAGGCGGAGGTATTGTCGAAATCTCGCATGTCGATCGTATCGGGATGCGTCTTAGATTGGGAAGACATGATGTTGGGTAAGATGATGACTGGTGACTCAAAACGACTTGGAATGTAGGCGTGAGGGGGAAGAAGGGGGGTGTCGAGACTGATTTGACCGCGGCTTGTATTCTCGAGGTTTATCCAGTACTGTCATGGCCAACAAAAGGCACTCTTATACTTTTCCGGCCAGCGAGAGTGGCGTCTTTCCCTTTGATTATTGTCATATCATTCTTCGTATCATCTTCCGTCAATATTAGGCGTCTCTGATCACGCATTGTGACATCCTTTCATATCCAGATCGAGGCGCGCGTGATCATCCGATGTCGTTCACCACCTGATCTACTTGTGCATGTTCAAGTCACAATGTGACCGAGGGGGACGCCGTCGCAGCGGATGGCGTGATACACGTGATTTCGAGACGCTTCCTTTCAGTTTGGATTCGTCAGATGTTCGGTTGTCGATGGAACTTGACGACGGTCCGGTTTGCAAGAAAGGCCAATCGCACAGTTACGTCTCCCAGACTCCACTGGACCGGCCTTCCATGTGTCCGAAGATGACGCCACGATCATGAAGTGAGTCGTGGTCGAATTTCCTGCCACCCAACCGATGTCGTGTGCCTGCGGCGATGTTCTTACTTCGATGGGAGATTGTACCATTCAGGATGATCTGCTTCGTCTCGACAGTGAGACCCGGTCGGAATGGCGAGACCCAACTCATCTTGCAAGTCGTTGTTCTCGAAAGTATCGCGAGAGGCGGCGGAAACCCGTTCATGCCTGGCCATGCTGATTCTGCGCCCAGAACAAATTTCACGATGCTGCATCTTCGGCTTTTTTTTCCAGGCTGAAATCGGTTTGCAGACGACGACACCCTTTACCTGCTCATGGTACCTCTCCAGCTCGTCATGACTAGCAAGGAGACCGAGCGTCCTATACGACTTCCGTCGTTCCGTGATATCATTCGGAGACCGTTGATCTCCAAGACCGGTACTGCAGGCTTCAGTTTGAATCCCAAAGCCATCCCGATGTTGGATATCGATCGCGTGACACTTGACAGACTCTCTAGTCCGATATGAGGCTAGGATCTCTACCTGTAAAGACACGGCTCTGCAACGGCTAGTAGATTGCGATATCAGCAAACATCTCCCTGATCTTCCAAGATTTCACACTACGACACTGACCTCCAAATATGTCCACGTACAGTACCAGCAAGCTCCTCGAGGTCTTCCTCGAAGCCTGTAAGCACTCGCGATAACTCGGGTTTCAGTCTCAGCCACTTAAGATCGTATCCCCTGAGAAATATCGCGTCCACTTGCTCGATCCAAGGCATCGGCGTGATGAATTGGTATGATTCCGAGGTATTCTGATATCCATGTTTATGATCATGTTCATAAACATCTTCTGCTCCCGCTTCATGCATCCGTACAATTCCTCTTCATCACCCAACGTCCAATTCCTTTGGTCCAACTGAAAAGATTCGCGGACCCGTTCGATAGACAGGCTATTACCCGTCTAGTGGGAAACATCCCTTATACGCCCGGCCTAGTCGAAGTCCTCTCCCGCTCTTCCAACTCTTCACGCTGAGCTTCTTTTTTACGTTGAGCTTGTAGTCGACGGGCCTGGGTGTCGTTTACACGTTGTCGTTGTCGTTTTCGGATGGTGTGGAGTGTGAAGATGGAGAGTTGGTGAGGTAGGACATGAGCAGAAAGAGGATGGATAGGCGGACGGATGAATGTGATCGCGAGCGAAGATATGGGTGAGTCAGGTGGAGCGAAGAGAGAGAGGAACGAGGAAGTGGTCAGCGACATTTCTTCCTCTCAAGATCAGCGCGGATGCCGCGATCCACTCGGTCCGCACACACTCCGCACCAACTTCAACCCCCTGCGGAATCCGGTCTTTTGCAGGCCCAACCTGACCCAACTCGAACCCCCACCCGAAACCCTCAAGCGACCAACCTCCACCAAAGGGGAAAAAGCAAAAACAACATAACCTCTGCACTCGCAAACTAAAACTCACCCTCTGCCTATGCCCAACCTTCTTCCCCGTCCCCTCCACCCGACTCTCCGTCCTAACATCCACCAACAAGTCTTTCTTCCAAGCCTCCCGCTTCTCAGCTTTGAGCTTTTCTTTCTTCTTGTCACGTTTGATCATGGTAGATGCGAATTGGGAGCGGAGGTAGGATGCGTAGAGGGTGTGGAATTGTGGGAGGGAGGGGGCGGGTATCTGCGAGTGGGCAGGGAGGGGGTTGGGTTCGGGTTCGCCGGGTTGAAGGAGCGGTCATGTGAGAGAGACGTGGGGTGGGAAGAGGAGAGAAGAGCGAAGGAAAAGTATGGATGAACGAAGAGGTCCGAGAAGATGGTCGTTCCATGGTTCCGGTTCAGTGTGATGACACAAGGATCATACTCACAGCCATACTGTACTCACCCGTGTAGAGAAATTCAAATCAGACCCATTCGTACACCTGACGAGCACTTCGTATTCTTTCTCTCCTCCGGTAGTTGTGGTTGGGGTTGAGGAGTTTACGGCTTCCATCTCCACATCGTCTGCGTCTACGTCTCCATCGACATCGGGATTCGCGTTCTGGTTCTGATTCGGAGATGCTGGGTCTTCTTGGTATGTATCTATCGAACACAGCACAGACGGTATGGGTCGTCGTCAGCGTTGAAGAGCAGTGAGTCCGGATGAGCAAGAAGGCGTAGAGCCAACCAGGGAGGGAAACAATGGGGAAGGGGAAAAGACGGGGCAGGGCTTACATCGTTTATGAGTCAACCATACACTCCCCGCTCGGCTCCCCTCTTCGGACGCTGTCTTGAAGGCAGATTCTAGCCGTGTTAAGAACTGTTTGCATGGGTGGTGGATGAGGTGGGTATGATATATAGTATAGGTCGTCGATGTCGAAAGTGAAGACGAGGTAAGGCCAGATAGGGAAAAGCAAGCGATCGGCTCGGTTAGGTTTGCGTTCGCGTTCGCCGTAGAGGTGTAGGGTGGACGGGAAGACTGACCGTCTCGTTATCCAAGTATTCTTGAGGCATCTTGCGTGGTTATATAGGGATTAGGAATAGATGGGTCGTGCATGTATAGGACGAAGACATATGACATATGGTACATGGTACATGGTCGATATCATGGTCGAACTTGCTTGGGGGTCGCCCGACCTGGCCTCGCTCGCGTGCGGATCCGGAAAAACAGAGAATCTTGCGAACAACCACGTCTCTCATTACCTGTTCAAGACAGGTACGACAGAACCGCCTGAACATTATTCTGTTGACGATCGACGATGCATCCACTGGCTGTTAAAAGACACGAGGCACAATTGTACCCCTTCGTGTCCCGGCTGTCGATACTTACTCACGCTGACCTGAGAATCCCCACGTTCGTCTCGCTCCTGAGGTCGCGACGATATTGACATGTTATGATGGTACATAGAACGCAAAGACATTACTTTCGTACAGCTTCCCGCCCCGGTCGGGCCTAGCCTGGCATCCCGATCTCGGATCTCGATCCTCATGATTGATCTAAAGCCGACATCCGTTCTCGTCTTCAAGGTCGAATCCTGGAGAGCTCGAATCTTAATCGTTATAGTCCGGAGCCGAGAGAGATTGAAAGAGAATCAACGAGGAGGATCCTGTTCTCAAACTTGTAGGTTGGTGGGCTAGTCATCCTTGGGATCCGTCTCCAAGTTGATCTGGTTCCCGAACTTGGCGTACCTGTCAAATGATTTGTGGAAAGACGGTTTCGTCAGCAACAGCTCAATGTTAGGGGTCGTCACGATAGATGGCAGTTGCGTCGGAGTTCGTCCTGCCTTGCATCCCACATCGTCCCGGGTGATAGCAGGCTCTCCGTGTGGTCTTCCACGTCACATCCCCCACCCTGATTCTGCACCTCCCCCACCACAATCATCACTAGCACTTCCAGCACCACCAGCACCATCAGACACCGCCACCAAACCCCACCGCGGACCCCACCTCCCGACACCTTCCACACTCAGACTCACAATTCAATCTTCAACCCCTTCATCCCATCTACACACTCGTCCCGCCTCTTCTCTAACCGCCGGATTTCTTTCTGCAAGGTACGTCGTTCTAGGGATAGTTGTCGGATTGCTTGAGCGGGGGTTAGGTGGAAGAATGTTGAGGCTAGTTGGTAGCTATTAAAAGGAGTTTTGGGCGGAAAGTGTAGTGTCGGTTTGCGGGAAGGATGACGAGAGAGAGAAGAGAAGGTTGGAGTTGAATTTGGTCCATAGTCGAGCGTGTTGAGGTCAGAGCAGCCAGAGTCATAGGGAAGAAGACACCGAGGTGGGAATCGTGTACCAGAAGAGACGGATCGTCAGCTGTATGACCTTGCCACGACGAGTAGATATAGACTCACGGGACAGGCTCCTTCTCATCCGCAAGCTCCAACTCCATCTCCAAATCGTCATACAGCTCCTTTTCTTCCTATACAGCCCAGCCAGAACCGTCGACATCGCAAAAACATATCAGGTGACAGCTCAACTCGAAGCTCTACAGAACAGCAAGATAAAGACGGGAAGGGAAGACTGACCTGTAACTTCTTGAGCTCGTCTTGGATACTAGATAGCCGGGTGTTGTATTTCGAGAATGCGCTGATCCGTTGTTGGTCCTCTGGTTTGTCGAATCAGACACATGCGATAAACGGTATTCAGTCTTCGAGCTAAATAATGTTGGGGTATGATGAGTAAGTGCCGGTGCTCACCCCATGCCACCTCGATACCCTCGCTCTCGTCTTCTTGTCGCATCTAATCGGACAGTCCAGGTAACGGGGATATAATCAGTCATCGAGTTATCGATCTGCAGCAGTAGCCCGCGAGCGGGTCGACTGACCAAGCTCATTTTGGTCGTTCTGGTCGCCGACTTTTCGCTATACTCGAGTGTGTTGGTACTTCTGGGTGCTGGAATGTCGATTAGCCGTTGGAAAGGTTGATTCAGTTGTAGCTTGTAGTATAGTCAGCACTAGGAGATAAGAGATGGTCGTATCTTGCATCATCTTCCTTCGAACGGGCAGTGAGATCACTGCTCACGCTGTTACCGAGGGCCGGCAGGACCCGATCACGCAAGTGCTTGATTACGTAATTCAGCACGGCAGGCGCGATCGTCGAATTCTGAAACGTGTGATTATCGCTCATGTAAGTGAGACATGTGGCTCACTGGATTAAGTACGACTAGAGATGCTGGAAGTCTAGGTGAGGCCATTATAAAATTGAGTCTGTGAGGGATGGAAGGTTGCTTGAGCACGATCAAATAGTGGATCAATGGAAATGGTGAGCCCACAAGTTGATGGAAGTTTTCGGTCAAGCTGATGGTTCTTTTTCTGCAAGTGATTAAACCTGGACTCACAATACCGGCCACGCTTGCCAGGATAGATCTAAGACCAGGTCACGGATGTCTCATTCTGTAGTCGAAAACGGAGGGATTGCGGCCAGAGGAGTCATGGGTTTATGGGACTGAGTACGAATAGAGATTTAGACTGACAGGAGTCGCTTCCCCTCGAGTGACTGTTTCACGTCACCGCCAAGACCTGTTGAGCGAATGAACAGTTGTGGGAGGCTTCGCACAACATAGAGAGCTCTGTTCCTGGTGTTCGTTTTGTCGCCGGCCTGCCATTGAACTCAAGAGCTCCTACGCAACACGATATCCTTTCGGATATTGCCAGCTTCCCCAGCGGGGATACTAGCGAATATGGCAGACGTCCGGGATGTAATTCCGGGCTTCGGTTGCAAGACGAACCAAGCTAAGTTATAACTTGGTTCAGCTCTCGTCTCTGACATTGGGCGGTAAGCGATGCGGAGCTGATACCACTGAACAAGGAACTAAATAACTCAGCTTAGATAACGCGTTGTGCGAGATCAAACCAGGTTCTGGGGCTCATGGTTTCGACAGAAGGCGGATGGTCTCGCCTCGACGATTGAGACCACTTGGTCGTCAGCGGCGGCGTGGTCTTGCCGAAAGTGACTATATAGATTCGTGCGCTCTCAGTTTGGACGGAAGATGTGAACTTCTCTCATCATTACGGAGACTACAACGCTCGCGGCCGACTAGGTTGCCGTGGAGGCTGCGCTGCAGGCGGATTCAGGAAGGTGGATGTCTTCATCGAGAGCACGATGATCACCGTGATGTTGGGTATACCAGCGCTGGGTTTGTGACACATAAATACCGTTTGTGTCATCATCAGTATTTGGCAGCTAAGTTGCTCTGTGCAACAGGACCTTACCCAACTTCAGCGAGATCTAACGCGAGCTCGTGTCATCGCAGGATCCGACCGGCCTAGATAGCTTTTGCAGCTCTAAAACAACTATGTGTTGGAATTTTTCTGACAGTCGGAATGACACTGAAAATGAAACCTCGCCGTACAGAGACGTATACATGATGGCCATCAGGAAATGCATGTTGACAGCTCCAGCGTTCAAGTGAGATCCAAGTGACGCTCTATCGTGAAACAACGTCCATCTCATTCACATATTCAAGCGGCAAAGAGAGTAAAGCAAGTACAATCGGAATCTAAGATTGCAGAGGTCCCTTTCCCTTCAGTGTCTTTGTGATTTCGTCACTCTCGAATAGATCCCTGTGAACGGGATTCCAATTGTGGGCGAACGTCACGTGAAGTCTTTGTTTCGTGGCTTTCTTGGTCAGCGTGCCGTCCATAGTCTCCAAAAGCTCCTGGGGGTCACGTGGCTTCTCCGTAAACATGAATACATCGACATTCTTGATTCGAACATCGATAGCTTCTTCAGTGGAGGTCTTTTCGAGCATCGCGAACATCTCGTCTGTGAGATGGAGTGGTCCACTCGCAGAATGGTCAAGATTCTCGGTGGCGTTTTTCCCTGGTTCCGATGGCTGCAGGGAGTATCGAGCTACCTTTCCGGGGTAAAGCACCATTCCTTTTGGGTAGGATGGCAGCTGGGAGTACGGTTCGCCTTTAGACTCTGGGCCCCATTCGATGCGAAACTGTTCCGGAGGAGGAACGACAAGAGGTGTCTCAGCGGATCTATCGTGTGGCGCGAGCTATTGCTGTACTGTGAATCGAAGGCGCTGAGACTCACGGTGTAAGCGGAATGCAAAGGATCTTCGCCGAGATTCTCCTCAATGAGGGAGACCACGAAGTCTTTCCACGTCCCAACGGGCTTGACCTTGGGTATGTTCAGCACCGACTCGTCAAATCCGCCGGCGGTGATCACGGTCTCAACGTCAGAGCGGTATCCGGTTGGGACGAGACTTTGAGCAGTTTCGTTTGCAGAATCAGCGCTGAGGAAGTCAGACGCCGATGTGGCCTGTCCGCTCGGTTGTTCGTTCGTGCCCGTTCCCCTGGAGTCAGACCTGCGGTGGAGTAGCTTGGATGTCCAGGAAGAAGTTTTAGGATTCTTATCGGAAGCATCGCGTTCGGCAGTGTTTCTGGAAGACATGATTGAAGTGCTGATCCAAGGATAAGGCTGGCGTAAAAGGTTGTTTGACCAGCAGATCACGGAAGGACTCGCCCTTCTCTCTACCGCCTTATATGCAATGGGTTATGGGTGGCGAATCATCATGTAACCCGACAAGACGATAAATGACGATTCAGATAAAGGAAGCACGGATGGTACAACCCCAGAGAAATCTATCGGATCGGGTCTCCGGCGCGTTTTCTGCCTTGTCGTCGAGGATCACGCGACTCTCTATCACAAGTATCGAGACACGAGGCTTAAGGATTCCTTTGATTACCAGGGTGCTATATCGATGACAATCTCGGTGGCTATCAGGGCCTTACTGTGAAGGAACGCGGAGAGGTCGAGAGGACTGGTGGCATGTGACACCAAGGTTAACAGGGACTCAGAGGTTGGTGGAACCGAAATACCATTGGTCTCGTGCTTTGATCACTCGCTCATACCCGTCATTGCAGCGCTTAGGTGTCTTGTGCAGGTTCCGACATCTGGAAGTCAGGCTCGTCCGCCGGCCGAAAAGATGCTGAGAACGCTATATTTGTGCGCAGGAATAGAGATGCGCAATAGCAACACCGGTATATCCTGATGAAGATCTCCTATATTCGCGATATGATTCGTCTTGCTTGGGCAGGTCGGAACCCATACCGAATCGAGATTTCAGTACAGTGCTGATCGGGGGACTTAGTGATTTCCATGGAGTGAAAAAAAGACCCCAGGGTGATATTTGAAGTGTAGCTGTACTAGTCTAGTGTCGACCTCCGCGCTCAACATCAAACCTGAGGCGAGAAGTTAACTTTAAAGCGACGAGCTTGACACAACAGGAAGTACGCATTTAAAAATCGCCACACAAGTACAAAGGTCATGAAAGCCGGCTAGATGTCGCCCGAAGCCTGCAGCATCGTTGATCATACTAGTGGTAGATTGGTCAGGCCACAAGTGCTTTACAACGGCGAGCGATTCCTCGCTTTACGGGGATCGTGCACGAGACTACTGTGTGGTGTATTTCACTATGTCAGGCGTTCGGTATAAGTTGCCAAACTTTTTCCAGTCGCCCAAGAATGTCACCTTGAGAGAATGGGATTGCGCAGAACGAAGGGCGAACAGGTCATTGAGTTCCTGATTCGGGGCAGTCTTCTCCAGGATCATGATGACGGACTCGTCGTTGATCTCGACATCGATCGGATTTTCGCTCTTGACGTTTTGCAGCAGATCAAATTCTTTGGGCGCGAATTTATATTGGAGGAATTTGGGCCTTGCCTGAAAATCTAGCGGCTTCTTTGTCTGCGGCGCTGTCGAACGGGTCACCTGGAC
This sequence comes from Filobasidium floriforme, assembly GCF_021052385.1. Classification (NCBI taxonomy): domain Eukaryota; kingdom Fungi; phylum Basidiomycota; class Tremellomycetes; order Filobasidiales; family Filobasidiaceae; genus Filobasidium; species Filobasidium floriforme. Next base: position 93,575 of record NW_025763622.1, on the reverse strand, counting down.
GGTGTGAGACTTTGAAGACTTGATGGCTTTGACACTTGGGAACCATTCAATCAGAAACTGTTTAAATCGGTCGCTCAAGCTCAGCGAGTCGTCGTACAGTGGATCTCCAAAGTTACTTACTTCACAGCCTAAAGGAGAGACGTTGGCAGCAAGGCTTCGTTTGATGATGTCCACGACCACATCTGTCCCGGTAGATGGACACTCGCTTGCCAGGGTCGCATTTGTACCTCCTCCGCCAACAGTTAACGCTGAAGACTCGAACTGAGAGCCAGACGGTTGATGAGATGGGTCAGATGCGTTCGTGCTTGAGTTATCAGTCCTGCTCCCGAATGAGAAGGATGTAAACCGAGAGAGTATGCTTTTAGAACCTGTCATTTTGGATCTGTTTGCAGAATGATTGGACACGCTCCCAGGTGGGTCTAGTGTGGTAATGCACGCGGTACGACAGCAAAGAAACGAGTCGTTGGCGACCTTGTCTGATCATAATATATATGTCCTGATGTGCAGTTCCTCCTATTTTTCTCTCTGCGGAGTCATAGCGAAGAGAAAGGAAGTTCTGTGGCAGTAGAGCGGGGGGAAAGATTTCGGGCCTCGATATCTGCACGTCGTCAAATGTCCGACTCCGAACATTGCCGCCCCTTATACACAGTATCAGGCCACAACCTCTTCAAAGACATGACTGGATTCCGCTCTGACGATTTCAAGCGTATCAGCATCCTCATTTATCCCGGCTGCATTGTCGGAGTAGCGAATGATTTCATCATATCACATAAATACTGGTATCGATATTTTTAAACGCCATATCGCGTATGTATCTGCCAGTGATGACGGCAGATTCAAACGTCCTTTGCAGACCAGGCTGCTCATCAGCTAGTAGCGCGATTGCTCAGTCTATCGCCCCGAGTTATAGGCTTCCTTTGTTCTCATAGAAATTTCACTCGATCCATGCCCCAACAGCGCGGTCACGGCAGGATCGTTACTAGTGATGGTTGATGCGGTGTGTCTCCCTCTGTTCGGCCGCTAGATCGATGGTGGCAATCCTAGTAGACAGGTTGTTTACTCTGGGGCACGATATCTTGTTGCGGTTTTGACCAGCAACCGCGGCTTTGAGCAGAGAGTTGCTGTCCTGCGGACGTCCGAATCACAGGTATGACGGTGAAATACTGTATGTATACTCATGCGAGAGCTCTATTACGCTAGTACATCAGGAAGGCGAAGAAATTGCTCTTTAATCTCTACCGTCAACACCTTTCCAGGACCCTTGGAAAATGTCCAGTAGGAAGGACGATATGGTCCTATATCCACATTCAGTAACATTCCTGAGTCACAACGTCTCGCAAAGTCCTTCAGCTTTTCCTTATCTCTGCTATGCAAGAGGTGTTTCGTCATGTCTTCCGCGACGCCGACATTCGTTGCATCAAACCTCGCAATAGAGACCAGTCCAGTAGACGATAACCTCTCGCAATGGTGAGCATCCCAATGAAACTGCCACTACACCTGGGTACGATTAGCACCTGTTGACGTAACCCATTTTTGCCACTGATCAGTCATGATCAGTCACTCACTTTCTGAGGAACAGCGATACAGACGTCGCCCGTACCGACCGCGACTTCGTGCGGATGGTACGATCTCACGTCTCGCCCAATCAAGGCTATAATCAACCTCGTTGCGTCCCATTCTTTGTCCGTCTTGAACACTTCAAGATGACCTTCTGTACTGAGGGCCTTACTGCGAAGGAGCCCCGGATGGCTCTGTTCTATGGCAGAATCTCTGCGGCGCAGTTTGGATTCGATATCATGTTGGATATCATGGTGGAATGACTCCGTGTCCTCTGGCTGGCGGAGACTAGACGAAGTGTCCCATGACGGCTTGATCCGTTTCGCCAGCCCAGATGTTGTGTCTCGAAGCGAAGTCGCGAACGTACTTGCGACGAGGTGCGGACGACGCGGATTGAAATGCGAGGAGCATTCCGAACCGGTCGACCAACTACTGGAGTTTTGAGAGTGAAACGATGCAGTCTCTGCAATCATAACGGTTGGTGACATCGATATAGGCGCGGTCGTGAGCTAGCGTGATGCATACTATACACTCACCTATGTACGTCCTGACTTGAGGGCATATTGTACAGTCAGACGTTATGTACTGAATAAGTTCAAGTGGCGAATCATACGTTCCTTTGTCCGTCTTGTAAACTGGATCGCGCAAGAAGTCGCAATACTTCGTTTTCCTTTACGATTAATTCCCCAACGCAAGCCTAAAACGGTCTGAAAAGAGGTGTGCGATCCATGTGATACCGTATGTGGTACTGTCATGACCTCTCATGACCATCTGAAGATACCTTGATACTGCGCCAGTTTGAAGGGTCTCACCCGGATTTCGCTGTTTTGTTGTCTGGACTGATTTATGGAATCGCCATCTTCGCCATCTGGGTACTTCAGTCGTCTCTGGGAAGATTCCTTCTGCAAGCGCATCGATAATCTGCTGACATATCAGAGTTCCCTGGGCCGACTCATTACAGTCTTCTTCTGGCGCGGATGTCCATTCAGTTGCTGCTCGCAAACTAGTCAATCACATGCGAAAACTACAGGTACAAGATTCACATCGATTGGACTCGCACTCTAACATATAACTCAAGTGTCGATGGCTGCGTCGACTAGCCCGTACACGCGGAACTCTATCTGTTTGCGTTTCCTGTCTTTCGACCAGAATCCTTCGGCGTATACGTAGTACCATTTGGCACTCGAGGTACTGCTGCTGTCTGCGTCAATTGGGATTTGAAACTTCGCTCCGTCCCACACCGTATCTAAGAAAGGTGCGGTCCCGGTGGATTTGGCGGATTCTCCGCATTCTTTGGTCCAGGAGACACCTTGATTCTGTTTGAGGCAATATACATCAGCACGTTATCAAATGAAGGCCATTTTGTGGCCTCCAGAGATGTCAGGCTTACCTGCAGATAACCTGCGAGAGACTTGTCAAGATTTGGGAGTGCTTGGGCCGGCATGATAGATTTGACCTGGCAATCCGATATGATGCCAAGATCCAAGACTTGGTCGAGTCGGGGAAAAGGCTTGAAGTTTTTGTTTTGCGATTTCGCGCGTTCTGCCTTGGATTCTTCGATGGTCTGTCCGGCGGATTTCCTGGAGCTTTGACTGGCGTCCAGGATAGAGGTCACTAGCCTGGAAACGAACTCCCTAATCGAACCTTCGTTCGTCTCGAAAGATTGTTGGCTCATGGAAGGAGGAGGAGTCATCTTGCCTGTTGTAAAGATTGTTGGACAGGTGCGTGGTCGCGTGTGATTTGGGAATGTTAGGATGAGCAGCGTAATATAAAATGATATCGACCAGCAAGCTATATGCCGGATTCGAGAGGGCTTATATAGCTGTCTTCATGTTCGAAGAAGCGAACCAACCATAGCCAGAGCTGTTCAATGTGGTTCTGGAGAAGGTACGATCTGGCTTCTTGACCCAGCTTCTATCACCTGATCGTTCGTTCGAACGGGGCTGACAGCTGGGAATCTGATTGCCCACTCTGTCGGCTATGATGAACAAAACAAAGCATGTCCTTTGGGATGTCGAGATCATCTGTCGATGGCATGCGAGAAGCCTAACCTAAACGAGACGATGTGCGAGAAGCCCTCGAATCTCAGCAATCCCTTGCACATTCGTCCTCATATACCTGATCACGTATCAGAAGCACTTTAGTACAATATCACGCCGGTCTGAAAAGTAGCTTTTCGGACCCATGATATGGTCATCTGAGCGGCCTAATTCGGCTTTATATGGGTTTCAGGACCAGTTGTATCTATAAGTCGTGATGACTAAGTTCTCGCACGTCACTGAGAAGCGCATACGATAGCAGAAGCGAGCATCAACAGCACGTGATGGAGACAAAGCAAGGTCATGTCAATCTTGCAGTGGGGCCTCTCTCGGTATTAGGCGATGGTTTCACATGCTGTGCTAGAAAGTGGTCCTATTCAAGAGGAAAATTCCTGATCGAAGCAAGCACCAGATGTCGTCGATAATTGCAATTGGCTCGGATACAGCACATGGTTGATGGTCTAATCCAGATGATGCTGCAGAACTCGATGATACAGACAAATAATCGCCGGTCGTTGTGATTCAGTCGTATTGTGCTCACTGTATGTCAGGGATCATACTGGAAGCTGGCAACGATACACGCGAATCTCAGCTTATATCTATGCTGATTTCGTGCTGCCCACCCCTGACGTTTCCCCTGACGTTTCACGTTTCCTTTGATTTCCAGAGGTAAAGGGCGAGAAGTCCAAGCTCTCAATAAGAGCTGAAACATGATGCGCTCCTCATATGACCAGAAGAACATGGGCGCTACTGGTCCACGAGGGCTCGTGTCTACCTATCGCAATGAAGTCCCAATCATCTTGGCGGAACTTTTGGACTGGTCATGATTAACGGTCTCAACCTACCATTTGCAATTCATCGGAACTACCATTTCATTGCGGTGAAGAGGTCCAACCTGGTTGGTTCATCGTGGGCGGATACTGGAGAGGGGTTCATACTTGCTACTTCCGAGTTGCTATGACCTCAGACCAAAGTGGAGCGGTTTGCCTGGCTCCTGCAGCTAGTTGCAAGGCTCAAACGATATTTACAAGGCTCAAACGATATTTACAAGTGGAGCTGAACTACAGATCTGTAACGGTATGTTGGCGCGGTATACCTAATCTCTCTGCTCTACGACTCTCAACAGAACACTATTCGGAAAGTATTCTTTGCGGTCTGCAGAGTCCTTGATGACCGAGACCAGGTACCTCCTGTCGCCAGGTCCCTTCAATTCCATCGACTGCTCAGCCCATCCCTCGAGCGAGTGTACTCCTTCGAGAACCTTCAGACCTGCCAACGAAATTTTTGCTGCACCGTCTGTGTTCTTCGGAGGCATAGTGTTGCCCCATACAGCTACCCCCTGTAAGCCTTGTCTTCCCCACCACAGACGAGCTTCCCCCGGCCTGAATGTGGTTCCCGCGGTCGCAACAGCCTTTTGGATGATTTCGCTAAGGACATGAGCTCTCGGATCTAGCCGGGAGAAGATCGTCGCGATGCTTTGAAGGGTGGAGCGATCAGTGCGTTTTGTTGAAGGTGTTTGAGGTTCCGATGCACTCGTGCCAAGATGATCGGAATCGTGCGAAGATAGGAACCCGGTCGATATCGTCGAAGTTGGTGTCATGATGTATAAATGTACTGGTAGATAACGCCAGGATGCATACAGTATCACATTGAGAACAGTGTGGTTGCGAATAGACATTCATGTTAGTGGTGAGAGGCTTTAAGCTCGACTCCCGATCGCTAAGCGTTTCGGGTGCCTCCTTTGATGCAAGGGATGAAGCGCGAAAAGTCCCAGACCTGCTGGCCCGGATGGTGAAACGAGGGATGGCGCGCGCGGCAAGTCGCAGCCCTGTCAACCTGCAATATGAAACGCCACGCTGCATCGGAGCCTTTGGGGGAGGCTGAAGCAGCAGTGGCGGACTAGTCCGTGTCTTACAGCCGGGCGCCAAGCAGATAACCTCCCGCCCAAACAGTGTAACTATACATATATACGGGCGTGGCTACATCCTAAAGGGGTCACAACTCAATCCTCCATCATCATTGTAGGTCGTGCGAGTACACATAAAGAACTTGGTGAGGTCCATCCCATAGGTAAATCCGGTGGTCAAGCTTGGATAGCGGCTGGTATAGCCGTCATGCCTCGAGCCAAAAATGACGAGGTTGATTGATGTTGTGCCGTCCGTGATCTGGCATACTCGTGATTTGCTGTTCATCGGACGGTCCAAATCTTTCTCGCCCTGCTTATACGACCAGATGAGAGCGCTAGCTTTGGCGGTTTCCACGTCGATTTTTTCATCCTCTTTCCGAACCAGGAAGTAATACCTCCCTGTTCGATTTCCTGTCGCGAGATCTTTTTCAGGCCAGCGCATCATTTCCCACTGATGATATATCGTTGGGCCATGATCAACAAGCGTGAACTCTGATTCGTTAATAAAATCAATGTTGACTCACTCGGTCCCAATCGCATGCATCTGAGAACAACCTGGAGAACCCTCCTTTGGGCTCATTCAAGGCTCGAGAAAAAGCTGCCAAAAATCGTGTCTCTCGATAGTAAGTCCATCCGGTTTCTTTGTATTTCGGGTGCTCGATAGCTCGGAGCGGACCTGCGTCTTCTTTCAAGAGCAGATTCCAGAGTGGCCTGGATATAAGTTCCCCCCAAGATGTTTTCGAGGCGGTAGATCCTGGATTCGTGGTCGATATTGCGCCGGCGAGATCTGTACTGGCTCGACTGATCACTGGAGCCAAGGTCATTCCATCATCCCCCTCCGTCGATGTACTGTCCGCTTGATTGTCTGGTCCAGATGGCGTGCGGGTCGACGTCCGTGAAATGGAAGGCAGGTCTCGAAGCTCGATGTCAGAGGTTGCAGAAAGACGCATGTTGGGCGGGGATTTTTTACGCCTCAACCGGGGGAACAGATTGGCCGGATCTGCATTGACCAGCATGGAAGGATGTGATGAGACTGCGTGTAATCCTCTGCTATATATATACGAATTTTCGCAGGTCGAGAAGCACGCTACGCGATGGCTACCTTCGAAGGACCACGCGATAGATTGTGACTCCTACAAAGGAGGCCGACGGTCACGCGATGATACAGTCAGCAAAGTCTGCTTCTCAAGTCGTGATGTTGTTATGTCGTTGGGTAGTTTAGGTGGTCTAAATCAACAAGAAAAACGAACAAACGTCTGCAGCGGACGTTGAACACTAATGACCAAATGGATACACAGTCTCATTTCGCCATTCGATACAACAGGCAAGCGATGCACCTTGGGTTGACTAATTGTCGCAAACGGTATGGACAGAGCAGTCAAAGTACATGACTCGTTGGTCGATTGTCAAACCGTTAGCAGCATCTGTTGTGTGTAGTAATTGAGTGCGTAGTACCAGATCTCGCGTGTTGCTTCCGTTCGTGATGCGACAAGCGCGACGAGTCAGATCTTGCACTTTTCCGCTGCCATGTGGTTGACGCAAGTCCTCTGCTCCTTCTTTGGGTGACCACAAGAGCTTTTCCCTTAGTAGTGTCCTTGTTGAATGATTCATCCGCTTTGAGTACCGAAAAGCAGTGCTTGTTGCTTCGCTTCTTTGCTGTGAAAGCATCTTGCGGCCAGTGCATGATCTTCCACTATACAGACGTACGTCAATTGAGATCAGTGAGAAGCGATGCGTCGAGTCGAAGCAGAGATATAGTTTACTCTGCCTCCATCGGGTCCATCAGTGATCAGCCTCGAGAACCCCCCGCTCTCCTCATTGAGTGCTCGAGACAGGGCCGCAAGAAACTTCTTGTTGTTCAGTGCGTAACATCGAAACCCCCCAAAGTTCAATGGGCTTTCAGGTAATTTGAAAGCCCTGACTTGTTCGACAGGTGATTTGGAGAAACGGTCAGAGAGACCCCGCTTCCAGTTGGTCCAGGACTCTTTGAGGCTGGTGTTTTTGGTTTCAGTCTGGACCGTGTTGGCCTGATCGCCGCTGGGACCGCTCACCGATGCGCTTGCTAGCGCTGAAGGAGCGATCGAGGTTCGAGCGTGGGGTGCATGGCCTGTAGAGCTGGGTGGGATGAAGTTGATCTCATTGTCACTTTCCACAGTTGTGGACGGTAATAAGGTGCTATCGGTCATTGTCGATGGGTCGAGGTGATTGATGGACAGTCGTGATTCCTGCTTTGACGTCGACCCGCAGTCCGCCTCGTCATTTATATCCTACTGAATAGAACTGCGCCCCTACATAGCTTCTCCTGGCCGCAGTCTAACACCCGGAAATCAGAGTATCTAGTAACAAAGGAGAGTCAAGTTTGCGCATTATGGATTTAAAAGAACTATGCTTCTCAGACTTCCCACCATCGCATCACCTAGTTTCAATAGTCATATGATCGCCGCGATTAGATCATTTGATCGCTCTGAATTAGGCTTCTGAGATACGGTACAAGAATTTCTGATTCTTCTTGAGTTCACAAGCCACTGTCTGCAGGTTAATCGCTCGATCACCCGTCCCCCAAAGCTGTACAAAGTCTCCAAGAGACCCTGTGGACATGATCCACGATTCCTGGCCTCTCTCTACTTCCCACTTCTCACTCGCTCCGGGTAAGCCCTTCGACAAGAACTCGAAAGTGACCTGATCGATCGGCTTCCTGTCGTTGCGCACCGACTTTGCCAGATTCTCCCGATCCAAGCATAGGAAGTACACGGGCGCCCGACCCACTCTTGCCTCTTGCCACCATGCGATCGTGAGCGGATACTTTTCGAGACGAACGGTCGAAGCATCTTTGAGCCCGTTGAACAGCTCTGACAGCCGGCTCAGGACCTTCGATTCCAGCAGCGTTTGGTCCGGTGGAGGGGAAGCAGATTCGGAAGACCCGGTAGGCTTTTGACAAAGCTTGACGGAGATGATCGCCTGGGCCCCAGGATCAGGTAGAGTGTTGCCAGAAAGTGACGATTGATCAGGTGTGGCGAATGAACTCCAGAATGAACGCAGACTAGCGAGGGGGCCTGTAGTAGCTTTGGAGGAATCAATGGTCTCGCTTCCAATGGAGGCATTGTTGGCAGGTTCTTGACTGGACATTTTTATTTTTGGCTTCTTCCCGCTTTATGTTTCAGGTCGCAGGAGGCGAGATCTGTTCTGCTATTTGGTCATAGGATATAGAATATAGGCTAGGGTATAGCAGTGAATATAGCAGTAATCAATGCTTGGATCAAGCCAGCTCAGGTATATATAGGTAACGGTAAGCGGAAGCAGAGTATACCGAACAAAGGAATTATACCGAGAAGCTTGGCACTGCTTTGTTGTGAGTCAAAAAGGTGTTTCACAGCCAAAGGCTGTCTAGGCTCTAGGAACTTTCGAGAGAGACAGTCACCATCGAAGAGGTCGCTTCTACCCCCAAAAGTGCAGAGATTATAATCTCATAGCAGGCCGTTTGCCATCACCTATGGGTCATCAGCTTAATCTCGCCTGCCCAATCTGATCGATCAGTTCGTGACACCCTCCAGCAATACGATACTTCGACTGTACTCGCCTTGTCGTCTGGAAAATTATGCGTTGTATCACCTCGAAGATTCAATTACTCATCTGTCAAGGCTACCATACATCGCCTTCGTACGGCCTTGACAATTCTACATTTCACCCAGCTCTTGACAACTCAATCTCCAAAGCCTAAAGGAATTGCCGTCTCCTACTCAGTGGCACCGGCATACAAGAGGAAAGTGTGCGCTCCCCGTCGGATGCTCCATCTTCCGCTCGATTTGGTTAATCGTGTTGATAAAGCATGCACGGTCTCGGCATTGGTCTTTGTGCTGGCGACATGACTCAGAGGAATATGTGTGCTTGACTGAACGACCAGAAGTATTTGGTCTTTTTGTTGTTGTCGTCTTCCCACCAAGTCTTCCCACCAAGCGAGCACAATCGGACACGAGCAATCAAGATGGGTAGGTGCAATCCTCGAGGCCTTGGAAAAAAGATTATTTAATTAGGTCCCGTACGATTTGATGCCCGTCTGGATCGACAACCGAGAGTCCAGGTTCCACAGTGATGGCTTGTCCAGTACCGGTGGAAGCAGTCTCCCCAGTACTCGGCCCAAGCCTTATGATATCGAAGAGGCTCGGCGACTGATCGTCGCTCGCAATGGACGAGGGATCTAGGTCGATCGTTTTCAATACTGTTGTATCTGACGGCTCTTGACTCTTCATTCTTGCGATACCGTTACTGACCAGTAGGACCGGTACGCAGGGTCGTATTATGATACCCGAGTGTGTAAAGTTGGGTTGCGCCCTGCAGCTGTCAGTTTGGGCATACATACTTGCAGATCCAGAGAAGCAAAGTAGGGAGACAGCTGGACTGGGTCTGTATGCGTCAGCAGCGGATACAGTAGATTGCGCTAGACTGCAAAGAAGTATCGTACTCGGATGAAGCGAGTGCATGAGACAATCAACAATGCACCAACAAAGCGATCAGTCGTGCCAACGGCGTTGTTTGCAGGATTTGGGATCATCTTGCTCCTTGGGCGAGGTGGTCCATGTCTTGGCTCGATTTCCCGGATGGTCATACAACTGCACAGCTAAGGTGACAAATGTGGTCAACTGCGTGGCATCTTTTGAGTCTGCGAATATTTGTATTCAATATGAGACTTTCTCAGCTACACGCATACGCCATATCATAAACGAATCCTACAGTGCATCTGGATGGGCATACAACATGAACTTGAACTGCTTCGTGATGCATGTGGCTACCAGTCGATCCAAGTCCACCCTGTCGTGACAGATCTCATGGCCGCTGGATACTGAGGCTTGAATAAGGCAGTTCCACTTGTTGACCCCATCGTTTTGTATGCAGCAGGTGACATAATTGCACTCAGTTGTCTCTGTAGGAAAGTACTTGCGGTGGATGACGGCAGTATCGTTCAGTCGTTCCGCAGCGCTGTCCAAGCTTTCATTGTTGTGAAGAATGAGGTACTCCCATTCTATGCATTCGCTCTTGTCATTCAGTACCTTCCCCTCCTTCGAAACTTTCATGAATTTGACCTGTAGTGGAACATCAAAGGTCGGCGATGGAATCAAGGCGTGCGACTGTAAACTCAAATACTGACTTGATGCATCGTTTCCAGAGGAATATTCGCAAACTCATGTCCTTTCCCTTTCAGTACCTCGTTCAAGAGATTCAACATCTCGTCACTAATCGTCCCGCGTTCAGGATGCTCGATTCGAGCAGTTTCGAGAACAGACGCAACGGCTGTCGAGACCGCACCTTGCTTTCCTGGTCTCACCGCTCTCAGGCCCCTTCCGGATCTACTTGGCGATCGGCTCAAAGCACGCCAGGATTCCCTCAGTGATGGACTGCGAGCCCGCCTTGAGCTGTCTGGAGCGAGGTTCGAGGGAGAGTGTGTCGATGTTGTCTTGCCAGTGGTAGAGGCCTCAGTAGCAGTGTCAGTGGTGCAGACGCTGAGTCTACCATTACTAGGAGTCGTCCGAATGGTGAGGTCAGCAATAAAAAGTTGGGCGAGGGCGGAGTCGGCGTCATGGCCAGGACCGACTAGAGTGGCCTCTGAAGGATTGAAGTGTTCGGGCTGGTAGACAGGCATGTTTTCGCTGAAATGCGTTGAGGTAATCTGAGTCCCCTTGGTTCTACGACGAGCGTGCAGACCATACATGTTCAGTCTTCATATATAGTACTCCAGGCTCGGGAGCTGCCGTGAGCTGGTTGAAACCAGCTCTCCTTTGATGCCAGACCAAATGCTGACACAATGGCGCATTCTTGCTTGCTAGACGGGGTGAACCTGCTGCAAGATCGGACGGCACCTTAAAGCGCTTTGAGAATAGATGAAGGAAACGGCGTTCACTCGTCCTGGGCGAAGGACGGCCAGAGGCCACGCTTTTGTCTGTAGCACAAAGGGTCGCATCGAAAGGCAGCCCCTTTGACAGCAGCGGGCTCAACTTTGCTCTTGATGTCACTTGACTAGAGATTGACTCCATCACCTGACAGAACGAGCTGGAACATCAAGCAGGCCACCTATAAATCATCCCTGTCATGTGATCTAACGTTGTCATCTTTGCGCTAGCGCACGAACAGTCCCTAAAAAGGTTCCGCTGGCTTTCTTGTGTTTCAGCAGTACTCTACTGAGCTACTGAACCGCAACTTGCTTGCCATGTCTATTGCTACACAAGACGCGATATCATAATTGAGAGCGGCAAGATTGATCTGACGATTGGCATCCATATGAATACGGGAGACCTTCTAAACTATAAAGTAACTCGCGCCGGTAAGACTCAAGGCTTGTCCAGGCGACAGTGTCCATAAAGTTTGAAAGAGAGTTCGTATCTCTCAACTGCCCGATGTTGAGGGTTGCTTCTTTTCAAAGCGTCAAACACTATGCTGTGCTGTTCTTCACCTCGCACGATTTTGCACGCGAAAGGGCTGCGATACGAGGAAAGGTCTTTGTGCTGCTGTCTCTTCACGGAAAGCTCGGGCGAGGACGCTTTCTGTAGCTGTAGCCAGCCGCTCCATTGATTGCCTCCTCCGCACCACGTGAAAGATCCGCAGATAGGCTCTGTGCACCGTTCGGAGACAGACTTCCTTCGCTTCGCAAATTCTCTCAGACTCTGCTCTATCCAAGCAGTGTTTAACCGCACGATTGCATCGAAAGCTTCACCAAACTTAGCTGGGATGATCGTCGGTACCAACTGCTTGCTGTCGTGAAGGACCGCATAGGTGCACACTAAGCTCTGAAGCTCGAAGTCCGTTCCGTCCTTGTCTGGCACAATCATGTATGGATTGATCCGAGAATTGGTCAACGCGGAGAGAACGTCAGACCTCGACGACAAGCCGTTGTCGAATCGAGGGTACGACTTTCTCGAGTGCCGAGTGCGCGAAGAATCTCCACTGTTGGTTTGATCGTCCGAAGAATCAGAGTCTGGTGGAAGGAGCAAGGAGGTAGAAGAGGTTTGGGAAATTTGATTATACATCTTGTTTGGCTTTGAAGGTGGCAGATGCTGGAGAATGCTCTCAGCTTTGCGAATGTGAAAGCCTTGCCTTATGCGCCGGTATTTATATGCCATATTCTATTGCCGTACCACAATCAGTCTCAGAAAGGATCAGACAACACAGGTGCAATCGCTTCTCAGCGGTCAGTCGTGAGAAGCAATCCCGGCCCGCAGCTGCCCGTCCGTTCTCATAAAGGCCTTTCCACTGCCTTTACGCACGAGAAAGGAAAGATCAGTATCATGACCTTTGAGTCGGTCTAAGGATCCTTCGGGACGGCTGAAACGTGCTTCTCCAAAAGTCGTTACAATGGCGAAATATGACGTTGTTGGCATCCGGGCCCGGCTTAACCCCGCGGCTTCGATGGCTCATACTTCGACACTGTCATATCTACGACAATACATCGTGTATCATGGAAGTCGACCTGATATACTTTATACGCTTTTGGATCGTAGAGACACCAGAGACAACAGGTCTAAACATCGTGAAGCGCGACCAGGCCTGACGAACCGAGACGCATGCTCAGCTTTTGATACCCGCCGATCGTTCAATTGGTATAAAGCCAAGGCCAAAGAACAACAAGCATCGCCCTATAACTCTGCGTACCGCAGGGCATACTCGTAGCCAAGAAAGTAAATATCACCCAGCCGATTCCTTTACGCATGAAAGGACGAAATCTGGATCACACCATAATTCGACTGCCGCGAGAAGCAAGACTTGTGAAGAGGCGAGATGACGGCCAGAGGGCGTCTAATCAAAGGAACGGTCGACGTTTCAAGAAGCATAGTGAACACGTATTTAGATCGCGATGACGAACCCAAATAGCAGGAGGGAGCTTGTCAGTTAGTGGTTGACAACCCCTTCTCGCTCGGAGTATCTCCTTTCGAAATATGCCGCTTGCCAGCATCGATCGCCGATCTCGGGCCTCGAGAAGACCCCTGATCTTTGATTTGTCTCATCTGCAATACTTCGACGCGAGTGCTTGCGATTGGGACGACCAAACAACTCATGCTATGGCTGTAATGCTCGAAGAGGACAAGTTCGTTTTCGTGAACAACAATTGGCACGAATGGGGCGTCCGTTATCCATGCCCATACGTGTTGACAATCGGAAAGCTACCAGAAGACCATGAACAGAACGCTGTACGGCCGGAATTCGGTTTCCATATGCCGTTTATCGAAGATCAGGAGTGGGGGATCAGCGCAGTCGGCTTGGAAAAGGTCAGAGAACTCTATGTCCTGCCATCCTGGGTCCGTACAGCAGAGACGCGTTGGACCCATGCATTGTACGAGAGTGGACTGCGCGATCGTTGCGGGGAGTGGGGACGCGATCAGGTACTTCGGGCGATTCAATACCAGCAGACAAGGACAGAGCATGCCGACGTAGCTTCCATGGATCCGTGCGAGATGTTGACTTCGTTGGTGACCGAGCTGGGGAAGCGTGGTTTTGAAGTGCGGAGCCAGCTTGAAGGGAGTTCTGTCGCCGATACGAAGCGCAACTATCTGCAAGGAATCCTCAGCAAAAGGGTATTGTCAGAACGTCATGCGAGCGAATCGGTTTCGCGCTACACCGAAGAGGATAGGCGCGATGATGATAGACTCTCTTGCCAGCACGGTACCGCGATGCTCATGGGCCAGCCGGAAACTTCTGATGGCATTGCCAACGCGATTCGCAACATGCAGCGGTCTGAAAATAAAGCCTTTCGTCGAGCCTTGAGCGATGCGATCAGTCCAGTTGTACCCAAGATCTACATGGGACTCAGGAGCACTCAATGTCTGCGACTCTCGGTGGATCGGCTCTCTCGGGAATCGAGCGAGCTCTTCGAATTTGTACAAGAAGAGATCGACGCGCGTGCCCGCGAAGCGGCGTTCCTTCTTGAGGCCCCATCATCCTACTCTATCGCCACCACTCAGAACGACCACTGAAGCCCCTGCGACCATCTTACGGACAGCATGTTCCTGCTGGGTCTGCCTAAGGTGATATCTTGGCTAAGACTCGGGTTCTATCATTTGGATTTGCCACTCTTCGGCGACGATCACATGTCCCGATTGTAGTGTACAGAGTGATTGGTATTTCTCGCCCGATTAAATGATTTTTGTGTGATCTGATTTTGTTCCGTAGTGTAAATGCTATCATAGAGGTGTTCTAGTTTTATATAGATCGAGATTTCTCTGGAGCGCATTACACACAAGATTGAGCTTTGATACAACGAATATCATGGCGCCCATCCTGCGGCAACATGGCGGAGAAAACGTTTTCAGACTGAACAATACAAGTCGCTTGACCGCGTTATATCTGTGTTTCGAATAGGTTGATGAAACAACTGGGTCTATTTTTCTCTGCATCGTCTGGTTATCACCGAATCACGCCGTGCCTAGCAAAAAGGTATGCGCAGAAGGTCGATCCGTTCATTCACCATTTTCAGCATCGCGTATCGGCAGAAGCAGTCATATTGTTATTGCTATTATCGACCCAACGTGCAGCGGTTGACGTGATCTCCTGCTGGATTCAGTAATCGACCCTCATGGGCTTCTCGTCTGAACTATTATCACAGATCCCAGCCAACTGCCTCGAGCACGACAGGAGCCCACCATCGATCGCTCCTACGCCTCTTTCCCCTGCTACTTGCTAAACGGCCCCATCCCCTTGGCCTGCTCCACCCCATCGACCGGCTTGACCCACCCCGCCCTATGTTCCGAAAAGATCTCCACCCCCGGCCTCAACATCGTATCATGCAACCGATGATCATCAATAATCCCCCCTCTCATAAACTTCGTCCCCGGTGCGACCGACCCAGCTCGGAACATGAGCGTCCCACAAGTCTTGCAAAACGAGTTCGACATGGTCCCTCCCGTCGCCGTCGTCTTGTTCTGGGAAAAGACGGTGAGGTTGTCTTCCCCCCTTGTGAACCGGGTGTGGGTGTCGAGGGAGGTAAAGTTCGTAGCAAACATCGATGCGGAGACTTTCCTACAGTCCGAGCAGTGACAGACAAAGGTGTTGACCAGGCCTGGGGCTTTCAATGGCTGTCGTACATAGCATGGCGTGGCGTGGTCCATCAATATTATTCAAGAGATCGATGAGATCAGATATATGAATCGACTGGCAAACGGACTGATAGGTCGAAAATTGGGGGAAGCACGACTCACGATGACCATCTGCACGGCGCCGCACGCACAAGTAGCCGAAGCTTCTTCTTCGTTGGACCACCCATCGCTGGTCAGACCTTGAAGCGGGAAAGCTTCCGGGTTCTCTGCGGCTGTCGACATCGTAGAGGTGCGGAGAGGGTGGATGTGCTGGTGCTTTCTTCTCAGGCGAGGGAAGAGATGGACATGATAGTGGTGTTCGAGATGGTGTGATCATATTTATACCTTCCAGCTTCCATATACCCCCGCCCGACAGACCCCGGCTTATGACTCATGACTAATTCATTAGCCAACTAGCAACTAGAGCTATAGCGCCATAGATCAGGTTCAATCACCGAACCCCTGAATGAAATTAGAATGGACCGGACCGCCTTCTGACGTCCGTCGGCTCGCTCGGCCGCGCGTATCATCAAATCATTGCGTTACATCGAGTACATCCTGATCTCCCAATAGCCAATAGATTACCCACCCTTCGCTATACAAATCCGATTACACATAGCGACACGAAAAGCACGACCTACACCTCTTCATAAACCATCCGATTCCTCGATATCCGGTCCTGCAGACCGACCAACTCAGCCCGCCGTGTCAGACCCGAGAACGGTCGCCGCATCACCGTCACCGTCTCCAGAAACTCCTCATCAAGCCGTCCGTAGGCATCGGTCTCTCCCTTCCCGTCCCGTTCATCGTCATAGGCGATCCCTCTGTATCTGTCCGCGGTGATACACCGCCGACTGCTTGTCCCAATGTCGAATCTGCTAATTTCGGTGGATACGACACCCCTGCTTCTACCTGGTCGCCCGAATGAGAGTTGCCGATCTCGCCATCGGGCGTATCGGCGACCACCTCCAGCTCCAAGACACCCAGGACGAAATCGGGTAGGTCGTCCTCCTCCTCACCCTCGTGCACCTCGCTCGTAATCCCCTGCGTCTGGGTATGTGTTGGCGGTGCCGGTGGTAAAGATGACGATGTTGCAGGGATCTGAACTGGCGGTCTCTCCCTCCCCTCATTTTCGTTTTCCGGCATCATCACCGGCATCATCACCCCAGACTTCTCCCGTACGTCCCGCTGACCATCCCGCACCTCCTGCTCATCCCGGGATCCTGACAAAGACAATGTCCCCGCCAATCCAGTCCTTGGCGTCCTATCCACACCCACACCCGCATCCTGACCGTCTCCACCTTCTCCCCAACTCATCACCCGACCCCACGCATCGCCCGCGTCTTTAATATCGCTCACGTCCGCCACATGTACGTCTACGTCCTCGACGTGCTTGACCTCATATCCCTCCTTCTTCTTCTTCTTCTCATCTCGCTCTCCTCTCAGCTGACCATGCCTATCCATCTTCATCTCCGGTGTAAGAGCCGAGCGAGCCGAGTGATCAGTGTAGGTGTAGGGATATTTGGGGGAAGGGAGGAGGATGAGCACCGTCGTCGAGATCCTCGAGTCGGGTTTTAGTTCAAGTCCTTGCGGGTTCGAGGATGGTGAGGATGGGCTTGGATTTGATGGGTTTGGGTTCGAGGGCGATGGGTTTGATGGTGCTGATGGTGATGGTGCTGACGTTGATGATGGTGCTGGTGCTGATGCTGGTGCTGGTGCTGATGGCCGCGATGTGGTAGCAGCGGTGTTTGTCACGGTATTGGTTGTCGATGGTGGAGAGTTGTCCGTTGAGGGTTCATGCAGGAATAGAGATGTCGGCTACGTCCGATTCCACGTCAGACACGGTACACGGTAGAGTTAAAAATCAGTACTTCGAACCGACTACGTGTATTACCTATTCAGAGAACTGAAAAAACAAAGATGAGACTCACCTTCCACCCCGCAAACCCAAACCCTCGCACACCCTCATGCCCACCCGACTTCCCCACTCCGACCCCGAGTACGACCTCCCTCATCTCCGGCCTCCTCCCCACCCCCTCCCCATCCTTCTCCCCCCCAGCTCCTCCCAACCCAAACCCCCAAATCCCTCCGAAGCCCAACCCTAACCCTCTCGCTCCCCAAATATCCCCCCCATTCCTATAATCCCAATCGTACCCCCCCAAACTCCTTCCTATCGCCAAAGCCCCTCCAGAACGGGTTGAGTCGAAGACGACGTCCCACAACTGTGGGCGAGGGAGGCCTTGGGATGCTGCGCGCCGACGGGCGAGGTGTAAGCGGGTGAGGAGGGTGAGGGTTATTAGGAGGAGGGCGCCGCCTACGAAGCCTACGCCTGTTGGGGTTTAGGTCGAGTCGGTTGATGGGTGATGTTGATGGGTGAGGAGAGATGACGAGGATGATTGCAGTTGCATTTGCGATAAAGGTATTTGGGCGTGGTGTTGCAGGTGTTGAGAGGTAGAAGGAGACCCCGCATCGTGATCACGTTGGAATAGCGCACAAAAGGAGAAGAGTAACGAGAGAGCAGAGGCGAGAAAGAACCAGATTCAGTTCTCCTTCCTGTCATTACCACCACCCTCTTCGACAACGACGACAATCAAACGACCTGGACTCACCGATCCCGATGATATTGACCGTCACCCCGTTCGAGTTCGCCGCCGAATACGACCCAGACGGCGTCACGGACGGGGACTCGTTGAGGACGATCGCGCGGGGTCCCACTGCGACGGTCGAGGGCGGGCGTCGTGCTGTTGTCGTGGCTGTCATGTCGAATTTCACCCTGGCCTTGATATTGTGAAGGTGCCGGTGTGTATGGTTCTCTGAATGATGGTAGTTGGATGAAAGGATGTCGATGTCGATAATCTCGATGATGGATGGTCGATGGGTTGCCTCTTCTGGTCGATTCCTCGGATCCGAGAGGATGAATCGGTCGATCACCGGCGAATGGATTATATACTTCCGAAGGTGATCTATATAGAATAGCTTCCGAATTGTATGACGTAACCGTATATCGCATGGCGCATGGCGGTACCCGAAAATAAGTCAGCCGACGTTCGACATGCCATGGATGGACCCGAACGACTGACCGTACTTGCGTACTGCTTGAAGACCCCCGCCGTAGAATCTACGACTCTGCTCGTTGCTTGGTAATAATACTCTGAGCACGAGGTCATGTGAGGAACTGTGCACCAGCGCCGAGTATAAGACGTAACAGGCGGTACCGGATGTTAGAACTCAAGATATTGCTTTATCAATTGGCATGTGCTATTAACCAATACAAAGGTACTGACCTGTTAGAACTCAAGATATTGCTTAAGATCTAACAGTCAAGTGGTGTATATTGATGATCTAGTTGTCCGAGATTTTCATCACCGGGGTGAGGTCCCAGCTTGGGTGATGCTGACTAAGCATCACCCCAGTCCCCAGTAATCCTGGGGAAATAATCCCAGTAATCCTGGGGAAATAATCCCGGTAATCCTTGATTACGCAAGCGCGCGCACCTACTTTCTACACTTCCCCTCGGACTTCTCTATTCAGAGGTGGACGACATTGGTGTAGGTGCCCTGTTGATCTTCAGATTCATGTCAGCGCAAAGTACTTGGAGCTGCTTTCCAGTGATTGGCTTGGTGAGGAGATCCGCAATCATCTGTTTAGTGTTGAGGTATTCGACCTCGATCTTCTTGTCCTCGATCAGTCCCCTAAGAGCGCGGTGCAAAACATCAATATGTTTTGTCCGAGCATGGTTGGTGGGATTCTTAGCCAATGCGATAGCTGGCTGGTTGTCCTCAAAGATGGTGACCGGTTTACCATCATGAAATCCTAGTTCCTGATCCATGATCGAGAGCCAGACCGCTTCTTTCCCAGCTGATCCAAGAGCGATGTATTCGGCCTCGGTGCTAGACCAGGCTACTGTGGTCTGTTTCTTGCTCTGCCATGATACCGGTCCATTGGCCAATGTGAACACATATGCCCCGACAGATTTCCTATCTCCCTTGTCTCCGGCATACTCGGCATCCGAGTAACCAGCAATTTTCTGATTTCCGTCTCGGTGATAGACAAGACTGGCATCGATGGTGCCCTGAAGGTACTTCATTACCCGCTCACACGCTTGCCAGTGTGTCTCCTGGTAGGTCGAACAGAATGATGCAAGGTGTGAGATTGCAAAGGAGAGATCCGGTTGTGTCCCCCGAGCTAGATAATTCGCCTTTCCAATGAACTCCCGGAAAGGAAACCTGGTATCAGGTGGTGGTCGGTCTTCAGGTGGGAATGCGCTGATGACCTCTTCCACTGGAGTCTTGACGGGATGACAGTCAATCATATTGTACTGTTTCAGGATCTCCCGAGCAAACTTCTTTTGAGATAGGGTGATGGTTCCTGTTAGGTTGCCAGCAACCTGTGTGTTCTCCGGGACTTGCGTAGGGTAATAGGTAGATAAATGAGTGTGATAGCAGATGAATTACATATTACAATAGGGATCGTAGTAGTTAGACATTACCTATCGTATCATATAAGTACCTGCTCCGCCGGAGTTGCTGGCGGAACACCCGTTCGGATGTACGTGATAGTCGCACCGCGGATGGCTATAACAGTTCCCTTCTCCCGGTCCTGTTCGATCTCGATCCCCAGTAACACCTTGGGATCATCCGTCCATTTCATCTCAAACCTGGTGTTGAGCAAGGCTTTGGTTTCCTGGACCAAGCTGTCGGTGTCTCCGGCTACCAGTGCATCATCCACATACAGACCAAGTAGCTGTTATAGCGATCACGTGACGCGTCGGACGCGCCGTACGCGACTCCCGTATGCGACTCCCGTCGGGGGTACTTTTCGGTGTTGTTGTTTTGATGTAGAACTAGTACCTCTGTAATAGCTCTACATCCGTTATTACATTTAGATGTCTACCCGTACCTTGCCTCATTCCTGCGTCCCGTCAGCCTGTCCAGGGGGACCCCCGCCGGGGGTCGCTCCCGGGCCTTACAGTAGCACCTTTCCCTCCGGAGTGTCCTTGACAAACACCGACTGATCTGCTGAGATCGATGAGAACCCAAATCCACCCAGGATCTTTCTGATGTGCCGGTAAAACAGACGAGGAGATTGATGGAGACCATAGATCGCTCTGTTCAATAGGCAGATATGGTCCTCCTTCCCGGGTTCCTTGAATCCCTCAGGCTGTTCAATGTAGACGGTCTCTCCTTCCATGCTGCTGGAAAGGAAGGCGGTCTTGACATCACCTTGTGACAGAATCATCTGTCTCTGGCACGCTCGAGCGATGATGTACCGAATGGATTCCAGTTTGACAACCGGGGCAAAGATCTCTTGATAGTCGATCCCAGCTTTCTGGGTGTAGCCCCGAGCAACCAGTCTGGCCTTTGGCTTTTGAGTACCATCGGGTAGGTCTTTCATGGTACAGACCCATCGGACTGAGATCGGCTTTGGTTGTCCGGTCTGCCTTGGGACCAGGGTCCAGACCTGGTTCTTGGCCATCGATGCCATCTCATCCAGCTTCGCATCCAGATAGATGGGATCGGCAGGATCCATCTCAGCCGATGTCAAGAAAGCTTGATCCATTATGTCTTCAAGCTTGGGTCCGTGTGCAATGGCCGCATGATCCTGGAATCTCTTTGGAGCTTGTCGGGATCGTCTTGCACCATCTGGCAAGACCTGTGGAATCCCCGATCCTTGAGCTGGTACTGGAACATACTCGTAGTTCTTCCAGATACCAGTCCCTTTCTTCCGAGTGCTTTGTTGATCCACTGGGACTGGAATCCTACTTGGCGGCAGTGGTATCGGTCCTGCTGGCTGAACTGGGGCTTCCCCTATTTGAGGTTCGGCTTCCCCGATCTCTCGCTCAACTTCCCCCATCTCTCGCTCAGCTTCCCCAATCTCTGGTTGAGCTTCTCCAATCTCCGGTCGAGGGTCCAGGATCTCCGGTTCAGCTTCATTGATCCTTGGTTCGGCTTCATTGATCCTCGGTTCAGCTTCCCCGATCTCTGGATCAACCGGTTGGGCTTCTTCCCCGACAGTCAGTTCGGCTTCCCCGATTGCAGGTAAGATGTCCTGGAAGAAGATGTCTCCTTTTGCGATGTTGGTCTTTTGATCGGCCCATCTCTGGTCTTCACAGAATTTGACATGTACCGTCACATGTTTCTTGAGAGCATAGGGATCAAAGAGTGTCCAAGCTTTCTTGGCCTTCGACTCTTCCTCTCCGTATCCAAGGAAGATGCACCGCTTTGCCTTGGGTTTCCAGATCTGACCAACCCGGTCTTCTTTTGGTATGTGCATGTAAGCGACACATCCAAACACCCTCAGATGACTGACCGACGGTCTCTTTCCAGTGAAGAGTTCTATCGGTGTCTTGTCTCCTGTCTTTGCGGTCCGGGTCCGGTTCCTGACGTATGCAAAGTTCTTTGCAGCGGCACCCCAGTACTTGTTACTGAGACCGGAATCGATCAAGAGAGTCCGAGTACCCTCTTTGATGGTCCGGACAGCTCTCTCTGCTGCCCCATTCTGTTCTGGAGTTCGAGCTGTAGTCATCTGAGCTCGGATCCCCTTCTCTTCACAGAACTGGCTGATCGCTCTGTTGTCAAATTCTCCCCCACCATCGGACCGGAGAACCTTGACTGATCGACTCAACTGATTTTCCCATTGAGTCAGAACCTGTTTCAACCATCGAGTTGCCTCTGATTTGGTCCTGAGGAGTTCGACGTGGTAGTACTTGGAGTAATCATCGACCATGATCATGAAGTACTTGGCTCCTCCGATAGCCTCATCGAAAGGCCCAGCAAGATCGAAGGTGATCAGCTGGAGTGGTTCTGTTGACCGTGATGAGCTGTCTGGGAATCGAGCTCTTGTCATCTTTCCCAGGATGCAGCTCTCACACTGGTGTGGGACAGACGTCTGGTCAAACCCATCCACCGAATCCTTAAGATTCCGTATCGAGTTCCCACCCAGATGTCCCAGCCGTTGATGCCAGATATTCCCCAGTCCTGAGATCGATGCCGTGTTGGCTGAATCCATCTTAGGTAATGCCGGAGACTTTGCATTGACCTCGTACAGATTGGTATCCAACATCTTGCCGATCAAGGTCATCTTGTTGTTCTTCCTCAAGATTGCCTTGCCTTCCGTGAACATGATGTCCGATCCGGCTTTGTCCAGCTGTGAGATCGAGATTAGGTTCGAACTGAGTTTGGGAACATACAGGCAGTTTGCAAGATGTAGCTCTGCCTTCTTTCCTCCAACCTCGATGGTCAAGAAGATGTCGCCCATCCCCTCAGCATAGATCACCTGTCCGTTTCCAACCATGACAGGTGCAGTCATTCTCTGATAGTTCGGGGATAGGTCAAAGAACCTCTTCATCCCGAACATGTGTCTTGAACAACCTGAATCGATCAGGGTTGTCATCTTCCTAGTCGCAAGTGAGTGAGCCTTCTCAGTGATGATCAAGGCTTGATCGAGCTGACGTCGATAGAGGGTCATGGATTGCATAGCAGCATCGAAAGAAGATACAGCGGCAGCGGCCCTTTCACCACCTCTAAATCCCGGTCCCGATCCTCCTCCTCCGTGCCTCTGCCTGTAGGCAACCATGTCCGGGTGAGGGCAGGTGGGAGCCCGATGTCCCGCCTTGCCACAGGAGTGGCACCCATTGGGTTCGGCTTGAGGACACTCCCTGGCGATATGCCCCCTCTGCCCGCAACACCTGCAGATCCTGGTGTCGGTCCCGGTCCCGGTCCCGGTCCCAAAGGTCCGCCTCCCAACACCACCGGTCCCGAATCCAACTCCGGTGGTCCCAATCTTGGCATAACCAAACTTGGCTGCCATTGCCTGGAAGGCCTTCTCCTCATCCTTCTCGGCAATCTCCTTGTTGGCAATGTCACGGTAGGCGGCCAGAATCATCCTCTCAACCGACTCCTTCTTGACATCGACCCCCATGGTGATGTTCGACTGAAGGAACTCTCCAGCCTTGAAGTAAGGGTGTCCCTCCGGGTAGGATCGGAGACACTTAGACCATTGGGCCATGATCTCCACATCCTCCCTTTGTAGCCCGTTGGCCTCCAGACCCTCAACCACCGTATCCAACCTCGCCATGTACCCCTCAAAGTCGTCTCCAATGGGCCGGAGGTTGGCGAACTCGTCGATCAGGATCTGGACATCGAACGAGGTAGTCTTGGAGTGGATCTCCTTGATCTTGTACATGGCCTTGGCCGGGTGATCAATCCCCTGGATCGATCGCTTGTTGACCCCAAGCGAAGGCCGGATGTAACCCAGAGCCTGGGCACATTTGAGGTCGTAGTCTTCAGCGGCCTCTGTCATCTTCTCGGTGATGTCCCCCTTTTCCGGAAGAACCGGTCTCTGCTTGACCGGCTCACCCTTGACATCATACTTCACATAAGGAAGCAGGCGTTTGATGGCCAAGAGGTCTCAAATGGACTCCAGCCATTCGACATAGTTGACCCCGGCTCGGGCAAGGACAATGACCTTGGGTCCTTTGGTGGTGATCTCGTCGTCGGACATGATGGTGAAGGACAGCGAGGTAATGGAGATGATCGGTTTACTAATGTCTAGGGAAGGGAAAGTCTTCCTGTTATCCGGTGTAGTAGGAGATGTCTATCTGACTTGTCTATCTCAAGTTCTAGGTCGATCTGTTGACGTGGCTGATTAGAAGTTGACACGTAGAGAAGACGGGTCAACAGCTGGGCTCATAACCTGTTAGAACTCAAGATATTGCTTTATTAATGGCATGTGCTATCAGTCAATACAAAGGTACTGACCTGTTAGAACTCAAGATATTGCTTGAGATCTAACAGTCAAGTGGTGTATATTGATGATCTAGTTGTCCGAGATTTTCATCACCGGGGTGAGGTCCCAGCTTGGGTGATGCTGACTAAGCATCACCCCAGTCCCCAGTAATCCTGGGGAAATAATCCCAGTAATCCTGGGGGAATAATCCCGGTAATCCTTGATTACGCAAGCGCGCGCACCTACTTTCTACAGACAGGAGCGAAGAAATTCCCCAAAGAGAACCTGTGAGCGGATTGATGTCAGTAAGGATCCTATTATGCTTCGAACTGATGGGATACAAGCGAAGCGACTAACCAGAAGTTGTAAAGCATGAGAAGCATCCCTCGGATCCTCACGGGGGCAACTTCGGCGACATAGGTAGGAATGGTAAATTCTGTAAGAGAAGGAATCTCAGTCTATGCTGAGATGATTATCGGATAGTACTGAGCTCACGGATTCCACCAACGCCAACGCCAGCCAGTAATTTCCCAACAAGCTGATTTGCGAACAAGAACGCTTAGCCAGCAGTCCTGACGTGTCGCGATAAGAAGCCGCGCTTACCCAGACTTTCCAGTTCCGGGCCAAGCTCTCGCAGAGGATACTCATGGATAGGATAAACCAGATCGCAAATAGAGTCGGCTTGCGTCCATATCGGTTGGCCAAGCTGAACAAAGCATGCGAACAAGTCAGCGACCGGGAAGACACCAAGAGACCTTTGCCGGAACTTGCAAAGGCAAAGTGGTCATCCCGACAAATTGTCCAACGCTCATGATCGGGCCCCAAGTGGCTAGTACGCCTGCAGCCAATATCGGATTTCCTTCCGCATCGGTCTCGGTCGCAAACTGTCTGATGAAGCCTACATAAGTCCGAGCCGAAATGAGACGCAGCGTTAGTGACGATTGCTGAGCGGCGCATATGCTGACAGGCATACCTGTATTTGCGATGATATTACCGTTCATGCCGATCTATAGAGTATAGGTCAGCAAAAGCTCGCCAGACCAATACCATCGTCGATATGCACCTGATATCCATCGGCAGCCGCGGAAAACGTGACGAGAATACACATGAAGCTCGCGTATTTGAAGCGCTTCAGCGTTGCAATCGCGCCAAGGTCCTCAAAACCAGAGAGCTGCACGTCATTGGTGTGCCGTTCGGCGGCGAGCTCTTCAAAGTGATCAGGGATATTCTTCTGATCGAGTTCTTTCTCCATATTGAACGCTGATGATCAGTGGAGTAGGGGTGTCAATGTACAGTGCAGTGCTGCTAATCGTTGGGGTCCGCGTCGATCGTTTGCGGGGGCCCTCTCTCTCTCTCTATATGGCCGGTCGATCGACGAGGTCGCGCGCATCCTTCGCAGATTCAAGTCCGACTTGCGATGAGTACGTCACATGATTGTTCCCGCTGCGGTTCGATGACACGCCGTTCGGACGTCGCACGTCGGAGCAGCGAACCCCGTGCGTAACCGAGCGAGAATCGACTCTAGCGGGATGGGAGTTCAACTCGTCTCGCTGCGATGATCACGGCGTAAAATTCGCACTGTAACATCGAGCCGTGGTGCGATTCTCATGTCTGGCTGAGTTCGCGACGCGCAGACTGCGGAAATGTGACCTTGGCTCGGCACCCTCGAGCCGCGGCCGACGATACAGACATGGACTCGCTCTCACGGGCTATGAAGGTCGCATTCAAGCACGAGGTGATCCCGTATACTGGAGTCTGCATCTGTAATCGGAGAAGACGGGTAGCTATCAGATCTCGATATTCAATCCCGGGCATGGTGGCGGGCAGCTGGCATGAATTCTAGATTTCATCGTCAATAAATCGTTCACAGGCTTTCTCAGGTCAAACTCGGATATTCGACCGTTCCTGACTTTCGTATTCGCTATCGTGTAACCGCCGTGCCCGGAATGCCCTTGAAAACTATCAGGCAGATGGAGACCCACGTTATCCTCTCTACTTTGTCGATACCAACTCCGACTTGAACTCAACGCGGACTGAACACAAGGTGATTTTCCCCGAAACTGCATTCTTCGCACACCGTGATCGTGACCGGACGTGACCGCCAGGACGTTTCCTTCCCCGCCATCGAGGTCGACTAGAGCTTCGAGAACTGTGTTGTCTCGGGACGGTCGCTTGTCTCAGTACGATCATCCGTAGTCAAACGAACGGGACGCGATCACATGGCAAATCTTTGGTGATGTACTTGCCTTCCAAGAACCCCTGAGTGTCCGGGTTCGGATCGTCGTCTCGAGTACCCCTCAGATGAGGTCTATGCCACATGCACCATAATCAATCATCTATTCGTGTCTCATCAGTTCCCATCAAGAATACATCCGACTTACAACTTGGCCAACCGCCTGGACTTCTCCACCGTAATATGCACAAAGACCAGGGCCAGCGGCACTCTCCCCTGCCTCTCTTCAAATAATCATCCTCCTCATCTGTCCTCTTACATACCCCAATATCTCCGGGTCCACCCGATACTTCTTAGCGTCCTCCGGAGTCTCTTGTAGTCCCGGTGTGAAGCCCTTAGAAGAGAATCGAAGAACCACGTGAATGATCACGCTCGGAGAGAACTTCTTGCTGTGTGTCGGCATAGATCGGAACCCAGTGTTAATACTGCAGCTCCGTATGGGCTTTGTCCGACATCCGATCGGGTATATGATAAGCTATCCTGGCCTAGACGTCGCTGGAAGACCACAAAGTCTGAATCCTTCGATCCTGCCTAATCGACTCGATTTATTATCTCTTCCATTGCTGTGTTGGGTTTGAGTCTCGATCTCCCTGATCCTCTTGTCGGAGATCAGACGCGATACTATGAACACAGCCCCATACACTCTTGCCTGGTATCATACTGTGCTCCGCGGGACGACCACCTTTGATACTGTATAGTAGCACTTTTGACATCGCTGTCGCCCGGTCCACAGAGTTTGCGAAACAAGGCATTTCTTGATGTTCTTCGCCTTCGCCTTCGCCTATATCGTCGTGCTCATCTTGTCCATTCTAGATCCTATCGAGACAGATCCGCTCAACCCTGAAGCGATCATCGGCGATGGTTTTCAGCATCAATCCCAACGTTTTCCATTGTCATTCATCGTCGATCGTCGAGGCGCGCGAGCTGGGTGTCCGGTGTAGAAAGTAGGTGCGCGCGTGTGTGTAATCAAGGATTACCGGGATTATTTCCCCAGGATTACTGGGATTATTTCCCCAGGATTACTGGGGACTGGGGTGATGCTTAGTCAGCATCACCCAAGCTGGGACCTCACCCCGGTGATGAAAATCTCGGACAACTAGATCATCAATATACACCACTTGACTGTTAGATCTCAAGCAATATCTTGAGTTCTAACAGGTCAGTACCTTTGTATTGACTGATAGCACATGCCAATTGATAAAGCAATATCTTGAGTTCTAACAGGTTATGAGCCCAGCTGTTGACCCGTCTTCTCTACGTGTCAACTTCTAATCAGTCACGTCAACAGATCGACCTAGAACTTGAGATAGACAAGTCAGATAGACATCTCCTACTACACCGGATAACAGGAAGACTTTCCCTTCCCTAGACATTAGTAAACCGATCATCTCCATTACCTCGCTGTCCTTCACCATCATGTCCGATGACGAGATCACCACCAAAGGACCCAAGGTCATTGTCCTTGCCCGAGCCGGGGTCAACTATGTCGAATGGCTGGAGTCCATTCGAGACCTCTTGGCCATCAAACGCCTGCTTCCTTATGTGAAGTATGATGCCAAGGGTGAGCCGGTCAAGCAGAGACCGGTTCTTCCGGAAAAGGGGGACATCACCGAGAAGATGACAGAGGCCGCTGAAGACTACGTGTAAGGCCCGGGAGCGACCCCCGGCGGGGGTCCCCCTGGACAGGCTGACGGGACGCAGGAATGAGGCAAGGTACGGGTAGACATCTAAATGTAATAACAGATGTAGAGCTATTACAGAGGTACTAGTTCTACATCAAAACAACAACACCGAAAAGTACCCCCGACGGGAGTCGCATACGGGAGTCGCGTACGGCGCGTCCGACGCGTCACGTGATCGCTATAACAGGATCCCCCCCCTAGATGCGGACTCCGAACGCATCAAGCGTCTGCGTACTCCTGTCGACCGGGCTGCGGTAGATGGGGGTAGCGCTTGTGGAACGCCGTGACGACCTTGTCGTCGTGATCGAATTCGGCGGGGCTAACCCACTCGTTCGATTCATCCCCGTACCCTTCGAATCGCACTAGGTACTGGGTCTTCTTCCCGGACCTCCCGGATCGCAACGCTTTCGAGTGTACGATCTCGGACACGACATACCCCAAGTCACCGTTGTCGAGGACTTCGGGGGTAGGCGGTTCAACCACCTCTCTTCCTTCCAGCTCGTTGGCCCGATAGGGGATGAGCAACGACACGTGGAAAACGGGATGCACCCGGCGTAACTGCGCGGGGAGTTCCAGCCTCCTCGCCATCTTGCTCTGGCCGATGACTTCCGTGATTCGGAAGGGCCCCAGCGTCTTCATCGAGAGCTTCTGGCTGGGGCGCACCGACGTCAAGTTCTTGGTAGATAACATTACCAGGTCCCCTACGTTGTAACCCTCGTCAGGGACGGCGGTACGCTTCCGATTTGCGTACTTCGCCATGTCTTTCCGCGCCTGTTCCAGCGCCTCCTTCACCGACTTGTAGATCCCGTCGAGTCGGTCTCGGTACTCTCCCGCCGATTCCACCGCCTCTTCCCTAGTGCCGGGCACTGGCAGGGAGAAGGTATGTTCCCTTCCCTCGGACGCCATGAATGGCGACATCCCGATGGCAGAGTGCTTCGCGTTGTTGTGCGCGAACTCCGCCATGGAGAGTAACTCCGCCCAGTCGTCCTGGAGGAAGTTGACGTACGACCGCAAGTATTGCTCCAAGGTGGAGTTACTTCGCTCGGTCTGACCGTCCGTCTCCGGATGAAACGCCGTGGAGTAGCTGTTCTCCACGTTCGCCATGCGGCACAGATCTTTCCAGAAGCGCGAGGTAAACAACGTACCTCGATCTGAAATGATCTGCTTCGGGAACCCATGCAAACACACCCATCGGTCAAGGAACAGCCGCGCCAAGAACGTGGCGTCGTTATCCTTTCGACAAGCGATAAAGTGCGCCCGCTTGCTGAATCGGTCGACGATCACCAGGATCGAGTTGGACCCCATCGACTCGGGCAGGTCCGTGATGTGATCCCAAGTGATCGACTCGTAGGGCCCTGCCGGTACCGGTAGCGGCGCTAGCTCGCCGACAGGCTTCATTTGGGGTCGCCGGTTGCGCTGGCATATACTGCAGCTAGCAACGTACTCCCCGATCCACTTCGCCATCCCAGGCCAGTAGAAGTCCCTACTGGTCAGCTCCACGGTCTTGTCCCGCCCCCAATGGCCGGCGGCCTTCCCGTCGTGTAGACGCTTCATCAGCTCTACCTTGATGTTCCCTGCGTTGGGGACATATACCAACCCGTTGTACAGGAGAACCCCAGTGGGGCTCAAGCTGTATCGCTCGTTCGCCAAGGTTCCCGCCTTGAGCTGCGCTACGAGCTCTTTCGCCACCGGGTCGTCCTGCGCCGCCGGTATCAGCGCTTTCACCATCCAATCGCCCAGTGCGGGGATGGTGCCATTCAACCGCAAAGGCGGTCGCTCAACCGGACTACACCCCTCAGAGGGTGCGTCTTCGACAGGCCGGAGCAGAGTCTCCGCTCGCTTCGGTTCTGTCTCCTCCATCAACTCTTCTCGCCGACTCAACGCGTCGGCCTTCCCGTTCTCTGTTCCCGGTTTGTACTCCAGGGTGTAGGAAATCTGGTTCAACAGCTGCGACCATCGCGCCTGCCGTTGAGACAATACTTTGTCCCTCTTGAAGTACTCCAAGTTCTTGTGATCCGTGAGGATCCGGACGGGGTACTTGTTGTCGAGATAATGTCGCCATATCCGACTGCAATAAACGATGGCCAACAGTTCCCTGTCGTGCACATCGTAGTTCCTCTCGGCGGGCGTCAGGCTCTTCGACATGAACGCTACCGGGTGGAGCTTCCCATCGTCCCCTACCTGGGACATTACCGCGCCGATCGCTCCAGAGGAAGCGTCGGTCTCGAGCACCACTTGGCGCTCCTCGTTGTAGTGCGCCAGTATAGGCGCCTGGGTGAAGGACTCCTTCAATTCCCGGAACGCAGCGTCAGCGGCTGCCGTCCAGGAGTACTTCACCCCTTTCTTCGTCAGGGCCGTCATTCCCTGAATCTTCTTGGAGTAGTTCTGAATGAATCTCCGATAATAGTTTGCAAATCCTAAGAAGGACTGCAGTCCCCGAATGTTCTTCGGGGGGGCCCAGTCCAAAACGGACTTGACCTTAGAGGGGTTCATACTAACCCCCGTTGGGGCAATATCGTACCCCAAGAATTCGGTAGCCACCGTATCGAACTCACACTTCTCCGCTTTCGCATACAGGCCATTTGCCTGCAGCCTCTTCATAACCTCCTTGACCTGACCATCGTGGGTCTCCTGGTCGGAGGAGTAAATAAGTATGTCGTCGAGGTAAACGACGACGCACACATCCAAAAGGTCCTGAAAGACCTCGTTCATCCACCGCTGAAAGGTAGCGGGGGCATTGGTCAAGCCGAACGGCATGACCAAGCATTCGAACAGACCGAAACGTGTAGTAAACGCGGTCTTCCAAATGTCTTCTTCTTTTACGCGTAGCAGGTTGTACGCGCCTCGGAGGTCCATCTTCGTGTAGACCTTCGCGCCCTTCAACCTGTCTAGCGTCTCTGAGATGAGGGGTAGGGGCGTCCTATCCTTCACCGTAATGTCGTTAAGGCGACGGTAGTCGATGCACATACGCATCTCGCCGCCTTTCTTCGGTAGAAACAGTACCGGGCTCGAGCAGGGCGACTTCGACGGCCTGATGAACCCCTTCTCCAGATTCTCCTTCAACCACTTCTTTAGCTCCTCACTCTCCCGCTGGGAGTGGTTATAGAGCTTCTGATACGTCGGCGACGTACCGGGCTTGAGTTCGATCGCATGGTCGATCGATCGCTTCGGGGGCAGTGTATCTGCCTTCGTCTTGGAGAACGCTCCAAGATGTTCATGATACTTCTCCGGTACCATGTCCCTCAGCTTCTCCATATACTCGGGAGGGTCCAGGTCATCCTGGAACGAGTCTGTAGGTTTGACGTCCCAATCCCACAGGTCCGGGCGCCTCGCCCGCTCGTCGTCCTCCCGGGTCATCTGCATTTGTGCGACGACCAAATCCTCCGTGATAGACCCCTTCATCTTCTTGAACGGGTCGATCCCTCGTGTCTCCACCTCTACTTCGTCCGGAGCATACACCGTCTCGGGCCTCTTGAGACATCCCGTGCTGATGCAGACATCCCCGAACGTCACCGCGTTGGAGTCCCATTGGATATGCGGATTGTGTCTCCGCAGCCAAGGGATACCTAGTACGACCGGGTACCCACTCAAATCGGTGAGGTGGAACTCGGTCAGTTCCAGGTGCACTCCCGTACGTACCAGCGTACGAGCCTTCTGGGTGATCCTTCCTCCCTGGATCTCCCGACCATCGATCACCGTCACTACCCGCGGCGTCTCGAGGTCCGTTACGTCGAATCCATGTAGCGACGCGAATGTCCGATCCATGAACATCCCGGTCGCTCCCGAATCCAACAACATGAGTGCTTGGACCGGCACTCCTTCCGGGTAGAACACTCCTACCAACGTCAGATGGCTATCTGGACCGTTGGGTACTCCGCTTGCACCCAACTGCAAGGGGATCCGGCTACCTCCTTGTGCTCCCCCATTCGGGGTCCTTTGATGATCCGTTATTCTGTAAGGCCCGGGAGCGACCCCCGACGGGGATCCCCCTGGACAGGCTGACGGGACGCAGGAATGAGGCAAGGTACGGGTAGACATCTAAATGTAATAACGGATGTAGAGCTATTACAGAGGTACTAGTTCTACATCAACATAACAATACCGAAAAGTACCCCCGGCGGGAGTCGCATACGGGAGTCGCGTACGGCGCGTCCGACGCGTCACGTGATCGCTATAACACTACGACCTCAAATGTGCCCAGGCTCTGGGTTACATCCGGCCTTCGCTTGGGGTCAACAAGCGATCGATCCAGGGGATTGATCACCCGGCCAAGGCCATGTACAAGATCAAGGAGATCCACTCCAAGACTACCTCGTTCGATGTCCAGATCCTGATCGACGAGTTCGCCAACCTCCGGCCCATTGGAGACGACTTTGAGGGGTACATGGCGAGGTTGGATACGGTGGTTGAGGGTCTGGAGGCCAACGGGCTACAAAGGGAGGATGTGGAGATCATGGCCCAATGGTCTAAGTGTCTCCGATCCTACCCGGAGGGACACCCTTACTTCAAGGCTGGAGAGTTCCTTCAGTCGAACATCACCATGGGGGTCGATGTCAAGAAGGAGTCGGTTGAGAGGATGATTCTGGCCGCCTACCGTGACATTGCCAACAAGGAGATTGCCGAGAAGGATGAGGAGAAGGCCTTCCAGGCAATGGCAGCCAAGTTTGGTTATGCCAAGATTGGGACCACCGGAGTTGGATTCGGGACCGGTGGTGTTGGGAGGCGGACCTTTGGGACCGGGACCGGGACCGGGACCGACACCAGGATCTGCAGGTGTTGCGGGCAGAGGGGGCATATCGCCAGGGAGTGTCCTCAAGCCGAACCCAATGGGTGCCACTCCTGTGGCAAGGCGGGACATCGGGCTCCCACCTGCCCTCACCCGGACATGGTTGCCTACAGGCAGAGGCACGGAGGAGGAGGATCGGGACCGGGATTTAGAGGTGGTGAAAGGGCCGCTGCCGCTGTATCTTCTTTCGATGCTGCTATGCAATCCATGACCCTCTATCGACGTCAGCTCGATCAAGCCTTGATCATCACTGAGAAGGCTCACTCACTTGCGACTAGGAAGATGACAACCCTGATCGATTCAGGTTGTTCAAGACACATGTTCGGGATGAAGAGGTTCTTTGACCTATCCCCGAACTATCAGAGAATGACTGCACCTGTCATGGTTGGAAACGGACAGGTGATCTATGCTGAGGGGATGGGCGACATCTTCTTGACCATCGAGGTTGGAGGAAAGAAGGCAGAGCTACATCTTGCAAACTGCCTGTATGTTCCCAAACTCAGTTCGAACCTAATCTCGATCTCACAGCTGGACAAAGCCGGATCGGACATCATGTTCACGGAAGGCAAGGCAATCTTGAGGAAGAACAACAAGATGACCTTGATCGGCAAGATGTTGGATACCAATCTGTACGAGGTCAATGCAAAGTCTCCGGCATTACCTAAGATGGATTCAGCCAACACGGCATCGATCTCAGGACTGGGGAATATCTGGCATCAACGGCTGGGACATCTGGGTGGGAACTCGATACGGAATCTTAAGGATTCGGTGGATGGGTTTGACCAGACGTCTGTCCCACACCAGTGTGAGAGCTGCATCCTGGGAAAGATGACAAGAGCTCGATTCCCAGACAGCTCATCACGGTCAACAGAACCACTCCAGCTGATCACCTTCGATCTTGCTGGGCCTTTCGATGAGGCTATCGGAGGAGCCAAGTACTTCATGATCATGGTCGATGATTACTCCAAGTACTACCACGTCGAACTCCTCAGGACCAAATCAGAGGCAACTCGATGGTTGAAACAGGTTCTGACTCAATGGGAAAATCAGTTGAGTCGATCAGTCAAGGTTCTCCGGTCCGATGGTGGGGGAGAATTTGACAACAGAGCGATCAGCCAGTTCTGTGAAGAGAAGGGGATCCGAGCTCAGATGACTACAGCTCGAACTCCAGAACAGAATGGGGCAGCAGAGAGAGCTGTCCGGACCATCAAAGAGGGTACTCGGACTCTCTTGATCGATTCCGGTCTCAGTAACAAGTACTGGGGTGCCGCTGCAAAGAACTTTGCATACGTCAGGAACCGGACCCGGACCGCAAAGACAGGAGACAAGACACCGATAGAACTCTTCACTGGAAAGAGACCGTCGGTCAGTCATCTGAGGGTGTTTGGATGTGTCGCTTACATGCACATACCAAAAGAAGACCGGGTTGGTCAGATCTGGAAACCCAAGGCAAAGCGGTGCATCTTCCTTGGATACGGAGAGGAAGAGTCGAAGGCCAAGAAAGCTTGGACACTCTTTGATCCCTATGCTCTCAAGAAACATGTGACGGTACATGTCAAATTCTGTGAAGACCAGAGATGGGCCGATCAAAAGACCAACATCGCAAAAGGAGACATCTTCTTCCAGGACATCTCACCTGCAATCGGGGAAGCCGAACTGACTGTCGGGGAAGAAGTCCAACCGGTTGATCCAGAGATCGGGGAAGCTGGACCAAGGATCGATGAAGCTGAACCAAGGATCAATGAAGCTGAACCGGAGATCCTGGACCCTCGACCGGAGATTGGAGAAGCTCAACCAGAGATTGGGGAAGCTGAGCGAGAGATGGGGGAAGTTGAGCGAGAGATCGGGGAAGCCGAACCTCAAATAGGGGAAGCCCCAGTTCAGCCAGCAGGACCGATATCACTGCCGCCAAGTAGGATTCCGGTCCCGGTGGATCAACGAAGCACTCGGAAGAAAGGGACTGGTATCTGGAAGAACTATGAGTATGTTCCAGTACCAGCTCAAGGATCGGGGATTCCACAGGTCTTACCGGATGGTGCAAGACGATCCCGACAAGCTCCAAAGAGATTCCAGGATCATGCGGCCATTGCACACGGACCCAAGCTTGAAGACATAATGGATCAAGCTTTCTTGACATCGGCTGAGATGGATCCTGCCGATCCCATCTATCTGGATGCGAAGCTGGATGAGATGGCATCGATGGCCAAGAACCAGGTCTGGACCCTGGTCCCAAGGCAGACCGGACAACCAAAGCCGATCTCAGTCCGATGGGTCTGTACCATGAAAGACCTACCCGATGGTACTCAAAAGCCAAAGGCAAGACTGGTTGCTCGGGGCTACACCCAGAAAGCTGGGATTGACTATCAAGAGATCTTTGCCCCGGTTGTCAAACTGGAATCCATTCGGTACATCATCGCTCGAGCGTGCCAGAGACAGATGGTTCTGTCACAGGGTGACGTCAAGACCGCCTTCCTCTCCAGCAGCATGGAAGGAGAGACGGTCTACATTGAACAGCCTGAGGGATTCAGGGAACCCGGGAAGGAAGACCATATCTGCCTATTGAACAGAGCGATCTATGGTCTTCATCAATCTCCTCGTCTGTTTTACCGGCACATCAGAAAGATCCTGGGTGGATTTGGGTTCTCATCGATCTCAGCAGATCAGTCGGTGTTTGTCAAGGACACTCCGGAGGGAAAGGTGCTACTTGGTCTATATGTGGATGATGCACTGGTAGCCGGAGACACCGACAGCTTGGTCCAGGAAACCAAAGCCTTGCTCAACACCAGGTTTGAGATGAAGTGGACGGATGATCCCAAGGTGTTACTGGGGATCGAGATCGAACAGGACCGGGAGAAGGGAACCATCACCCTATCTCAAAAGAAGTTTGCTCGGGAGATCCTGAAACAGTACAATATGATTGACTGTCATCCCGTCAAGACTCCAGTGGAAGAGGTCATCAGCGCATTCCCACCTGAAGACCGACCACCACCTGATACCAGGTTTCCTTTCCGGGAGTTCATTGGAAAGGCGAATTATCTAGCTCGGGGGACACGACCGGATCTCTCCTTTGCAATCTCACACCTTGCATCATTCTGTTCGACCTACCAGGAGACACACTGGCAAGCGTGTGAGCGGGTAATGAAGTACCTTCAGGGCACCATCGATGCCAGTCTTGTCTATCACCGAGACGGAAATCAGAAAATTGCTGGTTACTCGGATGCCGAGTATGCCGGAGACAAGGGAGATAGGAAATCTGTCGGGGCATATGTGTTCACATTGGCCAATGGACCGGTATCATGGCAGAGCAAGAAACAGACCACAGTAGCCTGGTCTAGCACCGAGGCCGAATACATCGCTCTTGGATCAGCTGGGAAAGAAGCGGTCTGGCTCTCGATCATGGATCAGGAACTAGGATTTCATGATGGTAAACCGGTCACCATCTTTGAGGACAACCAGCCAGCTATCGCATTGGCTAAGAATCCCACCAACCATGCTCGGACAAAACATATTGATGTTTTGCACCACGCTCTTAGGGGACTGATCGAGGACAAGAAGATCGAGGTCGAATACCTCAACACTAAACAGATGATTGCGGATCTCCTCACCAAGCCAATCACTGGAAAGCAGCTCCAAGTACTTTGCGCTGACATGAATCTGAAGATCAACAGGGCACCTACACCAATGTCGTCCACCTCTGAATAGAGAAGTCCGAGGGGAAGTGTAGAAAGTAGGTGCGCGCGCTTGCGTAATCAAGGATTACCGGGATTATTCCCCCAGGATTACTGGGATTATTTCCCCAGGATTACTGGGGACTGGGGTGATGCTTAGTCAGCATCACCCAAGCTGGGACCTCACCCCGGTGATGAAAATCTCGGACAACTAGATCATCAATATACACCACTTGACTGTTAGATCTCAAGCAATATCTTGAGTTCTAACAGGTCAGTACCTTTGTATTGACTGATAGCACATGCCATTAATAAAGCAATATCTTGAGTTCTAACACTGTCGCCCTCAAGGTCATGAACGAAAACGACCCTGAAAACTGGACCACTCCTGTTTACACTCAGGTGAGTGATCGAAATGTTCGTCTGCGCGATGATCAGTGCTGATGGTTTTCATTGCTTCAATAGTGGGGACATATCGGTCTCATGTTCATCATTTACCTCTTCGTTCCCGAGTCGCCTGGTAAGCCTTCGTCAGGGCAGATGTGTTTCATTCGATCTCACAGATCGCCTGTTTGCATTAGCTTGGTGCGCTACCCATGATCATCGCGAGAGGGGAAAGCGATTGTTGCAAAAGATCTACGGTGGCAACGCAGGGTACGATGCGGATCGACAGTACGAGATCTTGTACCAGACGGTACATGTACCAGACGGTACAACACGAAAAACAGCTGGCCATCGAGAACAAGAGACAGAGTTGGTGGAACATCTTCCGAGGCGTGGATGGGGTACGTCGTAGCCGTGCTGTGGATCATTGATTCAACTCGCTGATATTGGTTAATGATTTTGTAGTTGCGAACCATCATCAGCATGTTCGCTTTGCTGTCTCAACAATTCCTTGGACTATCTCTGGTGAGTCGCGCAGTGACTGCGACGGTTTATGAAGGGTTAGTACTGATACTCGCTTCCACATTCTCAGTTCTACACATACAGTTCCTATTTCTTCAGGTATTTGACGTCTCCATTGTTATTTTCACGCCCCCGAATCGAACTGATATCTATAACTTTATAGTATCGCGGGACTTGAAGATCCGTTCCAGGCTACCGTCATCACCAACGCTGTCCAACTGGCTATCATCCTCTTGGTCGTCGCTTCGGTCGACAAGTTGGGCCGAAGGAACATCTGTTGCAGTGGTTTGACGATCCTTTGGTTCTCGAACGTCGCGGTCGGTATCCTCGGACTCGTTGAAACTAACAAAGCGACATCAAGTCTTTTGGTCACTTTCTCCTGTATTTGGGGTGCGTGACTTTCATTATCATCTCGTCGCGTTCCGGGCTGATTTGGCAGATGATGTTTTTCAGTCGTCGGCTTGCAAATGTCGGGCTCGACGG
This sequence comes from Filobasidium floriforme, assembly GCF_021052385.1. Taxonomy (NCBI): domain Eukaryota; kingdom Fungi; phylum Basidiomycota; class Tremellomycetes; order Filobasidiales; family Filobasidiaceae; genus Filobasidium; species Filobasidium floriforme. The sequence continues at coordinate 55,533 of NW_025763622.1, read as the reverse complement.
GTTGGGGTTATGTTGGAGAGACTTCGGCTCAACGTCTTCGTGCTTATACCGCTGGGTTCTCGGCTGCCATCTCCGTTGTAGCGGGTATCGTTATGAGCGTACTGTGAGAGTCTGGCATCGATATGCAGTGCGAAATCTTCCGGAAAGCTGACTATAACGACAAATCCAGAGTCCCGTACATGCTCAACGAAAACGAGTGGAACTGGAATCTTAAGACCGCTTGGTTCTACGCGGGTGTGGGTCTGCCCTTCGTCATCGCATCCTGGTTCTTGATTCCGGAGACGGCCAGGTATGTGAAATTTGGCGCAGTTGTTCCGCAAACAAAACCTGATTGGCGATAATACTGTTTAGGCGGAGTGCTGCTGAGCTGGACGAGTTGTTCGAAGCCAAGGTCAAACCTTGGAGGTTCCACAAGACCGAAACGTCGACACAGAAAGCCTACAAGGCCCAGCACGCTACGGACGATTCTTGATTGGCCGACGCGAAGCTACCTACCGGTGGTTATTCGTTCGGGCGAGCCTGCAGACCGACACAGCTACCAGCAAGCGCAAGGTAGTCTTTGAGTTGGCATTACCATCACTGCACGAATTTGTAGTTGTACGAATAATAGGGTCCGCTTAACATGCGAACATCAGATATATGGGATTGAGCGAAAACGCGGATGACCCTTCTCTACGATGCAGTCCTTACGGTGGCGAATGCCACGACACCTGCTGCCGCAACAACAACTAACGAGTGTCCGCACCAGCCATTGCTAGGTTGAACAAGTTCAAGAAGTCGTCGTTATTATTGCCCCAATCCATAAACGCCCCGTCATAGCCGAGCAATGTTTCTTCCATTCCGATCGAAGCATCTTGCCTCGAAATGGTATGTCCGGTAGCATAGACGGCGCCATCATAGCTAGCGTCATCCGGTACTGCAGATTCGGAGCGGGAACGTTGGAGTTGATCCTGGAGCAACATGTCCGATAATAGGATCCCCCCGCTGTAGAAGGCATCGCTTTGTGGAAGCAGTCTGCATGCTTTGTCTTAGTTTATGGGACTCAGAATCACCGGAGCAGGTAACCAGACTTACCGGAGTAACCGTAGACCACGAGATACCCGTTCCTCGGCTTTCAAGATTCCCCCTCGATCGGCTTGGTGACACATGTCGATGAAGAGCACAATAGTTGCTGTGAACGTTGCGGCGGCTCTGTAGCCATGACCCAATGCCCCGGGCTCCAATTCCAGGGTCTGCTCGACAGATATGACGATTTCTTCGGCAGCCTCGAGGCAGAAATCCACACTGGCACGCTGTCCACTATCATGGCATCTGCATCACATGAGCCACCCTCCCACCAAACGGAGAGAAATTATGACTGACCGAGTACTATAGGATGAGGAAAAGAAAGGTTTGTGCAGTTCCATGCGTGTGTGTGCATAGATGGTTCGCAGCATCAGGGCTTCTTTCAACCTGTATTCCAACGACATCGTTAGTCCAGATTGAGAACTGCCTGATGATCCCCACCGATATCAAGCAAGAAAAAGAAAGTAGCTTACGTCTGACTATCGTCTGTCAGCGTCGTTGCGCTTGATACCATCAGATCCGTATAGAACTCGGGGAGCGAATGCCTCTCGTGTTGCAAACGTTCATCAGCCCTGTTGTATATTGTTAGCACCGGCATTGAACTATGAGCTACTCTTGACTACGACGACTGACCTCATGACGTCCTTCCAGGTCAAACTGAGCCGTCTTCCATGGAATCGCTCCGTCAAGCTGTACATCGCGCTCGACGATTTGAACCTCGATATCGAGAACGACATGTCCTTTGCGAGCAGCACATTATGATGTTAGGATAAACGGTGGCAAGGACTAACCTCGATTAACACATATCGATTCTCACAGTGCGTCCACAGATTCTCGGTGTATCCACATCGTCGTCCGGTAACAGGTCGCAGTCGTTCATGTCGGCCGGTAGGTGCATCACGGTAGGATTGACCTCGACACCGTGCACGAGACCGTGCTGCATACTCCAGATCGGATCGAGCTCGACCTTTTCCGAAACCGAGATTTTCAATCGATCTGCCATGCTAATGCACCGAACTAAAAAAATCCCGGTCGTCCCACTCACGAGACCCATCCAGATCCGTCGCCCGATCTCGTGATCGATCTTGAGACCCTTCATCGATTGACGCCGGTTTGTGCTTGCGCTGGGTGCGAGGTAGTCCGACATACCTAGGCTGTGCGCCACGCGTTTGGCAGCGCCTAGTAGAATACCATGATATTCGCTTCGCCTGATTACCAGATGATAGGGGCCGCTAATACTGCGGTGAGACATAGCGATTAGCCCGCGAAGTCTCGCCTGTATTCTCGCAACTGGGATTCATATTGCCTCACATGATACTTTGCAAGACGTTGACGTTATGATACTGCATCCAATCCGAAGCTTCCCGCGCATCGTGTCCGACCTGATGCCAGTGCAAAGCATACCGCTCGGCAGTATCTCGATCGTAGCCAAGGAGTGCTTGTAATCGCGGAACGTCCAGCATCCTGATACTGGCTACTAGGCATGACATGTAGAGGGAAGTGAATCCTAGTTGTTTCCTCGTCAGATGGGTTGGGGAACCGCTGATGGTAGTCCAGAACCGCTCGCATTGTTCGATAAAGGTCGGTTTGTGCAATACTCGGAAACTGGCGGTCATAGTCAGATTAGCTCGACGAAGCCTTTGTGTGTGCGGGTCGATCTTATGAAGGCTTACTGGTATAGGATCCTACAGCGAATTTGTTCTCGATGCTTCAGCATAGGCAATCATAAACCTAAGACCCAGTTACACATATGACTGACTCTTCCAACTGTAACATCCCAAAGTCAATCAGTCAGCTATACCATCATGAATCGAAGCTCAGTCTGATCATCGCGCTCACAAAGAACCTGATCAAAACCCTCCCGACCTGAACAGACGGTATCCGCCTGACGATCCCGCTAGCCTCTACGTAGTTGGCCGATGGAGCGAGGTGGTTCTTGGCTACAAGGCCGGTGAAGACCGTTGGGTTCGCTGGAAGCAGGAAAGAATAGAAAAAGGATCATAATGGATGTTGTAGAAGTCAAAGCTGGTCAGTTACGTTACAGTCGAGCCTGGATGATGACTGAGCTTCGGAGGAAGTAGAGGTCGTACCGACTGGAGTGATAGGTTCTGGTTCGTCAGAGGACCGAGCTTTACGCCCGAGGATTCCATCCTATCAATGCCACGATAGAGTGAAGAGATTGTGTAGAGCTCAGCTGAAGAATTCAGACACTCAAGTTGGAAGAGTGGACGAGCTCACCTCGAAACGGTACGCCGCGCCCCGCTCGTCATCTTCCCCCGGCGTCGGTGCATGACCTTCCAGCCCAGAAGCATCGATTCCCGAGTCTTTATGACTAGGACCAGGGAGGTTATTTGCGCTCCTGAGTTCGTCCAAATTTCGATGCTGACCGGGAAAGTCTGGTTGTCCGGCGGATCGTGATAAATCCGAGTAGGGTGGTTCTTGAGCTCTCGATACAGGGTGCTGGTATGAGGGGCCCTCTTGCGGCTCATCCGAGGCAAAGCCTACATGTCCTCCATCTCGTCCTATTTGTCCTGTTTGGTCCTCGTCGAAAATTCCGAAAGTTCCCCCTCCGTCGGAAGTGACCGCTCGTTCGTTATCCTCCTCCTCGAGCTCATCCTCTTGTGCTTCCCGATCACCTTCATTGTTCTCTTCCTCTCGGTGCAGTTCGGTATAGGCATTCGGATCGTCCCCGATCCTGGAGATCAAGACTGAGATGACTTGTTCTAGCTCTGAGACCCGTTTGAATAGGGTTGAGAAATCTTGAAGCTGGGTGTACCCGCTGCGTCCGTTGCAGGAGAAGACCGTCGATCAGCATTCCAACTGAAATCTTTGGGAAACCCTGTAGCATCCTGGCCAACCTTCACTTACGTCAATTTAGCTTGTCGTTCCCGGTCGCTGATCCTACATTCACTGGTAATGTTGCGGGCCTTGCAAGTCGAACATGGTAGTTGGCGGTCGCACTGTTCAAAAGGTGTCCGACCTAGAGGTCAGCTTCGAATTCGCAGGTCGCGATCGACTTCGCAACACAACCCGACATACCTTGGACTTTCTTGCTCGGCATGCTAAAAGCACCAGGGAAAACCATAACATGAAGCATTCAACATCAGTAGGTCCCACCATTCAAGCCGGAAGAACGGGGATGGGAGTGGCAGCCGACCGGGACTCACGAACGCAACTATAGGCCAATCGATCTTTCCGTCCAGCTGCAGTGGAACCTCGAAGAGCCGGGATGTCAAGCGGCTGACAACCGTCGAATACCAGTCAGAACCGCACAAGGACACAAGTGTGATTCTCTGGAAATAATATCTGGCCTGGTGGGGGACTCACGGGAAACAATATCGATTGAGCCGCTGGTCTGGAATCGTGAAATTCCCTCGGACTGGTTCGACGGCGTTTGCGGGAACTCGGACCAGGATTTGATGGACCGGATCGGAGAGACATCGCTATTGATTATTGAGCAATATTTGGAAGGAGGACTATGGCCAAATGGATGAGGGCAGAGGTGGTCGAGCGGCGGAGTATCGTCTGGGTGAGATGTCGATGGATCCACTCGAGGGGTAAGTCCTTGATTGTTGGCTCGTGAGTGAACTCGCAAAGCAAGCTGATCGGACAACGTCTGGCTGGATTAACGTTTTCTTTCCCAGGTTTTGTAACAGCTTTTCATCTCAAACTAGGCTGTATATAGGCGGACACTCTGGTCTACAAGTGCAACAAGCGGGCGACATCTCGATCCGATGAAGATCTACGGGAAAGTACGAAGTCTCGATTCGCCGTCTAATACTGGTCAGCAACGAGTCTCCATCTCAGCAAATCTATGTTGCACGAAGCCAGCGATATTCTGTTATTCACACAGAGGTCCTTGTCGTTACTCTGGGACGAGAAGGTCTACTCGACGAACTCGTCTAGCAACACCGCAGAGTAGTTGAGCTGGTGCACCTTTGGCGGCCAACGAGGATCGTGTTGATAGTCCACCTCGAACCTCCGCTTCCCACTACCGATCTCACTCGTCTCTCGGCCAGGAAGATCGATAATAGCTCGGCTATTAGGTGGGACCTCGACGTCGACTACTAGGCGGTCTCCTACGATCTCCCAGCAACATGCAGCTCGTCCATAAGGAGTGATGTGCGAAACGGCACACCGGGTGACCGTACCACCGGGTCGAGGCCGTACTCGAAACACCTTCCAGCCAGGCTCTTCGATGACAAGACCTCCCATTTGGGAGTGCAGGAAATGGGCTACCGACCCGAGCGCGAAATGGTTGAACGAGGTCATCTCCCCCGGATTGATCCGGCCGTCGGGTAACATGGAATCCCACCTCTCCCAGCATGTCGTCGCGCCCATAGAGATGGGGTAGAGCCACGAGGGAAGCTGTTTCTCTTGCAGCATCCGGTAGGCGAGATGTGTCAGCCCTGCGTCGGCGAGGCAGGAGAGGATGATGGGAGTCCCGGCGAAACCGGTGGAGATCTTGAAGCCTTGGCTACGGATCCGACGGTCTAGACGGGCAGACCAGGCGGATCGACGGTCGATACCTCGTTGGCCGGGACCTTCTAGACGGAAGTAAAGAGCCAGGGCCAGAGCACACTGGGATTCGCTAGATAGCATACCGTTTGGCGAGATCCATTGGTTGCCAAACTCGGTCAATAACCTCTCGGCCTGTTTGCCATAGCGCTCGGCCTCTTGTTCCAGCTTCAAAACGCTGGCGATCCGGCTGGCTATCCGAGTGACGTGCACGAGGTAAGCGTCGGCGACCATGACGCTGTTCGTCTGACCCCAAGCCGCGCAATCGGGAGGCGCCATAGGGTCCAACCAGTCCCCCAGCTGCAAGACATCCGGATGCCAAAGGTCGGTCTTGGGATCACGTACGATCCCGCAATCCAACCAGGCTCGCAAGCTATCCCATTGTCGTCGGAGGATCTCGTCGTCGGCCGAGGCTAGGTAGAGGTCGTAAGGAGTTAGGACGACCACATCGCCCCAGATGGCAAACGAGCCTTGGTCTTCCGGGCGCAACCGATCGAGGATATTGGGTGTGACGACCGAGGGAACGTTGTCGAGGTCGAAGAGCTGTTCTGAGCGGACGTCGCGCAGCCAGTCGCCTAGGATACCGCTGGTATCGTAAAGGAACGCTGCGGTTGGGGTGAAGACCTGGATATCGCCCGTCCAACCGAGTCGTTCGTCTCTGCGCGTACCGAGAACGAACGTTAGTCGGGTTGATCGATTAGGATTACTATAACCAGATCGCGACACTCACCTCTGCGGACAGTCTGTCGGGACCGATAAAAAGTTGCCCCTCATCCCCCACACGACATTATCATGCAACCGGTTCAACCAGGAGTGCGAGCAGGAAAATTCTCCTAATCGCTCCATATCGGTATGAACGACGATCCCTGTTAGGTCGTCCAACGTCAGACCGGGCCAACCGGTCACCTGGACGTATCGGAACCCGTGGAACGTAAACTTGGGTTCGTAGCCCTGCAACGAGACGCCGGGGGATAGGCGGACCGTCTCGGTGGCTGCGGCGTGTCGTAAAGGGCGAGTACCTAGTTCGCCAAATTCGAGCACCTCGGCATGCTGCAGCGTGACCTCGTGCGTCGAACCGGGATTGAAATCAATGCCAGGACCGGAGGTGTTCCAGCGTAACCAGCCGACCATATTTTGACCCATGTCGAGAACGGTCTGACCAGAAGGAGTGGCGATGATCTCGATGGGCTTGATCTCCTGCGTTCTTCGGATCGGAGGAGATTGTGGCGTAGAGGGGAGCGGGCCGTCGAGAGGTAGCGTTTCTACCGGTAGCCAGGGATCACCACCCCTAGGTTTATTCTCGGTGGAACTAAGGCTGGAGATGGACCATTGTGGATCGACGAGCGAAGCATCGTAAACTTCTCCATCGTAGATCCCCGAAGACAGGATGGGACCGTAACTCCACGTCCAGTCCTCCTCAAACTTGGCTGGTTTGCCATCGATCTCGAGCTGGACCAGTACCGCCATCCTGTCTCCCCAGATATCGTGGATCCCTCCTCGATAACCCAGTCGACCGGAATACCAACCCTCACCGAGTATCACGCCGATGGTGTTCTCAGCCCCTAAATTCGGGTCGAGAAGATGGGTTACGTCAAATGTCTGATAAGCGAGCCGGTGAGAGTAGGATTGCCATCCGGGAGCGAGAACGTGGTCGGATACCGGTTGGCCGTTCAGATGGGCTTCGTAGACCCCTCGAGCGGTGATATACAGCCTGGCACGGCTGGCCGTAGATGGGGAAAGGAACCGGGCTCGGAAGTAGAAAGGTCGTTTGCTCTCTCCTTTTGGTTGAGGAGGACCGGTTATGAACGGGACCACCCAGTCTTCCCGTTTCAAAAGTCCTGTTTCGAGATGAAGAGGTTTTGACCAGGGCGTCCAGTCGCCTAAGGTGGATCGTGATCGCACACGCACTGTTCGGCGGGAGCGGGAGTCGAGTGTCGAGGCAAGTGCTGGCCAGGGAACAAGGACGGATTGAGATGATACGACGTGGTGTGTCTGGCTGGAATCAGCATCGTCGACTTTGACGCTGGCTTCGGCCTGGAGGTGATCCTGATCGACGATCTCGAGCTCGTAAGCCGCCTGTTCCCAGTGTCTATCCCGTTCGTCTTGATGATCAGAGTTGAACCTCCAGCTAAGACGCGGTCGAGGGGTATCGATTCCTAAGCCGGATTCGTAGTGTTCCACGGTGAGTCGCTCGATGGTGATCATTGTGCGGTACGATATGAGCCGAGCGCGCAGGGGGTATTGGTGAGGTGTTATGCAAGATGTGAGGTTCTGAGCTTGAAAGTCGATGTGATTAGAACGATCAAATGCACATCAATAGCTCAAATGTGGCCTCGGTAGCCACCAGATCACTCTGGGCTCAGTGAGTCTAGGACCTACGGACCTAACAAGAATTATACGCAACGGTGCTCGGTCCGAGATCGCACATGTCTTGTGGGATTGCGATCGTTCGCACCTTCCCGTCCGACTTCCGATACGAGCGATTCCTTAGCGCACGCAGCGATTTTCGGCGGAACGATCTCCCGCAGCGGGATGGCGAGACGTTGCGCTCGTCGAGAGAACAAGCACAATGCTCCGCCGTTAACCGTCAGTGCAGAAGAGCATTACGTATCGGGATGTCAAAGTGGTAGGCCCCGGTGTACTCTGCGCCGAGTACATATATCGGGGGAGAACCGGTCAATCAACGTAGCGCATGGAGTGGTTTCAGCGCGTGCTTCGGAGCCTGAAGTCTGATAGTCAGTCGCGGGTCGCGGCTGGAATACTGGTCGTGTGAGTATGTCTGGGAGGCTCTTTTCGTATTTGCACTGGTGTATCAACCACGAACAACAGATGAGATACGTGCGAGCTACACTACGGTCAAGGCCAATTCTTCCTGGTACCTTTCCGCGACGGTACATCCAAACGTAATCCCGGTCATAAGGCAATGATGTACAGGTCGCAAAGAAGAACTGAAAGCCAGCAGCCAGACAGCGAAAGATACAGCAATTGAGAGACTTGTATTTCGATAATGCCTAGATCGTGGTGAATAATATGTGGTCATCCGATGTAGACCTCACAGCATGCGTGTATTGTTGTGCTTTTTGCGCCATCTCGCGCCAGACTTGTGTCAATTGTTTTACCATGTCACAGGTAGGCGCAGCACGGCGCATGACGTTCATCAAGGGATTGCTTTGAAAGGATTGTCGCGGCCGTCATACTCAGTCTTGTGATCAGCTCTGATCTCGTGGATAGTTAAGTCTCGTGATCGGAAATAGGGACAAAGGAACGCTAGGGGCTAGGCGATTAGGGCCCTCAAAGGCATCAACGGGGATGTCGATAAAAGCACCGGTGTTCCTGACCCGCCCTGTGGTCGCCTTGTTCAGCTTTCACCTCTCCGCCCACCATCCGGACTATTTCCCAAGACCACAGCAAATATGACGACTGAACACGACATTTCTGGACAGCTCCCCACTACTGCATAAGAGTCAGCTTCTGTCAACGCAAATGTTCCCGACACAACTTTCAACAGCGCGGATGCTGTACATACGGAATCTGGCTCATCGAAAGGATTCTCAAGCTTTTTCAGCCGAGCTAGCGGTGACGTTCCGTCCCCACCAAAAGACGAGTGGGAGGTTGTCGAGCTTGCTGAAACCGCGTTAGCCCCAGAGGATGCTCATACAATGCGTCTGACGGACCCTGACATCCTGAGGAGTCTCAATGACTGTTTCCAGCGCGATGGTTGGTATGAGCGGGAGTTCCTTGTTGCGCATATACCGGTGAACGAGGTCAGTCGAGAGCTACAGTATCGGATGTATTGAACCTCAGGTGCAAGATGTTCACCTCGATTGGATCTCAATGGCTTTCGACGCACAAAGATTCTGCTCGACTTGGAGTTCACATGTGGAGGACTTCGAGTATGGATCATACAGAAACTCGTCTCTGCAAAATCCTCCTATCTTCGTGGAGCTCAACGTTGCGCTATATTTAAGGATGAAGTGGACCACCTACTGCGAATTGAAGGAAGTAGTGTCTGCCAGTTGCGCCGGAACGATGGCGATTGGGTAGTGCTCACGCTGACGCCTGAGGTTTCTACCCGGAACCTAGAATTTGGTCTAGGGAAAGTCAACGTCAAGCAGTTGAAATTGTCGTGGAAAACAAGGAGCTGATAGGCGTTCGCACGGTAGTCTTCGGATTTTGTTGTACTATCATGCGCACATGCGAGATCTGAGTCCTGAGTCAAGTTTGTCGATAAATTCTGCGGATATTCAGTTTGCTGGCTTTACCAAAGGCATACTAAGGTTCGATGAAACCCCCGAAAAGGGATTCGATCAACTGTGTCAAGAAGCAATCAAAGCATGGAGTATGTGCTCTTCGCATCCTCTTCCCTCTCTATAGGCTGCGCTATCGGACTGTAGCGTCGATTTACAGGCAAAGTAAGCCGAGGACTTTCGACACCGCACGATTCAGGCTTCGTAGCCTTTCGCAATACGGCCAATCATTGTGCTGTTTGCTGACGCCTGAGCGATTCGTGATTACCTAGATTCGTGATCAGCTAGGTCTCGTGATCAGTTGCATCTCGTGATCATAACAACAAAGGATTACTTCGGTTTTACAAATCTGGGGTTCTCAAAGGGCATCAGACACAAGTATATAATAGCGGTGTCTTCAGTTCGCTCCTCTCGCTCTTTATTCCGATGTCGCCTGATTACTTTTCTTCGAACTACATCTATCATGGAGGACGAACTCCATTATTCTGAAGGTGCTCTCGAGCCTACGCAAGACACAGCCCCGACCAATCTCGATGGCTCGCAGCCCAGCATGACGCAGAGGACTTCCCCTTCTTCGACTGTAGGAACTGTCTCATCTGTTATGTCAAAGTATTTTGCTGCCGGCCTCGATCACCTGGTGTCCATCAGTTCATCCGAATTTGTCATTCCTTCGGAAACCAAATGGAAGATGGTCAAGCTTACAGATGAGGACGCGTTCGACAGCATTCCTCAAATCGATCGCCTGAAGGATGAGGCGATACTTGATAGCCTCACAGCATACATTCATTGGAATTTCGAGTTCTGTGAAAAGTTCTTTGATATGAAGCAAGAGTTTCCAGTAAGTCATGACCTAGAATCTCACGAAATAAGAAAGCAAACTGACCTTTCCTTTCCAAAGATCGAAATCTTCTGGCCTCGGTCGGAGTCCCTTCTGGGGACTTTTGCGCTTCTCGTTGGCAACATGGCCAACTCTGCCGGCTCATTCGGTGGTGCTCAGGACATGCGCCTCACTTTCACCGCGCGTGCCAACATTGACCGGATCACATCCCAGTGTGTCTGCCAGCTGAATAAGGAGGGACACCCGTACGCCTTGGTCACGCTCATCCCATCGAAAGACGAGCGAAGATTCGGCGAGAATTGCGATGGTCCTCCCGTTCTGACACGGGAGCTCGGGATCCGCTGGAAGCGATCAGTCGCGGCGGCTGCAGATTTCTCTCAAAAGTCCTAGCTCGACTTCAGTACTGCTCCAAGCCGTCTTCTCTAGATCTATCTTAGCAAAAGTTTCCAATTGTATGATCTCTTCTGACCAAACGCTACAGATCATCATCCATGTGCTGAGAGGGTCTTGTACCTGCATTGCTCAGCATTGAGATCAGCAGCTTTCTGTGATTTGAGACATGCTTCTCAGCGAGTAGTCGTGCTACCGCCGTAGCTCTCACATACTCTTGATCCAGTTCATGTGTTAAATACGCGTCGCCCCCTACGCCGACGTCTCTAGCACCCCTTCAGTAGTATTCATCAAAAACATAGTATAGTTCTACTTTTCTTTGACCCTGATGCTCTCCAAGTCAACTTGTTAGTGTTTTCTTCATATATTGACTTTGGGAGCATCAGGTATGTAGTAGAAGTCAACTTGTTAGTGTTTTCTTCATATATTGACTTTGGGAGCATCAGATTCTTTCATGGTAGCGGCTCACGGCCACGAACAAAGAAGAATCTGATACTTCGCAAATCAACGATCGACGAACACTCGAGCTTTGTCTTTGTACGACCCAGACGTACATGCCTTAGACACAAGCAGTGTAGTCACCCACGAAAACCGAAAACGAAACCGAAAAAAACGATTACGACACGAAAAACATCGATCGAACCAAAACCGATATCGACACGAAAAAACACGATCAACCATGTCGTCCCTCAACGACCTTCAATCTGCCCTTTCAACTCCGATCCTGGAAGGATCATCGAACTACTATGCGTGGCAACAACGCATGAAAGCTACCCTGGTCTTAAAGGACTTATGGGCGGTCACCGGAGCTGAAGACCTGAGGTTCGCCGCCAGACCTATCTTCGTTACGGAGGACGAAGAAGGAGGAAAGGTCGCCAGACCCCCGAACACTCCCGCCGAAAAGAAAGCCTTGATCGAATGGCTCGACAAGAACGACAAGGCCAACGCCATCCTCGATCAATACCTCGGACCTTCGGTAGCATACTTGACCGATGGGATCGAGACGGCAGCCGAGAAATGGAACGTACTTAAGAGGTCGTTTCAAGCGAGCGGCCGCACCGCTCGTCAGATCCTCAACCGGAAGCTCGAGAACATCAGGATGGAGGAAGGTACTACCGTTGAAGCTCACTATAAAGCTATCAACAAACTCTGGACCGAGTACCAAAGAGCGGGAGGCGACAAGACGGAAGAACAAGTCACCGAGATCTTCCTAAACTCCTTACCCCCTGAGTTCGACTCCACTGTCGCTACCGTCAACTCTCTCATCGACGCTCAGCCCCACGTACTCTCGATGTCATGGGTGCTGCAGCAGCTCAAGCGATACGAGGATCGCATCAACGCCCGACAGACTACGGTGAAGGAACCGGGAGCTATTGTCAAAGACGGACAACTCCTCATGGCTCAGTCGAACAACTACCGAAGCCAACAGCGATTCAACAACAATAACAACAACAATCGCTTCCGAAAGAAGGTAGACTTGTCGAAGGTCACCTGCTACAACTGCGGAAAGCAGGCAGGACATTACGCCTCCAATTGTCCCGAACCGGTAAACTCCGCGAACCGTACCAACAACAACCCTCGGTACTCCGCCAACCGTACCCCGATCCATCCATCTCGACAGGCTTATATCGCCGAAGCCAACAATGGCGAAGGATCGTCATCGGTATTCAGCGCACAGCAGGGCGGTGACGAACTGATCGTCCACTCGTCGCGACCTAGCTATGATGACCCTTTCGAGTTATTCATCGTCGAATGTCCGATCGGGCAGGAGGTACCTAGGTTGGGATACATCGGCAAGGACGTTGCCATGGCAGCAGCTGTCAAGAAGCCAACCGTCGTGCTCGACTCCGGAGCGAGCGGCCACATGGTATCCACCCGAAGTTGGATCACCGATTACCAGGCGTGTAAGGTACCTATTACGATCGGGGACGGGTCGAAGATCTACGCGGAGGGATACGGCACCGTTCGTATGGTATTCAACGTCGACAACGCTCCCTCTCGGGTGACGTTTACGAACGTGCTGTACGTACCTACCCTTGCCATCAACTTGCTCTCCGCTTCGGCCCTTCAAAAGGCGGGACTTAGCTTAGAGTTCCCGGCCTTGGGCAATCAAGCCAAAGTCAAGGACGGCCCTAGGACGGTAATCACGGCGTCGAGATCGAACGGCCTCTATCAAATCGATACCATGCCCGAGGGATCGATGAACGCTCTCCACATGAAGGTCGAGTATGTGGATCTACTCACCATGCATCGACGACTCGGACATGTCGGAAAAGGTAGAATCCTTGAGATGAACAAGCTCGGCTTGCTCAAAGGAGTTCAACTCTCGGGAACCGAAGACTTCACCTGCGAAACGTGTATCGCTACAAAGACCAAACGTAGCCCATACAACGGCGAGAACCTTAGGGCTTCCAAACCCTTGGAACTCCTTCATCTCGACATATGTGGTCCCATCAACGTTCCCACTATGAATGGCTACCGATACTTCGCTTTGCTCAAGGACGATTACTCGAGATACGTACAACCTGGTTTACTCAAAACTAGGGACGGTTTGTACGATTGGATGAAGACCCAGATCGCTCTCTTCGAAACCCAAACTGGCGAGAAGGTAAAGACGATTCGCTGCGACAATGCGAAAGAAATGACGGAAGGCAACCTCGCGACCTACTGCCGAGAAAAGGGAATCATCGTACAGACCGCCGCGCCGTACGCCCACCAAAACAACGGGGTAGTCGAGAGGGAAAACCAAACGGTTATGAACGGGATTCGGGCCATGTTGAAGGAGACCAAACTATCGAAAGGTTGGTGGTCGATGGCCCTTCACTGCTTCTGTTACGCAAGGAACCGAGTCTCTAACTCCTCCATCCCGCAAAATACGACTCCTTTCCAACGAATGTTCGGAAAAGAAGCTCAACACGGGTCCCTACGAACTTTCGGGTGCCCCGTATGGGCCTTCGTACCACCGGAGACCCGGACCAAGTTGGACGATCGATCGTTCAAAGGTATCTTCATGGGATACTACGAAGACGGAAGCCACGCATACCGGGTTTGGCACGGTGAGAAGCACAAGATGATGAAGATCAGGAAAGACGACTGCCAATTCTTCGAAGAAGATAGAATTCTAGACGGAGCAAGGGGTAATGAGAATCAGGAGGACGACCTCCGCATCGAAGTTACTCACCCCGAAGCCAGCTCAGAGATTCAGTCTCAAACCGAACCGAAAGAAGACGACGCAGATGACGATGGGCACTCGAACGAGGAAGATGAAGCTGACAACGAGCCCCCGGCACGAGGAATCGTACCCTCCACGTCGAATGACTCGGTACCTTCGAGTTCCGGTTCCGGAGATACTAATAGTTCAGTTGATACGGTCGGGTCTGGACGTCCTACTCGACAACGTAGGTTACCCGATCACTTACGTGACTATCAGTTGAGCTATGCCATCGCCGAGAACTTCGGCTTGGATACGGAACTAGCGAAGGACGTCGATCAACTGTTCGTGAACATTGCCAAGCAGGACTCATCGCAAGTACAGAAACTTTCTCATTTCGCTTCGGTCGCGACGCAATATATCGACCCGATCCAAGCGGTAAACGGAAAAGATGGACCGAAATGGAGAGCAGCGATCGAGAAAGAGCTGAGCATGATGGACAAGCTGAAAGTATGGCATCTGGTCGAGAAGCCCAAGGACCACAAAGTCATCGATAATCTGATGGTCTTGAACCGAAAAGAAAACCCGGACGGAACGATCAGGCACAAGGCCCGACTAGTCGCTCGCGGGGATCAGATGACCGATAAATATTTGGATACTTTCTCGCCCACCGTCAAGATGAACACGGTCAGGCTCCTACTCGCGGTTGGCGCTCAAATGGATCTCGAAATGGAACAGTTCGACGTGGTATCTGCGTACCTACATAGCGACCTGAACATTCCCGTATTCATGAAACAACCAAAGGGATTCGAAGCGAAGGACAAAAACGGAAATATCTTACTCGGACGAGACGGATCTCCCATGGTATGCAAACTCGACAAGTCGGTGTACGGACTCACCGTATCCGGACGGAACTGGTACGAAACATACGAACGAGAGTTGGGATCCTCCCTCGGCATGAGAAAGGTTCAGTCGGACCAAGCGGTATTCTTCTCGAGGCACGGCAAGATTATCACTATCATCATCGTTTACGTGGATGATTCCATCGTCATGACCAACTCCGTCGAAAGGATGAGCGAGGTCAAAGAGAAGTTGGGACGGATCTTCGACATGAAATGCCTCGGTGAACCCAACGTCTTCTTGGGGATCGAGATCAAGAGGGATCGCAAGCATAGAACCTTGAAAATCAGTCAAGAGAAGTACGCGAACGACATCCTTGAAAAGTTCGGTATGAGCGATTGCCGACCCGCCAACGTACCCATGGGGAACATCGACGATTTATTCAAGACCGACTACGCGCCTTTTCCCATCTCGGAGTACATGACCGCCCTCGGTTCATTGATGTACCTCAGCCATACTCGTCCCGACCTCGCCTTGCCATTGGCCTACCTTTCACGATTCGCCTCTCAACCCCTCGAACATCACTACGTAGCGATCAAACGGGTCATGAGATACGTCAACCATACCAAGAATCACGGGATCTTGTACGGCGGCGATCAAGAGCAGACGCCCAAGGCCTGGGTAGACGCGGACTTCGCTCGGGACCCTCGAGATAGGAAATCGACTTCGGCTTACGTGTTCTGCTACAACCAAGGAGCGGTAGCATTCAAGGCTCACAAGCAGAGCACTGTAGCGTTATCCACACGAGACGCGGAGTACATGGCGCTATCCGAAGCCGTTTCGGAGGCGATCTGGGAACAGAATCTGCTGCGAGAACTCGACTTGACTCCCGGATCCGTCACGATTCACGAAGACAACACCTCGGCGATTACTCTCGCTACCAACCCCGTCGATCACGCTCGCACCAAGCATATCGATATCCGACACCATCACATCCGAGACGCGATCAGTCGAGGACAAGTCAATCTCGTCTACGTGGAGTCCGAACACAACATCGCCGACGCTCTTACCAAGAATGTCCCACGAGCTGTACTCGAGAAACACAAGATCTCCATGGGAATGACCGCCTAATCCGAAGGGCGGCATCGGTACCGTCACGAGCACCGGCGACCATACGACTCTCGCGCGTACGCGATCGACATTACGAATGTATCTTTCTTTTCATTCCGACAACGACATCTCTCTTTACTCGAACGACGACGACATATCATATTGAAATACTACGACTCCTTATTACGAATACGAAAAGCATGAATACGACTTCGGGGTGAGGAGGACTGTTAAATACGCGTCGCCCCCTACGCCGACGTCTCTAGCACCCCTTCAGTAGTATTCATCAAAAACATAGTATAGTTCTACTTTTCTTTGACCCTGATGCTCTCCAAGTCAACTTGTTAGTGTTTTCTTCATATATTGACTTTGGGAGCATCAGGTATGTAGTAGAAGTCAACTTGTTAGTGTTTTCTTCATATATTGACTTTGGGAGCATCAGATTCTTTCATCATGGTAGAATCGTGTGGCGCGATATCGTGCATCATGTGACAAAGGTTAGCCATTAACCTGCTCCGCGTCACAAGGGTCGAGGAACAAAAGAGACCGTTTCCTAGCTGCTCTCACAGTTCAACATACTCAGCTTCTTTTCGATAGACCCGGCTTCGAAATGCAGCTCTGGAGGTTCCAACGATGACTGCGGTCATACTGCGTAGAGATACAGTAGCAGATACTCTCCTTTGTCATCGCTTGACAAGCTCGTCAGCAGGAAAGCTTGCTACCCATGTGACGGCACGATGATGTGATCCAAATTCCGGCATTCGTCCATCAGGTGATTTTGATAAAAGGAACACCGGTACGATGGTGTCATTGATGGGCATAGGATGTAGGAAGATTCGCTTGATGGGGAGATAAAGCTCACATTACTTCATGCCCTTCATCTTTTCCACTTAAATACCGAATATCTAGAATCGTGCTTGTTTTAATCCGTACAACTCATCTTGCCTTTGGAATTTCATACACTTATGTATATCACTATAGACTCCTCCTTTTGTACTCTATCAAGCGCAATGCTGTACTGTACATAGTCATTCGAATTGTCCGGAAAAGTCCCGCGATTTTGGCCAACGGCGATCGTAGTTCAATCGAAATGCGTCAGCGGAAGTTGCCTCTGCACTTCTTGTGCGTTCAACCAGCTTCCAATCACAATAAACACCCAGTCCATCTTGATGTCAAGACGACTTGCTATGCTGACGAGCTGGGCGTTAGGCGTATCCGCTTCAAAGCTTAATACGAACTTGAGAGAAGGTGGTGTTGCCAGCTTATATGCATCACTGATGGCCTGGGTGTCTTTGAAAGTCATAATGGAAACTTTCTGAATATATCTGGGGCCGATGGCCTTTGTGGCAACCCCGAAACAAGCCCTGGCCTTGGTCGTGTTTGTCTCCTGTAGCGGGGCCTCGGTCATGTTTGTCTGCCACAGCTTGGGCTTGGTCGTGTTCGTCCTCTGCAGCTAAGATGAGCTTCTTGGCAAGTGATTGTACTACTTACAGATTTTTGTAGTGGACGGTAAACAGATTACGGTGGGATCTTACGCAACAGCTGGTGAGAATTTCTCGCCGTCGTCACATGCGCGACAAGGCTCCACCATGAAAGCGGAGCCCTTGCCAGCTGAAGGAACAAGGGCCAGTCTGGCGATCAGCTATCATAACAAAGGAGCGACCGGTGAGGTATCTTGGGCTTGGACAGGGAACACTTCAGGTACATATACACCCGTGCTTTTACCTTTTCACCTTGCCGTCTTCCCTCTCTGCATCACTTGTGCTGCGACCTCAACCCGAAACAGGGAGGCCCGGTCAAATATGGCAGAAGTACCAGATATATCTGAAGTTCAAGGAAATCTAACCTTCTCCGATGTCAGTGTCGCCGGTTCATCGAGCTCGACAAGCCAGTCTGATTCAGAAAGGACTAATCACGGTTCGATGAGGTTCTCCGAGGATTTTAGTGGTCATCTACCTCCCCAGCCAAATCTACCCAAGGCGAAAAGGGATATTCTTATGCTCACTGATCATGTAAGCTCTGGGCAGCGGCGCCCCGAGCACCTGAGTGATGAACACGACATCTTTTGTCTCAACAACCTCTTCCAATCCGACCGTTGGTACGAGCAAGCATTCGTTGACGGAACGGTGGCATCAGTAAGCAATGTGATTCGGTTTCGAGATTGCAACAATTTGTCTGATTGTCGTATTCTTCAGTTCGCGCTTCATCTGGAACCAATGGAAGGGGAGTTCCGGCGATGGGTGAAAACGTTTTGCGATCCCAACGGTTCTGCCGGTTTTCGTCAGGAGAAATACACTCCGCCCTCATTTCTGTTAGAGGAACTTGGCTCGATGGAGGATGTCCGAGTCTGTCAATTGCGAAATGATGAGACCCGTTATGCGGTACTAAGACTGACTCCAGAAGTCATGTACCATCATCGCGCCCCTGGTAGACCTCCTGTGCGAGTCAAGCAGTTGACCTTCACCTGGGAGCTGTACCAAGATCACTTGTAGGATTGTTCGACCGATGGTCTCTTGAACCTCGCCTGTATCCTGTTCCTCCAGCATGTCTAGGAAGCTTCTCATAGCCCCTTTCGACCGTGTACATCATTCAAATGTGCGCTCGAGGGGTCTCAGAAATCAGCGCGGCTATGCTGCAGAAAGATACGGTTAGCAGATTCTCTCCTTTGTCCTTGGTCGACAAGCCCGTTAGCAGGGAACATTGCCCCATGTGATGACACAATGATGTGCTCCAGATTACGGCACTTGTCCATCAGGTGATTTTGATGAAGGTAACACTGATACGATGGTGTCATTGATGGGCATAGGATGTAGGAAGGTCCGCCTGATGGGGAGATAAAGCTCACATTACTGTATGACCTCCCTATCCCCCATTTGGATACCGAATATCTATAATTGTGCTTGTTTCGATCCGCACACTCATTTGCCGAATATGCAGTCCGTGAACTCCACCGATGAATCTTATTCCTCCTTGGACACTTCGCAAGATCGTAGGGAAATCGACGGAACGCAGAATTCGACTGATGGCACGTCAGTCAGGGGAGCCAGTACGATGTCTGTACTGATCAGTTCTATAGGCAGTCTGTTTACCAATGGCAGCGGTCATGACGGGCTTATCAACATTTTCAGATTCAGCCCATCGAGCGACGAGGACATGAAGTCCGACGAGCCCAGGATGGCGATTGGGCGCCTGGCAAACATTCCAAGAGCAACGAGATCAGCACCGAACCTGGGGATGGCTTTCTCAAAGCATTCAAGACCCTCATCCATGATCATCACGACTGGTTTCAGGAGATCCTCAAACGACATCGCTCAATCCGTCGAAACGCAGGCGGTAAACTAGCGAGTGGTGCCGACGAGGCGGCGAGGTACGATTTCGTCATGGAGGGTACGACGTTAAACCCAGAATGGAAAGGTTGGCTGGGCAGAGACTCATCTGAGCGAGGCTACGACCCCGGACAAGAAGGCACATTTACTGTCAACAGCGGAACCGTTGAACCGATTGTACGCAAACCTTCGAAACGGTTCGCGTGCATACTCTCGTACGGGCCGATAGATAATCGAGTCCATCCGATCGTTGTGTTTGAACCTGTCAAGAACTTAGAAGTGATACAGCCGGATGGACATTACATCAAGGACGAAAAGTACCTACTGACCTTTACTATGTACAATCCTGGGCGGCTCCGTTCCGTATGATAGACGTCTGTAGATACTAGGGAGTTGAGCGGGATCAATTAAAATTTCATGTCAGAGGCGCTGCGCTATCGCCCGAGTTTCATCGCAAGCGCAGAACGCCAACCGTCGCGGACGAGGGGTAAAGAAGCGTATGCGTGTCGCACAGCAGCACAGCAGCAAGAAACGGAAGTGCTGGTACAAATAAGAAATATAAAATGGTATGCTGTGCATCCGCTTAGCTGGACTGTGCTTATCGGCTGGCATGACGTTTTACGTCAGCTGACGGAAACTACCACGTCATATGATCGTCATGTCACCCGGAGAGCAAATGAAAGGAGGGCATCACTGTATCCCACATCAAGCTTCCCATTAGAGGCCTGCTGAGCGTCTATATCTCGAGGCATCGACAGGTATTGTATCTCACCAAGAACTGATCTCAAAACTAAAACAGCTCCCATAGTATTTTAAGCCACTTCCATCACGATCATGTCCCTCAGCGTTAATATCGTATCTACCTCCTTAATGATTAGTCCGACTGAGGATCAAACCGGATCCTCGCTAACAACCACCGATGGCAGGACTCAACATTCACCTCCCCCTTCCTCCAGTCAACCATCCAAGAAGCCAAGCTGGCTCTCTAGATTCTCGAGGTCTACCAACAAGGAACGCAAAAACACCGGACTCGCGATCAACCTGATCGATGTGCCATACGTATCCATCAGGACAACGACCTCATCGACCTTACCCACACCGCGGTACCCCTCAGAACCCATTCTTACCAGTACGAAGTCGAAATTCTTGAAGGCTTTCGAAGATGCCATTCGTCAATGCCCTGACTGGCGCAAGAGATTCTTGATGAAAGCGAATGAACCGAATGACCAGGAGCGGGCGCCAGCACCTCTCATAGAACGAGACTGTCGTCTATCTTGGTGGACGTTCAGGAAATCTTGGAGAGGCAACTTCATACAAGGCTGGGATTGAGGAATCACGTTCGACTTTCCGGATGCGGTCCACCGGGAACTTACGAGGGAGCCCACGCTCACGCAAAAGGTTGCCTGTCAGCCCTTAGCGTTTGATGGAGTTTGCGTTGTCATCGTTCTCGAGCCTGTCAAGGTGATCGACGAGAGAAAAGGAAAGGAGCACTACGATCTCCCCTTCAGCTTGTACAACTACCAGGACATAGTTCTTGGACCGCAGCCTTTATGATTCATCGCCAGCTATACTATAGTCGTCATTGCTGTGCGCATCAATTGGTATCCAGTTCATCCATGAGCAGGTCGACACGAGCTTACCGTACTAGAGCTGTTCCTGACCTTGCCAATCGAATCGTGCAAGGGGATGGAACGCGGAGCTTGCCCGGCCATTCTATACTGTACGATGAGCGACTCGTCAAACTTTCTTTTCTTGGCTGTCAAGAAAAAGGACGTCTACCAGCCGTTGACTCTGTCAGATCGGATCGATCCCTCTCGTCCTTCCATAGGGGCGGCTGGACCGCGCCGGAAGGATCAAGAGAGGATGACCGGCTGCGCTCGGAAAGGCGGAGTCAGGCGTCGAGACAAGTCGGACACGTCCATCCAAGATTCGCTGACAAGGTTTGTCTCACGTTGCAGCTTTATGGTACTTTTCTGATGGAACAGGATCAAGTTTGCGTACTCGTACATGATACACTTGATAAGTACTGCGGAAAAGAATATTGGAAAGACATCCAGGATATCATACCCTTGTCGCAATTCCTCGCATCCAATAACACCTCGAGCTAATCGCGCAGTCAAGTTACGTGACTGGCTAGTCCCTGTCAAGGCTTGAAACCTTCTCCGGGGCGGGGGCGAATGAAAGGAATACGTGTCTGGACTGACAAGCAAAGCAAAACGGGTAGCCCTAAGAGTGGAGTATATAGTCGCAGGCTTTTGTCATAGTTCCGGTGGACCCTTCAACCGAGTCGTTTCATCACCAGTCCGGTTCTACAAGGCCCTCATGTTTTCTCTTGACACCAAAACCGCGTCTCTGTCCCAAGCTAGTCAGCCTGACAAGGCTTCTTCTACAAGCTTGTTCGATAGCGCGTCGCAGCTTACGAGTAGTACAGGCTGGGATCGCTTGAAGTCTAGCTTGGCGTCTAGGCTCTCTGGTTGGACAAGCAAAGACTCTACCCGGAGCCAGGACGGCCCGTCTACTGTTTAGATCGCTCGGATCAAAGTACCGTACATAACTATACACGAAGAGGACCGTTTCTTGCGCCCCGGTGCCATAGGGATCAGCACGGAATCCAGCCAGAAGTTCATGGATGTGTTTCAACGGATCATCAATCGGAATGACAAGTGGTTCCAGATGATTCTCTCAGAGAAATGCGAAGTTGATCCTAGGCGTCTTCATGACCTCCCGCTTGTCATCCCGAAGTTCTACCATCTCGTGCTGCGCGAGCGCGCCAATCGTTGGAGGGGATCTCTGCAGCGAGAGAACCGCAGCGGCGCCGATTTCTGTGTGGCGGAGGAGGATGTTTCATTGCTCGCTGAGAGCTTGCTGGAACGCTCTGCATACATGCTATGGCCATGAGATGGAAACAATGGATTCGTCTTTGTCTTTTGGCCTGTAGAGAACTTCAATGACGGCCGTCACATAATCTCCTTCAGCCTGTACCTTGGAGAGGAATGTAACTTTGCAATCCAGCCTGCGCCAGAAGTGCTGAAATGACGTTTGCTGTAAATGACATGATTGATGGCAATTTAAGGCAAATATCATCGCCGGAATGGTTCTTGGCGTCTATCCTGTAACCTTTGCGCCACTCGCTGCGACGCTGTAACTCTCCGCGATTCTCTAGGGTTAGACTCTGTCGCCACTTCGATCTCTGCCCCAACGTCTCCAATTATAAGCATTTTATCATCGATTCACTTTAAACTCAAAGTAAAGTCGCTCGTCATAATTTCAGCTGACGATAGGACGATAGGATAGGTACCAGTGAACGATTGACGATCGGGTTACCGGGGACGACCACTTGTCGAGTACGTTCAGGCAGTGGTGTAAGATGGATTGCCTGGGTTCATCGAGCCTTGAAACCTTTCCAGATAACCCCTAACCCAATGAAAGGAAGACCTTTCAATCGAGAAGCAAAGAGGGGAGAGGAAATGGGGGAGCTGGATTGGGGATAACGTTACAATCTTCCTTCGATGTTGATTGGGGAATGTACAGAGCCGCTTGATTATATATCAGTCTGATCATCAACCATGTCTTCTTCTAAAAACAGCACTATTGCTTTTTCTGAGGCGAGTCGAAGTGAAAAGGATCACACCAGTTCTGCAAGCGATCTCGAATCACAGCATACGAGCTTGAGTGCACAAAGGGCTCACAGCCGGTTTACTTGGCCATTCAGTTCCAAGAGCCAGAGTGTTACTGAGGACCGGGACGAGTTTCACTCTATCCAGTTTTTCATGATCGATGCTTCAGTGTCATACATGACCATCCGCATCGAGGATCAATTTTACGGTCAGGGCGCAAGGAAGATCAGGACCCAACCCACAGAGGGTTTCATGAAGCTATTTGAGAATATTGTTCGTCAGAATAATGGGTGGTTCCACAGGATCCTCTCAGCAAGGCCCACTTCCCCGGCACAGCATTCGACATATATTCCACTTACAGAACCAAGACCAACCGAAGTTTACCATGTCATTCTGTATCAGGACAAGGAATCTTGGAAAAGCTTGTTGCAACCAGATTTAGGAGGTAAAGCTGAGTTTCTGGTACCACACAAAAAATGTCTTGCACTCAACAAAACACCACCTGAACGTGCTGCATACTGGCTCTTACTGCTCGACATGGACATGAGTCTTGTTGTTGTCTTCGAACCTGCGGAATGGTTTGGCAAAGACCATTGCCGGCTGTCATTCAGCCTGTACCGGAGCCAAGAGTGTACCTTTAACAGAAGACCGTTTGAGGACTGCTTTTACGACCTCTTTGAATGATATGTTAGATATCATTTATTGTTATTTTTGCTCAAGGCGACGAAATCTTTCAAAACACCTCTCCTGTGAGATTCACATCATTTGCTTACTTTCGTGCTCTCTGCGTGAAATGACAAGATATCGAACTCGCCATTGGTCACAACTGTTCCCTACGACTGATGTACACACTGCAGGGGTGGAGTATGAGTGATCAATATGCATATGAACAGGTCAACGCTCGAGGCTCAAAGCAGAGACGCGGCGGGTGGCGATGACGATACAGCAAACGAATCTGATCGACATGTTTTCACGAACAAGTCCCACCAGGCCCGGAGCTGAAGCCCAGGAGGGAGACAGACATGCTCCGACCCCGTCTTTGCCTTGACTTCCCAATGATACCGTTTTGTCAAGGCTTCAGATTTGGTGTCCAATTTCCGCTCGTAGCGATACGTAGTTGATCGATCCAATTGTAAACCTCACGGTAAATGATGGAAGGGACTTTGAAAGCCTTTTTCGATCACGATGAAATTGTGGATTGTACAGTATCGCACAATCGATTGCGTCAATTGATCCTTTGAGGAGCCTGATTACTGATACTGCCGCTGTATCTCCCTCTGGCTAGTATTCCGCTTGCGTTCTCGACTTTGTTCTTCCTTTGTTTGCTCGTGGTAATCCGAGCAGTGGAAGCCGCCTTTACCCCGTGGCAACCACCAAGCTCGTGATTCATAGTCTGGCTATGACGCGGTTCAGTATCTAATGAGACCTTCTCCGTCTCCTTGATGAAAGGAGACTCCTATTGGACTGAGAAGCAGGCGATTTTCGAGATCACCTGAGTGGAATATATACTGTATCGATGGCCATCCAATACCTGTTGATTGACTAGACGCGGGATATGACAGCCTTCCAGTAGCACCTTTTCTGAAATCTTCATTCTTCAAGATGGCTTCACCCAATACAAACTTCAACCCTTCCTCGATCAACAGTCAGCAGACTACCATTGGCACAGGGGCATCCTCCCAGTCGCAGTCCCAAACCGCTGGCTCCCAATCACAACCGCCTACAACCGGAGACTCTAGCAAGACGTCCATATGGAGGTCTGTCAAGAATCGTCTTTCCAAAGGCTCAAAAGAAGAAGGGTCTGTTCTGAAGACCGAACCTTTCGCCCCAGCTGAACGATGGGTGAGCCTCCAAGCTGCGGGCGCAGCTTTGAAGACCGATGTACCGAAGGCATTCTTGCAAGCGTTCGAGCGCATCATTCAGCAGGAAGAAGTGTGCGACAAGATCATCTCCGATGTCGACACGTCAGGTAACGTGTTGAGCGGTGGTGATAACTATCAGGTCACTTGGGGACCCCGAGGTCGGTCGTTACAGGGGTCGATCAAACAAGGATCGTGGGAAAGTGGCACGTTCGAAATTAGCAACACTGATCACAAGGCGTTGGAAGAGAGGCTCGACAAGGCGCTGGACCTGGCTTCCCGACTCTCGGTCAATGGCAAAACGATCTTGGTGGTGTTTGCGGGTGTCAATCCACTCGACGGAGGGGAGACGGGGTACAGGTTTTCTTTCCGCTTGTACCCCATCGATCAGCAGATTGGTGAACCCAGTGCGCAGCCGCCTTCAAAGTTGGTGGCCCTAGCGCGCAAACCCATTCAAAGTATGGGAGTGGCATAGAATTGAGTCCTGCAGTGATATTGGTCATGAGTTCACTGTAATATTGAACGCGTGTCTATTGTGATATCGATGATATGTCTGCCGTCTGACCATGCAAAGGATCAGTGAAGCAGAAGTGGTCAGGCAGACCGGTAACCTTCCCTTGCCGCCATTCGACAAGTGAACGAGCTGTCAAATATGTATGCTCGGCAATGCTCTCGGCGACTTGAAATGGTACTTTCGCCAACTATCTACGTACTTTTTCGAGCTTGTGGCCCTGCGTTTACTGATGTATCTAGGTTAACCAGCCGTCTCAGATGTTCACGCCCGCGCTCGCGCGAGTCCTGAGACCCGGCAGACAGACAGTCGGGCCTGTACGACAAGGACAGCGTTGCGTACTCATACAGTATGGGGATTCCAGATGGGTATGATCTGCGACTCGCTTGTGAAAGGAAATAATTTGACGTGCGTTTGGCACTGCACTTCGTCCTGCCTGTCAATTGATCTTATGCATTCAGCGGGTTACAGGAGATCCCCATCGGCCACCTTCCGTTACCTGCACAAGCGATCTCTTTCCTATATATCGGCATGGCATATTGATGGTACCCTTGACTCCCAGGGCTGATATAAATCATGCGATTATTCTTCCATTCCAGCGATAAGGAACACAGGTTGGTCAGTAGATCGAATTCGTCGTGATAGGCATCGAGCTTGCGCTCAGGGCTGTGTTTTGTTTCACAGGCCGATATCGCAGATTTGGTTGCAAGAGGGTATCAAGCGCCCCAACTTCGCCTTGAAAAGGTCCTAGACGAACTTGCCAATCAGGTCAAAGATCCGACCGTCGAGAACGCAGTGGAGAATCTTAAAAATAATCTGTACCGAAAGAATACTCGCTTACATTGTACTGGACTGTTGTCTACACTCGGCGCTTCCTCATTGATACACTGATCTCGTATCGAAACCCCATGTAATGCAAATCATATCAATATCTACAGTATTTTGACCCCTCGGGCTTTGCGACCCATCTTATCCTCACTTCCGCCATGAATCCCCAATCGGGACGCCATCATCAGTCTCATTTCAGATTCTGATCCCGATCAGTCATCCAGCCGTTGACACGCATCTCTGGATCGTTCCTATGTGATAGGGGGTCAGAAATTGACCAAGCGAGATGTTTGAGGTCAAGTTTATAGGACTGATTGATTTTCCGAGGATCGAGACTGACCAGGTTCATCCATCAGAATGATCAAGCTTCGTGCAGGTCGAGCGCGAGTGGCGCGTGTCTTGTTTGAAACGCGGGGAAACCGTGGGGATCCTTTGACGAATGACAAACCACGATGATACTAGGGCTGGGATGTTGTGCAATAGCCAAGAAGAAAGTGGGCTTAGATGTGGTATTCAGGCGGTAGTCCAGGGCTTCATGTCCCTTCCGCCGAGTGTTGTGGTTGTCTCGTTTCGTAGATGACGGCTACTAGGATGACGTGTCAATTGCAAAATTCGATTAATTACCCGTTACGTCAGATGAACCTCAACGACCTCGCTCCGATATGATCATCAACCTCATCAACTCTCCCATCAACTCGTACAACCCCCCATCATCCTCCAATCACCTCGTCCAGCTAGACAATATCCCTACATAGCTCCACGATGTACTTCCACTCACTCACCCCGATCGTCCCCCTGCTAGCCGCCCTGGCTCCTACCACCTCGGCACACGGCTCACACGCTCCACCGATACTCAACGCCGAGGGGATCGATGATAGGAATTATATGCAGAAACACGTCAGTATCCCCTTCGTCTGCCCGTCTTCCCGGCGGTTTGTTTGCGATATTACTTTATGGGAAAGGTATTGAGAAGTAGTAGCTGAAGAGAACATTCTGATTTCTGATGGTCGTGGTCACAGGCTCAAGAAGAACATCATCTGACGGACTTTGATGTCGAGTCGTTCTTCCAGTACGTCACCTCTCCCCCCGCCCCTCTTTTCTTTTCAATCTCTAGATCGAATGTGACTGATGTCTCTTGTGTGTCTTTTGTCTTTTTGTGCTTGTGCTTGTGCTTGTAGCCTCCACGACCTGGATAGGGACCACTACCTCTCCCCCTCCGAGATCGAAGCCATCTACGGCCTACACCATCCTTTACACCTGTCCCATTCCCAGAAAACTAATCCGAACAACCCTGAATACAACAAACCGCAGAAAGAAATCCCAGACTCCCCGGCTATGGAATCTAAACGCCAGATCATCGTAGCCAAAGTCCTTGCGAACTTGGATACGGATAAAGATGGGAGGGTTAGTATCGAAGAGTTTGTAAGAGGAGGATGGGAGGGGTTGCCTAGTTTTACGGGGTGGGGTGGGTTGGGGCATCATTATGGGAGCGAGGAGGAATAGTGAGTCCATAGAGTCTGGCTTCCGGGGCTAGATAGGGGTGATTTTTTGTTTTGGGAGCTGATGGTGATGATTCTTGTCGTTTCTTATCGTGCTCGTTGGATCGTCGATCGCGTGATTGTTGCTCTGATCTAGTTTCTTGCACCATGAAGAAGTAAGCATAGTATAGTGTTCTCACTGCGTCTCCTCATGCTCTTTCTCTCTCTCTCTCTCGTTCGATTATCATTCCTCCCGCGGCTCATCATATACATTTCAACCTGATCGAGCTGACCGTTTACCTCCCCATCTCCCTTCAACCCTCCTGATCCCCATCTCTCATCCCGATCCTGCTACCCGCTACCCGCGGTCTGCTCTTGTTACAACAATAGTTGTACCACAACACCCCGGAGACGCAGACGGATGAGAGTTATACGCATCCGGAGGATATCGAACATTTCGCTGGTTAGTCGAGAGCAGAAACGTCTCTATGGCTCTTTTTACTCGTTGCTGATTCTGAACGCTATGCAAAACTGGGTACCGTCTGGCCGATCATTGTTTCATCGAAATGGATCCTGTACCTCGCCGATCACGACACGATGACAACGACGATGACGACACGATGACAACGACGATAACGACCATGACGACCACGACTCCGACGATCGACTCTACAGAACACGAACACATCGAAGCCGAGGAAGACGCCCGTGAACGCGAATTCGAAGGTCTTCCCTCGGACGCCCCGTTGACCGAAGATCGGGTCGTGGAAGATCCTCTCGACGCCCACGCCCATGGGTCGCAGGACGACCAGGCTCCCGGAGCTCAAGACCAGGATCAGGCGGCCTTTCGTCGACCGGCCGGGTCCAATCAGGGCAGACCTGCGCGGATCGAACGGACCCGCCCGTCCACCGAGGATCTGGGCAGGTTGGCGAAAGAGGCGAGGGAGCAGGGGACGTGGGGAGAGAGGGACATGCATAGGCCGAGGAACGATCGGGAGAGGATGAGGAAGGGGACGCCTTATAGTCAGTATGAGCTGGTCATAACTGGTCCGCTTGCGACCGGGTAGAGACGAATTGAATTGCACGAGCTGACCGGGGATGATATCATCTTGCACCGGTTCGCAGAGTACAAGATGGGGAGGAACAACGAGTTCTAAATCGGATCCATGACCACAACTACCGGCGACTTTCCAGACTACATATCAGGACCGGGGGAAAGGCATATTTAGACGGACGAGCGAGTCCGTTGGGCGAGAGGACTATATCCTCTTCCCTCTTGTTCTCTGCTGGGAACGCGTTTCTCCTGTTTTTTCTTTCTTCGCAAAGGGTCCAATTTTTCAGGGTGATTTGATGTACGAGCTGTCTATCCTCTAGCCTCTAGGCTTCTACACACTGTATGACCACACACACATCTAGGTAGACTCTCCTCGAAAAGCACTGTCTTGTGGGCTCACGTCAACCCCTGACGCATGTCTAGTCACGTGATGCCAAGCGGAGAGGGCGTGGGGGGGTCGACGTCATCGCTCGAAATAGATTTCATCATCAAAATCGACGATGACCATATTTCAAGGACAACGGGTCAGCAAATATGGTGGTTCAGATCGACCTCGACTTGTCCAGATTGACTATAGTCATCGTCGAATAGCAATAATAATCGCAGCGATGCCTACCACCACGACGAGATCACCTAGCATGTCGGGCTCATCCACGTCCACGGCCAGGGACACCTCGTTACCTCCTCCTCCTCATGCGATCCCAGCCAACTCTGAGAAACCGCACGATCCCTCCAACGCCTCTGCTTCGAACAGACCACCATCACAATCACAACCACCTCAAAAACAACAGACAGGTCGACAGGGCAACGACAAGGACGCCGACGACGCTCGAGATCAAGCACTCTCAGAAGACGGTCCTCCGGAAGATATCCGATATTACCTTCCCACGCTCATAGGCCGGTTCGTAGGGTACCGCCCGCCAGGCCTTAAACCGCCCTTTGAACCCCTGGGGATCCCTCCATTCAAGTACCTCTCCCACATCCCGCTCAAGTATGAGAATTATATATGGAGCACAGTGGGGAGTTTTGTGGGGATCATTTTGATTGAGATGGTGATGATCAGGGCTTTTGCCGGGGTACCGGGGAATGGACTGATAGTAGCTGCTTTTGGGGCCGGGGCGGTACTGGCGTATAGTCAGTTTGAGAGCCCGTTGGCTCAGCCGAGGAGCATCATAGGCGGGTCGGCTATCTCCTGCGTCATCTCGGTCGGCCTGACAAGACTCTTCCGACTGTCTAACAACTACGGAGCGACTTCGAACTTAACTTCCGGAGAACTAGGCTCTCTGGGGTGGATCAACGGAGCCCTCTCCATGTCCCTCTCTTTACTGGCGATGCAGCTCACGGGGACGACTCATCCGCCAGGAGGAGCTGCGGCGTTGGTAGCGGCTACGCAAGGAGGGGCGATCATGATGAGTTGGAGGTATATTTATGTGGTTATGGTATCGGCTTGTTTGGAATTGGGTTGGGCGTTGGTTTGGAATGTGAGTCCATCGTTATCGTCATCGTCGTCGTCAATATCGTCATCCGTGATGACCACCACTCTACTCGGACCATACCTTGAAACTTGAAATACTGAAAGTTCTAATTCGCCTTTTTCCTCTCTCTCTCTCTTCTGCGGCTTCCTCTGATGTCTCGTACACCTCGAAACCTCGAAACCTCGAAACCTCGAAACCTCGATCCACTGGAATCCTTTCTCCTCTTTCCTCTCTTCCCTCTCACGACCACGACCACGACCCGACCACGACCATGAACACGACCACGACCACAACCACCTCCCTTCCCCCGAACCCTCCTCCCGTCCCACTCTAACTGTCCACGCAGAACCTCGGCCGAAGACGTTACCCAACCTACTGGATCTCCCCTTCCTCGACCCTCGGCGCCCGTACATTCCGACGACTGCGCTCGAATGCCCATTCTCAACAGCATGCCGAGGCTGACGAGAAAGCGACTGCAACTATGGCCCGGAGGGAATCCAGGAGGGGCACCCGGGGGGAGTCCAGGAGGATGACGAGGAGCGAGAGGGAGTTTTTAAGGGACGAACAAGGGAATCATAGGCATGTTATAAACACCGAACAACGATTAGGGATGGGGGAGGGGGCCGGGTTGAGGCCTGATCGGGAGAGGAGGTTGGTAGAAGAGGGGATCTTTAGTAAGACGACGCAGGAGAGGTGGGGGGTATGATAGGGAGCCAGGGTTTGGGGTGTAGGGTGTAAGGTGGGGTTGGACTTGTGGAGTCGAGCAGGTTCGGGAGGGGAAAGGTGTGGGGACGGGGATTTAAGGATCGAAGCCGGGTGTGGGAATGGCTCATCAGGACGATGAAGGAGCGACGAGCGACGAGGAGGAGGACCCGAGATCGCCCCCGGTCCGCACCGCCAAACAGGGCTGTGATCGGAATCACAACACGTCTGTCATCTGTGAGGAACCGGGACCTCCTCGAGATCGTCGAGTGGACAAGAGACTCGGCGTCCAAGAGGCAAGGGATGAAGTCAGACTCGACTGGAATGGATTTCGAACATGGAATCACGCGAGGCTTTCGGATCTGGAGCGTGGGTGGGGGTGATGGTTGCGGGCCGAAGTTTGAGCAGCGGTACGGGAGGGTTTATAATACGCTCGAGGTCGAGGCTCTTTTTCTGTTTCTTAGTGTACAGTATGACCCTCTGGTATTTGATACGGGAGTGGGACCTGGCCGATTTTACTGTATCCGTTAGATATGCTTTAATATTATGTGCGACTCCGGCTAGGTCAGTCTTCATTGCCAATCGTTTTACCGCTTTGTGTGGTGGGTGTCTTGTGACGGCCGACAGGAGCAGACGACCATATAGTTTCAGGTCAAGCTCAGCCACGTTAGTTGCCAGTCGCAAGGCCGCCGCCTCTCAACAGATCTATATCGAACTTTGCCACATCGAGAGTCGAAACTTAGGGGTAATGATCACACTTGATCAGGACGGACGGACATTCATAGATCTACCGATGTCCTTTGTTCCAGGGGGATGATTACGTTATGCTCAGGACACGCGCGCGCTAGGGGACGTTCGTTATCTCTCTCTCGGGGGATTTGTTTCGGGACCAAATCGACAGCGCGCTGCACTACTTCTCTTATCTTTCTCCTTTCGAGAGATAACAACGAGGAAGGATGATATCGATATCTTTCCCCTTCCCATCTCCCCAATTCCCAATTCTCACACGGATCTCATGCACACGGGAGGGGATTTCCTCCCTTTGACACATTCAGGTACACACACAGCTCACCCCTCTCCTCTCGTGATTTACGTGTGGCTCCAATCAGGATGAGGCGATATACATAGTATCCCATTCCAGATCGACTACCGGCAGCACTTTCTTGGCACAGTCAAGGGGTCGGACGTCCGGGGAATCGATGTTATCGACGGCGGGCGAATCCTTCCGTTCCCGTCGAGCGATCCAAGTGAGCGAAAGGGATTCTTCATAATAACTCTACAACAACGCTGTGACCAGCGACAGGCGAAAGAGGTAGATCTTCTGAACTCCGCACTTTACAACTCGCATCTCGTCCGCCCCATCGTCGTCATCATCAGCATCGGACAGCTCGCGATTCGACAAACCTCGACCTAGGACCTGCGACTCCCATCCCACTCACACTCGATCTGAACGACGTCGAACGACCCTCATACCCGCCCCATCATGACCGCCCCTGTCCCGGCAACAGCATCTTCATCCTCGGCCTCGGCCTCTGGATCCACCTCATCCCGCCCAGCCTCCCCTTCAGACTCATCCTCGACCACAGCTACAACCCTCTCAAACCCTGCCCCAGACCCTCCCCGTACACGTACGAGGATCTTCGTCGTAGGCCTCGGGATGGTAGGCATAGCCTTCATCGAGAAGATCCTCAACAACGATACGGAAGGGAGATATCAAGTCGTCACTTGTGGAGAGGAGAAACATTTGGCGTACAATAGGGTCGGGTTGACAGAGTATTTCTTGCATAGGAACGTTGGGGAGTTGTATTTGAACAGTCCGGAGTGGTATAAGGCGCAGGATCCGGAGAGGTTGTGAGTCGAGTTCTCATCGGCCCGTTCTAGGTTCAGAAGTTACGCGCTGTTATGATATACTCGGAAGCTGATCGTCTTCGTCTTCGTCTTGATTCCTTTGCTTTGCCTTTTGTCGACTCGTAGCGAATTCCATGTGGGTCAACAGGTCACGCATATCGACACGGCCAACAAGACGGCCTCGACCGATACGGGCCATACGTACGCCTATGACATTTGCGTGATCGCCACGGGGTCCGATGCGGGCATGCCGCCTTACTGCACCCAAGCGAGGGCGAAGAAGACCAAGGGGGTCTTTGTTTATAGGAACATTGCGGATTTGGAAAAGATCATCGACTATGCCGATCAGCCGCATGTGACCCGGGCGACCGTCGTCGGGGGAGGATTATTGGGGCTCGAAGCGGCGAAAGCTGTTTATGACCTCCCGACCATCCCCGATGTTAGTATTATCAACCGACAAGGGTACCCGCTTTCCAGGCAGTTGGATAAGGAGGCGGGGACGATGGTCCTCAGGAGGATAGAAGATATGGGCGTCAAATGCCTGACCAACGTCGACGTCTCTAGCATGATGACCGAACCGTGCGCCGAGGACCCGGGGATGGAGGTCTTCAAGGGTTTCGAATTCGTCGATGGGGAATGCCTCGAAGCCGACCTGGTCATCATGGCCGTAGGGATCAGCCCTCGTGACGACCTCGCCCGGGCGAGTGGGATCAAGTGTCACGCCCGGGGTGGGATCGAGGTCGGGGACGATCTTCAGACGTCAGCACCCGGAGTCTATGCGATGGGAGAGTGTGCGAGTTGGAAGGGAAATACGTATGGTCTGATCGGTCCCGGGGTGGAGATGGCGGATATCTTGGCGTTCAACCTTTGTCAGACAGAGACCAAGTTGGGGAAGTTCAGGCCGAGGAAGATGAATGCGCCGGATTTGTCGACAAAGTTGAAGTTGATGGGGGTCGACGTGGCCAGTTTGTGAGTCTCCGAGTCCGAGTCGGGCGATAATCTCGAGAGCGGAGACCGTCGTTGTTGACGCTTTCGACGCTCTTTATGTCCTTTGCAGCGGAGACTTTTTCGCCGACAAACCGTATGGCCGTGAACAAAAGCCGCTGGTCGAAAAGTTCCCCAAGACCGTGACCAGCTCGACCTCGGCCGATGCGCCGATGGCCGACACCCACGTCCCCGGAGAACCCGCCCTCCCCGGCACGGACACCTGCGCTCAACATCGTCGAAACGTCGAACGCAAGGTCAAGGTCTACGAGCCCTTGCCGGACGAACCGATCAAGTGTTTGACGTACAAGGATCCGTTCTCGGGGACATACAAAAAGTTCATCTACACGGCCGATGGCAAGTACTTGCTCGGTGGGATGATGGTCGGCGACGTCTCGGATTTCATCAAGCTCGTCTCGATCACCAAGAAGAAGAAGGCTTTGGATGTCCCTCCTTCCGAGTTTATCATCGGGAAAAAATCGGGTGGAGAGGATGACGGCGCCGACCTGGACGACGACGCTCAGATCTGTTCTTGTCACAACGTGACCAAGGGAGCCGTGGCGAAATGCGTCAAGGATGGGTGTGATACGATCGGAGACATCAAGATCAAGACCAAGGCCGGGACGGGTTGTGGGGGTTGCATGCCGTTGGTAACGAGTGAGTGGTCGTGTTGACGCTTGAAGACTCGACCTTGCTGACATGTTGTTTGCCCCTCCCGCCAGACATCTTCAACGCCGAGATGAAAAAGGCCGGTCGAGCGATCAGCAACCACCTCTGCCCTCATTTCGAACACTCGCGAGCCGACCTGTTCAACATTGTCAAGGTGAAAAAGCTCACAACGTTTACCGAGATCATGGAGGCCGCGGGGAAAGACAAGGACAGCATCGGGTGCGAGATCTGCAAGCCTACCATCGGCAACCTGATCTCCTCCACGGCGGGGATCAACCGACACGTCATGGACCCGGTCCATCACGCCAATCAGGATAC
Organism: Filobasidium floriforme; assembly: GCF_021052385.1. Lineage (NCBI taxonomy): Eukaryota > Fungi > Basidiomycota > Tremellomycetes > Filobasidiales > Filobasidiaceae > Filobasidium > Filobasidium floriforme. The sequence continues at coordinate 20,705 of NW_025763622.1, read as the reverse complement.
CAACGATAGGTTCCTCGCCAACATTCAGCGTGACGGGACGTTCTCGGTCGTACCCAGGATGGCGGCGGGAGAGGTCACCGCGGACGGTCTCATCGCCGTGGGGCAGGTCGCCAAAAAGTACAACCTGTACACCAAGATCACCGGTGGACAGCGAGTGGACCTGTTTGGGGCTCAAAAACAGGACCTGCCCGACATCTGGGAAGAACTCGTCGATGCCGGTTTCGAATCCGGTCACGCGTACGGCAAGTCATTGCGAACCGTCAAGTCGTGTGTGGGCAGCAGCTTTTGTCGATACGGGATCGGCGACTCGGTCGGTCTCGCCGTGCAACTCGAGGACCGTTACAAGGGGATCCGATCGCCTCACAAGATCAAGGGAGGTGTTTCGGGGTGCGTTCGAGAGTGTGCAGAAGCGCAGAGTAAGGACTTTGGTTTGATCGCCACGGACAAGGGATGGAACGTGAGTTCACGCCGCTGACCGAAACTGCTTTCCCTTCAAGACCAAGCTCACCCATACATCACCCCTTGCACAGATCTACGTCGGAGGAAACGGAGGAGCCAGCCCACGTCACGCCCAGCTCTTCGCCACCGACGTCCCCCCTAACCAGGTCGTCCGGATCCTCGACCGTTACCTCATGTTCTACATCAAAACCGCCGACAAGCTCATGCGTACCGCTCGCTGGATGGAGAGTTTCGATGGCGGGATCGACAAGTTGAAAAAGATCATCTTGGAGGACGAGCTTGGGATCTGTGACGAGCTCGACAAGTCGATGGATGCTTTGGTCGGGGTGAGTCGCACAGCGAGTGCGTGAGGGTCTCGGGAACATGCTGACTGATATTGGTGACGCCCCTCTCGCTTACCAGACGTACGAATGCGAATGGACCCGAGTCGTCAAGGAGCCTCATCGTAGGAAACAATTCCGACAGTTCGTCAACACCCCCGAACGAGCTCGGAACATCGAGGTCATCACCGAGCGTAACCAACCCCGACCTGCCGATTGGCCTAAAGAGTTCCCCACGGTCAAGATGACCGAGAGCATGATTGACGCCGACAAGGACGAATGGAGCTGGCAACAGGTCTGCAGGATGGAGGATCTGAACCCGACCGAGGGAGCGACGACGTCTTGTTCGGTCAAGATTGGGGATAGTCAGATTGCCATCTTCAACGTACCCAAAAAGGGGCTGTTCGCTTCCCAGCAACAGTGTCCGCATAAACGGGCGATGGTGCTCGATCATGGGATTATCGGGGAGGACAAGGACAAGAACCCTTACGTCTCATGTCCCTTGCATAAACGGAACTTTAACCTCAAGTCGGGGAACTGTCTGAACGATGCCGACTTGTCGATCGTCACCTTCCAAGCTAAAGAACAGGATGGCGACATTTACCTGTACTTGCCACCCGGTCAAGCTCTGGACGCGGCGATCGGGACTTCGAAGTGGATGGTCACCAAAGCAACAGCCGAACTCTATGGACGAGGCGCAGCTACAGCCGTCGCGCTCAAGGACAAGGCGTTGCAGCTGGTAGGACCCAAGGACGAGGTCAACCCGAACAGGGGGGCTATGCCGGGGAAGACGTTGAGCGCGTGTTCGAACCCGGGACTCGATTGGTAGATGCATAGAGCGGCAGGCGAATGAGACACGATAGACGACGAGATACGACTTGAACGATAGGTAGTTGTAAAAGACGCGCGCCCGTGAGATACGCAGTATCAGAACTTGTATACAATCAGAAGAACACGATTCGTTCCAAAGACTGCTTGAGGCCGAGCTTGTGATCTCGCGATAGGTAGTTGTGGTCGTGGTTACCGTGGGAAGTTCTGGTTTTGAACCAGCTCGCAGCTCGACGGATTTCATTCCGGGGTGATCATTCCAAATGAAATGGCGTGGAGCCTCGATTCCCAAACATCCGGCATGGGCCAAGAGGGAAGCCAGGAGAGATAAGGGAGACGACCCCGGAGCTAGTCGGAGGTTGTTCCCACTCGTCTGGCTTATCAGCTTCCGCGCGTGAGATATGAAACGTTCCGTCGCCTGATTAGCGCGCGTGCCTGTCACAATCTCTCTCTTGTCGTCGTCGTTATCAATCGACCGAGCACTTTTGTCGAGGACATGGAATATAGAATATGGAATTTGGGAGCGGGATTGAGCTTATCTCGTAGAGCATGGAGCGCGCGGAGTGGGTATGCTGTACATGAAATGAAATGTAATGGGGCGATGCTCGTTGGGTCTCGTCGACGCCTTCAGCTCCAACGCTCGACTTGCTTCATACCAGCTATACTACTAGCGATACTTGTACTCGTAAACCTTTGGAAACCTCTACCGCTACTGAAAATCGGATCGAAACACAAAATCAAACGTCGTTCAGTATACCACCACACCTGATATCACGACCATGAGCATCTCGACATCATCCAACTCTTCGTCCTCCCCGAACAGTCCGTCGGCACTGGGAGACTCGTTGACCTTACCCAATTCTTTGTCCGGCGAGACCTCCCCGGCTACATCCATCCCTTCTTCTCCAGACCTAGACCTAGATATCAAGCCAGAGTATGACCTAGAGATAGAGGAGAAAGACGATGAAGATACCAATGGCTTCCCAGCCAGCTTCCCAGCCGTACCGAAATCTACCACCTACACTTCCCCCGACGAGAAGGATGCGGGCACGCCGGATGCGTGGTTGAATAGAGATCCGAGGTTGGTCAGGTTGACGGGGAAGGTGAGTTCGAGTCCCACCGAGTGGCCTGCAATAAAACTGCCCCCCCCCCCTGCTAGCCTTTCTATGGGGATGTTGACGATGGCACGTACTGCATGGATTCATCTTGTCTAGCATCCTTTCAATTGTGAACCGAAATTGAACACCTTGTTCGACCAAGTAAGCCCCAAACCCCTCTTTCCTCTTCCCGCAGGTATCCAGCTCATCTCATCTCCCATCCCAATCGTTCGCTCCGTTCACTGTCGTAGGGCTTCCTAACACCCTCCGAGCTATTCTACGTGCGGAACCACGGCGCCGTACCTAAAGTCGACGAGCAGCTCGCGGCGAATTGGAAAGTAGAGGTGACAGGGCAGGTTAAGAACCCTATAGAGTTCTCGTTGAGGGATCTGAAAGAGAGGTTTAAGGTGGTCACTTTGCCGGTGACGCTTGTTTGTGCGGGAAGTGAGTTCTTTGTGGTCGTCTCGCCTCGCCTCGTATTATCTGGAATTTTGTTGGCTGATACTTGTCAAACGTGACTCGCGATGTACTCTACAGACCGCAGGAAAGAACAAAACGTCGTGAGAAAAGGCCTCGGGTTCAACTGGGGTGCCGCCGGAGTATCCACAGCCCTCTTCACCGGGGTGTACCTAGCGGACATACTCGATCTAGTACAACCGATCCCGCATCCGGAGACGGGAGCTAGAGCGGCTCATGTGGTCTTTGAAGGCGCTGATGATCTGCCTCAAGGGAGGTATGGGACGAGTCAGTTGTTGAGCTGGGCGAGGAATAGGGAGAGGGGGATGTTGATCGCCTGGGCGATGAATGGGGAGCCTTTGTCGCCGTAAGTGAGGGTTAGGAGTGGACGGTAGTTGTGGGACAGAGCTGATAGGTTTGTAAGGTGGGTGAATGGTGCGTTTGCAGTGATCATGGGTTCCCGATCCGGCTGGTTTGCCCCGGTCAGATCGGTGGAAGGTAAGCTATCCCTAGTGAACGATAGTCATCATCAAACAGCAAGCTGATCGATCCGATCTCTTGACTTTCAACCTGAAGGATGGTCAAATGGCTCACCAAGATCGAGATCTCGCACCAAGAATCGCAACATTACCTGCATGTGAGCCAAAAAAATTGGGAGACTGCCTGTCTCTGGTCTACGATACTGACAGATCGAGGTTTGGTGAACAGTTCTGGGATAACAAGGTGTTGCCGACCCAGGTTATGCCTGAAGAGGCCCGTGCAGAGAAGAAGTGGTGAGTAGAATACGGCGCTCTCATGCCTAACCCAATCGGATAGTTTCGCTGAAGCAGTAGAGAATGTGTCACGCAGGTGGTACGATCCTCGTTATATCATCAACGAACTGAACACCAATTCGGCCATCGCTCAACCGGACCACGACGAGGTCGTCAACCTGGATACGTTGGGATCCGATTATACCGTCAAGGGTTACGCTTACTCTGGGGGAGGACGTCGAGTCAACCGTATTGAAGTATCGCTAGACGAGGGGACGACCTGGAAGTTGGCAGAGATCTTCTAGTAAGCCTTGAACGCCCAAAGATTCCGATCCTTCAGTTCTTGTTGTACTTGTACTGACAAAGTGTGACTCGCAGCCCGGAGGACCTGTATCGCGCAGTAGCGTATCAGGACGAGACCTATGGCCATCTCGATCTGACCGACCGGGATACGTGCTTCTGCTGGTGTTTCTGGAGCTTCAAGATACCATCGTCGGACCTGAAGACTACGCCGGCGATCATGGTCAGGGCGATGGATGAAGGACTGAGCGGACAGCCGCAAGAGATGTGTGAGTTGGAGATAGCGCGGATCGTCCCGGCTGATTGCTAACATATAGCTGCCCACGCCCCTAGACTGGAATGCGACCTCGATGATGAACAACTGGTGGTTCCGAGTGGCTGTCCATCAGCAGGACGACGGCCGAAGCGTCCGCTTCGAACACCCTACGCTGGCCGGAGTGCACGCAGGAGGATGGATGGAACGTCTAAAAGACGAAGGGCAAGACATTTTGAAACCGGTGTTTGGCAAGAAACCCGACGCTCCCGGTCCGTCGACCATGAAACCGATCGTCAAGAAGGAAGTGTCTATGGTCAAGGAGTCGATCAAGCGGATCATCACGGCAGAAGAGCTGAAGGCGCATACTGATCCCGAGCACCCTTGGTTTGTCGTTCGTGGGGAAGGTAAGCCGGACAGACTGAAGATTGCCTCAATCAGCAAATAGGCTAAAGCTCCAAACCGATAGTCTACGACGGGTCCGGGTTCATGAAGGATCATCCTGGTGGAGGCGAATCGATCTCCCTGGTAGCTGGTCAAGATGCGGTGGGTCTCAATAGGTCGATATCGCTGAGCTTGTTGAGACTGATGCTGAAACGACGCAGACCGAGGACTTCATGTCGATCCATTCGCCACAGGGAAGGGCAATGCTAGCAGAGTAAGCGTGAATATGTGTCTCTGTCGTGTTTTACGTAGCTAATCTCCCTCATCTCCAGCTACCATATCGGTACCTTGGACGCCCGGGGCCTGATCGAGGCCGTCTCTGCGCCACAGGAGACACAAATCGAACCCATCTTCTTGAACAAGACCAAGTGGAAAAAGGCGCCGCTCGTCTCGGTGAAAACCGTCTCGCACGACTCGAGGGTTTATCGATTCGCGCTTCAAGACAAAGACCAGACCTTGGGTTTGGTGAGTAGAGCTTGTTTTGTAGGCGACCTATCAGTGCTGATGGGGCATGTACCTGATCCTCAGCCCACTGGACAACATGTATTCGTCAGACTGAGACGAAAAGCTCCTCGCGAGAGCATCTCGGAGGAGGACAGAGAGAACGCCGAGTTCGAGGAGACTCGTGTAGTCGAGGGCGAGATGGTACAGCGAGCCTATACGCCGGTATCGTCCGCAAGCGCAACGGGACACATCGACCTCCTCATCAAGCTCTATCTCGCCAACGAGACATGGCGAAACGGTGGCAAGATGACGACCGGTTTCAACGAGCTGGAACTCGGAGACGAGATCGAGTTCAAGGGTCCGTTGGGATCATTTACCTACCTCGAACGTGGAGTCTGTCGATGGCGCGGGGTCGAGCGCAAGGTGAACACGTTTGGGATGATCTGTGCCGGTTCGGGAATCACGCCGATTCTTCAGGTTGTACGCGAGATAGTCGATGGCGATGCTCGATCGGGAAACAGCCACCAAGACCTGCCGAAAGTCTGGTGTGTCGATAGTAACCGGAAAGAAGAGGATATACGTGAGAGCAGATACTGTTACTGGATCGTTTCAAGGCCTGTCGCTCATGATGCTTTTTTTCGGTTGCAGTCTGTCGCCAAGAACTGGACGGCCTTGTAGAACGGTCACAAGGACGATTCCAACTCCATCACGCCCTGTCTGCGCCTCCTTTCGACTGGCCAGAGACATATACGAAGGGTCGAATGACCGAGAACACGCTGCGCCAGTACCTACCGCCACCTTCCGACGACGCGCTTCTGATGGTCTGTGGTCCGGACGGACTTATCAATGAGATAGTCAAACCTGGGTTGGTGAGTTGCACGAACAAAGCGAGTTCAAGTAGATTGGACGTCAACTGACCACGAGTATTCGCGTCGACAGACTGCTATTGGGTGGAATATCGAGACGCAATTGGTTGTATTTTAAATTTGTATCGAGTAAAAGAGCTTCAGTGGCAAATTTGTGTTTATCAAACTACGCTAAGAACCGACGTATCGAAATCGAATCGCACTCTTGTCTCGGATCATTGCGGTTCCGATCGCAATGCGCTCCACCGAGATACGCCAACATGAATGCTCTCGCTTCTAAAGACGTGGCGTCCAGCTGCTGTACAGGCGTTTGCACATCGCTATAGGGCACGCTGTCACTCCGCGATGGATCGCTTATAATCAGAAGAGCTATGGGCGTTTTCATCCAAGGAAGATGCAGGATTGAATCACAGGGGTATCGAGGACCGACAAACAATGGCGCTCCCCTTCTCTTCCTTGATGTCTAGCAACGGCGCGAACCGTATCTTTCGGTGGCGTATTGCAAGACAGGATATCCCGGCTCACGAGCCGTCTCACAGGAGTTGACCATTCCATCGCGACCGGCCCGTCATCTTACCTGAGCGCTCGGTCGCCGAATCTCAGACATCTCCATCGAAAGTGAGCTAGTGAGAGCTGTGCCTGCCCTGTGATTTTGATGCGAGAGGCTAGCACGCGTCTGACAACGGTTGCTACGAAAGAATCAAAGTGGGCGCCCCTGGCCATTACCCACAGCTTTCTGTCGGTTCGAAACATGTTCGTCCAGTACAGCACAGTTCTTCGAGAGTTAGTACCTAACATCAACTACCGTAGTATTCGAATCACATGGAACCGCTATCGCTCAACCGAGGTTCAACGCAACGATCGAATGAAGGCAGCCGCATGACCGTGCGCGGACCAGCAGAGTGTGGTTTGACGGCCAACGGGGACGCTTCATCATACAATCAATGATGATGCTTCTGAGTCCCGGCGAGTAATTTTAGGTACGGACCAAGATTCGCAAAACTATCAAGATTGTTACATCGAGACACCCCATGGATTTGGTATCGCTGCTGCACATAGGCATCACGTTCTGGTAGTTCAAGCAGAGGATGCGACTTTGGCAAACCTATGTAAAGTGCTGTACATGTCCCGGTCAATTCGACCCATTTCGGTGTGACACGATCCTTGTTTGATGATCGTCTTGTGCCACCAAATATTGGATCAGGGGCTCTAGACGGGCAGACAAGGTCAGACGCAATGATCCTGACTTGAACCCTAGACGGTGGGTCATGAGACGGCACGATCCAGCTTTTCCCGCTCGTCCGCAGCGTAACGCAAGATGGCCCGATGCGCTCGCATCATCTCGACATCCCTACCGGACACTTTTAAGTCATCATCGTCCTCGTCAACAGCTCCTTTGACTTCAAAGTCAAAATCCACCTTTGCTCCGGTCACGTTCAGGTGGACTCTCGTCTGGTCCGTCGTGTTCGTCTTGATGAATCTGATCAACGTATCCGCTTGTAAACACGTCCGGACACCCGAGATCGGCAAGTCGACGGTGAGGTCTTCGAGGTAGACCCTGTCCAGGTCTAGATTGTATTCGTTGTAAAGGTCTTCCCATTCCGAGACGTTCCAACATCTCAAGACGGACGGCGGAGAGAATCTCTCTCCATCGACCTCCCGTAGGGAAAGTAGGGAGACCCGTTTACACCGCCGAAGAAAGGGTAACCATTCGATCTTTGCGTTTCCCCTCAACGTGACGTCGATCAAGCCCCATCTCCCAGTGAGATCCTGTAACAGCCCGTAATCTTCCGCTTCACGCGAGTCACTTGACAATGAGACCTCAATCTGTTCAAGCATGGGGCATTGGCGGAGGATCATTTGGAGCGTCTCTGCGCAGATATCTTGGTCCTCGATGTAGAGGTTACGTAGACGATTTAAACGCGTGTCCATTTTCCAGTGTCGGAGAGATTGAATCACTGGGTCGACCCAGAGATCGTCGTCCGTGTCTTCCTCTTCGATCGCACTACGCTCTGACGGCCAGATGGTGATCGTATCCAAGACTACCTGCTTGGACCAGCGTTGGAAAGCAGACGAAGGATTGTCTTTTAATTGCATCGCTTGCGGGTCCCAAAGCGTTTCCCAATCCCAACGCCGTATCTGCCCCTTCGCCCTGCTCGTGACCTCGATGCGACGCGGGCCCACCTGGTAAATCTCCTTCCTCTCCACATGTACACGGACGGACGGCTTGAGGTTCAACTTTGGGTCCAACAGGTCGGACGGACAACATTCGATGGAGATCCATCGGAGGTTTGGCATGTATCGAATGCCCTTGAGGTGGAACACGTGAGGTGTCTTGTAGGGATACGATCGGATCAGGAAGAGTACGATATCGGCGTCGGCTGACTGCTTCTCCCCTTCGACTAAGAGTTGACCGTCGACTAGTCGAATCGAATGTTCCTGTACCACCAGAGCATGTACCGATTCCAAGTATTGTGCGTACCGATCACATCTGCTCGCTTCGATGACCTGCGAAAAGGTCACCTTTCGTCTCAAGTACCGCAAGGCCGATTGGTAAGCCTCTTTGGAGGTCAGCGCAAAGGAAAACACATCAGCCTGCTCATGCTGATGATGAATACATTCGATGATCCCTGATCGAAGGAGGGCGTTGTGGTAGACGTTGCTCGCTGACGAGGTGTTGCCCTTGATAATGTGCATGTCAACGTCCGTCATGATCGCTGAGCTTTCGCCGCCGAGATATGATGACACGATCGTAAGTTCTTCCTACCCGAGCTCGAGTGTGATACATCTAGCTTCAGTATGTGGTATGATGTTAATGCTAGGATCTCTATGGGGGTCGAATCATCATCTTCTTTCTCGATATCGACATCCTCGTCTTCGGACATGGCCGAGCTCCATGTGGACCGATATGGTCAGGACGATGGACCTTGACCATACCCAGCTATGTGACCAAGTCAAGACCGAAGCAACGTTGCAAGCTCTGCGCTCTAGCATCCTTCCCATCACATATCAGATCGGTCTGAATAACATGAGCAACCTGAAGAAGGTCCAAACCTCGCCATGACCACCCCTACAGCGCCTTTCACGTTCGACGAGACGACCGTAACACTCGCCAACCCGGCTCAACGGAGACGCACCCGAGAACATACCTTTGCCGAATGGGGAGCTGGCAAGGGGTTTGACCTGGATTCGTATTGTCGGAGAGATGAAGTCATGGCGGAAGAGACGGGCGGGTACGATACGTGGTGAGTCGCGAAGCCAGATGCGAAGCTGGGAGCTCGGAGAGTTAGGGACTGATCATGCTCATACCAAATGGCTGTGCTAATGTACTTGGCAAATGCCGTTCTTACTACTATAGGGTCCTCGTCCCCCGTAAATCGCTGGATACCGTAGACGAGATCTTGGCTTCGTGCGAGACGTGAGTCAAAACATACACATATATGTCCTTGCAGCCTTATTCATGTTCATATTACTGAAACCAACCCGTTCTCATGAATTCGAATCCCGTTAGATACCGCCGCCGAAGCATCGTCCGCCAACTCCGGAGAAAGACAACTTCACACGATCGGGATTCCAACCATCAGGAGGATATCGGACTTGATAAGGAGGAGATTGAGGTAACGAACATTGCCATCTCCTGCGTCTACGTCAACCCCCTCTTCTCTGGTTGCCACTACGCTCGACACCTCCTCCAGCTGATGCATTACATCTTGGCGCCCAAGGAAGACTTGCCAGAGTTCCCTAAGGGGGTTTGGGGTGAGGTTCCCGAGGTTCCTAAGGGGTGGAAGGGGGATGCGGGTTTCTCGGTAAGTATCGAGTTCTAGTACCAGTTCTAGCTCTAGTTCTAGTCATAGTGCTAGTTCAGGGAGGTCAATGAGGAGTCGCTGACTTGTCTCTTGTCCTGGGCCCTGTCTCCCTCGCGATCATACCGCGCCGTCACTATACATATGCTGATCGACCTGTCGGACAAATCTCACCATCATCATCATCACATACATTCAAATCGAATCGAAACTCGACTTAACTTAGGTCTTGTACAGCGGGATAGGCGGTGAATACTATTCCAAAGCTCGGCAAGGCCACGGACCAGATTCTCGGCCTGGTTGGGAGTTCGTCCCTTCTTCCCGTGGGAGGGTCTGGAAGATCCCCGCCAACAACAACACCATAGAGCTTGATAAGCACATCGGTAATGCTCGAGAGGATGTTTCTGAAGCAGAAGATGAAGGCAGGTGGATGACTGCGGACGATGTTCGGGCGATAGAACCCCTTGCCGACAAGGAAGTGAGGAGGCAGGTCGATGAGGTGGAGGTAGGGGAAGAGGTTGTCATGGCGGTGTTGCCTTCAGGGTGAGTAACATGACAGTTTCACCACGGTGGATCTTCTCCATACTGTGAGATACATGTGAGGAGTTGAGCTTGACGTTATTGCTGTTTGTTTTTATCGTTGTTATCGCAGAGACACGCTCTACCAGCATTGTGTTCGCGATCAACTCTCACCGACTGGGATGACGCTCGGTCGACCACGTACGTACGGCTACATCGAACCACGCTCGGTCGACTCTTCCTCCCCCGTTTGCGCCGAGAACAACGACTCGGACCTCCCATTCTTCACCTACCGCTTCCGAACCGGTCTCCAAGACCCCCAACGACTCTGCATAACCTTCGTCCGACACCCCGTCCCTTGGACTTCAGTCCTCCGTGCGGCGCTCAAAGAAGGCTGTGGATCTGTAGAGATCTGGGGCGAGGCCGGGGACGTCTGGGTGAAAGAAGGCGCAGGGGAGCCAGAGGTAGAGGATCCGACGGTTTGTCTGGTCAATTATCGGTGGTCGGATTTGGGGGTGCGGTGGGTCGTCAACGAGAGGTACGTGCTATTGCGCTGGGAGCAAAAAAAAAATATTCTCGGTACAGGGAGACGGAGGAGACTGAATGCAAGTTGTTTCTATAGATACGGTTGGTGTTGACATGAACCTGGACGACGAGGTTGGGAACCTGTATTCGCGCGGATCTGCTTTGAAGCCTGAAAACATCCCCATTGATACGTTCCGAGAAGATAAGGCAGGGTGGATTGTTAGCGATATTGCCTCGATCTGGGTTGTTATTAGCATGAGCATTGTATCAGGAATTAATGTAACCAGGACTAGACGTCGGATTTGAAGCCACACCGTATACGGTCCTTCTCGCATTGCCAAGAGCCTTCGCATCTATCCGGACTCCCGTGGGCTAGGCAGATCTCATGTCCGTTACGAATGCTGACCGAGTTCGGCGGAGGACAATGAGGACTTTCGGACCTTCTGTCAAAGACAGACGTCTAGCTTTTGACTTGCGCAAGGCTGTTGCTGATCAAGATGACGAGGCGACGTCCAACGATGGGATTGGGATGACTGATCTGATTGAAACGGGATCAGCTGATGGTGTCGACGTCGACATCGCGTGTCAGCACCCGGGTCAACTGTTCGTCCGCGCTTGGCAGGCTCATATAAGCTGGAGGGGCGCGCGAGAGGCGATGGGACTGGTTCAGATTGAAACGACGACCGACAAGACCTCGTAGACATCGAATTACAATCCGCATAGCCACTTGCAGACACAGCCATTAGTCTCATTACTACAACAATGTCCCCTTCCATTCTTGTCGTCGGTGCGACCGGGAACACCGGTGGCGGTGTCGTCGACACCGTCCTCGAGCTCGCGCCCAACACCCCGTTCGCAAACCACACCGTCATCGCGCTCACTCGGAACGCTCAGGGATCCTCGGCCAAGGCGTTGGCTTCCAAGTACGGTGGTCGTCTTGAGATCATCGAGAAGGACTGGACCATGATCGACGCCGCCTGGCTCAAGGAAAACGACGTCGAGCGTCTCTTCATCGCTTCCCACAACGGCGTCAGCCAGTTCGTCGACGAATCCTTGTTCTTGACCGCCGCCCTGGAAGCAAAGTGCGTCAAGTACGTCTGTCGTATCTCGACCACGCACGCCAACGTCGGTCCGGACACTCCCGTTTGGTACGCCCGGACTCATTGGGCGATAGAAACCTTGCTCGAGACTCCTCAATTCGGGTCGATGCACTGGTCGTCCCTCCAGCCGAACGGGTTCATCTCGCTCGTCGGCCAGGCGCTCGAATCCTGGCTCAAGACCTACCGCGAGTCGGGAAAGAAGGAGACCCTCCGTCTGATCATCGATGGGGACAACCCGGTCGCTCTCATCGACCCTTACGAAGTCGGGGTGGTGGCAGGTCACCTGCTCGTCTCTCCCGACACGGCCAAGCACAACAAACAAAAGTACATCCTCGTCGGTCCTACCAACGTCTCTGGCAAAGAAGCCGTCTCCTTGTTGGAGAAATACGCCGGGACGAGTGTCGACGACGTCGTCTACCGAGACACCTCCTTTGTCGACTACCTCATCTCGACCGGAAACTACCCCGAGAGCATCGCCGCTTCTCTCCGGCTGGCTCCTCGATCCGGTTACGACGGTGGGGATTCCGTAGAGAGGTCGCCTACGAGTCCCGAAGTGCTCGAACTGTACAAGCTCAAGAATGGAGCTTTGGAGACGTACGACAAGGGGCTGGCTGCTATCGCCAAGTAAAAGCGTCCCCCCCTCTTCCTCTCCGATCTTTCCTACTCGATACGGTGTGACTACCAACATTGGGATAGGAATCGAAAGAAGGGATGATATCAAGCTATCCAAAAGGGTACAGATGTAATAATTATACACGACGCGGATTACATGGTCTGACTTGTCGCTATCGAGCGATTCGACCGAGCCGGTCTGAAAGTCGTGTTGCGACCATGAGCTCTGGCTACATGGCAAAATCCGGTTGACAGATCGCTTGGGAAACCCCGAATGACGATGTGCTCATAAAAGGTGTAAGCGCACATGATGCACTATGGCGATGTTTCCCTCGCAAGGCGGACGATGATGCGTGGATCACAGCAGGCGTGGAGCGGCGCTCTTCCGTCCCCTGCGAAGTCGAGTTGACCTAACGAATTCTCAAGCTATACCCCATAACCCAACAACCACGAGTGCGAAAGGCGATCAAGGAAGGGAGTCAGCAATCGCGGTCGAGATATTATCTGGAACCGTGACGCACACCATTGGCCTGTCCCTAAATCAATACTGACCGCGAAGGTCGTAGAGATGAACCAGCGAATGAACGCCGTCGATGCTCGTACTCCGGCCAGTCGGACGGCTTGTAGGCCTCGGAGCTACCGACCTCGTGCGGGGAGAACTTTTTGCAGTCCGAACCGTGAGTCTGGCCGACCGTGCGTCTCTGTTGATCTGGTAGGCCGTGATAAGTGAAGTCTGGCGATGATCAGGTACTCAGTCCGGGACGTTTCGCAGGGTCGGACGGGGATCGCGTTGAGTGATGTATCGCCGAGGTGGATGATCATCGACATCTCTCAGGTTGTCGGAACTTGCATGCCGGGACGCAGCTTCCATAAACCGATTGAGGTTTAATCATCCGAGATGTAGCGTTTCAACTCTCGCTCCTACTCAGACTCGTGGACCTCCGGGCTGGGCTAAAGCGGCGTAGTTTGGTATGGTATTGTACAATACAATTCGCGTCTGATGTTTCCTTCCTGGCGAGTGGATCCTGGCATCCGTACAGCTCCGATAAACGAACGCCAGCAGAACGAACCCCTGCAGAACGTAAACAGCAGGACCCCGATCACCATGCTCGGTACTGGTAGATCCCCCGGACATGCTCATCACTAGACGTATAGCGGTCGATTCGGAGGGATGTTCTAGCCCGGGTGATGCATCCGACCCTATTCGTCGTTGTTGAGGCCGAGATCGATTTAATGAAAAGCTCCCTGACGCCAAGCCGTAGGCACGACGACGATGCTGGTAATCTTGATGGTAACGATGACGATCGTTTATGATGACGACGACGATGATGATGATGATGGCGATGGTGATAGCGATCTCAATAGTGATAACGGTGTCGATGTCGATATCGATACCGGACCCCCACGATGTACAAAATCCCGCTCCCGACCGTTCTTCTATCGTCTGGCCTTTTCGAGCGCAACGACCGACCAGCAACCCGACGGCCGTGCTCTAACTTCGGATCGTCTAGGTGCAATCCCGTAGAGTCACGGACGTCTTCGTTCTCGACGAGCTCGACCCCCAGATTCAATTCTGTTTGATTATCGTCCCCAAGGCCGACGCTCTGAGCGTTGATCAAGGTCAAAGCCGACGCTCAGAGCGCTGATCAAGGTCAAGACCAAAGTTAAAATCGAGGTCTACGTGCAGTGACGTTCGTACGTCCCAGACGAACCCGGAGACCATTATTATTAAGCGTGATCATGGTTGATCTCGATGTCGTTTGACCGGCACAGAGTCAGGGTTAGGATGCCCTTGTCGTATCGTAATCTCCCGGGGTTGTTATGGAGTAGCGACCTCGACGACATCTACTCGACCTTGACCGGGGACTTGAAGTAATCTCGGATGGTCTTCTTCTTCTTGTTCTTCGGTCTTGATTCGGGCGTGGAGTTGGCTTTGGCTGGTAGGTCTCGCAGTTCCGCCGGGTCGATGATGAGGCCTGGAGACGAGATGTGGTTTGGGGAAGAGATGATGGTAGTGGGAGATGCCGAATGGCTTTGAGAACCAGCATGTACGGCGTGACCAAGTGACTCGTTGGCTTCGCCCTTGCTTTCGCTTCCACTCCTGCTCTTCGACCTCATCTGCAAACTCTCCCGGTTAAGCCTCTCCAGATCGATCGTCCCACCCAAGATCCCCTCCCCGACCTGGACCGCCTTTCCCAATTGCGCGATGTTCATGTGCTCAATAGCCGGCGGTTGAAGGACCTCCCTCCAAGGTCTCTGGCAGATGTGATCGAGGATGATCCGGCCGAAACAGTGGTTCAGGTGCACAGGCCAACGTGGTTGAGCGGAGGACTTGGTTTTGGCGGCGAGGGGGAGGTCTTGGTCGATGAGCTGTTTGTAGCGGGTGAGGAGGGTCGAACGGTGGGGGGTTCTTTCGGGAGGCATGATCGAAGAGGTCTTGTGGTGTGCTTGTAGATAGGTAGATGAAACGTCCATACGATTCTGATTAGATCGATTAGAGTATGATGTATAGGTTGCCGATACCGGAGGTCGATAGGAAGATCCTCGTCTGCCGCTCCTCGAGAAGGTCGCGCTCTAAGGAAACTTGACCTGGATCGAATACGCTGCACGAGGTCGATACCGACTTTCCTAGCTTTACTACTATCCTCAGCTACTCAGGTCTTACATCTCGCATCTCGCTATAGCAAACAGAGGCACCTCTAGAGACTCTGACCTAGATCCCTTAGCGATGATACTAGCCCATTCGGAAGCTGCCCGACAAAGAAGAAACGCGGTCTTGACGAAACCCCTGGATGGACTTCTCGATGTGTATTCTTCGGGATGATCATCGATGGCAGGGGCCACGACGATGACGAGGAGGCTCTACTATAGCTAGTATAGTTTAGAAGAAGCAACCGAGTCAACCAGCAAAGTAGGCTAGACGGACTTTGCGGCGATGACGGACTTGCCGCCTGTGCGATCGTCAACACCTCGAAAAGGAAACCCGACCTCGAACCACCGACTTTTAACTCGTCTACGTCAACCAGCAATCGAAGCTAGTTTGCAATACAAAATGACGCTAGGGACTCCCTCAACTCTTGAACTAGTAGGAAAGACGTATACACCTCGGTCTGGAACCACGGGCGGGGAAAGAGTGGCGAGGGGGAAGGGGGAAGAGAGGGGGTCGCGCAAGGGTGATTCGACTCGTCGTTGAACGATCTGGACTGGGTGAAACGACGAGGACGACCGGGGATGGACGGGAACAGACTAAAAGCAAGCTAAGGATCTCGGGGATGGTAGTGATGACTGTCAATGAGAGGCTTGAAACGTAGGTCCACCACGACGTCATAAGTCGAGAAGAAGGTGAAGGTGCAGGTCGAAGTAGAGGGAGAGTCAGCTGATCTTGGGTTAATCTTCTTCTTCGAACAGAGCCTAGAAGCTAGAGGACTATATAAGGATGAGGTATCCGGAAGATCAGAAGGTGTTCGACCGTTTCTCCTCTATTCTTCTGGTATCACTTTCGACAACTCCCACCTCGAATCGCACGTACATCCGGACCCAGCCCCGTCAACCTCGACCTTCACCCCTTCGAATAATAAGAACAACACCGACAAAGCAACATGTCCTGCCCTCCTTGCAACCAACCCTCAGCCCGGATCACCGACGCCCTCAATCTCAGGTTCGATGTCGCTCTCGATCGCGCTCGAGACCTCAAGCAGGTCGTCATCACCAAGCTCGCCAAGCTCACCCCCCGGCACTGGGTCTGGTTCGTCGTAGGAGCGCTCTTGCTCGGCTGTACCATCGAGGTTGTTGAACGTTATGTGAGTCGTCGGCGTGGCCTTTCTGATCTGAGCCGGTCCAGTCCAGTCCGGTCCGGGCTGTTCGACGTGTCTTATTTCGTTGTCATCGCATCTTGGCTATGACGAACCGGGACTGACTACTCGATCTGTTCTTGATTCTTCCCGTAGTTCCCTCAACTAGCCCCCAAGGCCAACTCGCCCACCAAGCCCGAACCCGCCAACGAGGACGAACCCACCGCGCCGGTCCAGTTCGGACCTACCCGTCTGCCTATGTTCGGAGAGGACGATTGGTTCATCTATACGGAGATCAGGATCGAGGCTTGGTTGATGCGCACCTTGAAAGCCGGTCGGGCGCCTCTTGTTGGACAGGACGAGTTTGGTGATTGTCACGGGGATGACCAGCGATGTGATCAGTGTGAAGGGCTCGACAAGGCCGACTACCCCGGTCTTGAAGTCGAGGTCGAGGTCGAGGGCGATCGGCTCGCGGAAAGTGTTGTCGCTCCGAGTGATGCTGTTACCACCAGTCCGGTCGTCTCGGAGCTCGACGTCTTACCCTCTATCAGTTCCGACGTCGACCAGGTCAAGACGGTTCAACCTGCCTTTGCCTCAAGCGAGTCGCTCGTGGAGGATCCGACGCGCAAGAAGGACGAGATCGAGGATCGACCGAGGTACCCGGTTCGCGATAGGGACCTCAATAAGATCTTGGCGACGGTGCCGAGGAAGCGGGTCTCGGTCGATCTCGAACTGGACAGCGATGACGAGGCACGGGAGGCGAGTGAAGAGAGAACGAGGTATCGGGAACAATTGAAGAGAAGGGCCAAGCACCTGAACACGGTCATCGAAGCTTGGAGAAAGGGTGTGCCGATGGACGTCGATGAACTGGACGCGCCTGCACCCATACCTCGCCCCGCCGCACCGACTCCCCGTGCCGCCGCCGCCCGGATCGACGTAGCGACCGAGAAGAGACGGCTTCAAAGGCTGTCGATCCACTTGATGCCCGATACTCTTGAGGGCTGGACCGCGCTTGTCGGATCGGGATCGGAGAGGATAGCTCCCGATGTCGTGCTTTCGAGATCGAGGAGACCGTCAGCTGCTCTTGTTGGTTCAGGATCGAGGAGGCAACCGTCCGCCGTCAAACTGCCCCCTCCCGTCGACGTCGACGTTGAAAAGGCCGTGGCACAGGCCATGTTCGAATTCAAGACCACGGAGCCGATCATGATGACCTGGGCTTGGAACGACACAGTCCCGTTGATCGCACACCGTCGTCATGTATCGGCACCTACTATGCCTCTCCCCGAACGCCCCGAAGACCGTCGTGTTTCGTTCAAATCGTTGCTCGACTGGACTCCGAAGAAGCGCGTCGACGAGGACGAGAACAAGAAACAGGACGCGGACCAGGACGCGGACGAGGACGGGGACGAGGACCTACTCATCCCGGCTCTCACCCAGGGGTCGTGCAGTCCGACCGGCACCGACTTGAGCACGCCGAGTACGCCGAGCACGCCCATCCGGGTCTGTGCCCAAGCCACGGCGATGATCGAGGTGTCGAGAAAGTTGGCCGAGTTTCAGAAGATGCGAACGATTTGATCGATTCATAATCTCATGCCCTGTACCTCAGTCGATGCGATTTTCATAATGTCATGATGTCGAACCGTCTAGTCGGTAACTGCACAGGCTTGATACATATCGGATTCGAGTACGCTTGCTCATCAGCGAACGAGGCAGACTGACCTTGCGTCTCGGGCGCAGACCCCGTGTTGACCCGGTGTAGATGCGATGTCGAGCGGGTAGCTCCGGGCTTTGGAGGACGGGCACGGTTTGTGAACGCAAAGAAACTTCGGAAGACGTCCAGGTTGGATAAGCCGTTACTAGATAAAGCCTTTCAAGGCAAACCTGTGCTTCGATTCAGACAGAAAAGTGAATCAAGTTGTTCTTCGGGAAGTGTGAGGCGATGTCGGTATTCTTCGTCAACCGCAGAGTACGCGATAGTCCCTCGGAAACGCTATCGGCAAAGTGGCCAGTCCAAGGGTCGTCGTCGTCGAATCGGCGTTCGGGGCATTCGGTAGTCCTTCCGTCGCCCGCAATCGTACTGTCAGCCGTGGGGTTGATGATTACCTGAGCTAAGGTAAAGGGATTGAGCCGAACACGAGAGCATCAGCTCGACACGACACCGTTCAAACGCAGAGCCGACGGTCGGAAGGGGGGAAACCGAGAAGAAGAGACCCGGGAACTCACAATCCTGCCAGATTCGCTGGAGAGACCGACAACTACGGATCATCATGTAGCAGAGCAATCTTCGAGTTCCCGTCCAGGCCAACTCGTTCGGCCCCGTCTACGACTGGTCCGACGTGATGCTTGTCGTACGGAACATCTTGTATGTCGGTCGATGGTTCAAGACCTGAGTTGATGGTGTTGTTAAAGGGAAGCGGCCAGTTCTGCATGATCACGAGTAGTGGGGTCCGTGTATAGGTCGATGGCAGTCATTGCTGTGTTCTTCTTGCTGCTTCGGGAAGACGTGTGGTTTGCGGAAAGAGTCCCGTAGAGAGTTCCGATACTGATCAAGAATTTACGTTCGTTAGCGGGGCGTGTGTGAATCACGTCAAGGCGTTTCGATGTATAGTCCTTGAGGTCGCAGACTCACAGGAAAACATACTCTCTCTGCTCCGCTTGACCGCCAGTCTTGTTGGGTTGACACCAAGAGTTTGAAGTCCGATGGCGACAATACTGGCGATGAACGACGAGCCTAGCCCCGGTGAGGATCGAATGATCCTTTA
Source organism: Filobasidium floriforme (assembly GCF_021052385.1). Lineage (NCBI taxonomy): Eukaryota > Fungi > Basidiomycota > Tremellomycetes > Filobasidiales > Filobasidiaceae > Filobasidium > Filobasidium floriforme. The sequence goes on along the minus strand of NW_025763622.1, from coordinate 1,374 downwards.
GATTTGGCTACGATGCTTCGGGCGGGGTCCTGAGCCATTGCTGACTCTAGACAATCTCTCGTTGAAAGCCGACGTAGCGAGACGTCGTCTAGATCAAGGAAAGGCATGGGAGAGGAAACACAGGCTTCTGACTCGCTTGATCGGTTCACATTCAAGCTGCGGCGATACGAAAGACGGACGCTCACCTGAAAGTACCTGTCCTACAGGGATGATCAAGGGAAGTCGTCAAGTCTGTCGATGACCATGACTCCGTTGGGCGAGGAAGAGGTGATCATGTGGGGAGCGAGAGCAGGCCGAGCCGTTGATACACTGAAGGATTGCAATGTAAAGTGTCAACGGTGTGCTAAGAAGAAGTGAACGAGGGTTGCGGTACAAGATGCGCAGCGGCGCAAGTCAGATGTTTTTGCCCAGGGCCTGTGAGCTGCTGACTTAGGTGCAATTTCTAGTGATGCGTCAGTGATGCAAGTGATGATCATAGTGATGCAGCCGTGTTTCCGCCACAACCTGATGGTGGGATGGCGATTTCAGTGTTGCACAATGATGTACCAACCTAGGACAGTGTTCAGACCAAGTTGCAAGCTTGTCGCGACAAGGGAAGCACTTGGAGATATGTGGGGTCGCCGAAAAGGGTGGGTTTCGACCTGCGAGGGGGTTAGTGAAGTTTGCGAGAGAACGAACGGGTCCTGAGCAGGTGGCAACATGTCAAGCTGGTGTCTGACCTTGGGGTCACGTCTGACACTGAATCTTTGCGGCCGAAGCGCTCCCCCTAAGGTGCAATTTCTAGTGATGCGTCAGTGATGCAAGTGATGATCATAGTGATGCAGCCGTGTTTCCGCCACAACCTGATGGTGGGATGGCGATTTCAGTGTTGCACAATGATGTACCAACCTAGGACAGTGTTCAGACCAAGTTGCAAGCTTGTCGCGACAAGGGAAGCACTTGGAGATATGTGGGGTCGCCGAAAAGGGTGGGTTTCGACCTGCGAGGGGGTTAGTGAAGTTTGCGAGAGAACGAACGGGTCCTGAGCAGGTGGCAACATGTCAAGCTGGTGTCTGACCTTGGGGTCACGTCTGACACTGAATCTTTGCGGCCGAAGCGCTCCCCCTAAGGTGCAATTTCTAGTGATGCGTCAGTGATGCAAGTGATGATCATAGTGATGCAGCCGTGTTTCCGCCACAACCTGATGGTGGGATGGCGATTTCAGTGTTGCACAATGATGTACCAACCTAGGACAGTGTTCAGACCAAGTTGCAAGCTTGTCGCGACAAGGGAAGCACTTGGAGATATGTGGGGTCGCCGAAAAGGGTGGGTTTCGACCTGCGAGGGGGTTAGTGAAGTTTGCGAGAGAACGAACGGGTCCTGAGCAGGTGGCAA